>NC_141688.1:129551392-130931721 GCF_964263255.1 Lissotriton vulgaris
TACATATCTAATAAATCTACCCAGATAAGAGCAGGAAAGCGATGTAACGGAGTTGAAGGGCTTTCTAAAGGTGAAGATACCTTCTGGCACTCGAAAAGGAAGGGCTTCTGGCTTGTGATGCTAGTGCAGATTTTTCCCAATACCGCATGCATAGTGTGCTGCAAGCGACCTTTCTAGTTTGGCAGTGTAGAAATAATAAAGGAGTTATGCAGATCACTGCTGCGCCTCATAGTGAGATAGGCCAACAGTTACACTGATGATGGGCATTCCTGTAATGGATGCCAAGTTGTGAAGGCTGGGGATGGGGGTGTTCTCTCTCTCTCTCCATAAAAACATTCTTAATGGATGTATTCTTGACAATGTACATTTCCCAGGAAACGTTTTTCCCTAGTGTAGTGGCTATCAAATATGTTTTGCTCCTTAATGCCTTTGACATTTTCACAAGTCTGCAGGCTGCAACTGTTGATCACATCTACATCTATGAGTTGCTTGTGCTATTTTCCACCCAATCCTGCCTTTAAAAAAACGTTTTTATTTATTAAGTTTACTCTAGAGTAACATATAAAACAAACAAAACACATTGCAGGAGATGTCACAAAATAGGCGGTTTGCATTTACAGAGTTCATCGGTACCTGGATAACGAGGAATGAAGAACAATAACATAATGACCTGACAATAAGGAGAGTGGATGGGGAAGGTTTAAACATCGATAATATACAAAACACAGCAAGTTAAATGAAATATGGAGGGAATATCCATGGGCATAAGATAAAGTATGCATAATGTGTAAAATGAGTCTTTTTCTGAATCGCTTGACTCCAGTGAGAGTAGATAAGTGCAAAGGGGTTGCCAAATTTACCTAGGTCTAGACATAAGGGGTTGGAGTTGCACATAGTCATTAGTAATCCTGTCACAACAAGACATAGATTTAAGCCAGGACTTCTCTGTGGGGAATTGTTTACTACCCCAGTGAAGGGCGATTTCCCATTTAGCCAGTAAGAGTGTTATAGAAATAAATCTGCAGATCAATTCAGGATGATGATGGGTGTTGCCCAGTAACTCCAAAGCTGGGTCAGGTTCGAGCATGACACCCATCATTGTGGAATGAAGGGAAAAATGGTGATCCAGTAACTGCTGATGGAAGGGGAGGACCAGGTAAGATGCGCAAAATCGGGATCGGGCCAGCCATTTAATGCAATAAGAAGAATGTGTAGGATCGAATGTGGCGATGTCTAGGCGATAGATGTATGCCTTGTGCAGGAACTGAAAGTGTAGGAGTTTGTGTTTGAGGTTGATAGTACCATTTTTGTTTGAGAGCAGCAATAGGCCCACACCTTATCATGCAAGGGGTATCCAAAATCCTGGCAGAAAAACTCTCTCTGTGTTTGGTGGAGTCTGATTTCTTAGCCATGCAAGAGCAATATAATCTGGAAGTCCAGTGACCACCATCATCGCTTGAGATGATGAGTATGAGGGGTGGAAACTCATCCTGTGCAAGAAGGTATATAGGTATACATGAACGGAGGGTGTATGTAACCTTTGAAATATGAAATGACCCATGTACGTGCCCTGTTGAAAGCGAGTGTCATCTGCATGTTTAATGATATGTCTATCAGGAAAGATGTCGCTGAAGGTATGATGCCAAAGGCATGAGAGGGTTTGCTTAACAACTTTTTCCTGGGAGAGGCAGAGCCATGGGTTGATTAATAACAGAATAGCAGGGGAATATAGGATACCATTCCTGAGGAGGTGGTGTAGTTTCTTCCAGGCCCAGCAGGTGGTAGATAGGCTCTGGATATCGGTTGGATCAATGGGGATACTTAATGAAAAAGAGAAGAGAGGGGCTGCTGTCCTGCCTGATCCTGCTCGGTTTTGAGGTAAGGTATGCAGGCATCTGGGTGGTACCAGAAATGGGAATATTGACACTGTGCCACCAGGTTATAAAGACAGATGTTGGGGACACTGAGCCTGCCGCACTCATAAAGAAGAGTCAGAGTGTCCCATTGGATTCGGGGCCAGACCAGTCGTAATAGGAGGCTGCTCAGTGTGGGACAGAAACATTCAGTGAGTAGAATGGGGATGTTTAAAAACCGGTATAAGAACTGAGGAAGTATCACCATCTTGGTTATTGCCACTCGTCCCGGCCATGGAGAGCGGGATGCCTATCCAGAGTTGTACTTGGAAGGCGAGTCGGTTCATGGCGGGGCCATAATTAAGTCATATTATTAGGTCTTTTTCTAGATGTAAATAAATGCTTAGGTATTTGGTAGAGTCTGTGGTAAGGGTCAGGGGGCATTCAACATCTACCAGAGATGTGCCTGTGGTCAAGGGAAAAAGTTCACATTTGGCCCAATTTATGTGCAGGCCCAAGAGGCTATCAAAACGCACAATATACCGAATCAATGGGGGAAGGTTCTCAGTGGGTTAGCAGATGAATAATAAAATATCATCAGCATAAAGTGATGCTAGGAGTGGGCTGTGTAAAAGTTGAAGTCTGCAGTGCCGGTGCTGTTTTAAAAAGGAGAGGTGAAAGGGGCAGCCCTGTCTAGTACCTCTGGAGAAAGAAAGAAATCCATTAATCCAAAAATATGCATGGGGTCTGTATAAAGGAGCATAGCTAGGATATAAAAACAGGAGGAAGATCAAGCTTCTCCAATACTGCGCTTAGAATCGCCCGCTCTAAGGAGGCAAATTCTTTTTTTAGTTTCAGGGAGATCCTGTTTAATACAGAGAAGATGGTTCTAAGGTTAAAAGAGGTAGATATATGGTGAATAAATCCTGATTGCACTGGAGAGATGATTTGTTCCGTTAACCGTGAGAGTCGAGTGGCCATGGCCGTGGTAACATTTTATTGTGCATATTAAGGAGAGATAATGGTCTATAGGAAGAGCAGAGATGGGAGATCTTTGCCGGGTTTCAGTAGTAATGTCAGCACAGCATCGCACAGGGTGGGAGGGAGGGAAACTGTAGTTGAAGCAGCCACGTACAGAGCATGCAGATGTGGGGCGAGAAGGTGTTTGTATGTTTTGTAAATGGCTCAATTGAGGCCAAGGGCCTTGGTGCCATCCATAGTGACTACTGCATGTATTATTTTGTCATTCGAGATGGGTTCGGCCAGGAAGCTATGCTGGCCCTCTGAAATCCAAAACATAGCCGTTCCTGTAAGGTATTTTTGAATATCAGTTTCTGCTCCAAAGGTACGAGAAGTGTAAAGTTGTGTGTAGCATTGTTGTAATTCCGAGAGGATGCATACTCACCACTTGTAATTGTCATTCCTGTAGGTGTTTGCAGTTCAGTAATAAACCTGTTGAGGTGATTGGGTTAAAGTAGGAAAGCGAGTGTGTGCCCTGGTCTTTCCACTTCGCTGCAACGCTGAGCCGAGCATGTTTCCCCATGTATTTTACATCCCAGTTAGAAAGGTCTTGGAATTCAGTCAGTAAAGTCAAATGGGCATGTAAATGAGGGGCGTCTTCAGAGCAGGTGTCAGTCTGATCAGTATCACAAAGGGCTAATTTGATCTGAGCCATATTGGCGCAAATCTCGTGGAGAACGCCTGTGTGTTTAGAAATACAGACACCACATATATAGGCTATACAGGCCTCACAAAGAGTGGCCTGGAATGATAGTGTGCCTACATTAAGGACAGAATATTTAATAGCAGCATCATGCAATTCAAAGAGAAACCCTTCATCATGCAGGCCCTCACTCTGGAAGCGCCAGGGGGGCCAGAGGGTAAACCTACTGGGGACACCGAAGTTTGGGACCACTGGACAGTGATCTGATAAAGTGTGAGATAGGTGTTGGACATCAGTGGCCCATAGGGAAACATTGGCGTACACTAGCCAGTGAACAAGTTGTTACCATACTCCTTGAAGAGAGTAATAAAATGTATAATATTTAGTGGTGCGATGATGAATGCACCAAATATCTGTGAGGTTAAATAAGTGTCTAGGATTTGGTGGAGGGTCATCCTGGTATTCGGTTTGCGACCCAGTAGCGTGCCAGTAGAGTCAGCTATGGGATTGAGCACTAAGTTGAAATTGCCTCCTATAATCATTAGTTCGGCTTCCGTTAGCCCTATGTGTGTATATATGGGTTAAAAGAATTCAAGGGAGTCGATATTGAGGATGTAGATGTTGGCCAACAGGGTATCCCTGCCTGCTAATGAGCGGTACAGTAAAATGTCGAGGCCTTCCGGGTCCTCCTAGCAGGTATGGAGAGTGAAATGGGCGCTCTTATGTATAAGGATGCAAACCCCTCGCAAGTAGGTGCTGTAACTTGAAAGGTATCAATGTGCGCCCCACGTATGTAGCGAGGTGTGGCTCACTGGTTAGAGGCGGCAGACCCGGAGGCTGAGAACGGCCCGGGACCAGGGTTCGATTTCCGACGCGGCAGGGTCGAGGATCAGGGTCAGCGGACTGATAATTCTCGCCTCGGTGCCCACTTTGGGCAGTGATCACACTCGGTAACTCTGGGCATTAAGCTTGCCTCATCGCTACAACGGCCCCCCACAGACGCCGGGGATGCCTGGCTTCACCTTGGAGATACCCAGCATGGGACCATCTCACAGGGAAAGCCAGGACGGGTTCCCCAGCGGTCATTCGCGCCAGGATACTCCGGTAGTAATTGAGCGCGCTACAAAACACCTTACATTTACATTTACATTTACGTATGCACAAATTGCTTGGAGGCCTGGGGTGGAAGGTGGGCCTCCTAGAGAAAGGCTAGCTTAACGCCATGTTGTGACGAATATGCAAGGATTTTTATGTCCTTACATAGGTTGTTTAGTCCTGGGATATTTCAGGAAATAAAAGAAATATCTATTCCCCTTTTGAGTGTCATGAGGTGGCATACAGTAATGTTAGGCATGATAGTGCGAACCAAGAGGTTGTGCAGCCCAGTAAGCGTTTGAGTTGCAAAAACAAACAAACAAACCATACTATGACAAACTGAAATAACTAGAACCCTGCCCCCCACCCACACTAAACTTAAAACCATCCAGCGAATTCCTAACAGATAAGTCAAAAAACTAAACGATCTCAGATGTTACAGGTCGGTGTACACCATTGGGGGCAGGCAACGCCTTGGACGTTGCAGTACATAACTAACTAGTAGTTGCAGAACTGCCGTGGATCACGCAACAGCCGGAAACGTTTCTAGAAATTTTCAGAGAGGTGGTATTTGACGACCGATAGGATCAGCTAAGTATATGTTCCAATACTCCCAGAACCTTTGGTGATGAAGAGGAACATTGATCCCAGTGCAGTCCACTGCACTATCAATCAGTAGGGGTGGATTCATCGGGCATGGAGAGTGTGTATGTTCAGGAGAATTCCGCTGAGAGTTCGAGGGGTCCATGTTATAATGCTTGCAGAAAATCACCACATCGGACGAGGTGTCAAAGACCCCAGCTAGCAGCCGCGCCGGATAAAGCATGGTGTATTTTAGGCCTAACTTGCGGAGTGAGAACTGAAAAGTTGCAGTGGTCTTTCTGCACCGTGGGGGCTAAAATCTAGGCAAAATTAGAGTGTAGACCCGTGATAATGTATTAGGCCCTTCTTGCGTGCCAATTGGGCCACAGTGTCTCTGTCTTCCTAGTTCAATTTACTAGCAAGCAATGGTCTCGGTGGGGTGCCCAAGGGCTGGTGAGGGCGGAGGGATCCATGCGCACGTTCCACAGCAAGTGTTGGGGAGAAGCTGGTGCGGTTCAAAAGTTCAAGAAGTATAGACTCCTCAAACGCATCTTCGTGGCACATGTTTGTATTTTCAGAAAAACCTTGAATATGGGTGTTGTTCCTACGGTAACGTGCCTCCAATTCTTCATTCTTCAAAGTGGCAATGCACATTAGGGTGTATTCTGCCTATCATGAGTTCACTGTCAGTCATCTGCCTGTCCTGAAGGGAACAAGCACACATTTGATATGGTCCAGTGCATGATAATCTTAGTCGCCTGTGCAGATGTATTCTATTTCTCTAGGGGGGTTTGTAATGATTTTAATTAATCAAACAGTAAAACTAAAGAAAGAAAGATATGGTCCAGTAGTCTCACAGTTGCCAGGAGCTGCACGAGAATACAGCATGAGATTGTCAGGAAAACCCATAATTCCAGAGTCATTGCCACCTGCCAACCTGATCTTCAGAAGAGAAAGGTAGTTTGAATTGTAACAATTGCTAAGACGTCTGGTCACCTGAATAAGAACATTATAGATCACAGACCCATTAGTCCAAATGTTGTCTCAAGGCTTCCGGATTGAATACCCATAGATGCCCTGAGAATAATGGATGAACTGTCACAGTAGAGCAAAAAGGAAAACATTTGGGGTCAGAGGTGATAAATGAGATACAGAAAGATGTTTTAAAGTGGTATTTTTCCAGCGCAAATCTAGCTAAAAAGCAACAGAGCGTAGTTGAAAACCTCTGGGAAGGGTTCATGAATTCTTCTCAGGAATGCTTCAAAGAGATTAAAACCGAGAATCTGATCTCTAGTAGGACAACATCAAGAGAGTGAGGTAGCAGTGAGGAGAGCATTAAATAAAGCACTTGTTTGCATTTAGAGAATATTGACCACACTGGTTTCCAGGACCTCTGCAGACCAATAAACAAGACCAATGACATCAACATCAGCAATACCTGGATAGATAGCAAGCGCCCAAAGTCTCAATGCCCAGAATTGGCCCCACGCTCTCATACTAAATACTTACCACTAGTGCCTAGTTTCCAAAATATATCCGTAGCCTGGCTAAATTAAGAGGCATGGGGTAGTGCATTGTATTACCTGGTTGGAAAATGGAGAGTTTGTATTACTAAAAGGGTTTCTGAAATGTTTGCATGTTCATAGGATGTGTGCTAAAAGAGTTTCTGAAATGTTTGCATGTTCATAGGATGTGTGCAAATCAAGCCTAGCAGTACTCATAGGGAATAGTGAAGAAAGCATAAGAAAATACTCAATTGAAAAATAATCATTTACCTTCCCACTTAAAACACGAATGCACCCATTCACATCCGCAGAAAAGTAGACCACAAATGGCCGAAATGAGAAGGTGGACTCTTATGTGTACATTCCATTACAAAGTATTTAATAAAGTTACAAAGGGTAAACTTTATAATACATTGATCACATCTGAGGCATGTATAGGGGCAACATGCAAATGTATTTGTGTTCCAAATACGCCTATGTGTCATAAAGGCTACAATAATAGCCTCACCACTTGCAGCACTTCGATTTCCCCTTTGTTGTCTACCTCTAGTTATAACCTGCCCAACTAGACCTGTTCGATATTGAAAATTCATTGTTTGTGGCAGGAAAACAAAGGGCTTCATGCCCTGACGAGTCATAGAATCAAGTGTAACAGTACTGGGCACACTGCTGGCACCTTTAAAAACTCTGTGAGACACATTACATAGCGTCCAAAGTTATTAAACTCTTACTGTTAAAAATCTTTCTTTTACATCCACTCTTTACAGAAATTGTCTTTTCTATCAACTACTGACATTTGCTGATTACACTTGTTTCAATAATATTTTAGTTGCATTTTTGTCTAACGCACCAAAGTCTATTTAACCGAAGTGTGGTAATTAAACAAAATATTTAATATGTTGGTTGTTTGAGCCCCTGTGCAGAGTGGTCTGATGGCACCAATTCCAAGTGCATGATTCTGTGTAAATACATATGTGATTTAATTATCTTCTTTTCAGAAGAACATGCAGTTTTCACAGAAGAAGTTTCATTTGGAATTAAAGGAGAAGCACAGGGCTATTCCTACAATGTACAGAACTCTGGAAAGAGCCGTCATCTTGATGGCACAACAGGTGAGGACATAGTGGTGATCTCCGGGTTCATATTTGTACAAGAGATTAAGACCTGTACCAATTGAATATGATACTTAAAAAGAGCTTACTTTATGGGATTGGATATCATGGCTGGATCTAATTAGGTTTGTGCAGGGCACAAGAATTGCAGCGACCATATTAAAGAAGCAAAACGAGGTCTACCCAGCGGTGACCAGTTCTATCTTGATCAGGGTAATTTTAAAAAGTATGTTTCATATAAGACATGGTGACAGACTGGCCCATAATTGAAAGACATGTGGTGTGCGAAATTCTAAACCTGCCAAGTGTTCAGCTCTGCCAATAGCTGCTGCTTCACCATCTCAATTCCACATCTGCCCCCTTTTAAAGGGATTCTCCTCTATTGCCCCCCCAGGATCGCGTTCGCAATTCCTGCTCTCCTTAGACACCTTATTAGAATCAGTCGCAGGGGAGAACAACTTCTCAATTATAGGTGACTTCAATTTTCATTTGGAGGCATAAGGAGATCAAGACGCAATAGCTCTAAGGGCCGAATTAGAGTCCGTAGGCCTTCCACAACTGGTGACTCTGCCCACCCACATTGCGGGACACATTCTTGATGGAATCTTTTCCAATAACCAAAATCTGACTGTAGGAAATAATATTCCTTTACCCTGGACCGACCATCACGCAGTATTTTTTGACATCTATTTTAAAAGTAATCAGGCCACCCGTCCTACTACCGCACTCCCGAAACAGTTTAAAGCATGGAACAACATTGACTCTTTTGAATTCCATACCTCGCTGCTCTCTAATCAACCTGATTTCTCCCCTATCGACCCTGACCTAGCAGCCATTTTATACACTAATTAGATAAAAGATGCAGTCATTAAGGCGGTACCAATTAAACACAGATCTAAAAACAGAATCACTCCTTCCGCACCATGGTTTAATGAGTCCCTCAGGTGTGAAAAGCAAAAATGCCGAAACTTAGAACGCAGCTGGCGTTTGAATTACGACCCCTCCAAGAAATTAATTTATAAACAATCTCTGGTCTCTTATAAACGTCTTTTAATTACAGCTAAAAGTCAATTCTTCTGTCACCAAATTAACTCTGCACAAAATTCTGCTAAACAACTATATCAAGTGGTATCTAAACTAGCGGGGCAAGGTTTAACACCCCGCCCATCGCGACGCAGAAACTCTGCAACTCTCTAGCAACTTATTTCCAAGAGAAAGTATGCTCCATCTATAATGAATTCACAAACACTAAGCCCTCCTTTACATCCTTACTGGTTTCTAGTGTCCCCAACATATCTTCTCTCTCTAAAAGATATTTGTAAAGATGCAATCCAAAAGATTTTAAGTAGTTTATTGAAGAAACAGCACAGCATAAGTCCAGACTGGATGGTAGCAGGATACAACTGACCAACCAGTACAGAATGCTACATTAACAAAGCTCTGTTTAGAATATAGAATCAATTGCAGAAGATAACATGTCTCATGCCTTAAATACATGTACATAATACATTTGTACTATAATACAGAATGTAACACATCTCTCCCTTTAAATAAAACATATTTACAAATGAATGAACACAATGACTTATACAAAATCATGTAAAGAAACGGGCCTGTTCCTGACCCGAACATTACTTTTGATTCTAGATGCTACAGAATCACAAATTGGTACATCAACACTCTTGTTTTCAAACATGGAATCTTCTTGGTACTGTTTGATATTTTGCGCAGGACACTTAGCCACCCTCCTTGAATTCCAAACCTTACCATCTTGGGTGATAACAGTATTTCTAAAGACTTTTTTATTTGAATAGGTCTACCATATTTACTCATTCCTTTACTGACAAGAAAAGGTTTGAGAATCCTCACCCAGTCACCAACTGCCAAGTCATGTTCTTTAGTCTTCCATTTATTATTGTACCATGACTTGGCTTTGTCCTGTTTGCAAACAACTTTATCAGCAACCTCCTGAAGATCAACTTTGTTTTCCATTACTTCAGTACACTTCTCTTTAAACCACCAAGGGCAAATAGCCGAAGCTGGTTCTCGACCCTTAAGTAACCTAAAAGGGCTAACCTCCGTGGTGGTATGTGGAGTGATACGGTAAGTCCATAATTTTTCTCTAACAATATTCAACCAAACACCCTTTTCCTTAACTGCATCCGCTACAAACCCTTTCAAAACCCGGTTAAAGCGCTCAACCTGTCCATTCTCATGGGGTTCATACAAAGAAGTACGCACATGTTTAATCTGACAACCCTTCAGTCGCCAGAATTTGTAAAGATGCAATCCAAAAGATTTGAACAAAGCTCTGTTTAGAATATAGAATCAATTGCAGAAGATAACATGTCTCATGCCTTAAAGTGATATATCTAAATACATGTACACACTACATTTGTACTATAATACAGAATGTAACAAGATTGTATGCCCCCGGCTGTCCAAACTCCAACCTTTGATGAATTCACCTCAGTATCCGCCGATATCATCTTACCCCTCATCTCATCATCAAAATCAGGATCCCCTGATGATCCATGTCCCCCTGCTGTTCTCAAACTGGATCTAGATATTATTGGAGCCAATCTGGCTTCCATAATCAATTCTATGTTTAAGACTGGAATGTTACCATTACCAAGCCTCTTATTAAAAAACCTAACCTAGATCCAGCAGACCCGGCTAGCTACAGACCGATTGCTTCTCTACCCCTCCTGGCAAAAATTGCTGAGAGGGTAATGAACATTCAATTAACCCAGTTCGTCGAGCAACATCATCTACTAGATGACACGCAATTCGGCTTCAGAAATGGACATGGGACAGAAACCGCACTTAATAAAGCCTCAGATGAGATTAGAAAAATAATGGATAATGGAGGAGCTGCGGTTCTTGTCTTGCTCGACCTTTTCAACAGCATTTGACACGGTCGATCATGCTACTTTGATCGACTGTGTCACTGCATTAGGAATTGGACACATCCCTTGAGCTCTGCTAGCGTCTTTTTTGGCCGATGGGTCACAATCTGTTATGCTAGGCACTTTCACATCGCCTCCTTTTTCATTTCCCTGTGGGGACCCTCAAGGATCCTCTCTAAGTCCAACGCTATTTAATATCTATATGCTGGACTTGGCGAGAGTCATTAAGTCCTATAATATGGCCCTTACCTCCTATGCTGACGACACCCAACTTGTGTTAGCTGTACACAGCAATGGTGCTAGGGTTGCAGCCAAACTCCAGAAAGGAATGCTTGCTATAAGCGCCTGGATGGCACATAATTCCTTGAGGCTGAATTCTAGTAAGACAGAGGTCATGATTTTCGGTAATCTGACCCCGGCCTGGTCTGCTCTGTGGTTGCCATCCGACCTAGGAACACCCCCTATCTCAGTTACCAAAGCAAGAGGTCTGGGAGTCATTTTCGACACCAAACTCACTTTTATGCATCATGCCAACTCTGTAGTCTCATCTCCATTTAACTCTATCAAAATTATAAAAAAGCTTCTCCCCTATCTCCCAGCCTCAGCTGCTAAAATACTAATCAGTACTTTAGTAATGTCAAAAGTAGATTACTGCAATGGACTTCTTATCAATGCGCAAGACAAGGTGCACAATAAACTCCAGCTAATTCAAAACGTGGCAGCTAGACTCCTGACAGGCACCCGCAAATTTAAACCTATTTCCGAAGTGGTTCGCCAACTTCACTGGCTGCCGATCAGAAGCAGAGCTAAGTTCAAGGCGCTCTGCATTGCCTATAAATCCATCCACACAATCTGTCCCAAATTTCTTAAGCAGTTTCTTTCCCCCTACATCCCTGCCAGACAACTCTGATCATCCAGCACTAATCTTCTTATCGTTCCACGGACAAAAAAGGCATCATAGGGTGACAGATCGTTCCTACATTCTACCACCAAACTTTGGAATAGACTGTCCTCCAACATTAAGACTAGCTCTTCCCTGATTGTTTTCAGGAAACAGATAAAGACCTGGCTCTTTAACCAATGATCCATCTGGTCCCCTCTGCTTTGTTCTTCTGCAGCGCCGAGACACTTTCGGGTAGTTGTGCGCTTTATAAAATGCATAAATAAATAGAGACCACATTAGTGTCATGTTAATAATACACGAGGTACAAAAGGGGGTGGTGATGGACGGAGCATCTGAATCAATCAAACACTCACACAGTTAAAAGATCTGGGTTTAATCCATCACCGTTCTTTAGCCCACTCTGCCACCCCAGTTCAGACATGGCTATATGCAAATCAATCTGACCCTGTGCCTCATGGGAACAGTCCAGCCCGAACTGCCAAGCCATGTTTTCCCTGAAACAAGCTTCCCAGGACCGGTTTCTGGCATTCCAGCCGTCTTCAGCCCGGCTTGCTTGAATCCAGTGGCAAAGTGAGCAAGGGACTCACGTCTGAGCATACCCTGCCACACTTATGGCGGCCAAAAGCGGTACAAAAGGGGGTGGTGATGGACGGAGCATCTGAATCAATCAAACACTCACACCCAGTCAAAGATCTGGGTTTAATCCATCACCGTTCTTTAGCCCACTCTGCCACCCCAGTTCAGACATGGCTATATGCAAATCAGTCTGACCCTGTGCCTCATGGGAACAGTCCAGCCCGAACTGCCAAGCCATGTCTTCCCTGGACCGGAAACAAGCTTCCGAGGACCGGTTTCTGGCATTCCAGCCGTCTTCTGCCCGGCTTGCTTGAATCCAGTGGCAAAGTGAGCAAGGGACTCACGTCTGAGCATACCCTGCCACACTTATGGCGGCCAAAAGCGGTACAAAAGCGGGTGGTGATGGACAGAGCATCTGATTCAATCAAACACTCACACCCAGTCAAAAGATCTGGGTTTAATCCATCACCGTTCTTTAGCCCACTCTGCCACCCCAGTTCAGACATGGCTATATGCAAATCAGTCCGACCCTGTGCCTCATGGGAACAGTCCAGTCCGAACTGCCAAGCCATGTCTTCCCTGGACCGGAAACAAGCTTCCGAGGACCGGTTTCTGGCATTCCAGCTGTCTTCAGCCCGGCTTGATTGAATCCAGTGGCAAAGTGAGCAAGGGACTCACGTCTGAGCATACCCTGCCACACTTATGGCGGCCAAAAGCGTTACAAAAGGGGGTGGTGATGGACGGAGCATCTGAATCAGTCAAAAGATCTGGGTTTAATCCATCACCGTTCTTTAGCCCACTCTGCCACCCCAGTTCAGACATGGCTATATGCAAATCAGTCCGACCCTGTGCCTCATGGGAACAGTCCAGTCCGAACTGCCAAGCCATGTCTTCCCTGGACCGGAAACAAGCTTCCGAGGACCGGTTTCTGGCATTCCAGCCGTCTTCTGCCCGGCTTGCTTGAATCCAGTGGCAAAGTGAGCAAGGGACTCACGTCTGAGCATACCCTGCCACACTTATGGCGGCCAAAGGCGGTACAAAAGCGGGTGGTGATGGACGGAGCATCTGAATCAAACAAACACTCACACCCAGTCAAAAGAGCTGGGTTTAATCCATCACTGTTCTTTAGCCCACTCTGCCACCCCAGTTCAGACATGGCTATATGCAAATCAGTCTGATCCTGTGCCTCATGGGAACAGTCCAGCCCGAACTGCCAAGCCATGTCTTCCATGGACCGGAAACAAGCTTCCGAGGCCCGGTTTCTGGCATTCCAGCCGTCTTCAGCCCGGCTTGCTTGAATCCAGTGGTAAAGTGAGCAAGGGACTCACGTCTGAGCATACCCTGCCACACTTATGGCGGCCAAAAGCGGTACAAAAGGGGGTGGTGATGGACGGAGCATCTGAATCAATCAAACACTCACACCCAGTCAAAAGATCTGGGTTTAATCCATAGAATGTTAATAATACAAACATATTTGGAACCCACCCCACTTAAAATACACAAAAATGCACCGTGCTAGATGCCATAACACCCACTCCTCTTCACATGAGGCCATTCCTCTGTCAGTCATGAACTGAGGCTAGTACAAAAAGTGTTAGTTACTAGTTCTATTAGCTGCACTTTAATTCCTATTACATCATACATTTTGAAAAAAGCAACCATATCTGAGATCTTAGTATATACGTTGGCGAAGTCTCAATCTGGCTAGGAATGCAATGCCTATTTAGGTAAAACATAGTTGCAATGAGAAAGCCTGGACTTAACCCTTGGTAGCAATGACACAAAGCAGCAGAAATTTGTGAAAGCAACCACAAAACAAAAGAACATCCCCAAATAAATTTAGGGGAAAAAAAGAATCCCAATGATCAAGATCAGATTAAGGTACCAGGAGCTGTGAATGTTTAAAGTTTAAAGGTTAAAAAGCACCAAGAAAACACAAGTGCCATTGTCAGCGAAGGAGCATAGGTGACTGGGTATTATGCTTCTTATCATGCTGACTGTGCTAAAGCACAGATCATTCATAGCCAAGTGAAACATCAGTGTCAGTATCTTTACCTTCTTACTTATAAGATTTTGTGCAAATCTAGTGGTCCAGCAGGGTGAGGCATGGTACTATAGCCGGACAGGTTCCTATGAAGTTGGACGCAGAGTATTGCTGAAGCTTTAACTTCTTGTGCTAAAATCTCCGAGTGGACAAGCTTGAAAAAAGTAGCTGCCAAGATTTGTTGCTGCTGGAATGACTTTGCTGCCTATTCCTGCTTTTGAGTTTTACATTCAGACTTAGAAATAATTATGAAGCTTGAATTTCTTCAGCTTCTTTTCCTCTGGTAAAAAATTAACTTAGTGGGACAAATTAGGAAAGGTTGAGAATGCCTCATAAAAACTTGCACCCTGCTATAATGCTAAGCAGAAACCTGGATTCATCAACAGCAAACTTAAAACGCTGCTTTTTTAATCAGTTGAGCTGGCACTTCTTTATTTTGGAAGCTAGAGCCGGGACACTCCCAAGTAGCCGTGCGCTCTACAAATGAAATATAACATAACAAACATCAAAATGCTTCATAAAACTTCAAAATAAATAAACATGGCCATGGGGCAACAGGATCTTAGATGGTCTAGCTCTTGAGAATCCGTCTGTGCATACAAGGGAGAGCATATGCAGCAGGCAGGTACAACCACAGGTTCTTCATCTTCTGTTCTTCCCGAGACTGGTTGTCTTTTCAGGTGCTGATGATGAGAAGCATTTCTTATAGTGGTTTTCACTATAATAGCAATTGATGACCACTGTTTATTGAATCTCAAAAGTGTTTTTCCTTCTGCGTTACTGTAGAAAAGTAGGAACTGCTTAAATGGCTGAGAAAAATACTGTGGCAATTGCCAGAGGGGGCCCAGAGGTCTGTTATACAGGCATTGATTAAGTCTAGATTAGACTACGGTAATGTACTATTTTTAGGAGCTACGAAGAGAACTCTGAACCAACTACAAGTAGTACAAAATTCCACGGCCAGAATGCTCCTCAATCTCCCAGGACGTACGAGGATGACAGATCATCTTAGAAATCTACACTGGCTGAGAGTGTCCAGCAGAACAAAATTCAAGGCACTGTGCTATATGCACAGAATTAGCTTAGGAACAGCCCCGGAGTACCTATGTAAAATGGTCCAGAAATACCTACCTGCGCGTAACCTGCGCTCAATGAATCAAGCAAAATTCATTGTGTCCAAGATAAAAAGGGCTCGACTAGGAGGTCGCTCTTTCTCCTTTTTGGCGCCGACACTATGGAATTCACTACCCCTCCAATTACGGCTAGAACCATGTTATTTACACTTTTGTAAGGGAGTGAAATCATGGCTGTTCAAACAATAACTGTCCCCTGTCTCCTTTCAGTAACATTGATCCAGGGCGCCGGGAAACCCTCAGGGTAGCTGTCGCGCCATATATAAATGCAATAAATAATAATAATTAATAATAATGGTCACCCCCATTTTTTTGCTGCTGTCATTCTGTTTTTCTGACTAGTCTTACTGGGATCCTGCTAATCGGGATCCCAGTCACTGTGCTGTCTTAGTACTGTACTTAGTAAGTACTATTGGTACCTTCCTAATTGGCTACTGGTGTACACTTCTAAGTCCCTAGTATATGGTACTAAGATAGCCAGGGCATAGATATACCTGTGGTCTCCCATGGGCTGCAGCATATATTGTGCCACCCATGAGAGACCACTCAAACTGTGACTATAGGCCTGCCATTTCAGCCTGTGTGAGCTGGTGCTAGTACCACTCACAACAGATATAAGATTCCTTATATCTGAGGTCACTGCACTTGAAACCTATAAGTCAACCCCAAAGGTAGGCCTTTAAATCTTGAAGGCAGGGTGCTTGGTTAGACGTGTGAGGGGGCCCAGCCTGAGCAGGACACCCCCTAAAAACCTAGGAGTTGATTATCCTTGCTTTGTAAGTGCTGTCAGCCATTTTAGACCTATAGTGGGCATCACGTAAATTCTGAGATATCTAACTATATATTGGCTGAACCGAAACTGGTTACGTTTCGTATCAAACATGTTAGAATCCTACCCCAACACTAATTCCAGTGTTAGATGTAGGGTCCCCCTGTATGCCTGGGGATTACAGCCAGCTAGTGCTGCTGCCGACCATAGACATGATTCTGGCCTTCTGCTGCTGAGCCGAGCTCGCGCAGGGGAAGGTACAACCAAAGATTTCCTGTCACATGAAGGTGTAGCCACCTCCCAGACAGGACTCCTCCCATACTCCAGTTTGAACCAGTTCAGGAAGCTGTTGCCTCCCACTCTCGAGCAAAATTGGACAAAGTACTTGGGAATATCCTCCCCTCTGTTGAGCCCCTCCTCTGGGAGGAATCCCTGAATCGTTCCAACCCTAGTGTACTTAGGGGCTTACCTGTGGATGGCTCCTCAAATTTGTCCGATCCGAAACCACTTCATCTTCAACCGTCTGGGCACTTAGAACTTTGCTATGGGAACTGAGATTGCATCTCTGAAGACTCCTGCTGCTCCTGGTCTCATCGTCCTGCCAGTCTTCTGCGTTGTCTGTGCCTATGCTCAATACAGGTTCTTCTCCAGGCCTGTGGGCATCCAAGACACCCTAAGGAATCTCCCTTGGAGTGAAGGAGTCACTCCCCTGCATCTGCAGGCACTGCAACAAAGCGGGCCGGTCTGCTGCTACTGATGTCCCACAGACTCCGAAAGGCTCAGCAGCACAGGTGGTGGTTCTGCATCTCCAGATTTGAAGCACGAGCCTCAAACACGTTAATATTATCCTATAGGAGAAACATACTCTGCATAGGTACACTTACAGATGACTTACAGAACTGTTCTTCTGGACTTATGGTAAGTAGGGCCCACAGTCCAAGAAAGTACCAAGAGTTCAAGTTTACCCGCCTTGGGATGTCCATGTGCAAAGTTGTTTTCAGTGGTGATAGCCCTTGAACGCTACACGCTAAGGTCAACGGGGAATAGTACATGTAGGAAAAGGCTGAAAGGTGGAACTGGGAGACCAGTCTGGCCAAACCCAAGGGAGGGGCTCGCCTCTTGAGGGTCTCAGGACCACAAAGATAACATTGGTTTATGTGAGCCCAGGCTGGGGAGCTTGTATGCAGAGGTGTTTTGTCCGGTGGGTCAGCGAGTTAGAGGCTCTCACTGTTCCAGCAGAAGAGGCAAAAGAAACGTAGCAGGGCCTCTCTCTGTGTGGAGCTGGCCTTTGTGGGTCAGTCAGCCTCCGGGCTTGTGCTGACTGTCTTGCCTAATGATGTTGTAGCCTGCGAAATGGCTGGAGCGATGTCTGGAGCCGTGGTTTGGTTTAGTCGTGTTTCTGTTAGAAAGAGCAGGTCCGAAACAGGTTTGTGCAGTAGGACAAATTTCCAATTTATTTATTTATTTAGATATGGAACTCCTACGGAGGTCTACAAAAATACACAGACAAATTCAAAAAGACATACTTTACAAACAATACAACACAAAAAATGTCCATTACACATAGCTGCCTCCTAAAGAGAACCTTATAATAAGCCTACTGTATGATGTGAAAATTAGGAAAGACATACTTTACATATAATACTAAATTTTTTCTCTATCCCTAGCTACCTCCTATAGAGATCCTTATATCAAGTATGATGTGCAAATACTGCAATTAATACATAAAACAGTCAAATAACGAACCATCAAATGTTACGAAATGAGAAAAAATTGCAATTAAATGTTATCTAGTAGATAGGCAGAAATGTTTTTAAAAATTGGTTTATCTTATAAAAGACCATTTCATTTGGAGGAGACAAAACCAATGGCAGATTGAATGTTAAATTTGATTAAAAAATGACTTTAAAAACATATGCCTGGCCCTTTGCTACTCCGTACATACAAATAAAACATAATTGAGATCTTGGGTTTGCAAGTGACACATTTCACAAATTCTCTTCTCTCTTGGGATTTTGTCCCAAATACCAGTAACTTCTCTTAAGGGCAACTGGTTAGTTCTCAGTAGGAGTATCAACCTTCTAATCCCATGAGGAATATTCCAAGTTAGATAAAACTGTGGTTTATTCCCCAGGGCACTCCTGCAGACTACTTCATTACTGGACTTGGACTGGCTTAAAGCAGTGTCTCTCACCAAGCTGATAGAGGATACAGACTCCTTTAAAAACTGCTTCAGTGTAGACTTTGACATGGGACAAGCAGAATTCAGGCTAAGACCAAATGTATCATTTGCATGTGCAAAGGACCTAAAAAACAATGATTAATCTTTTAATGTATTAAAGATTTCTGTTTTCAAAGCAGCCCTAAGAGTACCCTCCTCCCCCCCAACAAAGGGAGTTGCCCCACCGTAGAACCGCTGCCAAGTATAAAGTAAAAGAGGAGACTAAACCAAATTCAAGACGTAATACATGTGGTGCAGCCTGAGAGTTTAGATTACAGATTTGATCCGGATTCGTCTTTCGGCCTTATCAAAAGAAAGCCAGAATTTTAACCTTAAAAACTGACAGGGCGTTGCCAAAATGTTGTCTCCCACAAGATTGATAAAATCTGTTTAATGCACTCGCCTGGGAGACATCCTTGCTAACACAAAGTTTAATATGGTGAAGTTCTCGCCCTGTTTTTGAAAAATCCTTCCCGAAGTATAGATACAAATCAACCAATTCCAATTTTTCAGAACAGGCATCCATTTTAGAAATGTCTTTATTCTATTCACTTTCTTGCGGAAAATCTAAATTTTGCTTTTAGCAATATTAATCTTCAAAAAGTGGGCTTCTGCATATTTAGTTAGGGCATCTTTTTAATTTTTTTTTTATTTTAGTAGTTTTATATAGCACTAGCCTGACTCGAGGGTATCGGAGCGCTTTACAGAGTGAACATTGCAAAGAAAACAAACTAGACTAGAGAAAGAGATAAAAAATAATGCATGGCGATGTTGAGGGGTCAGATTCGAAGTCGAGGTTTCATCTGTTTCGTAGTCACGCTGACATGATGGTGAAGCGGTAATTAAGAGTCTGTTACCCCACTCTGAGTGCTCCTATCGACGTTGCAGACCAATGGGCGTTAGATAGAATATTGCCACATCATTCGCTTATAACAAGGAGCCATTGGACATTGTACCTATTCTGTGGGCATCCCTCCCTTACTGAGTTCAGCCCGCTGGGGAGATCAGCAATATATAAAGAAAACAAAAGAGGGGCCAATAGGCAACCCTGCGTAAGCCCATTATAAGTTCTAATCTTGCAAGATATCCCCAGCGAACCTCCCATCAGAACTTGTGTATCCATGTGCAATTCTATAATAAGACCCAATGGATGATGCAGTATACCAAGATGGAGAAGCTTTCTCCATAGCGTTTGGTGATCCACTTTGTCAAACGCTTTGTAGAAATCAATAAAAGCTGTATACACTGGCATGCCTCGAGAGAAAACATATATCTATACAATGGTTTGAACGACCGCAATATTGTCGAAGGTACCATGTTTTTTTCTGAAGCCGGCTTGTTCAGGTGGTAGCATATTCTGGTCATGGGCCTATTGTTGCAGGTGACATAATATACTCTTTGCAAAGAATTTGCCTGAAGCATCCAGCAGAGCATTCTGTCTAAAACTAGCCTGCAGAGTTTTCAGACCCTTTTTATGCAAAGGGACTATAATACTCACCTTCCAAGAGGGGGGGATTTTATTCATTAGAAAACAATAATTAAACATTGGTGCTAGGAAATCTCCCCATGTGGCTGACTCCTTTTTAATTAGCCCGATTGGAATTCCGTCCGGCCCTTATGCGCCGGAGGTTCTGGTGTTCTTTATGAAATGTACCACTTCCTCCCTTGACGGGGGACCAAATTTGATAAGGGAGGATTTATCCACATCAATCGTCAGGGGAGCAACTAGGCTGTTATTTTTGTATAATAGGGAAATGTAATCCACTCAGTCCTTTCCTGGGATCGGTATAGGGAGAGCCCTCTGCCTTGAATCACAATATTTCGCAATCAAATGCCAATACTTTCTTGAATTTTTGGCCCTTGCGGCTTCCCTCGGCCTAATCCACTTGCCATTAACTCCCTACAGCGACTTATTATTCGCTTAAGGTGGTTAATTTCCTGCTGTCGACCTGAAAGTAATTGTATATGCTGTTTTAGAACAAGTCGGTTGATTTCTTGATTTAAAAATATCAATGAGGGCGTACCCCGTTTGTACAATCGAGATCCGGAGGATTTAGAGCTTAGATTACGGATCTTCTTCCTTTGGCCTCAGAGATCTGTGTGATATCTCCAAGACCATGTTTCTAAAATGTGGCGTGCCACAGGGCTCGTCATTGAGCCCAACACTCTTCAATGTCTATATGGAGCTGCTTGCCAAGATCGGGCTAGAATTTAATATATCCATGACTTTGTATGCCGATTATACACAGCTGGTTATCTTCCTGGACCCAAAAAATTGCAGGGATGATGAGAGACTATCTTCCTATTTGGTAAAAGTCAAAGAGTGGATGATGACAAGTTGTTTAAAGTTAAATGGGGACAAGACAGAGTTACTACTCCTTGGAAATAAAGCAATACCCAGTCCCATTCTTGACTGGCCTGCGTCCCTAGGTGATCCACCCATTCCCGCAGAAACAGTAAAAAACATAGGAGAACTAGAGTTTCGCATAGAAATCAAGACTTGGCCGTTTAAGCAATACATTTGACATGGTTGGCCCATATTCAGTACCTGACCGCGCAGTGCTGGGAAGCCTTAGGGCAGTCATGCGCTTTTAAATGCCATTATTATTAATAATAATAATAATAATAATATTGTTAACATAAGCATGCCCGAGTGCTCAACATAGCCATTGTTAGAACTGGCTATTTCTGGTAGGCTAAGGCTGACACCAAAGCCAGGCAGAAACCACCATTCTAGTCAGGGCAAGGGAGTCACACGCCAAGATAACCCCTGCTCACCCCCTTGGTAGCTTGGCACGAGCAGTAAGGCTAAACTCGGAGGCAATGTGTAAAGCATTTGCGCCAGCACACAACAGCAACAACATACTAGGCACACCACAAAAGGAACTCCACACAAGGTTATTATAAAATAACTTTTGTATTGTAAAAACACATCAGATAGAAGTCACACATGTACATTATGCCAACTGGCACGGGCAATATTCACAAGGGATTATGTACAGGACAGGGCCACATGGGCCACTGTCAGAATCAGCACTTAGTAGAAATTAGAATAAGTATAGCACAAAATAACAGTTATAAATCACATCCAGTAACTACTGGGAAAAGGTAAGTACCTCCTACGCAACCCTAAACACCTTAGGAGAATGTCACGCAGGGGACCAGGACCTCACTAGGACCACCTGTATTAGAAAGAACAACCACCTAAGAATAAAATACCTTTAGGGGTATAAACAAGAACACATTACCCATGATGCATGAAACACATTCAGAGGAGTAGTAAAGGAAAACACATGATGCCTAAAAACATTCAGAGGTGTTAAGAACAAGGCACATGATGCATCACAAACACATTCAGAGGTGCAGCGCTAGGAGACACATGACGCCTAAAACATTCAGAGGTGCAGCGCAGGGAAAGAAAGACACATGATGCATAAAAACATTCAGAGGTGAAAAATCAAGGAAGACACATGATGCATAAACACATTCAGAGGTGCCAGAACATAACTCAATAGCGCAAAAACACCTTAGCAATTACTATTAAAAACATAGAAATCACATTGCGCAGAAATCACATACCAGCCCCCATCTAATAAAGGGACTAAAGAGCCCTGTGTCCAGAATGTCAGGGCGCGCTGCCAAGCAGCGCCAGTCAGTGGTGCGCCACTGGCGCAAAACCTAAACGTAGCAGGTGTCCACTACTTGCTGGGCACCTGAGGACATCCCAAGACCTAAACGGTGCAGCTGCCCACTAATTGCTGGGCAGCTGGGACATCAAAACTGCGACAGGGCCCTCACTGGCCCTTAGGCGCAAACTGCGCCCACACTGGAGCCACACAGGCTCTGGGCAACACTGCGCAGTACGTTGGAGCCACACAGGCTCTGACCATACACATAGCCAAACGTTGGTGCCACACCGGCTCTTAAACAAATACTGCGGCCAAATGCTGGAGCCACACAGGCTCTTAAGACATCATGGGGCGTGGGAGCCATCTAGCTCCTTAGGGCGAACATGCTCTTGAGCCACTCAGGCTCTTTAAAACAAATATGGCCCCTCTGAGCCACACAGGCTCTCTAAACAATGATGCCCCCACGTTGGAACCTCTCAGGGCTCTAAATTGCAAATGCCCCTGGGGAGCCTCGTGGGCTCTAGCCAACGTTGGGGCGACCCACTGCCATCCGGGGCCGCCCTAAATGCACCATAATTAAATATGCCCCTACGAGCCTCTCTGGGCTCGCAAAACAAGATGAGGCCTCTTGAGCCTCTCTGAGCTCTCTAAAACAGTTGTGGCGCCTGAGCCACTCATGGGCTCTCAAGAAATGCCGCCTTTAACATCGGTGGAGTCCCGCTCGGGGGACTCAGAACCATGGCCCCTTGCCGGAGGAGCACTTCGCAGGAGGGAGCGGGAATCGGCAATGTGCCCAGACGCCCCCTGCTGCCTCCAAACAGTACCGGACCCCACTCACCGGCTCGCAGGCTTCCTCTGCGGGGCTCTCCTTCGCCGGCGCCTTCTTTCTCGGCTCCGGGTAGCGGTGGGGGCGGGACGTCCTGAACTCCTCGGCGGGGACTGCTCTCGCCGGCGCTTCTTCTCTGGGGCGCCTCTTCTTGATGTGGGCAGCGCGGGGCTCTCCTTCCTACAACGGAGCCCCGCCTGCACTTTCCATCGCCTCTCCTTCTCTCCTGGGGTTCCCTCAGCACATGGGAGCCCAGCAGCAGGCCACTCCGGTCTCCCTCCTCGCGCTGCAGTGCCGAGGGCTGGACTTCCGGTGCTTTGTCTCGGGGCCGCGCTGCGATTGGCCGGCCGGCCCCAACGCTTCCGGGTCGCTGCGGGCAGCGCGGGGGCCCGTTTTTAGGCAGGCAGGCGGGGTATCAATATCCGAGGAGTGGGCATCCTCGATAAAAATAATAAAAGCGCTACAAAGCGCTTGGGGGCAAAAATAAAGCGCTCTCCGCGCTATAAATGAAATACAGCGCTTCTTGCCCAACATAAGGCGCTGGGGGAGAGATAAGGCGCTCCAAAGCGCTAGAGGCAACAAATAAAGCAATAAAGAGTCCTTTCAGGAGTCCAGGACCTCAGCAGTCCAGGACATAAGGTGGAGCTCAGCAGTTCCCAGAAAAGGAAAGTCCATCAGATATCCAGGGGCTGGGCAGGGCCCAGGGATTCCCCTGGGCCCAAGCAGCAGCACGCCCCTGGTAGGATTCAAGTCAGAAACGAGAACATTTTGGAAGGGGACACAGCCCCTTTTTATACTATAAAATCCTTTGTCTAAAGGGTGCAGGTAGTGTGAGAACCTGCAGGAACTGGTTATAGGGAACTCCTTTCAGTGTGAGGGGCAGAGGCGACAGTCGCCCAGCAGGAGGTGGAGCCAGCATTGTGGCAGGCAGGCACAGCCCTCTTCACTCCCAGGTGCCATCTCCTCCCACTTCCCTGGCAGCAGATGCAGCCTTTCATCCATGGGCTGACTCAGACAACCTCCTGGGGCTCCCCAGCCCCTGTCACCCTCAAACCAGACAGTCAATCCACAAGCAGGCACTCCTGGACCAGGCTCACCAGCCAATCACACGCCAGACACAAATTACACAAATATGCCAACTTCTAAAAGTGGCGCTTCTACACTAGACACAGTCATGCCGCATATATCATTACGCAGCATTCAATCTCACGAGTTCGTACATATCAAACTCGACCCTGCACTCCCCACACATCAGGAACTACCATGGGCATACATATTCCCCATTCATTCCTATGGGAGGGCAGGTCACTCACCACACATACACAGAGAGCTCAAGCACTTTACACTGTACCACAGTGAAAAAGTGCGCAAGGGCCTAAAATCACCAACACCAGGTCACAGAACCAGGCTAGGAAAAAGCAAAAAGTCTCGGGGTGAACCAGCCAAAAGGGCCGGGTCCAACAGCCATCTTCACTATCGAGCCTACTACAAAGATGTTTTTTTGCGTACAGTAGGTCCCATATATCTGTCGTGTTTGGTGAGAAATTGGATTTTGAACAACATACATACGAGCGTGGTGTGTTGTTTGGTCTGTGTGAGCATGAGTGGGTGGCTGGTTTGTATAAGGTTGTGGGGTGCTAGGTGCTGTTGGTTCAGGAGTAGTGGGTGTAGGGTGAAACACTGGAACGCTACTTCTGTGTTATGTCGAGCGGTGCGGGAGCGGCGGTGGCTGGGTTGAGACCATTGAGGAGCACTACACGGTGTCAGTGGGTATGGTGTGAAACAGGGTTCATAGTGTTAGTGTGGACCAAGTGTGGAAGAACACAGACCGGCTTAAATTTGATGAGCCCTCAGTGTGCCAGGGGCTCGTATGTGCTCCAGTCACTATTAATCATATCCTGGGAGAAGCGCAGGGTACCGTCCAGATGGATGATTGAGAATCAGGTAATTTCACTTCCTTTGCAGGCGGATGACAGGAAATCCAGTGATTTGACTTTCTGTACAGATGGGAAATTATACCTTTCTGCTGCGCTCTCCTCGCTACCATTCTGTAAGTTAAATAGTAAGGATGACTTCTCTCTGCCTTCCTGCCTGATGACTGGCAAGACAAACATATTCTCACCCAAAAAGGTGTTTCACACCTCATCAAAGACTGACATTTGGGAAGATAGAGGCTGAAAGAAGTGAAATTAATACCTTTCTAGCCTTTCAGGCGGTAAAAAACAAGTTTCATTTAAATGAATTTTGCAGCATATTTAACAAAAATCTATGTTCTGCATTAAATAAGATTTGTATATCAATTAATATGCCACGTGGAAGATTTCTGTAGCTGTTTCTTAGGCTATTGTATGAACATTATGATCTTTTCTCACTGTAACTTTTATTAGAACATTGGAATGTGGAGCACTCCATTGAAGACAATGGAGTGCTCCGTGCTTCTACGGGCCGGTAAAAGCCTGCAGAGCAACATTCCTATGATGCTTTTGTTCACAAAGGCCTCTCTGAGCTCAAGGGGATTTAAAACCCCTCGAACTCCGAGAGGCCTTTGTTTAATTTGTTAGAACATTCTGCCCTCTAGTGGCAGAATGTTCTAATAGCCATAGAGCCCTTCGTAGCTGGGCTATTCCGGCTATTAAATAACCCTGGGCGTAGTTCACGTAGTAGCGCTACTACGTAGTGCGGTAGGGAAATGCTGTTCGCAATGATTGAACAGTGCAATCATTGCAAACGGCATCTTGCACAGTGCAAGGGGTCGTTTTCTGCTGCTCAAGGAGATTTGTACTCGAGCGGTAGTTTACTCAATGTGGACTGGTAGTTTCTCATCGCGAGTATACGCAACCACTCGAAGTTAGAAATATGACCTCCCCGCGTTGAGAATGTCGCCGGGAGGTTTATGTTCCACGCCCGCGATCGTCAACTTGATGTTGCTGATCGCGAACGAGGAAAAAGTCTTGCTGGGATGTAATTTTGCCCGCTCGCGGTCGCCAACTTGCTATTGAAGGCCGCGAGCAAGCAAAAAATGTCCGTAGTTGCGCAAACTACGCGAGTGTAGCGTAGTGTTCCACTCAGGCCTACTATTAAAGTCCTGCTCCCTTGTTAAGCCAACGATGGTGGACGTGTGAGCCTGTTGCTCCGTGCCTGCCCCATAATAATCCCAGCTACACAGGGCGAATGATGAAGCCAATCCAACTGACCTGTGGGACCGGAGAGCACTTCACCCTGAAGGGGAGCCTCGAAATTAGCTCTCTAGCTGTTAATAGAGCGGGGAACTGCAGATAACTGAGATCTGCAAAATGGCGTCTTCAGGTTGCGGGCCCACGTCAGCCTGAGACACAAGTGTACACAGCACTCCGGAAGATACCTGAGGCTGATGAGTGACTGAGGAACCCCCAATTTGGAGAAGACCCGGAGGCTGCCCCCCTGGCTACGATGCTGCGGATCCAAGAGAAGCGGCCGAGTCTGCCCGGCTACAGAGAGCCAGCATAGGCGTTGCACCCCTCCGGGAGAAACTGTGTGAGGAGCCGCCGTGGAGTCATGTGGCCTGCGGCCAGCAGTAGCTGGTAGAAGAGACAGGGCCCTAGCCGAGGCCTGGTCAGACCCGATGACACTCCCTGGTAACTTGTGGGCCTCACCCGTGCTATGACCACTTGAATCCTAGAGCCGAGGACTGCAGGTGAGAAGCTGCGGGTGGCAGGCGGAAACTACAGACTGAGGCCGTGTGTACAAAGCGAGACGGCAGCGCCCTCCACCACTGGCTGATTGGAAGGCCTGAAAGAGAGAGTTTCCCCCGCCTAAATTTGACCCCGAGGGACATACTCCAATGACCCTAGGCACCCTGCCCAACTCTCGTAGTCTGCTGGGCCTGGAAGAAACGCGCGGATGCCCTTCCCTCTGACTAACGCAAACTCCAATGGGAACTTGAGAACCCCAGCCTGCATTGAGTGACCGCTGGGCAAAAGACAAGACCCCACAGTAATTGAGGGCGAGCTGCAGCTGTGGAAACTCGGGGCTCAGACCAGAGCCCGGTGATGTTTTGGTGACCTCTCTGAGTTGGGGGGGCAGCAGTGGGGCTCCATACTGGTACTTTGACCCACAGTTGTTTACTGCTAGAAACTAGAGACTCCAGGCTCTACCTGACCTCTTGGATATGTGGACCAGAAGTTGGGGTACTGTAACACTGACTTGGTGATAATGCTGAAGGTGCCATATCGTGGCTGTGACTCCCGAATTGGCATCCAGGGCCCGAAACCCATATTCCCCACCCCCTGTGATACATACAAGCCTGTGATAATAGGAACCTGCACAGACTTTAAACCGTGTCTTCCTGAACGTGGCCTATTGGAGACTTCGGGCCAGGTTGGGGCCCTGTTTGTTGGAAACACCTGAGCGCGGACTTTCCCTGTACTGGCCAGCTATTGGGGGTTGAGGGCGCAACCCGGCAGTGGCTGGTTAACTGTACTATACAAGGGAAACTTGGGAACGATTGGAAACGGGCTGGGCCTGAGTACTCACTGCCCACAATCTGACACCCACTCATCGCATTGATGGGAAAGGCAAGAGTGAAGGCGGCCAAAGTGCCGGCGGAATAAGGAGATGACCCCCTACCAACAACAAGAGTCCCCAATGGACCCAGTGCAACTAAAAGCCATTGCGGACACCAAATACACTCTTCATCAAGATATAAGTATGTCAGTGGGGCTGGGACTGCTATGCACAGAACATTGTAAATTTGCAGGGAGAGTGGGGGTTGTGGAAGCCTCTATTCATATCTTCGCCCTGCACAACAATCATTGACACACCAGGTTAAGGAAATTTTGGACCGGGTTCACGCCTTGGAACGCAGGCCGGAGTACGCCGAAGGACCAAACAGAATGAATAACATCTGAGTGATTGGTCTACCTGAAGAAATAGAGGGCAAAGACATGCTAACTTTTTCTTGAAACCTGACTCAGCAGCATGGTAGCCCCAGAGGGCCTATCTACCTTCTACACCCTTGAAAGAGCGCACCAGGTCCCTGTCCGCCTGCACCCCGCTGACCGCCATGCCCAGTGGTGGCGAGACC
This sequence comes from Lissotriton vulgaris, assembly GCF_964263255.1. Classification (NCBI taxonomy): domain Eukaryota; kingdom Metazoa; phylum Chordata; class Amphibia; order Caudata; family Salamandridae; genus Lissotriton; species Lissotriton vulgaris. The sequence continues at coordinate 129,579,276 of NC_141688.1, forward strand.
CTTGCACTTCAGGGACACCCTCCTGCAGAAAGCAAGAACGGATGGCCCATTTGTGGTTGATAATAGCAAGGTATCAATCTTCCCTGACTATATGCCCGAGGTGCAACAGTGTAGGGCCTCATTTGTTGAAGTCCACAAAGCGCTGCAGGAAGAGGGCGTCAATATTCTCTAATTTTCCCTGCTAGGCATCTGGTTAGATTGAAAGACTAATTTCTGCCGGGATCCCGGGGTATCCTCCGAGTGGATTGAAACTTACACATCTGGGGGTCCATTATTAAAGGCAGAAGCAGCTACCTCAGGCCGAGAGCAACACTTCCGGAAAAGGGCCCTGAGGAGATCCAAATGGAGACCATCTAAGAAACCAAACCTCTCTCAAACTGAGAAGGAAAGAGTGGCGGCACTCAAGGCTGTGGCCGAGATCATGAAGCCTAGAGTATCTGCCTCGGAAAGGGGTTCTCCATTAGTGAGGGGTCCAGGAGATTCTGAATCAGATTCCTCCCGGGCAGATAGTATCCCGATGCCAACAATTACCTTTCGATCTGCAGAAGATCTCTAAGTAAAGTGGCCTGACCAGATGGGATAGCATACGGGAGCAGGGTGGGATGCTCTGTTGGTAATGTGAGTAGACAAACTTTATTTTGCTGTTATATGGCACGGCACGGGCTGTACAGACCACCACAGCCTGTGCGTAGTAACCCACCACCACCTAGAAGACTTCACAAAAGACTAATTAGGTCTTCTGTGAAGTCTGATGCACTGTTATGGTTTGGGCGGCTGGCCATTGCCAGACTGCTTTGGGCAAAGGGAGTTCTGCCTTGTTGGGGGTTTGTCTTTAATTGTTTTGTTGTGTTCTGTTGCAGGAGAGGGGTACTAGTTTGATTTTGCAGGCGGGGGAATGGGGACCTGGGGTGGGGGTTGAACTCCTGCAAATGGCATCCACACATCACACACTAAAATTCCTGACATGGAATATTAGGAGAATTGGGTCGGCAGCTAAACTGCATAATATACACAGATATTTAGGGGGTACAGATTGCACTACTGCAAGAGACGCATCTTATACAAACCAAAGTGGAGAAATTGCATAGACCCTGCACAGGTCAGATCTACCACCTATTCTGCATTTGCCTGGGTAGTGTTAATTTGGATAAGAGCTGGAGTGTCCTTCGTACACCTACACACCTTGGTAGCCTGAGAGGGTAGATACATATTTATGAAAGGGAGGGTGTTTGAACGCGAGATCACCCTGGGCACCGTATATGCACCTAATCGGAAGCAAGGGCCCTTCCTCCAACACCTCTCAGCTCATATAGCAGGAATGGTGTTTGCGGACATGATCCTGGGAGGCGATGCGTAGCTGACACCACATTAGATCGGTCTCACCCCCCACTGCCAGGAGCCCAGACTTACCGCACAGCGACAGCTCGGAATGACTGGATGGGACATTGAGGTTTGGAGGATGTTTGGAGGACACAACACTAGTCCGATAGAGAGTACTCATATTACTCCTCCCTGCATCAGTTACATACAAGGATAGATGGCTTCCTATGCTTCTCTGGTCTAGGGCACTCCATTGCATGCACAGAGTATGTGGGACACACCTTTTATGATCATAGTCCATTACTGTTGTCCTTTGGGGAAGCGCCCACTGATTCCACTGTGGTGTCTCAACCCACTGATGCTGAAAGATTCTTGGTTCCGGGAAACCTGGGTACAGCCATTGACAACTACTTTTCTGCCAATTCACATACAGCATTCACACTACTGTTAAAATGGGAGGCACTTAATGTGGTGATAAGTGGGTTCTGTTTGGGACAGTCGATAGGGGCAGAGCGTGAATTACCTGAAGAACTGCGAGACCTGGAAGACAAAAAGACAAACTACATGGACTGGACAATGTACAGAGCTTACACATTACAAACCAGAGACTATTGAAGGACAACGTACATTGGGCTGAGGTGCCATGATTACATGGGAGACCTCACTAGAGTACAGGCGGAAGAAGACAGACCTGGACCCCCTGGTCTCCTATCGGCCTAGTTGAGTAGACCAGAGACATGTGGTTCCCCAATCGCACATGTTCGTACGAAAACAAATCATTCTGTTTACGACCCAGAGGCTATAAATGCCCTGTTTCGAGATTACTATGACTCCTTGTACAGAGAACCACCACCCCCGAGTACCCCAGGAAGTGCAACATACTTTTCTGTCACTGTTGCCTCTTAAGAGACTGGACCGACAGGAGAAAGAAACATTAGGCGGACCAATAGAAATCCAGGCAGCCATTAAGGATATGGCCACAGGCAAGGCCCCGGGCCCAGATGGTCTCACTGCAGAATTTTACTCAGAACATACAGGCAGAATCATTACGGTTTGGGCAGCGCCCTACATCTACTAGGGATGCACTAGGGATCCCACTCCCCAAGACGACCTCTGAGGGAGTCCATGTTACAGATTTCCGGCCCCTCTCCATGCTCAATGCGGATTTAAAAATCCTTAGCATAGTACTGATGCTCCGTTTACTTCCACATGTCTACACTAATCCACCCAGACAAGAATGGTTTTACTCTCACCCGGAATACATCTTTTAACTTACTTGGACTGTATTCAGTGCTTTACCACCCCTGGGTGAAGCACCGTGCAAGGGCGGCCCTCCTGTCAATAGACCTGCAGAAGGCCTTAAACACCTTACTATGGGATTTCCTGTCTGAAACTATGCAAAACATGGGGTTAGGAGATGACTGGGAGAAATGAGTGAAAGTACTATACGAACACCCTACGGCCAGAGTCAAGACAGCCAAAACGGTTTCCACGCAATATTGGGTTTTTCGTGGTACTCGACAGGGATGCCCACTGTCACCCCTTTTATTTGCCGTAGGCAATTGAACCCCTGGCAGTTCTGTTCCGACAGGGAGACGTAGAGGTGGGCCTGACAGTTAGAGGACATGTTCATACCATTTCACTTTATGTGGATGATCTTCTGATTTGTCTTGGTGATGCAGTTCAAGGCTCTAAAGTGGCGCTTGACCTCCTGAGTAGATTTGAGCATGTGTCTGGCTTAAAAGTTAATAAAAGCAAGACTTGCCTGTTCCCTGTAACCTCAAACCTACCTCACCCCATAGACCTTCCATTGGATCTTAATTGGGCCCTTTCCTCCTTCATATACTTAGGGATACATATGTTCCATTCAGTGGAAGATCTGGGAGATGGGAATATGGGAGGAGTGCTTAGAGTACTTAGATCATGTCTAAGTGCTCTAAGCTCCTTGTGTCTTCCAATTATGGTACGAGTATCCATGGCAAAGATGGTCATGTGTGTTGATACCTCTTAATCAAACAACAAATGCAAATACATTCTAGTTTGAAACAACATAAAGTTATTTCTCAGCAAAAACATAAACGAGATATCTTGTTTGAACATTGTGAAGAAATTCCTAGAAACTCCATAGAAGATGCTCAATGTATTTCGGGATTACAATTCCCTTCCTCAGGGGCTGTAGTGTAGTTTCTATATTCCCAATAGGCTCTGCACATTGGAATAAATATTGTATAGATTAGACATAGGACTGAGGTCTACTAGGTCTCTATCGAATATACTAGACTTAATTGTGATAAAACTGATCTTCAGAGTTGTGGAAACAATAGATAGATATTTCACTCAGATATTTGTGCATGCTTTGTTTCACCAGAGGTGCAGAGAATAGGGAGACGGGCGTCTTCAATAAAAAGTATTTATTGAACAGTCTTCTTTCTCATGCAGAAGAAATGAACTGCTACAATCCTAATACTGGCTGTAAAGTATAATGCGTACAGCAAGAAGAGTATTATAAAATAATACTGTAAAAGCATGGTATGGTTTCTAAGCCATAAAATACATACATAAATAAATAAAGACTAAAAGTACTCAACTGGTGCTTCTAAAATACGCCTACCCTGATGTGCCTAACCGAAGTCTGGTACGAGGTAAGGAGTAAGTGGGGTGTAGCATAAATCTAGTATTCTTCTTGCCAAGAATCTATCCAAGTTTTCTTTTAGGGTCTAATCAGCTCCGTACCTTGGTTTAGAATGAAGGAGGTCTGGTATCTCTCTGTCTCAGGACTCGATTTCCCAAAAACCCGCAAGGGTAGCTTGGAAACACTGGAGCTGTGTTACTCGGCAAGAGAAAAGACATCCCTGGATGTTGTCTTTGGACATATCTTGGATCTGGCCTAGTTACTGTAAACCCTTGTGTCTTGTTCAGGAATCTATGTTGACAATTATTCGTGTCTGTGGGCCAGATTAATCATTTTTTCCAATCCGGATTAGTTCTGTTTTGTCATAAAATGTAGTTTACGTCCACCTCCTCCTCTGTAGTTCCATTACTATCAGGTGTGGGCTTGGGGATGGACGGTTTGTTTAAATCTTTTATCTTAGCCAGGCCAAGACAAGATGTCTGTTGAACAGTTTCATTTAAAAACATTATTTGTTCTGGGATGAAGCAGGCTCTAAATAAGGCTTCTAAACCTTGCACCTGCCAGGCTTTTGTGCCCCAGACAGTTTTTGTCTCAATGTTGTCTTTCCAAAAGTTAAAACCAAATGTGGACAATTGAGCATAAAAGGCCGCAGAATAAATTTGCTACGTACTAGTCATCATACTTTTCATTCCTGTCTTATTAATATTTCTAAAATAAAATGTTTCTGGATCAGTGGTATTGAAACCTGAAAAGTATGGACATTTTTTCTCTGACTTGATCCCCAATCTTAGGAATCCAGACAGGTCTTGCTGGGACAGGTGGTTTTTCTTCAGTGGTCGTTGCCCTTTGTATGGTATTGCTTAGATTTTTTCTTGTTTCATTTAAGTCCTGCAAAACAGCCAAACGGTCTTTGATATTAAACGGTTTTCGTTCTACCACTGAAGTATGACGATTGAGGTCTTCGACAATCATTCTAATACCAAACCATATGGAGTGATTCCACCTAGAGAATTTCTTAGCAGGTTATTAAGGCTACGTTGGACACTTATTAGATGTTTGACCCACCCGTCACCCGAACCTAATACCCTAGCTGTTATAGATTGCTTTATGTCCCGTTTTTTCCTCTCCACAACCGAATTTCCTGCAGGATAGAATGGACTCGAAAATCGCAATCCAACGCCCAAATTGTCCATGGCCTCCTTGTAAGCTTTGGAGCTAAACGCAAGACCCTGGTCAGAATGTAGCGTGCCGATTGCGTATGTGCTGATAAAGACTCGCAAATCTTTTATAACAGTTCGGGCGTCAGCCGAGCGCTGAGGCCACATCCAAATGAATCTTGTCCTAATAGTTGTGGGACCGCATTCGTCCATGGTGACGTCTGCGTGTAGAAAGTCTAATGCTGTCTAACAATGTTGTCTGTACTGGGCTGGCTACACTGTAGTCAGGTGTCTAGTGGCGCTCTAAGCTGTGATCTCTGTAGCAGACATCGCAATTAATTCCAAATTCGAAAATGTGGGCACTCGTCCCTGGCCACCAGTAGATCTCTTTTAATTCTAGAAGAGATTTTGAGATCCCTGGATGCATCAGACCCTCTCCCATATGTGCTTCTTGAATCAAAGCACCTCTCCGATTCCTGTTTGGAATTACCCTATCCCCCACTCCAGGGATTCGAGCAAAAGGAACAAAGTTGGCATCAATTACGTATGTATATTCAAGTGGATAGTTCAGAGGTAACGCAGCTCCGCTGCCTTTGCTTGTGGAAGTGACAGCTAACATTGTTTCACCGTCTATTTTTGTTTTTGAACGAGTGATTGTAGCTACGGAAGCCGTTTGCAAAGCTGCCTTCACGGCCTTATCTGCCAATGAATTCCCTTCAATGTAAACGCCATCACGCTGATGACTCACTGTATGGATCATGTGAGTCTTTTGTAGTTCTTTCTGCAATAGAACTACTTGTTCCCAAAGCAATTTATGCTTGATTGTGCCACCTTTTGCGTCTTTGAAACCATTTTGAACCCAATTCTGCAAGTATTCATTGTAAGACTGGACGCAGTAGTACGAATCGCACACTATTAGTGTGGGGAATTCACGATCGGTATTTTCCAGCTCCATCTTGAAAGCCTGTAGTTCAGCTCGCTGAGCTGTACAGTCTCCTAAGGACTGAGTTTTTGTGACCACAGGTCTGAATTTACCATCGCGCCAGCGACTTTAACAACCGCGCACGTAGCACTATAATCTTTTTTTCCCCCAATTGTGGGCTGTGCTGATCCATCTGTATAGATTATACGTCCATAATGTTCTATAGGCAGAATCTCAGTGGGCAGAGGACATTCTTTGTTCGTATTGGAGAAATTCTTGTGTTTTCAAGTACGGGTCAAAAAGGTTTTCAACGTCTGTTGCAGCAAGAGAGTTAACCTATTGTATCCATCTTGGATGTAAAGCTTTTGCATTCAGAATGCTTTCTTTTGTCACTGCCTCTAAGGCAGGTACAGGCATAACGACCATTATGCGTTTTCCCTGTGCGAGAGCTCTCTCCTTTGCTCCTGCAGTTTGAACCGCTGTCTGAATTTTTTCTGTTGAAGTTAATTTCATTTCAGCTTGTGTATACAAGTGTGATTTATACGCAATGGGTACCTTTTCACCCCCATTAAAGGTTAGGTATGTGAATCCGCATCACCCTGGGTTGATTTGGATTACAAAGTTGCGTACATTGTCGCGTGTTTGTAAATGTTATCCAGTATTAGGGGTATCTTTCATAGATTCACATGCCTGAATCATTCCCCGTCGTCGGGGTGGGAGTCCCCGGTACATAAAAAGAGTAATGTCATATAGACATATACATAGTAATAGGCCAGAGGCCTCTCATTAGTAACATATCCATGTCCTTTTGTAAAAAGGACCAAAGTTTGGCCAAGAGCCAATCAGCTATCACCGCCCTCTAGAACCTTCCTGGAAGGAGCCCTAGTCCCTCAGATTTTCTACCGCATGTCGGGCTAAGGGAGTCTCCACTGAGCTCTGCTCAGCTTTCCTGTATTTCTGGATTTTTTCCACAAATTTACTCTCAGAATTTTTCTCTGTGAGGGGTTTTCAGTTCACCATAGCTGATACTCCTAACAAGGGGCTTTTTAGACCTTGTGCCTCTTGTGGCAAAAAGAGGCTTCATGTAGATGACAGGCATGAGGACTGCCTTTATTGTCTCTACCCAGACCACTCCGCTAAGGATTGTAAAGTCTGCCGCACTTTTTCTGCTAAAACTCTCAAGGACAGAGAGGGACGCCTGTTGATATGGCTTCAGAGACTGAAAGATAAGGACCAAGCAGTCTCTTCAGGTGAGAGTGAGTGTTCCATCAGAAGTGCACATTCCTCTCCTAAAAGGCCTAGAATGATATCCCCAGGGCCATCTTTGGAGCCACCTCAAAAGAAGACGCCCAAGTCTTCAGAGGTTCATTCAAAGGCCATGGCTGTGAAGGTTTCTCTTCAGGATTCTACTCCTACCTTCAAGAGACCTTTCACGACATCTTCAGCTCTGCCTGTGACAACGTCGACAGCAAATATCTCCACGTCGATTGCGTCATCCTGGTCATCCACGTCGACATCCACTACATCCTTGTCGTCGATGGGAAGGTCTGTTCTTCTATCATTATGATCAATAAATCGTCGACGACGCGACCGTCGACTAGCTCTTCCACGTCGCCGAAGTCAAAATCGACGACGACGACTAAAACTCCATCATCGTCGACGAAATCATCATCGTCGTCGACGAAATCATCATCGTCGTCGACGAAAACCTCATCGACGACGACAAAGGCTCCTTTGACGTCGAGTACTCTATCGTCGCCGAATTCGACGAGACCATCGACGTCGACACCAATGTCGGCAAAGCCGTCGACGAAGAAATCACCGTCGACGACGCAACCGTCGACGACATCGTCATCGACGATGACATTGTCGACGACTGCATCTAGATTGATTGTCGACATTCCTCCGTCGACGACCACCCCGTCGACGAGCTCGATGACGATAGAGTCTCCTACCTTGAAGTATACATACACGCACTTTAAGGTTACTAAGCGTACTCTGACGCTGGAATTGACCTCTCCGAGCAGAGTTCAGGCACTACCACCTGCTCATCTACTGGACACTGAAGACTCTGATGAGGGCTCTATGTTCCAAACTGCAACCAGCCCATCTCAACTGCATGTAAAATATCATGAAAGCTCAGATTGTGAAGACCAAGAACAGGACGAGGTGGAAAACCAGGAGGAATACCAGCCTCCTGCTCCTCCACAACCTATGGTGTGTCTTCCCGCATGCATAGTGACAGATCTGCAGTTCTTGAGTGTGGACTAAAAGCAAAGGTTTCCCTCCAATCCTCCTCCACCGCCAGTAGTGTCACCTCCACCTAGACCTCGGCCTCCACCTTTAGTGCTTCAGTCATATCCTGCTCCTTCGCTTCATCCACTATCCTCAGATGATGATGAAGAAGAAGAAGAGCAACAGCAAGAGGAAGGGGAACTCCAGGACTCACATGACGAATGGGATGACTACGTCCTTCCATGTCCAGCATCCCCTGTACCAATGCAAGCGGACTCGCCCCCGGAAGACATGGGAGGATTCCATAATATCTTGGAAAGGGCGGCGTTGCGTTTTAAAATCCAAATGACCACAGAACAACAGGACTGCTTTCTGTACGATTTTAAGGAACCATTCAAAAAGGCTGTACGGTCCATTCCGATAATTGACTAAATTTGGGACCAAGGGGTTAAAATCATGCAAAACCCTTCATCTTTGCCCCCAGTTCTGCCCAGACTGGACAAAAAATATAGGGCTCCAGACACTGCTCCAACTTGCCTTACTGGCCATCCCAAGCCGGACTCGGTCACTACTCAGGCAGCGCAGCGCAAATCTAAAAATCCATCTGCTGCGCTGACTGCGGCACCGGATAAAGATGGACGAAAAATCGACAACATCGGAAAGCGGTTTTCTTCTATGTCAGCACTAACACTGCGTGCTTCAAACTCTATGGCACTGTTAGGACGCTACAATCGTCAAATGTGGGCTGATATCGCACCATATTTGGGATCACTGTCGGAGGAAAAGAAGGAGGAAGCAAAAAAGATTCTCTTAGAAGGCGAACGTTCAGCCTCTGAGATGATTGATTGTGCGATGGATAGCGCATCCACGGGGTTCCGCCAGCTAGCGGGAGCTGCGGTCCTGAGGCGACAAGGTTGGCTCAAAGCAACGTCTTTCCGACCTGAAGTGCAGACTAAAGTGCTAGACATGCCGTATGATGGCCAACTTCTGTTTGGACAACACATTGATGAAATGCTTCAAGGTATCAAAAAAGATACTGATACAGCAAAGGCCCTGGGTACCCTCCAGTATAAAAATCCTCCCTTTCGGGGCTCCAAAGGGAGAGGTCAATCAACAAGAGGTGACTCACAAGGGTACAGATCCTCGTACAGCTCAAATCAGCAGTACAAACCCCAGTATCAACAGAGACAGCCACAACAACAGTCGTCCTACAATAAGTCTTCTTTCGTGGTCTAGGAGGAAAGAAGGACACCGCAAGGAGACAAATACTTCTCTCTGCCACAGGTCTCCGCTTCTTCTCCGCCTTGCAAAGTTGGAGGAAGAATTTCATCCTTCCTACAAAATTGGAGACAGATTACAACGGATCGGTGGGTCATCCAACTTGTTAAATTCGGACAGTCTCTGGAGTTCGTGGAAACTCCACCTCAAACACCTCCACGCCCAATGCAACACAAGAATCTACACCTGCTGCAATTGGAGATCTCACTAATGCTCCAGTAAGGAGCGATAGAAAGAGTCCCCCGTGGTCAGAAGGGCAAGGGGTTCTACTCCAGATTTTTCTTAATTCGAAAGAAGGAGAAAAAATGAAGACCTATATTGGACTTAAGAGATCTCAACAAATACCTCAAAAAACAGTCATTACGTATGGTGTCAGGTTCGCTGTGGCTGGCAAACACTACCAGTTTCGGGTATTGCCCTTCGGCCTGAAGTCGGCACCACGCATTTTTACAAAATGCCTGTCTCAAGTAGCTGCGTACCTCCGACAACAACATCACCAAGTCTTCCCGAACATAGACGACTGGCTCGTCAAGGCACCTACTTTCGCAGGTGTGACCAAGTCCTCCAACGCCTGTCTTCAACTTTTCAACGACCTGGGCTTTACTCGCAATCAAGAGAAATCCGTCCTTCAGCCTTCCCGGCGTCTCACTTTCCTAGGCGCTGTCCTAGATACGGCCCAGAAGAAGGCATTCCCTTCGCAGGAACGTCAATCCAAGCTGACGTCTTTGGCCACCCGGAAACAAGCCAAAAAGACCATCATGGTGCGCCTGTACAAATCCCTGCTAGGGATGATGTCCTGAAACATCCTGTTAGTTCCGCACTGCCGCCTTCATATGCATCCCCTTCAGGAGGCGCTATCCACTCAATGGATCCAATGTACAGGATCATTCGACGATATAATCCGGGTGACTCCTCCCATGGTCCAAGCTCTACACTGGTGGATTCACCCACAGAATCTTATGCAGGGTCTACCTTTCCTACTTCCGGTTTCGCCACATGTGATAACCACAGATGCGTCCTTAGAAGGATGGGATGCGTTCCTTCAGGAACTCCAGATCAACAGACAGTGGTCCCCTGCAGAGAGACAACTGCACATAAACCTTCTCGAGTTGAGAGCAGTTTACCTGGCGCTTCGAGCGTTCCTGCCACGGATCAAAGATTCCCCAGTGCTTGTGATCACCCCACACGCGCTCCCCTCCAAAGACTACATCCTTCTGGGAGACCTCAACTTTCACCTTGAAAAATTCAACGACCGCAACACCGCCACCCTCTTGGACAACCTCGCCAACCTCGGACTTAAACAACTGGTCACTTCACCCACCCACATCGCAGGTCACACACTCGACCCCATCTTCACCTCTAGCAACCATGTCTCCTTCAGCCACACTACGGATCTCCTTTGGACTGACCACAGCTGCGTTCACTTCACCTACAACAAGCCGAAACCCACCATCCACCTCCAACCAACTCTACAAAGAAACTGGAACAAGATCACCACCGACCAGATCTCCACATCACTCCTCCAAACCTCCCCAGCCCTCTCATCTAACGCCAACGAAGCCGCCTCCAACCTCACCCTCTGGCTATCCAACACCTCCGACACCTTAGCACCACTGAAAAAACGTCAACACAAACCTAGCATCAAGAAGGCCTCATGGTTCAACGATGACCTCAAGAAGTCCAAGAAACTGTGCCGCTCCCTTGAAAAGGCCTGGAAAAAAGACCCATCCACCAACACCAAAGACGCCTTCAAAAGCGCCATCCGTACTCACCACCAACTGATTCGAAAAGCCAAGAAAACAGCATTCAAGGATCGACTTGACAACAACGCCCACAACAGCAAGGAACTTTTCAACATCGTCAAGGAATTTTCCAACCCCTCGGCCAACTCCAACGACATCACCCCCTCTCAAACCCTCTGCGATTCCCTAGCCTCTTTCTTCCACAACAAGATTGCTGACATCCACAACAGCTTTGACAACCAACCCGGAAGCCAACCCACCCTACCATCAGCCGACCATCTTCCCCTCGTTAACACCCTTAACGCCTGGAACCCAATCTCCACTGAGGACACCATCCGCCTGATGAATTCCATCCACTCTGGATCCCCCACAGACCCATGCCCTCACCACATCTTCAACAAAGCAGACTCCGTCATAGCTCCGCACCTCCGAGACGTCATCAACTGTTCCTTCAACTCCGCTACCTTCCCAGAAGACTGGAAACACGCTGAACTCACCGCCCTTCTGAAAAAACCAACAGCAGACCCCACCGAACTCAAAAACTACCGCCCCATCTCACTTCTTCCATTCCCGGCCAAAGTCATCGAGAAAGCTGTCAACAACCAGCTCGCCGCCTTCATCGAAGCCAACAAATCTCTCGACCCCTCACAATCTGGCTTCCGAGCCAAACACAGCACTGAGACCGCCCTCATCGCAGCAACAGACGACATTCGAACTCTACTGGACAATGGAGACACAGTCGCCCTCATCCTCCTCGACCTCTCTGCAGCCTTCGACACAGTCTGCCACAGCACCCTTTTACAACGCCTCAGAAACATCGGAATCCAAGGAAAGGCACTGGAATGGATCACCTCGTTCCTCACCGGAAGAACCCAGAGAGTCCGCCTCCCACCATTCAAATCCGAGGCCTCTGAAATCATCTGCGGCGTACCACAAGGATCCTCACTCAGTCCCACCCTCTTCAACGTATACATGAGCCCCCTCGCGGCCATCGCCCGCCAACACAACCTCAACATCATCTCCTACGCGGATGACACTCAACTGATCCTATCTCTCACCAAGGACCCCAGCACCGCCAAAACTAACCTACACGAAGGAATGAAAGAAGTCGCCGAATGGATGAAACAAAGCCGTCTGAAACTGAACTCAGACAAAACAGAAGTCCTCATTTTAGGTAAATCCCCCTCTGCATGGGACGACTCCTGGTGGCCGGAAGTCCTCGGAAATGCACCCATCCCGACAGACCACGCACGGAACCTTGGCGTCATCCTGGATTCTTCACTCTCTATGAACAAACAAGTCAGCGCCGTATCCTCTTCCTGCTTTAACATTCTTCGCATGCTCAGAAAAACTTTTCGCTGGATACCCACCGAAACAAGGAAAACAGTCACCCATGCCCTGGTCACGAGCCGACTGGACTACGGAAACACCCTCTATGCAGGTACCACCGCTAAACTTCAGAAGAAACTACAACGAATCCAAAACGCCTCAGCCAGGCTCATATTAGACATCCCACGCAACGAACACATCTCTGGTCACCTCAAAGACCTCCACTGGCTACCCGTCAATAAGAGAATTACTTTCCGTCTGCTTACCCACGCACACAAATCACTCTACGACATCGGACCAGATTGCCTCAACTCTCGACTGTCCTTCTACACCCCCTCCCGCCAACTTCGCTCTTCCAGCCAAGCCCTCGCCACTGTACCTCGCATCAACAAGACCACCATGGGAGGCAGATCCTTTTCTTACCTGGCTGCCAGAACATGGAACTCACTCCCCGCTTACCTTCGCCTCACCCAGAATCACCTAGCGTTCAGAAAACAGCTTAAAACGTGGATTTTTGACAAATAATCATCCTCCCCCTCCTAAGCGCCTTGAAACCCTCTGGGTATGTAGTGCGCTATATAAATTTTATGACTTGACTTGACTTGACAGACAACACCACCACAATGCACTATATAAATAAGCAAGGGGGGACTCGCTCTCTGACGTTGTCTCAAGAATCTCAAAAGATTTGGAACTGGCTACTTCTAAACAAAATTTCCCTTCTGGACGAATACGTCCCAGGGACGGACAATGTCCTGGCAGACTCACTGAGCAGACAATGCTCTGTATGCCACGAGTGGGAGCTAGACCAACAACTTCTCAACTCCATATTCTCCCGATGGGGCAGGCCTCACCTGGATCTGTTCACGACCAAACACAATGCCAACATTACGCAAGCTGGCATCCCCAGAAGGGATCTCTAGGGAATGCATTTTCAATCGCATGGTGCAACGTCTTTGCATACGCATTTCCTCCATTGCCCCTGATTCCCAGGGTCGTCCGGAAACTGAAGGCGGAGCATTGCACCCTGATCTTGATAGCCCCAGCGTAGCCGCGCCAACACTGGTTTACAGAGCTTCATCTCCTATCGCTGGAACCGCCGATCCCATTCAAACCGTGCCCAACTCTCCTCACGATGAACCACGGGCAAGTCCAGCATCCGGATCCAGCATCTCTCAAATTATCGGCTTGGCTCCTGGGTTCAGAGAATTCCAAAACGTAGACATTCCTCAGGAATGCAGAGTGGTCTTAGCCCGGGCTCGGGCCGACAGTACCAACAAGACGTATTCCTTGAAATGGAAACGGTTCTGTATATGGTGTAAAGCAAACAACATACACCCATTTTCTTCGTCACCTGCACAAATTCTGCCTTACCTTCTTCATTTGGCAAACTAAGGGCTGGCCCATGCTTCAATAAAAGTTCACCTGGCGGCCATATCTCGTTTCATACGTTCCTCGTCTGGTGCTTCCCCCTGGTCCAGCAGACTTGTTAAACAATTTTTGAAAGGCCTGTTCAGGACGTTCCCTCCGGTGAGGACTTTACCACCTACCTGGCAGCTAAACATTGAGTTTGCTCAATTGATGAAACATCCCTTCGAGCCAATACACAGAGCTGACATCAAATACCTTTCCTGGAAAACCGCGCTCCTACTAGCGCTTATATCGGCAAGGCGAGTAAGTGAACTCCAAGCCTTCTCCATTCAAGACCCTTTCCTACAGTTCAAACAGGACAGTGTGATTCTAAGGACTAATCCTAGGTTCATTCCTAAGGTCCCATCTAACTTCCACCTGAACAAACCTATAGTCTTGCAGACATTCTTCCCAAACCCACTTTCCGCAGCAGAGAGGTCTCTCCACTCCCTAGACCTCAAACGTTGCCTGAAGTTCTACATCCACAGAACAGAACAATTTAGAAAATCCAACCAACTCTTTGTTGCCTTTAGCAGACCTAGAAAAGGTCTTCTATTGACTAAGCAGAGCATTTCACGTTGGATCTCTGCGGCTATTGCTTTCTGCCATCAACAAGCAGGACATCCTCTGCATTCCAGTGTTCGGGCTGATTCCACTTGAGCGGTCTCAACCTCAATGGCGCTCTTTGTGGGAGTACCCGTCATTGACCTATACAGAGAGGTGACATGGAAGACGCCGCATCGGTTCACCAGGCACTACTGCTTGGATACTGAACTTATGAAAGATGCAGCAGTAGGACAAGCTGTGCTCCGTCATCTATTTCACTAGAGGTGAGCCTTCTCTCTTTCATCCCACCTTCCTACTGTCTAATTGCACATTTCTCTTTTATATGGTATTTTGGGACTTTTTATTTTTCACAATTGATATGTTATTATCGAGTGATTTTACATGTTGTACCATTCGAAATGTGCTGGTGATTGCTTGCTACTCTGATTCAGGCATGTGAATCTATGAAAGATACCCCTAATACTGGATAAGGAATGCGTTACTTACCTGTAACTGCAGTTATCCAGTATTGGTATCTTTCATAGATTCACATGCAACCCACCCACCTCCCCTGGAAGGGCTCACCTTGGTTCTCTCAGTAGGTACAAGTAAGTAACGCATTCCTTTTGTTGCTAACATGTCTGTTTGCACTGAACGCAAAATTTCTGTGTGTTTTTGAGTCCAATTAGTTGTTTTCAAATCAGGTTTGATTAGTTTGTAGAGAGGTTTTGCTCTTTCTGCGTAATTTAGAATGTAAGTTCTTCCGAAATTCAGGAAACCTAGCATTGACTAAGTTTTTCAGCGTTTTTGGAGGGTGGAGCCGCGCACACTTCTCTAGAAAGTTTGCTGCCAGGCTTTTGCCTTTACATGAAAGTTCGTATCCCAAGAATAGGACGTTGAGGTGGGCAATTATTGATTTTTTAAAGTTGAATTTGTACCCCTCAGAGGCGAATCCAAGTATTATGGTGTTCACCCTGTTCAAGTGTGTGTCCAAATCATCGTCAGTAAGATAGATGTCATCGACATAAGATAATGCCTCATCATCATGCGTTTGTAGTAACTCTGTTACTCTGGTTGAAAATAATCCAGGACTGTTCTTGAATCCCTGTGGGAGACAACAGAAGTGTTGACGTTTCCCCATTATTGAGAAAGCGGTCAAATATCTGCTTTCAGGTGCGATATTTTGACAGAAGAATCCATTTGAAATATCTAATGTAGTTTTATATTTTTTGCGCACAATGTTATTCATCAGTGGTGCACTGTGCGCATTTTGCACTGCAAAAGTTTTGCAACAAGAGTTTAAGTATCTGTAATCCCAAACTAAACAATATGTATCGTCTAGTTTGGAGACAGGAAACAAAGGATTGTTCATTGACGAGGTGCATGTTTGAATCACCCCTTGGTATTCAAGTTGATCTAAGAACTAACTGACCTGTTTTTTAGCTTCTTGCTTAACAGGACATTGTCTCTGAGCAGTAGGTTGATTTTTTTAACTGTATCTTATGGTGAGGAGAGTCCTCATCCCATCCCACATGATTTTTATATAATGCTGGAGCCTGGGCAACAGCCCATTTTCTGGCATAGGTGTATTTTATATGAATAGGAATATGATTGGAGAAGGCTGGCATAATGATTTCTTCGCCATGTTGGCACTCCCTGACAAATTATGGTGGCCAGTTATTTTCAGCTAGGAGAGTACCATAACCCTTTGAGAGCTTCTCCCAAGAGTGCTCTTATTTTTCTAGTTATGTCCCACTCTATCTTGAGTGTTACTTCGTATAATTTATGGGGTATAGTAACCGTGGTATCTGCAGTTTCAACTTGAATGCATTCGTTCAGATCCACTGTCTCCAGATGATCCTTCAGGATCCTGCGAGCTATGGTGACTTCTGCTGCGCTGTCCACCATTGTCAGGGAACACTCCCCGTTCTTGAGTTGTGTCCTCAAAATCCTCGGCATGTCTGATTTTGATACTTGCTACTTTCTTTTTGGAGAATTGAGTTTTCTTATTTTTTGGAACGTGTTGATCGTCTTTAGACTTCACACTTTCTTCCTTGTGTTCTGATCGTTCTCTTCTTTCGGATTTCGGCGAGGAAGTCTGAAAGGTACGATAGAAATGTGTATCAGTATCTTGATATCTATCAGGTTTTCTCAAATTATCCCTATTTCTGAGGTTACATCTCTTTTCAGAGTGCTCCTTTTGAGGAGACCTACCTCTGGATTGGGAACGCTTCTCTTTAGGAAGTGTCTGTTTAGTATTTTCCCACTTCTTCTTAGGTATAGTGAGTAGGTTTTTAATAAAAACTTTTTCGTGATTTTCTGTTAGTTCAGGTTTTACTTGTTTCCCGCCCAAACTATCTCTTCCTAGTTCTTCATAGGATTTTTCTATTATTCTGGCCAGTTTGTGTGGTTGCTCAGTTATATCGAGTTATTTTAGTTTTTGGCGGATTGCCACTTATGCTGCTTCACCTTTACTATTAGTTAATATTATAGCTGAGACCTGTTTGAAATCCTTCAGTAATTTCATACCAAGATTTAAAGCAGGTCCTGCCCTGTATTCATTTTGAATCTGTTTCAGGACGTGTTTTTGTGTAAATTGCCGCAAAGACTGTTCCCCAAGTGTCACAGTCCTCCAGGTGTGGTGCAATCCCCATTGGTAAACAGATTGTTAGAATCATGTGTTTCTCATGAGATGTACTATCAGGAAATACTGCCTCTATCGGAGTAATTTTTTGAGCTAACCAGAAAGGAATTTGTTCCCTTTTTGTCAGTAATTTACCGATGACTGATTGTATTATCTGTGGTGTCATTTTGATTTTGATCCACTGATGAGGGGTGTGCTGTGGAATTCTTATAGCAGGTTCAACTGTTAGATTCCGCTTGACATACAGTGCTTTTTCCACTGGCATCCCTAATCAGACCCTCCAGGATTTCGCGATTTCGCGGTTTGCCGCGAAATTGGCACTTTTGTAAAAATGCTGCAATTTTTACAAAAGTGCCCGCGAAATCGGCACTTTTGTAGAAAACGCAGCATTTTTACAAAAGATAATGCATGCCGCTATATCCTGGGGGTCTGATTAATTTCCCGCTAAGTGTTAAATGGCCTCTGGCAGTCGTGGGAAGTTTTGGGTGAGATATGGCGGGCTTTAGCCAGGCGAGCAATGCATTTGGGGCACGTTGCCCCCCCCTGTGATGGTCCATTGCCTGGAAGTTAAGGCCCAGCTCCCCCGCTGCTAATGGGCGCCGGTTTAAAGCACCATGCTTGTTTAATTCTCATTGTTATGATTACCCGAGCTAAAAGCCTGTTAAATACCACTTCACTTTATTCAGATGAGGATGGAGCGCGCCTCGCCAGGACCTGTATATTTTAATCCCATTGTGGCCGCCAAGTTTTGCGAGCAAACCGTCCTCCAGCCAGGACCCTCTGAAGGATTTATTGGGCCCTGGAACCTGTTACCTCCAATTTCATATTTCTCATTTTCAAATAATTCAAGCCCTTATGATGCCAAACAATAAATGAAAGTGTCAGAACCGGAGGCTCATAATACATATAAGTTCTAAGCCCGAGCATGCTTTCTGTCTCCAGTGGCTGTCAACAGGTCATCCACTGCAAAGGTGGCGAGGCTTGCCGGCAGTTAGAGCACTGTCCAAGTGTGGAATGGAGTCGTCTGGCTTCCAGGAGTGGCTGGGACGGAGTC
Organism: Lissotriton vulgaris; assembly: GCF_964263255.1. NCBI lineage: Eukaryota > Metazoa > Chordata > Amphibia > Caudata > Salamandridae > Lissotriton > Lissotriton vulgaris. Next base: position 129,597,545 of record NC_141688.1, read on the forward strand.
TAGACGCGCTGGAGGTAGATAGCGCTGTGTACACGGCCTATATATAGGGCCTGCTGCGGGAAGAGGAGAGCGAAAAGGACAGGCTGGATGCATTGCAGAGCGTTCTGGGTGCCTTCTTGGAGGAAGTTTCCTCAGACGATGTTTGTCAAGAAATGTTCACAAAAAGGTGTGAAGCAGAAAAATCATCACAATCTCAGGAGGAGAAAGAAGATGAGATCAAAGCGATTGCAAGCATGATGGAGAAGCAGGCCCAGATTGTAGTGAAACCGAAGGAAATTTCAGAGGAAGAGAAACAGAGGAAGGCTGCTGTCTTGGCACAGTACGCCAACATAACTGATGAAGAGGATGAAGCGGATGAAGAGAAAGGAGCACCTGCCACTGTGGCCATCCCTTTGGAAAAATCTCTCTTTAAAAATACAAATGTGGAAGACGTTCTCTGTGCAAGGAGGTTGGAAAAAGAATCCCTTCAAGAGGAATCCCAGAAGAAGAAGGAGCAGGACGAGCAACAGAGAGAGAAGGATAAACTGGTTAAGCAAGAGCGTAAGGAAAAGAAAAAAAAAGAGCCAGCCAGCCCTCCTCCTCCTCCTCCCAAATCAAGAAAGCAGGTTTCCTCTCGGCAACCACAGATATTTGTTTGTCAGCAAGGGGATTATGTGGCTAAACAATGTATACTGGAGGCGTGTTTGCAGAACAAGCCTCTCATTTCGCCTGAGATTACAACCTTCTGTTATTTCTGGAAACCTTTTGAGCCCTGAAGGGACTTGTGGTCCCAGGGTGCACCACCACTGAATTGGGCACAGCTGCTGCATTGGGGAGGCGTCGACACAGCGATATAAAGCACCGCCTTGCCGCACGCAACGCGGGACGCCTGTAATGCTGTTTTGCTACCCTCGGCTGCTGACGGGCAGTCTTTTGCTTTTCGAGGGAAACAAAGTGTCTACATTGTAAATAAACCAAATATACATAGCTTCATGTTGTTAAATAACTAATGAAACTAGGATATCTGTGTTTGTTGTAGGAAAAATGGCCAAATAAAATGCAGCAAAATTGCAGCTAAATTTCCATATTTGTGCCGCTAAATTTCCATTTTTGTGCCGCTAAATTTGCTAATCCATGCCGCTATATCCTGGGGGGTCTGCCTAATTGACAGGGCAGAGGTCAACCTACCTGCGCTGGAACTGAAGTGGGAAAAGCAATAGTTGCACTACTTGGGAATACAGTTAACACACAACCCACACCAATAGAATGAGTTAAATATGAGAAGAGTTCTTGATGGCCTCACAGCTTCCGTACAGTTCTGGAAAACGTTGCAACTATCGGTCATGAGTAAGGTAGTTCAAGTTCAGTAATTTGTATAGCGCACTACTCACCCAGAGGGTCTCAAGGCGCTTGAGGGAGGGTGGGTGCATTACTTATCGAATAGCCAGGTTATTAGCTGCTTTCTAAAGGAGAGGTGGTTCTGTGTAAGGCGGAGGTGAGTGGGGAGAGAATTCCAGGTTTTGGCCGCTAAGTTGGAGAAAGATCTTCCTCCCATGGTGGATCTATTGATGCGCGGAATTGCGGCGAGGGCTTGATTGGATGAACGTAGTTGGCGGGTGGGTGTGTAGAAGGACAGTCGTTTGTTGAGGCATTCGGGTCCTAGGTCGTAGAGGGCCTTGTGTGCGTGGGTGATAAGCGTTAAGTAATAAGATGGTCCTGCTGCCCCAATTCCTCTACACTATGCAAATTTTGTTCTGCGTCTTGCCAACCTCCTTGTTCCGCAGGCTAGGCGGTTTACTGGTCTGTCTGGTGTGGACCGGGAAGCATAGTAGGGTCGTCCTGGAAGTTCAGAAGTTAGATCAGGGCGAGGGGGGCTGGGCCTCCCAAACCTTAAGCTATATTATTTGACTGTTTCAATAGGCAGCACTGTGGTGTGACAGTGGCCACAACTGGGAGAAGAGGCTCCTAGAGGGATCGGCAACCGCAGACTACCTCCCCCGGTTACGCATGCTAGGTCGTAGACTGCCGACAGGCACCTCCTCTACATTCTCGCAGGTCGCACAAGCATGGAAGTCGGCCGTCACACACGACTTGAAACGAGCACCCTATGCTAATCTTCTGATCTAGTGGTTTGCCCCCGTTCATTCGCATACAACACTCCATGTATGTTGCACACTGGGTAAAAGAGGGGAGTCAGAGAGCTTGTGATCTTATCTAAATGGTGAATTCATGACAATGGAAGAGTTGGGGGGGAACTTTGGTATTCCTGGGGCAGTTCCTGCAATCAGAGTATGGCCTGGATAGTCCGGAAGATCTGGCCGACCTTCCCAAACGAGCCTAGCGTTTCAAATGTTCTGAGGGAGATGCTGGACCCAGGGTCCATCAAAGGCATTGTCTCAAGGTTATATGCCACTCCAAAAAGAGATAGACAAACCGTCATGACGTCTATGCGGGACAACTGGCACAGGGATTTAACATTCCCTCTTTCAGAGGGGAAATGGAGTCATGCCCGAGCCCAAATGCAGGAAGTGGCAAGCAATGCCTGATTTAAGTTGATACAATTTTACAATTTGCACAGAACATATCTGACTCCGCAACGTCTGCACAGAGTTTATCCGACTCGCTCCGATAGATGTGGGGTGTTCCTGCCAACTTCGAACACGTGACATTGGCATGCCGAGTGGTGATACCTTTTTGGGAGGAAATGGTGCAGGAGACATAGAGGGTGATGGGCATAACAGTAGAAATAACAGTACATTATTGCCTGTTGGAATTGTTGCCACGCCCTAAAAAGAGTAACAAGATGAAGTACCGGACATGGGCCACCCTAGCAAGTATTGGAGTCTTCCTGTGTCTTGTTCCCATTTTTCTTCCCTTGCCTCTCCTCTCTGCGTCACTGTGCACTGCCTGCCCCCACCCAACCCCCCCACCTTCTACTTCCCGAGGGAGATTGATCACCCATTTTGGATGACCACTGCCTCTTACAGGGAGACGGGGTATCACTGTTGCACTGCAGATTTATTTGGTTTGTTAATGTTCTGACTTGGGGTATCACGCTGACGGTTCTATTTCACACAGATGCAGGTACTGTTTTCATTGCAAAACTGAATAAAGAATTTAAAAAAAGGTTTTGATATGATCCATCTCCCTTGTTTATCACTTAGGTTGGAAGCCATATCTATGTTTGACTTCTTTGAAATTAGAGTTACTACTCCATTTTGCTTCCCAACGGCCAAGGTGCAAGCCAGATCACTAAATTGGGTATTTCTGAGTAATGAGATAGGTGTGGTATCAATCTCGGTTTCCTGAAGCAGGATACTATTCCCCCATAGTTCATGTAAGTAGTCAATGATTTTCTTTTTGGTTACTGGGTGGTTGACCGTGACATTAAGAGATATTATCTTTATGTTCTGTCTAGCGTTTGTCATTGGTATAAGCTGGGAAGTTCTTAACTCCTTTTTGGAACCTAATGGTCTTGGCTAGGGCATTGTTATGTTGCTCATATATCTAAGGACTAGATATGGGTGTAACTTGAGATTTGACCAGCAGGTAGTTTTGATGAGTGGGCATGTAAGTATAGTTTTTCATGAGGTCACTCTGTGTATACAAAATAATGCACAATAGTGTTAAGAGTGGTACTGCGTCAACATTTAGGTGTGGAGTGCTCACTCACAAAAGGCAATACATTCTTCTTGAAGTACAGTTAAATAACTTTAGCAAGAATAAAAGTATTAAAACATGAATTAACTAAACATAGGTAACAAAAATTCCTTCCCTTTTCTCTGACTCGGCCACCACCCTCACACCCCATACCACGCCCACCCTTCCCCCCCACCCCTCCCAATGCATTTAACAGGCATGGCAAAAGAAGGAAACGGCTACCCCCAGGGATACATTTAGTCAGGTAGGTGGTGTGGAGTTCCCCTAGTTCGGAGCTGTAGGTTCACGCCGCCCTCTTTTATAAATGGTCCAAGATGGACAAAACTTATCTAAACAGATTCTAAGTTCTGGCCTAGACGCCACTGACTCAGTTGCTCAAGCAGTGGCCCCCATTTTCCTTATCAGATGACATGCCTGGGTGCACCCACCAGATATGAAGCTGTCCACGCATTATGGATGTATATGCTGTTTGGTGAGAAAAAATGCCTTTTGGGGGAAAACCGGTGCAGCTTTGGAGCATTTGAAAATCAGCAGTGCTACAGTGAGCCTCTTGGGTTTGTTATCCATAGCACACCAATTTCACCAGTTGTACAGGAGGTACAGAGGTTACTCCTAGGGCCTCACCTTTCACCAGTTACAGCCGATGCAATAAGCAGTGCAAAATTATCATAGCTTTGGAGGCAGAGGCAGCACTAACAGATACAGACAATAGCTGTATCATCTATCCTCTTATTTCTCACCTCATGGAAACTCTTCCAACCCACTTAATTTACCCTTGAGCAAGAATCAGGGGCGAGTATTCGGAGATGGATCCCACCTCTATCCTTTCCAAGGCGGTTTTGATGCTGCTCACAAAGGGATGCTTGGGATTGTTCCTGGTACAGAGCAAGAAATTCGTTTTTATGGTCCTTCATAGTCCGCAAGAAGTACAGGGGCTTGAGAAAGATTCAACATTTTCAGTTTCTAAGCTTGTTCCTCTAGAAGGAAGAGTTGAAGGTGAGGACTTTTACTCAGGGTTTGCTGGCTTTGAACCACTAGGACAAAATGTCTTCCCGGGCTTGCTGTATTTGTAATTTTTAAGTGCCAGTCCTCCAGTCCCACAGAAAGTAGCTTCGTCTTGTAGTGGGATTAGGGCATTTCCAGTTCACTGACCTGCCTTTCGGCCTTAAACAGGTCTTTGCCAAAGTCATGTCAGTGACAATGAGCCATCTTCACAGGTCAGGGAAACGTTTTCTCGTGCCTCGACGACTGGCTGTTAAAGGTGGGCTTTCCTCAAGTAGTCTTGGGCCACCTGCGGAAAAATAGTGTTATTGTTGACCACTCAAGGGTTTACCATCAGTGGGTCTTAGTCTCATCTTCAGCCTTCCCAGAGGTTGCCTCTTTTTCAAGGTTATTTTGGACATAGTCACCTTGAACGCATTTCCACCTCAAAAGCGAGTCTGGGTCATTTCGGGTTCAAGAGCTACTGTACCAGCCCTGATGGTTCTGATGCTCTTTGGTCTGTTAGCATCATGCATCCTACTGGTACCTCGTGCTCGTTTGCACATGCAGGCCTTTCAATGGAACCTTGCCTGTAGTAGACCCAACAATGAGGAAGCCTCTTGAACAAGAGCCTTGCCTCTGACAAAGTGGCTCAAACGCTCGAGTGGAAATTGAAATCAAAGTGATAACATCTGCATTATCTCTCTGCTAGGGAGGTTACTTTTATGAACAGGAGATTAGTGTCCTTTGGTTTCCGAAGGAGAAAACCATCATATAAATATGCTGGAGCTGTATGCCATTCAATCCAAGTAGCTCTCAATACCTTTCTGCCTTCTATTAGGACAGGTTGATCGCTTGCAGACAGACAGAAATACTACTATGTACGATCTATATCACAATGGCAAGTTTCGTTCACTCCACCAACTCTTTTCAAAGTTACCGCCCTCTCCTATGGATACATTCATATACATACGAGTGCGATAGGGCCTTAAAGAGTATACCCCTACATTCCCACTAAAACCCCAGGAGGTTGCCCCCCTGCATCAATTACTACTTACCGATACTGCCTCACACCTAGTCTCTACACTCTATCATAGTTTATACACCGGCACAACGTCAGTCCCTTGCGCTGCTCGGGATAGATAGGCTGCTGAGATCGGACAGGATATTTCTGATCAACAGTGGACATATTTCTGTAATCAGACTGAACAGGTCTCATCCAGCAGTCGGTTGCGCATCACCCATTATAAGATCCTACTACATTACACATATTATACCCCAGTCAAGCTACACAAATATAAATTACGAGACACTGACAAGTGCGATAGATGTGGAGCGGGAGCTGCTGACTTTCTGCACCTTGCCTGGGAATGCGGTGCTGTCCAGTCCTATTGGCAAGTGCTCAGGTCACTAGAGCTAATGACCGCCCTGAACCTTCAACTATCTCCCCTGTTGACGCTCCAAGGATACTCTGAGAAGTTTCCTTTGACATATCGCAAATTTATCTTATTTGGTCCCCTACTAGCTAGAAGGAGGGTACATGCAGATGGGGCAGGGCACCCAAATTTAAGGATTGGATCAAAGACGTGCTCTTTTGGCAAGATCAAATTTACTCATATGCAGAACTGCTCCCACAAACTTCATTTCCCCGTGATATTTGCGCCCCCTCAAGATGTATCTCCTTGAACATCCGATTGATGCTACAAACTTCCACATACCCCTGCCAATGGTCCAGCTTAACTGACCACTTGACACTATTATGTAGTGTATACACGCCTGGCTGTATAGATGTGTTCCACATACATTCAGACCCTTCCCTAACATAGTGCACGTGGGACTGCTGCATAGTCTCAATACTTAGAGATGTCAATTTTGTATTCTACTATTGCTGCTAGACATGTCTCTACCTATGCACTGTAATTATCATGCTGGTATATTTGTTTGCTACTTTTTTGTGTTTGAATAGAACTCAATAAACAGAGTTTAGAAGAAAAAAAGAAATACTGCCATGTTCTGCAACAAGCAAATACAGACCGGTTTCGAACTAGTTGGGTCTTGTCAGTAGAGTGCAGCATGAGTCCTACAGCACAATAAACACGGGACTCATATCTAGGCATACCCACTGCACTTAGGGTATTAACTGCAACAACAAGAAAGTAGTGGATCGAATACTTGAATTAATCTCTGCTACTTCCAGTAAAAACCTAATATTGTCAGCCATTTTCATTGTCTGATGGTTGGGGAGTGACGAATGGGCGACAATTGATGTCTGCGGGCAGAGGTGGCACTAATATGTGGCTTTGTGTCATGTCCAGAAGGGAACAGAGTGACGATGGAGTCTAACAGCAGTATCTATAGGCATGCAGAGCTGTAGCAAAAGTTTCCAGGAAAAGTCTAGCGCCAGGGGAAATACACAAGGTGTGAAATCTACAGTCAGAGTTTCCACCAGAGACAGGGTTACAGAAGGTAAGTAACCTTTTCTGTGACACATGAAAATTCTGATGTATGTATGTATAACACACTTATGTTATGTTATGTTAAACAATTTGTACCGCGCACGTACAACGAGACGGTTTCTTGCCGCTCATAACAGACATAACGGACTGAGGCAGGAAGCATTTCTCAAAGGCTAACTTAAAGAGGTGAGTTTTCAAGGTTTTTCGGAACAGTTCGTAGGAGGGGCAATGGAGAAAGGAAGAAGGGAGGGAATTCCAAAAGGTGGGGCCCAAAAAAGAAAAACGAAGGCCGCCGTGTTTTTTGCGGCGGTTCAATGGAATGCATAAAAGATTATTGGATGTTAAAGCGGGAGGAAGGTGAAGTGTCCAGAGGGAAAATCAATTGCAGATCGTCTGCATAATTATATATAGTAGCTTTCTGTCACCCGACGGGCATCCTGGCGCTGAGATCAAACAAATCCTGAGACACGGCCTAACCTAGGAAATAAATGAGTTTTTAATAGTTTTTTAAAAGAAAGGAGGTCTCCTGAGCATCTGAGCGACAGTGGCAGATCGTTCCACAGCTTAGATGCCGTAAAACCAAACTAGCGGCCGCCCATTCGCTTTCTCCGGAACTTAGGAACAACCGCCAGATAGGCAGAGGCAGAACGGAGAGCTCTTGCGGGGGTGTACCAGGTGAACATCTAATGTAGGGGCAAAGGTCCCAAGCCATGCAGAGCCCGGAAGACCAGACAAAGCGCCTTGAATTCGATCCGTTGAGGGATAGGGAGCCAATGCAAGTCTCTAAGAGCTGCAGAAGATGAATCAGAACGGCGGCGGGAGAGTGCTAGCTTAGCCGCGAAATTCTGCACTCTTTGTAGCTTACCTATCGCCATAGCAGGAGCCCCCAGAAGTAGTGCATTGCAGTAATCCAGTCTGCTTAGAATGATGCTGCGCACTACTTCTGGTCTGGCATTGGCAGGGAGCAGAGGAAGAATCTTCCTGAGAGAACGCAACAGGCCCATACAGGTGGATACTGTTTTGTCAATGAAACCGTCCAATTGAAGACTCGGTTCCATTGTCACTCCCAAATTCCGAACCGAGGTAGCTGCTGCCGCTGTGCCCTGAAAGGAGGGGGGCCAGAAGTCCTGTGGTAAAGATCGAGGGACCCGGTCCACTGAGCAGTGTAACACCTCTGTCTTAGCGCTGTTAAATTGCAGCGAGTTGTTACTCAGCCATGTTGCTGTGGTGACCATGCAATGATGAAAGGTCTCCAGTGACACCGCATTCTCCCCTTCAAAGGAGAAAATAAGCTGGGTGTCGTCAGCGTAGTTGGTGACTGAAATGCCAAATGTTTTTATTAGCTTGACCAGGGGGTGGAGGTACAGATTAAAAGGAATAGGTCTGATGGCCGAGCCCTGGGGTACTCCCTGACCGACCCTTTTAATGGTGGACTTAAAGGGGGGCAGGGCAACCACCTGGTGTCTATTGGCCAGGTATGAAACAAGCCAATCCCGGGCAATGCCCGTCACCCCAACCTCCTCCAATCTCCTGGTCAGGATGGCATGGCTGACCGGATGTACCATGTTACAACGCATACTATTACAACTACCTACCGTTACAACGCGACCATTACAACGCATACCATTACAACGCATAGCGCTTTGAGGTGCTGGATAGTGGTAAGTATAATTTACTATTCTAACTCCAGTCCCCGTGGACCCTAGGGAAGGTGTTGGATAGTAAATTATACTTATTACCTATCCTAGAGCGCCCCCCAGCGCAATGCGTTGTAATGGTATGCGTTGTAAAAGTCGCGTTGTAATGGTAGTGCGGAGTAAAAGATGCGTTGTAACGGGTGTATACCGGCTGACCGTATCGAACGCTGCAGACATGTCGAGCAGCACTAAAAAGGCTGCTCGTCCATAGTCGGCACGCGAACGAAGGTCACTCAAGACAGACACCAAGGCTGATTCGGTTCCATGCGCTGGTCTGAAACCAAACTGCGCCGCATCCAGGCATTCATTAACTTCCAAAAAACTGGACAGGTGTCTTGTGACCAGTTTTTCAAGGATCTTAATCGGAAAGGAAAGTAATGATATGGGTCTGTAGTTGGCGGGGCATAAGGGATCCAGTGATTCTTTCTTCAATAATGGAGAAACAACTGCTAATTTCCAGCTCTCCGGGACCTGGGCAGAGCCAAGAGACTGGCAACAAATTGCGTGGAGAGGAGGGTACAACTCTTCCCGAAAAACGTTCCAGAGTTTGTGTGGGATTACATCAAGAGGGGATCCAGAGGATACACTATCCGCTAGGGCACCAAACTCTGCAAAAGACGGGAGAGGGAAACTTTCCAGCCTGGCTTTCCCTGCCTCCAACTCCGATATAGGAGGAAGAGCAGCCCCAGATGTCTTGGGATTTAGGTTGCTCAGAATGGTCGCGATCTTGTCTTCAAAGGCCTTGGCCAATGAATCGCATAGTAACTGAGAGGCTGGGATAGCGGTAGTAGCGCAGGCCGGTCGTGACAGCTCGTTGACAATTTTCAACAAAGCTTGTGCTTTGTTTGAGGCTGACAGTAAAGTTTCCTCCAAAAACCTCGCTTTTGCACACTTGATCTGTGCTTTGTAGGCTGCCAGTTCCTGTTTGAAGAGAATCTTATCCGAAGCCAGATAATGTCTCCTCCATCTCCGCTTCGCCTGTTTACACTGCTGTTTAAGATGAAGAAGTTCCCTCGAAAACCATGGCATGGCGGTTTTTGTTCTATCTCGCGTTTTCCTTAGCGGAGCCAGCCTATCCAAGGTGGTCTTAATTTGCTGGGTGAGCGCATTATAGCTTTCATCCGCGTTGTCTGCCACCTGAAAAGCTTCAGCAAGCAGATTTGGAAGGATTGCGCCTCTCAGAAGCCTGGACCTGATGTAGTGACACACTGCTGTCTTGATGACATCGCTCAATTAAATGGGCACATGCAATGTAAAATGTTTACATGGTGCTTGTGGACTTGGGTGACGGGCGGACCGGAATAACAGGCGGGGAGGCCGGATATAGTGAGCTATGTCAGGAGTTTTTATTCAACAGAGGCACAAAGTCACAATGAAGGTAAGGTTGCAGGGTGGATTCCTAGGGTTGGTATGCTGGTTGATACGGCTGCTGACCAGGCTCGGAGAGGTCGTTGGGGATCAAGTCCTGCTTCTCCTTGTTCCGCCAGTAGTCTCCTCGGTAAGGTACTGGGACTCCTCGGAGGCTTGGAAAAGGAGAGAAGCGTAAGGGCTTTAGTCCGAGCAAACAGTCGGAATACTTCCACCTACACCAGGGAGTGAGGGGGTACGGAAACGGCCTGTGAGGAAGGGACGGTAAGGGAAGGTGGAATAGGCAAGGAAGAGATGGGAGGGAAGAGGGTTGCTAGGTGCTGGGCAGTGCTCGGTCTTTGTTACAGTGTGCGTGAAAAGAAGGTACTTTAAACACTGTCCTGTGCTCGTGAACTCTACGCTATATGCACTCTATCTACACCTATATACAGGAGGGGGCACTGAGAAAGGGCGACGTGTACTCACGTGCCCCGCCGCAACTTTCGTCCGAGTTGCGGCTGCTCTCCAGCCACCTCCTGAGGACGCCACCAGTCCTCCGTCCAGACGTCCTCTTCCTCGTCCTCGCTTCGGTCTTGCCGTGCTGCGCCGCTCTCTGACCGAGGTTCGTCGCTTTCCGCTGCCTCCTGCCACGAGTCGGTTGCTCGAAACGCCTCTCCTTCGTCCTCTGGGCTTTTTCTACCTTCCGGGATGTTGTCTATCTGACCACTTCCGGGGTCAGAGGCGGCTGCTTCCGGGTCGTTTGGGTTCGTCCCGCTTTCACTTCCGGGATCGCTGGCTCGGTTGCCGGTACCTGCAGGGGATGAAAAAGAGAAGGTGTCCTGGGTGACCGGGACGTTAATTGACCGGGCGCGGGGGACAGGACCCCCGCGCTCGGACATCGCTGCACGGAGGTATGTGCCGCTGCCGCTCCACAGTGCTACCATGTGGCAGCACTGAAAACTGTGATGAATGTGGGCGGTCTCCTGTTGAGCTGCTGCTGTCCATATTAGGTTTCAATGGTATTTTTGTGCTCACTTTATTGTTGCATTAACTGTGTGCTGTTGATCTATAGAACACATATAACACATGTTTACTTTCCTCTAATTTTTACAGTATATATGTTTTTCATTTATGCATCTTATTTGTCTAGGACAAGGTGTCAATGAATCCGTAAATTCTATCGAACGGAGAGAAAACCTATGGGAGGAAACTTATACTGGTAATGAAGGTGGGAGAACCTATGGCCACAAATTTGGCATTACTAGTCATCTGGCGAGCCACTCAGTTGAGAACACCTCTACATGCAACGAGTATGATGGCAGTTTCAATGAAACATCAAACCAGGTGAAACCTCATGCCACCAGAACACTCCAGAGGCAGCATTCCTATATTGAACGTGTAAATCATCTCAATGAATCATCAGTCCAAACTGCACACGGGCAAATGCACACTGGAGTAAAATTGTGCATTTGTAGTCAATGTGGAAAGTATTTTAGCCAGGCATCAAACATGATCACATCACAGCAGATAAATGCAGAGCCACCAAATAAATGTAATGAATGTGAAAAGAGTTTCAAGCAGTCTATAAGCCAACAACAACAGTTTGAAAAGAACATGGAAGAGAGACACTTCATGTGCAGCGACTGTGGAAAGAGTTTCAAACAATCACGAAACCTGATAACACATCAGAGAATACACACAGGGGAGAAGCCCTATGCCTGTGGTGTTTGTGGAAAAAGTTTTAGACAGTCAAAAAACCTGATCACTCACCGGCGAATACACACAGGAGAGAAACCCTATGTTTGCAGTGTATGTGGGAAGCGTTTCAGTGACATGGCTAATTTAATTACCCACCAGCGAATACATACCGGGGAAAAGCCTTATGCCTGCACTACATGTGGGAAGAATTTTAGACAGCTGCCACACCTTAGCAAGCATCAGCGGACACATGCAGGTGAACCCCAGATGGAGAGAGGAGAAACTCGAGCGGAGACTGGGGACTCAAGTAGTACATCTACTTTAAAACCAGAGCTTAGTAACTTTATACAGTGGAACTCTTTGCAAAAAGTAATTACTTAATCCTAACCATAGATAACTTGAGCTTGAAAGGCAGCTCAATATATGCCGAGTTCCCACCAGGAGATCTGTAGGTCTGATGCTCGAATGGTGACCAGGGCATCTCATCATCTCATATCATGTTGATAAAATGATTGGCTTGGAGCAGGGTAAAAATAAAAATAGTAATTTGTGCAGTATGTCGATTCGGCCTATGGTTTGCAACTTTGCAATTTTCATTAGAATACCCAGTGACAATAGATGTCCATAGCCAAGACAGGTAATACTGTTGATGTAAATATGTAAAATGTTATAAAATCCTATAGTATTCCATTATATGGTGTAACCCTGTTGTCATAATTCCAGCAGAGAAGCTAGAGATCAATGCCCACGAGTTCTAACAAACCTCATACCCCAGAGGAGTAAACTCAATGTCAAAATGCAGCAGTAATCTGTAGGCAGTTGCTCTTTTGGCCTTCTTTTCGAGCAGCCTTAATTCCTTCTAAGGTTTGACCAATAGAATGGACCAAGTGTGCCATTTGCAAATGCATAAATGGAAAAGAAAATTGAGGGAGACACCCCAAATTCTGACTCTGGGATTTTTTAAATACTATATGGGACAACTGCATTTGTGAGTATGTGAAGTAGTGCTCATGTAGTAATTCTTTCCTTACTCAAGAGCATTTATGAGTTGGCCCCAAAGCATCTACAGTGGTAATATTCGTATACGATTAGTACAAATAGAAAGGGATGTGCCTTCTTTGCACTTTTATTAATAGGCATTTGTACCTTTTAAGGCCAGTTCACAAAAGCATTTCAGTACTTAAAGTAAAACTTCGCTTGTATTATTGCTCCAAATACTCAACTTTCTTTGCAAATTGACACCTATAACTAATTAACCAGTCTTCCGGAACTAAAGGGATTACAAATGAAACATTTGCCTCCACATTTCTAGTTGAAAAATCATCGGGAAAGAATCCCCAAAGCCCTCTGCCATTGTAAAGTGGCCTAAATCCTGCACAGCTTTGACCTGCGTTTCTGGGCTTCCATGCCATCAAATTCACCCCTCATCTTCCATTCTCGCCAGGCATCTGCCACATGTCTGCCAAGTTATCTCATCTAGTTTGCTCCTAAATCCTTTCTCCTGTGCTGACTACATCACTGTGCAATATTGATTCATGATGCCACTGCAGACTGGAACTAAGGATCACTTTCAAATATGTTCCTTTCTCTGTAGCCATAGTCATATTTACCTTTGAGTGTCTCTGGTCACATTTCCTCTACTCTGTGACTATCAGGATGGGCAGAATTTACTTCTTGGACGGTATTCCAGGGAATCTGTAGGTTGTTTCCACCAGTGTCCTGGAGCAGGTTTGTGGGACAAGTGTGACTGGGTACAAGGCAGCCAAGGAAACTGTCTGAAATGCCAATTGGTCATTTCAGTACTGGTACTGCAAATCTCATAGCATTGGAAGAGAGTAATGTTAAGTTTTGTGTGGTGAGCAGTGACCCCCTACGGTTTCCTTTGAAGAGGGAAAAGAAAGGGCACAAACTCTGCTGCCATAGGATTTGAAAGGATCCTTATCCACGCTTTCTGATTACTGCAACCGTGTAAAAACAACCTTCAGATAAATGGCTATTTTTGAACAACCTTTATGATTATTGAGAAAGGTACCGTCACATGCACCTGAAATTCGTTTAGTATGTGTTACATATACATGTGCAAGAATATATCTTGGAATGTCACGTGCGTCATTCATCTTATGTAGAATATTGATTATTATAGTTCATGCTGGTGGTGAAGTAGATAAATCATATTCTGGGAGCGGAAGGGCACACTCACTGAGGTCTTCTAACACAAAATATTGAAAAGGGTTGGATTTCAAAGGAAATTTCACCAAAAAAGACAACACAAGAAGAGAAGGGAGTAACTCCTTAAGTCTCATCAGACTTATGTTTGTAATGCTCCAGGATTCCTCGGGCATTGGCTACATTCAAATCTTATAACTAAAATAGAGATGACTGAACCTGTATGTGTGTGGTATTTCTATAGCGTTAACCTATTCAAAAGGCAGCAGAGCAATGAATGGGAAGCAGGTTGATGGACATGGTCTATGGCAGTGGTCTTCAAACTTTTTGATGCCGGGACCCCCCCCATCAAAATATTTTAGGCATAAGGACTCCCTCTTGACAAAAATTTCTAGAACCTAGTATTCCTTATCATTGACAACCATACATGTTCTCCAGAGAAACGGTCAATCTGTGCTTGCACCTCATTAGTACCAGTTTAACACCCAAATATAGCAATAAGCAACAAAAAGGTAACCGGTACAGCTTTACAAAGGGCCTTCTACAGACCAGCAACACCTGCTGCTGCTTTTTAGTAACTTTTGAACCTGTCGAGTAAATAATTATTTTGTTAAAATTAGCAGATTAAGCTGCAGATGATGGTTTATGTGGCAAATGCGGCAAATCTATAATGATGCTAAAATCACTGTGGCCCCACAATCACATATTTCCAGTGGACCTTGGTATAATAGCTATAATACATTAGCTGCAACTTTAATACCCTGCATTAGAGGAAAGCCATTCTATATTTCATGGGATGCTATAGGCTTGGGATTTACAGCTGCATGTAACTGGAGGTAGCTGAACATCATTCATCATAATTAAAACATACGTACGTTTTCAGGTCTCTCACTGTTAGGTAGCTATATATATAATATCAGGCTGCTTTAGTGAATAATAAATACATGCACTATAATAAATTATAAAACCTCCATGCAAAAGTCTGTGTGAAACCAGAGAACCACAGAATTAATTTGTGATTGGTGCAGTGGAGAAAAGTGACTTGTGTATTTGTAGTGCTGTGAAGCAACTGCCTGTGACAGAAAGCACTGTGGATGTGCAAGTCTTTATTTTGTTCTTGCATTACACACAGTACAAGAGAGACCCCTACAAAATGAGCAAAATGTTTTATGATAAAATGCTGCTTCCAAAATATGGGGGCCTATTTATAAGCCCCTTGCGCTGCCGGCGTGTCATTTTTTATGATGCTCTGGTTGCGCAAAGTGCAGACTCATATTTACGAGGCCACGCAAAGTCACTTTGCGTGGCTTTTCAAGGCCTCCTAGATATGGTGTAAAGCAACGCAGCACAAGGTCGATGCGTTGCCTTACACTGCGTAAGGGGGGGGGGGTGTTCCATGGGAATTGACACATTCCCAGATTTACTACAAATCTGTAAACATGAGGATGCGCCAAAAT
Source organism: Lissotriton vulgaris (assembly GCF_964263255.1). Taxonomy (NCBI): domain Eukaryota; kingdom Metazoa; phylum Chordata; class Amphibia; order Caudata; family Salamandridae; genus Lissotriton; species Lissotriton vulgaris. Next base: position 129,612,986 of record NC_141688.1, read on the forward strand.
TGTATGCTACCCCAGGGGGTGCGCAACAAGTAGAAATATCTTTCTTTCTCCTTTATTGTTTTCAAAAGCCTCCATGGGTTGTTTATGTGCAGGAAGGCATGCCTTCTTGCAAAACAAACATCCTACCAATAATGCAGACACCCTGGCACCTCGGCGTTGGTGCTAGGCACTAAGTTGTGTGTCAGCAGAAAGGACAGGAGTGCACAGCACTTATAAATACATCTATTCCTGCTCTTTCGAATTGGTGTAGGGCATTGAAGCAAAAAATACTTGCGGAGCTGCCCTACACCATTTCATTGTAAATGAGGCCCATAGATTTTAATAATATTCAGAACCTATGTAATGTATTTTTTTACATAACTGTCACTCCAACACATTCTTAAGGATAGTAAGAGCTATGGAAATACGACAATCACTTAATCTTCCTGTGCCCTACAATAAAAAAATAATAAATGTGTCCTCATGAAACGCAACTGGTGCTATGTAAGGCGCTCTGATACCCAATTCGGGCAACTTCGCGCTAGAGAAAACTCTGTAAAATAAATAAAATTTATAAGCAAGCAAGTCACAACTCATTTAACTTTGTACACTACCACTCAAAAACATCAAGTGATTTGATCAATTGAATGTAATCGCACTCTCCTGAGCAATCAAAGCCAGGCAGACATCTGAACACACCTTTCTGACAGTGTGCTGCTGGCCTGAAAGAAATGCAAATGTTCACAACGAGTTAATCTGCAAATCCTTTACATTTGCAGATTAACTCATTGCACACATTTGCATTTCTTTCACAGGCCAGCAACACACTGGTAGAAAGGTGTCTTCAGCTGACTAAGATTCCTCAGCACATGAGATTCCCGAAATTAACCGTCCGGAGGCATGGGAAGAGCGCGACCCCCTTCCCATGCCTCCACGGCCCCCCTGGGGGTCGCGCCCCACAGATTGAAGACCACTGGTCTATGGTGATTCATTTGAATTAGTCTCACTTATGTATTTTTCATCGCTAGTTTTAATTTAGTTCCAAGCATAGTACCTGCTTTACAATACAACTGAAAATAATTGTCTTACTTTCAGTCATATTACCAGAAAACGCGTTAGACCTATTAATTAATACAACTTTTAGTATGCGCTGGACTAACTATGTCAATCAAGATTTGCACACAAACAGCCTGATTCATCAAAGACCCGTTTTGCGAGTCTTTAATAGCGATTCATAAGGAATCGCTATTACAGACTCGCAAAACGGGATTCATGTAGGAATCGCAAAATAAAATGCGATTCCTACATATTCCTTATTTGCGATTAGCAAATTGCTAATCGCAAATAAGGAATAACTCCCCATTCATTCCTATGGGACAAAAGGCCCATAGGAATGAATGGGGAGTATTCCTTATTTGCGATTAGCAATTAGCTAATCGCAAATAAGATAGCGATTTAAAGGGTGCCAGGGGTGTCCAAAGGACACCCTGTAGGACCCCTTAAATGCAAATTTTAACAGGTGTTGCGCACACACATGTCCAAAGGACATGTGTGTGTGCAACATGCAACTTAGAAAAATGCTTTTAAAAGCATTTTTCTAAGTTTTCGCTATTTACCACGAGGTTTGACCTCGCGGTAAATAGCGGGCCGAAATTGCGAATTCGCAATTTAAAAATGGATGATGAATTGCATTTAAGGAATCTCAAATAGAAATTCCTTAAATGTAATTCCTCGCAAAATAGCGAAATCGCTATTACCGATTTTTGCATTTGGGATGATGAATCCCAAATGCAAAAATCGCACTCGAAAAGGGCCAGATTCTCAGAATCTGGCCCTTTGCGAGCACAATTCAGCTTGATGAATCAGGCTGAAAATTTGCTAATGGGCCTGTGGTTTTAGCTGTTAATCTTAGTATTCATCTGGGGCGAGAATACCCAACTAGCATCTTTCCCCTTCAGAGAGATGCGTTGCCATTCTGTTGTCGGAGTGAAAGAAGTAATAAGAAATATGCTGGGGATTAAATTTGCCATTTATAGTTTGAATGTAGAACCACTGTACAAGCAGAGATTTTGCTACGCTCCCTCACCAGACAAAGTAAATAATTAATGAAATATCTCAAGAAAGAGAAATATCTGCATTATCGTTTCTTTTCTTGAAAGGATGAAGGAGTGGCAAGAGAATTTCTTGACATGGCATGACTATAGCTTTTATTGGGCCTGGTCTGAATTGGTATGCATATATTCATTCATTCGGTGCTCTTGGAGAGCATGGCTGGGGTGTGCAAACAGCCCTTCCCCCTCGATACTGGGTATTCTCATCCCTTGTGTCCAATCAGAGCCCCTTCCACCAACTCCACCTCAAGCCTATTCACCAAAGCATGCAGTGCCACCAAGAGCATGGCCTCTGCTCAGTTTAGGGGAAACGGGTGCAAAGGACGAAACACTATGAACAGGTGTAGAGAGAAGATAACCGAAGGGAGACAAAAAAGAAGGCAAGTGGAAATCGAGTAATGCAGGTGAGTGGAAGAAATCTGGAATTCTTGATACCTACAGGGAGGAAGTCTAATGGGGGGGGGGGGGACGTGTGCAAGAGGCTGAATACAAGGTGATGGAAGTCATTGAAAGAATGAAAGTGAAGGGAAAAGTCAGAAATCCAGCATGCAAAAGATTTGGACGTTGACGAAGAATGGTTAAACTGCCTTGATTGACAAAAGAGGAAAGATTCAGGAAATTAAGTCTTGCAATAAGGAGGTACTGAGAGACCATTCAAAGTTTTAGGCAGCACCTATTTCTCACTCTGCTTGTGGTGTATTTCACTGAAGGCAAAAACACTTTTCCTGATGCACGCAAATAATCCTAATGAGCAGTGGAAAATTCCCTTTTCATTGGTGAGATTGCCTTTACATTGTAAACATGATAGTTATCTGTGTATAGGAAATGTGTTCTAATCCGCAGCGCTTGAGAGCCGTTCTAATTTTCAGTGGAGTTCTCCTTGTTCCGCAAAACAGAGGAGGATTATCCAAATCCATTTACTAGAGTGTCTTGCATCCAGGCTCTATCTCACTGCTGTGATCTCGACCTATATCTGGCTTGCAAAGTGCGGTACAACATGTATTAAAGACTATTAATAAATGACGTCACGTTGCCGAAACAAGCAATGGTCAGCCAACAGTGTTATGTTTTGAAGAGGCAGCAACATGTAAGAGTACATGAAGATAAAAACTTTGAAATAAAGAGAAAAATCGACCAAGTTTGGATATCTAAAAGTGTATGGTGCTAAGTTTTAAAATGTACTATATTTATTATGTATCACTTGAGGATCAGCTTAGTTGTAAAGATTTATTATAGTGGTTGCTATGATGTATGCTTCCCTTTGTGATATTGCATTCTTACTTGAACACAGTGTGTAGAATTTATATCAGTTTATTGTTTTTGAAATGTGGTAACATCCAAATAATGGGTTTTATTTTGGAACTGCTAAAAGATATTAAAATGAGATTTACCATCCTCCAAATACTAAAACCCCACCTTTGGAATTCAGGTCACTAATTGCAATTCCCTGAGCAGTAGTGTTGGGGGTGGGTACCGATCATTCTAAAAACTTGTGTGTTTTTCCTCCTAGGCAAGTTATAATTCGGCCAATTACTAAGTGATAATTACATTTTGACATACAGTATATGATATGCTTGGTCAGAAATAGACGTACTGTGAATGCCTATTGCAAATTTACCTTTAGAGTCAAAGATTAGGACATCACTGTAGCATAGTTGTACACCTATGATTGTTTATAAATACTTTCACTCTTTTTCTGCATTTGTTAAAAGTGACAGGAACTGTACATGTGGATACAATAATAAATGCAACTGTCAGCCTTAACCATACGCCTGTAGATTGCCCTAGAGCTGCAAATTGATAGTCACAGAATTAGTACGCATTTGTTTCTTAACATGGAACCCATGTGAAGAAATCATAATCCTTATTTTACACCCACTAAGAACATTTTTGGACACCTCACCACACATTGTCATGCATATGCCTGCTTAAAGGTGGCATAGGTTTATAAGTACAACATCTGTAGAAAAGTTATTTGAAATGTTTGTAAATAGCCAGACTTGGTGGATGTTCACCCCATTGGAAATGCAACCTGCCCTGGCACTCTCATTGGACTTCTACCCTGAAACCACACTAAGCTGTCCACAAAATGTGTCTTTTTTGCAGTCATGAGTGAAATCATAACCTTACCGTCCGGCACGCAACCTTCGGTCCTCCCACCGTCAACTTCTGACCGCAGTCCCAATCAAACTCAAAAAAATATGGTGGTTGCAGATTTGCTCATCTGGCTCCCAAACTCTGGAACCAATTGCCGTTATCCTTCAAATCCTCCATGTCTCTTCTGGAATTCAGAAAACTTCTTAAAACCAATCTTTTTACACAGTCTGGCTAGCTCCCCCTCTCTACATCTCTCAGTACCACCCAGCGCCAGGAAACCTATGGTGACAGAGCGCTATACAAGTCCTTCTTAAGATAAGATAAGATAAGATTTATCAACAATCATTTAAAATGCAATAGGTCTCGCATTTGCAAGAGTTTGAGCTATTGGCATTGCCTTTTATTTACGCGTTTCACAATCTGCAAGCTGTGCGCAAACAAGCACTTTGTACTTATAGCCCTTGCTTATGAGAAGCAAAGCTGGCGTCTCTTTTACTGACAGCCTTGCTTCTCGTAATCAAGGACTATATGTACAAAGTGTGTGTTTATGCTCTGCTTGCAGGTTTTCAAAACAAATTAATAAAAAGCATTGCCATTTACAATTCCAATAGCTCCAACTCTCGCAGACCTATTGCATTGCAAATGCTTGTTTAGTTGATGTTATCATCATGAGCCTAGAAGTTCCAGAGTGCAAAATGGCGTGGGAAGAGATTGGTCCATTGAGTCACGTATGGCACGGTTCCACTACCCAGTTATTTCCATATGTGTACCGTGCAATTTTCGGTTTCAGCACACAACTAAGAGTATTCGGATTATGCAAAATACTTTTTTAAGAGGATTGGACTGCATTACTATTATCAATACATTTCTGAGAATCAAAAGTAGCTTAGAGGCAACCCCGTCATCTGATTACAAGGGTGATCCTGGAAAGAATGGCGCATGATCAGATTACTATCAAGGATCCTTCAGGACTAGCACCCCAGGCTTTGATCCTGCAGATATTGAATACTATTGGCACGCAGGGGAGCACTATAACTAGATGCATTACTTCTTCAAGCTCTGTACTTCTTTTTAGGGTGCCGGGCTTACTTTTGATCTCAATACAACCCTGTCTGTAGGTTTTTGACAGAGAGGAAGAGGTTACAGGTCAGGAAGGTTCTGCCTAAAGCAGCTTCAGCAGAAGTCATCTATAGAGATGCAATCAGCCCTGAATGGCTCACGTTTATTTATTTATTATAGAATTTTATTTAGAGCGAACTTGACCCGAATCAGGCATCAGAGCGCTTTACATAGCACCAGTTGCGTTACATGAGGACAGGTTCATTTTTTTTAGGCACAGGGAGATTAATGTGATTAACACATTCCCTTTCTGCCCAGGACCCTAAAATTCTTAGAACCACCGACGCCGATCTTCTGTACAATGACAGAGATTCTTGAGGCTCTCTCTGAACTATCCCTGGTACCATTAAAATGTATTCTTAATTCGCAGATTTCTCTCAAACTAGCTAGTCTAATATTTGGCATGGAGTCCCCAAACTGCTCTGTTCCGCTTCTAATACCAATCCCCTTTCCCATCTTTTGTGTTTTCCGCTTACACCTCGCCAGTGCCGCTTCAGAAGAATTTGTGATGCTCTTAGGCACAACACCTCACCACGCCGTCGTGTGCCCTCTAACCTCGTGTACAAGGTCCGCCCCACGCTACTTTGCCTACTAGTTCTATCCCGACACGCATTAGTGTGCCCTCTTGAACTTCCAGGATCGTCACTTGCCTCACTTTTTGCCCAGTCCTCCAATGTAACTGCCCCGACGTTTTCGTTGTGTTCGTTTGCCCTGCTATCAGTAAGCTCTCACCGTGGGCTCCACGGGGCCTGCGCCTACCCCTTCTACGGCTTCAGGCACCATGGCATCGGTCGTGCCCACTTTCTGGAAACAACTCCGAAGCCCGGGAGGAACGTCAGTCCCTTAGCCGCAGAAGCTGCGCACGCTCTCGGTTTTGACCCTGTCTCAAGATTCCTTCCTCTTCTATGAAAATAGTCGGCTCGTGAGCTTGAAGCTGGCTGCTTATTGTACGCTCTGATTAACTCCGCCCCTTATGGAAAGAGGTGGTACTGTCTTGCCTCCCCGTGAATTGGTATCTGAGCAGAACAGCGACGTTGAGGGGTGCGCTCTAGGGAAGGGTGGGGGTGGTGGGTGTGTGTGTGTGTGTGTGTGTGTCTGTGTGTGTGTGTGTCTGTGTGTGTGTGTGTCTCTGTGTGTGTGTGTGTGTTTGTGTGGGTGTGTGTGTGTCGGTGTCTGTCTGTCTGTCTGTGCGCGTGTCTGTGCACACGTCCTGACACGATTCGGGCATGCTGTTCCCAGGCGCAATGGGCGCGCGACCTGATCCGATTCCTGAGGCTGCGTGTGCCCATCTCCTGTCTCCTGGGAAGCAGAGCTGTGACTATAGGTCTCGGCGAGACAGCCCTTTTGCGCTGTAATTGGCAGGTGCGAGACCTAAAAAGCAGGGTGTACACTTGAATTAAATCCAGTGTGTCATATTACTAGGATCACAGAAATAGTATACAACACAGTTGTACACCATCCTAAACATTTAGAAAAGGTCTGCAGAATCTGGATAGAATGGTTGCTAAATAAAACATAAGCTAGAATCAAGACTGTCCGATCTTGATATTAGACAACCCTTGAATTTAGCAGTCTCTTAAGAAAAACATGGGGCATCTGCACTTTTGTTTTTATTTTAATCAAAAACAACACTGTCATGCATCTCATATTCCATTTAGTTTGCTCATATTCATTCGGGTTTACTAACAGGAAATGTTACAAGTGAATGTAAGAACTACAGAAAGATATTGTTCTGGGATGGTAAAAACATACATTATTCAAGATTCACGTTGACTGGGGTATGTTATTCTCAAAGTCATAAACCTAGTTCATGAAAGTCTGGGGGATGCATCTCTAAAACATGCGTGGGACTACATTCCGTGTAGGAAATCGGTAATATCAACAATAGTTCAACATTTCATCTTCAGGCTGGCAGTAGCTGTACACATGTTACATTACATTATATGGCAGAATATACTGATTTCCCTCAAAGTTATCTGACTGGCATAATTTAATCCAATGTCACTTTTACAGAACTAACTACATCTACCAGTTCCACAATAAAGTCTTCTGGAAGGGTTTTGTACCTTCAAACTGTTCATGCACTTTTCTGCTTGTTCAATTGTGATTGTTACATTATTTTATTAAAACAATTACCATGGTCTTTAGTGTATATATCACTAAGACTTGTAGAGTGCTAACATAACTTGGTATCTTACATAACCATTTTCAGGTTTAATGCAATTCTGAGCTATCTTGCGTCTCAATTGGTATCTGGACTCTGCTTCTACCTCTCATAATCTTTTGGATATGATGGTTAAGCTGCTATGAAGGGAGAGTTATAGAGAGGCTCATTATTTTAATTTTATTTGTTATTTATGTTTTTAAAAAAGGATACAATGTCTATAAACATTCTTCATGGAGCTAGGAGCAACAGAAACCAGAGGGTATATGCTTTGCTTTGGTGGAATTCCTTATGTACACCTCAGTGGTATACGGCAAATTTTGCAAAAAAAACAAAAATTAAAGTATTTTTTTCTTGCTGCTATCTATTAATCTTTATCTGGTTTGCTTTTATGTTTTTGTAAAAGTGTATAGGAAATGTTTTATAATGCAAATCGTAGGTTTATAATTGAGGTGTAAATGCTTTTATTTTTTGTACTTTAAATAAAAATATTGAACTTGAAATAGTCGTACTATATCTAAAACGAAAAATTGCAAGCCACCATCTTCCCAGTCAATTCCTGGCCACCATGCAAATGACATGTTATGCCTGGCACTCGCAGTCCCATGCTCTGTCGAATATTGCACTAGATCAAATCGTCAACACACATCTGAAAAAGCCAAAGCCAGCAAAGGGTTCATTAGTTCTTGGAAGCTACAAGAGACCATAAGCTCCAGCGTCCTATGGACTGGCTATACAAACAACACACTGGACTTTGAAATTGGACTCGTGGTGCTGGAATCCGTGTACACCTTTAACCCTGTTGTACTTTTTTTTTATTTATTATAAATGTGTTTATTGAGTTTTTAAGTTCAAATGAAAAGGCTTTACAGCCGCAATAGACAATATTACAAGCTCATCAATGGAAAAGCACGCAGCATGTGCAAGATGTACTCGCCAAACAATATATTTGATGGCACTAACGCTCCCAAGCCAGTATTGATAAGATTAAATATGTACATTAATTGAAAGCGAAAGAACAAAACAAGCATGCATCTGAGTCTTCCACCTCAGAATGAAGGATAATGCATGTGTGAGAAAAGGTGGGGGGGGAATAGGCAATGTGGTGCATGCGGAAGTTGAAGCAAGAAATGCCAAATGAGCAACCCCCTTAGGGCGGCAGTATCTAAATAACATTCAAAAAGTGTGTATCCTGCCATATATATGCATATGAGAAATCAATTGAAATACACTAGAGTGCGGTTTTAAAGAGGATGCATGTAGTTTTTGGCCTCAACGTTGATGAGGAAAGTCTCCCAGCACTCAACGCCACCCTGTCCTGTTAAAAGATCTCCAAGCATCAGTGTCCCATCAAGACTAACTTCCATCACATGCTTTATATTTCCTTGGTAGAGCTGTATCTTAGCTGATAAATAGTCATGGCCAGCAGGGGAAGATATTTTCTGATTTGGGGCATTCCATACTCAATTCTCTCAACTGAAGACCACTCTCAGTTCGGAAGAGCTTTTTTAACTTTTCTATTAATTTAACTTCCTTTTTCTCTCCTTTTGTTTCCCTGTTATTGTTGTTGGATCCAAGCACTGAATAAATTAGGCTTCTTACTCTATTTCGAATCCAACGCCTTGTCATGCCAAATACCTGTTCTTAAGTACTTCTAAAACTTTACATTTAATAGTCATTCCCACACCAAGTTATAGAATTGACATGTGCTACCTTTAAGGACCCCCACACCACCCTCCAACAACATCCAGAGTATGAATGTGCCCAAAACGCATGATTCTTGTGTGTAACTATAAGAATCAGATAGGCAATCACAGATATGCACTGAATATCCGATTTTATATGTTACAAAAAAGTGCTTAGTTAGTTTTGAGTGCTACATCATTTCAGGTTAGCCTGCAAAGACCATGCCATGGTTGACTTTTTGATTGCAGATAGCTGAAAAACTGCTGCTCGAGTTTTAGAAGCCTGGAACAACCATTCAGCATCTAGAGCCTTCATTCACTTTTCACAAAGTGTCACATATTTACAACATGACACCACTTAAGTCTTAATCAATTCTACTCTGACACATGCTCGACTATTATCCACTGTACATGCCTGATTAAGAATAACTAAGTCAGAACCTGTTGAAGCGCTTTTGCCCGGCTTGATTACATTTTTCTATAAACCATATTGTATTGATTTTAGGAGTGAAAACAATGAACCGTACAGCACATGTGGCCACGTATAGCATCAATAATAAGCATTTTCTTTTTGTAAAGTTTTTTTTATAGCACGAACTTGACCCAAGAGGGTATCGGAGCTCTTTACATTTTGGATCGTTGCGTTGAAAGTTACATCAGATACAAGAGCATAGTAAGGTACAGTACACATAAACAATGTTTCAATAATTCGTAGGAGGAAGGGGAGGAAGTAGTAATAGCGTGGAGACAAGTAGGAACTATGCCCAATGTCCGGCTGGGTGGGTGACGGTCAAGGGGAAACCAGGGCCAATCTCCTCATTAGCTGTCAAGCAGCTCCACCGGTCATCAGCCATGTTGCTCCGGTCTCATCGTTCAGGAAAACCAGTTTTTAATGTATTTGATTTGCGGAGGTTATATAGCGCTGTCTAGACCCGGAGGTATCAGAGCGCTTAACCAGGGGATCGTTGCATTATAAGGTACATCAAAAGGATCATAAAGTTTTGGCTAGACCCGGAGGTATCAGAGCCCTATAACAGAGGAACATTGCGTTACAAATTACATCAGTTACAATAGCTACGTAGGGTACAGTAAACGAACAACGAGGTTGAGAGAATTTGTAGGAAAGGAGGGGAGGTGGGAGCCATAGCAGGGAGACTAGGAAGAACTGTGTCCAATGTCCGGCTGGGTAGGTGACGGTCGAGGGGGAAACCAGGGCCAATCTCCTCATTAGTTGTATAGCAACTTCACCGGGCATCAGACATGTTGCTCAGGTCTCAAAGTTCGGGAAAAACTGTTTTGTAGTGCATCCGAACATACAAATCATTCCAATACATAATAAGTCCTCCATTTTCTTCAGATTTTCCTGTGTTTATGGAGGCATCCTTGTGTTACATAAATTGGATCATCCAGTTCCGCACACCAGTCCATTTCCCTACACCATGCCATCAAAGAGGTTGGGCTAGCAGAATTCCATGCCAGTGCAATGTCCCTTTTGGCAATTAGAGTACCCGACCTGACCAGTGACTGCTCCCTCCCACGTACTCCAGCAGTCCCAAGATAGCAGTATGCGATGAGGGGGTCAATAGGTGTTACCAGAACAAGCGGAAGTAGGACACTGACGTGTCCTCCACAGTTATAGTGGTGTTGAAAAAGCAATATGTCAAAATGTTCGTTGAATCAGCCGGAGTCTTGAGGATACTGCTAATTGCCCCTGTGCTGTTAGGCCTTCCAAGGGGCCCACTGGTGCCTCCCATCTGGCTTATAACAGGGTGAGAAGGTCCGGTGAGTTAATGACCAAAGAGTTATAGATGCGAGAGATGCCTCATTTCCCGGCTGCACCCATGAACAGTTTGGCCTCCAACAGGTTAAACTCAGGTATCTTCTCGAGGGAGTCCCCTTAGGACCCCAGATCGTGAAACTTATAAAATAATGTTAAAGTTTGACTTCTGCCTGCAGCTCCTGAAATGACATTATGCTTGTACCCTGCCACACATCCCCCAGCCTGAAAATGCCAAAGAAATCCCATTTCCCTGAAACAGGAAAGCTGTCCAAGCCAACAGCCTCTTCACCAGTTCCATCCCACTCTATCCAGTTGCGCGCCAACTTCCAAACCATAAGCATCACTCTAGAGAGTTCCTGAATGGAACCCATATACCATTTCCATTATGGTGTCAACCCATGAAAGCCACTTCGGTCCTAGAAGGTGGATCTGTCCATCGTCTGTGGTCCTGTCATTCAGAATATCAGTTGACAGTCCCAGTAATGGTCATACATCTTCGGCAGCCCAGCCTCCCTCATAAGTGGAGTGAACATATTTGCTGAAGATGATACAGGGAACCTCTGCAAACCATTGCTGTGTGATCACGTGTAGAGTTTCGAAGTATGTAAATCTCAAAACGTTTTTAGATAGTTTCCCAGGTTTCCTTCAGGCTTTCTGTGTCTATTTTCAGCAGCTAGACTTTATCCTCGCTGGGAGACTTCTGCTGAAGTAGCGATGCGCTTTATATATTGTTTTATTATAATGTAAAGAAATCTCTGCAGGACCCTTATTTTGAAGAGTGCCGACCTTGCTATAATACTAAGCGGTAGATGGACACACTTCGTAAGATCCTTCCTCATTTTGGAGAGCAGAGGCATAAGATTCAGAGGCCAGGAAAGGGCTGGAAGCAAAGATATTTGAATTCCCGGCCACATCAAGCTCAACTTACGCATAGCTCACCACCTCAGCGTCCTTCAGCCGGTCTTGGCCCTCGCGGACCTGGCTCGTGAGGCTCCTGTCTCTGCTACAGACTCTCCTCCAGTTTCACTCTCACTCTCCAGCTCTTCTGTTGCTCTTCCACTCACTCTTTGCTTTGCACTATTTTCTCGTACTGTGCTCTCTGTTGCATGCTTGCTCATTGTTGCACTTTTTCTCTTTTTCACTCTTTGCTATACTTTCATTTCTGTTGCCCTTTTGCCATCTGCCCTTTTGCTCTGCTATGTGGTGCCCTATTTCCCTGCCTCCCATCTCTTTTCTGCAGTCCCCCACTCCTTACTTGCTTCTTCCAGTGCTGCATCTCCTTAGCTGTGCTCCCACTAAGCCCCGCCCACCGCCTCAGCTCTCCTACCCCTCTTCCAAGACTTACCTAATGGCGGACTCATGTTGCCACACCGGCGGCAAGCTCCCTGCACTCATTCCCACCCAGCGCCACAAAGCCTGGCCCGTTGGCCCCACTTACGCTATTTTTCGTACAATCTCACAACAAAAGATGATCATTCCCACACTGCTTTCGCCCTGCTGACATGAAAGGGGCTTCTGCTTGCACACACTGCTGCTTTGCATGCAGTGCCTCAGCCACCACAACCACACAAACTACACACAGCACACCTCCTGCTCCCTCCAACTTATAAGCACCCTGAGACAACCTATCTTGCATGCTCCTCTACACCAGTTCACTTTGTAAATATCACAACAAAAATCCATATTATAGATCGTGGGAACCTAGCCCGTAGTGGAAGTTTTGTTAAGTTTCTCCCAGATTTTGGGTTCGCCTTGTCAGAAAAGAAAAATTATTTTCTTAAGTCCACTTACTCACCCAGGGTTGCCCCTAGGTGACATGCTTCATCATTGGAGCCATCCCAAGCATCTACTGCTTGGGGCGTGCTGCGACTTGCAAAGGATACGTACGAGCACTGATTACGTGAAACTATGTGTGGTGCAGTGTTTGGTGGAGCGGTGGATGGTGCTAATTAAAAATACCTAGCTAGTAAGCTCAATATTTTATTCCTGTTCCAGCAACCTACACCCTAAACAGTATCCTCATCTAACGACCTCCGGGACCACAAGCTACTTTCACTGATATTGCAGACTTTGTCGCCTCCTTCACCATCTACTCCAAACACTACATCCTACTAGGAGACTTTAACTTCGATCTCGAAAATAGGCGAGACACCAGGTCCACTCCATCAAAATCACCACAACCACATGTCTCACCTAGGCTGATCATGCCATCATCCAATTCCAAATCTGCATCCCTCAACAAACAAAAACCGTTACTACAAGCCTGGCCAGATGCAGGTGGAGAACTATCTTGGACTCCAACTGGCCTGACATTCTGCCCTAGAACCAGCCCAACCCCACTTATGACCTAAACCGCAAATCAAACTGCATAACAAGGGTAACACAGAGTTGTCAGGCTCCCTGAAACACAATACATTAAGAAGTACCCGGAAGCGGGCTTGTTGGTACATCAGGGAATTACGTGTAACCAAACAAAGCTGCAAACAATTGAAAAGAAGTTGAAGAATGAAAATCCATGAAAACAACAATGTAACTTACAAAGTAGCCCTGAGGCACTACCACCAGCAGATCAGCAAAACTAAGAAGGCGTCCCTACTAGAGCACATGGACAACAGCTGTAAAGAAATCTTAGTGATCATCAAAGATTTTGCCATTAACAACACCATCCCCTCACAAGAACTATGTGACTTTTCGGAATTCTTCAGCAGGAAAATCAAAACCATCTACTACAACTTCGACCCTCAACCAAACACCTGTACCCTCACCTTAATCCTACCCACAAATAACCACGGAAACTCCATGACTACGTGGGGAAAAAATCACCATCAAAGATACTTCCGATATCATGAAGACCATCCACTCTAGACCACTTAGAGACCCCCGCTACCACCAAATCTACTACTTGGGCCCCTCCCGAATCAGCAAAGTCATCACCTGCATACTGAACAATTCCATCATCACCACAATGTTCCTTGATGCTTCAAAACACGCTATGGTCAACACACTGCTAAAGGAACCTTCAGCAGACTCCACTCTACTAGTAGACTATTGCCTGATCTCCCTTCTACCTTATCCAGCCAAGAACATGTAGAAAGTGATCAACAAGCAACTCGCTCAGTACCTCAACACACGCCAACGCCTAGACACCATGCAATCAACTTTCCAGCCCAACCACAGCACAGAAAATGACCTCATTGCAGCCACAGATTACATCAGGTTGATACTTGACTGTGAAGAAACAGATGCACCAAGTGTCACCGAGGCCAAGACCTAAGCCCCGAGCTACCAGCCCTGACTCCCTCTTCTGGTGGTCGCCATTGCTCTCGATGGGAGGGACATCACTGTCACCCCCTATGACCATGAGCCACACCATTATGGTCTTCACCTTCTCCAGCTTTGGCCCCATCAACTATGGGGCCACACACACACACACACACTAATTGGTTGTAGGCTCACCAGCAGCTACCCCTTCAGCCAACATATATTTCCTTGAATGTCGTCCTCGACTTGGGAGACCACCATGGGCAGCGGATGGTGCACGAGGATTGCCACACCTCAGGAACCCCTGGAATAACCCACCTCATACAATCTGTCATAGCCCGTTCTTGCTTGGAATGGACATTTGGTGCCTGCCAAGTGAGTCTCCTGCAATAGCAGGACTTACGGTTTCTGATGTTTTGTGAACCCTAGGATCACCCCTCTTTTTATATGACCATTCAATGCATTAACGTTCCATGTCATAACTTTATGGCCATGCATGGTTGTGCTGAGGCTAAATTGTAAAAGGTGGGTTGTACCATGGAAGCTTAGGTAACACCAAGTCAGGCGTTTCCAAACCGGTATCCATCAACAAATACCTGCAAGGTAAAGTGTTACTTAAGCGCGCTCTGACCAAGGCCTGCATAACTGTGAAAACCATGGCCAACAGGGCCAACCCCCCCCACCCAATCCCCCTCCTTTCACCCAAGAGGCATCTGTTGCCCCAACAGTGAGTAATACACTACCGAGTAGAATACCTAAGGCTGCAGTATCCACTTTAAAACCCTCCCACACACCAGGGACATAATCAGTGAACAAGAATAATGTGTTGTTGGCAAAACAAAATGTATAGACCCGGCCTTTGAAACAAGTGAGCATTGCAGGTACTCCACATTCGATGAGCTGACCTCACTTCAGGGCCCCTCAGTAGGTTCAACTGGTGTGCCACCAACCTCAAGGTCACGTACAGTGCATGTGACAATACTGAAGTTAATGGGACGGGGACCTTTCTGAGTGCCCGTGTAGTCCATGTCAGATGCAAAGTACTCATAGAACGCCCTGTGGGCCCCCTACCTCCTTCAAGAACTCCTGCGTTTATTGCAGCTCTGGGGTCCGACCCTAGACAGCCTCTCGTTTGCAGTCTTCGAGTGACTCTGGTGGTAGGGAGTCACTCCAAAGGGGCCATTGCTCTGTCATCTTGTTACAGGCTGTCTCCAGGTTGTCGAAAAAGAGGATTTGGATACATGGGCAAACCTGAACTTGGCGGGTAACTATAACATGCATAGCAGTTTCATTCCCACAGCTTTTGTTTGATGGCATCAAAGGATTTGCGTTGTTGTACTTGATGGATGTAGTCTGGGAATATTAGAATCGTAGAGGACTAATACTACAGTTCACCTTTCTCCCTGGTGACCGCGAGGATCATATACCTATCCCTTTTGAGCACTTCGGCAATGTTGGGGGAGGGAGGTGTGCTTGAGAGGGCCTCATCACCGACAAACTATGGGCGTTTTCAACCATGAAGCAGGCAAAGAATCTCTCCCCCAGCACCAAGATAGTGATCCATTGCCCCAGAAATACCTCTAGAGTAATTCCCTCTGATCCCTCAGCACAGTGAACTTCACCTTATCCTCTGCGTGGATTTCCTGAACCCGGGAGGCAGTTTTAGGCACGCCACCTCCACTCTGAGTGTGATGACCGAGTCCTCCAGCTCAGAGATGCATCCCTCGGCCCCAATGACCCTATCCACAGCATTTCACAGCTCCTGCCGTAGCAAGGCAACGTCCACCCCATCTTGCCAATCTTGGTCTCCAGCAATGAATTGAGACTTTGATGGGTGGTAGGATCACAGTGCCATTGATCAGATCCTTACGCCCCTTCTTCGTCAATGGTACTGGCGGCATCCAGTGGTGGAATGGTAAAACTGTCAATCTTCATTTTTTGCAGAAGGATCATCTCGCCCCATGATCAAACCTCAGTCCCCTGTGCCCCGCCATAGCTGTTTGCCCACAGAGTGTGGAAGTAGTGATGGTCACGACTGCCTGAAGCCCGCCCCTCTCGTGCAAGACCCCAAGCTGCTATTTCCTCAAGAAGGCACAGATCTCTCACAGGAGGCTGGGTTGAGGTGGCAAGCTGATCCACTTGGCCAGGGGCCACCACGGACCCTGGGCAGCATGAGCAGTCAGACCAGATACAAAGGGGCCACCACCACTCTGCCTCATACCGGGCCAGCCGCGCCAAAGGCTGTACCGCCTGTGGCAAGAGGAGCCCATTGTGCACTCAGTCCTCCTGCAGTTCCAGTCGCTCAGTTTGGTGAGTACGTCTGTGACCTCTAGTTCCTGATGCCCCCCCCCCCCCACCACACCACACCTAGGGCCATCTTCCCTCATCGAAGCTCCAAGGCCACCTTTTGCACCTGCTGGACCACAGGGGAGGGGGTGTTCAGAGGGGAGGCACACCAAGTACCCATCTTAGGCTTTACACCTCAGAAGGCACTGTATGCATAACTTTACATTTCAGTGTGGTGATGCAGACCACCACACTGAGCTGCATAAGTCTAACGCCTGATGCATGATACTTGGCAGGGCTGCTTAAGATTCTCAGGCCTTTGTTGTCACAGTTGGAACAGGGTGTGGAACCCCAGCAGCCATGCCATCCACAGAAGTCCATCACACCGGCAGGTGGGAGTCAGGACCGCCCGGGTTTCATCCTGCTGCTCCAGGCTAAGAATACCAGCCAGCCCAGCTTCAAGTGTGGGTGCAAGCCTCATCCCTTCCAGGAAGGCCCCACCTGGTAACCGAGGTCACTCCTCCCTGCAGACCAGCACTACTGCATCCTCTGGCCGCTTTTCACTCTGCGGCCTGCCCCTCAGGCAGTGCAGAGAAGCCCAATGGTGGGCCGCAAGACACAGGAGACTGCGGGACCAATAGCCACCACTCCTCTGGTCGCTGCCGGTCTCCAACCCTGCTATATGGCACCTGCCATTTTGCAAGCATCTGCTCGTCAGCAATTGCGCTGGTCTCTCGCTACCTGCCACACCACACTGGCACGAAGCCACACTCAGAGATGCCTTAAATACTCACCCTGTCCACGCCTCAACAAGGATCAGTAGTACCACCAGCAACCAGGATGAAGCAAGATGAGCGGAGCCGGCGCTTACCAAGGAACATCCCCCATTTTTGCCTCCTTGGCCATGCCACTCTTAATTCCAATTTTAGTTCTTAACTGATGTCGTTCACAAGAGCATTTCTTAGTCTGAATAAGGCTTTAGTAAGGGTTTATTGGACTGGGAGAGTAGGCCTGGCACCCACATTTCATTACCAATACAATCTTAACATTGTATACCAAATTTATTAGCAGAAAAACAGGCCACCAGACATGTTATCAAAGTGTCAAAGGCCATTATTGCCAATATTGGTTCCCTTTTGACATAATACTAGCTGTTCTCTTCAAATTTCTAGAATTTTAAATAGATTAACCTCCTCAAGTTAGACCCAGTCAAAAGCTTTTTAACCAATGCTTGCACAAAAGAAATAAGCTGGTCCTTAGAAATGAATAACAATATGTTCTCTGTTGCATATGTAGCCGGGACCCTCCGTGCTCTTTGTAGCCCCAGGTGTGTGATTATAATAAGCGCATAAAAGAGCACTGGAATGGACATTGTGCCAACCAATAGGGATGCGGTGGTGCTCAGCAAGTACAAAGAAAAGTCGCTTGAAAAGATATTGCATAGAGTTCTAGTGTACACTAATGGCAATATACCTGTAAGAAACAGTTATCAGCAGGGCCGCTGGAATTATGAAATTCTACTTTCTTTTTCAGATAATTATGGATTTGCCACAATATCTATAATCTACCTCGTAATTTGCAGGTCTTAACAAAAAATAAATTGTATCTACCTCAAACGGATGAAAAGTGTCAAAAAAATCTGGCAACGTGTCTTCGCAGGCGTTGCAAGGACCTTTGCAAAGATTAACTTGTCATCTTTTAGCTACTTATTTCTATATGTTGTTGTTAAATTGGTACTTATGAAGTAAACTCTTTGCCCAGACCGTAGTACCATGTTAAAAAATGATAAAATAATCAAGTAATAATTCAACAAATGTGCCACATAAATCAGTAAACCCTGCCAGAAAATGTGGTGCTCCACTGCCGCATATTTCCAGTGACCCTGGTTATAACTTCAAGTGTGTCTAAGTACGCCCCTCAAGAAATAATCACAATGCTGGTCAGGGTGAACCCTTAAGTCACTAAATTAACCTGAGCTCAATCCCCTGGTAGCTATGGCACAGAGCATACAGGCTTATATTAGCAGCAATGTGTAAAGTACTTCTACAATACTAAAGCAGTCATACAAATAGAAATGCAAAATGAATCAGGAAAATAGAGTAAAATCTGAAAAACAAAAATGCAATAAGGGAAACCAAAAATTTGAATTTATAATGTTTTAAGTAAAAATATCACTAAGAAGCACAAATTACCAATGATAGTCAGATATACTAACTAGGTTCGTCCTAGTCCAAGATTTTTCCTTTTGACTTTAGTTCTTGAGGTATTTAACAGAGACTCAAAGGGCGATTGCTAGGCAGAGGCCACCATGGGGGCTATCCTAGGTCCAGTTGTCACTGATCAGCTGGGCAGTTGCAGGAAAAGGCCTCTTCTAGCTTGTTGCATCCCTGTATCTTTAACAGGAGATCAGCCTTACAACCTTGAAGTCCCCTAGTGTGTCCTGGGTACAAGAGAGAGCTGGTGCAGGCTTCTAAGCTAATCTCTGGGCCAAGAAAACAGGTTCAGTGCATTTCTTATCATCCACAGGTCCTGGAAGTGGATTCCTGGAGATGCCATATTTAAACCTGGCATGAGCTAGTGGTTGGGAATGCACCCTGGGGGCACCCTAACCAATGGGGTAAAGGTTCACAGGGCTAACCTTATCTACTTTGAAAATTTTCAAGATGGCCGAAGTCTTCAGATACACTAAACTTGGGCTCTGAGGGCTACTGGGCAGGAGCAGAGGAAATTATACTATGGTAATCCTAGTGTCTTCCCACATCCAACACTAAAATACAGTTTTAGGTTTAAAGTATTTTATTCAGCGTGACACACCAAAACAGATATACAGCAGTATAGGATCGGCAAATGAAAAAGAGCAAAAGTCTGGCATGACACAACATTTTAGTACAAATGTCCCCCCCCCCACCCCAACGTCCCATTGCCCCACCCAACACCCCCCCCCCACCCACCCCACCCACTGTCCAGTGCGCTACTAACATGCAACCTATATCCCAAGGCTCTAGGTAATTGGGGAAGAGGGTCTCACCCCGCTCACTGATCTGGCGCAAGCGGGCTCGTAAGCCACAGGAGGCGGCGGTATCTCGGACAGGTGAGTTCCCTGAACTCCGATAGCAGCAGAGAGTGAAATGGTTGCCACAGTTCATTAAATTGCGTTATATCCCCAGCCACCACCAAAGACAGTTTCTCCATACCCAGCACGTGCCACAGTCTGTGGAGCCAGCCCGTGGGCGTTGTGTCTGTGCGCCAGTATATCAAGATGTTCTGAACTGCCGAGCCGATGGCGATCTGCCTACCTCTTCTGGACTTGAGGGGATACATTAGATCATTTGGGAGTCCTAGCAGGGTATATGCCGGGAAGCGTGGGAGCTCTATGCCAAAATGAGAATCAATTTCATCCAGCACTTCCTTCCAGTAACTAGTTAAGAGAGGACAGTCCCATAGAATGTGCGTGAGTGTACCCCGGTGTCCGCACCCCGACCAGCATGTGTCGCTCTTACTATGGTCGAACTCATGGATCCGCTCAGGCGTGTAGTACCAGTAAGTGGACACTTTGGTGAAAGTATCAGTGAGGCCCATGTGATATGCAGAGTGGCGCACCCTATAAGATATGTGGTCCCATTCCTTGGGGCTCAATGTCCTCCCAAGTTCCCGTTCCCATCTAGCCCTCCCGGGGTTATGAAAGTGTGTTGAGGGTAGTTGTAAGAACTTATACAAGTCCGAGATTAGTTTCGAGTCCGACGTACGGGACAACAACCATCTCTCGCACGGTGAAAGCATCCTATCCGCCACGTCCCTTACCTGTGGCTGAAGAGCCCAATGCCGGACCTGCATACAACGGTGTCTCTCAGTTTCGGGGAGTGAGAATTCCAGCCGAAATTGTGTGAACGGGATGACCCACTCGGGGCCATACAGGTGACATAATGCTCTGCACCCTTCCTGCCGCCAATGTGTAAAGGCTCCTTTCTCCATTCCGGGAGTGAAGGCAGGGTTATCCACCAGCGGCGAAGGGAATGTGGTGAGGTCATACCCAAGGTAAGTCGCGTCCCAGACCCGCAAAGGCACCCTAGTAATAAAAGAGGCGTAAAGATTCTTAGGCCGGTGGGTCCGGTGTAGGAACGGTATCTCCTGCAGAGGCCGCCCCGCCACCGCCTGGTCCTGAAAAAGCCAATGCTTATCCGACTCCCACCTGCACCATTCGACCAAATATCTCAATTGCGTCGCTTGAAAGTATTTACGGAAGTCGGGAAATGCCTAGACCTCCAGTGTCAGGAGACAAAAGGGAGAGGGTTCTGCGTAACCTAGGCTTTTTCCCTTGCCAAATGAAACGGGCCACATCCGACTGTAACTGCTGTATCCATCCCTTCGGTGGCTGAAGCGGCATGGCCCTGAATAAGTAGAGCACTTGCGGCAAAATCGTCATCTTGACGGCAGCAATCCTACCCAACCAGGAGAGGATGCCGCGATTCCAGCGGCCTAGCTCGTTCCTGATCTTGACTCCCAAGGCTAAGTAATTAGCCGAGACCATGGCTGGCAGCGTAGGGGCTATCTGAATCCCCAAATATGGTATCGCCTCTGAGGACCAAAGTAACGGGAACCTGTTCTGGAGATATGCCCTGGTATCAGGCGCCAGGGAGATATCCAAAGCCACTGACTTCTCCATATTCACCTTAAAGCCCGAGACCGTGCCGAACGCTGCCAGTTCTTCCATACAGGCCGGAAGTGATATCCGGGGTGCAGCCAATGTGAAGATGACATCAGCGTAGAGACTGACCGCATGGGTAAATCCACCCATCCGTATCCCCTCCACTGCTGGTCGCGTCCGCACCCTTTGAGCGAACGGCTCCATGTATAGAGCAAAGAGCAAGGGCGAGAGTGGACAACCTTGCCTGGTGTCTCTCTCGATGGGGAAGGCTGCAGAGGTGTGGCCGTTAACCCGGACCACTGCTGAGGGTTCCTTGTAGCAGTTGAGGATCATAGTGCGAAACCGTTCCCCAATACCCGCCTTCACCAGTACCTGCTCCAAGAAGGGCCAATGCACGCGGTCAAACGCCTTCTCTGCGTCAACCGTGAGCATCATCCTTTCACCCGGAATCCGGGAAGCCTTTTCCAGCAGGTGGACCACCCGTTTTGTATTATCCACCGTCTGCCGCCCCGGAACAAAACCCGCCTGATCCGGGTCGATAAGGCCGGGTAAATGAAGTGCCAGACGACTGGCCAGAATCCCAGTATAGAGTTTCAAATATTCAAGAGGGATATCGGTCTGTAGGATCCACAGTATTTAGGATCTTTCCCTGGTTTGGGGATGACCGTAACAGAAGCCCTCAGGAGGTCAGGCGGGATGGCTCCAGGTTCCGCGAAAGAGTTGAAAAGGCGGGTGAGGACTGGGGCCAACGACCCGCAGAATGTCTTATAGAAGAGGGCAGAATAGCCATCCGGGCCTGGTGCTTTGCCGTGCTTGAGTCTGGCAATGGCTGCCACTACTTCCTCTATGCCAATATCCCTGTTCAGGTGGTCCGCCTGCAGAGGCTCCAAGGAGGGCAGAGTGACCGAGTCCAGATAGGAGGTCATAGCCGGCACATCCGACAGGTCACCGGCGTAGAGGTTTCCATAGAACCCTCGAAACGCGGCCGAGATGCGGGCATCGTCCGTTACTGCAGCGCCCGTGGAGTCAGAGAGTTCTTTCACTAACTGGCTCTGCCTAGTGGCCCGGAGTCTATTGGCCAAAAGTTTGCCACAGAGATCCCCCCCAGTATAAAAGGCATGGCGCAGTCGGAGGGCCGCATATTCCGCTCGGTCTACATCTAAGGCGGCAAGGAGTTTCCTTGCTTCTTTAAGCTGCCGCCAAATCCTTGATGCCCCAGTCCTGCGGTGGATCAACTCCAGCTCCCGTACTCTGTCAGTAAGCTCATCCCTCTTTATCCTGCGCTCCTTGTTTTCGGCCGCGGAGATTGACAAGAACTCCCCCCTGAGGACAGCCTTCAAAGCCGCCCATTGTGTGGCCTGGGTGGTATCCGTGTTGTCATTGTGAGCCAAATATTCACGGAGTACCTGCTCAATACGGTCCGTTACTGTTTTCCTATGTAGCAGGGTATCCCGGAGGTGCCAAATCCTCGCCGGGGAGGCAGAGGGTGGCAAGCAAAAGGAGGCCTCGACTGGGGCGTGATCCGACAAGGAAATTACCCCCATGTCCACGGCGGACGCCAGAGCCTGCACCGGTGAGGTGACCAGGAGATGATCAAGCCTCGCGTAGGTCTTATGCACGTGGGAATAGTACGAGTAGTCCCTATCTACGGGATGCATGTGACGCCAGAGGTCCAGGAGGTCCACCTCCGCAAGCCTAGCCTTACAACCAGCTGAAAATTCCCCGACTTGCGGGGAGCTCTGCGCCGATCTGTCTACCACCGAATCAAAGACCATGTTAAGGTCGCCCCCGAGGATAACATGCCTGTCCGGCGAGGCAGAGACCTCTTCCACCGCAGACTGCAAGAACCGCTCCTGTTTATCATTGGGACTATAAAGGGAACCTATCGTGAATGTAATTCCCCCCCCACGCGGAACCTATGTGCCAACAACCTTCCTTTAATTTCTGCGAGTTTGTGGATGTGTTCTCCCCTAAAGTGTCGAGCCACCAGAATCGCCACCCTGGCTGTCTTGGTGGTACCGGGGGAAAAGAACTGCGTCGGAAATTTACAAGAGCGTAGCCTATGTGCGTCCTGCGGTAACAGGTGGGTTTCCTGAAGGAGGCATATGTCCGCTTGAGCATTTTCTAACAGGGAAAGCGCCGCCCGCCGCTTAACGGGATCATTCAGACCCCTGACATTCAAGGTCACGACTTTAAAGGTATGAGGAGGCATAGTGGGAAATGTATGTAAAGGCGTTAGTGTCCTGCGTGGTGATCATAGTGGGCGAATATACTCCCCCCAACTCAAGCAGCAAAGCAATCTTCCAAAAACAATAAGCGAAGCCGCTCCCTCCTGCGCCGCGCAGCCTAGCACCAGCCATGAGCCCTAATGTGACTGGGTCTCCCCCCACACACCAGCCAACTCCACATTCCCCCTCCCCCCTCCCCACTCGCCTCCCCTCCGTCGCTGAGTAAGACAAGGTGGAGAAACTCAGGCAAAGCAACAAATCCTAGCACAGCGCACTGGACAACTCCTTTCCCAACTCCCACAACCCCTCCCGGTTCCCCAATACCCCAACACAACCCCTTCCACTCCCAGAACACTGTCCCCGTCCTCCCAAGAAAGGAGTCAAGGGAACCATTGTCCAAGCCCGGCCCAAACAGGCAAGTCTATGGAAAAGTCTCGAAAGTGGACGTCCAGCCACCACACAACCCCCGCTCCCCCCCCCCCCCCCACCCCACCCCTCCAGGCCCCCAAACCTGCAGCTCAAAAAAGAAGCGATGTCGATCTCCCCCCGGAGAATTTCTAGGCGGTCAAAGCAACCTCTCCCGCCGCCGTTTCTCTAGCGACCTCTCTCACAGCATTATCCATTTCAGCCCGGATAGTAGGCGAGTCAGGTCTCACTGAAGAGGTCGAAGGCCTGCGGCAAGGGACCGATTGCCAGCCATCCCTGGTGACTCGGCGACGACGTGGAGTGGGGGCATCTTCGTCGGTCGCTGTAATGCCCAGTACAGTACAGGTGTCCTGGAGGGAGCGCAGCTGATGTAATGTTCCGTTCCAGCGGAAGATAATACGAAAAGGGTGGCCCCAAGAATATTGAGTATCATGCTCCCGCAAGAAGTCAGTTACAATTTTAAAGGACTTGCGTTTCTGTAGGGTGACCACTGAGAGATCTTGAAAGAGGGCCACCCTATGACCTCTGAACTCCAAGGAGGGCTTGGTGCGAGCCACCCTTAGGATTCTTTCCTTCAGGGGATAGTCCGGCAGGTAGGCCAGAAGGTCGGGGGGAGGCGCCGGGGCTCTGCGTCGTGGGCCCACCCTGTGTGCCCTGTCGATCCTGAGAGCAAAATCAGGCGGCTCACCCAGGATGTCCCGGAACAGATCCTGCAGGTAGTTCGCCGCGTCTTCCCCTTCTTCTCCGAGAGGAACACCCGGACCCTAATGTTGTTCCTCCGGGAATGGTTCTCGAGGTCCTTCACATGGGATTGGAGATCGATCTGCTGGTCCCGAAGCCTGATCACTTCCTGCTGGAGCTGTGTGAGTTCCTCGTCCCGGGCATGGCCCGCTTCTTCCACAGATGAGACCCTCTCTCCCAGGCCATCGACCTCTCTCCGGACCTCTCTTACCTCCCCCGCCACTTCCTGCTTGAGTGTCTGGAAGTCCTCTCGTAAGGAGCTAAAAAGCGACTCAAGGAATGACCTGGTAACTGGCGGCTCCCCTCCGCTCGCCCCCTGTGAGCTGCTTGACTGACCTGGGGAGTGCTGTCCGCGGTCTTGCCGTGCAGTGCCCCTGTTCAGCATTTCCGGTAGGGTGCGGTCACCCTTTCTGCTCCCCTTGTTGCCGGCCATTTTGGGCGATAGATGAAAGTGTCCAATCCTCACCAGCAACAGCAGCGTTTACTACACCACCTAGCCACCAGCTGGTTGACCGCTCTAGTTGGTTAGGCCTTCCGTCCGCTCACTCCGTCGGCTGCCAACCGTATACTTCAAATCCAAGAGACCTTCGGGGACCCAGCCACAGTCGTTAGTCCTGGCCCCCAATCAACCTGGACGAGCTTAAAGTCCTAGAGTGAGGCGCCACTGTCCCCACGCATCCATTGCTTGCACGTACTCCGGCCACTGCAAGTGTCCCACCAAGATCAGCCACAATAGTACGACCAAACAAGTCCCAAGGGCAGGCTGGGCCCACTGCAAAGTCACTAGCAGGCCGTACGCAGGACTCCCGTAGTTTAGGCCCACAGGCCCTCCGCCACTCCCATACGCCACCAAGGGGAAACAGAAGGGGGCGACCCCACACCCTCCGCCACGCTCCGACGGGAAACAATAGTGCTGGGTCCCCTTACCGTGGCTGCCGTGACGTACCAAGACCTTCGCGAGTAGGCCGCTTGGCCCGTCACCACTGTCCAGGCGCTGCCCCACCCCTCTCCGACAGCACTAGGCCGGGGGGATAGGGTCTCCGTTCCTCCGTGGGTCCGTGAGCTACCGGCCCCTCTAGCCAATGTGGTGCATCCCGGCACCCGCTCTCCACCACCTCGTGCTCCTCGGGGCGTAGACTCCTGCCAACTCCACCTCAGTGCCAGGCCGATGGAAACGCAGACTCCAGTCTCAAAATGGCGTCCCCAATTCGTAGCACGCTACCTCGCAAGCAGCTCCCGGGCTGACCCCACTCCGTTCACAATAAGGGAGCCAGCAAGTCACCGGGGTCAGCCGCTTCAATGGCGCTTGAGACCCCACCGGGCCAGAGTTGCACCGCCAGGCATACGCAACCTCCTGTGTGGCTTCAGCGGGTGGGATAATCCTGTACCCCGGTCCGGTTCAGGCAGGCCCCCCCGGGTCCCCCGGCACTGGTCCAGTCCCACCCGCGGCCGCGATTCGGCCGTTCTTCGTGGCGGGGCTCCGACACCACGCCGCCTCGTTCGCCTCCGCTCTGTGCCACATTCAGCAGCTCCGCACTGCAGTGGCGGGCAGACCCGAGCAAGTCCCCGCTCCTCTCCAGGCTGCGCTGGCGGCCTCCGCGCGGTGCCTCAGGCTCGAGTTAGCCCACAGGGCGGACCTAGCGGCACTTCCGGTCGGGCCGCAGCTTTCGCAGATCGCGGCTCGGCTTCCACAGTCCGCTGACGGCGCCTTCTGGTGCGCAGATTTTCCTCCCAACGAGACCCGCTAGTTCCCCACTGCACCCGCCGTCGCCAGCTAGCAACGATGGGGGGAGATCAGCGGTGAATAAGGTGCTTAGGAGCCTGGGCCGGAGGAGATCGCCGAGGTCGCGTTCTCCTACTCCGCCATCTTGGCCACGCCCTAAAATACAGTTTTAGACAGTCCCTGCACCCATATCAAAGACAGAAGTCTAGTAGACCAAATCTGAGCTTTCCGCAACACAACCCTAGATACACACACTTTGTTTTAGCATTCTATTTCCCTTCATTTAAGTGTGCCCCAAATGTTCTATTTAAACTGAGAAAACCTGTCAAACAGGTCTTGATACTCTAGCAGGATCCGACACGAATCCAACAGGAGGCCATAATGATGGAGGTCGACCTGGGGGTGTGGGGGGGGGGAGTAGGGGACACACAAGAAGGGTGCAAACCAGGGTGTTAGCTACATCTACTTTAAACAAGGTAGGCCTTGTTGAAGTTAATCAAATCCTTGGGCCTAGTGCACAGCCCATCCTGTCAAGATTACAATAACACCTCACCACACCCAAGCACTTTTGCCCTTGAACTGAAAACAAGTTGATACCTCATTCACACCTATTTAAATGCAAATTACTGGCTTGCAGAAGTGGGAAACTAAAATTCAGATTTAGCTTCCATTCTGGCAGAGCAAAGGTAACTAGGTCCAAAAATGTAATTTGGAGGGGGCGTGGAATAGAATATGGCCGCTGCCTAAACAAGCTCCTACATTCCCGACATCTATCCTGCCCCATCCTGTGCCATCCACGACGAAAAAATGAATTACGACGAATATGTTCCATTCCCAGACCCCCTAGGAAACTTTTGGGCTTCTGGCGAGGTGTGTGCTGCTTGATATCGTCCTTTCTGACGATTCGTGCTGAGCAACAATGGCGACTCCCTGGTGCCGATGGGAGTAATAGATGGCCCCAGGACGTGACGAGAACTGAACCCGGCAGGCTCCGGAAACACTGGAAAGGTGTTCCCTGCAAAGACGACTGATATGGGGTGCCTGAGGCAGCGGCGGAACAGTGAGCTGTTCGGCGTTAGCGACAACGGCGGGGAGCCCCGGTGAGCGCATAACTGCTAGAGGCCCTGGCTTCACTGCTTAAACAGTGAGACGTGCTGTTACGGAATCGGCGGCTTGGGGGTGAAAGCAGTGCAGCGGCCCTACGGTGGTGTCACGAGTTGGAGCCGAAGTGGGGGGAAGACCAATTGTGACTGCCGCGGCGGGCTTTGGGCACCCACTGGAGGGGAAGCCTACAGTGGCCTAGCTGACGCAAACTAGGCCACAACGTGTTAATTGAGGTCCCGGCTTGAGGCCTGTGTGCGAAAGTGACCTGCACCGGGAGCTGGAGTGGTTGGCGCCTCCTGCTGATGCCTCTGGCCTTCCATCGGCAGGGAGTACCTGGAGGTACTTAAGAGATTGTCAGTGCCGGTAGGGGCGTCATTGGCCGGCGCCCCCTCCCCTGTTTTTTGGAGAATACAGTTCAGCAGCCTTGCCGTACCAAAGACCCTGAGGACCAGGAGGTAGGAGGAGAGTGTGACTGTGGCTGACCCCTGGGCACATAAGTGAAGTTGAGGCCATGACTGGATGGGCCTCCGCACGACGGACTGGCATGGAGGGGGCCCCGTAGAAGAGGCCTGATGTATGGACTGGGCCGGTATTAAGTGTGAGAGACTCTGGGGGCATATACTGGGAGCAGGTGCAGTGTACGTTGTGGCCTTCGGGTGAGAAGGGCGCTCTGGATTAAAAGGGATAGGCCCAGAATGTCCACTGTACTTTGACAGGAAGGGTGCAGTGGATACAAGGTCTTTCTGTGAGACCGCGGGAGCGGCTGAGAAGGCATTCCAGGATTAATATGGATGTGTGACTTGCAAGACTCCCACATAAATTGCGGACAGACTGCCTCTCTGGGAGACGGTGGTGGAGCCAAAGAACGTTCAGTACCCGAAGTGTATTGATAAGGAGAGGGGTTGGGAGCTGTAGCCCCTCCACATGAGACTATTGCACCCGAGTGGCACTAATAGAGGACGGAGACGCCACATGCAGGTCGTGGGTGCGGCTAAATCCGCCACATTGACGTCCATTGCTACGAGTGGAGAGGTCTGAGCAACAGGCGCTGGGGGCTGAGCTAAAGGGGCGACGTCTCCAGAAGTAATACGCACTAACTCGGACACTCTCATTAACGCGGTGAGGCTGTCCTTATGGGGTTGCCCTGTGCCCTCACCCAGTGGATTATCTGGTGGTGCGCAGCCATGGCGACAGGATGAAAAGGTCCTAGGGCAACACCCAAAAGCAGCTAGCAAAATTTGCGTGGTCCAAAACAGGGGAGAGAGGTAAATCCCCGCAATCGGAGAAGGCTACTGGGGCAGCTGCCTCTAAACAGGACTCGAAGCCTACACTTCATGATGTCATGGCAGCTATTAATAGAGTGCGTGCTTTGGTGGACTCGGTCAATGTGGAGGTCTCTCTAACCAGAGCAGACTTCCAGAAGATGGACGAGAAGGTCAAAGAACTCAAGATAGTTACTAGTGCCCTGCAGACGGATATATCGAAACTTCAAACGCAAATGCTCGAAATGCAGGAGAGAATGTCACAACACCATTAAGTGTGGATGGCTACAATACAAGTAATTGTGATGTGTACTTGCGGGAAGGAGGGTCAATCTACCCCTTGCAATTTCAGCATTTCGGGGGGTGGGGGGAGGAGTCACTCTGCCATGTTTGGGTGTGGGTAGTTCTAAATCCACAGGCAGGGGGGTAGGGAGAGGGGTGGGCATTGAGGTGGGTTTGGGGGGTGTTTGAAGGTTAAGTGTTTAATTGGTATGACGGATGGGTCAATGATCTTTGCGAGTGAAGTAATTGTGAAGCAGCTGTGACAATCACTATTGGACAGGATCAAACGTAATTTTTCTCTGACCGCACTGATCCATTTCAATGTTGGTCATTTTGTGACTTGGGGTGGGGGTGGGGGGGATAGAGATTGGATGCTTTCTGTACTGACCTGGAATGTTAAAGGGATGGGTGACAAGATCAAGAGAGGAATAGTGCAACAGTATTTGAAGTGTCATTCTCCTGATGTGGTTTTGTTTTAAGAGATGCACCTGGTGGGGCAGAAGACTAAGACCCTCACAAGATTGGGGTATAAACTCCTGGTCCATGAAGACTACACCTCGGGATCCAGGGGGACAGCAATTCTGGTAATACCTCTCATAGTTTGTAAGGTATAGGCAGACCCGGCAGGGAGATTCGCCATAGTGGAGGCCCAGTGGGATGGTAGGTATCTCAATATACTTTCAGTTTATCTACCGCCCGCTCTGGGTAAAATAGCTTTGGAAGACCTTGGAGGTATACTGACAGGACTCCAGGA
This sequence comes from Lissotriton vulgaris, assembly GCF_964263255.1. Lineage (NCBI taxonomy): Eukaryota > Metazoa > Chordata > Amphibia > Caudata > Salamandridae > Lissotriton > Lissotriton vulgaris. Next base: position 129,642,633 of record NC_141688.1, read on the forward strand.
AAGCACATGGATTAGGGGGGGCGGACTATATTATGTCACTAGATGACACAATCTATCGTCATCCACCGAGGTCCAAAGCAAAATCCAATGTATTAATGGCTGACTTCACGATGGCATTGTGACTAGTGGATGTAGGTCGGGCACTGCAGCCCACGGACAAGCTATTCACCTTTTTCTCAAACATGCACCACAGTTTATCACATATTGATTATTTCCTCACGCATCTGTCCTCCGTTGGGAATTTGGTCAAGTCCAGAGTTCTACCGAGGGGCATATCAGACCATTCCCCGGTTTGGGTGGAGTATACACACTGGGAAAGGCAGGCAGGCACGCACTACTATCGTTATCAATCCATGGCTTCTACACATTCCAGACATTAGAGAGGAACTTTGCAAACAGGCTTGGTCGCATCCACCCAGACAATTTGGGAGGCATATAAGGTAGTTTTGCAAGGGCATGCATTATCTTTGAAGATGGGATACATTGCTAAGAAACGTGAGCTTTTGGTGCAGGCGGAAATTGATCTTATTGACCGAGAGCGGGAACATGCACAGGCTCCTTCGACTGACAAGGTGCATATGCTTCTACTGAAGCAGGATGAGTACTGAATCAAAACCAGGGAACACATGATGGCTAAGTATCGCCACACCCAGCATAGAATATATGAAATTGGGGATAGGGCGGGCAGGACACTGGCTTGGTTGGAGAGGCTAGAACAGGGATCAAGATTGGGTACATAAGCTGACGACAGCAGAGGGTGACACTGTGTCACATCCGCAGGAAATTGCAGAGGAATTCATTGCTCATTTAGAAAAGGTATATTCCCCCTCCACTCACTACAGGGCTGAGGAATCTTACCAGCTCCTCCATGATGGCGACATACCGGCCCTCTCAGAGGCAGATAGGGAGACCTTGGATGAGGTTCTCTCAGCTGAAGCGATTGGCAAAGCTATAGGACAGATAAAATCAGGGAAGGCGATGGGGCCCAATGGCATCCTGGTTGAATTTTTAAAAGCCACAGCCTCTCGCGTGATACCTCATTTAAAGGCCATGTATGAGGCGAGCCTGGGGTTGGCCAGTAGATCAAAGATTGGCTACTATTGTAGTTATTCACAAGATGGGGAAACCGGCAGACACATGTGGCTCCTATAGGCCAATTAGCGCTGATAAATGTGGAGGCAAAGGTACTAGCAAATGTTTTGGCAAACAAGTTGGTGTCGGTTATCACAACATTAGTACACCCAGATCAGTCTGGGTTTATGCATAGAAGGAATACAGCCCTCAATCTACGACGCCTACATAACGTGATGGCCCATAGGAAATATATTGAGGAGGATGCCGCGCTGCTGTCTCTCGATGCTTCAATGGCCTTTGATTCCGTAGAATGGCCCTACATGTTTGAAGTCTTGAAAAGGGTGGGTCTGGGTCCCAAGTTTATAGCCTGGGTTTGACTGCTCTACACAGACGTTTTGGGACAAGTGAGAGTAAACAGACATACGTCCCGGATATTTAGGCTCCAAAGAGGTACCAGGCAGGGATGCCTTATGTCCCCATTGATACTTTCTTTGTTACTGGAGCCCCTTGTGGCATGGATACGCCGAGATTTTATCATCCGAGGGATGAGGTGGGCAGACGACGTAGAGGATTGAATATCCCTATATGCGGACGATATACTGCTGTACCTAGCTTCCCCACACAAATCTATATTGGTAGTGCTTGACATCTTTACAAATTTCGGCAAATATTCAAGGCATAAGTCCGTATTGTTTATGCTGAAGGGCCAGGTTCCCAGGCTTTCGATAGGCTGTGCCATAGTGGTGGCAGAGGATGGGTTTCAATATTTGGGGATATTCGTCACGTCAGACCAGAATCTTTTACAGTTCCAACTTGCCCCCCCATTGGCTAAACTGCAGGCGGATGTGAAGCATTGGAGATCCCTTCCACTCTCGCTGCTGGGACGAGCTGAGCTCTTTAAAATACTGGCCCTCCCTTGCTTCCTACATATCCTTCACAACTGCCCATATAGAGTTCCAGACTCGCATTTCAAGGCAGTGGAGAGAGAGATCCGTACATCATTTTTGTGGGATGGGAAGATCCCAAGGGTGGCACTGAAGAAGTTGACAAAAAGCTGGTATAATTGAGGCATAGCGCTTCCCGACCTGCAATTTTACTACTGGGCAGCACAGTTGGTAACTGTTAATCATTGGATATACCGTCCTCCGGACGACCCTGCATATGCCCTTGACCGATACCAAACTGACCGATCTGGCTACTTGGGGCGTTATATACAACTGATAAGAAAACCAAGGGGCGATTCTTCGGGCCCACCCTACACACGTTAGAGATCTGGTGTACAGTGCATTCTTGCCTGGGATGGGCTGGCATCCTCACAAAGATAACGCCACTTTGGTATACACAGAAATTGGGCATGCTATGTTATCAGCCCGGCTTTGACAAGTGGAACCTTATAGGCATCTCAGCAGTAAAAGATCTGGTTAAAAAGGGGGCTATACTTACATTTGAGGACCTCCAGAAACAGTATCACCTGGCTCAGGGAGAAACATATAGATACCTGCAAATTAGGCATGCTCTTACGGCAGCCTTTTCGTACTTTGCAGACATACCAGAATCTTCACCACTTGAGGAAAGGTTGCAAGATGGGCCCCTAAATTCAAAAGCAATATCTCTCACATATAAGAAACTATGAAACAACCTCCCGGATACCTTTCAGAGACTCAGGGAGCAGTGGCAGGGTGATTTGGGATTGATTAGTGACGAGGATTGGCAGGAGGCCCTCATGTCCCCTCGAGAGGCGGCCATTACACTTAAATTTAGGTTTATTCAACTCAGGATACTACACCGCTCAGACAGGACAGGACAGTCCCTACCAAAAATGGGTTCCAGAGCTGATGACCTCTGCCTGCCGGGATGTGGCCAACAGGCCACATTTTACCACAATCTCTGGAGTTGCCCACAGATTTGTATCTTATGGGAGGAGGCCTCGGAGCATATGCAGTCGGCCTTACATAAGGAGATTGTATTAACACCACATCTGGGGTTGCTGAATATTTGGGAGGCAACTGACTTCACAGAAGTGGAGAAGCAATTCTCGACTTTAGGATACACATTAGTTAAACGGGAGATAGTGAGAGGGTGGAGGGAGTACTTACACCAAGCGTCCACACCTGTGCGAAAGAACTTGACAGATGTATGCTGGCGGAAACGGAAGTCTTTTTAGCGAGAGGGTACCCCAAAAAATGGGACCGGAAATGGTCGCACTGGCATAAATATCGAGGTGATCCAGTGGTGTCCCCAATGGTGGAACTGGAAATACGTAGGCGTTCAAAAAATGCGGACTTTATGTAATATATATCTACGTCTACTGGTTGTCCATATACTATATCTGTGTAAGTAAGAAATGTCATCTTTTTATCTGTACATGACTGAGATGTTAACCAATAAACACATTTAAACAAAACAAAAATGTGTAGCTGTATCCTAGACGGACATATGTATTAATGTTATATCACAATTAATTCCTATGAAACAACAACTCCTGCTACTGTGAAAATAGCTTTTAGGGCTTTTTCACTATAAGGACAACTTTAAGCTTATCCTACTTTTAAATACCATATTAAATACCATAATACCCAAACAGACCCCATTATCACCCCTAATGTTAGATTTAAGTATGAAGCGGACAGACCATCATGCAATCCTACTATTGAGTGAGACTTTGGTGCTCACCAGAACTTGGAGATTATAGAGCTGGCCTCTTGGAAATAATGAAGCTGGATTGTTATAATTCTAATGTTTGGTTGGCGCATGTGCGAACGTGGCTGTTAAAAATTGGTTTGTCACACTTCTGGGAAGAGCCCTTGTGTCTGACGCAAAGTTGCAAAAAATTGGTGAAAGTTAAATTTTGGGCGTACATATTAAATAATCTCCCAAATAGTCACACTGGTGGATCCATTACTAGTAACTTCTTGGCCTGTAAGGATTATCCATACTTTGAGGACTTCTTAGACGAGGTCCGTCCACCTTTGGCCAAAAGCCTATATCTGAAGTTTAGGTATGGGATATTGAAAACAAATGTAACCTTAGTAAGGTGGTCTCAAACAACTGGATCTACATTAAGTGAGACATGTACGTGTTGTCAGCTTAGAATTAAAGAAGATGACAATCATATCCTCTTTTTCTGTGAAGCTTATGCAGCAGCCAGGAACAGGTGGATTAAGCCACTGTGCAATGTTTTAGGTCTACGCTCGTACAATGAAGCTTACAGAGCCATTAAAACTTACACGAGACAAGTAATTGTCTTTTGTGTCAGCAGATTTTTTCTGGCAGTAAGCCATGTACGTAAGAAACCGTGTTTGGATTTATAATTGGTTAAATCTGTGTCTAAGTATTTGCACATGATGCGTTTTTCTTTAAATATTGGTAGAACAATGAATTGCTTTTATGAACCAAACATTGGAATTGTATAAATGTTTTTTTATAAATGTTTTTATACTTTGCCTTCTTAACTAAATTATGGATTTTATTGTATTTCCTCAATACCCATCCCAACTGTATGTAAATCTCTCCTTTCTACCTCTCTAAAAGTGCCATGAATTACTGTTTTAATGTATCTTTTATGGCTGAATGCGCAGAAATAAAGATTTATTGAATTGCAATACCATATTTCAGCCTTGTGAGAAATAAGGCCTATTTGGGGATTCTTTTTAAAAATTTAAAGGGAAGGTTTGGCCCTGTTAAAATGGGTTATTTTAACAGGTCACATTTGCCGTTTAAACCTGAACAGACACAACTAGACTACTGGAGCTGGACACGTAGTCATGTTTACACAGTCACTAGAGAGGACGTTATAATGGATGATGTAGTGCACTTGTGACATTTCACTTACAGGCCCTATGTACCCCCTTGGTAGCAAATACTAGGCACTTCTAGATAAGTAAAATATGCCAATCAGGAGTATGCCAATTTCATCATGTTTAAAGAGGGAGCAAAGCACTTTACAAAGTTGCACAGTCAAGGCATGAATCTGGGAGAATACCATGCAAAAGATGCTATTTTCTAAAAACAGCCTATCACTATTTCATCACCATCAACCAGGTGTTAACATGTAATTGAGATAACATGTATACTAATTTTGAGGCACCCATAGAGATTCTTTTGTGCTACAGCCGTGCCTAACCACGACCATTGTTTCTGACTGGATAACTTGTGTCAGTCAAATGCTGATGTGAGGGGACTTTTTCATTTCCCTTTTAGCACTCCATATCATTGTGAGTGGAAGAGAAAGGGATGCATGTGAGGAAGTAGCAGTGGTGATATATGGGTTCCGGCAAGTCAAAGTGTAAGTGACCCAGGACTAGATCAGGAGCTATCCAAGGGCAAAAAGGGTTCGGATTTTCTGTTTAAATATATGGTTAAATAGAAAGGGGCCTAAAATGGAAGATGGTTTACGACACATCGAGATGCGGATCAAAATGGAATTGGTACTCAAATAACAGACTGATGCCATGAGCAGATCAAAAAACAAGCATTTGCGTAGCCAATAGTTCTCACCTTTGGAACATTAAGTGTTTAGCTAGAGCTATTGTCTTTATGCTCTATAACGTAGCTTACAAATATTGCCAAACAGCGAAGTATCTGTTATTCTGTAGCAGTTTCCACATAATTATGAATGTTGCCACATATTCCATCATATTCTGCATAAACTGCACTTCTTTACACCAAAAAAACGCATTGGTGTGACGATTCCCTACAGCTGCATGGCAGCTGTGCCTTTTGCCATGAACTACTTCCCGAGCCTGCACGGCACACAGTGCCCTAGCAACAACATGTGATGGCTTCCCTAACAACTCTGTAAACAGTTCTTGATCAGTCTGGCTCTTCCAACAGTGCTCCGGAATGCGATAACATTACAGCCCTGATGGAAGATTTCTGTGAGATTGAAAGCAGTTAAATGTAAAAGAGTGGCACTGCGGAATCAGATTTGTGCCTCGTTTAATTAAATTTTCTGTATGCGCCGCGCGCATGGCAGAGGGCAGAGGAGGATGTAAGCGCAAGTGTCCCATTGCGTTTTATTCCTTTAAATTCAGTTGAGTTTGAAGAGGAGCGTCTCAATGTTTAAGACTCTGGTAGTTGCTAAATGGAAACCCCTTTATCACCCTACAGCTGGAGGAGTGCACACTGCAGTCACTGCTTCTACAGTCCACTGCTGTGTTACATATACTGACTGCGCCTTTGCTCTGTTAGCTGGTGATGAGATGCGCATCGGTAACAATTGTGACTTTAGGGCCTAGAGAATACGTTTTATTACAACCATGACCTGCAAAAGGGGGGAGACAGAATGCGTGGAAGAGAAGCCCGTCCACGCTAAATAATAAAACAAGCATTGGAAATGCAATAGGGCTCGCATTAGGAAAGTTTGAGCTATTGGTCTTATATTTGATTTTTTTTTTATTTATGTGTTATTTTTTAAAATAGCTAAATTAATAGCTTTGTCATTTACAATGCCAATAGTTATAACTTTCGCAAATGTGACACCTATAGCATTTGTAATGGAACATGTTTTGTATTTACGTGACTTAGATGTATTGATATTACAAATAACAGTGGCTTTTAATTTTTTAAAATAATTAATACTTAAATAATTTATTTAATTCGTAATGGCAATAGCTTAAACTTTTGTAAATAACTTTTGTGAAGATTATGTTCAGTGTTTTTTATTGTGACGAAAATCCAAGAACAGAAGCGAAATATTAACATCTTTTTGTGATTTGTAATAAAGCGTGAACGCTTGAAAACAGTTTGAAACATTGAAAGAACATATTTGAACCAGTGATGCTGTGGTTGCGCTGAGTGATGCTGAAATTGCGCTGAGTGATGCTGTGGTGGTGCTGAGTGACGCTGTGGTTACGCTGAGTGATGCTGTGGTTGCGCTGAGTGATGCTGTGGTTGCGCTGAGTGGTGTGTGCATCGGTGGAGCTTAGTCGGTGCATTGGTGAAGCTGTGTGGTGGGTGCATTGGTGGAGCTTAGTTGGAGCATCGGTGGAGCTGTGTGGTGGGTGCATCGGTGGAGCTGTGTGGTGGGTGCATCGGTGGAGCTGTGTGGTGGGTGCCTCGGCGGAGCTGTGTGGTGGGTGCCTCGGCGGAGCTGTGTGGTGGGTGCATCTGTGGAGCAGTGTGGTGGGTGCATCTGTGGAGCTGTGTGGTGGGTGCATCTGTGGAGCTGTGTGGTGGCTGCATCGGTGGAGCTGTGTGGTGGCTGCATCGGTGGAGCTGTGTGGTGGGTGCATCGGTGGAGCTGTGTGGTGGGTGCATCGGTGGAGCTGTGTAGGTGGAGCTGTGTGGTGGGTGCATCGTGGAGCTGGGTGGTGGATGCATCGGTGGAGCTGTGTGGTGGGTGCATCGGTGGAGCTGTGTAGGTGGAGCTGTGTGGTGGGTGCATCGGTGGAGCTGTGTGGTGGGTGCATCAGTGGAGCTGTGCGGTGGGTGCATCGGTGGAGCTGTGTCAGTGGAGCTGTGTGGTAGGTGAATCGGTGGAGCTGGGTGGTGGGTGCATCGGTGGAGCTGTGTCGGTGGAGCTGTGTGGTGGGTGCATAGGTGGAGCTGTGTGGTGGTGCATCGGTGGAGCTGTGTCGGTGGAGCAGGGTGGTGGATGCATCGGTGGAGCAGGGTGGTGGATGCATCGGTGGAGCTGTGTGGTGGGTGCATCGGTGAAGCTGTGTGGTGGGTGCATCGGTGAAGCTGTGTGGTGGGTGCATCGGTGGAGCTGTGTGGTGGGTGCCTCGGTGGAGCTGTGTGGTGATTGCCTCGGTGGAGCTGTGTGGTGATTGCCTCGGTGGAGCTCTGTGGTGGGTGCATCAGTGAAGCTGTGTGGTGGGTGCATCGGTGGAGCTGTGTGGTGGTTGCATCGGTGGAGCTGTGTGGTGGGTGCATCGGTGGAGCTGTGTGGTGGGTGCATCGGTGGAGCTGTGTGGTGGGTGCCTCGGTGGAGCTGTGTGGTGATTGCCTCGGTGGAGCTCTGTGGTGGATGCATCAGTGAAGCTGTGTGGTGGGTGCATCGGTGGAGCTTAGTGGGTGCATTGGTGGAGCTGTTTGGTGGGTGCATTGGTGGAACTTAGTTGGAGCATCGGTGGAGCTGTGTGGTGGGTGCATTGGTGGAGCTGTGTGGTGGGTGCGTCGGTGGCACTGGGTGCATCGGTGGAGCTGTGTAGGTGGAGCTGTGTAGGTGGAGCTGTGTGGTGGGTGCATCAGTGGATCTGGGTGGTGGGTGCATCGGTGGAGCTGGGTGGTGGGTGCATCGTGGAGCTTAGTGGGTGCATTGGTGGAGCTGTGTGGTGGGTGCATCGGTGGAGCTTAGTTGGTGCATCGGTGGAGCTGTGTGGTGATTGCCTCGGTGGAGCTCTGTGGTGGGTGCATCAGTGAAGTTGTGTGGTGGGTGCATAGGTGGAGCTGTGTGGTGGGTGCATAGGTGGAGCTGTGTGGTGGGTGCATAGGTGGAGCTGTGTGGTGAGTGCATAGGTGGAGCTGTGTGGTGGGTGCATCGGTGGAGCTGTGTGGTGGGTGCCTCGGTGGAGCTGTGTGGTGGGTGCCTCGGTGGAGCTGTGTGGTGGGTGAATCGGTGGAGCTCTGTGGTGGGTGCATAGGTGGAGCTGTGTGGTGGGTGCATAGGTGGAGCTGTGTGGTGGGTGCATAGGTGGAGCTGTGTGGTGGGTGCATCGGTGGAGCTGTGTGGTGGGTGCATCGGTGGAGCTGTGTGGTGGGTGCATAGGTGGAGCTGTGTGGTGGGTGCATAGGTGGAGCTGTGTGGTGGGTGCATCGGTGGAGCTGTGTGGTGGGTGCATCAGTGGAGCTGTGTGGTAGGTGCCTCGGTGGAGCTGTGTGGTGAGTGCCTCGGTGGAGCTGTGTGGTGGGTACATCGGTAGAGCTGTGTGGTGGGTGCCTCGGCGGAGCTGTGTGATGAGTGCTTCGGTGGAGCGGTGTGGTGGGTGCATCGGTGGAGCGGTGTGGTGGGTGCATCGGTAGAGCTGTGTGGTGGGTGCATCGGTGGAGCTGTGTGGTAGATGCCTCGGTGGAGCTGTGTGGTGGGTGCCTCGGTGGAGCTGTGTGGTGGGTGCCTCGGTGGAGCTGTGTGGTGGGTGCATCGGTGGAGCTCTGTGGTGGGTGCATCGGTGGAGCTCTGTGGTGGGGGTATAGGTGGAGCTCTGTGGTGGGTGCATCGGTGGAGCTCTGTGGTGGGTGCATCGGTGGAGCTCTGTGGTGGGTGCATCGGTGGAGCTCTGTGGTGGGTGCATCGGTGGAGCTCTGTGGTGGGTGCATCGGTGGAGCTCTGTGGTGGGTGCATCGGTGGAGCTCTGTGGTGGGTGCATCAGTGGAGCTGTGTTGGTGGGTGCATTGGTGGAGCTGTGTTGGTGGAGCTGTGTGGTGGTTGCATCAGTGGAGGTGGGTGCATCGGTGGAGCTGTGTCCGTGGAGCTGTGTGGTGGGTGCATCGGTGGAGCTGGGTGGTGGGTGCATCTGTGGAGCTGTGTGGTGGGTGCATCGGTGGAGCTGTGTGGTGGGTGCATCGGTGGAGCTGTGTGGTGGGTGCATCTGTGGAGCTGTGTGGTGGGTGCCTCGGTGGAGCTGTGTGGTGGGTGCCTCGGTTGCATCCCACACTCATTGTTTCACAATAAAAGTATGCAACTTGCCACCATGCTTGAAATGCACGCAGAAAGAAAGCTTACTAGTTAGAAAGTATTAGGCAAAGTAGGACACTGAGTGAAAATACGCCTGCAAATGCTCACAGCCATGTAAAGTTACAGAAAGCCCCCTGAAATGATAAGTGTGTTATATTCAAATAAAAGTATGGTAACACTAGTTAAAATGAGTCTTTGAGGCATAAAGTTTGAAACGCAAAAACAAGAAGAACTCACTTAAAAAGTAGCAAACATGCATAGTTCCTATGTAAAAAATATATTTCTCCAAAATCAGAATGTAAATAAACGACCAGTGTTTTTTTCTGAGAAAGGTGCCCAATGTGCCACGCCTGCTTTTGACTCAGTTCACCAACACAGCAACGTTGGGCACCACGAGACATGCGCATGACTATACAGTTAGAAATAACATAAGGCACCATGTGACTTTTAAGAATAATGCTGAACATTATACCGTACCATGTTGCTCATTAGTTGGACAGCACAGGACACTATATTGAATTTTCATCTGCCATGATGTGCAACCCTTGCGTCCTGCCTGTAGGGGGTTGTAGTTTGCTGTGTTTAGTCCTGGGTGAGATGCCGTACTCTGAGGGTGGAGATTAGAACCAGTTTGTTGTTTATTGATTCTGGACTCTGGAAGCGAGGAGGAGAAGGAGGGACCCCCACAGATATGCTCCGCTGACTACTGGGAGCCTACACAGCGCAGGGACACGCAGATCTAACAAGCACTGGTACTGCAATCATGTGTGCCAAGCACTGGTAAATGCATTGTTAAAAAAGCGTAATGAAGTCCCAGGCATCAGAGCTAGGGAAAGTTTAGTGTGCAGGCCAGGGAACGTTAAGTAAACAAGTCTGGGAGAAGGCAGACAAGCCCTCGGCATTGCTGTGGTGGGGAGGGGGGGGGGGGCAGGGAGAGGCAAGAAGAGAAGAATAGGGGAGAGTAAGGGTGACGAGACGCACTGGGAGCAGCAGCCTTTGATGTGCTGGCCGGCCGTGGGCAGTGAATAATTAGGGGAGGAGAAATGCCAGAGCGCACGCTGGGGTAAGCTTGTGGAGGGAGGCTGGTGGCTTTGATGCTGTGCACGCGCTTTTTCACGGGCACAGCATCAAATCGCCCATATAGTTAAGCTCTGGCTAAGCCCCAATATGTCTCGACATCTACCATGCTTGCGCATTGGCAGAGGTCGAGCCCTAATAAAAACCACTGCTCTGTTGGCAAGTTAGCAAGTGAGAAGTATACATCTCCATGCTGAAGCACCTGGAAAATAAAAGCCCTTCGTGCCTACAATGTTTTGAGTAGAAAAGCTTAAAAATAGTGCCAAGCGTCCCGCCACACACCACCCTATATTAAGCCCCTTGCAATTACTAATATTATAGCCCAGAATTTGACTACGACCCAACAGATTTGCCAAATACACTGCAAAACCGGCTTAAAACTGTTTAACAAAATAGGATTACAGAGGAGTAGGTAGTATTTAACACTAACTGAATATAACGCGCCACAGGATATGATAACAAGTAACGCCCTTCAACGCAATAACATTACGGCCCTGATAGAAGAATTCTGTTAGATTGAAAGCAGTTAAATGTAAAAGGGTGGCGGAAATGAAGTTTGTTTCTTGTTAAATGAAATTTTCTGTATGCGCGCATGGCAGAGGGAAGAGAAGGATGTAAGCGCAAGTGTCCCATTGCGTTTTATTCCTTTAAATTCAGTTGAGTTTGAAGATGAGCTTTCTGGTGTTTATAACTGTGGTTGTAGCTAAATTGAAAACACTTTATTACCCTATAGCCGGAGGAGTACACACTGCAGTCACTACTTGTACAGTCCACCGCTGTGTTACATATACTGTGCCTTTGCTCAAAGTGAAAGTGATTGCACATATCCCAAGAATTTTGACAACACCGTCCCTCCTTGCAGTCGATAACATTACGGCCCTGTTTGTATTCTAATCCAAAGGTTACCTGCAGGCGATAAATATGGCTTTGGTGGAGGCTTTGTACTGTATTAAAAGCAGCTGTAACATGAGGGGGTGATGGGAATAAGAACAAAGAAAGGAGAACTGGAGAGTGTTTAGATTATATTTAAAAAAATGGAGTTTAAGGGGAAATAGGGGTTTGAAGAGAAAAGGTACAGGAGACAGGAGGAGGTTATAGAAAGTGCTTTAAGTTGTGTGGAAACATATGAGATATTGGAAGGAAGCGTATGAGGGTCATAGCATGGCCTGGTGGAAAAGAGTAGTGGGGGAGATGTGTTGTGGCTTCCTGCTGTACATATGGCGTTGGTGGTCAGGTTCCTGTGAACTTCGTGACAACAACTTGTTAATTTATGTTAGTAGGAGCACCAGAGGCCGTGATCACATTTGTGATCAAGTTTGATATTAGGTGAACTGAAGTTTATTTCAAGTTGGGGAAGTGTGCTGCGTATGCCTGTAGGAGCTCTAAACTAGTGGGCTCTCAGAAGGCTATTTTAAAGGCAGGACCCTTAGTATATTTATATTCCTATTTGTTTATTTATAATGTTCAAAATAGAAAAGGAAGGAAAATAAACGTTTACAATGTTTGTAGAAAAAAAATGTAAAGAGTGTTAAGCGTCCGGGCAGATCCCGCCGAAATTTAAGCTTGTTGCACGTGTTAATATTATGTCCTTACTTTAAGTAAAACAGAACAGTTTTGCACAGTACATTGCAAAATAGGCACAAAACTGTTTAAAAAAATTTGATTACGGGGGGAGAAGGTAGTGTTCAACAGACTTAATATGATGCCGCAGCATGTGATGACATGTAAGGCCTCTGAACGCGATTACATTACGGCCATGGTAAAAGCTTTCTGTGGGATTGAAAGCAGTTGAAATTAAAAAGGTGGCGGGAATGAGAACAAACAAAAAAATAAAGGAGAATCGATTTTTTTAAATTTAAAAACAAAATAAAGAATGATATTGGGACATATCTACACAGCCTCTGCTCCGTTAGTGAGTAAGCAAGTGCGATAACATTACGGCCCAGTTTGGAGCGAATGCCAATAATTTGGTATAGAATTAATTTATATTCCTAATAGTGAAGTATAAATCAATCAATCAACATTTGTAGAGCGCACTACATACCCGTGAGGTCTTGGCGGCGAGGTGGGAGAAGAACTAAAGACAGTGTTAAGCATTCCCAGCAGATCCCGAGGATATGTTTTATTACAACAACAGCCTGCATGACAAACAAGCGCGCACACACACATTAAAAACATATGTCCCCTGCGCGCCCCTGCTGGCTCCCAAGAGCAAAACGCTCTGGGAGAAAACATTTGAAAAGAGGCTGAGGCATCCACACACCTTTGGCCAATTGTGTTATAAAGCCAGATGCAAAGGCCAAAGGCGTGTGAGCCCCTCATGCACAAGCTTATAGGAAAGCTGAAATCCACATGCACAAGCTTTTAGGAAAGCTGAAGTGATTGCAAGAGGTTGTTTTCCTAGTGCAGCGCCTGCGCTGCGCTAGGCTCGTCCCCCCCCCAAAAAAGTGGAGGATGACCTTGGGAACTGCATGCATAGCTATAAGACTTTCTTAATACCCCCACACCGGCCCCCACATTGTTCATTTGGAAATCTATACTGGCCACAAGGGATTAATTAAGAAAAACAAAGGATGGCAAAAGTAATTTAAAGAAGCGGACACGTAGGCCATTGTAGAGCATGACTGATCCATGTGATAGTAAAGTCTCATTACTTTCTCCATGATATTCCTTGTTCCATTCCTTACTGCAGCAGTGCAACTACCACCCTCACACCAGGCAACACTACATTTTTTTTAAAGCAAAGACACCCCTTTTTTATCATAAAAGAATAGGCTGACCACCTGGTTTGGATGCACATTTTGGGTAGTGACTAACAATTCAAGACAAAGGATCAAAATTCAGGCTAAAAATTTAGGACAGAGAATTTTATAGATACACCTGAGGAGATCTACCAATAATATAAAAGCGAATAGGCGGCAGGCACAAGTACAAGCTGAAACAGTTTAGGGTTCTTTCATTTGTATAATGCAGAACAGTACTGAGCACGCATTCATATGTAACTGGTCTTGTTTAAAGGCACAAAAAAAAAAAGCTAGTAAGCAAATGCACACTAAGCTAAACTTGACAGGCGACATAAGGGACAGTTTTTAGTTCCAGAAGCAAAAATCAAACCATTTTTCCAATAGGTTATACAACACTCCAAAACCTCTCTGCATGTTTGTGCTTAAATAAAAACAAATAGAATGTGAGGCTATTCTGCATGACAAAGCCAAAGAGTTGGTTTTCCACTTGGTCCCTCAAATGTTTTTATCAATATTGTGAGGATCACTGGAACCTCAAGGGAACTCAAGTCATCCTTCTCAAGATGCATGATAGAGGTATTTTGTTAAAATGGTAGAAGTAATGACCGTACAGAAATGGAAAGATAGGGGCTGCAAACTTCTGGGTGACATAGTTTGGAGGCCAATTTTTCATGCAGGAAGATGCAGTGGAGCCCTTCATGCTAGGCAGCGGACAATACTTGCAATAGGCAAAGATATCGGCAATGGAACTAGAAATAGAGCCCTGTTGCCAAGAACCCTGTTGTGACGACAGTTGCCCAGAAGCACTGCCGTCATAGACATTGACGACAGTTCTTGTAATGATGGGGTGCCAAAGGGTAATTTCACACCTATACCATGCGTTACGGGAAGACTTGCAGAGAAGAACTCCTAAAGCAGACACAAAATGGGAGGGTGCCCTGGGACCCACCCTATCTGCCAGGGACTGGGCTAAGATCCATGCAAGGGTACAAATGGTGAACTCCAATGCGTGCTTCAAACTGATATAAACAATACACGCCAGGCGCATCTCACACCCAGGACTTTACCCACCATCTACCCTACCTGATCAGACCGCTGTGTTCGCAGTGGGAATTGCGCTGTGGATCTTTTACACATGGTATGGTACTGTCCAGCAATAATGCATTTTTAATGAGAACAGACTAAAAACCTAAACAAGCAAGGCTGTAGGTAGGGAAATACCGTACACTACATGCTATTTTGCTGGGTCGGATTCCATTGCCAGCGAAAAAGTAGCTCAGCCACAGGTTTGTTTTGCTAGGCCTACTACTTGTAAAGAGGCGCACTGCATTGAATGGATGGGTGCCTCGGGCCCCAATTATGCAGACTGGCACAGCGACATGTTGGAGTGGGCAAGAGCGGAAGAAATCAGGATTAAACATTTGTAAAAGAATGAGAAATTGAAAGATGACCTATTGGCATGGGCGCATATGTTGAACACAGGAGAGGAGACCGCAGCCAAAACACAGCAGAGGACCACAGAGCAAAGGGTGGGAGGCAGTGCTTGTCTTGAACTCAGTCCAACTTCCTCTGGACCGACCACCAGTGAAGGAAACACCAGTGGAGACTATTTATTTCTTTTTATTTTAAGGGTTTTGTAGCGCGCTCTGGTACTCGGAAGTATCCTGGCGCGGTGGGCAGAGGATAAGGCGTGCAGAGGGGGAAAGAGGAAGCTAAAAGGCTACTTTAAACAGATGAGTGTTAACTTGAACTGTGTTATATTGATATACATTTAGATTGTAATAGTATTGCCAATTTTAAGAGATGTAACTAATGTTTTGACCGATGCTCATAGACAGATCACCCAATTGTATATTATGAAATCAGGGATCTACGAGTAGCACTAAAGTGAGGGGGGAGTTGGGGACTAATTCTTCCGCAAGATGTTATTGTACTGCTGAAAAATGAGTGTATGCAATGACTTTTGTTGTCATGATGGGATGCTTTTGAACCTTGCTAAAATCAATAAAATATTATAATTTTAAAAAGATAGGACTCAAAATCTCGGTCAGGGTGAAGCAAACTGCGAATTAACCTGTGCTTCACTCTATGGAAGCGTTGCACAAACCAGCCAGACTTAACTTAGAGGCAATGTGTAAAGTATTTATTCAGCACTTCTAAAAGTAATAAAGTGGACACACAAGAAAAATCCCATACCAATTTAGAAATAGAGTGCATTTTAATAAATTATTGGACAACAAAACAATAAAAATACAATCAGTAGAACTAGAGATATGGAATTTAGAAAATGTAAGTGAAAATCGTGCCTAAAAACACAAAGCAGCAACTGTTGTTATCTGGTTGTGCCGGACCAGAACAAAGTCACACGTTCAGCCCAAACAGGATACAGGGAGCAAGTTAGGCATGCTGTGCCTTGAACCCTGGTTTGTGTAGCTTCGAGAGACTCTGCTTCAAGGATGCACTGCACAGCAGCAGTCCGAAGGGCTGCAATGCAGAGTCCTATGGCGTAATCACAGAGGATGCTGTCGACAAGCGACTTGTGATGCAAAGTCTTTCGTCAGGGATACATTGCCCGGCAGCAGTTCTGAAGTGGCTGCGAGGAGATGTCACACTGGGTCAGTTCTGCTCACAGCAACACAGTTGGGCTGGCAGAGCACCTTCAGTCCCACTACTAAGGGTCCAGGTCAGGGTTGGCACCACTAGGGGTCAAGTCTCAGTAGACTGAGTCTAGTTGCTGGGTTCAAGGTGGTTGGAGTCCTTTATGTTCTTGAGGCTTTGATCAGGCCAGCCAAGTAGCCCTTAGAGTCACTCTGATAGTACTCTGATCAGGATGAAGGCCCAGTTGGTTTGACTCAGGCAGCAGTGCACAACAGAGTAGCAGTCCTTCTTGTAGAGCAGCACAGCAGCCCCAAGTCGTCCAGAAGTGAAGAGTTAGGTCTGAAGGTCAATTAATTATACCTCATGTCCACTTTGGAGTGGAAACCGCCAGAACCTATTTCAGAGGTGCTTGGAATTTCCTCCCAGTCCTGGCCACAGTTTGTCAAGGTCACAAAAGACTAGCGTCAAACCCTTTGTGAGTATCCCAGCATTTATCATTCCATTTGTCTCACTGTCTGGGAGCAATACACATAGACCAATTGCCATCTGCATCTAGTCATGCGACCCAGAAGGAGTAGTTTCTGTCCTGTAACTCCAGCTCTGTAGTAGGGGCATCTCTGTTATAGTCCTAATCTAGTGAATAGTCCCGCCCATGTGTGTGGACCCCGGAGCAATCAAAAATAATCTCTTAAATTGTCAAAAAATGCAGAACTGCTAAGCATTTCTGTCTGGACACTGATGCCAGGACAGATGCTCAGGTTGGGCAGGCTTCACACAGTAGTGTTATTTCTTTATTCTCCACCACCTCTTTGGTGTGGAGATGGGCTTGCCATTCTATTCACTAGATTATGACTATACACAGAGATCCCCTACTACAGAAGGAGTAGTTTCTGTCCTGTAACTCCAGTTCTGTAGTAGGGGTATCTCTGTTATAGTCATAAGCGCCCGCCCTCCTCCCCGGTGGAGAAAGAATTTCATGTAAGGAATGCTACAGGTCTGGCGTGTTATGCCTTCAAAAAGAACTGAAAGTAAAAGGTACCTGCTGTGCATTCTGGGATACTGGGAGAAGTTCTGGAGAGTTCTCTTAAAGGCACAGTATCCTGTTTGAGCCACATAATGGCAGCCCAAGGGGCTTGTCTGTCCATACCTTCCTCTCTATCATTCCAGAGGCTTTTACTGGTAGAGGAAAGTTTCTTTGTGGAGGAAACTGGGCAAGCTGTGCTGTTGGTGTGGTTTTTATTGGTGGAATTTCTAGTTGAAGTACTGGACAGTGTAGCCTGTGGATATAGGCTGCATTATCTGTTTTTAAATTCTCTCTTAAGTGTCTTTACAGTTCTGCATTTTTTGACAATTTAAGAGATTATTTTTGATTGCCCCGGGGTCCACGCACATGGGCGGGACTATTCACTAGATTATGACTATACACAGAGATCCCCTACTACAGAATGCAGGGTTCAGGCTTCAACTGGTTAGATTATGAAAATGGCAACTTTCTAAAAGTGGCAATTCCAGAACTGTGATGTAAAATCCGACTTTACCATTAAAGAGGGCTTTATATTACACTTTTTTAGACACCAAACATGACATGCACACCTACTCCCAATTGAAAGTAATCACTTATTAAATGTAATAATTCAACCAAATGTTATCCTATGGAAGAGGTGGGCCCTACAGCAGTAAGAGTTTTTCACTACCAGAACATCTAAAGAGTCTTTCTCTGTCCACGCTGTTGAATGCTTTCTAGTCGAAGATAGCAGAGGTGGAGTCCCATTCAATCGACTGGTCAATGACGATGCGCAATGTTGCAATCTGGTCTGTGGATGATGTACCTCTGCAGAAGCCAGCATGCTGTTCTCGCAAGTAAGCGTCAACTTGTTCCTTCAATCTGTTCAGAATAAGTCTGTTGATCACACTGCCTGGGATTGTGTTATCCCTATGTAGTTTGCGCCGTTATTCAGGTCACCTTTCTTGGTAATCTTGAACAGATAACTCATTCCAGTCGGATTGCACCTTCTCTTCCCAGACCATTCTAAACGTGGGGTAGAGGAGGACTCCTGATGTTTCAATGTCTGCCTTCAGTGCAATTGGCAAGTCCTTGTCAGCTGACCGTGTGTCTGGTGGAGACTGTGGCACGGGCTGGTTCAATAGTTCCTCAAAGTTCTCTTCGTTGGCCTTTATTACCCATGATTGTTTTACCAGCTTTGTCTTTAACAGGTCTTTCTGGCTTGCTGTACCTGCCGTCTTTCGGTGTGCCAGATAACTCCTACGAGGGCATGACCTGCAAGATAGTCCATATAGAAAAATCACAGAAAGCATCTAAGTGAGGATCAGAGTCCACCAGAGTTGTTTTCTCTCACCTTTTCTCTTCCTGCTGGTCACAGATTGGATCATGAAGACACCCACAGCAAGGAGAAGAAATGGGATCCAGTGGACACCTTTGACACAGTTCAATGACCTCGCCATACTCTCCCATACTAGATGCAAGAGAAGACTGACAATGTTGCAGCCACATCAGCACAATATTTCCTCAAAATTCTCTTTGGAAAAAACCAAGATCCTGAAAGCTAACACGGCTAGCACAATTGCAGTCACTCTTGCAGGCGATGCATTGGAAGAGGTTGATGTCTTCTCCTACCTGGGCAATGTCATAGACAAGCAGGAGACACAAAAACCGAAGTCAGGGCAAGAATTGGCAAAGCAAGGGCTGCCTTAATCAGCTAAAGAAGATCTGGAGCTCCAAGGAGCTAATGCAGCACACCAAGATCAGGCTTTTAACACCAAGGATCGCTCCTTCTGTATGGAGCAGAAAGAACAACTTTCTTACCGTTGGTAATCCCTTAGCTGGTAGAGACTATCAGCCTGATTCATGTACGGGCCGTTTTGCGTGGCCCTAATAGCGAATCATAGCGACTCGCTATTGAGGACACGCAAAACGGCATTCATGTAGGAATAGCTAAATCAATAGCGATTCCTACATGTACTCTATTTGCGAGTAGCAATTTGCTACTCGCAAAAAAAGGAATAACTCCCCATTCATTCCTATGGGCCAAAAGGCCCATAGGAATGAATGGGGAGTATCCCTTATTTGCGAGTAGCAATTTGCTACTCGCAAATCAGATAGCGATTTTAAGGGTGCCAGGGGTGTCCAAAGGACACCCTGTAGCACCCCTAAAATGCACATTTGAACAGGTGTTGCGCACACACATGTCCAAAGGACATGTGTGTGTGCAACATGCAACTTAGAAAAATGCTTTTAAAAGCATTTTTCTATGTTTTTGCTATTTACCGAGAGGTCTGACCTCTCGGTAAATAGCGGCCCAATTTTGCTAAATCGCAATTTTTGCAAGTGTCATGAATAGCATTTAAGGAATCTCTAATAGAGATTCCTTAAATGCTAATCCTCGCATATTTGCTAATTCCTCATTAGCGATTTTTGCATTTGGGATTGTGAATCCCAAATGCCAAAATTGCACTCGCAAAAGGCAAGATTCTGAGAATCTTGCCCTTTGCGAGTGCAATTTTGCTTCATGAATCAGGCGGTATATCCTTACCTTTGTTCTTTTCTTTACGCAGCAGTCAGCGCAGATCTGGAGAAAAGCTACTGCTCAGTCACTGTTTGACTGGACTTTAACGTTTTGTTGGGAGTTTTTGAGGTTTTTCTCTTCGTGTGTTAGGAGTATGTCATCTAGAAAGATGAGATTCAAACCCTCCGGTGCCAGTCATTGGCCAATGTCAGTGACTGACTCATATCTTGTCTGCCTGTGGTGTTCAACAACAATCCAAAGTCATGCTCCGATTGCCACATCATGAATCCAAAAGTTCATGTGGTTCGGAATGCGATTCCACACAAATCAAGGTCCCAGTCGAGAGGAAGGTCCCGGGACCGGTCATGGAGCACGAAGTCGTCATAGTCACACTCCAAGTCCTCGGGACACTCCAGTAAGTAGAGGCAAAAGAAAAAGAGCAAGAAGTTGTAGCGGTCTTTAACTTCTCCTTGTCTGTTGGGCAACAAGGAAGTGTCAGCTTTGAAGGCCTGTTCTTCGGAGTCTGGGCCAACGCCATTGTGCCCAGTGCCGGGAAGGAATTGGCCTGGCTGAAAGTCCCTTCCGTAGCCACGAAAGGAGCAAAAGGCAAATTGGGGGTGACGTGGGGCAGCAGAGAAGACCAAGGACTTGGCCGTAGCCAGATTCATTAAAGCGTTAAAGTGCCGAACCTGCCTTGTTTCCAGAGAGACGTAGGCCATCGGCGGGCATGTCCATAAGGGAGGCAAAAGACCCAAAATGATGGATGGAATGCAATGCAAATCAAACATTCACCCCCAGTAAATAGATCTGGGTTAAATCCATCATTCTTTTGATCATCATAACACCCCAGGTTAGACCCAGCCCTAAGTAAATCAGTCTTGACCCCGTGCCTCATGGGAACGGTCCAGCCCAAACTTCCAAGCCAGGTCCTCCCTGGACCAGAAATAAGCATCCTGAGACCGGTTTCTGAGCATTCCTCCTCGTCAGCCAGGCTAGCTTGAATCCAGTGACATTGGCTTTTCGGGGGAAGCTTATGCATCCCCCGAAAAGCCAGTCGTTCTCAACCAGGAGTGGCACCTCAGGGCCACTGGTCGATGAAACCGCTCTGCATAGTGAGTCTTTAGAGTCACGTCCACATTGTATTGTGAACTTTGCTGCTTCTCTGCCTTTGGCAACAGCCTGAGAGAGCACGGCCCGACTTCTCCAGGACCTGTGCTAGCACGTGCACAACCGTGTCCAACAGAGTGTGGGAGTAACAGCCCAAAAGGCATGTGGTGTTCAAAGATTGCAATGATAGGCTGGCAGAAGAAATCATCTTCTATCCCAAGGAGTCCACCCATTTGGATTCCCTGTCTGGGGGAGTGGTAGGGAATGCACCTTGGGAAGTGGTGGCGTGGACCACCAAGCTCTCCGAGGTAGGGTGAGAACATTTGGGTCCCATGGTTCAGGGGCAGGAAGCAATCGTCCTATTCACAGACACCCCTGGGTTGTGTTTGGACCCAGATGTCAGTAAGGATGTCATTGAATGGGAGTAGGGGTTCAAATGAGGAAACTCCCGGTTACAACACCCCTGTCAAGATGTAAGTCTTGACTGCCACGGAGGGCAATTGAAGGTCAAGGACCCCAGCGGCACTCCGCACCACCATTGCATACGAGGCTCAATCCTCTCTAGCCAAGATAGGAGAAAACACACCACTATATGGCAAAGTATCCAGTCCATTGGCTTTACCCAGTTCCTCATACCAGTCCATATTTGGGTCTTCTTCATAGGGCTGGTATTCTGAAGTCTGAGGAACCAGGTATTGGATGCAGACTGTCCCGCGTCAGCCGACAGACGAGGAGAATCGAAGACCACTTCAACTTCTTGCTATTTTTGTTGCGCCTTTTTTATATTTTTCTTTTATTTTTAAAGTTTTGTAAAGCGCTAGCTAGACCCGTAGGTATCAGAGCGCTTCACATACATATTGTGCAAAGCCGAAGGGCCTTACATTACCTAGAAGGCTGGCAGTAAGTAAGCAAACCACGGATAAAGAATACAGTATGAACAATAAATAACTGTGCAACGGAGGAAGAGAGAAAAAAAAGAAAAACAAGGGGATTAGCATAGTGCTTTTGCCAACAATCCTTGAATGGGAGTCAACTCGGGATATTGAGGTCTAGGTTAGTTGACGTTGTTCAGGAAAGTATTTATTAAGGAGATGGAGTTGGAGGTCTCTTTTGAAACAAGAGAAGGAAGGGTTGCATCTGAGGACACCCGGGAGAGTGTTCCATATCCTGGGAGCGTTGCCAGAAAACGATCGGTATTGGGTGGTTTTCGGTTTCATTTTTGGCAGAATGAGAAGGAGTGAGTTGGAGCTTCTCAGTGTTCTGACTTGACCTGCTCCTACCAGTTTGTTGTTCAGGTAGTTGGGGGCCGGAGAGTGGAAGGCTTTGTGTGTGATGCAGGCCAGCTTGTAAATACATCTTCCTTCCATGGGTAGCCATTTGAGGGAGTTGAGATCTGGAGTTGCAGTGATCAAATCTTTTTACTCCAGATACAATTTGAGCGGCCATGTTCAGCACTGCCCTTAGAGGGGCTAGGTGAGCTTTTGGAGTCCCTGTAAGGATGGCTGTTGGACCTGGCCCTTTTGGCAGGTTCACCCCGAGACTTTTTGCTTTTTCCTAGCCTGTTTCTGTGACCTGGTGTTGGTGATTTTAGGCCTCTGCGCACTTTTTCACTGTGGTACAGTGTAAAGTGCTTGAGCTCTCTGTGTATGTGTGGTGAGTGACCTGCCCTCCCATAGGAATGAATGGGGAATATGTATGCCCATGGTAGTTCCTGATGTGTGGGGAGTGCAGGGTCGAGTTTGATACGTACGAACTCGTGAGATTGAATACTGCGTAATGATATATGCGGCATGATTGTGTCTAGTCTAGAAGTGGCACTTTTAGAAGTTGGCATATTTGTGTAATTTGTGTCTGGCGTGTGATTGGCTTGTGAGCCTGGTCCAGGAGAACCTGGGCCTGCTTGTGGATTGACTGTCTGGTTTGAAGGTGACAGGGGCTGGGGAGCCCCAGGAGGTTGTCTGAGTCAGCCCGTGGATGAAAGGCTGCATCTGCTGCTAGGGAAGTGGGAGGAGATGGCACCTGGGAGTGACTAGGGCTGTGCCTGCCTGACCACAATGCTGGCTCCACCTCCCGCTGGGCGACTGTCACCTCTGTCCCGGACACTGAAGAGAGTTCCCTAACACCAGTTCTAGCTGGTTCTCACACTGCCTGCACAAAGACTTCAAAGACTTTTCTCTGTATAAGAAGGGGCTGTGTCCCCTTCCAATTGGTTCTTGTTTTCTGACTTGAATCCTGCCAGGGGCGTGCTGCTGCTTGGGCCCAGGGGAATCCCTGGGCCCTGCCCAGCCCGTGGATACCTGATGGACTTTCCTTTTTATGTCCTGGATTGCTGAGGTCCTGGACTCCTGAAAGGACTTTTTATTTGCTTTATTATCGCCTCTAGCGCTTTGGAGCGCCTTATCTCTCCCCCAGCGCCTTATGTTGGCCAAGAAGCGCTGTATTTCATTTATAGCGCGGAGAGCGCTTTATTTTTGCTCCCAAGCGCTTTTGTAGCGCTTTTATTGTTTTTATCGAGGGTGCCACCCCTCGGATATTGATACCCCGCCTGCCTGCCTAAAAACGGGCCGCCGCGACCCGGAAGTGTTGGGCCCGGCCGACCAATCGCAGCGCAGCCCGAGACAAAGCACCGGAAGTCCCGCCCTCTGCACTGGAGCGCGAGGAGGGAGACCGGAGTTGCGGCTGAGAGCCCCGGGTCCCAGGAGGGGGCCCGGGTGAAGTGGGGAAGCCGCTGGTAGCAGCGCAGAGCTCCCGTGAGCAAGGAGGGAGCCCCGCAGGTGCCGCGCTGTCCGCCCAGAGAGGAGGCCTCCTCCCGGTGAGTGGGGCTCCATTGATATGGCCGAGGGGGGCGTCGGGGCACACTACCGGTGCCCGCCCCCTCCTCCAGCAGTGTGAGCAGCCATGTGGGGCCCGGGCAGAGTGGGACAGATCTGTTTTCGCTCCCCGTGGGAGCCGGAGAAGCCTAGGATTGCCAGCAGGAGGCAGAATTAGGGCGGCCCCAGATGGCAGTGGGCCGCCCCACCATTTCGATAGAGCCAGATGGCCCCAACGTCCTGTGGGCATTGAGTTGCGAGCCCAGAGAGGCTTGTGGGGCATTTCTTTGTTTAGAGCCCCGAGGCCCCCTGTCCACGTTTGTTTAGAGCCCCGAGAGGCTCAGGGTGCCATATTGTATTTACGAGCCCAGAGAGGCTCATGGGCATTTTTTTGTACTTACTGAGAGCCTGAGAGAGGCTCTGGGGGCATGCTTTGTTTAGAGCCCCGGAGCTCCAACGTTTGGGGCATATGTTTTCAGAGCCTGTGTGGCTCCAACAGTTGGGGCAGTTTGCTCCTGAGGGCTAGTGAGAGCCCTGTCGCAGTTTGGATTCACAGCTGCCCAGCAATTAGTGGGCAGCTGCACCGTTTAGGTCTTGGGATGTTCTCAGGTGCCCAGCAAGTAGTGGGCACCTGCTACGTTTAGGTTTTGCGCCAGTGGCACACCCTGACTGGCGCTGCATGGCAGCGCGCCCTGACATTCTGGACACAGGGCTCTTTTAGTCCCTTTATTAGATGGGGGCTGGTATGTGATTTCTGCGCAATGTGATTTCTATGTTTTTAATAGTAATTGCCTACTGTGTGTTTTTGCGCTATTGTGTTCTTCTGGCACCTCTGAATATTTTTAGGCATCATGTGTCTTCCTTTTCCCTGCGCTACACCTCTGAATGTTTTAGGCATCATGTGTCTTCTTGCGCTGCACCTCTGAATGTATTTTATTGCATCATGTGCTCTGTTCTGAACACCACTGAATGTGTAGGTTTATGCATCATGTGTTTCCCTTGTCTTACACCTCTGAATGTTTTTAGGCATCATGTGTTTTTCCTTTATTACTCCTCTGAATGTGTTTCATGCATCATGGGTAATGTGTTCTTGTTTATACCCCTAGGTGCTGTGTGATACTTAGGTGGTTGTTCTTTTTAGTACAGGTGGTCCTAGTGAGGTCCTGGTTCCTGTTACCAGTGGTTACTGGTTGTGTGCCATAGTTGCTAATTTGTGCCACTATGATTTTTATTCTTTATTCTAAAAGTGCTATTTCTGTTTCGGACAGTGGCCCATGTAGCCCTGTCCTGTACATAATCCCTTGTGAGTATTGCCCGTTCCAGTTGGCACCATGTATATTGTGTGACACTATCTGATGTGTTTTTACAATACTAAAGTTATTTTATAATAACCTTTTGTGGAGTTCCTTTTGTGGTGTGCCTAGTATGTTGTTGCTGTTGTGTGCTGGCGCAAATGCTTTACACATTGCCTCTGAGTTTAGCCGTACTGCTCGTGCCAAGCTACCAGGGGGTGAGCAAGGGTTATCTTGGCGTGTGACTCCCTTGCCCGGACTAGAATGGTGGTTTCTGCCTAGCTTTGGCGTCAGCCTTAACCAACCAGAAATAGCCAGTTTTAACAATGGCTTTTCTGTAATCTATTTTAGAGAGAACTAGGGATTGAACTACTGTCTTGAGGTCATCATGGGGTAGAAAAGACTTCAATTTCTTGAGGCGTTTTAGAGAGACAAGAGCACTTTCTGCAGAGTTTTTGATGTGGTTCTCCATCGATAGGTTCTTGTCAAGGGTGCTGCCTAGAGACTTAAATGAGTTGGATAGAACGAGGGGGGAGTTTAGGGCAACCAGATTCTTGAGCCACTCTTGGATAAGACAATGGTTGCTTTTTGCAGAGAATAGGATCAGTTCAGTTTTATCTGGGTTGAGCTTCAAGTGATTGACGTTGAACCAAGCTTGGATCTCCATTAGAGTGGTATTGAGGTGTTGGATGTCATCGGGGGACTTTATTTTGAAATAGATTTGGGAGTCGTCCGCATAAAGGTGGTAACTCACTCCAGCTTTTTTCAAGATGATTGTGAGGGGCTCCATGAAGAGATTGAAGAGGGACGGGGAGAGGATATCTTGAGCGGGGGTGCCGTTAGTTTGGCTTTTGACAAGCTTAAGAGTTCTCTCGGTCTGTTTTTCTCCAGATCTAGTTGGCTGCGGAAAAAGGACGCCTTTTCCCTGAAAATGTGTTTTTTGTATGCCTGCCGCGCAGATCTAAGTTCTGTTAGGTGTAAGGTCGAGGGATCAAGCCCCCAAGCCCTTTCCCCGAGTTGGCGCCGTTCATCGTTTAGCTCCACGTTGAACCAGGGTTTCGATTTGTTTTGCCTCTGTTGTTTGAGTGGAGCTACTTGGTCTAAAACCTGTCATTTTTGAGTTAAGGTGTGTAGTGAGGTCATCAGCCGTCCATGATAAGGGATGGAGTTGGGGATGAATCAAGGATTCACGTTCGGATAAAGGGATTTTTTTGATGTTTCTGGTCGAGTTTAGGTTTGACGTCACAAATAGGTTGGTGGCTGACAGGTGTGTCAATCCTGAACAGAATGAGGTGGTGGTCAGACCAGTCAATGGGAGAAATCTTTCAGCGAGACCAGTTTGTTGTTGGTAATTATCGCATCGAGTGTTGCACCTTTGATGTGAGTTGGCTTATTGCAGAGTTGTTTGAGGTAATGTATTTCCAGAAGGTTGGGTAGGTTCAGAACAGTCAAGTCTTTTGGGTCGTTCCAGTGGATATGGAGGTTACCCAGGAACACGTCTTTTGTATCTGTCAAGGAGAAAAGTGTTATTAGGTCTGTTAGTACTTCGGGAAAAAGAGTACGTTCTCCAGGCGGATGGTAGATGGTGTGGAATTTGATGGATGAGGTGCCCTTAATGGTAAGTTCGACACCCAGGTATTCAAACAAAAGGTATTCTGCAGGTTTGAGATTGGTAATCTGTAATCCAGCTTTGTGGATGATGGCTAGTTCCCCCCCTCCTCCCATCCCCCTGTTTTGATCGGCCTGTCTTGTCTGATTATGTTGTACCCTGGGGGGTGAGGATGTCAAGGATGGGGGTAGAGTGGGCATTGAGCCAGGATTCAGTGAGGAAAGCGATGTCAATTTCTTCAGCGAGCAGAGCTTCAGCAATGTCAGTAGCGTGTTGTAATGCTGATCTGCAGTTTAGGAGCATACAAGAGAGGGCGTGGAGCCTCGATGATGGGGGGAGTTAGGTGGATAGAGGTGTATTGAGCAGGGGGTCTGGGCGAGTGAACAGTATTAGGGATTCTGCTTGTGCCAATATTAACAGGGATGTGGAAAGGGGAAGACTGCAGTTTGGAAGCAAGGTAAGAGTCATTGATCTCATCTGGTTTCGGTACCGAGAAGGGCTGGCTATCCCAGTTGGGACTAAGTGTCTGACTTGCTGCTGGACTGGGGGAGGATGGGGGGGGGAGGTCGAGGGGTGCTTTGGGGGGCCATGAGAAGTGTATTGAGTGGGGCCAAGGGGGGGGGTATTGAGTGGGGTAGGGGCCATGAGAGGTGAATCGAGAGGGGCCATGGGAGGTGTATTGAGTGGGGTAGGGGCAGGAATACCCAGGGGGAGGGAGCACAGTGGCTTGTCTCTGTTGAGGAGGTTTTGCTGTAAGTGAAGGAAATCAGCAGTAAGGGAGTTCATTTTCCTCTCCATTCTGTTCAGTTGCTGTGTTATTGCACTGAAAAAGTTTGAGGTTTTAGGCAGGGGTGGAGACAGACTTGGGTCTATGGAGGGAGATTTCACCGGGGTCAGGGATAGGATGGAGTCCCTGAGATTAGGAGAGGGGAGAGGTTTTACACAGGGAGCCAGATTAATCATGTTCCTATTCGAGGAGTTCAGGGGAGGAGAAGTGGGACTAGTGTCCATGTGAGGAGGGAGAGAAATTCTAGGCAGGGAGTCCGAGTTCTGGGTCATGTCAGAGAGATTAACGGTGGAGGTAGGTTGTGTACGTAGGAGTGCAGCAGCAGAAGGGGAGTGTGCAGAGGAGGGAGAGAGACCATAGGATTGGGAGTGGCGTTCGACCCAGGGAGAGTCCGGGTCGGGGGAACGGGGACTGTGAAGGGGGTTTGGGAAGAAAGTGAGGGAGGGTTCAGATTATCAGGGGTGGGGAGGGGAGTGTCTGGGGGGATTTCAGTCACAGGAGAGCTAAGGTCAGAGACCAAACTGTCTGGATCGGCCAGGTGGGGATTGTTTGTTGTGAGTTTGTCGCTCCTGGTGTGCTCAGTTGATGTGATCGTGGTGGGTATTTGGCGACAGAGAGTAATGATAGGGGTGGTGTGATTGTAGTGATTGATGGTGGATGTCCATAAGTAGAAGAGAGGGTCTTCAGGGCAGGGAGATTGGATCAGTTCCACGTTATTAGTGAGGGTGGTGAGGGATGGGGGAGATAGGGTTTGATGGCTCAGTTGAGTTAACGAGAAGAGTGGGGAAGTGGTGGTCAAAAGTGGTGAGGTGCGGGTCGGTGGCTTGTATGAGAATGGTTCCAGTTCTGTAGATGGAAATGGAGAGTTCCCCTTTGAAGGTCGGGGAAATGGAAGTGGAGATTTTTTTACCATAGGAAATGATTACTGACTTGGCGACGAAGAGAGAAGGTGTTTTTCCATTTAGCTGGGCAATTGGTGTAAAATATGAAGTTAGTTTTCGTGCAGCCGTTGGACGCTGAGTGGTAGTTCTCTACAAAGAGTGTTTCCAGGTATTGTTTTAAAGTACTGTGTTTGAAGTTCTTTTTAGCGTTACTGGTCATTTTGTTAGGGTAGTTAATGGACCAGGATTTGGGTCCATAACGCACAAGCGTAGAGTTTCGGGTGGGGTTAGGTGGGCGCATGATTGGAAGGTAGAAAAGTTGAGACATAGAAGGTGAAACCTAATGAGCATAAAAGCACATCTAAAAGCATAAATCAATGTGCATAAAACATACTACAAACATTACATTTCCTAGCACCTATAAAAAAGCAAATGTAATAGTCCCCTGGGCCAACTGACCATCTCTAAGGGGCTCAAATGCCCTCTGTCCAAAGTCAGGGCGCGCTGCCAATGCAGCGACAGTCACAGGTGCGCACTTGGCACAAACCTAAACGTAGCAGCTGCCCACTACTTGCTGGACAGCTAGGCATCTTCAATGGGGTGTCCCAAGGACTTGAAGTGGGACGAGGACTACTTCGGGCTCTGTGACCGATCTCATGACCTTCCTCTCGACTGGGACATCGATTTGCGTGGAGTCACAAGCAGAGATGCGATGAGCTTTAGGGACGTTCCCTTAAAGCTTTCAGATTCATGGCGTGGCAATCGGAGCACGACTTTGGGTCGTGGTCGTGATCCAAACACAGGTAGTCAAGATGCGGGTCAGTCACAGACATCGGCCAAGGACAGACTCGGCAGGGCTTCAATCCAGTCTTCCTAGATGACATTCTCAACACACTAGGAGTAAAACCTCAAAACTATCGACAGAACGTCAAAAAAATCAAATCCAATCAAATAGTTATAGTAGATCTTGGGGATCAGCGCTGCAGGCATGGAAAGAATATAAAGGCAATGAATCTGTGGCTAGAATTCTATCAGATCTTGGAGGACAGCAGTGACCACCACCAACAAAGCCGAGACCTTCAACTCCTGTCTGAGGAAAATCCTACAAATCTGCTGGGCAATGCCATCACCTCCAAAGACCTACAGCAGCAGACGTCCAAGAACATGTTCATGAAGAAATAACGAAAAGCTGAGGTGGCCGGATAGGTTGAATGCTTTGAAATCCGCATCAACCACCACCAAGTCCTGACATGGAATCCTCAAAGGAAAAGGAAAGACTTACTTCAAGGGGGTAGGTTATACTTGGCGTCAGACTGAAATTTAAGCCAAGGAAAGAGAATGCTGGTGATTGCTGGTTGATGGCCTATACTCCAGGAGGGGTAGCAGGTGTAAGGACACATAAAATTTTAAAAGCACATGTCCGACTTTTTAAATACACTATACCCTGCCCAGTAGGCTGTTTATCGCCTACCCTAGCGGTGGCATATGTATTAAAAAGAAAGGTTTAAGCATGGCAAAAGGTTTATTTCGTCAGGTCAAATGGCAGTTTAAAAATGCACACAGGCTGCAATGGTAGGCTGAGACATGCTTAAAGGGCTACTTGAGTGGGTGGCACAATTAGTGCTGCAGGCCCACTAGTAGCATTTAATGTACAGGCCCTTGGTCTATGTAGTATCACTTTACCAGAGACTTACATGTTAATTAAATGTGGCAATAAGGTGTAAGCCAATGCTACCATGTTTAAAGGAGAGCGCATAAGCACTTTAGCACAGGTTAGCAGTAGCAAAGTGCATGGATTCCTAAAAGCCGACAAAAACTGGTTCAGAACACAGGACAGTTAATGTAAAAAGTTGGTTGATGACCCTGGAAAAAGGGCCTAGTCCAACATGAGCTGGTCACTAACCACCTTGAAATGCCAATGAACCACCAACACCACCTTCCAATTTCCTAGGGATTTTTTTTCTAAACTTGACAGGTGGATGTTAGAAGGTGGTTCTGACACTAGGGGCCGCCTGGAGTTTTCGCTTTTTGAGCATCTAAGTGTTGAGCTTTTACTGTGGGGGGGCCTCATAATCTGAGACTCACCCACAGCGAACTCCTAATGAAGGAGACTGCATGGAGATTTTACTGGTGTACCCCTGGGTTGACTAGGCCACTGCGCCGCAGCTGGTGTATGGGGCACTGGGATGGTTACATGCAGACACATAGATACATGAGTGTGCACACGTGTAGGGGCTGCGCAGGGGAGATTCCTAGCGCGCGCAGTCAGGGAACGGGTACAAATTGAATGGTGTGGCAGGACTTCTGCAGAATTGGGTGGTGACATGGAATAGCCTTTATACACTGTAAAGAAACATGCCAGGGAAAGTCAGAGTGTTTTACTGTGCTTTCACTTCATTATTCCCCTATGGGGATGTGGGGCCCATGGCTAAAATGACTTCCACAAGGCCTACAGATTACAGACACGCACTAAAGTCCATTGCAGTGTAGGTGAAAATAAGTATTCTGCGGAGTCAAAAGTCATATTTGTACTGCTTTTGGGTCGACCACAAATGGCAGGGGGTCTGGCCCTGGCAGGTTAGATTAATGCCCTGTCTTCACTGAACGAAGATCTTCCCTCCAAGAAAGGGAGAGAGGTGGAGCTACAAACCAATCCATCAACGGCTGTCGCTGGGTGCCAGGCACCAAGCTGAACCCCAGTGAAGGCAGTGAGGGGGGGGGGAAGGAGTTAGGTTTCAGAGGTCATGTGGCCAGAGACACTGGATGACTCCATTTTGAACAACCCAGAGACTGGACAAGGCGGGAGAGGGCAGGGAAGTGATGAGTCGTTGTTTGATAGGACACACAGAGACTTCCTGCCAGCCCCCTACTCAACTTTTAAAAAGTAGTTGGACAGGAAGAGAAGCGCTCTCTGGGGTGTTTTGTTGCTGAGGCGAAAGGTGCTGGAGCCTGGCGCAATGGGCAGTTGGAATGACACCCCTGACTGCCCCCCAGATCCCTAACAGCACCAGAAGAAGAGCCTAGGACCGGTGCGCAGGAGAAGAGGCCTCTGTGCAGGGAGAAGAGAGGTGCAGGGAGCCAGTGAAAACTGCTCCCTGCAGAATGCACCCTCTTGGAGACCCGGGGGACGAAGGTGAGTGCTCCCAGTGGCTGGGGGACGCCACCAGGAAAAGAAGACATAAAAATGGGGCAGATCGTACCCCCAGGAGCTGAGATATGGCCCCCGGAAAGTCGGCGACCGTTGACCTCTGAGAAGACCAACGACGAAGCGCGTGGGGCTCCGCCGCCGGTCTCAGCGATGCCCCCGGGGTGGGTCAGGTCCTGCCCCCCATAGAAGTAGAGCCGGGGTGCACCGTCGCGCACCCCGTGAAACTGCCCCCACGGGGTGCCAGGAGACACCCTGGCCCCCACTGAGACCTGCGCCGGGGAGCGCAACAAGAGGTGCGGGAGGAGCCCCGAGTGAGGAGGCGGGGCGGGAGGCGCCCGTCGTGCCCCCCTACGAAGACAGGAATGGCCTGGGACCCCATCTCCGGGCCCTGAAGTGACCAAAATGGGGGTGGGGGGGGAAGGAGCACCGTCGCGCCCCCCGAAGATGTACAGGGGCCCAGGACCCCATGTGAGGCGGAGGTGGGAGAGTGCCGCCGTACTCCCCCGAAGATGTCCAGGAGCCCGGGACCCGAGTGTGGAGGAGGCCACGGGAGTGCCGTTGCACTCCCCAGAAGACCCACGGCAGCGGGAAAGCCAACTCGCGTCTGCCCCCTGGAGCGGACATACCAGAATAGGACTGCAGGCTCCCGCGGCAGCACAGAGGAATGCTGGCCGCGCAGGGAGCCGGCGGGGGGCAGCCAGGGGTGGGCTCCCTGCGCTGCCCTTCATCGAGAAAGGCCTGCGGGGGTCCCGGGACCCCAAAACCAAACAGAGGAGGAGCCAGGAGCCCGATCCGGGAATCCAACAAATGGCATAAGCGGCCGGGGTTGGGCTCCCCAAGCCGTCTAATTCACCTGGGGTCCGGGTGGGACCGGACCCCTACCCAACAGTCGAAGAAGCAGCCAAAGGCTCACATCGCGGCTCTCCCCGGGGAGCCACTCAATTATGCGGCACAGCCCATAATGCCTTGCAGACAAAGAAACATCTATACGTAGAGGACCAGTTAAAGCCACTCCGGAAGGGATCATAATATCTGGTGAAAGCACTAACCAAGCAACAACCAGTAGAGAAGCATCGTCTTTTTTGTCACAGGAACAGGACCCAGGACAACCACCAACAACAGCACCAGAGACAATAACACCAAGCGGAAAACAAGGCGAGGAAGTGGCCGGAAAGGCATTGAGGAGCGGACGAACAGTGATCTGATCATCAACATATCTTCCATTACATTGACCCGACAACAAACGTCTACCTTAAATAAAGGACTAACATTTGTACCAACTGTAATCACTAATGAACTGGAAACAGAGGGGGCATTCTTCAGATTTATGAGGACATTAAAATTGAGACACTATTTTGAGAATGTAATTGAACCCACGGAGAGTACAGGCGAAGATATCAATAGGAAATTCAAACCGAAAAGCGTGTTCCAAGCACCAGTATCCCACAAGATGCTTGATACTTTCGAAATAATGGTGAGGAAAGACCTACAGGAATTGGATTATAAAAGAAAACGACACAATTTAACCAAGCAAGAGCAAAATATAATTAGTAATCTGGCAAACAACCCAACACTGACAATACAACCAGCAGACAAGGGCGGAGCCTTGGTATTAATGGACACGGAGTTTTATGATCGAAAAGTTGAGGAACATGTGGCAGACATGAACACATATCTGAAATTACCGACAGATCCAACAGGAACGTTACAACAGATGCTGAATGATATACTGAAAACAGCGTTGGATAATGAATGGATTGATGAGCAAACCTCAGCATATCTGACACAGAGGAATCCAAGACGTCCAAGTCTTTACATGATCCCAAAGATACATAAGCATCCGACAAATCCTCCATTTAGACCAATAGTGTCAGGATGTGGATCAATCTTTGACCCATTAGGAAAATACATCGATCACTATCTACAACAGTTTGTTCAACAATGGGGATCCTACATACGTGACACGACAGATTTCATCAACAAGTTGAAATGGACGGAAGCAGGATTCCAAGAACACTGGATTATGTGCACTATCGATGTGGTGGCACTCTACACTTCCATACCACATCACGCAGGACTGGAATCTATTGAATGGGCATTGCTCAAAATGGAGAACTTACCCAGGAACCAAAAAATCTTCCTGATTCAGTTGCTAAAATTTTGTCTACACAACAGTTACTTTACTTGGAAGAATGAGTACTTCGCCCAATTGAATGGGACTTCTATGGGCTTTGCAGGGGCCCCTGCATACGCTAATACCTTTATGGCTCAGTATGAAGCGAACAATTTAATGTCACTGAGGGAATGGTCACACGTAAAAATGTACAGTCGGTTCATAGGCGATGTATTTTTAATCTGGGATGATACACAAGAAAAACTTGGAGCTAATCATTGCTTTAAATTCTGTGGATAACAGGATTCAATTCACTTACAAGATCAGTAACAGTGTCATCGATTATCTTGATGTCAGGATCACAAAAACGCAACAAGGCTTTGAAACAGCACTGTACACTAAACTGACAGATCGCAACAGTGTGCTCCACTACAAAAGTTTTCATCCAAAGAGCCTTATCAGTAACTTACCAGCATCTCAATACATAAGAATTAAACGCATATGTTCAGAACCACATGTATGTCAAATGAACCTGGAAAAGCAAACCCAAAAATACATAGACAGAGGCTATCCCCCGGAAACATTGGAACAACATTTGAAAAAGGTAAAAACGATGAATAGAGAGGATCTCTTAAAACCACGAGAGAGAAAAACACAAAACAGGATGGTATTTGTGACCAAATACACAACGTTATCCACAAAAATCAGAACAATAATAAACAAAAGATGGGAGTTGTTATCAGTGGAACCAGATTTTCACGGGATTTTCAGAGAACTGCCAGTACATGCACATACCAGAGGACCAAACTTAAGAACTAGGTTAAAATACAAACAGCCTTCCACCAGCTCGGCACCATACAAGGGGACAACAAGATGTACAAACTGTACCAACTGTAACAACGTGATAACAGGAAATGTGTACTCACCCAACGACAGGAAAACCAATACAGTTAAAACATAACAGTGACTGTAATTCCAACAATGTTGTATATGCAATTAAGTGTCCTTGCGGTAAAATGTACGTTGGAAAAACTGAACGTAAAGTGAAAGTACGTATAACGGAGCACAAGAGCAGAATCCGCAACCAGAATTTGACATCACCTTTAGTACTTCACTGGAGAGATGAAAAACATACTATATCTCTGCTGAGATTTTTTGTCATTGAAAAAGTACAGATAAAGGAAGGGATTGATAATCACCAGAGATTGATGCAACGTGAACTCTTTTGGATAAAATATCTAAAAACATTAACTCCCACAGGGCTTAATGATAAATATGACCGGTCGTGTTTTCTGTAAAAACATGGATAGTTTCAGTATCATGAGTTAAAACAATACCAAACATCATTTAGTCAAGGGAGAACATTAAACCACAGGCACATACCCAAAACCATACGTATCAATGTAAACTGGTTATGCAGATTGTTACATCAAAGGGTATCGAACCATGGATTAATGTGAATTTTTTTCATCTGTTAAATATGAGACACGATTCAATGGACTTGTAATGTATATGACCCCTAAATGTTCATATTAATTTTATATGTGTTAATATGATTTATGGCTTAACATACTTACAATGTAGATGACCATGAAATGTCTATATCAGTGCTGGTTAACTAAGGTTAAGTACCGTAAACATATCCTCCTCTATAGTTAGGTTACCCTTAGGAACTCAGTACATTAGATATGATCAAATATTACACTGATCGAATTCTTATCATGGGAAATCAGAATTTTTTATTTTTTCTAATAACACCTTAGGATAACCTCTAACGTTAGCAGTCAACAGAGCGCTAGCCATTAAGCAATGACCCCAGTAAAACGTTAATATTTTTCCGTTTAGCGGATTGTTCATGATATCAGAATCATGGGATATACGATTGCGAGTTACTATCATTGATAACACTTGAAAGAGAACCTACTGTGACATTGAGTCTCATGAAATTATATATTTTATATAGATATTGACACATTTCCAGCACCTCAGCTTTATTAACATATTAAGTAAAAGATTCAGTCAGGCTTACTGGCGAGACATACATTAAAGCAGGGTGCCCAAAGTTTTAATCGGGACAGTCACAGTACTAACATTAACTCCCCTTCCTGGCGGAGTCCGTGGAGTTTATGTAGATGGTGATACATTTCCAGGGCCTTAGCTGAAATAACGCATTAAGTAAATGATCTAGTTGGACTCACTAGCGAGATATACATTCAAGCATGGCGTCCAAAGATTCCAACAGGACGGCCACAGTACTAACATCAAGTCCTCCCTTTATGTCTACAAACTCCGCTTCCTGGCGGAGTACGCGGAGTTTCATATGGCGTTTTACCGGCACAGTGTGAAGGAAAACGACCAACAGGCAGAACCCCAATTACAGCGGAAATTTTTGGCATATCAGGTATGCTCGAACATGATCCTATTGAGTATATTGATAACTTCGATATACTGTCCTTAAACAGTTGAGTAATTGCGCTTTTTTTCCACTAGGCAGAGTTATAACTTTGGTGAAGACAAGGTAAGGGTCCTTTGACCTTTGTATGCTCTAACCTATTTTCTTGGAGTATACTAATAGTTTTTTGACATACTGCCCGTAAGGAGTCTAGTAATTGCGTTTTTCTCTCACCAGATAAGTTATAACTTTGGTGAAGACAAGGTAAGGGTCCTCAGACCTTTGTCATTAGAGAAATTGACACGTAAAATAGGGCGTTAAGTAATCTCGATACATATCACTTTTTCTCCACAGCGAGTACATATCAACCTATACAGGTATGTTCATATCAGTCCTTTCTTCCGAAACCCACTTGCAATTATAATCCTATAACCAACACAGGTTATTTATCATTGTTCACAGTGTCTACATATAGAGTCCGTCGAGTGAGGCGTATTTAAATACCCACCTTTCATGACGTACAACAGGTATGACATTTTCACAGAGTTTAGCTACATATCCCCCATGAACCACACAGAATAAAGAATCTTACACTATTTCATATGTTTTATTTTCAGAGACGCCCCTGATGAAGGCACCGTAGAGGCGCCGAAATGCATTGGGCTCACGTGTTAAACCTTTGTGTACCACTCATTGTGTAAAAAATGTATATGAAGCCAAAGTACTGAACATGTAAACACGATACAAATGTCTGTAAAACTGATGAAATGAATCACATGCTTGTATTATGAAAAATGAGAATAATACATGAGCAAATGAAACTTATCAAAAAGATGAACTAAAATAAATATCAGTAAAAAAACTGAAAAAGTGTGCAAAGTATAATTAAGGCGCGGAGCGCTAAGTGAACAGTGCCCGATTAGGTGGGTCCAAAAACTCATCATAACCACATAATGCCTTGCAGGCCAGGACCGGCCTGCAAGGGCAACCCAGCGTTTTCTTGGCTTGTGGTGGCCCCAGGAGAACGGGGTCACCACCACACATGTGTTAAGGTGCTAGGGGAGCTGCTAGAGAAGCGCAGTCTCCCCCCTGCACGAAGAGGAAAGTCCCACCCTAAGTGTCTTGGGGATTGGAGAGAATAACCCCTCAAGGGCTCAGCATGCCTTTTAAACCTTCTGGGATGGAACTTTTGTTCTCAGCTGAGGGTGAATTGAAAAGTGCTTCATGGAGTGAAGGGCTGGGTTGGGGATGTCTGGAAGATGGCATCCCCGGGAAGGTGAAGAGGTGTAATTGCACCACAAATGCGTTTACTAATGTTATTCTTTATAGAGGGACTGAAGTGCATGCGTTTAATGTGAAGTACATGATTAAGGCAGAGTCATAAGCAAAGTGGATTTAAGTGGCTAGACATTCCTGCTAGGGTGTCTGACTGTATTTACTTAAACCTGTCATTTTTTTGGGTGATGCCTTTAGGGGCTGTAATTCAATGCATTCTAATGATTTCCAAATGTTATGAGTACTGTCACTCTAAAGTGATGCTTAAACATTTATTATTGCTGCTGCGCTTAGGTGAAGAACCCAGACTGTTAGCCTTTAAGATATAGAGGTGTATACCTTATGGTCAGTAGGAAATGCTCGGTCAGGGTTGTGTGTCACCAAGGCAGGGTTACCTATTCTAAAATGCTGGTTGAAGTACTGGGATGGCTCGTCTCTGGGATGGTGCCAGTGCGCAGGGCACATGCTCCAGTTTATGATCCACTAACACTGCATTGGGGGCAAGATGATGTGCATACATGGGAGTTGTGGTACTAACCCTCCCCCTTACACCCCCCCCCCCCTTGCGGGAGGGGTGGAGATGTTATGCAATGTGTCAAAGTAATTCCAACAGCTTATGTATATTTGTAAATTGGTGCATAGTATTGAGTAGTGTGTGTGTTTAATAAATGTACTCTTTTATAAAGCAAAGCACAGACTGGACAATCAATTATTGAGTGTTATTTCTGCGCACTTGCAAATGGCGATTACTAGCCCACACCACCTCCCTTGAGTAAGCCTCAGACTGCTCTGCCACGCTACCCTCAGAGTCAGGCGCTATAATTTGGTGTTTGGTTCCCAGTGAAGGACAAATGTAATCATGTTATTTGTGCAGAACTTACAGATGCTGCCTCGTTTTACAACAGTGGATATCTAGGTTTTTTAAAGGGTGCAAAACCTTAAGATTCAAAGTATCATTTTGGGATTCACATTGAGTATTTGGTGCATTGAAGAAACCCAATTCTGAACCATTAGAAACGGTCCGAGAAATTCCGGTCATTGAAGGTGGTTTTCTTGATGGCTACTAACTGCAAGACTAAGTGCTTTGTTGAGTAACCCTCCTTCTCTCAGGATATTTGAATACCATACTATTGTAATGAGATTGAGTTTGAAATGTGCACCTATGGTCAATTTAGTGTTTCTTTGATTTCAGTACATCGTTCTTCCAGAATTAAATTCTGAGAAAGCTCCAGAACAGTACTCTACATTTGTAAGATGTAGTCATATCAGTCAAACTTTATTTAGGTGTATATCGTTCAGGGAGAGTGACTATGTCAATTTTGGACAGGCTAACAGAGTTTGTAAGTTTTTGTCTACTTTGGGTCAATGGACTCATTTCTATTGCCTACTCAGGAGCAGATTGTGCGCTTCCAGGCTCATTCCTCAAAAGGATGAGCAGCTTCATGGGCTGAATGGGGAAGATTCTCTGCTGCATATATTTGTGTGACAGCAACTTGGGCAAGTTCTTTTATGTTTGTTAACTATTATAGATCTAGCCAAGTTACTGAACTGTGGTTTGGTACTTCTGCTTCTTGAATCTTTTGGAGTATCTTTTTGTTTTTAAATGGGCATCAGTAGCTCTGGCATGTCTGCTGTAAGGAAAGGAAACCGATTTTGGTCCCTGTTCAAAATTAGCAAAATCCTCCAGGAAGTTGCATAGCTGACGGACAGATAGAAAATATGCCCAACAGATCTACAAACTACCTATGCACTATCACTATCACAAATTAGTGTTTTCTGACGAAAGTTTAACAGTTCGAAAACTTATCACACAACTGTCCCACAATACAATGAAAGGGCCTTTCACATATGACGACAGAAATGCAGAGGAGCATTGTATATGTTAATGACACTAATAGATTTTATTTATTTATGAAGCACATGCATACCTAAAGGCTTTATGGCACTGAAATTTTGACTAAAGGAACAATCCCAACTTAGTTAAATTTCAAGGTCAGCAATCTCTTCCCAAAGGTTAGTCGATCAGGTGAGGTAGTAAATTAATGTATTTAGTTTCCTGTCTCAGTCCAAATCTTATGGAAGCATACACATACAAGAGTGCCATCAACAACCTAAGTTCCATGCTAGGGGTAGTGCTAACATTAATCAAAAAACATCTGGGACTGCAGCTCGACCTGTCTTGCTCACCATAAGACCAATGAACCACTTCAACACTGTTGTTAAGCCAACACAGGTGTCCTGTAGTCATAAAGCAAACTTTAGGAAGTAATCTGCCAATTGTGCTCTGTGAACAATGAAGGTTGCACAGGATGGTATATGATAGATCCAAGTACAGGCTTTTACAATAGTCCAATCTTGAGAGTGCCATGAGCCGTGCTACTTAAGATTGTTCCGTTTTCCCTGGGCATGGTAGAAGACAAGAGTTTGAGGAGAAAAAAACGAAGTTTCACCATAAAAAATATTTCCACTCTGAAATATCAGCCCTGATCTACTAGGTCTCCAAACTAATCCACCAACAATCAGTGCTGGTTCTGAGGAGGCAAATAAAAGCTGAGGCTAGAAGTTCAGGACCAAAAATGTATCCCCACGAGCATGAATTTTTATATTACTGCCTTTCAACTTCAGAAAATTAAACTGCACCAATTCTGCCACTGCCTCAGGAGATTGTTTCAGCATAAGAAGGGTTCAAATAACCCTTTCTTCTCTCAGTCTGGGCACCATAATTATTAGTCAGAAATGAGAATCCAAAATTATAAACCAGTTTGGCTAAAGAGATCACATATGTGTTATATATTACTAGGCTAAGCAAGGTGACTTGTAAGGGCCCAGGTAATCTTCCTTACACCATCATCACCATGTCAAGCTACATGGGACAGATCTGATTGCTATCAACGTCAGCTGCTGAGAATGATCAGTCAAACCAGGGGAGATCCAATGGAGGGGCGAATCTTCACAGTCAGCTTACATAAGGCAGGAGAGGAAATAGTCTACTGATGTGAGATCTGTGCTTCTTAATATCATAATCTGCATGGTATGCATGAAGTAACTCTGTAAAAGCATGTTGAGCACAATGTGTTAAGGCAAGCAATAACTGAAAATAACATACTTGAATGCACAGTAAAAATCAAAGACCGCACCTACTGACAAAATCCAGAGCCCTTGTTTAATAAGTATTTTTTTATTTATATTAGACACACATTGCTGTAAAAAAGATAACATGGAATAAACTTTTTTTTTACATAGAATTAGTGAATTATTAGATAGACAAGGTGTCACAACACAGGGCGAATGTATTTGTAGGAGCACTGCACCATGGGAATTAAGAGCACCAAGACCAGATATTTATAAACATAGGAGAAGAGTTGTGTTTGAAATCTGCATTTATTTTCCTTCAATTTAATGTTTCAATGACCAAGATAGTACTTTGAATGAAAATCATTGTAGCTGCAAGAAGAGTGTAATGTGAAAGATAACCCAAAAAATATTGCGATTCACTTAAACTAGATTTGCTGATGATGTTCATCTAGGGATCCAAAACAAAGTTACTGGCTATGCATTTTGATCAAATAAAGTGAGATTACTCCAAAATGTTCGACTATTTTACATTGGCAATCACATCCACTGTAACATAAATGCTATTTAATTGGAAGGTAATAATACTGAAGCAATATTTTTATAGCACATCAATCATCGTGCTATAAAACATTTGTGTATGTTAAACTTCTACAAGTCAAAGGCAAGAGAAACCTTTTCAATTTTTAGTATTTCCTTCTCCAGTCTCCAAGATGCAATCTGTCAATGCAGGTTCCGGTTTATATTGAATTCTGCTCTCAAAGTGCATCTTAGGTCATACCTCAGAGATCATACTAAAAATGTAACATCCAACATACAAAGCCACAGTTCTCTACCCATTAAAGTGCTCTAAATGTGGTTACAAAATGGCAATTATCTTACAAAACAGAATACATTATGAAATTTAGGTGTACAACAGTCATTTTAATTCAGGGACTAAGTGGCGCATGAAGTTACAAGTGCACTGCAGTTTGTGCCAAAGCTTTTTAAAATACAGACTAAATCAGATTGTAGAAGAACGCCATATTTTCATTATTCACACGGAATATGTCAGTCCAAGTACAATCACATCACATAAGAAATGTGATGGATTCAGAGAACACGTCTTTCAAAGTAGAGACCTAATGTTAAGCAGTTTAGGTGCCCATTTTAAATGAAATGTTATTGTTTATTAGTAAGACCTTCCCTGATGTATTCCAGAAAGAGTCTTAAAACATTTGAAATGTGATTTGGCTAACGAGGTTTGTGGGCCTACCACTAAAAAAACAAAAAAACATGGTCTTAAAGTGCATGAAGTGGGCAGAACACCTTTCCAAAACGCACATCTTTATTTGCAATGTCCTTGCCATGGAATGCACATTATGGAAGTCATTTAAGAGTAGAAGTCATTAGCTTCATAATGGGGTACACAGTGAACTCTAAAATAT
Organism: Lissotriton vulgaris; assembly: GCF_964263255.1. Taxonomy (NCBI): domain Eukaryota; kingdom Metazoa; phylum Chordata; class Amphibia; order Caudata; family Salamandridae; genus Lissotriton; species Lissotriton vulgaris. Next base: position 129,684,180 of record NC_141688.1, read on the forward strand.
CTTGTAAACTGATACCAGTACTGCGTCCTGGAGGAGAGTTGCTCAAGTAAGGTTTTGTTTGATAAAAGTTCATTCAACACTGGATAGAGTTGAAAAGAACTATATATATATATATATATATATATATATATATATATATATATATATATATATATATATATATATATATATATATATATATATATATATATATATATATATATATTCTCCTGCAAGCACAACAGGACCCCTTTGGATATTTCAGATCAATGGATTTTTTTTTACAAGTTTTTTATAGGCATGCCCTGCTTAGCAGTATGCTGTCAACCAAGTTGGGACGATGGAATAAACAAGTGAGGGAAACTAACATTACTTGAGGTGTCAGCAGAATACATACCTGGAGCAATTTTAATACATAAAGCACTTTTGTCTGGGCTCTATACCATTTGGGACTCGGCCTATGCAGTCTGAAAGGTTAAACTGGCAGTAGCAATGTATCCCAGTCAATTACATTTTCAATTATATAAAAATAAAAAAATAAAAATAAGTCTTCCAGGAAATACCCAACTTGATCTCCCCTATCTCTTGGGGGAACTATTGTTTGTACATGCACAAAAATCTATTGAACACTGCAGAATCGGCTGCATTTTCAACAGGTCACACTTCTGGAAATTAGAAACCAAATATTACAAATAAAAGATAACGTTTAGCCGACCAGCAAAACTGTCAAGTTGTAGATCGCTTCCATCGCCTATGAATCATAAAAGCAAATGAAAAATATAATGTAGTCCAAAAATGACAACTGATGAAAGCAATGCTCCTGAAACACAATGCTACAGTTTTAATACAATTATCGAAAGAAATGCTAAATGCTTGACTTTCAAAAAAAAGCTAGTTACAAAATCATTTAACATTTTTAAAATAATACATTTAATATAATATGTAACCAATAACTAATAGTGGGTATTTGCCAAGGTTTTTGCTTTGCACATTTTAGATGTCCTATGGAGTTACCCAATGCATATATACAATGTAACATAGTTAAGAGTAAGAAAATACCAAGGGTTTCTTTTGTACAACAGAGCAGGTTACCCCCAGTTTGCTGCTGCTTAAAAAAACATTTTGTTGAACCACCTAAAGACTCATTCCATGGGAGGTTCAAGGAGACGAATTAATAAAGTATACCGAAAAAAAAGGCAAAAAATAAAATAAAAAAAAGATAATAAGATAAGAAGCGTATAAAAACACTAAGCACAAAATGATCACATTTTGGTTTTGAAAACAAGCCCTGAGATAAAAAAAAATCAATTAAGACCGACGTTAAGAGAAAAATTACTAAACATATATAATGTATAGTGGTTTGTAAACACCCTAGGTCATCATACAAGCATGTAATGGCTCAGCTCATTCCCAAAAACGAAGCCACAGAGAGAGTAGTTCACACAGGTACATTTAAAAGGCTGTCATTGATTACTGCTTCTTGTTACTTTATGAAATATTAAGAAGAACCAACTGTATGGTTTTAATCAAAACACAGGGTTGTTGCATATGAGCAAGACTTTGGATCTCACATGCACATTTGCTCGCTCATGTTCTTTTGCCATAATATCAGCCAAAACATATTCATTAATGCCATTTCATTTTTTAATGAAAGATGAACCAAATATATTTGGTTTCAGATACAGGATTACCATCGGGGAAATAAATCTACGGCCGTGAGTTGTAGTTAAAGTGATGCCGATTCCTAACATACTTAAGTCTATCTGTTTAGAAAGAATATGGCTAAAAGATTACTCAACCAGAAAATCAAAATATCAACTCAAGTAATTCTTATTGCAACTTCGAAGCATAAAGCAAAAGCATAAACATTCTGCATAGCAAGAACGGAGTCACACTAAGAAGGCCAAGAACTAAAGTAGTGAAATTCTAGACCAAATGCATGTTCACTTGTGAGAGTCCATGCCCAGCAACAAGTTCCTTCAATTGTTGACTTGCCAAAGATAGACATCCTTTCAAGCACTCCTTTAGACCAACATGAAGGGCATGCTTACATTTTATAAGCTCCATTCACAGGACACTATCAACTCTCATAAGGTGAATCGCCGGTAATGTGGTAGAACACCTGAGTGTCCAGTAACCACAGCAGCTATATATCTCACCTGAAAGGCTACACTTTATTGGAAGATCAGACATCAGACCTTTTGTGATTTCTAGATATTTATCAGTTATTTTGTTAACAGATTATTTTCCTAACTTGAGACAAGAAAAAGCAGACAACCGCTCTACTACAGTTGCTCCTCCAAACCTAAAAAACAATGAGAATGTCATTTTTTTAATAGGTTGTAGCCTATGTGTTGCACTTGCACAGAAACAATATATCCTGCAGCCCACAGCATGGCTCGAGGTGATCACCATGTGTATGCAGAATATGAAATCTTGCTGGAATGCTCGTCAAAGACAGACAGTGAATTTTACTTAACATATTAGACTAAAGAAACCAGCGCAATAGGTCAGATCGCTCTGACGTATATGCTGCAAAAATTCTCAATCATCTGCACCTGAATAAAACAGTGATTAACATGGTGTTAACCTCCACCTAAAACTAATCAGCTAGCATAGATTAGTAAAATTCTCTTATGTGAAAAGGTTCCAGATCATGTCTTTTTGTACTGTTCAAAGTCATTATGTACCTCTTTTTATACGCATATATAAATGTTTAACTGTTAACAAAACCTTCTTTCAAGTATGCTAAAGGTTTCCCAAACAACTATGTGGCATAAATGCTGAAATATCTGGCAGTGCTGAAAATCAGTTGGGTTCAACAGTGGTCAGCAACCAACAAAGGAAGGTTACCCAGAATTAGATATTCCCACCAACGTAACAGAAATCAGACACTTAACTTAAAATGCTAGCAAACACAGCATGGCAGTGTTTACCAAGTCATCGGCCCAGTATCGAAATGTAGGAAAATGGACATCTTACCCTGAAAAGCTGTTTATATTCCACAATCAATTGCCAACTGTACTTGAAGTGATACTACATGTAACTGACACATGCAGATTTGAACTCTGTCTCCTATGAACCTCTGCTTGAATATTAATAGTCTCAACTTCAGGTTTGATTGTGTTGAGAGGCATGGGCGTGGTGATACCTTGCATGGATAACTTCTGCACGAACCGTCTTCAAGTATCATGTTTTATATACAATGAAGCTGGAAATTGCAATGGTGGCAGCAACATATGCAAGCCAGAAGGAATCCAGTGGGCACGTTTGGCGTCTCAACCATGGTAAACTACTTGTGTAAGCATAATACCAGCAATAGCTATTGCCTACATAGAACCTTCCAACGTTGTTTCATTAAGAAGCAGAGATGTGATTAAAAATGTATAAAGCATCATTAGCAATGCAAATAAAGACAAATGAAACACATTGAGAAAAACAGTACAGAAACTCCAAAATACTAGAAAAAGATTTAGAATAAAAAATAGGAAAGAAAACATCTGTTGACCGAGTGGTTCGTCTTAATTTGGTATGAACTATTACTGTGCCAACCAGGTCTTTAAACGCACAGTTCTAGCATTCTGAAGCATATTAAAAAAAAGAAATTCCCTTTTAACACTGATCTTAAGAAGTGCTAATCGCGAATGTCTTCTGTATAATGTCACCATCAACAATTTTACCATCCCTGTATGAAAGCAGACTTCAATCCCAAGAAACTAGTTTGCTTGTTAACCTCTTAATTGATCAAACAAAATACACAGACTTGTAAACACGATTTTAAGTAATAGTTAAAGACAAAAAGGACTGTGTAAACAATAAGACTGTGATGCAACAGGCATTAAAAGGCTAAAAACGGATGTGCAAAGTTAAATCATAGCAGCGTTGAAAACAAGCAGCAAAGCAGAAAAATTGAAAAAAACATTAAGACTTCAGCATGTCTCCACTTCATTGTTTTCACTTCTGCGAGAAGGAGCCAGAAAGACCAACTGGCCTTGGGGGCTGAAACTCCACATCGGCATTGGACGGTTTGTTGGACTTGGCTCAAGTTCAATAGAGCTCTCCACAGCAGCACGACAGTCTGGGTTCTGAGGCACTGCAACCCCTGTGCTTCAAAGAAGCAGAGAAAGGGTCTTCTAAGTGAGCTGTAGTCTATGGTTTGCTTCATCAAAGCAGCACGCAACGAAAAAAGCTGCTCTTCTTTGAACGGTTTTCTGTGATTTTCACTGGCCCGCCTCCACCGGGCGAAACACTGTCGTTCTGAAACAATTGCAACACAAGAGGTTTATTAACATTTGAGGCTTCTTTTCAACAGAATGTACACCAACTACATGAAGCAAGTACCCATTAGCTCAAACTATTATGGAGCACAAATAAGCAACATCAGATCATCTAAATCAGACCATCTAATTGACATTAGTTTAAGCCTTTTTAAAATATTTGCTGTTGTAAAAAAAAGGGGATGTTCAGGGATGCAATTTGTATACCACAATATCTGGGTCCATTCTGGGCTGCACATTAAGGGTACATTTTCTTCATGTCCGAATCACAATAGAAGTTTGAAAAAGACAAAATGTAGAAGGGTGGAGTATTTTTTAAGTACGATCACGGAGGTCATCCTTGGTGTGCGATACATATTTTTCAGCGCAGGACAGTTTAGCTGCTACTGTTGGAATATACTGAACCACCAATGTAGAGGGCTATAACTGCTCATGGGGATAGCTCGCAGAGTGTTCATTTTGTGAAGTAAATGCAATATAAAGCTCATCATGCAAACTTAAGTACTTAGTGAGAAAAGGAAACATTACTTACTCTCAGCAAGTGTCTTCTACGGGTTTGTGCCTAATCCGAACATCTATGCCTAGTTCGGATACAATTTACACATTTTCGAAAATGAACCTCATAGTAGAACTAGCATAGCAGCTTTGTGAAAAATGGATCCTGACGTACTTTTTAAATTATTTGCAATGGGTCAGAGATTTTGTAAAGAGTTTTATCGTGTGGGTGGATTTTAAGAAAGCTCCAAGGTTTAAATTGCTGGCTAATTGCCGGCTTCGTGCTACTTGTGAAGGCAATATTCCAATGGCAAGTGCCCCAGAATCATGAAAAACACTAATCAGCATTATGAATTATATAGACCTAGAGAGACACCGAAGGGCTGGCTACAAATTACCATTTACGTCTTGAGCGGTCACTTGAAATAAAAGCACATAACTGATCACTTCAGTAATTTTTTATATCTCCTTTGTGGACCTTGGGATGAATATAACAAAAGACCAGGTCAAGTCACCAGATGATTACCCTTTATTTATGTTGCTTCCCTAGTTCTGTAATCTGCGAAAACAGTTGTTTCTCGACCCAATAAGTGAGAGCAAACAAACCTTTTAACCCTCTTTTTAGACTAGTCAGGCTCTCCACGATCGCATGGTCACATCTGGACCAATTTATTTCATCTTTTTTGATAAGCTAACTTCATTGAGTTTTAGGCCAGACGGGTTGGCAGAGATGAACATATGGCCCACATGTAATATTACAGAATGGAGTATACAGTTTGTACAGGGTAAGGACATTCAATCAGTATATAACAGTAAACACGAAGAATATCTACAAGTAAAAATCCATGTTTAGTTAAGCTGACCAAACCATTTCCTACACACCCGTCTATGCTTTTGGGGACAACCACGGGCTTCGAAAACCACACGTTCCTGTTGCATACACCTATCTATACCCCCCCCCCCGGACAGGGATGGGGAATTAGGGGACATCTATCGTACAGCAAAGTCTCGCTTCGCCACGAGTAGGGCTGTGTCTAGGAACGCCTTTCCGGCTTTCGTACCCCAAGAGCACACAAATACCCCAAGGAGAATCAATTTTGGGGGGTGGAGGGGGGCCGGTTTGAGTAAGCTCCAATTCCTGCACTTCCGACAAATCTCAGGTCACCTTGGTCATGGACTGATGCACCATTGCACAGATCCAACCCATATTATAGAAATCTGCTGGATCAACTCCACATCGAGGATAGGCCATGGTGTGGCGCAGGCATTCCCCGATATAGGAGAGTTGGACAGAGATATGCTAAGTAAAGATAGTAGGTTTAAACGAGCCATAATCGGGAAGAGAAGGGACGTTTACAGGGGTATCCGCCAATTTTCATCCTGTACAGAGACCTCCCAGCGGGTTCTAAAATGGTCTAATAAGCCAGGGAAGTGGATAATGAGCGTGCAGAAGATCTGAGAAATTCCTCCACAGCCCACATTTCCCATGAGCAACTTAGCTTTGTAGAAGATTGAACTCCAGGAGAGCATTGGTGGATGGGCAATGAATGTGGACAGACTGCATGAGTTTGCGAGATTTATAAATGTGGTTATGTGCGAGGCTATATGTCTGTCGAAGATCCTGGAAGGAGAGTACGTGCGTCCCGGACCATACATCTCCCAATTCAGTGATATCATTAAGATCCCAGGAGTAAAAACCGCAAAGTACTGTCACCTCTCTCAACCAGGTCTGTGCCAAAGTGGAAACTGATGCCTAAATTTGTTCTCCCACTGTGCATGTTAAAGGGCAGTTCTCCATGCAGAGAAGAGCGAGCGAGCGCGAGCGAGCGCGAGAGAGCGCGAGAGAGAGAGCGAGAGAGAGAGCGAGAGAGAGAGCGAGAGAGAGAGCGAGAGAGAGAGAGAGAGAGCGAGAGAGAGAGCGAGAGAGAGAGCGAGAGAGAGCGAGAGAGAGAGCGAGAGAGAGAGCGAGAGAGAGCGAGAGAGAGAGCGAGAGAGAGAGCGAGAGAGAGAGCGAGCGAGAGAGAGCGAGAGAGAGAGAGAGAGAGAGCGAGAGAGAGAGCGAGAGAGAGCGAGAGAGAGCGAGAGAGAGCGAGAGAGAGCGAGCGCGAACGAGCGCGAACGAGCGCGAGAGAGACACACACACACACACACTAGGGACCCATAGAGCATGGTCTGCAGATGGAAAAAGCCCAGCAATTAAAGTTACAGGCGATAAGCGGGATCAGACCATATCCCGTTAAAGCTGTCAAAGGACAAGAAGGTGAGAGGACAGATAGTAAAGATGAAGGTTGGTCATTCCCAGGCCACCATTTTAGGGGCCCGTTGACCGTGCTCTAAAGCCATACGCGGCCGTAAACCCCGCCACAGAAATGTTTTTGCAGCACTGTCTAGTGCATGGAACCACGTACGGGGCAGGTGAAGTGGCAAATTCTGGAAAACAAAGAAACTGTGGGAGGATTATCATTTTGTAGAGGGCAATGCACCTCAGGACAATGAGGGAGAGAGTCTGCCATTTAATGAGGTCTGACTTGGCTTTCCGAACCGGAGGTAGGAGATGAAGGGCCCAGGCGAGTTCTGGATGTAAGGCGGCCCATATGGCCAAGATTTAAAGCTAAGCCTGCGGAGAGGAATAGTCGCCTGCCAATCGAGGCAATCTCTAGACAGCGCCAGGTGGACCAGCACAGATTGAGAGAGGTTGATCTGAAGAAAAGAGTCTCTTTTGAAATTTTCAAGCAATTGGAGACATTAGAGCCCACCCACAGCCGGGTTTCCAAGATATAACAGTAAGTCATCAGTGTACTGAGCATCGAAATCCAATTGCCCCTCACTCCAAAATCAGCCAGTATATTGGAGATCTATGCTGATAAGCTGGGCCAGAGGCTCTATCGCTAAGGCCACAAGGAGAGGAGGCAGGGGCGCAGCCCTATATCGTCCCACGTTCTGTGGTAAAGGTGTCGGAAAGAATCCAATTAACCCAGACCCTGGCAGTAGGGTTTAAATAGAGGACCTGAACCATGCACCGGAATGGCAGTCTGAGGCCAGCACGAGTCAGCATCAATTGTAAGTAGTCCCAATCCACTGTGTTGAAAATCTTCTTGAAGTCAATAAGGATCCAGGCTAGATCTGGAGGCAAACGGTGACGGCCGTCCAGGGCCACGTGAAGCTGATGGATACAGTGTCTCATGCTACAGGATGACAAAGCTGCACTGGTTCTGAACCAACCCAGTCAGGACTTGTTTGAGCAAGTTAGCCAATATTGTCGCAAATATTTTCACCTCGCACTTGAGGAGCATTATCCGGCGATCATCTGCGCACGTTGTAGAAGGAGGCTGTGTCCTAGGTATTATTACTATGGTAGCCACATACAACTTCAGCAGCAAACCTCCTTATATTAAGACAAAAGATCAGGAGTAGGTGTTTCCCATAATGTAATATATTCCAGATGAAAGCCTCCCGGGCACGGAGTCTTCCCCAGACGTCATACCGGACAGTGCCTCTGCAATCTCCTCTGCTGTAAAGGGTTCTCCAACAGATCGGAGTCAGAGGAAGACAGCCTAGGGAGAGGGACCGAGTCGAGAAAGGAACCGGACATGGCTACGTTGCTGCCCACTGGTTTGAAGTATAATGTGTGATAGTATTGGGCAATGTTTGGGCTAACTCGGGAAGAGATTGCCGAGAATGATCAGAGTCGTTCATAATCTTGGGGACAATCCTGTTGGCTTGTTGACGGGAGACCACCAATAAAGTAGTTTCAAGTTTTTGTCTCCCCAGTTGTAAATACTTGCTGTAATAGCCCACTGGAGGTGTTTGGCTGCTTCAATGGAGTGAAGACGAATTACTTTGTTGAGGAGACCTAACTGCAGAGAAAGAGCTGCCTGTGTGTTAGACTGACTGTTGCTCCAGGCGAAGGGCAGATGCCTCTAACTGGGTAATAAGAGCAGAGCAGTCACGCTCCTGGGCTCTAAAATAACTCTTGGCAAAGACTCGTAGTGTCACCTTACAGGCGACCTATAGGGTTCCTACTTATGTAACCGATCCTTCATTATTATAGAAATAAGCACGTTCAGACCAGTGTGAGTGGACAAGGTTTTTATCCTGAGACACCAGGCATTTAGCCACCACATGGGGCTCAATCCCGATGGTGGGAGTCCAAGATGAAGAAGGGCACGTAGAGAGTGAGTGTGGTAAGCCGCTGATGTAGGTGTTACTTACTGAAGTCAGGGGTGCCAGGATCTTCATGCATTACAGACCCAAAGTAGTGGTCCAATCAGTGAGACGACGAGCGTCGACCCACCGGTAGGTTGGGGGGTGGGGGGTGGTTCCAGTACTTTCTAGATTAGGGTCACCCCCTATTACAGTTAGTTAAGCCCCTCTGGAAGACATAAAAGAAGGCGTGATGGGTCCTGAAGACAGGAGGGCAAAGAAGTGGGAGGCACAAATACATACCAGCAAGATCACCCATCTCTCCAAGGCAACAAAATAACCCTGCGGATTACGTGTCACAGGAGTGACTACAAGAGGAAAGGAACGGCGTAGAAGGATAGTAAACCCTCTGGCTCCCCAGGATCTGGTACACAATTTTAATTCAGTGTCCATAAGACAAAAAAACTTTAGGGTGGGGCCAAATGTTTTTCATGTCAATCCATGGGTTGCCTGTTTTCTTCATTTCATTTTTTTTTTTTACATAAAGAACATACTCTTGAGCTATTGGACAGAAAAAGACAACATAAGTCTGGTCTTGAGGTGTAGTGAATTGTGAGCTTTGACACAGACACAAAGGTAAATTGGTGTGACCTGTGGGCAGATTCCTAGACTTCGAACCTTATGAATAGATAGAGGGCAACCACACAAAGGAGGGGATGGAAGGGTTGTGGAGGAATCTGCGGCTAGATGGAGTCCTACGAGAAATTGTCACCAAAGGTAACGTTCTTCTGATAGATTTGAGATTTTTTGTTTTAGATTTATAAAGCGCAGCGAATGCCCGAAGGCATCTTGGCGCTGAAGGACTCAGAGGGGCGTGCATGAGAGGGGTGTGCAGAAGTATAATTAGAGGTCTGCTAGAAATTACCATGTTTTTACAGATTTCCTAAATGATTTGAGATTCGGGCTGTTTTTAATCGTTAGTGGAAGATTCCACGATTTTGCAGATCTTAGCAAGAAGCTCTTTCCTCCCCACCTGCCTGCTTAAACCTGGGGACTTGCAGCAGTTTTAGCTGTGCAGATCTCAGGTTCCTGGACGGCACATAGGTTTTTATGCGTGACCTCAGGTAAAAAGGGCCCCTTCCTTGGAGCGCCTTAAACGTGATACACAGTGACTTAAAGATTATTCTTTTCCTTACCGGCAACCAGTGCAGAACTCCTTTGCTGGTATATTGATTTATGTTTGGGAATGTCCAAAATCAGTCTAGCTGCTACATTCTGCAGACGTTGGAGCTTTTTCAGATGTGTTTGGATCCCCATGTAAAGGGCATTGCCATGATCTAGCCTAGAGATAGCGAGGGCAGTCACCAATGTTTTTAGAACCTCAGGGGGGATAAAGGAACGAATCCCTCTAATCATTTTTAGTATGGCCCAGAAACTTGCGTAAGAGTTTATCTGGCTGTCAAAGGTCAGTCGACAGTCAAAGGTCACCCCTACATTTTTTGCCTTTAAGACTGGTGTTGGGCACTCACCCAGCTCTGTTGGCCACCATTTCGGGGACCAAACCGGAGGAATAGCTCCCAACAGCAGTACTTCGGTCTTACCACTGTTGAGTTTTAAACAATTGGATTGCATCCAGATGTTGACATGGGACACACAGTTGTTAAAACGGTCGGCAGTCTCATCCTCATTGTTAGTTATTGATATGATCACTTGCGTATAGTCTGCATCGTCTGCATAAGATATTACAGAAAACCCAAACTGTCTAATCAATGCGGCCAAAGAGGCAATGTAGACATTAAAAAGCATAGGGCTCAGGGACGAGCTCTGCGGCACTCCGCATTGCAGATCGAAAGTTTGGGAGCTGGTTCCGCCTAATTGAACTCTGAAGGATCTTCCGATGATATAGACTTCTAGCCACAGATTCTTCACCATCAAAATGCCCCTCCCTTACTATCCAGATAACAGTGCTCCATGAACGTACAGAAGGACATTAAAATAGCCGCTTGGCATTAGTCTAGGTTATGACCTCTGCATGCTAACTTAGTGGTCGCAGCTTTGGCCCTGGTAGAATGAGAATGTAGTCCTTCCAGAGGATGCTTTTTAGCCAATGCGTAGCAATTCTTAATACAGAGCACAATACAGCGGGAGATGGCTCTCTTCCACACAGCCTTGTCTTGTTTTTGCTCCAGAGAAACCTACAAAGACATGATTGTCCACCTGGGGCTGTACTACAGATAGTGCCCCATGGATGCATCAGCCATGTGCACCTGCTATTTGCTCCCCTAGGACACTATGGTATTACAGAAGGGGCTGCAGACACTTATGTATAATCTGTACAGTGGTGGCTGGTGACATTTGAAAGTGGTGAGGCGTAAACTTTGTCTCAGTGCACAGTGAAAAATAGAGTGGGTAAATGGTGCATTTTCAAGCAAATTTGAGAAGCAAGGTTAATAAAGCAATTGTGATAGTGCAGTTATTACATTAATAAAGGGGTGTTAGGGGGAGGAGCTACGCGGGCATCCAAGATGGTTGCGTGAGCAGAGAGCTCCCGAGACCCGCGCCGCCCTTCTTCGTCTATCCTACACCTATCCTGATCATTTCGACGGGCTCTTGAAGCACTATCCTTACTGATGCTGACGATCCTTTTTTGGTCGAAATCGGACCTTGGGGACCATTTTTTCGTCGTCTTCAACTTTCTGGCCTGCCCACGGGCGCGGCCGGCGACTCGGCTGCCCACTGTGGCCGACTCGCAACTCAACAACAACGGCTGCCTGGCATCTGGCCCACCGGAGGTGTACTACTTTCGCTTTCGGTTTCCTGCCTCATTGTCTTTGTCTCCACCTACTCTGCCCTCGCCTGCAGCCCCACGGTCCACACTTTCCATCATTAGACTGGCAAGGAAGCCGCGATACTCCCTCTTGAATTGCACGTCCGAGTTTCTGGATTTTTCCTCCGTCTCACAGCTTCCCCTAGCCACTTGGCCCACATCGGAGGCGACATGGCGACAAAAGCTGAGGCCGAAAAACGCAGGAAGGCTGCAACCCGGAGGGGGTCGATCCAGTCCAATATGATCGAACGCTACACCCAGCCGAGAGGCTCCCCCGGTGTTACAAGCGTGGGCGCTGAAGGACCTCAAACGGATATGCCGTCTTCTTCGGAAGTATCGCTTCAGGATCTGTTGGCTGCCATCTCTGGACTTAAGGCCGATATGAGTCAGCAATACGAGGCCATCGTGTCCAAAATAGACACGGTGGCGGTGGATGTTACTCTTATTCGGGCCGATTTAGCCAAAACAAATGAGCGGGTGAAGGCATTAGATCTTAAGGCGTCGAGTCTGGTGACGGACATGGCGGAGGCACAGTCTGAGATTGGGAATCTGCGTGCCTCTCACGATCTGCTGCTCAAGCGTATGGAGGACTATGACAACAGGGCCAGGCGGAACACCATACGCCTAGTCGGAGTGCCGGAATGTGACGGCGCTGCCTCGATCGACTTATTGGTCGAGGAACTTATCGTTGCCAAACTTGCTCCGGTTGGACTCAGTAAGTTCTTTGCCGTGGAGCGCGCCTATCGTTTTCCAGGAGGACAAGTGAAACCAGGAGGCCCGCCGAGGCCTATCATTGCAAGACTGTTTCACTAGCGAGACAGAGACGCTATCCTCCAGGCCGCCCGTAAACACGGCCCGTTGAAGTATGACGACAACTCTGTCTCCATCTATCCTGATTTCACTCCCCAAGTGCAGCGACAACGATCAGGGTTCCTTGGGGTTAAGCGTCGCCTGAGAGAACGGGGACTGAAGTACGCCATGTTGTTTCCAGCCCGACTACGGATTGAATTTAGAGAACGTGCATACTTTTTTGATCAACCGGAGCGTGCTGCCGACTGGTTGGACTCGTTGCCGACTGATGACTCTGGGAGCGGAGGCCCTGGTGGTGCGGAAGGTGGTGCAACGGCCCAGGAGTAATATGGGGCCCCGGAGGTCCGGACTGAGACTACGTATTGTACTGAGTAAATTAACTGTGTGCTTTATGGTTCTGCCCGTGGCGGTGCGGGAACGGGTGATTTCTCCCTTCCTCCTCGGGGGGTTCTTTGTGTAGATAAGATGGGGCGACAGGCACACTGCAGTTGGGGGTGGCTTTTTAGTCAGCAGGGGTGCAGGGAGGGGGGTGTTGTAACGGGTTTCTGTTGGGGGGTTGGTTCTTGGGGACTTGGTTGTGTTTTTTTAGTTTGTTATGTATCTGTTTTCATGGTATTTCACAGTCTGCAGTCACTCCGAACTTGGGGTTGTGGAGGGGGAGGGGGGTGGAATGTAGTTGTCGTAATGGGGGGGGGTGAATTGCGGGTTCTTTCTTGGAACGTAAACGGGTTGGGTGATAGGATCAAGCGGGGCATTGTACTACAGTTTTTGAGGCGCCATGCCCCTGATGTTGTGTTCTTACAGGAGACCCACTTAATTGGAAATGCTTGTAAAGCCCTCGACCGCCGGGGCTATCGCCTGGTTGCACATGCTGGTTTCACTTCTGGGTCCCGGGGCGTGGGTATCATGGTGAAGTCTTCCCTTGCTCTCGCTATTGACGAGATTATCCTTGACGACCGTGGGCGGTACGCTGCTGTTTCCGGGAGGTGGGAGGGTAAACAGATTGTGCTTGTTGTTGTCTATATTCCCCCAGGACTGCAGGCTACCACCTATGCCGATCTTGGCAGGACTCTCCTTGGTCTTCCGGATGGACTGTTAATCCTGGGCGGGGACTTCAATTCTGTGATGTCTGGTGAATGTGATAGACTTCCCCCTAGGGTCCTGCTTCCGTCCCAGATGTGGCTCAGTGAGATGGCTGACACTTTTGGCTTAGTGGATGTTTGGCGCTCATTACACCCCGCACTCCAGCACTACACTTTTCACTCTGGCGCGCATGGCAGCCTCTCCCGTATCGATTATTTCTTTATGTTAGCCTCTACTCTGTCCACCGTTCGGGAGGTACGACATCTTCCCCGGGGTATTTCGGATCATTCCCCCTTGCTGCTTAGGATTACTGTGGGTGGTCTACTTGGCAATAGGGTCCCCCCGATTCCTCCCTGGCATTTCCGAAGCCCCCGGCTCCGTTCAGATTTGGTTAAGGCAATTGATTGCTACTTCAACGAGAATGTGGGCTCGGTCACTTCCCCCACTGTCCTTTGGGAGGCCTTCAAGACGGTTATCAGGGGTTCTGCCCTATCACTCATTGCTGCAGAGCGTAGGGTAAAGAGGGAGGCTGTTCTGGCTCTTGAAACTGAGATTACTGCGCTTGAAAGTGAGTTGGGTGGGAATGACACGCCTGCATTGTTGCACACTCTGGAATTAAAACAAGCTGACTATAAAGCTTGTGTCACGGATGCTGCTAAACTGATGCGATCGAATCAATTAGGCCGACTGTATGATGTGGGCGACAAGGCTAGCAAGCTTCTGGCGTGGCTGGATAAGGCTGAGCGAGCGAGTCGTGTTGTGCCGGTCATTGTTCGCGAGTCTGGTGAGAGTGTCTCTGATCCTGGTGAAATTGTGGATTGCTTTGTGGACCACTTCCGGAAGGTGTATACACCCGTTAGTGATCGGGATGAGGCCGATTCCAGACTACTATTGCGAGACATTGCCCTGCCTACTGTTTCGGATGAGGATGGACTTGTCTTGGAGGCCCCTTTCACCGTTGATGAGATTGCCCTTGCTATTCGATCCTTGCGCTCGGGAAAGGCGATGGGCCCAAATGGACTGCCCATTGAACTCTACAAACTTTGTCCGGACAAGATGGCCGCCCACCTGCGCCACATGTTTCTCGAGGCGGTTGAGGCTGGCAGCCTCCCCCTCGAGCAGCGCCTTGCCACCATAGTGGTCATCTATAAGGACGGCAAGCCTCGTGACCGTTGCGCCTCATACCGCCCCATCTCTCTCCTTAACGCGGAACCCAAAATCCTTGCTAAGGTTCTAGCCAATCGGCTGCTTAAGGTGATTTGCGACCTGATCCACCCGGATCAATCCGGTTTCATCCCGCACAGGAACACTGCCCTTAATCTGCGTAGGCTCCACAGTGTTCTCGCGAGAGCTCCAATTCTCGCAGAGCCGTCTGTGGTTGCCTCCTTGGATGCCACAATGGCTTTTGACACTATCGAATGGCCCTATCTTTGGGCGGCCCTCGCTAAATTTGGCTTTGGCCCTAATTTCATTGCTTGGGTCAAGCTCCTTTACGAACAGCCATTGGCTCAGGTCGTGGTAAATGGTAGATGCTCTGATCCCTTCCCTTTAGGCCGTGGTACGCGCCAGGGCTGTCCGCTTTCCCCGCTTCTATTCGCGTTGGCGCTGGAGCCCCTTGCCGCGTGGCTTCGGTGGGAACCCTCCATTAAGGGGATCAGATGGTCTCCAGACCTCGAGGATCGTGTCTCCTTATACGCGGATGATATCCTTCTTTATCTTACATCCCCTCAAAAGTCGCTTAACGTTCTCTTCGACGTTCTCACGTCTTTCGGAAAGAACTCGGGACTAGTCATCAACTGGACTAAGTCCTGTGTCTATGTCATAGCCGGGACTCTGCCGCCTCTACCTCGCAGGTTCCCCATACTGGTAGCGACCGACGGCTTTAAGTATTTGGGGATTTACGTCTCCATGTCCTCTTCTGTCCGCTATTAGCGGAACTTGTATGCTCCGCTCCGTAGACTCAAGCAAGACGTTCGACGGTGGCGTGAATTGCCCTTATCCCCACTGGGCCGAGCAGCACTCTTCAAAATGATGTCGCTCCCCGATTTCTCTACGCCCTGCAGAATTTTTTCGACCCTGTCCCTGCTCGCTACTTCCGTGAGGTTGAGAGTTTGCAGCGACAATTGATCTGGGATGGCCGTGCCCGCATTGCTCTGTCCAAGCTCACTCTCTCATGGTATGATGGTGGTATCGCGTTGCCGGATATTCGACGATACTACTGGGCCTCTCACCTGAGCGCCATCAACCATGCGACGTACGCCCCGGAACCTGCTCCTGCTTTTGCCCTGGATAAATTATGGTTACCCGGAGGCAACTTTCAGAGGGCTCTGTATTCTAAGGCACCCTTCCGACTCCTCACGGGCCCGACGAAATGTGCGGTGCGGGCATGGAGGGATGCCACTGTGGCCACGGGCTGGGGTGGTAGGCTAACGCGTATGACGCCACTGTATGATTCGGATCGGTTGGGCAATCTGTGGAAGACGAAAGGATTTGAGAAGTGGGACATGATTGGGATCAGTACGGTGGAGGATCTATGGGCACGGGGCGCGGTCAAATCCTTCGAGTTATTGAAACTGGAATACCGGCTTGACGATAGAGAGCACTTCCGGTACATGCAGGTGCGGCATGCCTTGTCCTCCGTCTTTCCATCTGGTACCGACATACCGCAGTCCTCCCCTTTGGAGGATCGGGTTCTAGACGGCCATGTACCCGATAGCACTATCTCCTTGATATACAAAAAGCTTGTCAACAACAGGGCTGATCAACTTGAGAAGCTTCGCGCTTCCTGGACGGCTGACGGACTTGAACTAGACGACGAGGACTGGCAGTCAGCTGTATCCTCCCCTAAGGAGGTGGCTATTCCGGCTCGGCTTCGCTTTGTCCAGTTGAAGATCCTCCACCGTGTGTATCTGGCTGGAATGCGTCTGGTGCGAATGGGTTTGGTTTCGGATGGACGATGTAGGCGGGGGTGTGGGATGGATGGTACCTTCCTTCATGTTCTGTGGGAATGCCCGATGATTGCAGCTTTTTGGTCTAGAGTGCATGATGTCATGGGTCGTGTCACCGGGATCCCACTCCTTCCTGAAGCGCGACGTTGTCTGTTAAATGTGTGGGAACCGTCTGATTGTAATGCTGCCCAGACACTTTGGGTTACCCTGGGCAACATGGTCGCAAAGAGAGATATAGCGCAGCTTTGGGGCTCCCCTAGATTACCATTGCTCAGTGCCTGGAAAGAGAACATGGACTGGTGCATGTTTAGGGAAAAAACTGTGTATGAGGCGCGGGGGCGTCCAAAGAAATGGTCCAGGGTCTGGGCTCAGTGGAATTCGTATCGTGGAGAGATTTGCTCTCCTCCACTGGACTATGAGGTTCCTCTCCCCTCTTCCCCATGATTTACGTTCCTCCTCCAATTTCTACCACACGCTTTGTTCTCCTCTCGTACTCGCCCCCCCCTCGCCATACGTCCTTCTTTACTTGTTCACCTTCCCCCCCCCACCTCCAGCAACCCGTGCCACTATAATACCATGTGTTTGTGTGTTGTTGTTTCTTTCGACAAAAACATAAAATTAAACCTTTCTTATCCTATTTATATGGTGCTATGTTCTATCCGATAATATAGACTCGAGAGATTGCTTTAACAACGTACTGTCTCCTAATCTACTTTTTAATTCTCCTGCTTATGTCATAGCGGCCGGCCCCGCGGGGTTGTAGGCAGACGCTGTGTATTGTGTATTTATAAATAAAGGTTTTAAAAAATAAAAAAAATAAAAAATAAATAAATAAAGGGGTGTTATATAAAATGTAGATAGAAAGGTTTCTGAAGCTAGGCCTTGCCAGTGCCACGCATCTCTGAGCAATATACACACTGTGTGCCAGCATGGCTTAGCGTCAGGAACATTTCTATTGTTATGTTTTGGAAGCTATGCCCAGTGCTGGCACTCAGTGTGTATGCTTCTCAGAGGTGCATCACGCGTGGCAGGGCATGTAACTTCAGAGTGAGAAACATTTTCTGCACTAGTCTGCGTTCTAGCTCTATAAACACTAACACTCTTTGAAGTACAGAGTGAGTCACTCTGCACTTCAAATAGTGTCGGTGTTTAGAGTGGGAAGTTGTACCACTAGAAACATGACAAAATACTTTACAGTATTCAGTGCACTCTAGTGCTGTGACAGAGCTTCGACTAGGCCCCTCTCGTCCTGGGCAGTACCCCACTGATAGCTTTTCAGCCAGTTCTGCTGCCTCATCTAAGAAATATGGAGCGCAGCCAGGAATGACTTATGTCTTTGACCTTTCCAAGGGCTAAATCAAATGCCACACCACATGCCGCTTTTCTACACACCTCCAACATCGCGCTCCAGGAAAAGCATTCCACTACAATCTACATTTATCAGAAATATTATAAATATCGCGATTGCAAGTAAAACCAGTACTTCCAGAGCTGCTTAGAAGGGAATTTTCTTCTTGCCAATAGCTTGCACATTTTGTAATTCTGTCTGTCCTTGTGAGAAGCCCTAGCTGTCATTGATAGAAAAGCCTTTATGTATATCACAGTAAATGAAAAATAAAACTGTAATAAGGGCCCTACAAATAGCACACATTTTCCATGAGTGCTCCCATGGATTTTTAAAACTTACTGGAAAAACTCCTACATTTATAATGTTCAAACACATCAAGACGTTTTTGAAATCTTGAAAATAATGCATTTTCTTTAAGACTCAGTTTTTTTGTTCAAATAGAACAACCATTGACCACAATTATTCTATTTTAAGTGTGTGATAGTAGCTCCACATCTAAATGCTTTGAAAAAATGCATTAAAAAGAGAAAAATTGTATAAATGAGGAATTACGCATCTGCCGTCCAGCCTTCTGCCTTCTTCTCTGTCCTGCTCATTCCCGCCCCTTAGTAAGATGTGTTATAACAGTAGAATGTTAGCAGCTCAACAGCGTGGCATGTGGTAAAATCTTGACTGTGTAGACAAACAAACATTCAGCAACAGTTTGTTCTTCCCTGTTTAATGTCGAACATTGTGCTCCCTATGCATGGAACAATGTAATATCCACAGCCGTGCTGCCACAACCTATGCTGGGTATTAACCTCTACTACTATCGTAGGACGTCACCTGTAGCTCAGGTGCATAGTTCTCCCTCAAGAGCCTGTACTTGCACCGCAATCGCAGAACCAACGAGGCAGCACAGTTTTGTTATAGAGACGTGCTCAGCAGTGGCGGCTGGTGTAGTTTGAAAGTGGTGAGGCGTAGATCAATTAATTACATTCGACGTGTGAGCTTAGTGAGTGAACATGACTTTTCCAAGTCCCCAAAACAGTATAAAACTTGGTGTAAAATGATTCATTTTCTAGTACAATTTCTATAACAAACAATAAATGTTGTTACAGGCATTTCTAAAGGAAAATTCATAAACTACCACATACTATTTCTAGTTTGTCAATCAAATTTTACCTGCCCATGGGTGTGATCACCAGGCAAGAGTGTTTGGGACCTTCCCCTTTAGGGTGAAATGTGAAGAAGACCGAGAAACGCATCTAATGGCAGAATTGCTCAATGTGAAATAGGGAAACCTGGGCCAATCCCATTGTTCCCACTTGTCCAAATTGTGTGATCCCAGAGAATGGACTTATTTCTGCCTCTGCCTCCTTGTCCTTTATCATCACATCTGAGAGCACTTAGACATACTTCAGTTCAAGATGTGCACTATTCGAAAATCTCTTGTGCTAGAGACTATACTGTTGCTTCATGTTTGATAACAATCTAGGTGACATATAAGGTCCACCTGATAATTGACTTGTCTCAATTTATTACTGGAATCGTCATTTGTGAGATAGGGGTCATGAATGTTTTATATTTGAAAATAGCCATCTTGTGGCCGAATTACACTCTGTGAAACCAGGAAATCTGGCATCAATCCCAGCTTCCTTTCTTAACCAAATTGTGTCTTTCAAGGCAATTGCCTTATTTGACTACCTCTGTGCCCTTTTATCATTACATTGTGTAATCCTAGGCAATTGCCTTATTTCCATGCCCCTCTTTATCCTTTATCACATCAAATCAAATGTGATCATAAATGATAAAGAGGCACAGTGAAATACACCAATTGCTTAGGATCGAGCGGTGAAGCCGTGATTGATAAAGCACTTTAAAATTAAAATAAATATTTCAAGCTGTACTAAAACGGTTATAGCAGTTTCTAATAAACCACAATGTTCTCCCATCTCTGATCGCAACAGGGGCCACATAGAAGATGAAAATGATAAATCGCCGCTCTCGTTTTTCACTGGCATGTCATCCTGAAAGTGTGTTTCAGGGCAAAAATGACATGTTTAGAAACGATCACTAATAATAAATGTCACTCTAATGCACTTAAGTTAAATGCTTTTGCATGTTAACTACAGTATTTAATTAACACGCAGAAGCATTTCGCTTTAATGCATTACATTGTTACACTGCTTCAGAATGTTAAAGAAATACTACATTTTATGATTGGAAGTCAGCGCCCCTTTCAACACTACTCTGCCAGTTAAAACATGCACCTCTCAACATCCTTCAACAATTACTGACATATTCAGACCTTAAGGGGGAGGGGTGAATCATCACCTTGAGCAGTACCTGTGCTTTACGATTGTGATACAGCCTACGGTGCACTTGCCTCAGACCCCTTAAGTTACGGGCTCCCATCCCTGCTACCAACTACCTGCCAGAATCTGTCATCAAACGGGAACCTGTAGGCAGGTATGGATGTGCTTTTCTTGGAGCAAACTATCCATGAGCGCTGCCAGGAAAACTGCTAACCTATATGCAGGGCACATAGCGTGTTCAAACGGCTTGGTGCTCAGCCCGTGTCAGGTAATAATACTTCCTCGCTTTTAGCTGGTCTGCTTCAGACCTAGACATTCAACGTGAGGAACGAAGATTCTGAAATAGGAACAGCTGACATAATCAAGAAGAAGTAGTTTCTGTCCTGTAACTCCAGTTCTGTAGTAGGGGCATCTCTGTTATAGTCATAATCTAGTGAATAGTCCCGCCCATGTGCGTGGACCCCGGAGCAATCAAAAATAATCTCTTAAAGTGTCGAAAAAAATGCAGAACTGCACAGACACTTAGAAGAGAATTTAAAGTCAGATAATGCAGCCTATAACCAGGCTACACTGTCCAGTACTTCAACTAGAAATTCCACCAAAAATCCACAAACAGCAAAGCCTGTCCATATTTCCCTTGCCTTAGCAGCAAAAACCCTCTGGAATGAGAGAGAGGAAGACATGGACAGACAAGCCCCATAGGCTGCCATTATGTGGCTCAAAACAGGATACTGTGCCTTTAAGAGAACTTTCCAGAAATTCACAGTATCCCAGAATGCACTGCAGGTCCCTTTTAACCTCATAGATGCTATTAAACATTCCTCCCCAGTGCTGCGCTGTCCATTGGAACTAGTGCTGAATGGACGTCCAATGGTCGTGCGCAGCACTGGGGAGGTAGTGCTGCCGTCGGCCAATGCACCGAGGCAGCACTTAAGGGGTTACTTTCAGTTCTTTTTGAAGGCGTAACACGCCAGACCTGTAGCATTCCTTACATGAATATCTTTCTCCACCGGGAAGGAGGGCGGGCGCTTATGACTATAACAGATACCTCTACTACAGAACTGGAGTTACAAGACAGAAACTACTCCTTCTGTAGTAGGGGATCTGTGTATAGTCATAATCTAGTGAATAGAATGGCAAGCCCATCCCCACACCAAAGCGGCGGTGGAGAAAAGAAATTAACACCACTATTGTGCGAACAAATTCCGCAGCGAAGCCTGTCCAACCTGAGCATCTGCCCTGGCATCAGTGTCCAGACAGTAATGCTTAGCAAAGGTATGAACCGACTTCCAAGTGGCGGCTTTGCATATTTCTGCAATAGGAACATTACGGAGCAAAGCCGTCGTGGCAGCCTCGCCCCTGGTGAAATGAGCCTTAGGTTTACCTCCCAAGGTCTTATTAGCTTTCTGGTAACACAGTTGTATGCAGGACACAATCCACCTAGAGATGGACTGCTTAGAGGTAGTAAGACCCGTCCTGACTGATCCATAATTGATGAACAATTGGTCTGACCTACGAATAGCTTTGGTCTTATCCTGATAAAATTTCAACACCCTCCTAACATCCAGGGAATGTAAGGACCTTTCCGCTGGAGATGAAGGATTCTGAAAAAATGTAGGCAAAGTTATGGTCTGGTTGACATGAAAATCAGAAATAACATTGGGAAGAAATTTAGGGTGAGTACGCATAACAACCTTAGCAGCATGAAATACAGTATAAGGTTCTTGGCAACACAACGCCTGAATTTCACTCACCCTGCGGGCTGATGTAATGGCCACGAGGAACGCCACCTTCCAGGACAGGTGCTGCAACGAAGCCTTATGAATAGGTTCAAAAGGCTCCTTCAATCTGGACAGCACCACATTCAATTCCCATGAAGGCGAAGGAAGCCTGACAGGAGGGAACACTTTCTTCAAGCCTTCCAAAAAGCCTTTGATCACTGGGATCTGGAAGAAAGAAGTCTGTGAAGGGCTTTTCCTGTAGGCAGTCAATGCAGCGAGATGAACCTTAATGGAATGAACATTAAGGTCAGACCGTGCCAAATGTAGAAGGTAAGGAAGGATGACATCTTCCTTGCACGTCGTCGGGTCAAAGTTCTTGGACGCACACCAGATACGAAACCTCTTCCACCTGTAAGCATGGGATGTCCGAGTGGAAGGCCGCTTTGACTCCTTCAGTATGTCCATGCAATCTTCGGGCAGATTCAAGTGGCCATATTGCACTATCTCAGGAGCCATGCCGCCAAACTCAAAGACCAGAGGTTGAGGTGCAACATCTGCCCCCCGAACTTCGAGAGAAGGTCCGGCCTGCACGGCAGCCGTATGTGCGGAAGGAGAGACCGGTGAAGCAGGTCTGTGAACCACCACTGCCTGGGCCATTCCAGGGCAATCAGGATCATCCGTGCCCTGGACTGGGACAGCTTGATCAGCACCGCTGGAATCAGGGAAATGGGTGGAAAAGCGTACAGAAAGCTGTTCGACCAGTTGATACATAGCACATTCCCCAGCGTCCCTTGCTGGTAGTACCTGGAGGCGAAGTCTCGGCATTTGCTGTTTTCGGCGGTGGCGAACAGATCTACGTCTGGGGTCCCCCACCTTTCGAAGACTTCTCCTAGTACTTCGTCGTTTATGACCCATTCATGGTTTTCCTGAATCAGTCTGCTCAGTGCCCCTGCCTGAACATTCTGCACACCTGGTAGATGGGTAGCAGTTATCGTCAATCCTCTGGCCAGAAGCCAGTGCCAGATTGTCTGCGCCACCTGAGACAGGGTCCGTCTGTACAAGCAGAGAGTTGGTCTGGAAGGACGGATAAAAGGCCTTCAGTGCCAAGTGAACAGCTCTGAGTTCCAGGAAATTTATGTGATACGTGGACTCCATCGGAGACCACGTTCCTTGAATCTGTAAGTCTCCCGAATGCGCTCCCCAGCCGTGGAGAGAGGCATCCGTTACGATAGTCTGAGTAGGAATGTCCTTGTGGAAGGGAACCCCTCTGAGGAGATTCTCCGCTGAACACCACCACTTCAGAGACTGAAGAGCATGCAGAGACAGTCGTATCTTGTCGTCCCAAGATCCTTTCCTCTGGTCCCACTGGTCCTCCAAGTACTCCTGCAGAGGTCTCATGTGTAGCCATGCATGAGGAGTGAGGAAGATACAAGAGGCCATCGACCCCAGTAGAGAAGACACCGTCCTCACTGTTGTAGATGGAGCGGTCATAAGAGCCTGAGCCTTCCGAAGGATCGATCGCAGTCGCTCCTCCGAGGGAGACACGCTTGCTGACAGCGTATTGATGGTGGCTCCCAAGTACTGAATGCACTGGACCAGGATCGGGACAGACTTTGACATGTTGATGTGCAACCCCAACTTGTTCAAGAGAACGCACGTCTTCTGGAAGTGTGCTTGAGCTTCCGAGAAGGAGGAGGCCTTGATCAACCAATCGTCCAGGTACGGGTAGACAAACACCTTGTTCTTCCTTAGGTGTGCCGCTACCACTGCCATACACTTTGAGAATGTTCTGGGCGCAGATTTCAGCCCGAATGGCAGCACTGTGTACTGATAATGGTTGGTGCCGACTTGAAATCGCAGAAACTTCCTGTGTTTGCATGTAATGGGCACATGGAAGTACGCATCCTGTAGGTCTATTGCACAAAGTGAGTCTCCCTGTTGCAACTGAGGATAAATCTGATGCAACGACAGCATGCAAAACTTTTCTCTGCGAATCCACTTGTTTGCCTGCCGCAAGTCCAGAATGGGCCTGAACTCGTTCTGGTCCTTCTTGCGAACCAGGAAGAACCGGGAGCACAGACCTCTTCCTCTCTGAGACAGAGATACGTCTTCTATCGCCCTTTTCCTTAACAGGATATCGGCCTCCGCCTGGAGCTCGCGCAGTTGATACCGTGAGCTGACCGGAGGGATCGCTGGAGGCGGGCTGATGAACTGAAGACTGTATCCATTGCGAACAATATTCAGCACCCACTTGTCCCGAGTAATTTTTCTCCACTCTGCCAGAAAAAATTGAACGCTTCCCCTCACCGGAGCGGGTAACGGATGAAGGGGACGTAATCGCTCAGGGTCGATACCCGGCCGGGCCCTTGTTCGCGGTAGAGGACTGCTGTCCCCCTCTACCCTTTTGCCGTTTCTGGAAGAGTCTCCGGAACTGCTGCTGTTGTTGCTGCTGCTGTCCCGCAGACTGCCCCCGTCCTCTTCCTTGTGCACCGAACCGTCTCTGGAACGGCCGGTAGGACTGCTTCTCTTTGGGCTTCTCCAAGCCCACAGCCGTAAGGGTCTCCGCCTCCACCTTCATGCGGGCCATCTCATCATCTGCGTGTTTTCCGAACAAGGTTTCCCCGGAAAAGGGCAGATTGTCCACCCGCTGCTGGGCCTCCGGCTTGAGTGACGTGAGCCTGAGCCAGGCATGTCGCCGCTGATTGATTCCATGGCAGTAACCATGGGCAGCCAACAGGGAGGCATCCGCAGCCGCGCTGATGACCTGATTTGACACCAGCATCCCTTCCTTGAGGATCTCTTGGAAGTCCTCCCTCTTGTCTCTTGGTAGCAGTTCCACGAACTGTTGCAGGGAGTCCCACAGTGCCCGGTCATAACGTCCGAGCAGAGCTGTATCGCTGGACGCCTTCATGGCTGTGGAAGCAGTCACACAAGCCTTCCTTCCAGCCGAGTCGATCAATCGACTTTCTTTATCTGGCGACATGGTGGATGACGGGGAGGTAGAGTGTAATTTCCTGGCCGCCGTCACTATCACCGAATCCGGTACCTGATCTACTCTCAGAAAGGCAGGGTACGAATCCGGGGCCCCGTACTTCTTTAGAAGAAGTCAGGAGGGAGCGGCCTTCACTACCGCTGGTGTGAGGAACAGCTCCTCTGCAGGTTCCACTAATCCAGGTACTAGTGGTAGAAGAGGGCGAGACAAATGCTTCATGTGAAGCGTTTCGAATATCACGGACGTCGTAGGTGTTGGAGCCGTCACCGTGATACCCAATTTTGCAGGCCCCCTCAGGAGAACCTCCTGGAATGTGCTAATGTCGTCCACCGGAGACACCCTGGTCCCAGGGGAGTCCGATAAGGTCGGCGAGTAGGAATGGGTCCTGGAGGAGTCCGTGCGGGACCTAGACCCCCGCCTCCTATGGCGACACCTCGATCTGGTGGAGGATCTATGACAACTCCTCAATCTTCCTCTCCGTCCGGAGCGTGATCAGGACTTTCTCAGCCTTGGTCGATCCACCGGTTCCACAGGACCGGACGACTTAGGTTTGGCCGGAGCCTTCAGTTTAGGAGTCCCCTTGGGCGGAGACTGAAACCTAGGCAGTGACGTAGACCTCGGAGGAATCGGAGGCGGCTTGTCTGGCAACCGAGGTACGGGCTGAGGTGGTGGTAACTGAGGAGGAGTAGGGTTCCTCGGCGGGAGACCCCTCGGTAATGGAGGCGGTGGCGTAACCTGCTTCTGTGACGGGGTATAGACTTCGGAGCACACCGAGCCCGGTGAACCACCATCTCCTCCAGCCTGGGATGATGGGGAACCTCGTCAGGCCTTCCTCCACCTTTCTTCGACGTCAAAGAACGGCGACCGTCGGTCCCCTGACGTCGAGCGTCTTCTCTTCGGCGTTGAACGCCCCCGCCTAGACGGCGACCTCGTCCGCCTCGACGGCGACCGTCTGCCCCGACGGCGACCGTCTGCCTCGATGGCGATCTTCTGCGCTTCGACGGCGTCCTGCGCCATGACGGCGATCTTCTCCGCCTCGACGGCGAACCTCGGCGGCGACCTGTGCCTCGACGGCGATCCAGTCCTAGACGACGAGGACCTCCTCGATGACGATCGTCTCCTTTTCGCAAACGGCGAACGGCGGTGTCGCCTCGATGGCGAGCGCAGACGCCGGGCCTTTCAACGTCGATCACTCAACAACGACGAGGACGACGATGAAACAGTCACCGGAAACTTCGATGGTGGCCTTGTAAGGTCCTTCGACGCCGAGCGTCGACGTCATTTCGCCCCCGACGGCGGGGAACAGACCGTAGTCATCCCTCTCGACGCCGTAGTCGGTGCAATCGACCCAGACGGAGAATGGGGACGCTTGCTGGTATTCCTGCCCCTGGGGAGCCCCCCAGAGGCCTCAGCATGGGCAGATGAAGCCCCTCCAGACCCCCCTTGTGCCTTCATTCTTCTTTCTTCGAGGCCCTGAAGTCTGATCTTCTTTCTTTACTACAGGGTCCTGCCACAGAAGCCTTGACAGATCACACTCCTCTGGGACATGGGAAGATGGAAGGCAGAGGATACACACCTCATGGGGATCTGATTTGGCCTTCTTCCTGGAGCACTCCGGGCATTTATCGAATAATGCAGGCATATTCGACAAAAAAACAGAGTGCAAGAACCAAGGAGAAAGGCACCAAAGTACTATAAAGCACTTAACTTTGAAAAAAGCAGTGCAAAATCACCAAAAACCCTTAAAAAAGGAGAGCTCAATGCTCCAGGGTCCTGCTTGCAGGAGCCGGAAAAAAGAACTGAAAGTAAAAGGGACCTGCAGTGCATTCTGGGATACTGTAAAGTTCTGGAAGGTTCTCTTAAAGGCACAGTATCCTGTTTTGAGCCACATAATGACAGCCTATGGGGCTTGTCTGTCCATGTCTTCCTCTCTATCATTCCAGAGGGTTCTTGCTGCTAAGGCAAGGGAAATCTGGACAGGCTTTGCTGTTTGTGGATTTTTGGTGGAATTTCTAGTTTAAGTACTGGACAGTGTAGCCTGATTATAGGCAGCATTATCGGTCTTTAAATTCTCTCTTAAGTGTCTGTGAAGTTCTGCATTTTTACGACACTTTAAGAGATTATTTTTGATTGCTCTGGGGTCCACGCACATGGGCGGGACTATTCACTAGATTATGACTATACACAGAGATCCCCTACTACAGAACTGAAGTTGCCAAGGAGGTTCGTTTCGGAATTAAGGAGTTGTGCAATAGAGTCCAAGAAATCATACTTGAGGGTATCAGACAAGTCGGCATGCAGTTAACTATTTGCAGATGCAGTCGCTTCAGTAGTTTAAAAAATATACTCCAACAGACCTCGATCATGCGCAGTGAGGCAGTTTACGTCACAGAAGCAGTATGATTGGCATACCGCCGGCGCCTGAGCTGTACAGGGCTTAAGACCCTTAAAACGGCAGGCCTGGGCAGGTTGCATGTAAGCCCTTAGCTTGCTAAAATAACGTACATGAAGCCAAGCACATGCGCAATAGTGAATGTGCTTGTAAATTGTTTGTGGCTGCCTGTCCCTCGCTAAAGCAAGGGACATAGAGCAACAACCAGCCAGGAACTGACATTGTATTGCCATTTTTAATAATAATTTTAAAAGAGCACCTTTAAAAATTAGTGTTAAGCAGAGCACTACAAAGACTAGTACAATGATGAAGAAAATGGTAAGGACGCCCTAAGAATGCAGCTGCCCCTGATCTGTATGTCATAGTGATAATGCTGGCGCGCATGTAGAAGCACCATAATCATGAGAGGGCGTCCCCTCATTTGAAAGAGTGTGTGGCCTCATTCAAATGAGGGAACTTCTTTGCCTCAGCACCGGCCCTTAGGAGGTGCACTCACAGAGTATCACAAAAGGGTGGCACACTGTCGGTGCGCCCCCTGAAGGCAGGGAAGGGGAAAGGAGTTAAACATTCCTCTGCAGGTGGGAGCAGTTACTCACTGCACCCGCCTGCAGGGGGATCTTTCTCCCCTCTTTAAAGGGCAGGCGGCTTGTAAACAGCCTCTCCATATTTCAGTGAATGAGTTGCCCTCAAGGTAGCAAGAGTTTGCGCTGCTCCGAGGGTAGCACATTCATTGTAATAGGTTGAACTGCCTCGGTTTGCGCCTGGCGCACCTATTTAAAAGTGCGCTGTGGTGGGAACAGGGTCAGTGTGCCCTTTCTATAACACGGGCCTCGGTGTTGTTTAGTAGGCAGAGCATATAACGGCTGTATGGTGATGTTTTGTCCAACATGGAAAAGCGTCACAACTTTGAAGATGCATGTGTCCACAAAACAAGCTTATCCAGGAAGAAGGGGGTGTACTGTGGACTGACAGAGCCTGAAGCTCACTCACACACCACGCTCATGTTATCGCAACAAAGAACACAGTCTGGAAAATGAGGAACTGCAAAGAACAGCTGCGAAGCAGCTCAAATGGAGTGTACAATAGAACTTTGAGGACGAAGTTAAGGTCCAGCGGTGACATGACAAGAGAGAGGAAGGAAAACTATTTTGTAAACCTTTCAAAAAGCACATAACCAGAAACTTGAACAGTGAGGGCTGATTTGGCAAAAAAGACAGAAAGAGCAGAAAGGTACCCTTTAACTGTGCCCAAAGTAAAGTGCTGTCAGACTAGGGCTAAAACAAATAACAAAATGTCAGATACCTTTGCCTGGAAGGGGTTATCTGCAGTGCACTGCACCAAGCCACACATTTGTCCCAACAACAGACTTGTACAGTTTGTCGAGGGACAGCTAGCAGCTAAAATCACATCAACCACCTCTGGAGGAAGGTCAAGGGTGTTCAGCTGCCCTTGCTCAATGTGCCAGCATGAATATTGTGACTGCAAAGGCCCAGGCTGCATTTACCTGCTCTGTTCCTGCACGGCTGGCCCTTTTAAGAGGCAGCCTGATCGGAAAACATAAGCTCAAGCCCAAGAGTTCTTGATACCATACTCTTTGTGCCCAATCTGGAACCCTAGGATGATTTGGGCCAAATCGGTTCTGATCTTCTTGATAACTCGGGCAGACGGGACATTGGAGGAAAGGCATACAAGAGTTTCAAATTCCACCCGAGACTGAACACATCTCGGAACGAGAAACACCCTGGAAACTCCAAAGTACAGAAATGCTGACTTTGCACGTTCTGGTCAGCGATTAACAGATTGAGCAAAGATTCTTCCCATTAGCGCAAGAGACCCTGCTCCATCTCCGGATATAACTTCCACATGTGATCCGGTAGGTGCCTATGGCAGAGTTCATTCGCCATGGCTTTCAACGATCCTGCCAAGTGATTCACCAGCAGGAAAATTCCTTGGTGGTTCAGGTATTACAAGATGGGCAAGACTCCTTCCACTAGTGACCCGCTAGGCACAGACGGCTGAGCTTGTTCGCCCTGGCTTTCAACAATCCTACCAAGTAATTCACCACCAGCAAATTTCTTTGCTGATCCAGGCATTACCAGAGAGGCAAGACCTCCTGTCACAATGTCCACCCCACTCTGCTCATTGCAATATTGCATGGCAGTAGTGTTGTCCATGAGCACCTGTACCAGTCTTCCCTTGCCTGGGGAGAGACTGCTTTCAAAAGCCAGTCATTGAGGGAGGGAAAGGGAAGACCGGGATCCCTGACCTCCGAAGGTGCGCTGCTACCACTGTATTCCTTTCATAAACACATCAGGGGCACCAGTGAGACCAAAGGGAAGCACTGCAAACAAAGTGCTCCAGTCTTACCACGAACAACAGGTAGTGCCAATGGCCTGGCAGGAAGGGTGTATGAAAGTGGGCGTCCTGCTGATCCAACACCACCATCCAATCCCTAGGGTAGATTTCAGACAAAACCTGGGTCAGTGGGAGCATTTTGAAATTCTCCTTCCGGAGGAAACTTTGTAGGGCGGAGGCTTGAACGGGATAAATGCCTGTCTTTCTTGGGCACCAGAAAGTAGCAAGGATAACAACCACATCCTACTTTTGGTGAGGGCACTCTCTTGATAGTCCCTTTGACTAAAAGAGCAGGCATTTCCTGAAGCAAAACAAAGATGGTCCTCCAGTCATTGGGGAACATTGGAAGCTGCCACAATACCGAGCGAAGGGCCAGGCATATCCTTTCCGAACAATTATAGGACCCACCAGTCTCATGTTATGTCTTGCCAACATAAAAAGAATAGCTGGATCCTGCCACCTACGGGGTGGTTGTACTCCATGATGGGCACACTAAAGTAGCTTGGCAGATGGAGCTGCAGGAGGGGCAGCAGTGGGCAACACGACCACAAAACTGCTGGGATTGGACTGGCTGACTGAGTGGGGTACCTCTGCTTAAGCCATGAATGAAATGGTATGGTCAATGCAGCTGTTGAGGTGGGGCAGATAAGCCTAGGGATCATGCCATAGCCCTGCTCTCCTTGAACCACACTTAAATGGAGCCTGCCTTGTACCCAAACAGGCAGATTCCATGAGGAACACCGCCTCAAAAACTGATGGACTGCAGCCAAGCGTGGTGGTGAATGGCTTCACTGGTGGCAATAGTCCGCCCAATGGAATCAGTGGTGTCCAACAACGAATTGTGAATTTGGTCAGCCTGCAACCGTTCTGCAAGGCCGGCGAGGACCCATAGGAGGTAGTCATTGGCACCAGGAAGAAATTGAGCCATTAAGCCTCAAAGGGAATGAGAATAGCACCCAAGCAAGCAACTGACATTCATTTGCCTGAGGGCCAAGCTGGTGGATGAGAATATTCTCTTCCTGAATGCCAGTTTTGATTCCCTATCGGGAGGAGTAGTTAAGGAGGTGTTGGGATTATTTTTGCTTGCAGACATCTGTCCCAGCAAGCTTTCATGTGAGGGGTGCGGAGATAAAAAAAAAAAATGCAGGGTCATCCACGTCAAGGCAGAGGTGTAGTGCAAATTGTCGCTTAACCAGAGGCCAGAGGAACGTATAGCCCAGGATCCCAATAAGGTATCTGTTGGGGCCTTATTAAACGGCAGAAGGGACTTGGTGGATGTCTTCCCCAGCTGAAGAACTTCCATAAGTACACTGGTCTTGCCCTCCAAAATGGACAGCTGGAGGCAAGGAATTTGGCTACTGAATGCATAGCCATGGCGTAGGAAACTCTCCTCAGTGGCAGGGCCAGGGGGTGATCAAAGAGATGACTCTGGTGAGGTGTCAAGGCCACTAGCCCAATACCAATTCCCATCGTGATAAGGTTGGATTATATAATCACCTGCACTGTAATTGTTATCTGAATCTGTGGGGTACAGGGAATGCAGGTGTGCTGTTATTGAGGCACATAAAGTGGAGCAAATGGAGCCTCAATGCCAGCTGATACAGACTTCGATCGAGGTTTAATCAGTGCCGACAATGTCAAAGAGGACAAAAAGGGTCTCATCCACAGTCAATGGAGTCCGCATTGATGCACCAGGAACCAGAGTGGACCATGTCGACGTAGCTGTAGCCAAGAGTGGAGCTGGAGGAGGCCCGGGTATGGGCTCGTAGAGTCCAGTTTGTAACTAGGACAACCTGCCAGCTGTAACCCAGGTTGAGTATCTCTTCGCTCCATTGGGCCCACAGGTGCATAAGAGGAAGTCAGCAAGATTCAAAGAATCAGAGTACAGCCTTGCAGAACTGATCTATAAAGATAGAGTGACAGACGTTCCCAGAAACTCAGGTTCTGCCAGAACAAGTTGCAGTATTGGCTTTAAAGTCAAACAACTTCTGCGCGAGTTCACAATCTATGGTACTGTCTCAGTACCCACTCAGAGGACTGTGAGTGGTAGAAAGGGCTCAAGCACCACTTCAAGTTCTTGTGTTTTTTCTTCAACTTACTGAAGATTTATATCTAGAGGAAGACCGGTCCATGGAGTGACTCTGGCAATGACTTCTTAATCTCGAACAGGGTCAGTCTCTCAAATTGGACTGATCTCATTGCGGAGCTTGCCGAAGTAGAGTTTCGCCTCGCTGTCTCGTATGGTCTTCGGGTTTATCATTGCGCAGTCACTGCTGGCCTCAGATTCACAGCTCGACCCAAGGCACCACAGGCAAATTTGGTGAGGATCTGTCAGATATTTTGCTTGTGGCAGAACTTACCGGGCTTAAACCTGCCATTTTGGAAGGCGACATACCTAGGTTGTCCTGTTTTCAGTGTTTTTTTTTTTCAGGATAACAGAGGGTATTTTCTAGTGTTTTCCCAAATTCTGAAAACCGGTTGTTATCTGGGATATAGATTTTGGTAACCTCAAAAAT
Source organism: Lissotriton vulgaris (assembly GCF_964263255.1). Classification (NCBI taxonomy): domain Eukaryota; kingdom Metazoa; phylum Chordata; class Amphibia; order Caudata; family Salamandridae; genus Lissotriton; species Lissotriton vulgaris. The sequence goes on from NC_141688.1 coordinate 129,716,363, forward strand.
TTGACATAATCAGTGCTTTTCTACTGCTTACAAATTACATTCACATCCATTTTTACTGCAGCGGGACCATCTATCACCATGAAGTATTGTACATAGGAGTTTTTTTAAAAAACATTCTTGGAGGGTCACAGGCTATAATAACAAAACATCTTTTTTGTACAAGGAGATGGGAAGTAGGGATGTTACTGTAAGGAATCAGGCTTTTTGCAGGCACACCCCCGCTTTAGCTCCATTTTTTTGACTACTAGGTACTAGTGGAATGACTCAAATGCCCTGAGGCCTGTAAATCAGAATTCCATGCCAGTGCTCCGACTCTTAAAATGGTGCATGTTTAATTGATTTCGCCCCTATTGGTACAACCTAACTTACTTCCAAGTTCCTAGTATAAGGTAGCATGGTCTGTAAGTTAAGAATGTCCCCCCCAGGGAACTGCAGTACTTGTTGTGCTACCCTGAGTGGGACATGGAAGGGAAGTTTTAAACTGCTAACTCGACTTTGCTATTGAAGGTTATGGCAAAGCTTAAACCTTCCCTTTTAAAATATGTAAATCGCCCCTAAGGTATGCCTAACAGGCCCAGAGGCAGGGTGGTGCTTTTCTTTTTACTGTGGAAAGGCCAGTAACCCCATTAGCAAGTACAGAGCTATAGGCTGACATCTCAGCCCTTCCAACTTCTTAATTGGACTACTACAGTTGGCACTGTAATGTATCAAAAGACTCCATGTATTAAATCATTTTATTGTTAAATCAAATTTAATGTCGCTGGAAGTTTAGCAGTTGCCACATTAGTTGCCCAAAGTTTCCAATGCCTGTTTACTTTGGTTTATCCTGCGGCAGCTTTCTGCACTCCTGGGGAGACGTGCCAACAACTCAGAGGAAAGGTAACAACAGAAGCCAGCACAGGATAAAGAGGTTAGCCCTCTCTCCCAGGAAGCCACACAGATGTTAGCGCAAAAGATAAGCTTCAGAGGAGAAGACACCTTTGAGGGGTAACTGGCTAACACTTGGTAGAAGGGCTACTTTATTGTTTAGGCAGACAGCCTGGCACTAGGGTCAGAGAAGGGGAAGCCAGTTGTCAAACCGGTTTTCCAGGGGGAATGTAGCCCCCTTGGTAGCCACACCTCTGTGTTGGGTTACGGAGCTCAGGATGCTGACAGAGGGGTTCTGCCATGTTAGGATTGTGTAGAATGGTGTATCTTGGTATAGCCAGATTACACATTTTTCCATGAAATGGTCATCAGAAGAGAGGCAACCTTGTAGCCCACTGGCTACTAACCAGGCCTATCCTGAGGGCACTTTAAGCATAAATAGGGTACTCCTGGAACCCAAAACATAGATCTCAACTGGACTGTAAGAAGGACCACTGCATCGCGGAACAGGCAAAAAGAGGATGCACCGGTGTGGACTGCACCTACTGAACCAGGTGGCTTGCAAAGAAGAGGGACTGTGCCTGCTGTGTCCTGCTCGTGGAGAAGTTGTCTCTGGAGCACAGCCAAAGCTAAGAGACACTAAGGGACAGCTGGCTGACCTCATGTTCACAGCAGAGGCCCATAACAGCTGGGAAGCCTGCTAGGGCAAATTGGTAGCCCAGAATCTTCAGATCGCCGCCAACTACCACTGTGCAGCACCAGAGACCGGGACCCAGCGCTCAAAGATGCACCCTAGTACACTGAGCCTAGGAGAGTTAGGGTGTAGCTTGTTCAGCCAGAAGCCAAGTTATCACCCAGGGAAGGATTTGGCTGTGAGCACGATACCAGGTAACAAGTAGCCCAGTGGGGACTGGACTTCTAACAGAACAGAGTACTTCGAGGGACGTTGACCAGGACCACCTTACCCCCTTGGTGGAACGAGAAGTGGCCTCAGGAAGAATCCGTTGACCGCATTGCATCCACAGCATCCTTCACCCCTTGCATCAGGACCACTTCCACAGGAATCCATTGCAAAGGGGATAAAGTGCCTGGAACTGCCTGAAGGCTGCTTCATCTGTAGAAGTAGCTGATTCGAAGGACCTTGCTGGTCCCACCCGACTGGCTCTCCCCTGGCGTTGGTTGCCTTCAGTAACTAATGACCGCAATACAACCAGCCCAACGTTTTAGTGAATACGTTTCTAAGTGTCAAATTTGTTGAATTTGTCGAGTGAAAAGCTTTCATTTACTATACCTTGTAAACTCTAGATCGCCAGAACCCTCCGGTGGATCTTTTTTGCTGTGGTGACTAAAGATACATAAAAATACAGTATATTTTATAAATTGGTGTCAGATTTCTTTTGTCTCTTGTTTATTTCTTCAGTGGTTTTGTGCTGTTTAAATGCTTTGTACTTGTTACTTTGTGTGAGCCTTGCTGCTCAGGGTTCACAGCTACCCAGGGTTGAGCTGAAGGTTTGACAAACGAAACCTACTGGACCTAAAGGGATAGGTATTACAAGGTGAGGTCACCCAACCACACAATATCATACAACACATTTCCTCACAGTTACCAATGGCTCAATGTACTCTTTGAGTGGGTGAGTGGTAGGTGGGACAGCAGGACACAATTGGGGGAAGAAGCTTGGATTTATAATAATTAGACAGAAAGGGTTACATGTGTTTTCTTCTGTGCTTTTCAGGTGCTGCTTTAATCAGTTATGGGAAAGTACAAATAGTTATGAAGGCATTTGCAGAGTCCCTCGTCACACACCTCACAGTCCCCATCTCTTCCTCGAAGACCAATTGTAATATTGAGATCTACAGAATCACAGCAGATCTTTAACTTTCTCCTGGAAATTTTGAGCAAAATGTTGGGGCAAAATGAGAAATGACTGGGTTAACCGTACAGAATTATAACAGTGCCTCTTACTGCCAGCGTGGACTCTCGTAAGCAAGGGTTATAAGTACAAAGTGCATGTTTACGAACCGCTTGCAGGTATTCAAAACACAAATAAAAGGCATGGTCATTTACAATGCCAATAGATCAATCTCTTGCAAATGCGAGACCTATTGCCTAATCACTTGGACACTGTAAAACAAACTTTTTTATTGAGGTGAGAGTCTTAAAGAGATGAGAGGCAGCTCCGGATCTGCGTTTAGTGACGCTGAAAGAAAAGGAACCAATGTCAGCATGCAGGAGCTCCGCATATTTCAGGAGAACAGTGTCGTTGTGGAACAGCACTGTGCCACCTACCGACAAGCAATAGTACTGCTGAAAAGTTCCTGGATCCAGTCTGGCATCTTGGTGATATTCTAAAGGTGAGATTTGTCCAGAATCACATACTACTTTGGTCAAGTGTCAAATCCGAGTTTAAGACCCAGGTCAGCACTTTCGCCGACAGACCACTCTGTTTCCTTACTTAGATTCCAGGTAGTCAGTCCTGCAAGTCAGGCAATAGGGAGTTTGCCTTTTGTCACCAAAGGCACCAGATCATTAGAGAAGATTGTAGCAAGCAATACCAATTATATTGTAAAATACAATGCTTATTAGACAAGCTACCTGCCTGGAAAAACATACCTGCTCAAATCATTTTGAAAATTTGTGATGGATAACCGAGCTATGATGAAAGATCAAACACAAACATAGGATGATACACTTTTTTTATACAAAGATGATTCATTGCTCAGAGTCAGGGCTGCTATCAACTCGATAGAAGGTTAAGCACACTGTTTCAACGAACAGGAAACAACTTTACACTGAGCAAACAAGCTTGAGAGGACACTACATTAACATACTTTTGGCCACTGTTATAACACTTGATCACCCTGGGTTTTGCCTTATATTTGGGTCTGGCAGAAAGGGATAGAGGAAAGGGAAGGACGGGCCGGACTAAGTGGTAATTTAATGGTAACTCAAATATGCCCTAGTGCACTACTCGAAAGATGTAAGGCCTAAATAGGACAAGGACCACGATAAGGTATTCCAATCCCTTGAGATCAACAGTGAAATCACTTATTCAGAGTATGTATTTCTATCCCACAAAGAGCACATCTTGTGAATGTTATTAGAGATCCTACCATAAGAAAGATGGAAAAGGACCGAAAAAGTGGACCCTGTGGAAGATAGATGCAATTCGAGCAATACCTAAACCCCAAAAGAAATCATGAAACTGGCAGGGAACACCTAAGGGTGCTAAATTGGGCATTTATATAGGCAAGCAGGAGAATCCATGATCATGGTGCCCTATTGTTGTGTATCCTGGAGTTTGCAGCCGAAGCCTACAGGGTTTAGATTCCCAAACCACAGGTGCAAATTTAGTGCACCATCACGGAACAGGGAAGCCAAGGTCATTGCAGCCTTACACATCCCGCTGAACATTCCTGCCGGCATGGTGCTTGTGCTTTCTGGGTTTCAACAGTCTGAGGATTCTGGGACGCTGTGGTAATTCAAACCTAAGCACTAGGTAAATGTTTAATTGTACAGTTTCATTTTGTTGCTTAGTGCATGAATAATAACAGCAGCGAATGCAATTAAAACAGGAATTGTGAATGTTGCGAGCAGCGGGAATAAAATTAACAGTTCTAACAGGTTTTTGGAATGCTCCTGGCAGCCTACCACCCTAAAGGTACTTTAATGAGCTACACTATGAGAGCATGGAATAGCTAACGAATAGTTTCTTACCTGTCGGTGTAGTTTTGCAGCTTGAAGATCTTTCTGGATTCACTATGCTGTGCATATTCCGCAGTCTTGTGGTTGGGTCCGGATTCGTAGTCTTTTCTTTGTTTATTTTTTTTTTTTGTAGCCCTTGTGGGCGTCGGCGTCACGCCTCGGGTGCATTTCCGGTGACGTCGGCATGCTTCCTGCGGAAGCTCCCACTCTTGGGCGCCATCTTCGGATTCTTTTTTCCGTATTTCTTTCTTTTCCGAAGCAATGGCAATGTTCTAATCCGGTGATAATTTCTTTACCACTTGTCCTTATATTCTCTTACTTCTTCTCCTTTTCTTTTTTTTTTTGACCACCTCTTCTCTCTCCAGCCTCATCTTTCTGGCGGAGGTGGTTGGGTTCGCTAGTGAATCCAGAAAGATCTTCAAGCTGCAAAACTACACCGACAGGTAAGAAACTATTCGTTTTGCAGCGTGAATCTTTCTGGATTCAATATGCTGTGCATAGATTTCGTAGCGGTTTCTCATTTCCGTGGCGGCTGGGTGGAAGATGAGCTCTGGTTTCTGAATATATGCTGGAGCACCCTTTGTCCGACTTGTGCTTCTTTGTTCATCTGAACATCCACGCAATAGTGCTTCGTGAATGTGTGCACCGAAGCCCATGTTGCCGCCAGGCATATGTCTTGTATGGGTGTATTGGCCTGAAAGGCTATTGTAGCCCCCTTTTTTCTAGTGGAGTGGGCGCGTGCCCCCTCTGCCAGTTCTTCTCTTGCCCTTTTGTGGCAGAGCTGGATTGTTTGCGCGACCCATCGTGCAATAGTGGTCTTAGTCACTGCCTTGCCCATGTAACTGTTGCCGAACGACATAAAGAACTGTTTGTTTTCCTTTGTCCTTTTGTCCTTTCAATGTAATGCATGACCGCCCTTCTGGCGTCCAGGGTGTGCAGAGCTCGCTCTGCGCTAGTGGTTGTTTTTTGGAAAAAACTTGGAATCTGTATGGACTGGTTCATATGGAACTTGGACACCACCTTCGGCATGAAGTGTGGGTCGGTCCTCATCACCACCCTGTCATTGTGTATTTGTAAGTAGGGCTCCTGTAGTGTTAGCGCTTGCAGCTCGCTCACTCTGCGTAAGGACGTAATAGCAACCAGGAAAGCGGTTTTCATAGTTAGCATCTTCAAGGAGGCCTTGTGAAGCGGCTCGAAGGGCTCCTTCATGAGTTCCGTCAGGACTACGTTTAGGTTCCATGCCGGTGGTGGCACCCGCTTGGGTGGTGCAATCCTTTTTGCTCCTTCCAGGAACCTCTTTACAACTTGTGATGTGAAGAAGCTTCTGCCCATCTCACCCCTTGTGTAGGCCACTATAGCCGCCAGGTGAACTCTTAAGGAGGACGAGCTGAGATTTTTCTCCAGCAAGTGTGTCAGGTACTTCAGTACCGTGGAATCCTTTCTCATTTTATTGTGGAGTATCTCCCTCCTGCACCACATCGTGAATCTTTTCCACTTTGCGACATAGCACTTCCTTGTGCTGGGCCTTCGTGCCTCCCGAAGGACCCTGAGGGTGCTCTCTGGCAGTCTCAAATGTGCGAACTCTATGTCCTCAGGAGCCATGCTACCAGGCTCATGCTCTCCGGTTCTGGGTGCAGCACCTCTCTGTTCTGCATGGAGAGCAGGTCTTTTCTTCTGCCGAACCTGTGGGGTGCACACTGCGCCATCGCCATGATTTGCGAGTACCATGTCCGCCTCGCCCACTGTGGCGCGACCAGTATCAGGGTCATGGTGCTCGCTCTGCACTTGCTCAGTACTCTGTGTATCAGTGGTATCGGTGGAAAAGCGTACGCAAATTTCCCGGACCAATCTATCCATAGGGCATTCCCAAGGGACCCTTCTTCGTGTTGTCTGGATGCGAAGTTTCGGCATTTCGCATTCTGGCGTGTTGCAAACAGGTCCACTGATGGCGTTCCCCACCTGTTGAACAGCCTCCTCGTCTCCTGAGCATTGAGCTCCCACTCGTGGGATGCCGAGGTCTGTCTGCTCAGCCAGTCTGCCTGAATGTTCTCCTTCCCTGGTAGGTGTGTGGCTAGCAGGTCTATCTGGAGAGGGATGGCCCACCTCCATATCTCCTGCGCCAGCGTCGAGAGCGTTGTCGACTGTGTTCCACCCTGTTTGTTTATGTAGAACATCGCCGTAGTGTTGTCTGTCTGTAGCAACACCCTTTGCCTGTACAGTCTTGTCTGGAAGGCTTTCAGTGCAAGGAAGATGGTCTTCAATTCGAGGTAATTGATGTGCTTTGTCGCATCTGCCGGCGTCCAAAGACCCCTCACTTTGAGTTCCTCCATGTGAGCGCCCCATCCCTTCAGGGATGCGTCCGTGGTGATGGTCACTGTCGGAGTTGGGAGTGTTAGAGGCAGTCCCCTGGTTAAGTTCTCCAAGGTCCACCATGTCATCTCCTTCTGCACTGCGTGCGTCACCACCACAAGATCCTCCCAACTGCCAGAAGCCTGTGACCATTGTTCCTGGAGCCATTCTTGCATGGGTCTCATGTGGAGCCGCACATTCGGCACTAGGTGGATGCACAATGCCATCATCCCCATGATCTTGCTCGCAGTCCTCACTGTCCGAGCTTGTCCCTTCCGGTAGAGGCGAGCTTCCTTGACCAGTGCCCTTGCTCTCTTCTCGCTGGGGAACACTTTGCCCTGTAAAGTGTTGATCTCTGCCCCCAGGAAGATCTTCACTTGCTCCGGCTCCATCGATGATTTCTTCCAATGGACGGAGAACCCCAGGTTTATGAGCGTGCTCGTCACTGTATGTGCATGCTGCTTGCACTTCTGGTACGACTTTGCTTTCACCAGCCAGTCGTCCAGGTAAGGGTATACGTGTATCCCCTGTCTTCGTAAGTGCGCTGCGACTGCCGCGAGGCACTTCGTGAATACCCTTGGTGCTGATTTCAGTCCTAAGGCCAGCGTTGTGAACTGATAGTGGCCCCCTCCGATTGCGAACCTGAGCATATGCTTGTGCTTCTCGTTCATCGGTATGTGTAAGTAGGCGTCCTTGAGGTCTATCGTGACCATGAAGTCTCCGACCTGCAATTGTGGCAGCACCTCCTGCAGAGAGGTCATTTTGAACTTTTGTGTTCTTATGAATTTGTTGAGGAACCTTAGGTCTAGGATGGGTCTCATCTTGTCGTCGACCTTTGGTACTAGGAAGTACGTTGAGTATATTCCCTTGTTCCTTTCCCTGAAGGGAACTCTTTCTATGGCCTGTTTTTGTAGAAGTTCTTGCACTTCTTCCTGAAGCCTCGCCAGCTGTTCTCTTGCTGGTGGCTTTCCCCTTGGTTTTCTGTTTGTTGGCTTTCTCTCCAACTCCAAGCAGTATCCGAATTGGATGATGTTTAGGATCCATTTGTCTGATGTGATTTCTCTCCATTCTTGGAGATAGAACTTTAATCTTCCTCCCACTGGTGTCATGTGGTCATAGGTGTTTAGATTGTCCTGACCCCTTCGTACGCGGTGCCCCCTGGGATCCTTTCTGTGGTCGGGCACCCGGAGGTCTCTGAAGTCACTTCAAGGTGGGCTGCTGCCCCCCTCTTCTATTCTGGCCACGTCCATTCCTCCCTTGAAAGGACTGACCTCTTGGTTGGTACTGCCAGGACTGCTTCTGGTGACCTTGCTGAGCCTGCGAGTCTGCCTGGTGCATCTGCTGGAAGGCCTGGTGCGATGTACCTGGCTGGTTTCCACCTCTCCCGCCGGGCCTCCGTGCCAGGGTGCCTCTCCTGTTGCCTCTGAACTGCAATGCCCCCATGGATCTTGCCGTCTCGTTATCTTTTTAGAGTTGGCATAGTTTCTCGTCAACTGTTGCTCCGAAAAGCGTTTCGCCGTTGAACGGTGTGCTCAGGATACTGTGTTGTACCTCGGGTTTGAACCCTGAGATCCTGAGCCAGGCGTGCCTCCTTTCCGTGACACCCATCATCATGAGCCTGCTGGCGGTGTCTGCCCCGTCCAGGGCCGTCTTAAGGCAATAATTTGCCGCGTTCTTCCCTTCTTCGATCAATTTTTCGGCCTTCTGCCTGGCATCCTGGGGTAGGTCCTTCACCAACTGTCCCAGCCCCTCCATGATCTGATACATGTGCCTGTTTAACAGGGCGTTGGAATTAGCCATTCGCCAGTGGGTCGCGGCATTCCGCTCGATCCTTCTCCCCACCAGATCCATCCTCTTGCTCTCCTTATCCGGTGGTGGGCCCGAGGTAGTGGATACGCTCGCCTTCTTCCTAGCTGTGGCCGTGATAATGGAGTCGGCGGAGACCTCGCCTCGAATGTAGGCCGGGTCCTTCGAGGAGTGTTTGTATTTTCTCTCTGTTCTGGGAGTTACCGCCTTGCATGTTGCGGGCTCTTTGAACACTTCCTTTCCCTGAGCCAAGACGCTCTCGAGCATTGGCAGGAACTGGCTTCTTGTTTGTGTTGGGAGCAATGTCTCTAGCAGGAAGTCTGCTTTCTGCTTTTCCTAGTCGAGCTTTAGCTTGAATGCAGTTGCGGCAGATTGTATCGCCGAGTTGTATGCCCCGATGTCGTCCGGCGGCGAGGGTCTCGAGGGGTATGAGTCGACCGCCTCTTCCGGGCTCTCGGTGTCGACGTCTAGGTAATCCTCCTCGCATGGGTCAGAGGTGGCCGACTCGGCGTCCAACCTATTGCCCTCATCGTCCTCATAGCTGTAATCCTCGTAGGGATTCTCTTCACCTTCCTGGTCGTCGACCATCTCGTCGCTAGGCACATGGTCGTCGACATGTTCTTCTTCCTCCTCGACCAGATCTAGCACGACGTGCTTGGTCTTGTGTGGAATCATGAAGGCACTCATCTCGGCGGCGACATCTTTTCTCCGCTGCAAGAGGCTTGCCATCTCGGCTTCTAGCCGACGCCTCTTCCTTTCCATCTCGGCCGAGTTTTCGGCTTCGGAACGTTCGGCCCCTCTCTTCGTCGTCTGGTTCGGCGGCGAGATTTTCAGCGTCGACGGCTTGGACGTCGAACTGGCTTTCGGGTCCTTGGACGGTGCCGAGGCTTTAGGGTCTTTTTCCCTCTACGTCGATCGGTCCCTTTCGGCGACGATCTTCGACGCTTTCTGCTGCTCAACAGCTTTCGGCGCCAGGGACTCCTTCTCCGAGGATCCGCTGGGCCTGCTTGTGGTCGCGGACGGCAGATGTCGCTGCGTCGGCGCCTTCGGGCTCTTGGCCTCGTACTTTCGAGACTCAGTCTCTCGTGCTCTTGTGGGACGTCGAGTCTCCTACCTTATCAGGCGTCTTCTTGTAATCGGTCTCTACGACCGTGTAGCTGTCGTCTTCGGCGGCAGCGTTGTCCTCCTCCTCCGAGGACATCCCCAGCTCGTACAGCGATGGCGTCGGGGATTTTCCTTCGAGGGCGGCGTGTGCTACCCTCTGTCTCTTCCTCACACGAAGGGTCTTCTGGGCGAAGACGGCGCAGGCGTTGCAGTCCTCGCTTCTGTGTTCTACCGGTAGGCAAAGGTTGCAAACCGGGTGCTGGTCCTTCTGCGCGTACTTGTGTCTGCAGTTCGGGCAGAACTTGAACGGCGTGTTGTCCATCCTCGTGCGTTCAGGCCTCCCTGAACGCGTGGACGTCGACGATCGTCGAAGTTCGAGGTTTTCACCTTCTTTTCTCCTCGTCAATGTTCCAATACAATTCCTTAGTCTTCTTTTTCCAATATCTACTCCAACTTCCACTCTTTTCAGTACTTTCTCCAAAAATGTCTGGAGCCCAACGGGAACGATCCAGACCCGACTGCGGAAAAAAGAATCCGAAGATGGCACCCAAGAGTGGGAGCTTCCGCAGGAAACATGCCGACGTCACCGGAAATGCACCCGAGGAGGTGTGACGCCGACGCCCACAAGGGCTACAAAAAAAAAAAAAAAAAAACAAAGAAAAGACTACGAATCCGGACCCAACCACAAGACCGCGGAATATGCACAGCATAGTGAATCCAGAAAGATTCACGCTGCAAAACTTGCCTTTAGAGTTTCTTGGGACCCGGAGTACTGCATACATGTTCATCGTAGACTAGCTGTGTTCATCAGACTTCAGCCAGGAAAGAGTGCTTCTTCAGAAGGAAAGTACATGATGGCTGGGCTCAGCTCTTCATCACTGGATTTGACTCTAGTCATAAAAGTGGATGCTCCGGCAGTCTGACAGGATCACTCGTGATAACCTGCTGGGTAGACCCCTCCAAATCATTGGTTTATTCAAGAGGTTTATATAGGATATTGATCACGGACTTTGAGCCAGCAAAATCTAGTGGGGATTTCCCAAATAAGAGATGCAACCGGTCTAAAATAGCAACATAAACGTGTAGTCTGAGTCAAGTTATTTTCGTATTACAAGTCTGCTGTAGATATTGAGTAGTTTGTGGCAGACTTGTGTTGCCTGATTTTATAACAAATTATTGCTTAGATGAAATGACACTGTGACAAGAAAAAGATATGTTGACGGAGGACCAAAGCGAGGCAGGCTAACCTAACGCTTTCAAAGCGGAGTCAGACTTCGGAGTTCACGACATCACAGGGATACATCCTTCGGGCGGGGGGGGGGGGGCGCGAGATCTCTCCACCGCAAAGCAACATGCCCAACGGAAGAACATTTGCTAGGATATCCAGGTGCCAACTATCCAAGTATTCTATTTGTCTCACTATCAGAGTAGCCCGTTACCACACAATGCCTTTAGTTTCCCAAATAAGCTGATTTTACCTCAGTTCCCAGAGTCAGAAACCAATTATTCTTGTGTATTCTTACCAAACAGTAACACTCACCTTCTTTCCTTCCTTCCTTCCTTCCTTCCTTTATTCATTCACATGGATGCCACAAATAAAAACAGTCCTCTCATTCGGAATGATACACACCAATTCAAATGCATTTGGCTGGTGAATAACGTAAATGGGTCTAATCAAAAGTATTTGCCAAGCAAGAAATTCTCACATGAAAGTCAATCTTGTGAAGGCTAAATATGTTAGAGCTCATTGCATAATGACGGAAGCGCCCAACTCTAAATCAGCAAATCGCTATCCCACATTCTCTCCAAGTAGAATATTCATATCTTAAAATAATATTTATATAATGAAACTACAAACCATTTTTCTATTGAGCTTCGTCATTATGTCTCGTCCTAGTGTAAAAAATGCCTGTAAAACAAGAAATCAGACAGTGCATTAAACCTCTACAAGCCAGTGGTGGAAATGTCAATTCAGCTCTATAGGAACATCCCCGCTCACCCCAAAAATGAAGGCTCACTGACACTCAACAACAAATATTACTCCGTGCGTACGATTGATCGCAATAAGGTATGAGTCCTAGTTAGGGGCCCATGCCTTGTTCAGTGCTGTAGATTTGCTGACTTTCAATGAAGATCTCCCGGAGGTGTCTATATCTTGTGTAGGGAAACACAAACATCACATCAATTCATGTTTAAAAAAACACAAATTCACTGAAAAAAAAATTGGAAAATGCTACTTACCAATATGCATCTGTCCTTGGCATGTAGAGCTGCAGATTCCTACACTTTGCATTAGATCGCCACCTGGTGTTGGGCTCAGATGATTGCATGTTGTCGTCATCTTGGAAGAAGTCTTTGTAGTCACGGGATAGGAGACTCCTCCCTTGGACGATAGTGCCCATGGGCATCAACTCCATCCTTAGATTGTTTTTAGTCATGATGGGAAATGATGGAGTTAATAGAAATAAAGAAGTGATGTCCATAAGTGTATATCTAATGAAGATAAAAACTGGAAACAGATACAGGTCCCAGGAAGGCGGGAGGGCGTGTAGGAATCTGCAGCTCTACATGCCAAGAACAGATGCATACTGGTAAGTAGCATTTTCCGTTCAAGGCATATGAGCTGCAGATCCTACACTTTGCATTGATTGTGCAGCAGTGTCTCCCCTAGCGGTGGTCACCTGTATCCGTTGCAGTAGTTTAAAAGAGTTTTGAGGACAGCTTGGCCTACTGCAGCTTGCTACTTAGCTTGCACAACAACACAATAGTATTTAGTGAAGGTGTGTGTTGTAGACCATGTTTCTGCTTTGCAGATGTCTTCTAGGGGAACGTTCCCTAAGAAAGCCATGGAGGTTCCTAGTTTGAGTGTGGAGTGCGCTCTAGGAGGAACTGTTAATGTGCGTTTTGCCTTGTGATAGCATATTTGTATACATTTAACAATCCACCTTGCAATTCCTGATTTAGAAATGGGGTTGCCTTTGTGTGGTGGAGATAAATCTACAAATAGCTGCTTTGTTTTGCAAAAGGATTTGGTCTGATCAATGTAATAGAGAAGAGCTCTTTTTACATCTAGTGTGTGTAGAGCTCTCTCTGCTACAGAGTCTGGGATTTGAAAACACACTGGTAACTCCGATTGGTTTAGATGAAAAGGAGTAATTAGGTTAGGAAGGAATTTCGTATTAGTCCGTAGAACCACCTTGTTACGGTGTAATTGTAAAAATGGTTCTTGTATAGTGAAAGCTTTAATCTCACTAACTCTCCTAAGAGAGGTAATAGCAATAAAGAAAGCGGTTTTCCATGTGAGAAATTGCAGTTTACACTTATGTAAAGGTTCAAAAGGGGGGCTTATGAGCCTGGTAAGAACAATGTTTAGGTTCCACACCAGAGAGGGTAGTAACCTAGGAGGAATGATTCTTTTTAATCCTTCCATAAAACCTTTGATTGCAGGTACTCTAAATAACAACATATGTTGTCTGTTTTGTAAATATGCAGCAAAGGCTGCAAAATGTAAACGTATAGATGAATATGCTAGATTACATCTTTGTAAATGGAGAAGGTAACAGATATTTTGGTTGGAAGCATCTAAAGGATCAATTTGATTATTAGTGCAGTAAATGGCAAATCTTTTCCATTTAGCAGTATAGCAAGCTCTAGTAGTAGGTCCTCTGGCTTCTTTAATGATATTCATACTGTTTGGTTACCTTAACCTGCCACCAGAATCTAAGACTTCAGGAGCCAGATCGCCAGATTCAGTTGATTTGGATCTAGATGCCTGATGTCTCCACAGTTTTGCGTTAGCATGGATAGTGTCAGAGACAGTTTTGGTGTGGTGAACCACGGTTGGCGTGCCCATGTGAGAGCTACCAGGATCAGTTTAAGAGACTGTTGTCTGAGCTTGCGTACTACTAATGGTATTAGTGAGATTGGCGGAAAAGCGTACGCACATCTGCCTGACCAGTTCATCCATATTGCACTGCCCTTGGACAGCGGGTGTGGAAACCGGGCAGCGAAGGTTGGGCATTTTGCGTTTGTGTGTGGCAAACAGGTCTATGTGAGGATGACCCCACTTTTGAAAAAATGGTTGAACTTGCAGATGTAGTTCCCATTTGTGAATCTGTTGTGACTGTCAACTTAACAAATCGGCAATCTGATTGTGAACTCCTGGAAGGTGTTCTGCAAGCAGATAGATCTTTTGTGGAATGGCCCATCTCCAAATGTTTTGTGCAAGCTGGGACAGCTTCAGGGAATGTGTGCCTCCTTGTTTTTGTATGTAGTACATGGCTGTCATGTTGTCTGTCCGGATTAAGACAGCTTTGTTTCGTATTTGCACTTGGAAGGACCTCAGTGCTAGGAAAATCGCCAGCAACTCTAGGTGATTGATATGAAGCACCTTTTTTTGAGCGGTCCATCTTCCCAGAGTTGTGTTGTGGAGCAGATGTGCTCCCCATCCTATCAGGGATGCGTCTGTTGTCAGTACTATCTGTCGAACAGGCTCGAGGAAAGGCCGCCTTCTGGACAAGTTTTTGGGGTTCCACCACTGCAGAGAGCGATGTGTGCAGCTGTCCACCAACACCAGGTCTGTAAGTTGTCCTTGTGCCTGATTCCACTGATGTGCTAAACATTCCTGCAAAGGGCACATTTGCAGTCTTGCATATGGTACAAAAGAAAATGCAAGATGCCATCATGCCTATTAATTGCATGAACACTCTGGCTGGGAGACAATGTTGGTTTTGAAACCTTGTGACTAAGGCTTGAATGCTCTGTATCCTGGCTGGACTGGGATAAGCTAGAGCCTGGGAACCGCAACCGGCCCTGGCAAAGTGGTCCCCACTCGGGGGAGGGGAGGGCTGGTTGAAGATGCCGCCAAGCTCTTTGCCAGGGGCCGGTTTTCGGTCAATTTTGGTACAGGGCCTGTTTTGCGGCTATGCTGCAAAAACAGCCCTGTAACAAAAACAGCCCGTAGGGGCCCAAAACCGGCCCCCACCCATGAGGGGCATTGGGGGATTACCCGGTGCCTGCTATGGCCAGTCCTTGGCTAGAGCTGTATTGGTGTTTATTAGCCCCTAGGTATTAATGTACATGAGAGGGCAGTAGATGTGACTTGGTATGGTTTATTGTAACCCCAAAGTTGTGCAGTGTTTGAATTGTTTGAGAACACACTGTTGAACGACTTGGCTTTTATGAGCCAATCGTCTAAGTATGGGAAGACATGGATATGTTGTCTTCTGAGATGTGCTGCTACTACTGCTAGGCACTTTCTAAACACACGTTGTGCAGTTGTGACCCCGAATGGAAGGACTTTGAACGGATAATGTTGTCCTTCTAGCACAAACCTGAGATACTTCCTGTGAGAAGGATGTATGGGAATGTGAAAGTAGGCGTCTTTGAGGTCTAGTGTAGTGAGGAAATCGCCTTGTTGCAACAATGGGAGCACTTGCTGTAAAGTGATCATGTGAAAATGATCCGAGTGTATATACAGATTGAGAGGCCTTAGGTCTAGAATTGGTCTTAGTGTCCCATCCTTTTTGGGTATTAGGAAGTAGAGTGAGTAGACGCCTGTTCCTTGATGTTGCAATGGAACTAACTCTATTGCATCTTTTTGCAGCAATGAGATAACCTCTTGTTGGAGCAGCGTTAGATGTTCTGTGGACATTGGACGATGTCTGGGTGGTATATTTGAAGGGGTAGCTGTAAGCTCTAGGCAGTAACCATACTGGATAACCTATCTTACCCACTTGACTGTTGTGATGGAATTCCAGACAGGTAGGAACTGTGTTAATCTCCCCCCTATAGGAGTGGAATGCTGTTGGGGAAGCTGAAGGAAGTCAGTGTTTAGTGGTGGAGGAGGTTTGATTGTTGTTATAACCTCCACCCCTTCCCTTATTATTACCTCTGTAGCCTCCTCTAAAACATCCTCTATTGGAGGATGTTTGCATATGGTTTCTAAAGGAAGCTGAATTGTCTGCTCCAGTTTGTTTGGAGCCTCCTCTATAAAAGAAGCGACGAAAGGAGCCTCTTGCTTGAGTGGACTGCAGAGCTCCCATATATTTGGCTGTATCAGTGTCTTTTTTCATTTTCTCAAGTGCTATGTCTACCTCTAGACCAAACAATTGTTGTTGGTTGAATGGTTGATTTAAGATGGTTGTTTGCACCTCTTGCTTAAATCCTAAAATGCGTAGCCATGCATGTCTTCTAAAGAGGACCCTAGTGTTTATTGCTCTAGATGCAGTGTCTGATACATCAAGAGCGCACTTGATTGAGACATTTGAAATTAGCTTACCCTCTTGTATAAGGTCATTTTCCTGTGCCTTATATTGGTCAGGTAGATGTTGTAAAAGGGTTTCTAACTGGTCATAATGAGCCCGGTTGTATCTTGCGAGGAGGGCTTGTGTGTTAGCTATATGCCATGTATTGCTAGCTTGTGCAGCTATCCTTTTGCCTGAAGCATCTATTATTTTTGATTCCTTATCAGGAGGTGGTGCCTCACCTGATGTCTCAATTTGCTCTTTTTCTAGTGTTTGAAACGACTAGGGAATCTAAGGATAGCTGTTCTTTAATGTAAGCAGAATCCCCAGAAGCAGGCCTGTACTTTTTTTCTATTCTTGGGTTTATGATCCTAGCTCGTACAGGATCTTTAAACACTTTTGGAGAATGATTAATGACCCCTTTAATCGTAGGTATTATTTGAACAGACTTTTGGGAGTGTTCAAAAGTCTGTAACCAAAAAATCTTCCTCTGCCTCATCGGAGTGCATTGTTACATTGCGATAGATGGCAGCCCTATTGAGTAGATGTCCAAACCCAATATTATCTTCAGGAGGAGAGGGTTTGGATGGATATGTATGTGGGTCAGGCATATCCGGTACATCTTGTGGGTTTGGATATTCCCATTCTGGTGCATCACTAGGGTATGGAAAGGGCTCATCTGGGTCTCCCCCATCCTCTAGGTTATACTCCTTATCATTCTGAGGAGGTGTCTGTGGAGGTGAAGATTGAGGTGGAGAATTTGGTGGTGAATGAACAGGTGAAATTTGAGGGGAAATGTTCAAAGGAATAGGAGGTGAAAGAGGAGGTACAGGAGAAGAAGGGTGCATAGGTGATGTAGCAGAATCCTTCTTTACAGGCACTGGAGTTAAAGGTGCTGTATCTCGCTTCCTCTTCCTATGTGGCATAGTGGAAACATGTCCTGTTTTTGGATCTATGTATATCCTTTTTTGCAAAGGATCAGGTCGAAAAATCTTTTCTTCTTGAGCAATCGCTTTCGGCGCCGATTCTTTCGGTTCTGGGCCTGGTTTTTGCTTGTATTTAGCCTTAGGAGTTGTTATAGAATCATTTGGCATAGTTTTCGGCATCATAGGTAATGTCTTTGGAGTCTAGGCCTGGTTCGAGGGCTTGGAGGCATCAGAAGCAGGCTTTGAAGGTTTCGGCACCGAAGATTTCGGGCTGGAAGCTGTTTTGGTCACCTTGGAAGCGTCGGAAACAGGCTTCATTGGTTTCGGAACTGTCTTGTCTTTAGGAGTTGATGATTTCTGAGTATTCTTCTGAACCGGGACTTCTTTCGGTTTCGGTGCAGAGGGAGCTGGTAGTATCGGAATGTGCGGTTTGCTCGGTATGGAGCTACCGGAAGGCTTTAATATTTTCTTCGGAGCCTGGCTCGATGGCGGGATTTTCGAAGCAGTGTTTTGGTCTAGACTCTGCCCTGAAGGCGGAGTTTTGACCGTTGCCTTTGGTTTAGGTGTTGGAGCTGGAGTAGGGGCAGTTGTACTCATGCGATGACCTGATGGTATGGAGTCATCGGAGCCGTCTGCCTCAGATACGATCTGGTGATAATCGAATCTTCCTCCGGGACACATGGACCTTGGTCGAAGATATCCACTGGTTCCGGAGCGGATCTCTGCATGTCACGTCGACTGGTCCTCCAATGGTCTTCTTGGATCGAATGGACGCACAAACTGTGCAGCTCGACTCGTCGTGTTCTGGTGATAAACACAGGTTACACACCTTGTGATGGTCGCTGCGTGGAAATTTTGCTCCACACACAGGGCTTTTTTTGAATGGTGTCCTTTTCATGAGTTGTAGGTCTCACCACGTGGGTAGGCACAACGGCCCGCGTCAACTACCGGAATATAAAACTGATGAAGTCGAGTCTATGGATATTGATATCGAAAGTGGTTTTATAAAGTTTTGCACGTCGAAGTACTTGGAAAGTAGATTTCGAACCGGAGCGGAAAAGTTGCATGCGAACCGAGTTGCGGAAAAAAAACTAAGGATGGAATCGATGCCCATGCACACTATCGTCCAAGGGAGGAGTCAACTATCTCGTGACTACAAAGACTTCTTCCAAGACGACAACAACATGCAATCATCCGAGCCCAACACTAGGTGGCGATCTAATGCAAAGTGTAGGATCTGCAACTCATATGCCGCAAACCAAATGTTACAGAGACGTTGCAGCCATATTTACGCCTAGCCACACAATACCATAGAAAATCAGCAGTTACAGCTATACTTCTATTTCTACTTATCTGAAGAAACTATAACTTGCACTGTTCGGTAACTTTAGGCCTTACGTAATAATTTAACATAAGTATAACTAACTAGGGGCGTAGTCGAGATGGCAGCACGAATGGTCGCGTATTGTCGCGCTCTGTCGCAGCCTACTGGAATCCTGCTGTACACCCTCAACAGAGATGCCCTAATATCACTGTTGACCACCTCCCCCCCCCCAAATACATTATTTGGGCCCATACAAACTGGACAGGGGCGAAACCCAGCCAATTATGCCAAAGCCAAGAGCTCCGGCCGCGTTGGCGGCAAACTGACTAATGGCCACTGCACGGTGCAAGGGAGGAAGACTAGACCCTCCCCATGAGACTCGCCTCAGGCGAAAGACAGCAAGACTCTGAGATGAACCCCCGATGCCCTGACGACAAAGCTTGCGTGTTAAGTCTGCCAGACGAACCTCCACCCCCCCCACCCCTGAAGGCCTATCCGGCCAAGCAATCCACCTTTCCAGGACGTTTCCAGAGGTGAGCTGAGAGTGAGATTGAGGTTGTGTGGTGTGGTGGTGGGAGGAGGAGTTGCGCGGAGAGTGATGCTACCGCAATGTGCCAAGAGAGACCTTGGGGAATTGGTCCTACTGCATGGTGATCCTGCTCCTCTCTGGGAACTATGAGATCCTCCTTGAGACATACCAGTGGAGAGGGTTGCTGAGAGGTGATGGCGTAGCCAGAGTTCGCCACACCCCTGTCACTTACGCCTCGTGAAAGTCTACTCCTCCACATGGAAGGCCTGGAGTACCTCCCCTCTCCCCTCCCTCGAACATGACTTGCTTTAACTCTAGGAGCCGCAGAAGCAGCACAACACTGACGGGTGCCAATAACTCACCCCCTCCCTCACAGGTGGAAACATTCAACGTAATCGTTTCTTGTTCGTCTATGCCATTACCCAGGTATTCCCGCCTGAGCCATCAGGACAAAGGGCTTCCTTCCCTGGTGGACCTGGTGTGAGGGAAGAGCCAGCTTGAAGGCGGCATCTGGGGATACAAGCGGCCCAAAAACCACTCCATCAAAAGGGCATATGCTGGTACCAGTCTGGGCAAATCCCTGCCCGTAGGCCTGTCTGGGGTACCGGCGTCCCCAGATGGCCCCTCAGACCTGGATGTCACGAACCTGCCCACGTATATTACTGCCAGGCTTTCGACACTCCTCGGGCACGAGGCCCCTTTGGAGCCACAGCACACCGCGGATACCCAACAACCAGGCCGGTGCCCGCCATTCACTGAGGCCTCCCTCCCCAGCTGGTGTATTCTGCAGAACGTGTGTGGGGGGGATCTATTTCGAGCCGTCACTGCAGACGAGTTGCCCTCCGAGGCGGTGTCTATCAGCGATGGGTATCCCTGGAATGTACATGGAAGGGCTCTCCCTGGAATAGGTCTGCTGAGATCCTCCCTGGAATATGCCTGCTGGTGCCCACCACCCGAATGTGCCGATCAAGGCCCTCCCTGGAATGTGATTGCTAGGGGCCTCCCTGCAATGTGTCTGATGGGGAACTTGATGGAAAAGCCAGCAGGGCCCACCCTGGAATGTAGTATTAGGACCCTCCCTGGAATGTCTTGTGGGGCCCTCCTTGGAATGTGGCTGCTGAGAAATGTTGTTGCTAGGGTCCTCCTGCAATGACGGATGGGGAGTGTGCCTGCAGTGTGTGTGAGAGAGAGAGCAGTGTGAGAGACAGCATATGTGTGTTCTAGGGAGAGACAGCAGTGTGAGAGAGACAACAGTGTGAGAGAGACAGCAGTGTGAGAGAGACAGCAGTGTGAGAGAGACAGCAGTGTGAGAGAGACAGCAGTGTGAGAGAGACAGCAGTGTGAGAGACACAGCAGTGTGAGAGAGACAGCAGTGTGAGAGACACAGCAGTGTGAGAGACACAGCAGTGTGAGAGACACAGCAGTGTGAGAGACACAGCAGTGTGAGAGACCTTTTATTTATGTTTGGGTTTTTAAAACCTAAATAAAACGCATTGTTATTTGCAATGTCAATAGCTCAAACTCGCGTAAATATGCGACTTATTGCATTGCAAATGCAATAGGTCTCGCATTTGCGAAAGATTAAGCTATAGGCATTGTAAAGGACAATGCCATTTATTTATCTGTTTTAAAAACAAACACATAAATAAAAGTGTTGTCATTAACAATGCCAATAGCTCAAACTTTTGCAACGGCGAGACCGTTGCATTGTAAATGCTTGTTTAGAACTGAGTCAATCGACCAGTTTTGGGATCTTTAACATGAGTCTTTTGTGGAGGATCTGGATGGAACAGTTCCCTCTGTGGGAGGGAGATCGTACTGTGCCGAGGTTTTCGGTTCCATAGGCTTTTTCGGGACCGAACTGATCGAATCTTTTGGCTTTGTAGTGTCTTTGTCCGGTGGGGCGTGTTTTTTGGGCTCCGACGGTTTTTTCGGCTACGAAGCATGTGAATCAGGTGCTTTCGGTGCCAATTTCTTGCTTGGCTCAGAGTGTGGTTTTGGTGCCGAGGAGCCTGCCTGTGCCAGTTTTCGACACCAAGTGCTTGGATGTGGAAGCAGCTGGCGTGGAGGTGGGAGAAGATGGCTTCTTTTTCGGTGCAGGTAGTGTACCGGCACCGAGGATAGGCTGACTCGAGCCAGAGTCGCCTACAGGCTTATTAGGCTGTTTGCCAAGCCCGAAAGTGGGGCATATGAAGCAGTGTCTCGGTGTGTACCCGGGCCCGAAGGTGAGGGTGTGACCGTAGCCTTTTTCGAGGGTGTCGAGGAAGGGTCTGGGTCGACGTGTGTCCTTACGACCCTCTGTGCCGGAGTGATGTCCTAGACGTCTGAGTCGTCGACCTCTGAGTCGCGGTCGACGCCATGTTCTTGCTGTTGCTCTGGCACGTCGACGCCCTCTTGTAAGATGTCGTCCTCGATCGAAGATGGCGAGTGAGCCATGGTTCTTAGAGCTCGTCGGTCCGAATAGTCTTTTTGGAGCGGAAGGAGGCACAAGCGGAACAGTCTCAGGCCTCGTGCTCCGGTGAGAGGCAAAGGTTGAACACCTCATGTAGATCGGTGTGGGGAAACTTCGACCCACATTGAGGACACTGCTTAAATGTCATCCTTTCCATGAGCCAGAGAGTAAGGCCCAAATAGGCCCGAGGCCTTCGTCGACGACCGGAATCTAAGGTTTTGAGGTCGTGAAGAGTCCCATGGAATGGAAGTGCGCTCGAGACAATACTGTCGAACTGGGTGAGGATTGCGCGCCGAAGGAAAATCGGTTCCAAACTGGAGCGCAGGAAACACATCCGAGCCCGATGGCGGAAAAAAACAATCTAAGAATGGAGCAGATGCCCATACGCACTATTGTCCAAAGGAGGAGTCACCTATCCTGTGACTTCCAAAGACTTCTCAGGACAAAAATAACTGCAAACATCCGGGCCCAACACTATGTGGCGATCTAATGCACAGTGTGTAATCTGCAGCTCATATGCCTCGAACATGTTATTATGAAATCATGAGAAGAGAGCCTCAGAAAGTGTGCATGGTCTAAATGTTGGATACGCCTTCTATTCAGCAGGTGTCTTAGGATGAAAGACTGATGTTTGCATTATCTAGCTCATGGATTCCAAAGAAGCTGATGGGTTGAACACCCTAAATCGTTGAAATAGCTTTCACAGTTAAGAAACACAGGGTACTAAATAAATATAAGCAAATCTAAGGAGCTGATGCAAAACAAAATGAATCTAATTTAGGGCCAGCGATACCTGCGGTATTGGAAAATCCATCTTTCGTCCCCCAGATATTAAGTAAGATCTGTGCTCGAGATATGCGGTAGATCTTTACCAACCTCAGAAGCATTTTGTAAGAAGTGGAGCCCAAATGCTGTTGATGTATAATGGTGGAGACTAGATGGTGTAAAAGTGAACCAAAACCGGGAAGGCGGCAATTGCTTGGTGTGGGATATATCACCTGCAGACTTATTGGGCTATGAGCAAGCCTTGATGTGGTAAATATAAAATACATTTCTGCACCATGGGGAATGATCACATTGTCCACATATTCATTTTAGAAAATTGTTATTTGCGTTTATTAGTGGAAAATAAACAGATAGTTTGGCGAGCAGCTTGTCCCACCCTCAACGCTTTGGCTCAATTCCCCTCAATTGTCTTATGTTGCAATCGAACTATTCTGATTGTGCCATTTATCTGCCGAGTTCAGACTAGTCCATGGTCAGGTCTTGACTGATCAATATTATTTTATATCGCTGTTTTTCTGAGCACTTATCCTGTGGAAGTCACCACTTAAATGTTTTAGTAACCCCACCCCCACCCTGACAGTCATGTTGTTTACTCCTAGAATACAAAACAAATATTTCAGATCTAATAGCATACTTTCTGCTATGCATAACCTCTAGCATTTTAAAATTATTCATGGCAGTCTAGTGTCAGGTGGATCCAACAATAGCTGGATCAATGTCGAGCACTCCATCAGGTCTACTGGGAGTTCCTTACCCTGTTGATGTATATTTCCCCTTGTTCCCAATCCGCCATAAATGTATTATGTGTTGAGCACGTTTAGAGATCTGTTTAAAAAAACATTGTCAGCCAATACGAAGCCTTCTAATTAATTTGGAGAAAAGTATGCAAGCAATTGGCAGCCCAGTAGAGGTAGAAACAGTTGTATACACAACACAAATGTAAACTTTTGACAGCATGAACTGTGTTTGCCCTTAGTAAATGATGTTCCAACTTGTAAAAAAAAAAAAATGCTAGGGAAACGCACAAAATAATGTACGTTTAAGAGAGACATTTATAGGACTTTCACCAGTGGAGAGAAAAAAAGTTTAATTTGCAGACGACCTGTGGCAAACATGGTCTACATTTTCTAAATAGAAAAAAATCATTAAATGCCAGTTAACTTACCTCTTCTACATTGATGCTAGATTTTGCACTGGTCTCCAAGAACTTAATCCCATAATCAATAGCCAACTAGAAAAAGAAACAAAATCAGGCATATTAAACATAATGCAAGCCAAACCAACAATAAAAACTTCAGAGCACATTCTAGCTCTCTAATCTAGTCTTTTAATAGAATTTAGCAGTCAAACTGCAAGTTTAAGACTGATCCTTAAAGCTTGGGGGTTGCCACCTTTTGTAGCTGAAGAAAGAAGACTACATGTATACCTGAAACAAACTGACATTTTTAGGTTTCGCCTGGCGTTACTGCGCAAGCGGTTCGCGCAGGCGAAATCTAATGTTTACAATATTGGCTATAGGAACGTCCCCCGGCTCCCATTGGCTAGCTCCATAAATGGAGGCTAGCCATTGGAAGCCGGATATGTCCGTCAAGGCCGGACCAGATTCGTGGGTGTTCCGGCGATTTTTTCCCTCTCCGCCTCTGCGATGTCGTCATCGTGGGCGGGGTTTATTTTTTTGGGGCGTCCAGGTTTGTGTTAGTCATTCCGCGGCCGACCGCCGCCGGAAGTCCAGGTGAATGCTTTCCGTGTGTTCCCGCACCCCCCTCCCGCTGTCCGTCTTCCCGTTCCTGACCCCCCCGCTGTTAGTGTCTTTCCCGCCCCCCTCTCGCTGTCCGTGCCTTTCCTTGTTGTCTTTTGTAGCTGGTTTCATGCCAAATAGTGTAAGGTGTTTGTGCCGATCACCATATATTGTGGGAGGCGTGCATGTGTTGTGTTGAGTAATGCATTCTGACTAGTTTCTTCGTGTGTAGTTGTTGTTGCACTATCTTTACATTGACGCGTTTATCATGAGTTTGTGATCTTTGCTTGTACTGCGCATAAACTGTCCTGTTTATCTGCTCGATTGATTAACTGTTTTATTTTTTGGGGGGGTTTTTTCACCCCGGCGAGTATGTGGTGAAGGTTATCTTTACTTCTTTGCTTTTTCATCTCAGTTTTAACAGACTACTTCCCAGCAATCACCATAACTTCCTCTTCTTGATTAAATCTTTTCCTCCAGTTCATAGACCTTTCTCCCCCTGCCAACCTACGCCCCTCCCCCTTCCTTTGGGCAGCATTGAGTTGTGCTTCCTACTCTGTTTCAGAAGTTTTTCAGTGTTTTTTGCTGCGCGGCCAAAGAACGTCTCACAAACAGTCAACTGGTTAAAAATAAATCCAGCAGTTGTTGAAGGGGCAGCGCGCAATGAGAACCAGGAAGGCTAATTGTTGCTGCCTCTAAGCATCAGACAGAGCCTCGGGCTGGGGAAGGACAGCTGGACACCTCCGCTCCCTCACAGAGGGCCCCTCCCTAGGCAAAGAGCAGCGTTCTGCGGCTGGAGAAAACATGTTGGGAGGTGGCAGAACAACTGATAGGCATCTGTGTTTGCCTCTTCAAAGAATACAAATTAAAATAAAAAAAATTAAAAAAGTATGAGTCAGAGAAACACACGAGCCTGTGGTGTTCAGTGTGGAGAGCAGCGCGCGCTCCTGTCATGCAATCGTTCCTTTATTGCACGTGGGAGACGGCAGGCAGTGTTCCAGTCTTTTTCATTACGGTTCTGGGACATTATTTTGTCACCCACCCACTCTCCCTCTGCCGCTGTTTATTCCCAGTGCTTTTTTTTTGCCGACAGTCAAAATCTAGATTATTTTCTTACGCCCCCGTTCACTTGCATAATGTTACCATTAGTAACAGCGCACCACAATTGTGCCCGAGGGGTGCTGTTCCCATAGACTCGTCCAAACAAACATTTTAACTTTGTAATGCTTGCAGAAGTTGCTCCGACTATTTAGCAAGGGATGCTGTTAATAACAGTGCTGGCACTAAGCAGTGATCCTGTTATAAAGAACCCATGTGCAGTGTCTTTTAAGGGTGAACAGAATTCTTGTGGAGGGGGATTACGTTATGTGCCACTGTTGACTACATCATGCAAACCACAATTTAATCGCGGCCGTGGGCGGGGTTTATTTTTTCTGACGGCGAGGTTTCATTTGGTCATTCCGCCACCGGAAGTCCAGGTGAGTGCCTTTCTTGCCATTCCCTACCCCCTCCCGCTGTCCATGTGCCTGCCCGCCCCACTCCCGCTGACCGTGTGCCTGCCCGCCCCCCTCCCGCTGTCCCTGTGCCTGCCCATCCTCTCCCGCTGTCCCTGTCCCTGTCCCTGTGCCTGTGCCTGCCCACCCCCTCCCGCTGTCCGTGTGCAGCTAACCCGCCCCCCCTCCCGCTGTCCGTGTTTAATGCTAGTTTGGAGAGGTTTTCGGCTACACAAGCACAAAGGGAACCCTGAAAAGAACTGAATCTATTTTTTTTGTGCCAAGTGAATTTGGAAAGCGCTTCGTGATGGACTGTGTCCATTTTTGGAGAGCTAAATTAGCTGCTGCTGGGGCATTGTTTTTGTTGACGCAGTGTATAGGTTGTGAGGCCGTGTAGCTGCCACCGCAGTGGGCGAGCAGAGGAAGGAAGAGTTCTGGCCTCCGTTTCCTGGCTGTGGCATTCGTGCCCTGGGAGCCTTTCTCCTGATAGCACCATCGGAAGCTGGAGACGGCAGAGTCCCCATGTCTGAAAGGCTCGGTGGTTTCTGAAGCTGTCCAGATGGCTCTCTCTTCTCAAAGTTTACTGAAAGATGTTCTCACTGTAGGTGGGCAATGCTTCTTAAACTGCCACCGCAGTGGGCGAGCAGAGGAAGGAAGAGTTCTGGCCTCCGTTTCCTGGCAGTGCCTTTCACACTCATGCTTCCTCGCACCATCTCGACAGTACTTAGCAGGGCCGAAAGAATGTTAAAAGTGAATGGGAAAGGGAGAAGTGCTTATTTTGTGTGTGTGATTCCCTTCTTCCCCCCACCTCCTAAAGTTCAAGGGCTCAAAGATTGTTTGTAATGGCACAACTTCCAAATGCTGTGATTTTTGAAAAACAAGGCTGTGCAAACTCCATTCGACCCCATTCTAACACCTTGCAATTCCTTCATCTCACTTTTGCAGGTTCTGTCTCTTCATCACTGCTTTCTCCTTTTTATCACCATTTTCTGTTTTTCTCTGACCCCCCCCCCCCGCCCCCTTCTATGTTTCTTTGATGTCTGTTTCTTTCTGTCGTTCAAGGCTGTCAATGAAAAGTAAGTCACAGTCCCTAAAATGACTGCCACTTTGCACGACAGTTTAGGCAATTCTGAATTGGTTTTAAGTAAGGCGATGTCTTTATTTGTACTTTTCTGGAGCTACACCTTTACCGTGGAGTACCCTGGCACTCACTGGTTTTATAGACAATACATCTGCTGAAATCTTTTTAAAAATGGATAGACGAAACATGTTGTTGTTAACAAAACAGACACCTGTTTAGAGATTTAGTGCAATTGGGGTGAAATGACGTTTGAGTGTTTTGTGGCTAGATAAGAAAAGAAGATCTTTCCAGTCAAGCGACAGAAAGTTGCATTTGAAAAGGTTCTGTGTTAAGTGAGCAGGTAAAGGTGCTTTTGACACATTTTCAATAACTTCACACCCGAGGCAAGGCCTGATATTGGTATTCAGTTGGGCAGAGAGACCCTTTCTGATACGGACCTCTGCAGCTTGAAAATGTTTAGGGAACACATGGTCGCAATAGTGTTGATGAAGATGTGCATGAGGGCTTGCATATGTCAGTTTTAAACTGGTGAATTCAGTAGTGGAGGTATTTGTGCTAAGTGTTGCTTATGCCACAAAACAAAATGAAGGTAGGTAGGTACAACGTAGTATAGTTTAAACCACACGAAGAATGGTGGAGGGAGAGGAAGAACTCTTTGTAGATTACTAAGAGTTCTTTGGTCTAGTTATTTATACAGTTTTGGTGGCCTGTAAGATTTTGTTAATCAGTTGTGGACATGATTGTATATATGCACAGTAGTGGTTAAAGGGAGCAGTGGGCGTGTGTGACTGCTCCAGTGTGTGTGTATGTGCCTGCTCCAGTATGTGTGTGTATGACTGCTCCAGTGTGTGTGTATGTGCCTGCTCCAGTATGTGTGTGTATGCCTGCTCCAGTATGTGTGTGTATGACTGCTCCAGTGTGTGTGTGTGTATGTGACTGCTCCAGTGTGTGTGTATGTGACTGCTCCAGTGTGTGTGTATGTGACTGCTCCAGTGTGTGTGTATGTGACTGCTCCAGTGTGTGTGTATGTGACTGCTCCAGAGTGTGTGTGACTGCTCCAGTGTCTGTATGTGTGTGTGTATGTGACTGCTCCAGAATGTGTGCCTGTGTGACTGCTCCAGTGTGTGTGTATGTGACTGATCCCGAGTGTGTGTGTGTGTGACTGCTCCAGTGTGTATGTGTATGTGACTGCTCCAGAGTGTATGTGTATGTGACTGCTCCAGAGTGTGTGCGTGCGTCACTGCTCCAGTGTGTGTGCGTGCGTCACTGCTCCAGTGTGTGTGCGTGCATGTGACTGCTCCAGGGTGTGTGTGCATGTGACTGCTCCAGGGTGTGTGTGCATCTGACTGCTCCAGGGTGTGTGTGCATCTGACTGCTCCAGGGTGTGTGTGTATCTGACTGCTCCAGGGTGTGTGTGTATCTGACTGCTCCAGAGTGTGTGTGTATCTGACTGCTCCAGAGTGTGTGTGTATCTGACTGCTCCAGAGAGTGTGTGTATCTGACTGCTCCAGAGTGTGCGTGTGTGACTGCTCCAGAGTGTGCGTGTGTGACTGCTCCAGTGTGTGCGTGTGTGACTGCTCCAGTGTGTGCGTGTGTGACTGATCCCGAGTGTGTGTGTATGTGACTGATCCCGAGTGTGTGTGTGTGTGTGAGACTGCTCCAGTGTGTGTGACTGCTCCAGTGTGTGTATGTATGTGACTGCTCCAGAATGTGTGCGTTTGTGACTGCTCCAGTGTGTGCGTGTGTGACTGATCCAGAGTGTGAGTGTGTGTGTGTGTGTGCGACTGATCCAGAGTGTGCGTGTGTGTGTGTGCGACTGATCCAGAGTGTGTGTGTGCGTGCGTCACTGCTCCAGTGTGTGTGTGTGCATGCGACTGCTCCAGGGTGTGTGTGTGTATGCGACTGCTCCAGGGTGTGTGTGTGTATGCGACTGCTCCAGGGTGTGTGTGTGTATGCGACTGCTCCAGGGTGTGTGTGTGTATGCGACTGCTCCAGGGTGTGTGTGTGTATGCGACTGCTCCAGGGTGTGTGTATGTGACTGCTCCAGGGTGTGTGTGTGTATCTGACTGCTCCAGAGTGTGTGTGTATCTGACTGCTCCAGAGTGTGTGTGTATCTGACTGCTCCAAAGTGTGTGTGGCTGGCTCTGGGTGTGTGTGGCTGGCTCTGGGTGTGTGTGGCTGGCTCTGGGTGTGTGGGTGGCTCTGGGTGTGTGTGGGTGGCTCTGGGTGTGTGTGTGTGGCTCTGGGTGTGTGTGTGTGGCTCTGGGTGTGTGTGTGTGTGTGTGGTAGTAATTGCTGTCTGCTGAGCTCGTCCGTAGGGTACAATAGGTCTCACATTTGCGAGAGATTAAGCTATTGGCAATGTAAATGACAATGCCATTTATTTATCTGTTTTCAAAACCAACACAAATACAAATTTTGTCATTTACAATGCGCCAATAGCTCTAACTTTTCCAAAGGCGAAACCGTTGCATTGTAAATGCTTGTTTATTAATGTTTACTGTTAATACAGTCATCACTTTTATACAATACAATGAATTAATTTTTGCAACATTAGATTCTGCCCTCTAATATTAGGAGGGATGGTCTGTCTAGGCTCAATCATCTGCATTCTGATGAAATCCTTACCAAGTCGCTATCAGAAGAGCAGAACGACCATGTCGAGCATCTTAATCAACATACACTGTGATTATTTGCTCCATAAAGCGTGCTAAATAAGAGCGTTCACTCACTCTTTCATGGATTCCGTGGCAATCAGGCTATGGTCCTAGCAAGGGACCTGCAATAGCCATAGCTTCCAATAATCACTACTTTCCAAAGGAGATAATGAACTACACATTTCTACTACATTTGCACAACTCGCGCTACTGTTGAGACCCTGGAGCATAGCACATCAGTGCTCACACAGCATACAAAGGGTTGAGAAAGGCAATAATCTGACTCGCTAGAGACTGAAAGTACTTTCATAGAAAGGTATTGAATAGTGAGCAACATGTAAAATGTATACCACACAACATACACAAGTAGTGCAGTAAACGTAGGGCAGGGTGGACTTTTTAATTTCGCCGGCAGAATCGGAGGAATATTTGCCAATCCTGCATTACTCTAGTAATGCTGAATTACTGAGGAATTTAAATTACCGCTGCTCCGATGGTGGAATTAAAAATTATGCAATGGTTTCTACATGTTAGAATCCATTGCATACAACTTGGCGTCCTTACATACTCTGCAGTGATAAAAGTTTTAAACACTTCAAAGTATGTAAAAGCGTCAAGTGGTATTTGGCAGCGCCCTTTTCCTAGGCAAAATACATTCTCGCAACCATTTTTGGACTTGAAGGGAGCTAAGTTAATAGCCCAGGTGCCCATTCTGCCCAGTCGCTGAATTCTGCGGAATCTGTAGGAATTTTAATGTAGTCAACTCTGCAAATTCCACACACCGCTAAGCAAACATACGAGGAGAAATCATGATAGCTTCCTTCGTACACAGTACAACTGCAGTCTGGGCAGCATCTGAGTGCAGCAGTTCCTTCAAACATAGAACAGGAACACATGCAGCAGGACTATCACCTGCAGGTGCTGTTCCCAGGGGAAAAACAGAGTATATAGCGTTGCAAAAGTAATGGAGTTAAGACCAGTTGGACAAAGGTGGTATAGAGAAGAATAAGAAATAAGCCAAAAACAGATTTTGTATTGTTGTCATTCAGAAATGCTATTCCAAATGCAAACCACAAAGACTGAGGGGCTTACAGCGGTTGCAAAACAGGGTTACCGGTTTGATCTGCCATTTCCCAATGTAAATCTTCCCCCCAAGACAAAAATGAACCGGTTAGCGATTACGCTGGGGACCTTATTCACAGCTGCTAGCGGCATTCATCGGGTAATCCATGCCTCCACTCCTCAGTTTTTGTTCTCTAAATTCAACATCTATGTACCGCCTCATTCCGTGGCCCTTTTCTGTTGGACATTCCAGAAATCTGGCCAAAGCTGAGAGATAAAGCCTTTTCTGTAGACTCAGCCAGGGAGTGGAACAAACTCCCCTCTTCCTCAGCCCTTCTTCCTTTTCAGAAACATTTCAATACCTTAATTTTTAACCTCTCAGATTAATTGCTGCTTACCTCACGCTTTCGGCTTGAATTTTTCGCAAACTTAGCACCAAGAAACTTGGGTCAACATTTGCTTTAATGAACGTAGAAGAAATAGAATATAAACAAGCACTGACGTTGCCAATAGGTCTCGCAGTAGGAAAGTTGGAGCTATTGGTTTTGTAAATGACATTTTATATTTATGTTTTGTGATTTACAATGCCAATACTTTTAACTTTAGCAAATGTGACACTTAGCATTTGTAATGCCACATGTTTTATATTGACGTGACTTAGATGTATTGATATTACAAATAACAATGGCTTTTAATTTTTTTAAATAATTATTACTTAAATAAAAGTGATTGTAATTTATAATGGCAATGGTCCGAAGTAGATAAAATAGTGGCAAAATAGAAAAACTGTGGCACAGAAAACAGGGCAGAAATTAATATCTGGCGTTTGCATAACAAACTAAATCTCAGCATAATTGTTATGGAAACTTTTACCAAAACAAATATTTTGAAGGCAGGTTAATAAAACCCACAATAAGTATTGGCTTTTTGATAGAGAACAGTGTTGAAAATCAGGGGCTGACCTCCTATATGCCTTTGCGCTTTCACTGGAGGGACTTCCCATGGTTGGGGGGGGGGGAGGCAACCTTACTGCCCAGCAGCTGGCCGTAGCTTTGCAGACCTGATGCGAGTCACGGCCGCCAGGCCGTGAAGTGTGAAGCAGTGGGCGGGGAAGCAGATCCCTTTGAAGCTCTCGGCGGCAAGGGGAGGAGAAATGCTGCTGGTGGCAATCCTCTACAAACGCACGAAACACTGAGGGGATATGTAGGTGTAAGGCCAGCAGGAGGGCCCGGGTACCAAAAAAAAAAAAAAACGGCAATGAAATGTAAATAAATCCTCCAAAGCAAACATCTGAAGTGCACGGTTAATTCAAATGCCTCACAGGGCTTCAATTTGTTTAAAAGGAAGCTACGTGATATTAACAATCACACAATCAAATTTAACCTGAATGTTTCTTAATGTCACCGAACTCTAATGTTTTTCCAGGGCTGCTCTCACGGGCAGTAAAAAAAAAACAAAAAAAAAAACGTTGTGTGTCACCATAGCTCCGAGTCCTTTACTGATGACTGGGGAGGGGGGTGGGGGCGCAGTGGGAGGTGGACGAGCCTCAGTTCGCAGCCATTTGACTGCATAGATGGCGTCATGCATTACAGTGTTGAGTTTAGAAACCAGTCTGTTCGGTTGTCCTTAAATGAAGTATGTTGTAGCCGCTTCCATGTGCCATGACAGGCAGCTGCCGTCCGTCCTCAGATACTACATCACAGCACATTAACATTATGCAAGCAGGTTGGTGTACGTGATTTCAGGACCACCTATCGTGCACCACTACAGCATTTCACTACTGACGTTGTTCTGTTCATAGCAATCCTCTACAAAAGCACGAAACACTGAGGGAATATGTAGGTGGAAGGCCAGCAGGAGGGCCCGGGGAAAGAAAGTCTAAGAGCTCGCCATGGGCAGCTGGAAGATGCAGCCGAGGCAGAGCTGTGCCTTGGAGGAGCTGCAGCCCCTCTTCATGCCACTACTGAAGACGAGAAATACTACCGAGAGCGAACACGTTAAAAACAAAAAACTTAAAGGAAAAGTATTCAGAGCATTGCTATTAGAGCACCCGACATTACAACAGAAATACAACACAGATGTATTCTGCTGTTTTCATCTACATTGTAATGAGTCCGACACATGAGTAAAACTATAATATTTAAATAAGAGAAAATGTACAGAAGCAGTTTTTGATGCAGCACATATTTACATTCAAATATGTTTGGAGCAGTCCTGTTGCTTTAGAGTGCATAGTTAGCTACTGGAATGAAAAACAACGTGATAACTAATTACCAAGGTAGCGTCGAGTTTTGCCTTGCTGCGTGTTCTGTAGAAAATGGTGTTGCTCTTTCACGACTGGGAGCAAAATCCCTATCCCCCTAGCTGCCTTTTGATCAATGCAGAGATCAGAAGCTTTGGGAGTCTCCGGAATGTTTGGAACGGAGGGGGGAGGGACAGAAGAGAGAGTGGGGTGAAAGAGCGAGGGGAGAGAGATAGCAAGGAAAGCAAAACCAGCGCTACCTTCCTGAAAGGGCACCTCCCTCGCTGATAAAAAGAAGTTTTCTGTGTAAAAATGTATTATATGCTTAACATTTACCAAGGCATATCCACATGATGTATTTTTTGCGGAAGTTTATCAGTTTGTTTCAGCCAGCACATTATCTGCCTTCCGTAAGTAGTGGAGCTGCTGCACCGATCAAAAGAAAGTCTTGCGTTTTTGAAGAACAAGCATTAAAGAAATAGGGTATTAAAAAAAAGTTTGCCGAGCTGCAGAAAATAAAAGAAAGGTGCGCAACTCCCATTTGCAAAGTGAGGAGGTCATATAGTGCAGCAAATGCTGTGAGGAGTGTAAACTAAACTCCAGCAGATTACCAAAAGATGACATATGGGCGCACTTTTAGATTAACACTGGTGCACAGTGAGCAATGGCGGCCGCAGCCCCCTCTCGCCGCACTTAAATTGAATTTTAAAAATGGACTGTGTGCCCATGTTGTCAATCTGAAAAAAAAAGGCATTAAGAGGTGTCACCAGGGAGAGGAAGGAAGAAGAGGGAACGTGGAGGGAAAGTGAATGTAGCAGGGGGCGGAGCGGATCGCTCTGGAGTAAGGCGCCCAAGCAGCGATGTCACTTCTTCTGGCGATATATAACAAGTTGTGAATGAAAGAAGGGACAGAGAGGAGGAAAAGTGGGAGGGAACACGGCCTGGGGGAAGCTGGCTGGGGAGGGGGAGGAGAAATCCAAGTAAGGCTGTGTGCGGGGAGAGAGGGGAGGTGCTGGAGCTGGGGAACAGATGGCCGTGAAAGTTTATGGCCCAAAAGCGCGTGCCTGTGGCCACGTGAACTCGAAGAAAACCACACCAAAAAACCCTTGGTTTAACGAGTATTTTGAGCACTTGAATTCTCTCCATTTTCCATTCCTTCGGAATGGAAAAGGCGAGACCTAAAAAGGGTTTTAATAGGCTTGACCAAATCTCAGGGTGACCAATGGAAGGTAAACAACCTGGAGGCTTTAATCCTGGGCAATCTCCAAAGACAAATGTCCAACTCAAATTATTATCCATATGCCTATTATCAAGGGGAACAACATCACAGACTAGTCCAAGAGGGCTGTCCAAAATGTCAGTTCCCCTTGTTGTGACCTAGGACCTTTTGCTAATGATCAATCCTAAGAGGTCAGTGCCTCAAATGTCCCTTTCTGGAGTATATAACCAATGTGACAGCTCACTAAGACTACACTACATCACAGGGTACTGGCCAAACCAGATTGCTGACATGACAAAGCTCTCGGAGGGGATTGCCTGGCTCACCACTTCCTGCATTTTCGTTTAACGGAACGTCTCCTGCATCTCGAATGAGGTGTGGCAAAACAAAACTCATTTGTAATTTAGACTGCTTTGTATATTAGAAGTGATCCAGGGTCCTCACACATGGGCTGGACTATTGAGTGCTTATGACTGATGAAGATATCCCTAGAAGGAAACTAGAATTACAGGTAACTTTCCTTCTCTTCCGGGGGATCCTTATCAATAGTCTTAAGCAGTGAATAGAATAGCAAGCCTATCCCTCACAGAGTGGACAGGAAATAGAGCCAACTCCAATAATTAACCAAAAGATTCCTCAACGATGCCTGTCCAACTTGAGAATCTTTCCTGGAGTCGGAATCTGGACAATAGAGCCTAGTGAAAGTATGGATAGACCTCCAGGTCGCAGCTTTGCAAATATCTGCAATGGGGATATTCCTAAGAATAGCTATAGTGGCCGCTTTACCTAGAGTAGAATAAACTTTTGGCTTAAAAGGTAAGGGTTTCTTTGCCAAGTAATATGCAAAAACAAAACAAGAAACTATCCATCTTGATATGGATTGTTTTGTAGAAGGCAACCTGGTTCTTGCTGGTCCATAATTTATGACAAGTCTATCTGATTTTTGTATGTCTCTAGTTTTATCCAAACAGAACTTCAACACTCTTGAGATATCAAGGGAGTGAAGAGACTTCTCGGTCAGAGTTGAAGGATTTGGAAAAAAAAAGTGGGTAAAGAAATCGTCTCATTAATGTGGAAATCAAGAGACTACGGTAAGGAGAAAACTAGGATGAGTTCTAATAACAACAGTTTTTGTGAAACATTGTATATGGCTTGTTTATACACAGGGCTTAGATTTCACTTGCTCTGCAAGCTGAAATAATTGAGACTAAGATGACTAAGATGTAAGGTGTTGTAAAGAAGCCTTGTGAATAATTTTGAAAGGAGGCCCCCATTAATTTAGATAAAACAATGTTAAGCTAACATGAGGGAAATGGAATTCTAACTGGAGGGGAAACCTCAATACCCTCTAAGAAATTCGTAACAAGATGAATTTTAAAACTAATATGCTACTTACCAGTATGCATCTGTTCTTGGCATGTAGGGCTGCTGACATTCATATCTGTGCATAGATCGCCGCCTAGTGTTGGGTCCGGATGATTGCACATTGTTGTCCTGGAAGAGTCTTCGAAGTAACACGAGATAGGTGGCTCCTCCCCTGGACTACAGTGCGCATGGGCATCGACTCCATCCTCAGATTGTTTTTAGCCATTGTGGCAGAGATGGTGTAATACAGTAAGTGATGACCATGCTAAGAGTAATTCTGAGTGCTGAAGCCGCTACAGGCGCTAGGGAGGAGGGCGGGCGATATGAATGTCAGCAGCCCTACATGCCAAGAACAGATGCATACTGGTAAGTAGCATATTCGGTTCGAGGCATGTGGGCTGCTGAATTCATATCTGTGCATAGAATATATAGCAGTCCCTCTATTAGCGGAGGCCGCCCGTGCCAGCTGCAGCAGTCTGAAAAAGTGTTTTTAGAATAGCCTGCCCTACAGCTGCCTGCTGTTTGGAGTGCACATCTATGCAGTAGTGTTTTGTAAATGTGTGTATGGTAGACCATGTGGCTGCTCTACAGATTTCCTCTAAAGAAATGTTTCCAGGGAAAGCCATGGAGGCCCCCAACTTTCGTGTGGAGTGGGCTCTCGGGGGAACTGTTAACGTGTGCTTAGCCTTTTGATAGCAAATCTGTATGCACTTAACGATCCACCTGGCTATACCTGCTTTGGAAATGGGGTTGCCTTTGTGTTGTGGTGAAAAGGCAACAAACAGTTGTTTTGTTTTCCTAAAATCTTTTGTCCTATCTATGTAGTCCATTAGAGCTCTCTTGACATCTAGTGTGTGGAGCATTCTTTCTGCCACTGAATCAGGATTCTGGAAGAACACTGGCAGTTCTATAGTTTGATTGAAATGGAACTGTGAAACCACCTTAGGCAGAAACTTGGGGTTAGTGCGTAGTACAACCCTGTTGGAGTGAATCTGTATGAATGGCTCCTGGATAGTTAGTGCCTGAAGTTCACTAACTCGTCGTAGAGATAAGATTGCCATTAGGAAAGACACTTTCCTTTCCATGTCAAGAATTGTATCTCGCATGAGTGTAAATGCTCAAAAGGTGGACCCATCAGTCTGGTGAGGACCACATTCAGGTTCCATACAAGTGCTAGTGGGTGTCGGGGAGGAATAACTAATTTGAGTCCCTCCAGAAAAGCTTTAATGGCAGGCACTCTGAAAAGTGAGATGGTGTCGGTTTTGGAGATAAGCGGCTATTGCGGATAAATGTATACGAATGGAAGCATAGGCCAGATTGCATTTGTATAGATGTAACAGATAACAAATGATGTTGTGAATAGATGCATCTAGCGGATTAATGTTGTTGGCACAATAAATGACAAACCGCTTCCATTTTGCCGCATAACATGCTCCAGTGGTGGGCTTTCTAGCCTCCCTTATGATATCCATACAGTCAGGAGGCAGGTTGAGGTAGCCAAATTCTAAGACCTCAGGAGCCAGATCGCCAGGTTGAGCTGTTGCGGATCTGGATGCGGAATGTCGCCATGGCTCTGCGTCAAAACCCTGGGCATGAGGTGCAGCCTTGATGCGGTACCACAGAGAGTTCTAGAAACATGGTGTACCATGGTTGGCGTGCCCACGTTGGAGCAACCAGGATGAGAGTCATCGAGTGTTGCTTCAGCTTGCGTGCCACCAGCGGTATTAGTGGTGCTGGGGGAAAGCGCACACAAATATGCCCGACCAGTTCATCCATATCGCATTTCCCTGCGACTGTGGGTGTGGGAACCTGGCGGCAAAGCTTTGGCATTTTGCGTTTTCCCTTGTGGCGAATAGGTCTATCTGTGGATGACCCCACTGCTGGAAGTACGGGTGGAGTACTGATGGATGTATCTGCCACTCGTGCATCTGGTTGCTGTGCCTGCTGAGCAGGTCCGCCATCTGATTGTCCTTGCCTGGGAGGTGTTCTGCCATGAGGAAGATGTTTCTCTGAATGGCCCACTTCCACATGCTCTGAGCCAGATGAGACAACTGTGGAGAGTGTGTACCTCCCTGCTTCTGTATGTAGTACATGGCCGTCATGTTGTCCGTCCGGATCAACACAACCTTGTTGCACAAATGTACCTTGAATGCTTTCATCGCCATGAAGATAGCCATCAGTTCCAGAAGGTTGATGTGCATCTTTTTTTGCTGTGCTGTCCATAGTCCCTGCACTGTGTAGTGGAGTACATGTGCTCTCCATCCCTGGAGAGATGCGTCCGTTGTCAGTATAATCTGTGGCACAGGCTACTGGAACGGTCGGGCCCTGCAAAGGTTTTGTGGATTCCACCAATGCAGAGAGTTGTATGCGCGACCGGTCACCAACACTAGGTCTTTTAATTGTCCGCGAGCCTGATTCCACTGACGTGATAAGCACTCCTGAAGCGGACGCAAGTGTAGTCTCGCGTTCGGGACTATGAAGATGCAGGAGGCCATCATGCCTATCAACTGCATGAACACTCGTGCTGGAAGCGAGTGTTGTGGTTTGAACCTCCGTATCAGCAATTGCATGCTGTTGATCCTCACTGAATTTGACTGTGCTTTGGCTGCCAGAGTGTTTATTGTTGCGCCCAAGTACTGCCGTACGTGGGCGGGCTGAAGGTGGGACTTTGGATAATTCAGTGAAAACCCCAGATCATAGGAAGGTGAATGGTGTGGGACATGTGGGCAGCACATTGCTGGGATGACTTCGCCTGGATAAGCCAGTCGTCCAGATAAGGGTAGACGTGAACGTTCGGTCTCCGTAGGTGTGCAGCCACTGTCGCCAAGCACTTGGTAAACACCCTGGGTGCTGTCGTCACTCCGAAAGGGAGGACGTTGAACTGATAATGCTGATCCTGAATGGTAAATCTGAGATATTTCCTGTGTGATGGGTGTAGCGGTATATGGAAATATGCATCTTTGAGATCTAGTGTTGCGAGGAAATCTCCCTGACTGAGTAACGGTAGGACCTGCTGTAATGAGAGCATGTGAAAGTGTTCTGATAGAATGTACTGGTTTAGGAGCCCGAGGTCCAGTATGGGGCTGAGGGACCTGTCCTTTTTAGGGATCAAGAAGTACAGAGAGTATACCCCTGTACCTTTTTGTTCCACAGGCACGAGCTCTATGGCTCCATTTTGCAGCATGCAGACTACCTCCTGCTGCAATAATTGTAAATGCTCTGCGGACATAGGACGGTCTCTTGGGGGTATGTTGGGCGGAGTGGATGTTAACTCCAGACAATAACCGTAATGGATAAGCTGCCTCACCCACCTGTCTGTATTGTTCTTGTTGTAGGTGGTCTGCGTGCCTCCTTTACTGTATTGTGTCTGCTGGGACAGCTGGCCTCTGGAAGCTCCTCTATTGTTGGAGCGACGAAAGGAACCACCCCTGAACTGCTGCGACTGTAGAGCCCCCATAGACTTTGCAGTCTCTGTGTCCTTTTTAATTTTTTCTAAGGTGGTGTCCATCTCTGGGCCAAATAAGTGATCAGGGTTAACCGGCTGATTGAGTATGGTGGTTTGTATCTCGGGCTTGAAGCTGGAGATTCTCAGCCAGGCATGTCTTCTTAACATCACACTTGTATTAATTGCCCTGGCTGCAGTGTCTGCTGCGTCCAGCGCACACTTAATAGACTCGTTCGATATAAGTTTCCCTTCTTGTATGAGCATCTCTGCTGCCTCCTTATACTCATCTGGCAAGTGTTGCAACAGGGTCTCGAGTGTATCATAATGAGCCCTGTCATATCTGGCTAAGAGTGCCTGTGTGTTGGAGATTCGCCAGATATTGGCCGCTTGAGCTGCCACCCTTTTCCCTGATGCTTCTAGCACTTTAGATTCCTTGTCAGGGGGAGGAGCAACACCCGTTGTTTGCGAGTTCGCCCTTTTGCGGGCATTGGAAACAACCAGAGAGTTCAACGGCAACTGTCCCTTGATATACGTAGGGTCCACAGGTGCTGGTTTGTATTTTTTCTCAATTCTGGGGTTTATTACCCTTGCCCTTGTGGTCTCCTTAAAGATGTCTCCAGCGTGTTTCAGGACACCTTTTAGCATGGGTAGAGTTTTGACAGTTCTTTCTGAGGTTGAGAAGGTGTCAAACAAAAAGTCTTCAATAGGGTCAGCATGGAGCTGGACATCATGATTTTTTGCTGCCCTCTCAATAAGTGCATTAAACGCAGCTGTGTGTTCTGTAGGTGACGTTTTAACAGCATAGACTGTCCAGGGCAGTTTGTGAATCCCCTGGGTCAACAGCGTCTGTCCAGGGTTCAGTGTGATCTTCTGGATCAGTGTCTATAGGATAACTGTAATCCTCATTGTCACCATCCCCTACATCTGAGTAAGTGGGTGAAATAGGAGCAGTGTCTTGTCCATGTGGTTGCATAGGTTCAAAAAGAAGAGGTGACGTAGCAGAATCCCTCTTTCTTCAATGGGATTTTATATGACTCCATTGGCTGTTCTGGGGCGATCTTTCGCTTGAAAATAGAAAGTCTACCCGTCTCGGCGTCTATGAATTGCCTCGACTGATCTTCCTGCGGAGGCTGTCGATGCTTGGTGGCCCCTTCCGTAGTTGTAGGCTTCGGCCCCATGGACATCTTTTTGGCTGCTTCGACGCCCGTCTTAGGGGTGAACGCCTTAGGTATCACCTTCGGCGGCAGTGTGAACTGAATCGGTGCCGACGACTTCGGAGGTTCACTGACTGGCTTCGAGGGTGGAGTGGCCTTCGGCCCGACAGCAAGAGCCTTCTCTTTAATGAGTTGCAGCAAGTCCGACACCTGCTTCGAAAAAGATGGCTGTGTTGACTCGACGGGGTCTTTAGAGCCACTGCTAGTCTTGGACTTGAGGTCTTTACTGCCCTTAGCCTTGTCGAGTGGACGTTTAGGATCGAGAACGTTGTGAGTTTCGAGTTCCTTGTTAGTGTATACGGCCTTCGGTGTCTACTTCTTTGGGTCGACGTCCTTGACCATTTTCTTCGGCGCCCCGGCTTTTGGCTCGACACCCTTTAGCGACTTCCCCGGGTCGATAACACTGTTTCGTCTGTGCCGATGGTTCGGAAGCCTTCGATCCGACCAAAGTGATACGCACTTTTGGTTTCGATTTAGTTTCTGGTGCTTTCGGTTGTGTAGACACCAATGCTTTTGGTTTCGATTGGTCAACCGACGGCTCATTGGAAATGTCCGTAGCCAGGCCTTGAGGCGAGGCTGTAGAACCAAGCGTTTGATCTCGGGTAAGGCCATGTGGCGATCCCTCGACCTGAGCCTTATTGAGTGTTTTTGTCTCGGCCCCCGTACCAACGGTTGGGCCTAGCTCTTCGCTTGAGCTATCTTCCACGGCCCCGAAGGCCTCATCGTCGTCTCCTACCTCGTCGATGACTTCTTCATTATCGACCATTTCCACATCTGCGTCGGAACTGGAGTCGATCTCCGATGCAGGATCAGACAGGTTCTCTTGAACTTCCTGCTAGACTCTCTCATCTTCCTCAGCATCGAAGATGTTCACCGGGTCAGGTGCCGTCTGCTGGGCCTCCTTTCGCGCTGCGCGTCGAAGGCGAATCGTCTTCTTGGAGCGGAACCGAGAACAAGCCATACAGCCGGCTTCATCGTGATCCGGAGACAGGCACTTGTTGCACACCGGGTGGACATCGATGTGAGGATACTTGGAGTTGCAAACGGGACATCTCTTGAACGGGCTCCGTTCCATGATGGATCGTCGATAAGGCCTCTGGCGTCGACCGGGCCTTGGTGCTGAAAAGCCACGCGGCTCTTCTTCACGTCCGGCTCGAGGATAGAGCTGGTACAAGTATTGGGCACCGATCGCAAAGACAATACCGACGATAACTAAAGGCCTTTTGGCCAAATGTAAAGTTTATCGATTCCGAACTTGAGTTAACAAATCTACATCCGAACCCAATGGCGGAAAAAAACTATCTGAGGATGGAGTCCATGCCCATGCGCACTGTAGTCCAGGGGAGGAGCCACCTATCTCGTGATACTTCGAAGACTCTTCCAGGACAACAATGTGCAATCATCCGGACCCAACACTAGGCGGCGATCTATGCACAGATATGAATTCAGCAGCCCACATGCCTCGAACAAATAGATTTGTGAAGAAGATTTTCTGTAGACTGTTATGGCAGCGAGGTGTACCTGATCAGAGGAGTACTATAAACCAGACTTTACTAGATAAAGCAGGTAGTAACAAACCCTGCAACATGACAAATAGATCAAAATTGTTTTGAACACACCAAATCCAAAATCTTTCATTTCGAAGTGTAGGATTTTCTTGTGGAAGGACGCTTAGACACTCTCAAAATGTCCATACAGTTTTGCGGGAGCTTTAGATGGCCATATTGTACGCATTGAGGAGCCAAGTGTTCAATTGCAGTGATGGAATATTGGGATGGAGAATCTGGCCTCCCAACTTGTAAAGGAAGTCCTGCCTGCACAGCAACCTCGTGTGGGCGCTCGAACGTCTATGAACCACCTTTGACAAGGCCATTCTGGCACTATTAGTATCATTCTGGTGTTGGATTTGTACAGCTTGATCAAGACGGCCTGACTAAGCGGGATAGGTGGAAAAGCGTAAAGAATGTCCTCGGCCAGTCAATGAAAAGGGCATTACTCTTCGACCCAGTTAGTAATAATCTGGAGGCGTAGTCTGGGCATTTTTTGTTTTGTGTGTTTTGTGTTAGTCCATGGAGGCGATGGCGTGGGGTGCGAGGAGGTCGCCAATGGAGATGGCGAAAGAGGCGCGAGGTCTGTAGGCGAGTGAGCCGTGCAGCGTGGTTCTGGGGCTGGTCTGGATTTGGCAGTGGAGGTGCTCGTGTTGGGGTGGGGGATTCACTGGTGCTGGAGGAGCAGAGTCGGAGGGAGCTCTTGCGTGCGATGGCAGGTTCTCTTCCTGGGCGGTCCCTCCTCTGGATCATGCATCTGTCCAGAATGGCAGTGGCTATGTCGGGGGCAGAAGTAGAGTTGGTTTCTTTGAAGAAGGAGACGTCTGGCGAGAAGGTCCCAGATCTCTAAGGTGTGTGAGCAGGAAGCGTACGTTGAGGAGAAGGCACTTCAGGGATTTGGTGGTGCGAGCGTGGGTAGGGGTGCTGTCGATACTGAAGGATTGTTGGCAGTGTCAGCAGGAGAACTGATCGTGGGTGGAGTTTGGCTTCGAAGGTTGGCAGTTGATGTTCCTTCCGGGCAGTGGCGGATCCTCCATGGGGGCGTTTGGGCGCCGCCCCACTGCTTTCTAGAGAGAACTACCATTTGTTTCTGCCTTCTCGCACGGCGAGAAAGCAGAAGGACCTGCTTGAGAGAGTGGGAGGGGTTACTCGAGGGCAGGGGGGAGTGGCTTTCCCCACTGTTAATGCCGTCTGTTTGGGCAGCCTGAGAGGCTGTCCAAACAGACAGTATGAACTGTATTAAGAACAGTGGGCAAGCCGCTCCCCCCTGCCCTCGAGTAACCCCTCCCACTCTCCCTGCTCTCTGTATGCTACAGCATACAGAGAGAAATTACATGGTTGGGGCAGCCGGCCGAACCAATCACAGCGCTGTGCTGGAGGGGAGGGAAGCTGCCTGCAGCCTTCCTGCACTGGTGACGACGAGCACGGAATTCAAAAGAACAGGACGGCATCGGCGGGAGTCGGAGGTCTGGTGGAGTCTCGGACTCGGAACTTGAAGGCGGGAAGAAGGTAAGTTTGACTTTTATTTTATTTATACCCGCTTCTATATTTCTTCCACTACTAAATTCTCTCCCTTTATATCCCTTTCTAGTTCTGTCCCCTTTTACCTTTTTTTTCCCATCAGTTCTATTTTACTTGTCACTCCTACGGGGCCAGAATGATTTTCTGTGTGCCGTTAGTTCTAAGCTCATAAGAAGATCTTTGTACAGTCAGTGAGTGCTGGTCCAGAGCAGTGCACGAGGCCAGTGCAAGCAAAGGGGCTGCGGACCTGCAGGGTAGGACAGATCACAAGGCTGCTCGCCATTTATATTTATCCACATTGTCCAGTGACTAATCTGTTTAAATTCCACATTTAAGAGGAGTCTTGATGCTCAAATATTCCCAGTTGTAAGCCATAGTCCGTCCCCCCCCCCCCCGGCGTGTTCTAGATCATTCTCAGAGCAGAGATCAGACATTTTGGACTGTCTTGAGTCGTGTTTCCAGGTAGGGCGAACGAATAGCATAATAACGAAAAAAAAGCGATAAATGCACTTATGGTTATGATACATTGTGTTTCCCTCATGAATAATACACGTGCCAAAATCAATGTAGTTTAGGATAGGGCTTGGGAGGCTTCGCTAAAATATTATGCGGGAAGGAGAGGCGCAAATGTTCTAAAGCAAGGATGGTTTCAAGTCCTGAGGGTTTGGGTGCTCTCAGCTCTCTTAATCGCGCGAAATAGTTTTTGGTGTTGTGACAAGGGTCTGCACATGTTCAGGAGAAGAGGGACACTTGTATTTCTGGAGGTGCTGCCTGGTTTGTGGCGGATCCTCCATTGGGGGGGGAGAGGGATTCGGGCACGCGCGCTACGCCCCGCCACTTTCAAATGTCACCAGCCACTACTGCTTCCGAGGTTGAGTGCGAAGAGGTTGGTTGCGTTTTAACTGTGGTCAGTTGTATACCCAGGGTCCTTTGTGCTGGTCGCGGTCAGGCGCAGATGGGGCTGCCTTTGGCGTGCCCGCGGCGCATACCCCATTAAGTAGGGAATGGGAGGGACTCGCAGGTGGGAGCGGGGAATCTGAGGGGGATGGGGCGAAGCAGGAGGGCTGGGTAGCGAAATAACAAGTGAGAAGGCAGAATCAACAGGGAAAAAACAGATAACAGGCTGGGAAGAGAAAAACTAAGTGAAAAAAGGTAGAATACACAGGGGGAAAAAACAGATAAAGGCACAGTTCAAACAGTCAGAACAGCACAGCGGATTACAGCAGTATAGGCAGAGAAAAAATTGAGCAGCAAAATGGGTCACACACATGGCCTCGAACCCCTGTCAGGAACAGTGCGTGGCACCACAGGCAGCAGCACTCAACAGCAGGAGCTCAGGCTATTACAGAATATGGACTAATTCCATCTTTCTTTTCCTTTTTTTAATTCTCCAATGGGTGGCCGCGAGGGCGCAGAGCAACAAGATACAATGGTATTAAGACTCAGGACCATTATTACAAGTAAAACACATTCTCTTTACAGCATTAGGTGGGAAGAAGATGAGCGTCCAAATCGCTCTACACAGATCGACAGATAGAGATACACATAGTTCATAACGTGATACATTCCACTTAGCGCATTTGTGATCCCATTTCATTTCCTTTAAAAAAAAAAGTTTGAGAAAGCTTTTTTATGGTCACTTATACTCTAGGGTGACCTATATGAAAGAAAACGTTTCTTTTTCAAATGAAAATAAAAAGTTGACTTCTTGGACTGTTTATAGACTGCAATTGTTTAACACCTTAGCTGCTTCGAACGTTCAGCACCCAGTGCAGAACGTTCGAATAACGAGCGCTGGCCCGTCGGCCAACGGTCGTGCGCATCACTGGGGAGGTAGCGCTCGTGACGACCGTTGGCCGACGGCAGCGCTTAAGGGGTTAAATATTTTTTTTCACATTTATGTACACACAATGCATACATTAGGCGAAAAGCATCAGTCTTTGTAGCATCTGCATCAGTTTACAGTGCACAGATAAGTTTTCCAATTAAATGAAAGTTGTGTGCAACGGGAGCACTTACCTTCTCTCCTCTCTCTTTTGACACTTGACGTTTTTCATTCATATCACACTTATTCCCCAAAA
This sequence comes from Lissotriton vulgaris, assembly GCF_964263255.1. Taxonomy (NCBI): domain Eukaryota; kingdom Metazoa; phylum Chordata; class Amphibia; order Caudata; family Salamandridae; genus Lissotriton; species Lissotriton vulgaris. The sequence goes on from NC_141688.1 coordinate 129,761,122, forward strand.
TCATTCTTTCTACATCCGAAGAGGCATGCTACAAGGAAAAGAAAAAAAAAAACACCATCTTAAAAGAATACCAAAAAAACAACCGAGTGTGTTAAAAAAACAGCAGTACCCGTTTCGAAGCACTAACCAACTTGCCAATTTATGAGAAGCAACGGAAAAATATTGGCAGCTTCGTGGCCAGACAACTGACCGTAAATCAGATTTAAGGTAAGTTTCACCCATTTGCATAATATAAACTAGATTTACTCATTACAATTTATCTACTATGGGAATATAAAATAATGGTTTATTCAGAGTATAGAAATCAAAAAGCAGGTAAACAAGATGCCACTTGTTTTAGATGCACTGAACAATTTACTCACAACCCATTAGTCTTGCTAAAGATTTACACAATTTAAAATAAATAGAGGCAAAAACCTTGGGTAAAAGGCTGAAAATGACCTTCATGGCACATCCGGTAATATTCTTAGTTCTGCCTCCTGCTCAACTAGCTGAGAACAACCAAACAGTAGGCTAGGATGGAAACTGTTGCCATTAATTTGAATAGTGGCCTCTTTGCACAACACAGCTAATTATGGCATGGGAGCACGAAAAACAACGGAAAGGTGATTTTGGTATTGTTGTGGTGATTTAAATAACGTGGAGGAGGTGAGTGCAATATACAGGAGGTTGAAAAGGGCTTATGTATCACCAATGAGTAATGCTAGCATAACCGATGAGAAGAGATTACACAGTTAAACAACAATTTAAAACAAGGTGTTGCTTTAGTGATGTTGCAGGACGATGAAGTCAAAATTCCATCTAATGCACATTGCCCCTCTAAAGACCGTCCTAAATGTGGTGGATGATGGGGTCAATGGGTAAGAAAATAGGAACACATTACACATCTTGTGATCACACTTAAATGGCTCCCAATAGCAGTGAGAAGCCTTTTGAAATTTGCTTGTATCACCTGTAAAGCTGCCCTCAAGACCTTTCCCCGCTACCATGCCCACAAACTGAACAACTTTGGTGAGGGACATGCCTTTTTCAGGAAGTGCACAGAGTGTATTGAACCTCACAAGCAAGACTGGCTTCTTAGGACACCTTCAAGGGCAAAACTAAAGATCCTGCTGTTCCAAGGCAATTTCCTCCATATTGGACTATTCCATTTCCCGATGTACAGTCTATAATCGTCTGACTTTGACTAAACCAAACCCTTGGGCCCCTGCTTATTTCATGCTTCTCTGCATAAATACAAAAATATACTTTTTCTGAGGGACTTGGGTGTAAACGCCGAGCAGGTGTTGCAGTCCTCGCTTCTGTGGTCGAGCGGCAGGCAGAGGATGCAGACTGGATGCTGATCCTTCTGGGTGTACTTGTGGTGGCAATTGGTGCAAAACTTGAACAGTGTTTTGTCCATCCCCGCTCTCAGGGAGCCCCCTGCGACTGCATTCTCCGTCGAGCGTTGAGGTTTTGTTCGTTAAAACTTCTCCCTCGTAGCTTCGGGTACCTGACCTGTATTCCAGTGTAGCTGAAAAAGTTGATTTTCTTCGAATATCTTTGATTTGCTCGATTCCTCTGAAGATGGCGGCCAAAGTGGGAACTTCCGGAGGAAGCAAGTCGACGTAACGAAGGACACCAACGGTGGTATGTCAACGCCCATCTAGGCCACGAAAAGAAGAAAAAAAAAAAAAGACTAGAATTCCAGACCCAACCACTAAATGGCGGAATAATGCACAGCATAGTGAACCCAGAAAGATTCATGCTGCAAAACTAGTAAATGAACAATTGCTTAAGCTGGCTTGTACTAGGGTAAAGCCTCCATAAGTGACGGAACATATGACAGAATCTTGTATCATGGAAGACAGAACTAGATTGAGAGGTATCTACATTGTGTGAGGGTCCATTCAAATGGTTAAAAGCAAGAGGGAAGGTTTCTGGATGCAGGTAAAAAAACTGACTATAGTCCTGGAGAGCTGGAACTGCAGACATTGCAAATTTTGGCTTGTAAAATAAATTGCCAGGACCCACTTTATATTTTTGGGAGAAAAAGGTATATGAATATGATAGCTTAAAGGTAGATTATCTTTTCTAATTCTGCACTGACCATTCCTTTGTTATTTAAGACCAAAGTTCGTATTGTGCCTCCTCCACAAATTCTTTTTTGCAACTTTTCACACAACAGAACTGTGATATCTTCAAAGTGTTGTGGCCAGTCTTCCACTGGTTCCACTTGCACCTACACTTTATTCTGAGTGAATGCAACTTTTGGCTTTGCTGTTTAAGTATTTTGCCACACCCCTTTAACTTTCTACACAGAGTAGTTAAATACCTTCGTGCCACCTCTCTTGAACTAGTACATTTCTTTACCACCTTACACAAATTGGAATCCAAACGTCAAAAAATCCTCTAAAAGAATAGGAGTATGACTTTTAAGACAACACTTATTCAGTCAATCTGATTCCACAGTCCTAGTTCCTTAAGGTGTGTACCACTGCCCACCCCTTTAGCTCTGTGTAGAAAGCTGGTTCTTAATATAAGCCCCAATTGGTTTACAAAGGCACACATGATATTCCAAAAGTTCTTTTGTGATAGTGTGGGCGAGCAGTTAGGCTTACTAGAAGGTAGTGCTTAGCATTTGTTCTACTCCGAGACAATAATAAATTTGAGACCAATTCAGAAAAATAAGTTGAATTTTTATAAAAATTTTGATGATACCAAGAACTTCTTTATCAAGTAAGTACTTATGCAGCTATTAATTTTCACAGTAAGTAAAGGATTTCGATCTCATGCATCTTTACGCAGCAGTGCTTCCCTATGGGGGAATAGACATTTGTGGCTATTATTAATCAATTGTTGGTATAGCGCACGGCTACCCGTAGGTATTCCAGCTCTGTTAAACACAGTTGTTTGCAATCTGTCTCTGGGGGTCTACTACGGGACTTAGGGTCATAGGTGGCCAGGTCTAAAGTACCACTAGAAGTTACTCGTTACCTGCACTGCCCTGAGGTGTCTGGTAGCAGAGGTGCTGATCGGGTAGGTAGCTGTGCGCGCTATGCCGGTGGAAAGAAGGGGGGCTGACTACAAACAGGCTGCAGAAGGGGGACAAGTCTGGGAGCTCCCAACTGGGGGCTCAGGTCATAAGGGTCCTGAAGAGGAGGGGGCACAGCCGGTTTGTCAATATTCAGGCTGGGGCACTCAGCTGCAGAGTGAATAGGTCAGCTGGGCTCTGTGCATCCTAGAGCCTTGCGGTTGTCAGTCTCGCTGGTTGAGTGTGCAAAGTCAGGACAGGTAGGCCACTCAGCAGGTGAGTCTCTACGGTGCTGACGTTACATCCTCTGTATTGGACTCTGTTTGTTGCAAGGGGTCAAGTAACCCAGGTATTGGTTCTGTGTAGCTCCAGTTGGTCCTGGTATCCTTGAAACGAATGAAATGAAAATAGGATTTGTAGAGCGCTACAGTTGCCCTGAGGCGTCCAGGCGCTGAAAAACAGAAGATTCCCTCAGAAGGTTACTAATTATTGAACAGGAAGGTTGAGCTGTTTCCGCAAGCTAGTTAGGTTGGAATTATCTCGCATCTGCAGAGGGAGGGTGTTCCACAGTTTAGACACATTGTACGAGAACGAACGTCCTCCCGCTCTGGCTCTAAAGATTCTGGGAATTTTGGCTAATGATGCGGTTGAGGAGCGAAGTGCCTTGTTGGGCAGATATGGAGAGATCAGGGGGCAGTTGATTTCTGGGCCCATTTTCCAGAAAGTCTGGTGGGCAATGCATAGAGCTTTAAACTTCACTCTGTCCCTAACAGGTAACCAATGTAAAGTTCTTAGGCCAGTTTTTATTGAGGTCCTCCGTGGCACTCCAAATAGCGCATGGGCAGCACAATTTTGAGTGCGCTGAAGTTTTCGTAGGGTGTAGTCTGGTACTCAAAGATAATTAAAATCCAGATGGGATTGGACAAGGCCCTGTATGATTATTTGTCTGGCCTCAAAAGGGAGAAGGGGAAGAATTTTTCAATTGGTTGGGGCAGCTTCCTGCAGGGCTGCTGCATCGGGCAAGCCTGGGTGCTTAAACTCTTTCAGTGCGTGCAGACAGTACAGGAGTAGTTCCTGTACTCCAAGGGAGGTTGCTTGGCAATTTGCAAAGGGCTGGCAGTCACCAGAGTTCTTGGCAGCTAGTCAGATGCAGGACGGGCCACTGGTCAGGACTGTCGAGACCTGGTGTAGGCAGAGCTTAGTGCCAAAAGTCCACAGTAGTCTTCAGTTCTCACAACTCTTCTTGATCCATTAAATCTAAGTTCCTGGTATCAGGGGTGCCCCCAAAATATTTCATTTAGATGCATGGTGGGAAGTGACCGGAAGTAGCCAATGGGCTATCTACCTTTAGGATGTCTACACTCTCTATGAGACCATTTTTCTGGGGGAAGTAGTCATAACTCGGACCCAGAAAGCCTGATTCTGCCTAAACGAAGATGGTGGAAGTCTAATAGTCGTGTCAACTTCAGGTAGCCCACCTTCGGATTGGTACTAGCCTGCAAGGGGAACACGCCTCCTGATAAGCTAATTTTCCTGACTGTCCTGGGGCCATATGGGCCTGGGCAGGGGGTGGCATTTCCCCTCTCTAGGGAAGTTTTGTGTTGTATATCAAAGGCGACAGAGGCCTTTGAAGCCTCATGCGTGGATATGTTGATTACTTTAAATCACACACGAAATTTCACAGGGAGGGTAATTAAACAACCCCCCCTTCCCCATAGAAGGTGCAATCTGATTAAGAGTGTACCAGAGGCTTCCACCAACTCTCTCCATCCAATCAGTCGCTGTGTAATCTAAACATGGAAAAAACAATGCTGACTGTGGGCAAGGTATGCAGCTTCTTTTGTGGAACATTGCAGGGGTCCGCGATAAACTCATCAACGAAGATGGAGTGTCATGCATCCAAACTTTTGAGATAGTTTGCTGTCAGGAAACATGGGTTGTTAACCCTATTGGTTTAAATTGGTATACATCATATTGCTTCCATGCATTACCATCCCCTGCTGGGAGAGGAAGGGGGTGGGGGGGGGGTTATTTTCGTACCATTAGAAACCTGAAGGCCACAGTTATAGCACCAAGCCCAAGTTATCAAAGTTTAAATTTACAAGAAAAAACCTGCTAAATGGGATCTTAATAGGTTTTTATTTCTTTTACTCACAACCCATAGAGATTGTCCAAGAATTAGTAAGTAACACACCAGCCTCTGTGGATAGGCAGGGAATAGGCAGGGAATAGGCAGGGAAACGCAAAACGTTTTAAACACAACTTCTGAAACTCCCTTTTTAGACACCTACTTATCCCTCACCAATGGAGCTAAGAGCACCAACATCATTCTTTACACTGTACGCAGAGCACAATGGAGAAAAGCATTCCTCTCCCTACTCACCATCACGACCTCCAGGAAAACTGCCCATTGCATAACACTTTCCACCACACCATCCCAATTCTACCCAGCTAGGGCATCCATCACTATCTACAATAACGGCACCATCTTAATTCAAGCCACAGACAGAAACCTTGACCTATTTGACAACCTGTTCCCCACTTTCAAAGAATACATTTCCAACGCGCAGATCCCACACCTTCCGACCTCCAATACCAACATCCTCAAGCCCACAGCACCTCACCCCTTCCCCTATCCCCCCCCCCCCCCCCCCCCAACTACTGCATCACTAGGCTTGATAGGTCCATCAAGACAGGTGGTGGAATCGCATGCATCTACAAGAGCAACCTCTCAATTAATAAAGTCACCACCCCTTCTCTTACCTCTTGTGAATACCTCTGCCTTGATGTCATCAATGAAAACAAACCTGTATGCTCACTACACATCATCTACCACCCACCGGGGGACAACCTCACCTTCTCCCAACAACTCATGGACACAATCTCAATCAACTCAGGACGGCAAAACACACAAATCTATCTTGGCGATTACAACCTTCACTGGAACGATTGCAGTGACGCAGTGGTTAATAGCCTCAAAAATGTCCTCAACGCTTCAGACCTCTCCCAAATTTGCAACAGCCCAACCCATGACAAAGGCGCTATCCTCGACCTTATCTCCAAAGAAGGCAATACTCAACTTGATTCAATCCAACCCTGTGACTGGTCCGATCACCATATTGTCACATTCTTCATCAAGGAAAAAGTTAAACGTATCCCGGTCCAATCCTCCAAGCCCAAAGTCTGGAAAACAGACCTAAAGAAACTCAATCCTAACTCTTTACCCCCTAACAGCTGCAATCTCCTACTCCCCCCTACCGACGTTACCGATGTCCAGTATTTAACCGACCACTATCTCAACACGATGACCTCAATAATCAATGAAGCTGCACCAATGCAACTGAAAAGAGTCTCCACTAAGATATCCAACCCTTGGTACGACGGGAGTCTCAATGAAGACAAACGGGCTATGCGAATGGCAGAGCGCACCTGGAGATCTGTTCCCTCGGCACTACACCTAAAAATTCTGAAGAAAAAGAGAAACGCATACTTCCGGAAAATAAAACGCTCAAAATCAGAGTTCTTCAGAGTCCAGCTCGACCAAGCAAAAAACCGTCCAAGAAAACTGTTCGAGCTAATCCGATCACAATCCAAGGAACAACCCCAAGCAGCCGACACTATGGGCAATACACCTTCCAGTGAAGATTTCGCTACTTTCTTTAACCAAAAAACTGACAACATTAGGAAAGATCTCCGCATTGACGCAAGCCTTTATTCCAAGCCCCACCGCATAACACCCAATGATCCAAAAAACAATGCGACATGGTCATCCTTTGACACTTACTCTGAAGAAGAAATTGACAGAATTCTCAGCACCCTGAAACCATCCAATCACCACACTGACCCTCTTCCTGCTAACGCTGTAAAAGACTTCACCCCTCTGCTCCTCCCACTCTGGACTAAAATTATTAATAGTTCACTTCATCAAGGAACCATCCCTGACTCCCTCAAAGTTGGACAAGTTACACCTTTACTAAAGAAACCAACAGCTGACCCTACTGATCTAAACAACTACCGATTACCAACATTCCCACTCTCGCCAAACTATTGGAAAAATGCGTTCAACTACAATTGACAAAGCACATAGAACAGTTTGATCTCCTCAACCCTCATCAATCTGGCTTCCGAGCAGGGCACAGTACCGAAACTGCTATGACTCACATAATTGACGACGCCCTCCAAATGTTAGATCAAAATGAGACACGCCTCCTCATCCTCCTTGATCTCTCTTCAGCATTTGACACTGTGAAACTTGAGAACTTACTCGATCTCCTAAATACAAGAATGGGTCTCTCTGGAACTGTTCTTCAGTGGTTCACCTCCTTTCTACATAACCGATCTCAAAAATTCAAGAGCAACAACATTATGTCCGCTCCAATACCTGTATCGTTAGGTGTCCCCCAAGGATCCTGCCTATCCCCTACCTTGTTTAACCTAGTTATGGAACCTCTCACCGCCTTGCTACAAGCATCCAATGTACATTTTCACATGTACGCCGATGACACTCAACTATATCTCAAATTACAATCCCCCAAGGACATTATGCGCCTGAACTCAGCGATCAGAAGCACCCAATCCTGGCTGGCTAACCACCTCAAACTCAACGCTATGAAAACTGAGTTCCTTCTGATCTCACCTCCCGCGAAAATCTCTACCACTCAAACATGGCTTAAGCACCTTACTGCACTCAATGTACAACCGACCATCGTGGACTCAGCAAAATCTTTAAGCATAACACTTGACGCCAATCTCAACATGCAGCAGCATATCAGCAAGGCTACTAAGGGAGCCAACTTCCAAATAAATACCTTGAGGAAACTTAAACCCTTCCTCCCAGCCGAGGACTTCCGAACTGCAGTACAAGCACTAGTCATCCCTCGCATAGACTACGGCAGCATCGCCCTCTGCGGTCTCCCCCTAACAACAACTGCACCCCTGAGAGCTTCACTAAACGCGGCAGCGAGACTCACCACTGGATCTAAAAAACACTCTCATATCTCCCCGGACTTTAAATCCCTGAACTGGCTGCCTTTTGAAGCCAAAATACATATGAAAATCGCCTGCATGAAGCACAAGGCTATACACTTGAAATCACCCGGCTACCTCAATCAAAAGCTGACAATTTCCGGCGGGTCCAGAACAACCAGAAGTACAAACAATCTTCTGCTGAAGCCTCGGAGATTCCGGAAGGAAAAAACTTACAAACGCTCCTTCTCAGGAATGGCGCCTAGGATTTGGAACTCACTCCATCCGGAAACCAGGCTCATATCATCCACTCACCTTTTTAAGAAAGAAGTTAAAGCTATCCTCATGGCTAAATACACTTGAACTACTACTTTGATTTTAAGACTCTGCGTCGAACTATACTATTTGTTTGTTTGATCCCTTTGCACATATGTTTTACCTGTAATATTGACCTAACTGATTGTTCTTCTCCCCTCTTATTTGTACTACTGCATTGACCTACCTTGCCTTACCTTACCCTCTATACTATGCTCCCTTGTGTACCCACTCTACCACCCATTTTTACCTGTGTAAAGCGCTCTGTTATCTGCAAAGATCTTGTTCGCGCTATATAAAACTTTTAAAATAAAATTTAAAAAAATTTAAAATAAACAGTGACATCAATTATATGGGCGGGTGATTTTAATATCACTAAATGTAATCAAGGTGGGAATCGTATTTGCAGGTTTACTAGTGTTCATGGTGCGGACACTAACTATGTTATACATTCACTTTAAGGTGAAACCCTGAATCAGTCAATTTTAATATACAACCTGTTTTTTTTCCTCTGATCTCCATGTCCAGAGTAACTCAAATCCCCCAAAGTACACAGGAAGAGGTAAGGGGCGCACCAGTGATTTTGTGCTTTTGACAACCGATCTCACATAAAACCTTGTGTACTATGTGGTGCGCCCTCTTCCCTACAGTGATCATAATCCTATCCTTTTATACCTTGCGATTCATCTTCACCCAGGAACAACCGACACAACTAAGAAACCAGTCAGTTACACTGTAAATAAAGGGATTTGTATGAACTGAAGGCATGTTGAACCAAATACGTTTTTCAGCAACCTGATTACTGTAGCTATTAATGATATTACCTGGTGTCTTTCACCAGCTATAGCCCCAGATAGATTAAAGTTTTAAAACTGGCCACCAATAAGTCCCCGCGCAATATAGTTGACATCAGGTAGCTGGAAATAATTACAAGCAAACCTTATAGAACAGGAGGCAAGAAATTAGAACCAAGGCTTGGGAGGATTTAGAAAAGACTGCCTGACTAAAACAGAATACACTTTTTGGGCAAACAGTAAATTGGCCTTTATTTTTTTACGGATAGCCCAACCACTGGCATAGAGCGTCACATTTCTGAAGAGTACTGGATTGACCATTTTACCTTAATCTTTAACTCTGATTGTGAGGGGAATGGCCATGGAAAGGGTGTCAGGCCAGGATATCAATAAATGAGAATTAACTAGTAGATCTCATAGATCCATCACCACAGCCATCTAGAGTGCAGTCAGGTCCTGACTGGGTCCCAATAGATCTTTTTTAAACATAACAGACTTTTGGGCCCCTCGAACTAATGTTTAAAGGGCAGCAGTAAAGGATCACCAAATTGAATCCTGGAGAGAGACTACCATAGTGTCAATTTATAACAAGCATTTGCAATGCAATAGGTCTCTGGTTAATTAAGTTTCAGCTATTGGCATTGCTAAATATTGCAACACCAACTGTAATATTCCATGCAGCACAAGAGCAGTGATGAATGTGTGAACAGGTGGCCGTGTTTGCCCGTGCATGTGTGTGTGTGACACATTGTGCACGGATCCATGTGTGCGCGGATCCATGTGTGCTCGTTTGGATGTGTGTGTTGGCTTGAGAGCGTGTTTGCCTCGTGTGTGCATGGATCCACGTGGCATATCTAAGCACACTTTTACGTGTTTGTGTGGCATTAAGTGTGCGTTTTTATGTAGCCGAATGGAACCATGTGCAATTGTGTGGGCTGCGTGAGTGCCTATATACGTGTGTATGCATCTGTGGGCTTATATTTGTGTTTGCTTGTGTACTTGCATGGCAATATAGAAATGTGTTATTGTGTAGTTGCTTGCATGTGTGTGCGGTCTTATATGTGCCCTGGTGTATTTGCATGTCTGTGCTTTTATGTGCGCGTGTTTCGATGTGCGTGCTTATATGTGCCCTGGTGTATTTGTGTGTCTGCATGTATGTGCTTGTGCTTCGATGTGTGCGTGCTTATATTTGCCCTGGTGTATTTGTGTGTCTGCATGTATGTGCTTGTGCTTCGATGTGTGCATGCTTATATGTGCCCTGGTGTATTTGCGTGTCTGTGCTTTTATGTGCTTGTGTTTCGATGTGTGCATGTGTGTTCATGCTTATATGTGCCCTGGTGTATTTGCATGTCTGTGTTTTTATGTGCTTGTGTTTCGATGTGTGTGGGATTTTGTACACGGCTGTACCAGAGCAATGGCATTAACTAAAGACATCTTGCATTTTTACAACGGTTTCTACTGGGGAGACAGAATAACAATATGTGGGTAGTCTCAGAATGTCTATATTTTACACAAAAAGTGCAGAGACTGTTTAACACAGATGAAAACAAAATGGCACGTCGGCAGACCTGCGAGGCCTTTACAGGTTCGCGCTGACCTGAAGCACTGGGGGCTCGGGCATCTCGCTTCACTGCCAGGAGCAGGAGCCAGGAGCGTACACCCTCTCCTGAGCCTGTGAGCCCGGACCGGACGGGTCGGACATTTTGGCAGAGGGAGAGGAAATATGCAGACTCCCGTCGGCGCTGCTGCTGAGACTCCTGTGTTGTCGTGGGAGCACTCCGGATCCAGCTCCGGAAGATCAGCAGAGATGCTGGCCAGGGAATTTGGAGGCACGCTAGAGGGTTTGCACGGAGGTGAGGAGCGGCGGAGGACACATTGAGGGAATGACAGGCAGTTTCCTGCAATGAAATCACCCAAGTACAACTACAGCCTCCCATGTGACCAACGCGAGCCTGAGAGGGGGGCAGCGTCGGATTACGAAGCGCGCCTTGGGATTGGGCCGTGTGACGTCACGTGAGCGGTCTATGGTACAAGCTCACGCGCGCGTCGTAATCCGACTCTGAAAATGCTTTTCCCATTGAGAATGCTGGACGCGCGGCCAGCTCTTGTCTCCCCTTCGTCGCGTATGATAATGAAAACCAGGGAAGAGCGACTACTTTCACTTCTCCAACTCAAAGGAATAAATAATACACGAGAACTCTACTGGCCAGCCAAAGTGAGAACTCAGAGCACACACGCTTCCTGGGAACTCATTGCTCAACGCACACGGACCCGACCGTCACCCTTCACCGAGGCAGAGGGGCTGCCACTTACAATCCCTACCCGTGAACAGACCAGTCACGACAGCCTTCCCAGCTCCGGGCCTACCCACGAGCACCCCGGAGAGGCTGACAGGCGGACCCCTCACACCCTGGAAAGTATCTGAGCAAAGCTGACCGAGAGCCCAGCTCCAGGACCTGGCCGAGTGCTCCCCCTGCCGCACCTGTCCCGGCCCCCACACTCACCTCGGTACCCTCAGCAGACCAGAGGCTCCTTGCCCAGATTATTCAGCTCAGAGCATAATGACTGATCGGAAAACTGCTTAGTGGGCGTGCAACGGGAGTGTGCACAGTGAGATGCAGCTAAAAAAGTAAAGCACATAGAAAGCAGTGCACTTCAATAAAGTATTAACATAATTCCCTGCATGTATTACATACTCTAGAGAAACCTAAATACCAGTAACGTGCTCAAACAAGTGATTGCAGCTCAGTGCCTGCCTATCAGCGCCGCGCGCCTCTCTGCAGACTCCCCCTGCATTCCAGAGAGGCGCGCGACGCGATCCAGTCAACCCTGCAATGCTGTGAATGACAAGACCTGGCCGCGCGTACAACGTTATCCTATGGGGAAACGCTGCGCGCGGCCAGGTCTGGTCTCACTTCGGTGTTCTCAGACTGCTGAGACGCCGACAATAGTTCTCTGGCGAGAACGCGCTTTCAGCGCGTTACTAGCCGAGACCTAAAAAGGGTGACTAGAACCTACCAGAATGTTACCGCTCAATCTCATTAATAGATTGCACAGCAAAGATTCCTGAGAGGGTCATTTTAAAAAAAATTGCTGGATTGTACAGAGACCATCTCTTTCTTTTCTCCATTTCAATATGGTTTCTTACCCAGTTTAGGGACTGCAGAGCCGGCTCTCAATTTAACCCTCATCTGGGGGGAGTATTTGAAGACTATGAGAGGTGCCCTTCACATGGCATTTGTGAACCACACCTGTGATTTCGACTTAGTAGACCGGAGGAAACTGAGAACTAATGGAACAGGCAGGTGTTGATAAGGTCTTGATATTTCTCGTCAGGCGTCTGCAGTGTGACAACCACAAACGTGCGTTACACACACTCTGGGGACTGCACAAAACCAATAATGGTTACCAGAGGAGTAAGACAGTGGTGCATTTTAGCTCCTTTTCTATTTTATATTAACTTCTTAGATGCCCTTTTAGGGTCATGTAGTAAAGATATCCCGCGAACTGACACTCGTACTGTACTTTTATATGCAGATGATGCAGTTCTTTTAGCATTAACAGAAAATTGCCTCCAAAACCTTCTGAATGGTTTTAATGATTTAATAATAAAACTTAATCTTAAGGCTGCTTGATGTTAATGGGTCATGGGAGAGGTTGATTAGTCAGAAAAAGATGGGGGCGCAGCCTGCAAAATGATATTCAGATTTGCCAAAAGGTTAGGCTATAAACCAATCAAGGAGATGTCCCAGCTTTACAGAAGGAAGTTTTTCTTAGTGTAGACTCCTAGCGATAACCAAAACTACCCCAAGTTTTATCACAAACTTAGAATTGGGAATGGTATTTTTGGAGGATTTTGTTGCTATAGCTCCTTTACTAGGCCTAGTCGGTAAATTACATTGCGTTCACAGACTAAGTAATTTCGCGTTCTGCGGAATTGCCAAAAATTCAGCGATCCGTTGCTTTGCAGGATTTTTTTGCATGTTCGTGAGATATTTCTCCCCGAGCATGCAAACAGCGTTCGCAAACAGGAAAAATGCATAGCGAACGGGTGGAACAAGCAATTCCGCGTGTTCAAGGAACTTTAGCGTGTTCTAGGCAATTTTTGGCCTTTTCACGGAGCTTTGTGAAGCGCACTACGCAAAGTCCACCCACCTCTATCCTTTACTACTATGGGTGAAGTTATGGAGCACCACCAAGGCTGGTTTTTCGAGGGAAGTTTTGGGGGATTCCTCAAATCTGGACAAAACGACTGTCATTGTCCACAAACTAGGTAGGAGTGCCATTTCTGACTCACCTGAAAGTATTGGCCCTCAAACTAAAGATAGGGTTAAAAAGACCATTGCTTCATATAAGGAGGAGATCAGAATAGAAAGGTCTCTTCGCATTAGTTCAATCAACAGCTATATGCAAAAAAGAAACCATTTTTAATTTTCAAAAACCTTTAATAAAGAATAAAGGCATATCAGGCACAATACACAGTGCAGCACCATCGCACATGGCAGCAAGATACATTACAAGTCATGTATTAAATTACAGTCAGGTTACATTCACAACAAAATGGTAACTCTGGAATGTAAAGACACAGCTCCACAGTATCAGGGTCTCAGCCCCCAGAGGAGGAAGCACACATGAGAGAGCGTTATTAGTGGGGATTCTGAAGCAATAGTGGCGCTGGTGGAAATTGAGGGGGTGGGGGGCAGTCACTGACCAACACCGGCAGCCGCCGCAGACCCAGGGCCGGCGGGGAGCGCAGGAGAGGAAGCGCCGCTAGGGTGGGAACGGGAGAGGAGGTAGGAAACCAGTGGGGCTCAAAGTCAACAGAGCAGGAACTGGCAACCATTAAGTCCCAGAACTCGGACAGGAGAGTCTGGCAACGAGAGGCATCCTCTAGCCAACTCTCAAACTTAGGAGCAGGTGGCCGCCCCCAACATGTGGCTACCCTACGTCTGGCGAGTACCGGTAGCATCCAGATTAGGCGGCGAGAGGCATCAGGGCAAAACTTGACAAAGCCTAGGAGGCACAGGGGAGGATCAGGTTGCACGACAGCACCAGTGATGTCAGAGATGGTTGAGCACAGCGCCAACCAGAACTCGGAATCCTTAGGGCATGGCCACGCCAAGTGGGCAAAGTCTGAGGCAGGGGCAGCGCAGGACAGACAGTTATCCCCAGGGGTAAGCCCAAGCAGATTTAGCTGCACTGGGGGCGGGGCAGCCTGTGCAAGTACTTGAAGTGGATCCGGCAGAGCCGATAATTCGGGGACAGCTTTTTGGTTTGATTGGAGCAAAAAAGCCAGTCGGCCACCGATATGTCCACACCCAGGTCTACACTCCATGCCACCCGGGCCCGATCAGAGGAGATGTGGGCTGACGCCAGGGAGATAACGTAATGCTTGGTAACTTGTGCGACGAGGAGGAGGAGGAGTATATGAAGTCCAGAGCTGGAAGGGTAGGCGGGGGCCGAGGGAAGGTAGGGTGCAATTTCCTGAAAGTGGCACGCAGCTGATAGAATAGCAGTGTATCTTGCAGCCACGGGTCGTCGGGAAAAGAGTAAAAGGAGTTCTCTGGGTAGAGATCCGCCACAGTCCTGAGGCCCAAGCGCGCCGCATGTCGGGACATGCTGGACGACTGACGCGCGGGAAAATCGGGGTGATTTACAATTGGCATGGTGTTAGCGGAGAGAAGGGAGAGTCCAGAGTGCAGACGCAGGCAAGACCAAGCCCAAGGCAGCGTCTCAACCGTGTCAACCCCCACCTGGGGACGTACTGCGGGCGCGAACAGAGTAGTTGACAGAGGTCAGGAAGAAACCAAGTCTGTCTCAATCGCGGCGTGAGGCTGATAAGGGGTCGGGTGGATACAGAAATGCAGAAAGCTGGCCTAGGCGCATGGGGCGTAAATACGAAAATCAGGCGCGCCCATCCCACCGGCAGACATAGGGAGAGTGAGGATATCGTATGCCACCCTGGGTTGTTTACCCACCCAGACAAGCGAGATGATTAGAGAGCGCATGTTGCAGAAAAAATGAGAAGTAAGGGGGATAGGTATATTCAAGAAGAGGTAAAGGAATTTAGGAAGAACCACCATTTTGGCAATGGCGATCCAGCCAGCCAGAGACAGCGGTAGTCTGCTCCACGAGCGGATCCTGGATTCCAGATTCCAAATCCCTACTCAATCAGATGCCCAAGTAGCGCGTGGGGCCGGATGACCACTCAACCGGGATGTCAGATGGGAAGGAGACAGTGGCGTCAGTCAGGGGAAACAGAACAGACTTATTCCAATGTACCTGGATGCCCGAGAGCCCACCGAAACGTATGATCTCCGGAACCAGGGGGCTGAGGTTTTCCAGAGGATGGCGGACATAAAGGGTGACATCGTCCGCGTACATTGAGACAAGAAGGGAGCAAGACGAGAAATAGATGCCCCTGTGCGTATGGTGCTGTCATAGCCTACCGGCCAGGGGCTCAATCGCGATGGCAAAAAACATGGACGATAATGGACACCCGTGACGGGTGCTGCGGGCGATGCTGATGGGATCAAAAACCTGGCCATTAATGCGGAAACGCGCCAACGGATTGGTATAAAGGAGTCTATCTTGCACATAAAGATGTCGCTAAAACCCATACGCGGTAGGATGTAAAATAGGAAGGGCCACTCTAGAGTGTCGAACGCCTTTGTGACGTCAAGAAGGGCGGCCACGGCCGGCAGGGTGGGGTTAATTTGATGTAACACAGAAAAGATGGTACAAAGATTATGTGAGGTTGCCCTCCCAGGTATAAAGCCAGATTGATCGGGGAGGGTGATGGTGGGCATTAATAGGAGAAGGCGGGAGGCGATCAATTCAGCAAAAATGTTGTTTTCTATGTTAATAAGGGAAAGGGCATGATAGGAGTCACAACGGTCGGCAGGCTTTGGGCTATCAAAGCCTCGCGCAGCGTAGGCGGAAATAGACAGATGTCAAAAGACTCGGCTCCAGGATGTCAGCGAACGATTTGTAAAACGAGGCGGTCAGGCCGTCCAGACCCAGGGCCTTGTCACCCGGGAGGCCGTTTATGGCTGCCAATATTTCCTCCCTAGAAAAAGGCTCATCAAGAAATTTACGGTGGTAATCTTCGAGCCAGACCAGGGCAATGGACTCAAAATATTGATCAAACTCCTCCCGTGGCAGAGGAGGACCAGCCGAATAGAGTTGCCAATAAAAAAACGATAAAGCGGGATTTAATATCATCCGGGGAGGTGGTCCTATCCAGACCACCATCACTGAGGGCCATAATATAGGAGGCTGCGCGTGGTGGGCATCGAAGGTTACCAAGGGTGCGTCCCGGGCGATCTCCCTCACCAAAGCAGCGCGCCCGACCCTCTCTGCCAAGAAGGAAAATGCTACTTACCAGTATGCATCAGTTCTGGGCATGTAGTGCTGCAGAGTTACACACTATGCATAGATGGCCACCTAGTGTTGGGCCCAGATGTTTGCAGTGTGTTTTGTTGCAGAAAAGTCTTTGGAAGTCACGGGATAGGCGACTCCTCTTTTGGATGATACAGCGCATGGGCATCGGCTCCATCCCCAGATTGTTTTTTGCCATTAGGAAAGTGATGGAGCTATACAAGAGGTAGTGAGGTCCATGTGATTTGTATCTAATTAAGATAATAGTGGAACAGATAAAGTTAGCCGGGGAGGCGGGTGGGCGTGTGTAACTCTGCAGCTCTGCATGCCAAGAACAGATGCATACTGGTAAGTAGCATTTTCCGTTCGAGGCATATGAGCTGCAGATTACACACTATGCATAGATTGTATAGCAGTACCCACACCTAGCGGCGACCACCAGTATCTGTTGCAGTTGTTTAAAAACAGTGTTTTTAGTACAGCCTGGCCCACAGTGGCTTGTTGTTTAGTTTGCACATTTACACAGTAATGCTTTGTGAAAGTGAGCAGTATAAGCCATGTAGCTGCTTTGCATATATCATCTAGGGGAATGTTCCCTAAGAATGCCATTGAAGCCCCTATTTTCCTTGTAGAATGGGCTTTTGGAGGAATAGTTAATGTGCGTTTGGCTTTGTGGTAACATATTTGTATGCATTTAACGATCCACCTAGCGATCCCTGATTTTGATATGGGGTTGCCTTTATGTGGCAGTGAAAAAGACACAAAAAGTTGTTTTACGAAAAGTTTGTGTCCTTTCGATATAGTACAGTAATGCTCTTTTGACATCTAAGGTGTGTAGAGCTCTTTCTGCGACTGTTTGAGGCTGCGAGAAAAATACAGGCAGCTCAACTGATTGATTTAGATGGAATGGTGAAATGACTTTAGGATTAGTACGATGAACCACTTTGTTATGATGCATTTGCAGAAAGGTGCAAAACAACAGATGGACAGAATGCAGAACAATGTCATACATTCACCTCAGTACAGAGATCTGTTTTGCATTTTGTCACCCCGAGTGGGATGGGTATGCTCAGACGTGAGTCCCCATGCTCTCCAGACCACTGGAGTCAAGCTATCCTGGCTGAAGACGGCTGATAGCCAGAAACCGGTCCTAGGATGCTTGATTCCGGTCCAGGAAAGACATGGCTTGGCAGTTCAGGCTGGACTGTTCCCATGAGGCACAGGGTCAAGGCTGATTTGCATATGGCCATGTCTGAACTGGGGTGGTGTGGAGTGCAAAAAAAGATGGATTTAGGCCCAGATCTCTGTACTGGGGTGAATGTATGACATTGTTCTGCATTCTGTCCATCAACTGTTTTGCATTTGCAGAAAGGGTTCTTGGATGGTAAATGCTTGTAGTTCACTAACCCTTCTGAGAGGAGTAATTGCTACTAGGAAAGCTACTTTCCAGGTTCGGAATTGCAATTCACATTTATGTAATGGTTCAAAGGGAGGTCCCATTAATCTATTGAGAACAATGTTTAAGTTCCACACTGGTGCAGGTGGCGTTCTGGGAGGAATTATTCTTTTGAGTCCTTTCATGAAAGCTTTTATAGCTGGTACTCTAAAAAGAGATAGATGTTGTCTATTTTGTAAGTATGCTGCAATGGCAGCGAGGTGTAGTCGGATAGATGTATAGGCTAAATTACACTTTTGAAGGTGTAATAGATATCCTATGATGTGTTGAATAGACATGTCTAAAGGATTTATTTGGTTGTTCTGGCAGTATATGACAAACTGTTTCCACTCAGCAGCATAACATGCTCTAGTAGTGGGACGTCTAGCTTCTTTGATAATGTTCATACATTCTGGAGGAAGGTTGAGGTAACCAAACTATGACCTCAGGAGCCAGATCGCTAGGTTGAGCGGAGCTGGGTCTGGGTGTCTGATATCTCCATGGTTCTGTGTTAATAGGCGAGGAGATAGGTTTAGTTTTTGGTGTGGTACTACATACATCTGCAACAGTGTGGTGTACCACGGTTGTCTGGCCCAAGTTGGAGCGACTAGAATGAGCGTCAGGGAATGTTGTTGCAGTTTGCGTACCACTAACGGAAAGTAGTGGGAGAGGAGGAAAACCGTACGCAAATAGTTTTGACCAGTTCATACATATCGCATTGCCTTTGGACAATGGGTGTGGGTATCTGGCGGCAAAGTTTGGGCATTTTACGTTTTCGTGGGTGGCAAAGCGGTCTATCTGGGGTTGTCCCCACATTTGAAAGAACGGATGAAGAACTTGCAGATGAAGTTCCCACTCGTGGATCTGCTGTGTTTGTTGACTTAGCAGATCTGCCATAGTGTTTTGTACTCCTGGGACGTGTTGGGCTAAGAGGAAGATCTTTAGTAGTATAGCCCATCTCCATATCTGCTGTGCTAACAGAGCTGCAGAAAGTGTGTTCCCCCTGGTTTGTTTATGTAGTACATAGCTGTCATATTGTCTGTGCGGACTAAGACAGCTTTGCCTGACACTTGAATTTGAAATGCTTTTAGGGCTAGAAACACAGCTCGCAACTCCAAATGGTTGATGTGGAGTAACTTTTGTTGCAGTGTTCACCTGCCTTGCATGGTGTCATGCAGTAGGTGAGCTCCCCAGCCAGAGAGCGATGCGTCCGCTGTCATGACTATTTGAGGAACTGGCTCTAGAAACGGTCGCTCTTTGGAAAGGTTTTTGGTGTTCCACCATTGCAGGGAACGACGAGTTCGACCGTCTACCAACACTAGGTCTGTTAGTTGACCTTGAGCCGTGTTCCATTGCGTGCTAGGCACTCTTGAAGTGGACACACTTGTAGTCTTGCGTGAGGTACTACATATATGAAAGATGCCATCATTCCTATGAGCTGCATGAACACTCGAGCTGGAAGCGAGTGTTGCGGTTTGAATTTTGTTAGGAGAGTTTGTACTCTTGATATCCTGGCTGGAGAGGGATAAGCTAGTGTTAGTTGGGTGTTTATTGTGGCGCCGAGATACCATTGTATGTGCGAGGGTTGCAGATGTGATTTGGTGTGATTTACTGTGAATCCCAAGTCGTGAAGCAGTTTAATAGTAGCGCGAGTGTGTTGTACACACTGGCTGTATGAGCTGGCTTTTATGAGCCAGTCGTCTAGATATTGGAAGACATGAATATGTTGTCTTCTTAAGTATGCTGCCACTACTGCTAGGCATTTTGTAAACACCCATGGTGCTGTTGTGACTCCGAATGGGAGCACTTTGAACTGGTAGTGCTGCCCGTCTAGCACAAATCAGATATTTTCTGTGCGCTGTGTGGATAGGAATATGGAAGTAGGCGTCCTTGAGATCTAGAGTGACAAAGAAGTAGTTTAGTACCAGAAGTGGAAGGACTTGTTGGAGTGTGACCATATGAAAATGATCCGACTGTATGTAAATGTTTAGAGGTCTGAGGTCTAGGATGGGTCTTAGAGATCCATCCTTCTTTGGTATTAGGAAATATAGGGAGTATACGCCTTTTTTTCTGATGCTCTGGAACTATTTCTATTACATTTTTCTGCAGGAGGGATATTACCTCCTGTCTGAGCAGTGTTAAATGTTCTTGTGACATTGGATGCTGCTTGGGTGGTATGTTTGGGGGACGTGGGGGGTGGATGTTCTATTATGTTTGCACTTGTAAAGCGCGCTGCTACCCGGAGGTTTCCTGGCGCTGTGCAACGCTGGGGAACCCGTCCTGGCTTTCCCTGTGGGATGGTCCCTGCTGGGAGTCCCCTGGGTGGAGCCAGGCATCCCCGGCATTGGGTGGGGGGGGGGCCGTTGTGGAGATTAAGCAAGCTAATGCCCAGAGTTGCCGAGTGGGACCCCAGATTAGAGTAGGCACCGAAGCGAGAATTATCGAGTCCGCTGACCCAAGTCCACGACCCTGCCGCGTCGGGAATTGAACCCTGGTCCCGGGCGACTTCTGCTCCCGGGTCTGCCGCCTCTAACTGGTGAGCCACACCACTCCACCTCTAGGCAGTAAACTGATTGAATTATTTGGAGCACCCACCTGTCTGATGTGATGTTTTCCCAGGCTGGCAGGTATTGTTGAAGTCTTCCCCCGACAGGCGTGCAATGGGACGGGGGAAGGGGGAGCGAGTCAATGGGCAGGGATAGAGGCAGAGTGGGAGTTTTTATTTTTACCTCTGCCTTTGGTATTGTTACCCCTGTAACCACCCCTTTGGTAGCCCTTGCTGTAAGTAGACTGTGTAGGGGCTTTGAATGAAGTAAAAGGGGTGTCTGAAGAGTATAACCTGGTGGCACCTCGATAGGATGAGCGTCGAAATGAACGCCGGGAGCCTGCAACTGCAGGGCCCCCACAGATTTGGCGGTATCTGTATCCTTTTTCATTTTTTCAAGTGATACATCTACGTTAGGTCCGAATAGGTGTTTCTCATCAAAGGGTTGATTAAGAATGGCACTTTGTACTTCAGGTTTGAACCCTGATATGAGTAGCCAGGCATGTCTACGTAATAAAATGCTGGTGTTAACTGCCCTAGAGGCAGTATCTGCTGCATCAAGTGCACATCGAATAGAGGTGTTTGCAATATTTTTCCCCTCTTGGATAAGCTCATTTGCTCTATCCTTGTACTCATCAGGGAGGTGCCTCATTAATGATTCTAATTCATCATAATGTGCCCTGTCGTCTCTGGCTAATAATGCCTGTGTGTTGGCAATACGCAACATGTTTGCTGCTTGAGACGCCATTCTTTTCCCTGATGCGGCAAGTAGCTTAGACTATCTGGTGGTGGAGCTTCACCTGATGTTTGTGAGTTTACTCTCTTGCGTGCATTGGAAACTACAATTGAGTCTAGTGGTACTGGGCCTTTAATGTATGCTGGGTCTGAGGGGGCAGCTTTATATTTCTCTATACGAGGGTTAATGACCAGACTTCTGACTGGGTCCTTGTAGACTTCAGGAGCATGCTAAATCACTCCTTTAAGCTTTGGTAAAATGGATGAGGACCTTTGTGCATTATCAAAGGTATCCATTAGGAAGTCTTCATCTACAGGGTCTGTATGCATGACTACCCCATGATATTGCGCAGCTCTGTGAATTAATTGATTGAAACCCATAGTGTCTTCTGGTGGGGAAAGCCATGAGGGGTATAAGTCATCCCGAGGGACATTTGGGACATCTGGGGTGTTATAATCATCCCACAGGTCAGGTGATCCTGTAGGAGTAGCTGGATCAGGAAGGTTACCCCCCACCCCCCATATCGTCCGAGCCATCATCCCGGTTGTCATCGTCTGGTATGATAGAGGATGCTGGGAAATGTTGTGGTATGGGAGGATGTGGTGATGGTACAGGTGAAAGAAGGGGAAGGCAGCCTTAAGGGAGAGGTAGCCATGTCCTTTTTCTTTGAATGCAGAGCTGGAGTGTCCAGTGGTCGCTTTTTTGAAGCCAAAATTAGCTGGATCTTTAGCTAGAGTCTTCTGAGCAGGGTCTGGATAAAGTAAGTCCTCTGCAGGAGGCCGATCTTTTGGTGCGGAGGAAGGTTTTGGCACTGAAGCGGTTTGTTTTGTTTTTTTGGCAATGTCTTTAACCGGAGAAGCAGTAGTCTTTTTCGGCTCCGAAGTTTTTTTTCGGTTCGGAGGATTTTTTCGGCTCCGGTATTTTTTTGGATCCGATGGTTGTTCGACTTGGCCCTTCTGGCAGGTTCACCCCTAAACTTTTTTCTTTTGATATGTGACTTAGTGTTAGTGATTTTTGGTTTCTGCACACTTTACCACAGTGTCCCAGGGTAAAGTGCGTGCGTGTGGTGAGGTTGGCCTGCCCTCCCATAGGAATGCATAGGGAATATATGTGTCCATGTTCGTTCCTGATGCGTGGGGAGTGCAAGCTCGAGTTTGGTATGTGCGGACTCGTGTGATTAAATACTGTGCAATGATGTGTGCAGCATAATTGTGTCTAGTGTGGAAGTGCCACTTCTAGAAGTTGGCATGTAGGTGTAAATTATGTGAATTGGCTGTCTAGTTTGTGATTGGCTGGAGCTGGCTGGTGAGCCTGGCTCCATGAGTCCTGATGGGTCTGCCCCGGTGGTGAATGGAAGATCTGCATGTGTGATGTGAGGTAGGAGTGCACCTGGGACCTGAATAGGGCTGGGCTTTCCCCCCACAATGCTGACTCCGCCCCCTGTGGTGCGTCTAATGTCCCTAGCCTGGCCAGTGAATGGAAAGGGTGGCTGAGCACAACAAAGTGCTCTAAAACCAGTTGAATCTGGTTTTACCTTCACCCTGCAGCCTCAGACCAAGGATTTCTCTGTATAAAAAGGGGCTATGTCCCCTTGCAAAATGTTCTCCTTCTGACCTGAAGAGGGGGGCCTGCTGCTGCTGCTGGGCACCAGGAGGATACCGCCAATACGGACTGCCTCCCTACCTGGAGGGCCCTGTGAGCTGGATCCTGGGCCCAGCCTGGCCCCCCCCCAGCCTAAGGAATTTCCTGAACTTTGCCTGGACCTGTAAACTTTGGAGTCCAAAGCGCCTGGGGAGCTCTTCATTTCTACATTACAGGGGGGGCGCTTTATCCTTCAACCCTACAGCGCTGAGCTGCAGCGTGTGGAGGGATTCCCCCTCTTGTGCTAGTTTACGGCGCGGGTGCCCACCCCGCTCATCTGCCGTTTTTGTCCCCAGAGCGAGAGCCCACCTCGCATCTGTGCCGCTTGTAGGTATATTGATAGCAAACGGGTGCCTACCCCATGCTTTATGCCTGATAAGGAAGTCAGGCAGCACTGCAGACGCGGGCGGGGCTCAGGAGCGACCCTGAAGTGATTCGGCTGGAAACAGGAAGTGGACGGGAGCCCACCCCACACTCCTGCACCACCAGCAAGAGGTCGGCGTCTGTCTCCGGGGCTCCCGTGAGCGAGGGAGAGCCTCGGACTGCCATGGTGCCCAGAGTGATCAAAGAAGACCCAGGCAGGAGCCTACCCTGCGCTGGGCCGGACCGAGGAAGGAAGCAGCCCCGCAGAAGAGCTGCAGGCCCGGGAGAGCCCCGCAGCCCAGCAGGAGAGCCCGTCAGCAGTAAAGACGCCGCCGCAGGAGTCCTGGTGAGTAGGGCTCCGTGGTTGCCGTGTTGGGGGCAGTGTCAGGAAGGGTAGAGCGGCCCCCGGTTGGCAGTGGGCCGCTCCCCCATTACCCTGCAGGCATTTGTTTCTTTAGAGCCCCGAGGCTCCTTGGGGGCATATGGTTTTAGAGTCCCCCGTGCGGGACTCCGTCTGGGCAGCCTTATTGTTCAGAGCCCCCACGAGGCTCAGGGGGCATTTTTGAATCCAGAGCCCACGAGAGGCTCCAACGTCCCGGGCACATTTCTTTAGAGCCCACGAGGCTCAGGGGACCTTGAGGCATTTGTGTATTTAGAGTCTGCGGGCTCCGACGCGGATTTGGGGGCATTTCGTTTTATTCAGAGCTCAGAGGCTCCCACGTTGTTCTGGCCCCATTGGTTGTTTCTAAGAGCCCAGAGTAGATCAACAGCTGCCCAGCACTTAGTGGGCAGCTGCTTCGTTTAGGCCCGATCTCTGTGCGCAATCTTCCTTTGGCTGCCTGCGCAGCCTGCCCCGACTCTGCTGGACAGAGGGCGTTTCAGCCCGTGAGAGGCCAGTTGGCCTGGGGACCATTTATGTGTCTATACCATATGTGATTCTTGCACAATTCATAATGATCTGCCTAATGTAATTTCTGCATCATGTGTAATGTTTTATACCTCTGAATGTATGTGATGCTTAGGAGGTTGTTTTTCCTAATCTAGGTCCTACTAGTGAGGTCATGGTTCCCTGCGTGATATTTTCCTAAGGTGGTTAGGGTTGCATAGGTGGTACTTACCTCTTACCAGTGGTTACTGGTTGTGTACTACATTTTGCTATTTGGTGTTAAAGTATTATATGTTCTAAATGTTATTCCTACAAAGTGCTAATTCTACAAAGTGCTAATTCTACCAAGTGCTAGTTCTATAAGTGCCTATTCCTGACAGTGGCCCACGTGGCCCTGTCCCATGTCCATACTCCCCTGTAAATTCTGCCCGTGCATATGGCACATTGTAAAGTGTGTATTTATTATCTAATGTGTTTGGTATAATACAAAGGCTATTTTTATATATAACCTTGTGTGGAGTTTCTTTTGTGGTGGGCCTTGGGTGTTCCTGCTGGGTGCGCGTGCAAACGCTTTACAGCTTGCCTCAGAGATAAGCCTGACTGCTCGTGCCAAGCTACCAAGGGGGTGAGCAGGGGTTATCTTGGCGGGTGACTTCCTTGCCCTGACGTATAATGGTGGTTTCTGCCTGACTTTGGCGCAAGCCCTAGCCAACCAGAAATTCCATTTCTAACAATGTTTTTTCCGGTTCCAGTGGTTTTTTCGAATCCAAAGCGGGTTTGCTTGGTTCCCACCTGGGTTTCGGTGCCGAGGGAGTAGTGGTATATTTCAGCGCTGATGGTTTGGATGTCGGTGTAGCCGGTGAAGTTGTCTTTTTCAGTGCCGGTAAATGTGCGCCGGCACCGTGCGAATGCAGACTCGAGCCAGAGTCGCCTGAAGGCTTAATTAGCTTCTTAGCCGGGCCCAAAGGTGGGGCAGTAGAAGCAGTGGGTTGGTGAGCACCCGAGCCTGCGGGCGAGGGTGTGACTAGGGCCTTCGAGGAAGGGTCGGGGTCGACGGTCTTACTTACGACCGGCTGTGCTGAAGTGATGTCCTCGACTTTGGAGTCTTCTGCCTCGGAATTGGTGTCGACATCATGTTCTGGAACGCTGACGCATTCTTCAAAGATGTCGTCCAGAATCGAAGCTGAAGATCGAGCCATTGTTCTCCTCGCTCTTCGGTCCCGGATAGTCTTTTTGGAACGGAAAGAGGCACAAGCGGAACAGTCTTTGGCCTCGTGCTCCTGGGAGAGGCAAAGGTTACACACTTCATAAAGGTCGGTGTGGGGAACTTTGACCCATATTGAGGACACTTTTTAAATGGCGTCCTTTCCATGAGCTGGAGTCGAGGCCTAGTTAGGGCCGAAGGCAGTCGACGACGACCGGAATCGAAGTCTTCGGTGTTGAATAGTAGCGTTGATTGGAAATGCGTTCGAAACTTCTGTAAGTTGGTGAGTATTGCGCGCCAAAGGAAATCAGTTCCAACACGGAGCGCTGGAAACACATCCAAGCCAGGGGGCGGAAAAAAACAATCTGGGGATGGAGCAGATGCCCATGCGCAGTATCATCCAAAGGAGGAGTCACCTATCCCATGACTTCCAAAGACTTTTCTACAATAAAACAAACTGAAAACATCCGGGCCCAACACTAGGTGGCCATCTATGCATAGTGTGCAATCTGCAGCTCATATGCCTCGAACAGGACAATTCATGGCCGACCTCATCCGAGAATTCGGTGTGCTTTTGATGCAGGAGCGCAAGCGTTTCCGGGTCGGGGAATGCCTCTGGGCGGCATCCAGATCCCCGATTCCCACCTCAAGCCTTGCCAGTGTGGAGCGGATAGGACGGAGGTCGCCCGCCTGTTTGGAGATACACTCACCTCGGATGACAGCCTTAAAACCCTCCCATAGGGTGCAAGCGGAGTCAACGGAACCCGAGTTGAGCTCAAAATAATTAGTGATCGCAGTGTGAATGTCCGTGCAAAACACTGTGTCCCGGAGGGCATAGGGAGGAAGACACCAAGGAAAGGCGCGTCGCTGGGAGAGAGGAGGCCTAAGACGAATCTGAACCGGTGCGTGATCGGAGAAGGTGCGAGCCATATGCTCTGCGTCAGTGAGCCAGGACAAGACATCCGGCAAGGTCAGCCAGAGATCGATTCGGTACCAACAGCCTCTTGCACCAGTCACTAAGGTGCCCTCACGAGCATCAGGTCGGAGGTGGCGCCAGGCGTCGTAAAGTGCGTTATCGGTTAAAATGGACGTGAGATCTGAAACTGCACACGGGTGAGATGTGCAAGCGCCACAGCGGTCCAAGGTCGCTGAAAGAGCAACATTAAAATCACCACCACAAACCACTACCCCGGGGCCACAGGAAGAGAGGAGATGCCAAACATGATTGAAAAAGTTTGGGTCATCAGAGTTGGGGCCGTATACTGCGGTGAGCGTGACAGGCTGGGCTAGTAGCAAACCATGGAGTATTACATACCTACCCTCTGGATTGAGGAGAACCCGGGAGGTCTTCCAAGGGAGGCCACGGTGCAGCAAAATGGAACCGCCTCTGGCATAGGACGAATATGTGGAAGAGTGGGATTCCCCCCAGTAGCGGGATTGGAGTCTGGAGACGGTACCCGACAGCAAGTGCGTCTCCTGTAAGACATATATCCACTTTGTGGCTCTATAGGTTTGAGTGGATCAGGTGAGCCTTGCGGAAATCGTTCAGGCCACGGACATTCCAAGTCCAGCAGACAATGTCAGCCATAGGGGGGCAGGGCGGGGTGAAGCACTAAGCGGAGCAGACAGCAGGGAGCGCAGACCAGCACAACGCTCGAATGGAGCAGGGGAGGCCACCGATGGCGAGATAGAGCAAGTGTGGGGAGTAGCGCAGGTAAGTAAAAACGGCTGCACCCAATGGGTTGCAGCTTTCTGGGCAGCGCGGGAAAGGTGCCTGGGCGTCTAAGCGGCGGGTGCGGCCTAGAGGCAGACGCGCTCAAACAAACAGCAAGATTGCCCCACATGCCAGAACACAGGCGGACGCAACCTGTAGGGAGAGGAAGAGACCAGTGGAGCAGCGTGTGCAACTGTAAGACATGTCCGGTAAGTACAATCAAGACAAATCGGAGGACAGTGTATGCAGGGAGCACAATGCATTGCCAAAAACCAAAACAAGGAGGAACCCACAATCCCGACCACCCACCACCCCCAAACACCCCCACCAACCCAAACAGCAAGAAAACCAACCACCCTGCACCCGCACCAACCCCCCAATCAGGCGGAGGATACTACCCAACCCACCCAGGGGACCCACAACTGTGAGGGGGCAACAGAGTGAACAATGGGAATCATCCCAGTGGGGGCATCGAAGGACTCGGCTAACACCCCTGGAAAGGAGCAGGGTGGCCAAGCGTGGGTGAAATAGGGGCATCAAAGACAGATCTCAGGTGAAACAAAAAAAAAACATTGTCCGCACAGTTAAGCATAGTCGTTAGGCGGTCGGCACCTTCGTGTGGCTTCTTAGGAGGGGAAGTTCAGGATTCTTTTTCCAGTCTTAGCAAATGCAAGGGCCTCCCTCGGATCAGGAAAGATAAGTCTTGGAACCCTGCCGGACCCTCAACTTCACTGGATAGGCCAGAGAATATGAAACCTCATGCTTCTGGAGGATGCGCTTGGCTGGCAAAAACTCTCTCCTGGCGGCTTCAACAGTCAAGAGTGTAGTCCGGATAGAAGGAAAGGATGTTTCCCTGGTGCGTGATGGTGCCCTTATCGAGTGCCACCAGGAGAATAGCATCTATCTCAGTAGTTCAGGACCTTCGCCACTATGGGAGGCAGACCAGGACCAGGACCCGGACCCGGACCCGGGCCAAGGGAACGGTGTACACGTTCCACGACGAATAATTGGGATAGGACGTCCCCGAAGAGTACCTATATTAGTTGCTCAACAAAGTCTTCCATCTTGGGAGATTGTTGGTGGACTCAGGAAGGCCCGTGATGCGAAGGTTACTCCGGCGGGAGCGAGCCTCCAAATCTTCATTCTTCTCCCGTTTCTGCCTATACTGGGTGGCCGAGTCCTCGGCGTCGGACACCCTGGATTCCACATGGAGAAGTCTGTTGTAGTGGCAATCAACACAAACCTTCAGCGAGTCGAGGCGGGCGGATAGTTTTTTTTTTTATTTATGAAAATTTTAATTGAAAATTCTAACAATTGTACACATTGGTGATCACATCTATATCATTACCTTATATTACATCACAGAGGGGAAATAAACAGAACACAGCATCCAATAATAGATAGTGGAACAATGCACACAGTAGAACAATGTTGTTCTTCATTTGGCTTAGCGATCAGATTTAAGTAAGTCCGGATGTTCACGCAGATAGCTTGTCAGGGGATCCCAAATGTCCGATGGCTTAGAGGTAGTTGGTAGTTCTTCTGCATATAACAGAAAGTTATCTCTACAATAGACCGCATCGAAAAGCCAGCTTTGAAGAGTAGGGGACATTTTGCTGTCCCAGAGCATCGCAATCCTGCGTTTTGCAAGGAAACACATTATGGCAATCAGTTTCCTTTACACAGCTCTAGCAAGTATGCTAAGGCCCAACAAGCAGAGCTGGGGTGTGCACGGCAGTGTACTTGACACCAGTAGCCCCAAATGGTAAATAACATTGTCCCAGAACTTCTGTACCCCATCACAATGCCATGCAAGATGGATGAAGTCTGCTTGGTCAGTACAACATCTTTTGCAGTGTGCGTGGTCTCGCAGGCCATATTTACACAATTTAGCTGGGGTGTGGTATGTTTGATGAAGGTATTTAAAAACTTATGATGCGGAGATTGCCGTTAGGCGTGAGCAACGTGATAAGTGTGCAGCAGGAGACGCAGTCTTCGTCCGTCAGTGGATTATCTAGTACTTCACTCCATTTGTCGCATGTTTAAAGGTATCGGCGCCTATTTCAATTTGTATCATTTTATACAGTTGTGAGATAATGTGGGAGTGCGTGGGTGCAGCTATCAGTGTCTGCAGTGGTTGAAGACTAGGGGGTTCCATGGGGAATGAGGGGTACAATTCCCTTACAGCCACTCTAAGCCTATGATAATTGAATCTGAATAGCAGTGCTTGGTTTTTAATATACGATAGATTGTCAGGGGTAATAAAAGTTCCGTCAAGAGTATAGATCGCCCATCTGCGTTATACCTACCTGTTCCAGCAATAGCATACTATTGTGTTCTTGTGTGACCGATATGGCAGGGTGGTTTGCTAGTGGTAGGTTTGGAGTGTATAGGGGAGTCTTGTTCGCTTAGTAACCGATGCGCTGCCATGCCTGCGATGTTGTACGTATCATGTTTATTTCCCGCATAGATAGGTGAGGTCGTGTATGAGGAAGGATATGGGCTAGTGGTATCGGATCCGCGTCGCCATCTTCCACTGCTAGGTGTGGTAGGTATTTCACTGGATGATACCAATAGTAGGCATATTGTGCCTGGGCGCATAAATAATATAAGTAGATATCAGGACCTGTGAAACCACCTGCAGCATATGGATGTATCATGGTTTTTAGACTGATTCGGGCCTGCTTGCCTGCCCATATTAGTTTGACAAAGGCCACACTTCTTCTATTAAAGATTGGAGTTGGCGGCAGGATTGGTATATTAATAAATAAATACAGCAGCTTGGGTAATAGTACCATTTTTATTAACGATATTCTATCTGCTAACGAAAGAGGGAGAGTAATCCACCTATTTACTTGTACCTCCATGCCATCTACTACAACACCATAATTAGATCGAAGTACTATGTCAGCCTCACGGTGTACCCATATCCCGACATATTTAATCGGATCTTCCTGCCATAGAAGGGGAAATTCCAAAAACGGTGCTTTTGTATTTACTGTCAGTGGTATTACTGCTGACTTGTCCCAATTAATTTGCAATCCTGAGTAACGCCCAAATTTAATATATTCGCGTAGAAGTGGAGATAGATCATCTTCGGGATCTCTTAAGTATAATACCATATCATCCACATATAATGATATGCTAATTAGCCTGAGATGGAACCGGAGTGCCGTGTGTGCATAGTTCTGTCGTATTTTGCAGGCTAATGGCTCCAAAGCTATGGAGAAAAGTAGTGGGGATAGCGAACAGCCCTGTCTGGTGCCGCGTTGTATCAATATTACACCTGAAGTGTGTTTATTTACCTGGATACGAGCAGTAGGCTTAGTGTATTGGAGGGAGATCCAGTTAATAAGCATTGGTGGTAACCCTATTCTTTTCAGAATCGCAAACATATAGGGCCATTCAACGGAATCAAAAGCTTTAGCTGCGTTCAGTAGGACTGCTACAGCTTGCAAATCTGGGTTCAGCTGATGTAATAAGGCAAATATGGTTCGTAGGTTATGTGTGGTCGATCGTTCTGGGATAAATCCGGATTGATCAGGTAGGGCCATTTTGTACATAAGTGGCTGTAATCTTGAGGCGGGCAGATAGTTGATCAAGCTGGGAAGCAATGCCGGTGACGGTCGACTTGACCTCAAGAATTATCGCCTTCGCTCCGTCCGTGAGGATCTGCTGAGTTCGAAGGCGATCTTGGGCTGCTTCGGGTCTGATTTCCCCATGGCGATGTACAATTCTGGTGGGCACCAAAACACACCGGATGGCGGACGAGCCGGCAAAGAGGGGAGATTAACAAGCAATTAGCGGCCAGGAGCACAGAGTCCAGTGGGCAGCACAATCCAGGAAACCGGGAGACACTTCCAGCAGGCCTGCAGACGCGTCCCCCACAGCACAGCGCGGAGCGCAGCGGTCAGCCGGAGATGAATGAAGGGAGCCTGGGGAACTGTCCTTTGCCCAGCTGGCACCAGCAGGTGATGAGTAGAGGAAGACCGGAGCACAACGCGATGTGGGGCGCCCCAGGCCAGAGCAGCATACAGGTGGCACCGGGGCCAAGGCGGACATCACAACCAGAATGCCCAGCTGGGCGCGAAGGAATGGCGCTCAGTCCCAGGGAGCAGCTGAGGAGCGTGTGGCACACCATGGGGGTGTCACGCCCAGGTTAAAGGCTGGAGCAGGGCACCCGGCCAGCCTCAGGCAGCCACAGCAGGGGTCCCAGGGATACACCAGTGGGCATTTTATAGGTGAACTATGCACCCAGGAGGGCCGACGCAGGAGCAGATGAAGAGGGGCCCAGCGACCGCCCGCCAGGCCCAGCAGCGTCCAGTAGTCCGCCCGCAAAGGAGCCAGAAGCCAGGAAGTTCCGCCCAGAGGAGAGGGCCCACGCAGTGTAGAGGCAGAGCGCCGAGGCACAGCCAGATCAGCCAGGCGCGTTCGGGGCAGCTGAGTCAGCATCAGGTGCGGGCCAAGAAAAGCGCTGGTCAGGGAGCAGCAGGAGTCCCTCCCACTCCCCGCAGTGCACCCAGGAGCAGGCCAGAAGTCTCAGGTGGGCTTCTGCGCGGTGCGGGTGAAGCGCCCAGGGCGGCTCAGCCGCAAGGGCAGACGTCCCCCACAGCACCGAGCAGCAGGGGCAGAGCAGGATTTAGAGGCCGGCGCACACCGAGGGGGGTGGGGAAACCAGCGAGGGGAGCGAGGAAGGTCTGCCGCTCCCTCAGCCATGCCCAGGCAGAGCTGCACCTACGCAAGGCCGGAGGGTAACACTAGGCCATAGCCAGGCTGCGGCGCCACCGGACCGGGCCACACAACAAACGGCCCGCAGCCCAGCCGGCGATCCCCCCCAGCAGTAGCGCGGACTCACAGCGCTCAGCAGCGTCCGAGGCAGGGATCTCAGCCAGGGGGGCATGTAAAAGCACACGAGTGGGACAGGTAGGTGCGAGGTGCTCCCCAGAGTCAGGAAACGTTGGTGTGGTGCGGGTAAAGTTGCAATGTCAGGAGGATTGTGTCGGATAGAAGAGCTTGGCCGGCAAAGCCGGCAAAGCCCACTTAGAGTACGGCCATCTTGTAACCGGCGAAGCCAAGCTATATGCAAATATTTAATGCTCCAGGTATGAAATCTTATTTAACCTGGCTTAATTTGCAACCCAGATTTTATCCGACAAGGTTAAGATTAAATATGTTCATCTAGTTGCCTTCCCTTCGGGGGCCCATGTGATGTCACCTCCTCCCAATCTACTGTGCACTATGTTATTTTGCACTTTGTACCGTTCGATAAGAGCTGTGTTTTTCCCTCCAATTGTTTTGGACAAGCCCTGTACATCAAACAAAGGCCTGGGATAAATACAATCTTTAGCTACACTAGAAATGTGTTTTTCTGTATTTAGCTATATTATCGCTGCTATAAAGTGAAGGAAAAAGTATGCGGCTTAGATTATAAATTGTGAGGTTTCTTTTTGCTGTGTTTTTAACATTTTTAAGTGATTACATGCTTTTATTTCTGCTATGACTGTGGCAACTGAATTTTTTGTGTGCTTTTATGGCCATTAATTTGGCCAAACAAAAGATCACTGGACTGGTTACATTATGGCTGATGTGGCTGGTGGCCCTGTGGCCCTGTGTTTCACTTGCAGATCTAAAAGTAACCTTATTGGAAACATGAGAATGGAAATGGTTTTAGATATGTGGGTCTACGTTTCCTTTTCGTTACAACAGCGAGTTTAGTAAGTGTTGTCTAATGCTGGGAAGAGACTGGTCATGCCCGGTCATCTACAAATGAGCAGATTATGTGCTTAACAGGCTTACGAGCAAGCTTTTATCACATGGGAGGGTTTTGCAAGATACAATGCTGCATGCTGCTAGACTTGCAAGACAGTCACATCACTGTAAGGCAATACATTTTTTTGGGCATGTCTTCCTCGTATATGGGGGTCCGTTGCATAACCCTTGGTGATGTGTTCAATGCTATTGAATGATTTTGTTTCAGACTTACAAG
The DNA here is from genome assembly GCF_964263255.1 of Lissotriton vulgaris. Taxonomy (NCBI): domain Eukaryota; kingdom Metazoa; phylum Chordata; class Amphibia; order Caudata; family Salamandridae; genus Lissotriton; species Lissotriton vulgaris. The sequence goes on from NC_141688.1 coordinate 129,794,099, forward strand.
TCTGACTTTCCATTGCTCTTTAGTGAAAGTAGTTGTATATATTTAGTGAAGATCAGTTTAACATGGGCAGTTTCTATTTGTTTCATTCTTTAGATGTGGCTACGGTTTTAAAAGGTGAAATTAGGGAAACCTTTGGTCGCTATTGATTACCCACAACAAACTTTGGTCAAGCTTTACGGCCACAATACAACTGGGGGAGCGTAAGTGGGGGTTTGACTATTGGCACTCTGATGAGAGGAAACGCTTTTAACTGTTTTGAGTGCACATGTCCATATGAGGCACTGGTGGATCTCTTTACATTTCTGATCTTTTCCTTTTGAATTCAGTTTGCCAACTTGGAATCTTCAAGTGTTATTAGAGGAATTTTCTTAAAGTACTTAAGAAGAGAGCTGCTTAACAAGAGGATTTGGGTAAGGAAATCCCAATGTCATAATATTGTGTTAAGAGCATTGTGTTAAGATTTGTTCCACAATTGGTTATCAATTAATGACAAACGGATAGCTGCACTATTCAAGCTTGTAAGCATGGACAATGATGATTTTTAGGAGTGCCATAATTTATGTTTGAATGGAGCTTTTATCTTTCTTTCTTTCAGCCCTGAAGAAACGGCAGTTTGAGCTGCGAAACATGTGTAGGGTGAAAACTATGTGCTGAACATAACTAAACGTGTAAAAGCTATCTTTGTGGGGATACTGAGTTGATTTGGGATGTTTGGGGTCTTTCTGATTCCTTAATCTTCCAACCACAACAACAATTGTCACATATGCATTTTTCTTTTTTAAGTAAGGAAGAGATTGCCCAGTTTATCAATTCTGATTTCAAACCGATTCCAGTACTATACTACTTGACCAGGACTTGGCTTTTAATCAGGGATGCAAATAGGTACCGTCTGCCAATGGGTTGTCAGAGATCTGCAATATCTCTTCTATTGGGGCTTTGGTCCTTATGGGAAATACTGGTGTTTCTACAACTTATCAATTTTCAAGATTTGTGGATACCATCTGCAGTTTACTGTAGGAAATACTCATGTGGAATGAGAATGACTTGGGGTAATATTGTTTTGCTATTTTCAATCGCAAAATTAGAAATAACATTTGATTTCCGCTTCGTTAATATCTGCTGAGGATTTAGATTAGTTTCGCTTTTTTCCGGCTGAAAGCACTAGAAGACAGACACTAACGTATTTTATCTACACGGAGCTCCGTGTTTACTCTTGTCCGCTTTTGAGCTTTATGATCATCCTATCGCGATCACGTGACACGGAAGGATTACTTCTTGCCCTGGCGTCCATCGATAGCGTTGAGAACGGGTGGGGATGAGAGCAGGATTTCGACTGATAGGTAAGACTAATCAGTTCGCAGGTTTCGTTTGAGGTTTTTTTGACCGTTTAAAATACAGAGTGAATAGTAGCTTATCCTCCGATTTTTATTCATAGATCACTCAGGCTCCAAAACGATCGGAACATTGTTTTTAGGTAAGAGCATGGCTATCAATATTCCTCTTGTTGTTTTGCTGTTGTTTTCCGGAGAATATGATTTTGATTATGGTTCATATAATTTTACAGTGCCAGGATCACAGAGGAAGTCAGCGATTGCTACCTCTTGGTTAGAATTTATCCTAAGAAACAAAAGGTACATAGGTTCTGGTTTTTCATGAGTTTAAATTCAGGCAGAAATTGTTGTTGGACTTAGGTTAAGTCAGTTTGTTTGTTTTGCAGTGGTTTCTTGTAGGAATACATTAAGGACTTCAAGTAAGTTTGGTTAAGGTGGCGTGTTACACAGGTGTTGGTGACTGGGCATGATACACTGATTTTTATAGAGTAGAACTCTTTACTTTTTTCAAATGAATTGGTCTCATGATATATTTTCTTTTGCAGCTATACCCCTGAAGAAGAGACCCAGGTCTCGAAATGCATTGGGTGTGAAGTTAATAATGTACATTGTGATATTGGTTGTAACATATGAAATTGTTCAAATGTAATTGAAAAGTATTTTGGATGTAAAATTCTTCGAAGAATCTTGTGGAAATATAAAAGTTTATTTGAATGAACAAATGAGAAAATGAATTGAACGTTTTATTGCCAAAAATTATTCATGTGTTGATGCATGTTGTTGTCCCAGTCGCCCTTGTGGGGCTGGGCCTCTAAGGTTTATTGTTATTTATGCTCAGTAGGCATTTACAGAACATTGCACACTTATCGTAAGATTAGAGTAAATTGAATCTGAGTGCGCCAGGTACACTATCATTTATTGACATCTTTAGACGGGGCATCTGGGACAGAAGATAACTCCCAATCCGGAGACAGTTCCAATCCACTAGCCTCCCTCAAGTCATTAAAGAAATCATCCGATTCCTGCAGCTCATCTTCTTCCATCTCCACTACTCTGTACCTGTTACTCTAGACGTCGCTGAGCCTCGCGCCCTGACATTTCCTTCGGGAACAACGTCGGCAGATCCGCAATTTACTCCGATGGAGCCGGAACCGGCGTCTAGCTCCGAGCCGATGGAACAGGCCTCTGCACTCTAGGTCGAAGTGGAATAGGTACCGGTGACTAAGACCTCGGCGTCGAAGACCTCGGCGGCACTGAGAGAAGCCAAGGCGGCGTCGGAACCGGCATAAATGGCATGAACGGCGCTGGAGCATACGTCTAGGGGACTCCCAGATTAAAAGCCATCGGATCCATGGGACCAACCAGCGCTCCAAAGGGGTACATGGCTCTCGTGAAGACACCATACATAGCGTTTAAATACTGTGTAGGGTCTTGTCCTGGGCCTGGGAGGGGAGGGTATGAACCCACTGGCTGCTCTCCAGGAGGCACCAGATTCTGGTCGTCTTCTTCCTCAGGTTGGTGAGCCGGAGTTGTCGAACCCTCAGGCAAGGGAGCCTCTTCCTCCTCTTGAGTTGGTGTTCGATACAGCGCCGGAGAGGGATTCGACAGTGGAGCCGGTGAATGCTCCGGCGACTCCATGGGCGTAGCCTCACCTTCCGGATCCAGAACTTCTGGAGAAGATGTCGTCTTCTACCTGGCGACTTCGGCCTCTAATCTGAATCCTTCCCAGAATGAGGTAGAGATCCGCGTTTCCTCTTCTTATGCTTCTTTTTTGTTGACCTAGAAGCATGCCCCGAAGACTACCTCTAAGGCGACATCGAACAAGACCTCGACCGCGACTTCAAACTCCTCTTGTCTTTTTTACCCTTCATCTTGGCAACTAGGAGCTTCGCCTCTTTCATGAAGGGCCTTTGGGTTCATTTTCTTGCAGCATGGACACTCCTGGACATCATGGTCTGAGGACAGGCACCATATACAATCTTCATGAGGGTCCGTGATCGATATCATTTTCCCGCATTCTCCACACGCCTTGAATCCTGTCTTCCTCAAGGACATCTCAACAGGAGACAAAGAATCTAGAAAACACTGAAACAACAAACAGTAACAGAGTTACTCAATAGCTACATAGGATTCCTCTAAAACCGTTAGCGTCGACGACGCGGAAAAAAGGGAACTGATGTCATCACGCCGACGAAGTCCTATTATGGAGTCAGTGACGTCAGCGGAGCCGCGTGCGTGAAGCTGTGCCTTCTGTGACGTCGTCCACGTCCTCGTGAAGAGCTACAGAAGAATTTCCGAATGTTGCTGACGCAGGGGGATATTCACAAGGTGAGGAATCCACTGGCAGATGTATCGATCAGAAGAATAGGCATGAAACTGAGTCCTCAATGTACTACAAAAGAAAGTACACATTTTAAAAAAGCAGCCTATATCATCAGGATGAAATAAACACAGTGGGAAATCTTGATGATTGAGTTTAAGCACCTGTAATGCTGTTCAGAGGACCAAGGAAAGAAGTCAACCAGAAAACGTTAATGAGTAATTGCCCAGTACAATCAATTGTGACTCTTCTGCCATAGGTATTTATCCTTTAATGCCAGCATTTCCATAATTATGTGGTCATCTGGGGTTCACACCTTCCCCTCTGCGATCACTCAACCAGCAGGGCCAACTGACCAGCCAAACAAATTGCGTAACAATAATACCTTGAGTGGTCAAGTAGTTGTGCTTCTTACCATCCAACAATATGGACTGATCAACACTACCAAGTTTTCACTTGATACATCTATTACTAAGATTTAGAAGATGATCCCCTAGCATAGATGAGGCTGGACATTTTTCAAGTCAAATAGAGCCTGGTACGACTGATTATACAGGAGGCCTGCAAGGGCCAATCAGAAAAATAGCAAAAAGACTAAATGCCTCGGTAATTGTTTGGAAGTCCTCACAATTACACAAGAAATAACATGCAAATGGAAATTTATGCCTCTAAGGTTAAAAGAAAGTATGTGTATTTTTTTTGCTATTTCTGATCCAGGATTAACTACGATTTTCTGTTTCCATTGTTTCTTGTTGCTGCTTTATGTTGCTTGATTATTTTTCAGAACCAGTGTAACTTTCCTGAGAAATAATTAATACAAAATTTTTAAAAAAGAAATAACATGCAAAGAGAGCACTTGGTTGTTCAATGCAGAGAACCCAATTGTCTAAGTCTGGAATGGCTCTCCTAGGTGGAATTCTATGCATCTATCAAAAAAGAAGTTTCAGCTTATGCATCCTGAAGTCTGTAGCACAGGTGGCAGACATACAAGCAGTATATAAAGTATAATTATTGTAGCTTGCGGCATGGTAACAGAGTTAATTTTTATTAGCCATTCAGCAACAAAACTTAAAAATATTTAGTGCCGACTGTCCATGCAGTACATCACCGTCATACTATTGCCCTAATTCAAGGAAGGAATTTCTGTTGAGAATGACATTTGACATTTCAGTCTGTAAATAAAACGGGTCCACTGGTGAAGATACAAGTAATGATAACATTTGTAATATCCTCAACACTGCATAAAGTGTACATTCCTGAATTTAAGTCACCTAAAGGGTGCCTTAGCTACCCTTAAACCCTTAACTAATGGGTACATTCTCATAGTCCCTAACATGTAGATGAAATAACTTCATTTGAGTGGGGAAAAAACATAAGGTGGGCGAGGTGATGCTAAGGGACAGGAGGATCAAGTAAGACATGATTATTGCCTCCCTATGCAAAATATCCCAAAATTGCTTTATCACCTGGGCCAGGATCTCACACACTCTGTGATGAGAAGAGTAAGGCAGAAGTAATTTCTATTCTTTAGACAGTGGGTGATGATCTCTTGCAAGTTGCTGAACTTCCCAGTATGAGGATGGGCCTGACATGGTATAGCAATATTACTATATATGTCAGAGGCATTCAAGGCAATGGCCGCATGAAATCTCAAGGTGAAATTCCTTCAGCTAATTTGCAGATTTGTCAAACTGTGGAAAATCAATGAGAGTGTAAATCAGATATGAATTTTGCAATAACAGTTTGTGTATCCATTCATCAGTAAAGAAAAAAAGAGGTTGGTTAAGTTTAATTGCATGTGGCTGACCTTCTTGGAAAATGCCACAAATACTCTGCCAGGAATGGCAATGAAGTATATTTGTGCCCAACCACCTACTTTCATGTTCAATAAGTACAGCAGCCATGAAGGATTACTAATGAGGGCCAGTGATTCAGTTCGTCATCTGACAAAACTTCCAGTTGACTTACTTTATTATTTCACAAGGTCAGAGCAACTATTCGAGCAAGGGATAAAGTGGAGGCATCCTGCATATTAGAGGCATTTGTGGAGAAATGTTTTCTTCAGATGCTCAATCCTTAAATGAATGTCTCTACTAGGAAACATTCGCTCTAAGTAGGATTTTCAACGCATAAAAATTTGATAAGCATAAATCTCTATTCTATTAGGAATGGCCAGTTACACTATATAAAAAGAAATGCATTTATCTGTAAATAGTTGGGCTCCAATTTTTTTGCCAAAAGTAGCATTTTACTCCATGGCCGCATTCTTCAAGTAGACCTGCATACATTCCAGGCTTGGTTTGTTCCTTTCTCTATAGGCTTGCAGACTTACACATGTACCTGAAATACCAGTTATGACCAGACTTCAATATTAAAGTCAATCGGCTAAACAGCTTGTGTACATTCTCAAGTACTAGTCTACTGGTGTAGTGCACTCATGATAACTAAGATGAGTAGTGCTTGGACTAAAAAAAAAAAAAAAAAAAAAAAGAAAGTGTATGTGTTTACTCACATTTTGTATAAGTGGATCCAATGCTACCTTCATTTTTGGACCACTGAATATAATACGTCAAAATAACCCATTAAATGTTACCTTAACCCTCACTTATTGTTGGGGCACGAGAGAGCCCGACGGCAAAATGGCTGCCACTCTGAGGCTCTGTGGGCTGTCCAGCCAATCAGCCTATTATCCACCACAACTGGCAGATATCACAGCAGTAAAGAGAATGGTAAAAGTTCTGACACTGGGGGCTTCGATGGGTCTGACCCCGGCTTGGTAAGCACCGGTGGGAGGGCTGTGGCGGAGAATCAAGCAGACGCGTGGCCCACGACCCAACATGGCAGAGTGGTGAGGCCAGTGAAACTGTACGCTGTGCAGAGCTTCCTGTGACAGCGGTGGAGATCGTGAATGGTGAACAATGGGCGCAGCAGTGTGTTAAGAACCCCCCTGCAAACAGTGAGAAGCTGGTAGGGTGCAGAGGCTGGCAGAGTATGTACGCCAGATGCCACGGCAGAGGAATCTGGGGCGCTGGCCTGCCAAAGCATTAGGGACACAGGGCTGAGCTCGCAAGTAGCCTGCGCCAGGAAGAGAGAAGTCCCAGAAACTGCGACTGAGATTTTTAAGATCATGTAACCAGCGAGGCGGAGCGGAGTGAAACGTGTTGGTGAAGAATGTTTTGATTTAGGTGCAGCTGTGGTCGAGTCCTAAATAGTATGTTTTTGTTTCGGTGCTAAAACGGAAGGTAAAGGTGTTCAAGACCCAGAGGTCGACAAGGTGGTGCCCCTACTGCAGGCCAAACCTGGAGCCAAGCCCGAGGGTGAGGATGTGCCATGGTTTTTTTGCAGTGGCAGACCGTAAGCAGTCTTTTCAGACAAGACGTGTTTTCGGCTTTGGATTAGGGGTAAAAGTACTCACTGTCTGATGCTTCTGTGCTAGCTGGAGAGTGGCTGAGTCCGGGTCAGAATCGAAATCGTGTATTGCTTCCACGTCTGCCTCCTGTTGCCTCCTGTTAGCCGAAAAAGTCCAGTACATCGTCCGTTTGTTTACCCTGCAACTCTTGGCATTGAGCAGGTCAATCTCGAAGAGTCTGTTTAATCAAAATGACTTGCAGGCCTCGCAGCTTTCCTCTTGATGATCCAGCGAGAGGCATAGGTTGCAAACTGAGTGTTAGGTGAGTATGGGGATATTTTGAGTGACTACTTCAGTCAGAAGCGGAACAGAGCTTGTGCCATTTGCAGGTCATTCTCCGAAGGACCATGGAAGTAAAGGAAAAGCCCAGCCGGGTGTGGCCCATGGGAAGAGAGTCTAAGACACGCAACGCACAGAGGTGATCGCTCAGAACGCAATAAAACTATGCCATTGAGACAATACTGTTGAGTGGAGATCTACTAGAAAACTGAAGAGATGACAAAAGAGCCTCGAACTGGAGCATGAGAGATTACATCCGAAACAGTCGGTCAAAAAGTGCGGAGACAACCTTGCCACATCCTCCTGATCGCTCCCAGATGGCCTCGACAAGCATGGTTCTCGGAGCTACTTCTCTCCCAGTGCGAGCCCATACTTCTGCATCCTCGAGCGGATCGCCTCACGATGGACGGGGGTCAAGTATGTCATCCGAACCCCTTGTCTCTGAAATTGTCAGCATGGAACCTGAGCACCTTGAATTTGCCCATTTAAATATCTCACCAGCATGCACGGACAGGCAAGAGCTCAGTCTACAGTCAAAACCTACAAACTCAAGTGGAAGAGGTTTTGTCATTGGTGCGCAGATGCCAATATTCATCCTCTTCATTCCACTCCGGATCAGCTTCTTCCTTTCTTTCTGCAACTGGCTCAATCAGGACTTTCACATTCCACTTTGAGAGTCTTCTTGGCGGCGATTTCCCGCTACTGTCAAGATAGTTCCACCTCGTTCTGCTCCTCCAGAGTCATTCACCAGTTTTTCAAGGGATTATTCCGGAAGTTTCCGCCCATTCAGCGTCCTCTTCCCACTTGGCATCTTAATGTCGTACTGGCTCAACTAACGAAAGCACCATTCGAGCCCATCCACAGAACGGACTTAAAATTTCTCACCTGGAAGGTAGTCCTCCTTGTTCTGACATTCTCTCGAAGAGTAAGCGATATTCACGCTTTCACCATTAAACCTCCTTTTCTCCAATTCAAATCGGACTGTGTAGTGCTTTGCACCAACCCTACTTTCCTTCCTAAAGTACCTACTGACTTTCACATTAACGAACCTGTGTTCTTAAAAACTTTCTTTGCCATTCCTCAATCTCCGGCAGAGCAACACCTACATTCCTTGGACATTAAAAGATGTCTTAAAGTTTACATCAATAGGACAGCACCTTTTCGCTAGTCTGGTCAACTATTCATTGCCTAAGGACGCATGAGCAAGGGACGTTCTGTTGCCAAACCAACTATTGCACGTTGGATTTCTTCAGCAATTGCTTTCTGCCATCAGCAAGCCGGCAGGCCTCTTCAGTCTTCCGTGAGGGCCCATTCCACCAGGTGCGATGTCATCTTCTACTGCCCTGTTTGCCTGTGTGCCGCTTCATCAAATCTGCAGAGCGGCCACGTGGTCCAGCAGGCACACGATCACAAAACGCTACTGCCTGGATACCATCAATGACGCAGATACGGCAGTGGGACAGGCAGTGCTTCGCAATCTTTTTAACTAAGGTGAGCCTCTGTCTTCCCTCCTCCATTATGGTTATTTTCCTTATGGTTATTACTTGCATGACTTAATTATAGTCAATGCAGTTTTCTTCCCTGTTGTTGCATGGTTTTCTTCAAGCCTTTTTCGGCTACTACTGCTCACTATTCTATTCAAGCATGTGAATCTATGAAAGACACCCCAATACTGGAGAAGAACAATTGTTACTTACCTGTAAACAGGTAGTTCTCCAGTATTGGTGTCTTTCATAGATTCACATGCGACCTACCCACCTCCCCTCAGAGGCTCTCTTCTCCTCATAGGCTCTTTGTCACTCCTGTGCTACGAAAATCAGAGAGACTGAGCTCTGAGGAGAAGGTTCTGGAGGGGTGCTGGCTCCTGATTGGCTGCAGTTTGGACTAACATAATGACATGGATATGTTGCAAGTGTTTATACTCTCTACCATGTATTCCAAAGTAGGAAATATGTCTTGGTATTTCTATGAATTCTACTGTGTATTTTTTTATGTGTTTATGTTTTTACATACTTATGTTATTAGCATCTTATTGCTATATTTATCGTGGGACTCCCACTTCAACGACGGGGAATATTCAAGTATGTGAATCTATGAAAGACACCCCAATACTGGAGAATAGTTGTTCTGCATTTTTTTTTTGAGTGGAAGACACATAATATTTGAATGTGACAAAGTGTGTCAGGGGAGTAACCTGGAGTCAAATAAAATATGATAAGGTAATGAGGAACTAGAAGCAACGGGGGAGTCACTTCAATCGGTGCAGTTATATTTGTATATCTTTGTCATATGCAATGTCAGTTGCTTACAATAAGTGTACACTGAAGATTTTATAAAAATAAAAATGTTCGGAAAAATAAAAAGGAGGTGCATCAGGATATCATTCCTGAATTTGGATAGGTTAGAAAGGTTTCTGGTCCAGATCCTGAGTGCACAGACAAAAACGCCTAATGCCTTTTTTCTGAATCTTTTTTATTCCACTTCTGCCTCCAGTCTGATGGCGTCTTAGCTTGGGTGTGCAAAGATCACACGCTTGTCAGCCAGGCAGATTAGGCTGACTCCAACGCTGCCCCTTCCCACCACTGCACCCCAAAATAAATTCAGAGGTTGACCACAGGCCAGTAGCACTAGACACCAGGCCTGCAAATATCCTCGTTTCCGGCATCTTCCGTCATCCACTGTGCCACTACACAGCACATTCAAATTGCAAATATTAAGTTGGTTAATGTGTCCATTTGGCTGCTTTCAATTTTATTTATTTGCCATTTTCTCTTCTTCTATGTTTCTATAAGATCACTTTTTCATGTTATGACCATAGCACCTGAAAGTCTCAGCAATGGCATAAGTATTCAGTCCAAATTAACTGAACATAGACAGCTATTTCTAAAAACGCACCCTACCAGAGGACTCAAGTCAAGCATAAATAAAACCTGGTTTTCAAGCATATACAAAACATTTGATTGTATATATATATATATATATATATGTATGTATTTGTGAAGATTTTATGAGCACTTACCTCTTCAATATTCCTTATCCAGTTTTTTATGTTTTCAAAAGACTTTTCATTTGTAATGTCATATACTAGCATGATTCCCTAAGGAAAATAAAGAACGAGAAGTGGTTTCAATAATTACAGAGACTTCACAAAATACAAGTGGATTCTCGTTAAACAAGGCTGTTTATTGTGTAAACATAAATCATTTCAAATAAAGGCACGCTTATATCACATGCTATACAGCACCTGGGTTCAACAGACATCCCAAAAAGTATTGGTGAATGTGTGTATTTGTATAAGTCTGCAGAAGAAAGCTTTAAAATGTCTTTCATATGCTACTTGTGGAGTCTGAGAATGTAAAAACGAACAATTTACTTACCTTCATCAATGCTTTTTCTGGAAAAGATTCATTGTAGATTCCTCACCTTAACCCTTTCGATGCTGATGACGAGCTGAGCTCGTCATCACCCACGGGTGTCGTGTGCTGATGACGAGCTCAGCTCGTCATAGTGCCACTAAAATGGCATTTTCCAGCACAGGGGGGGGGGGAAAACGCCCAGCAGCCATGTGGTTAAAATATTCCACAGGTATTAGAACGGATCTGGACAATCAGTAGCAGTACCTCTGCACACCAGTAGGTTGCATCGATCAACTCCGCATTGTGATGTGTGCCGTGCCTATATAAGCGCCACCCCAGTGTGCTGACATCTGTTTCTTTCATGCGTATTTCTGTGTCAAAAACAGGAGCCACGCCAGAATGATTTTTGACCAGTGTGCACAATTTAATCTGATACTAGGGTGAAGAATCTGGTTAGCAGAACAGGAAGGATAGCGAGAAATCTGCGGTTAGATGTACTCTCTTTACCAGAAAAAGATTAGCCGAAGGTAAGTAACTAGGTCTTCTGTTAGACATCTACCCAGAGTCCTCATCTTAAAATAGTTACCCAAGCAATATGTCCTATCCCGGGGGTCTGCGAAGCAGCTCATACTAGGAAATCCTGGAGGGCCAAACAAGCAAAATGTCTGTTGTGACAGACTGGACTGTCTAAGCTGCATTGATTCGTTAACGTGTGAGGGGATGTCCACGTAGATGCTTGGCAGATGTCCAGGACTGGTACCCCGCGTGCTAAAGCACTATTAGCGGCTTTGGCCCTGGTGGAAGGAGTCCACAAGCCTTCAATAGGCTGCTTCTTAGCTATTGCTTAGCAAATCTTAATGCAAAGTACATTCCGGGGGCGGATCCTGAGGGTCGGCTGGCATAAAGGGTGAACCCGCCAAAAGTAACTGAGCAGGGGCACCTCTCGGCTTTGCAGAGCACAAAGGCACACTAGAGGAAGCCACGGTCCAAAGAAGGAATGCATAGTACTGTAAAACTCCTCAAGTTGGGCAGAAATTGCTACTGGTAACTCAGGAAAGTGTACAGCGCATCAGGCAAGCGACTTCGCCTGTGGAGTGCGGGGGCGGGCCTAAAAGCACGGCGCTTGCTCAGAGAAGGCCAAAGAACGCTTCCACGTCAACTTTTTGGATCTATCCTACATCGAATATGAGAACTTTGAGTGAGAAGAGGATCATCTGTGGAACGAGATGGGTGCAGAGCTTTCTTCTGTTACACCGCCAGAAGCTTCGTTGCCTGCTTGTGAATCTCCTTCAGGCGCATCGACCTGCAGTAGGATGCAGGCCTTGGAAAAGCAAGGGCACTGCAGAGACACATCCGTCTGTGGAATTCCTCACATGGCTTAAAGCCTGTGGGCTTGTTGGGAAGCATGTCCCTAGCACACTGGGAGCAAAGCTCAAACAAAGTGTAGCAAAAAGTTTTAAAAAGTGACCCAAGTAGCTCTGCACTGCTGGCACGGAATGAAAAGACCTGATGTTAGTGCGATGGGATGATGCCTATGGGTGCAGCGCACGTATCTTTCGACATCGAAATGTCAACACCACCTACCTGCACACAGAGGTACTGCTCAAGATTTTCTGGAACCAGTCAGACACCTGGGGAATATTTTAGGGTACGGGGACACACACACGGAGACACACACACAAAATTTCCAAAGCAGAAGCCAATTATTAACAGAACTCTAAATCCACCAGGAGGCTACTAATATTAGAGGATCACAGTTCCCAAATAACAATTCACTCCCCTTTTTTTTAATGAAACATACTGCAGAAATACTTAAGTAAATTCCGCACAAGACTTAATTCACTAAGTTGTTGACCAATGGAAACTCCTGCACTATTGGCCTCTATGTTCACAACTACTGGGAATCCTTCACTATCTTGCATCGAAAATACTTTAGATGTTCAACTGAAAATCCAGAGGATGGACAATAGATCACTTCAACACACTATTTTACAATGCACAACCTTACATATACTTACTGAACCTGCCATCCAGAGGAATCAACATGATTTTTGGAGCGAGACCATAACTTAAGGAAAGAATGATGGGGGAATGGAAGCTTCATAGCCATCCATCATGGAAGAGTCTTAAGAACCACCCTAATCCCAGACAGTGAGTGATCACCAAATCAGTATCTACTTTGCTCATTAAAACATCCATTGGTAAAGCCACTAGCTTTTACCTATGCGTAGCTTGTGGCTTTGCCAATGTCTTGTAGCCTTGTTGTACACCAGTGTGAGTGAAATAGAGTATTGTGGAATAGAGTGACATGGCGTGAAGTAGAGCAGCTTAGAGTACTGTAGAGCACAGTGAATTGAGTAGTGATCTAGAGTGGAATGGTGAAGAATGGAGCGGCGAGGGGTGCAGGGGGTTTACAGTGGATCTACCTAGCATAGAGTGGAGTAGTGTAGGGTGCAATGGCATGGACTGGTATACAGTGCAGTGGCGTGGGATGGGGTGGCCTAGAGCGGCCTGGGGTGGCCTAGAGCGGCCTGGGGTGGCCTAGAGCGGCCTGGGGTGGCCTAGAGCGGCCTGGGGTGGCCTGGAGCGGCCTGGGGCGGCCCGGAGCGGCCTGGGGCGGCCCGGGGCGGCATGGGGCGGCCCGGGGCGGCATGGGGCGGCCCGGGGCGGCATGGGGCGGCCCGGGGCGGCATGGGGCGGCCCGGGGCGGCATGGGGCGGCCCGGGGCGGCATGGGGCGGCCCGGGGCGGCATGGGGCGGCCTAGAGCGGCATGGGGCGGCCTAGAGCGGCATGGGGCGGCCTAGAGCGGCATGGGGCGGCCTAGAGCGGCATGGGGCGGCCTAGAGCGGCATGGGGCGGCCTAGAGCGGCATGGGGCGGCCTAGAGCGGCATGGGGCGGCCTAGAGCGGCATGGGGCGGCCCAGAGCGGCATGGGGCGGCCCAGAGCGGCATGGGGCGGCCCAGAGCGGCATGGGGCGGCCCAGAGCGGCATGGGGCGGCCTAGAGCGGCATGGGGCGGCCCAGAGTGGCACGGGGCGGCCCAGAGTGGCACGGGGCGGCCCAGAGTGGCACGGGGCGGCCCAGAGTGGCATGGGGCGGCCCAGAGTGGCATGGGGCGGCCCAGAGTGGCATGGGGCGGCCCAGAGTGGCATGGGGCGGCCCAGAGTGGCATGGGGCGGCCCAGAGTGGCATGGGGCGGCCTAGAGTGGTGGGCGGCATGGGGCGGCCTAGAGTGGGGCGGCCTAGAGTGGGGCGGCATGGGGCGGCCTAGAGTGGGGCGGCATGGGGCGGCCTAGAGTGGGGCGGCCTAGAGTGGGGCGGCCTAGAGTGGGGCGGCCTAGAGTGGGGCGGCATGGGGCGGCCTAGAGTGGGGCGGCCTAGAGGGGGGCGGCATGGGGCGGCCTAGAGGGGGGCGGCATGGGGCGGCCTAGAGGGGGGCGGCATGGGGCGGCCTAGAGGGGGGCGGCATGGGCGGCCTAGAGTGGGGCGGCATGGGGCGGCCTAGAGTGGGGCGGCATGGGGCGGCCTAGAGTGGGGCGGCATGGGGCGGCCTAGAGTGGGGCGGCATGGGGCGGCCTAGAGTGGGGCGGCATGGGGCGGCCTAGAGTGGGGCGGCATGGGGCGGCCTAGAGTGGGGCGGCATGGGGCGGCCTAGAGTGGGGCGGCATGGGGCGGCCTAGAGTGGGGCGGCATGGGGCGGCCTAGAGTGGGGCGGCATGGGGCGGCCTAGAGTGGGGCGGCATGGGGCGGCCTAGAGTGGGGCGGCATGGGGCGGCCTAGAGTGGGGCGGCATGGGGCGGCCTAGAGTGGCATGGGGCGGCCTAGAATGGCATGGGGCGGCCTAGAATGGCATGGGGCGGCCTAGAGTGGCATGGGGCGGCCTAGAGTGGCATGGGGCGGCCTAGAGTGGCATGGGGCGGCCTAGAGTGGCATGGGGCGGCCTAGAGTGGCATGGGGCGGCCTAGAGTGGCATGGGGCGGCCTAGAGTGGCATGGGGCGGCATGGGGCGGCCTAGAGTGACATGGGGCGGCCTAGAGTGGCATGGGGCGGCCTAGAGTGGCATGGGGCGGCCTAGAGTGGCATGGGGCGGCCTAGAGTGGTAGGCGGCATGGGGCGGCCTAGAGTGGGGCGGCCTAGAGTGGCATGGGGCAGCATGGGGTGGTCTAGAGTGGCATGGGGCGGCATGGGGCGGCCTAGAGTGGCAGGGGCCGCCTAGAGTGGCATGGGGCGGCCTAGAGTGGCATGGGGCGGCCTAGAGTGGTGGGCGGCATAGAGTGGTGGGCGGCATAGAGTGGTGGGTGGCATGGGGCGGCCTAGAGTGGGGCGGCCTAGAGTGGCATGGGGCGGCATGGGGCGGCCTAGAGTGGCATGGGGTGGCATGGGGCGGCCTAGAGTGGCATGGGGCGGCCTAGAGTGGCATGGGGCGGCCTAGAGTGGCATGGGGCGGCCTAGAGTGGGGCGGCATGGGGAGGCCTAGAGTGGGGCGGCATGGGGAGGCCTAGAGTGGGGCGGCATGGGGAGGCCTAGAGTGGGGCGGCATGGGGAGGCCTAGAGTGGGGCGGCATGGGGAGGCCTAGAGTGGGGCGGCATGGGGAGGCCTAGAGTGGGGCGGCATGGGGAGGCCTAGAGTGGGGCGGCATGGGGAGGCCTAGAGTGGGGCGGCCTGGGGTGGCCCAGAGTGGGGAGAGTAGAGTGGCGCAGAGTTCAGTGACATATTAGATTGGTGTCAAGAGCAGTGGAGCTAAACTGAGTGCAGCGGCGCAAGGTAGCGTGCAGCGGCGCAAGGTAGCGTGCAGCGGCGCAAGGTAGCGTGCAGCGGCGCAAGGTAGCGTGCAGCGGCGCAAGGTAGCGTGCAGCGGCGCAAGGTAGCGTGCAGCGGCGCAAGGTAGCGTGCAGCGGCGCAAGGTAGCATAATGTGCAGTAGTTTAAAATGCAGTGAAGCACAGTGATGTAAAGAACACAGTATCATACAGTGTAGTGGCACAGAGTAATGTGCAGTGGCAGAGTGCAGTAGCATAAGAGTACAGAGTAGGGGGTGGGAGGGGATAGCAAGCTAATATGCACACCAATGACAAAGCTGTGTGGCTGGGTGGGAGGGTGGGGGGGGGCAGCAAAAGGTAGAAGGGGTGGCTGAGTAGGGAAACCAGCAGGAGAGAACCTCTAAAAGCTGCAACTTAGGACTTGGGGAACAGAGTTCGAGTCTCCACATCAGTAAAACGAATAGTTTCTTACCGGTAAGGTTTAGGTTTTGCATCTTGAAGACTTTCTGGATTCACTATGCTGTGCATTATACCGCGGTCTAGTGGTTGGGTCCGGAAGCGTAGTATTTTTTCTCTTTTTTCCGTGGACCAGGTGGGCGTCGACGTCCCACCCTTTGGTGTCTTCCCCTTTAGACGCAGTCTTCGGATTCATTTTTTCTTGTCTTTGTGCCATCTTTGTTCATCCTTTTCCATTATTCTAAAGTCTTTTTCCAATAAATGAAATTTACGCTTTCGCTTTAACCCGGTATATGGCTCCTGAGTGCACTCGTTTGAAGTAGTTCTTGGGATTGCGAAACTGGTGTTGTGACACACACACACACACACACACACACATATAGCAGTACCTATGCAGCGAGGAAGCCACTTGGCATTTAGCGCAGGGTCAAATCCTTTCATGACTAGAAATGGCCTACTCGAAAGACCGGCGTTATTCATGGTGACTGGACACCATGTCACGCGGTGAGGACTAGAAGGCTTAACAATTTTTGTATAATTGGCCTCCCCCTACCTCGCATCTGTTTGGTCGCAGAGAGTACATGTCGCTATGAGAGGAGGTTTGCTGATTTTACAATGATGATTAATGTGCTATAAAGCCCTGAGGAACGTAGGTTTAATTGCAACTTTTCCAGGCTTGTGCTGCCCAGCGGGGAAGATAGACGTACTGCTGTGCCACGCCACAGCGTCGTGGAATGGAGTTTGTCCACGTTGCCAGATCTGATCGGCTCTCCGTTGTTTGAGTTCTGCCGTATTTGCATGGAACATTGGGGGTGCATTGTGCGAGCAGAGGTGTTTCACACGACATTTGACTCTGTCTAGAGGTTTGCGATGCAACGTGGTGGACATACCCGCTGATTCTTGGCTTTTAAATATCCATGTGGACACTCAGAACAGCTCTAGAGCGGGACGCAGGTGGAAGGTGGGTGTACGACCCCGCCTGCGCTGTGAAGTATATTAAACCTTGACTATAGAAATGTAACGTGACTTTAAAATGAATTTCACTTGGGGCTTTTCCATGATGAATACGCGTTTTAATTTCAGCAGGTCTCCTCTGCCAGATATTTAGCGCAGCGCGAAGCATGTTTAATATGAAAGTCAGCTATGCGACCAAGTGCTATGGTTAAATAATGCTGCCTTGTTTTTTCAACTATTTCAATACTAACATAAAGGTGTTTTTTATTATGTTGGTGTGCTTTCAAATTTATATCTGTTGTACTATTGTGGTGTGGGCAGCATTATGCGCATATTGATAATAGTTGAGGCATCGTGATATGTTCAATCATTTATGATGTTAATAGCCACATTGTACATACTTTCAATGAAATACTTAAGATAATTGAACACCATATTCTAAACATGTAACCGATTATGAGTAACAAAGTAACTCTTTAGGTCTATGATTTTGTTGGAGTATAAAGGCCACCATTAAAATGGGGCTCACTAGACTGAGAAAGCCTGCTGTGACAGGCGAAACGAGTCTCTCTTTGCTGGGTTGAAGGAGGCATAATTGAATAAAAAAGCCTTTACCTATATAGCCCTTGAGTGCGTACTCTTTTCCTGAAGAGGAATAGAGGAGATATATATATATATATATATATCAAGGGCTTGGGAGCCCGAAACGAGTCATGGCGGACTAGAGGATGCACTGAAATAAAATTAAGCAAATTCACCTAACTGGGTCTGATTCGTTCTTTTCCAGCCCCATGGAGAATAGACTGAGTTCTTGGAAAAAATATATATATATATATCTCCAGCCAACCAAGTCGCTTTCGGATCCCTGCCGCTTCCAGTGGCGGGCCTCGGACGGGGTAGCGAATCCCAATTATTCAAGCCAAACACTCTCCTTGGTGTAAGAAAGAAATCCGGGCCACTTTGAGTGTTGCAAAGCGCTTTTTATTCAAAGAAACAGCTTTTCTCGACGCCTTTCGCAGGTGAAACCTGCTTTTTCACGAGAACAAGCAAACTGAGTTCAGAGCCATATATACACAGTCACCTGGTATTTGCATCATACCAAAGGAAATAAACAACAGACTCAGTGATTTACCCACGGGCTGAGTTCAGCAAAATCAAATATAAACACATTAAATACACATTGTTACTTGATATTTATAACATGTCACATTAGCATGTTTAGTGAAAAAAAGGCTGTACATTCCAATGAAACAATCGCCATTCGCGGAAGCCATTGAAAAAGCCTTGTATGCACTACCAATGAGTGCGCAAATCACCAGCCTCAAACAGTACTTTCGGCCTCCTTGAGGGGGTGCCACTTCTCATTCCCCTGAACTGCAGCGATCCCATGGACCTCGCAGTTTCATTGTCTTTTTTGAGCTGTGCCAGTTTCTCATCTACTGGCTACCGAACAGTGTTTTGGCATTGAAGGGTGTGTTAAGAATATTATTCTGGACTTCCGGGTTGAAACCTGAAATCCTCAGCCAGGCATGCCTCCTCTCCGTCACTCCAATCATCATGAGCCTACTGGATGTGTCGGCCGCATCAAAGGCCGATTTCAGGCAGGAGTTGGCCATGTTCTTGCCTTCCTCCACCAGGTGTGTTGCCCTCTGCTGGTATAGTTTCGGAGGTGTTTTAGCAGCTGTCCGACCTCCTCGCAATGTTGGTACATATGTCTGTTTAATAGTGCATTGGAGTTTGCATTGCGCCAGTGAATTGCTGCATTCCTCTCCATTTTCCTTCCTGTGAGGTCTATCCTCTTACTCTCTTGGTCTGGAGGTGGCTCTGAGTTTGTGGGAATGTTGGCCCTCTATCTGGCTGTTGCTGTCATAATTGAGTCAGCTGGTACGGATCCCTGGATATATGCTGGGTCCTTAGAGGAATGTTTATATATTTTTTCTGTTCTAGGGGTGACAGACCTGCAGGTTGATGGCTCCTTGAAGGCTTCCCTGCCCTGGTCCAGAACACTTGGAAGCATGGGCAGGAATTGGCTCCTAGTTTGAGTGGGGAGCAGGGTCTCTAAGAGGAAGCAAGCTTTTGGTTTCTCTTCCTCTAATGTAACCCCTTACGTTGCTGTAGCATTTTTGATGACCATGTTATAGATGCCAATGTTGTCTGGAGGTGAAGACCTCGGGGGATATGATTCTAAGGTCTCTTCCGGGCTTTCAGTGTCGAGATCCTGCCAATCCAGTTCCTGCGCCAACGAGGATGTTGACACCAAGTTAGTTTGTCTTCCTCGCCTTCTCCCTCGTAGTAATATAGGCCCTCCTCGTTCTGCTGCTTTGTAGGTTACGGAGTTTTTGGCAGATCTTCGGCGTCGAACTCCTCTTCTACTTCGACAACCATCGAGGGCTTCAAAGGGATGGTGTATCTGCTCATCCGTTCGTCGAAATCCTTTCTCTGGAGGATACTGTCCATTTCGGCCTCGAGCCTTCTCTTTTTCCTCTCCATTTCGGCCGCCTGGTCGGGGCCAAGAGTTTCGGAGTTTCTCTTCGATGTCGTCAATGTTGAGGTCGAAGTCGCCTTCGGCTCTTTTTCCTTCGGCGTCTAGTGTGCCTTTGCAGGGGGGCGTGCTTTGACGACCTAGGTTGACTTTTCACCGGCTGGGAATCCTTTTCGAAGGATCCGCTGGGCTATTTGGTCGTGGACGCAGCTGCGGCTGTCAATTGCTTTGACGCCAGTGCTTCTTCAGAGGACATTGGCTCTGATGTTCATGAGTCTGTCCGGATTTTAGGGGTCGACGTCCCTCTTACCTCCTTTGTAGACTTCATATCGGTCTCTCGGCAATGTTGTCCTCTTCTCCGCTGGAGAGGCTCAAGTCCCAGAGCGACGGAGGTTGTCCTTCGCCCTGCATGGCGTAGTTCGCTCTCCTCTGTCTTTCCCTTACTCTGAGGAACTTCGGGGTGAATGCAGAGCAGGCGTTGCAATCCTTGCTTTCGTGGTCGATTGGCAGGCAGAGGTTGCAAACCGAGTGCTGGTCCTTCTGCGCGTACATGTGGTGGCAATTACGGCAAAATTTGAAAGGTGTTTTGTCCATTCCTGCGATCAGGGGGCCCCTGTATGCGCATTCTCCATTGGATGTCGAAGTTTCTTATCTTCCTCTCCTTCTTAGTCATCCCCGCTCAGTGTTCTTGATTGAGAGATGAAAACTCCAACTTTTTCGGTGGTTTTCTGCTTTATTCTCTCCTCTTTCCAAAAACTCTGGAACCTCTCGGTGGCGATCCAGAACCAATGGCGGAAAAAAGAATCTGAAGATAGCGCCCAAAGGTTGGAGCTTCCGGAGGAACCACGCCGACGTCACGGGAGGACACCAAATGGTGAGACGTCGACGCCCACCTGCGCCACAAAAAAAAAAAGAGAAAATATACTACGATTCCGGACCCAACCACTAGACCGCGGAATAATGCACAGCATAGTGAATGAAGAACGATTCAGGCTGCAAAACCTAGGCAATAAAAAAAATGGAATGTAAATACAGCAGGATTGATCGTCACTAAAATAACTGCAAATATTTTTTACATTTATGTAAACGTAAAAAATATTTGTAATGCAATAAGCCTCGTATTTGCGAGAGTTTAAGCTACTGTAATTTATAATGCCAATAGCTCAAACTCTCAAATACAAGACCTATTTCATTGCAAAGAAGCATTCACATTTGTCCCAGGCTGCTTTGAAAGTGAAAGGGTGCATGGCGCGCTAAATGTTGCAGGAAAGTACGTTGTGGCTGCAGTACCAGAAACTCATTAAAGAAAATAGTGCTTACAGACTAAATAAACCTACAGTATAATAACAGAAGTAAAAGGGCCAGTCCTCATGGGAGGTTACTAATGAAGACAAGGCGGTAGTAAGGAGGGATTAACAGGCCTTTTAATGAATAAGAAGCCAGCAGTTACGAAGGACGACAAGCCAATGAAAAATATGGGTGGAGAGTGGGTGGGGCTTGAAGTCCATACACAAAAACAGCATGCTTTGCAGAGCAGCTCATGCGCTCCCGAGGCTCTACCTAAAAAGCAACATGAAGGGGGACAGGTGGGAGGTAATATAAGCTACATGGACAGGGGTATGGGAGATGGACTGAAAACAAAAGCACAAATATGGGGTGCTGGAAACAGGGAAAAAAGTAGCTCCAAAAATGGGAGCAGTGTATGGACACAAGTACCTGGTCCAAGGTCTTGAGGGCCAAACACCAGAGGACATGACACCTGCATACCGTGAAACTGGGATTGAAGAAAGTGCCCCGGTTAGGGTCACCCAGGTCACTCACGACCACCTCCCCGCTTTCCCAATAAATGAAGAGTCGGTCAGACAGTAAAGAATACAAACCAACTAGTTTATTAGTAATACACTGCAGCGGAGCCCAGTCTTAACAGTCTCCTGAGATGACTGCCCCCTCATTCACACGGTAACACAAAATATAGATTTCCAGCACCTCTAGAGTCCTGCCAAAACTGGAATTTCACAGCTCAGGCTATTATGAACAAAGAAGGCAAACAAGGATGAGCCATGGCACAGAGCTGGGTACATGCTATCTCAACCCAAAGGCCGCTCGGCCGGTGCCCACCATTTTAAGATGAGGGAACGAGTCTATCTAACAGAAAAGGTATGCATTAATAGATAGTACATTGATTAGTGCAAAGAAGCTTCAACCTTGAGAAGTACAAGCTGGAGGCGCAGGGGCAGCCTTTCTGCTGAGGCAAGCATTATGAGATTATGAGACAGAAGCTTAATCTCAGTTATAGAACAAGGTGGCGCCATGAATGCCAACTTAACACGGAATAGAATTTGAGCATAGCAAAGGAACATTCGATTCTGTGCATTACGGAAAGAGCATTTCTAATTTAACAGACTCTTCTTTTTGCATTCATGCTAATTATGGGTGCCATCAGGGAAGGGTCTTTACAATTTTAAAGCGGGGAAAAGAAGCATTCACACTTAAACTATTATTGCTAACATATGGACTGTCAGTGGAAACATACTCTAAAATGTTAAGCACATGTAATCAATATTCAAAAATACTCTAGTCTATACTCATCAAATCCTGAATACCCTGCATCATCAGTCTTTGCATTAGAATCAAGCCTAGGGGTCCTTGAACATCGATTCACAGCAGGCACAATAGGCAGGGAGACCGTGTATGCACAGACAGAATGGCATAATTATGCACGCTATGGCAACTAGAAAAATAAGGATCTTCCAACCCCAAGTGGCGAACAGGCCCCAGAACCATCCTGTGAATGACCATATACCATTCTCCTGGTGTATATAGGCGGCTATTCTATGCAATTTCTGTATAGCAGCGTATACAGTGGGGGCGTGGTCAGGGATGTACACACAACAGCTACTGCCGATGATGCAACAGGCCCCACTCCATTCAGCTAGGTGGGCGTTTAAAACCATACAATTTTGGAGGGCATCAAGTCTCGTAGCCTGAACCTCTACTGTAATATTTGTCAAAATCCTTTCAGTTATATTAACTACTCCTTCCACCACCCTAGTGAGCAGTCTAATGTTAAGACTGTTAGCCATAGGTCCCCAGAAGGGTATGTTGTCTTTCAATGAGTCTTGAACTGCTGCAGGGTGGTGTCTGTCTGATCTATGTCATCAGTGATAATCATTCTCTTAAACCAGAGTACATGGGCACCTTTACACTGTAGGCGGTGGTCCCTATGGTAAATGGGAGGGGCCATATACACAGGTGGCAAGAGGTAAAAAAGCTAATATCTTCCCAACCACCCTTCAGGAAGCCAAACATAACCATGAGCTCCACAAACAAAATAGACATTAGGTGGCGGAATCAGGGGTGGACTTTTTGTTGCTCTCAAGAAATAGGTAATGTTGCCCGTTATGTTATTTTATTTTTATATAGCGCAAATCACCACTGGTCTCCAAGCGCTTCAGAGAAGGAGCAGGTCACTGCATGTCTGTAAGGACGGAGCATTAGACAGATGTCAAAGTCACTCTAAACAGATGTGTTTTTAACAGCTTTCTAAAGGGGAGCAGGGCCGGTTCCTTACACAGGCTCTCCGGTAAATCGTTCCAGATCCGTGGAAGGAGGACCGAGAACGATCTGCCCCCTTTAGTCATAAAGTTGTACCTGGAAGGGGCTAGCCTACAAGCCTCCGAAGAACGTAGCACCGACCAGGCACGTACTTTTGCACTCTGTCTTTTATGTATTTTGGTGCATCCCCATACATAGCCTTGTGGGCTATACACAGGCTCCTAAATTGCACACGCTGTTCAATAGGTAGCCAGTGCAGTTTGTGAAGTAGGGGGGTGGCTCGCGTGCACCTAGGGAGACTAAAAATTAACCTGGCCGCATCATTCTGCACAACCTCTAATCTCCTCAGAAGCTTCTTTGGGATGGCCAAGTAAAGGGCATTCCCATAGTCCAGCCGAGAAATGACCGTGGCTGAGACAATTGATTGTAAGACAGGGGTGGAGCTCTCCACCACCTCCATTTCTCCAGCCCCCTGAACGCAGAAAGGAGCCATGGCATCCACCACTGACAAGGGTACCTGCTTATCTTCAGTTGCATTGCGAGTCTGAAATGACTCAGAGTATTCTGAAGTGTAGAACTGTAGAAAATTGTCCCTTTCTACCTGAGACCAATTTTCCTTCCTAACCCCCTTGGACGCATGCATGCAAGAGCTCAAGAACAACCTGTCAAACGGCTCTCGGCCTGTGGGAGCACCAGGGGGTGCGTACATTCTGTGTCATGGTACGAGAAATAGTACTTTTTCGTTGCAATGTGTCAGCCTGATGAAATAAACGGACCGTGCTAAGCAATGCAAACCTTCCCTCACAACTACTAACCTATGACAATGTCATAGATAGCAAGTTCTCACTTCTAGGAGTTACTGAGGGCAACAACCAACATACCCATCATTTTGTCGCATTATAAGCAGTGTGGGTTTGATGCAAGGTCTGAACACATTATCTTAATAAGAGTTCCCGTGCTCCTCCTTTTGAGACGCCAGAGTAACAAAGATATGCTGGGGGGGGGGGGGAACAGGCGTAATACCAAAGTATGCACAAGATATTTCTCCTCAAGAAAGTACATTACCTCAAGTATCAAGATCAAAGAAATGAGAATAATTGCTACGGACACAACTTTACTTTTCACAGACCATGAGGACGAAACAGGCCCAACCCGCCCAGGACGCAGAGCTGTGAAAGTCTGCTCTTTTCTCCCGAATGGGTTGACCAAAGGGATACTTTCTTGTAAACAGCGGAAAAGACTTACACTTGGAGCCAAGCAGGAATAAAAGCAAGAAATTAAGACCAAATATTGTTAGTTAGACGTAGGAGCTGTTGAGCACCGGCGGTGGAGCTCTTAGTTTAGCTCGGATCCAGATCCCATGCAGGGCTCGACAAATCCACTCGCCCGCTCGCATTTGCGAGGGAGAATGGATGAGGACGAGCTATTTTTAGGTCCTACTCGCCCTTTCTGGCGAGTAGGAAGACAAACTAACTTTTGTCCTCTGTCTTTGAAAACAGAGCCAAAGTGACAAGATAACAATATTTAAAGGCATTTTTATTTCTCACACAGGGACTGAGCAATAAAGATGCCTTTAAATCTTGTTAACTTGTCACTTTTGCTCTGTTTTCAGAGACAGAGGTCAAGTAGGTTGCAGTTGGGTCGAGGGGATTTTCCAAGTTACTAGACCTGCAGGACTAGTACAATTTTTCAGATTTGTCGAGCCCTGCCATGTTGCAGGGCAAAATACCTTCTCCTTGAAAACACAGTTTGTTTGCCCGGTTCGGTGATTCCCCGAATAACGCATCAATCTCTATTTCCCTAAGCTATCGTTGGTACCACTGGCAGGATACATTTGCCCTATCCTTCAGCAATGCAATCCATCCCTACTAATCTGACTTTCCCTTTGGTGCACTGCTCCTCTTACGGGGGTGCAAATTGTACCTCAACACTCCAGGCACAGCGGGTTCAGAGAACAAGGGGGCAGGCTCAAGGGGACCAAGGAACAAAGGGTCGGACTCAGATTGGTAGATTGGGGCTCAACTGGACGTGACTCAATATCAGGTGGGCTAACAGGCTGGGGCTCCTGGGTGGCCTTAACTTCAGGTGGCACCGCCTGATTCAGTACTGCATGACTCTCCTCCTCCATAGGTGTCCACATGAGCCGGGCATCCGAAAAGGGCATGAACCGGGGCACCTGATCAGTCTCCCAATCCCATACGCGACCCCACCAGTCGTAGGGCAGCAGTAGGGGTACCCTCTTACAATGGGTACTGTGGGTAAATTCTCATGACCGTCTGCTTTCACCACTGCCCTGGGGGCTATAGGGGCCTGCAGGGGTCCCTTCCAGCATGGCTCCAAGCTGCTCTTCCGTTGAAAATTCTGGACCAATATCCAATCCCCTGGCTGTATCTAGTGACCCAGACCCTCTGGATTTTGCTGCAATGTGTCAGCGATCTTTTGGTGAATGAACGCACATTTTTAGTGAACTCATAAAATAGTCTATAAGCAAGGGGTATTCTATGTCGGTGAACCTGCGAGGTCGCAACATGCCCCAAACATTTGCCAGGCGTCCAAAAATGACCTCATACTTGGACAATCCTGTTCTAGAGTGAGCTGTGACTCTCGTAGACATAAGCGCTATGGGTAAAGCATCTGGCCACTGCCATCTTGTACTCTTTGATCTTGGCCATTTTAAGCTTGCGTACCATTGTACTTCTCGACCATGCCTGCTGACTAGGGGTGGTTCACCGCATTAAACTATTTTTTAATGTGCAAACCGTCGCAAACAGAGAGGCTGCCATTGTCACTCCAAATCAAACGGGGCACACCAAAACGCAGGAAGAACTCTTTCAAGAGTACCTACGCAGTCGCCATGGAGGTATTCTCTTTAGTAGGGTAGGCCTCAATCCATTTATTGAATGCACAGACAACCACCAACACATATTTCAAGTTATTGGCTCGTTCCATTTCGATGTAAGACATCTGGAGAACCTTGTAAGGGGAAGGAAGGAGGTTCAAAACTGCCAACAGGAGTGGAGGTACTCTTCCCAGGATTGTGCATCAGCCAGAGCATGCCGTACTTAACCAGGTGATGCAGAAAAGGGGGTGGTGATGAACAGAGTGTCTGAATTAAGCAGACCACTCTTACCCAGTCCAAAGATCAGGGCTTGATCCATCACCGTTATTTAGCTCACTGCACCATCCCAGCTCAGAACCAGACTACCAAGCCAATTCTTCACTGGAAAGGAGACAAGCTACCGGGGACCGGTTTCTGGCATTTCAGCCGAAGTCGGCCCGGCTTGCTTGAATCCTGATGGTGCAGTGAGCAAGGGACTCATGTCTGAGTATACCCTGCCACACCTATAGTGGCCAAAAACGATGCAGAAAAGGGGGTGGGGATGAACAGAGTGTCTGAATTAAGCAGACCACTCTTACCCAGTCCAAAGATCAGGGCTTGATCCATCACCGTTATTTAGCTCACTGCACCATCCCAGCTCAGATTAGTCTGTCCCTGGTCCAGTGCATCAGTGAGATAAAAAACGGTGATGGATCAAGCCCTCATCTTTGGACTCAGTAAGAGTGGTTTGCTTAATTCAGACACTGTTCATCACCACCCCCTTTTCTGAATCGTACTTAACCAGATGGGCTGCAACTTTGGGAATATAGTAGTTTCGCCATACGGGTCCAGCAGCCTGCAAATCCCCTTCGCACGAATGTGGGCTGGCCTGTGCGCCACGGTAACCAAAGGAAGGACATATGCATCTGGTACCATCCATCTCTGCTTTCTGGACTGGTCATTCCAGCACCCATCCTCATCCAGATTAGCCATGCTCTGCTGCCATATTGCCAACTCCTCAATTGTAGCCTCACTCTGAATCTCCTAGATATTTTCTTCAGTGTGTCCTCAAACATCACATTTTTAGGCACCGATCTAGCTGGACCTGCCACAAACATCCTCTTCATTTTAGGCTGTGCCGTCTCCTTTGCGATCTAATCTGCAATTGGGTTCCCCCTCACAACATCATCAGTTATTGCCTTGTGAGCACTGCACTTCACTATTGCAAATTTCTTAGCGAGTGCCAGGGCTGACAAAAGTCTGTGTATTGGTGGGCCGTTCTGTATGATCATCCCATGGGACGTTAGGAACACCCTCTCCACCCAGAATTGTGAGCCATGCCAAACATGTACTGGCTGTCAGTATATATATTGACAGCCAGTCTCACACTCAACTCACAGGCATGAAGAAGGGCCACCAACTCTGCA
Organism: Lissotriton vulgaris; assembly: GCF_964263255.1. Taxonomy (NCBI): domain Eukaryota; kingdom Metazoa; phylum Chordata; class Amphibia; order Caudata; family Salamandridae; genus Lissotriton; species Lissotriton vulgaris. Next base: position 129,821,247 of record NC_141688.1, read on the forward strand.
GCCTCTGCTGATTAATAGAGAACTTGTGATGTCTCAACTACAGTACCTAGGATGGTGATAGCATAGGCTGCTGTTGTTGGGCCACCTGGTGGCTATCAAGAGCAAGAGCCATCAACATATACCTCCCCTTGGGGATCAGATAGGGGAACATCAGTCTGGTCTACACATCCATCTATTCACTCTGAGGGAAGGAGTAGTAACGTGGCTGAGTTCAGGGGGGCACATCTTTTAATGGTGAGATGTGGTGCAAACAGGGTTAGCTCTAGCCAGTCAGACGTGCACTAGTAAGGTGCTGAGGCTCTGTTCTGTTCAAAAGTGTATCCACAGCATGCGGGACCATTACTGTGAGATCAGTATCAAGGACACGCCCTGTTGGATAGAAATGGTCACAGCCGTGACCGCTCTCAGACAGCTCAGGAGGGCTCTGGCGACGTTGTCAAGCAGAGCAGAGAAATACGCACACAGCCTTTGCTTACCTCCAAAGGACCGTGTTAAGACAGAGCGCACAGCCAGCCGTTTCGTGTACGTACAACACGAACAGCTTCTGATAGTCTGAAGTGCCAAGTACAGGTGCAGAGCAAAGAGCTATTTTTAGTTGGTCAAAAGTATGCTGACAGTCATGCGTCCAAGGCAGGGGTTCATGCACATCTTTAGTAGTGGGGCGCAGCAAGGGCTTCATTAGTAAAGCGAAGTTAGGGATCCAGTGGCAGCAATACGAAGTAATACCTATAAAGGTTCGCACATCCCGTTGCATCTTAGGAAATAGTTATGGCAGCAATGTGCTCAGGTGTTAGTGTTCTTCCCTCCTTCAACAGTAGGTGACCTACGTAGGTGACCTCCTGTCGACAATATTGAAATTTAGAAAGGGATACTTTATGTCCATGATGGGCCAAATATAACAATTTAACTGTTGCATCCTTGCAACCGTGTTCAGTATCAGAAGCTATTAAGAGGTCACCCACGTACTGCAATACGACATTACTGGAGGGTAGGACGAGGGAGTCCAATTGACTTTTTAAAGATTGGCTGTAGATACTAGGGCTTTCAGTATAGACCTGAGGATCCCGACAATCTAAAATGTCTGCCGACCAAGGAGAACCCAAACAGGTACCTGCTATCTGGATGTATGGGGATGCTAAAGAAAACATTCTTCAAATCAATGACAGAAAAGTATCTGGCTGAGGGAGGAATCATGGTCAGGAGAGCAGTGATGTCGGGGACAACAGGGTACTGAGGGACCACAATAACATTCACCTCACGCAGATCAATCACAAAGAAGTAGACATCAGGGTGATCACCTGGGGTACCCGATGGTGCCCTTTTTAGGATAGGAAGAATAGGGCTATTACACACATTCGCAGTCGTCTCTTCAACAACTCCAGATGCAATCAAATCCTGTATAATCTGCAATCGAGCCAGTTCTCCTGCCTTTGGTATCTTGTACTGGGGAAGACGAGACAAAATCGCATTGTCCTTAACTCTGATGGAGACCGGAGGTATCTGCAATAGCCCTACATCCGTGTCACTTTTAGCCCATAATGTCGTCAGCACCTCCTTAAACTCAGCGGGAAGACGCTCATCCTTTGACAAACATTGTTTGGAATGGACTACCTTGGGTCCTATGGTCATATAGACGCCATCAGGAGAGGACAAAATAGTTGCATGTAACTTCAAGTCCAAACCCAAAAAATTCTCCCCACAGTCAGACGTTAATAAGAAGGGCGAATCTACTTTAAAAGGACCAGTAATTGAGGCCAGTGGCTCAGAGATGGGGCTCACAACTGGTATGCTTGAGAAGCGTACCGAAACGTTATTTTGGCCAGACAGGGCTGCCCCGTGGACCAATGAATGAGAAAGAGCTATTCATTGCACCCGTGTCCATCAAGCATTTCTTCACTGAGCCCTGAAGATCAGCAGTAACATAGGGTCCCTGCTGATCCACAGGGATCTGAACGGATCGCTCACCCTACCTTTAGCTGTCCTAGCCGTGGATAAGTCCTGTCACTTCGCCCAAATCATAATCATCATGGTAATACTGTAGTCCCCTTGGATCATCAAAATAAATCTGCTCAGACCGACCTGGCTGTTCCTCACCTCCCCGGTCTCCGCCATAGCCACTAGCTCCCCGTCCCCTCGGAGCCTCAACCCTTTGCAACAGCGTCGGACTCTCCCTATGCTAATGCCCCTCCTCTTTACAATATGTGCACTGGTTCAGCCCCACGGGCGTAGTATGCCGGCTAGTGCGGGGCAGCTGCCAGGCCGGACCAATGCCCTTTCCTCTACCGTGGCCCCGGGACACCTGTTGAAGCAACACCTTGGTTTTCAGCTCCCTATTTTTCTTCTCTACCTTCTACTCGTTCTCTCTGTGTTCATAATACTGTGCCATACTTGTTACCAATGTGGAGGAAGCAATCCAAGTGCTCTCCGAACCCTGCAACCGAGTTGCGATCTCAGAAAGCAGGTTCGTAACAAATGTGTCAAACAATCGGATACCTCCCTCCATCGACAAGCCCTGTCCACTGAAATCCAAAACCACCTTTAAACTTAGTGAAGAAATCAGATTTACTTTCATCTATCTTCTGGTGACATTCTGTTAACTTATCCCAATCTACTCTTCTATGTGCGATCAACGAGCGCATATATGTGATAATTCGACCTGGGCCAGGCTTGCTCTCTTTGTCCCATGCCCTGATCTTGTCCCATGTGACACCCAACTCCACTACGTGGTACTGAGTGTGCACCTGCCGCCAAATATCAACCAGCAAGCCGAAAAACATCTCAATGTCGGCCAGCGTCATCACCGAAGACGCAGCCTCTGTCTACTCTGTAATAAGCAGTCAGATTTTTTCTAGGGTCGGGCAACTGAGTCTTAAGAGACAAAACCTCACTCCTTTTCAAGAAGTATAAACCCACTGTTCCTGGAAACGGGAATCTACTCGCTGCCTGATGACTTGGTCCTGTCAGTTTCGAAGCTCTGGTAGTTCGGGTGGTAGATGGGATGTACTTCCCTCATTGGGGCCTGTGACACTGCAGTCGGGCTCTTTTGGATCCACCTCCCTCGGTATCCAATCAACGTGGTAACATTACTAAAAACGTCATTAGGGGTCATGCCGGCACCATACACACTGTCCCGAATATCATAGATAATTTGGGTGGCAACACCATTAAAACACTGCTCCCACAGCCCAATCAGAGTAGCCGACATATGCTTTGGGGCATGCTGTTGTACAAAGTGCTCGTAATCTTTCAGTACACTCCACACATCCTCCACACTGTAAATTGGACTCTGGGCCTACTGGGAGGCTTAGTCAGCCACCATCTTCTTCTCTGCATCACCCACATCAGACAGAATCAACACTTGTCCACTTCTTTACTTAGCAGCCTCCCGATCCCCATCATCCAGTCCCTGAACCAGAGTCCCAGCGTACAGCAAAAGGCGAGGAAAGGGAGTGAGGGGAGGACATTGCAGAGGTTACAGGAGGAAGAGCCAGAGGCAACGGACACAACAGATCAGCCTAGAAGCGCTGCAATCTCGGCCGACGGAGCCTAAGAGGACACGAGGGGTGCTTCATCTAAGGCGGCAAAGTCAGGGGCTGGGGAACTAGAGGCGGCAGCATGAGAGGCGAAGGGCTGGGTAGGCGGGGCTTCTGTATATACCTCTGCGGGGTGTAAGGAGGTGGTGGCTGCACATCTAACAGATCCTCCACAAAGAGAACACCTTCTTCGTGTGTGACATAAGACTTATCACATTGCAATCTAAACTTCCGGTCAGCACACTCTATACCCTTTGCGTCTTCCCTCTCCGGGTCTCCTTCTAAGTCTTTGCGTAGCGTCCTTTTGCCATACCTGAAGATAGTCCAACATGGACTGTCTACTTTTTGCAAACAATTTATCCTGCAAGAAATTCAATTTCTACTCATCAAAAGTACCTGTCAAAGGCCACTAACTCAGCGTTGTCCCTCGTATATTTGTACCATAATTTACTAAACATAATAGGGCCATGCTTCACATATATGTCGAAGTTTGGGGTGCCTTTCGGAGGCGCAGGCTGCCTCTGTTCCAATTGAGCATCAGCATGGCAACAACGGCACGCCAAACAGCAGAGCTTGCTAAAACAGGGCATCTTATAGAATAAAGAGAAAAAGATTTGCTACTTGTACCCAGCAAATGACTTACCAATTCCTTCCCCCAGTTCCGTCCTTGGACCGCACTGAAAACTCAAAGACCAATACCCGGCCACAGACCGCACCAATTCTTCAAATCAGACTCAGCATTACAAGTGCCAAACACTAGTTCAACCCCAGACGTTTTCAAGAAAAAGACAAATTACCAAGTCGCCTGGCAGAGGGTCCACAGACACCCTGTATCTCCAAAGGGGTCCGCAGACCTATCAAGTTCACAGACAACCAAAGAAATAGTCTCCAGACCATAATGCAAAAATATTCAGGACGGTGCCATATTTACCAAGAATCGAGACAAACTCATCTGGTGCACACAGGTCGAATAAAGTTATTCTCTCCTGCCACCTCTTCGGACCATGAGGCGCAGGGTCAGACTGATTTGCATATGGCAATGTTTGAACTGGGGTGGCAGAGTTAGCTATAGAATGATGATGGATTAAACCCAGATCAGTTGACTGGGGGTGAGTGCTTGCAATGTTCAACACTCCGTCCATCATCCCCTTTGGTTTTGCTTTTACTCTTCGAACCAATCAGCCAATTTCAAGGGTTTCACCTTTCAGGACCCCAGCCGGGATCACCATTAGACGAGGCGCCGCCCGATTAGACAGGCGGGCAGCTGCGATAACTAAGCTCGGTCATGTCAGGATCCCAAATACGCCAGTCCGACCTGACGCGGCCCCGTCCACCACACCCGATTGAGTCCCTGTTCAGGCGCAAAATGAAGGAAGTGACCTAATTAGGGTCACCCGGGTCACTCACGACCACCTCTCCGCCTTCCCAATAAATGAAGAGTCGGTCAGACAGTAGAGAATACAAACCAACTCGTTTATTAGTAATACGCTGCAGCGGAGCCCAGTCTGACCAGTCTCCTCAGATTACTGCCGTGGGACTGCCCCTCGTCCACACGGTAACACAAAATATACATTTCCAACACCTCTAGAGTCCCGCTTAAACTGGAATTTTCCAGCTCAGGCCATGAAAAACAAAGAAGGTAAACAAGTATGAGCCATGACACAGGGCTGGGTACATGCTATCTCGATCCAAAGGCCGCTCAGCTGGTGCCTACTATTCTAAGATGTGTAGAGTTACTCTATATTAGAAGGCCATATAAAAAGCAGGAAGGAAAAACTGTATTCATGTCTGTACACTTCTCTATTTATGTCTGAACATTTTTCTACAAGAAAAAATATTCTCAAGCTCCTCCCCTTGAAAGACAATGCTGTCATCACCAACAGTCTAGCCTCCAGTCGAGCCGAGAATGCCCCCCTTTTGGAGACCATCACCCCTTTGACCCTGAAGTCTTTTCTGCCTATTTTTGCCTCGGTGAAAAGTGGATTGCCGGTTGACCCCTCACCCCTTTACGTGTTGAAAATGGCTGCCTCAATAGTTGCTCCCCCTATCTTGAGGATAATAATGCCTCCTTCGCCTCGGGCTTGGCCTTTTCGCCCAATCCCCCCCCCCCCCCCCCCCCCGAGTGGAAGAGAGCCATGGTCAAAGCCCTCATAAAGAAACCTCATTTGGACCCTAATGACCTAGGCAATTACCGGCCTACCGAACTCCTTCCTGGAGTAAGCAAGATGGCAGAAAATCTCACGACCTACTCCATCCATCTCAAACACCTCAAACAGGTTTCCGTCAACGCCAAGGAACCGAAACCGCATTCTTAGTAGTAGTGGAGGAATCAAGAAAAATCCTTGACTCAGGAGGCTCGGCTGCGATCATTCTCCTTGACCTGAGCGCGGCCTTAGACACGGTGAACCATCAAATTCTGGCCAACCGTCTCAGGGACAAAGTAGTGTTGGGCCAAGCTCTCTCCTGGCTTCAATCTTTTTTGGAAGGTAGGTGCTTTCAGGTGTTCGAAGAGGACATATTCTCAGATCCCCTACCCTTGCAGTGTGGAGTCCCTCCGGGTTCTTTCCTGAGCCAGACTTTTATCCACTGACCTTCTTTCATGTCTGGAGGAAGTGATTAAATGGATGAGCCTCTCCCATCTTGAGCTCAATGGCGACAAAACCGAGCTGATGTTGCTCGGCAACCACCTAAGCTCTAGCCTCAAGTACCTCTGGCCAGTTTGCACGGGCTCAGCCCCGGTCTCAAAGCGTGAAATAAAAAGCTTAGGCATATGGCTCGACCAAGACCTCTCCTTTAAAACTCAAGCTTGGACGATAGCGTCAGGCTACGGCCTGCTTAAAATGCTTCGCAAAGTCCTGCCCCTACTCCCCCCTTCAGCTAAAAAGCTACTGACACAGGCTCTGATCCCAACTACAATAGACTAAGACAACGCCCTCTATCTGGGACCCCCACCGCGGTGGTTGCTAGGCTCCAGATTGCTCAGAACGCGGAGGCACGATTGCTCACTGGCACCAGCCATAGCTGCTCGGCAAAGCCCGCTCTGAGCTCCCTGCACTGGCTTCCAGTGCAGTAAAGAACTTACTTTAAGGCTCTGTGCGTAGTCCACAATTCTCTGGGAGGTAAAAGTGCCCAGAATCAAGAGAACTAGAAGTGGGAGCAGGCTTTTTTCACACAATACCAAAGGCTTTGGAACGTTCTCCCACTTCCACCCCGTAGGGAACCCTCCCATTCCATCTTACGGAAACAGTTAAAAACCTGGCTCTTCCCATATTTCTGGATTCTCCCTCTGGTTTCATTTGTTCAGCGCTGGGATGCTTCTGAGTAGCCATGCCCTTTATAAAAAACAAATTTAATTTCATTCATTCATAAGTTGTCTTTAATACAGTGCCAACATCGTACCTTTCAGCTACAGAGAAGTATTTAGGTAAATAAGCTTGGATGAGCTAATGTTCTAACTAATGTACCCCTTAAGCTACACCAGGGACCAGACAGGTTCAGCATTCAAGGGAACAGCTTAGAAATTCCAGATTGCCAAGTCTACCTGGAACAGTAGCAATTTTAGCTCAATTACTTGCTGAATGCTTAAGTGAACAATAAGATTTCAGGCATTTCTGGAGAGAAAAAAACGTGCTACTGCACGAGTTACCAACCACTGCTTGGAAGCAAAATCTTCAAGCTCATCATTATATACTATTTTTCTAATCATCTCGTCTCTGTTTAGTTGCTGGATTACTGTGAGATACAGATGGTTCCTATTAATGTAGGTTCATTCAGCCCTATCGATCATAACATTTTTTTAATTAGATCTATCACAATTAAGCCCATAAATGACAACTAATTTTCACATGGGTTTGTTCACCACGGAAGTGGCGTTCCATCTTCATCTGTTGCCCTTGTGAATATATGTCACCCTAACAGAGTGGGAGTCGCCCCCCTCAAATGCGAGACAGACCAATTTACACCCATTGTTTTCAAACTATTTGTACTACTGGAACTGCTCCAAGACAAACTTCATGAATCTAGGCCAATGTAGCCTAGTCTCACTCTTCCTAGGAATCCCACTGCCACTAGAATTATTTTAATCAGTGCACCTACCACAGCTTAATTTGATTTTACTTATGATTGACCATAAACCTGTGCACGCAGAACCCCAAACATTTGGTGAGAATTAGCCTCTTTTCTTTGAATATATATTTAAAAAAATGAATTAGACTACTACTGTTTCGAGGATATTGTCCTCATCCTTTTCACCACACGCTGAGAAATACCATACAACACATACTGAATTAAGCGGAGGAACTTTATTACAGGCTTATACCCTTGTAGTGCACAACATATGGCATATTTATATAGTCGATATTTCTTCTTTTAGCTCTAGACACCATGCCTTTCAGTCCCTTGGAGGTTTGTTTGCATTTTGTACTTTTCTCTGATCTAAAATTTGCCTCTCGAAGATCAATGTAATTCCGTCTTATTTAGTTTTAATGACTCCTTTCATTTTAACCGAAGTTCCTATTTTGCATGCCACACCAAAAATCTCCTTTCCTCTCTACAGCATTATTCACACCCCACCCCCATCTTCTGCCACAGATCACTCAGATAAGGTAATAACGAACAGGCAGAGATCATGCCTGTGGTTGCCATCATGGATTATAAAATCGTACTGGAGGAGTTCTTACCAAAAAAAAAAAAAAAACACTAATGCGACTACTACGTTTTTTAACCAATATACAGAACTGATAAAGGACTGTTTGGTATGAGACTTCTGAAGAAAAAGTGATCCCACTTCAATCCGGTCAATATAATTACTCCGGCACCTTTCCGTCCCATAAAAGGTTTGGTCCAAGGCCACACTGAGGTCCAGCATGGGCCTGAGTGTTTTGAAGGCTGAACCATGGGTAGACCGCCACTTCCTTCCCCTGTGCTCTAGCAATGTTGGACTATTTGAAGCAGGTCACGGTGGTCATAATATTAAATCTCTACTTGTTTTAATTGTAATCATTTCATAGTGATTATTTTATAGCTATTTATGTAATTGTCAGTCTGGAGGAAGGTGGTGGGGGAGGTCAAATTAAGAAAATAAATTCCTGCTTAAACTTTTAAGGGTCTACCAGTAGGAAAGAAACTAGGTCAGGAAGATCTCAAAGTAATATGACCTCAACCTACTACTTCGTGTAAGCGTTTAAATTCAGCAAGTCTTTGATTATTTATTGTAACCAGAATAAAAGACTTTGGATTAGTAATCCTCTTTTTTGCAACTGCCCAGTCTACTAGGGCATCAGCGCATTCTAAACTTTGTTTTTCGCTAGATATCTTCTAATCGGCCACATAGTGGCATTATATTAACTTTATTCATTCATCCAGGTTTTGAATGTTCAGCACAGTCTTTCAGTTCGTCTAGTAGACCATACCTGTAAAACAATGGAATGCTCGATAGGATTTTCCTTTTACGCAAATGAATAGTGTGAATGATCTATACACTGGAAGGATGGATATTGGTGCACAACAGCAATTCTACAGAGTGATTTGCCTAAATCCATTCCAAAAACAATACTTGTTGCTTTTGGTTATATCTGGCCAAAACCTGCACTAGAAAAGTTAGATTTTGTCTAAGTTGTGTGAAAAAGTTATTATGTCACAAATTTGGGAGAAAAAAATATAACTCATCAGAAACTTCTTTGCAGGAGATCAACCAAAAAATACACCCAAGTTTATCCCTTTAGTACATACCATTGCACATTTAATAGACTAATTTGAACAGAACGGAGCACACACACACATTCGATCGGTGTTACAACCGCAATATCCTTTACCCTATATCCTTGCTGGACAAATGAAAAAGACTAACACACTTACCATTGCGCCTCTGTAATATGCTGTTGTGATAGTTCGAAATCTTTCCTGCCCTGCTGTGTCCCTAGAGACAGAATAACAATGAGGAAACTCTAAAGTGCACAGAAGATAAATATGTATTAGTCTTTGCTACAGAATGACGTCCTTAAAGAAACCTATTTACAAGTGATTTGATATGTTCAAGTACAAAAGTGGGTTCACTTTAGCATTTTTTTTTAAAGCAAAAGCAGGCTAATTGCATCTTTATATACGAACACATTTGCATTTACAAAATCTTTTACGAGTCAAACTGTGAAACTCATACACAGATATAATCTAGAGCAATATAAAATAAAATGGTCAGATTTTTTTTCGCCACTGCATTTGTGTACCGAAAATAGACCTGCATCAAGTCTTATCCTAATCTCTACCTGTTGCACCCCTTTAATGCAAACCTTTTTTCCCTTATACCATTATATCCCTGCCAATTCACAGTGGCAACCCCATACGTAATAATGTTTAACCCTTCTCCACACCTACCTACACCCACCATCCCTTACAACTACCACAGCCAACCCCAAACAAAGCATTCAAAGCCATTTCCCACCCTTGCTCCAACCAGAACAAAAACCCTTATTCCAACAACGCCCATGTCATACTCTTTTACTCCAACCTTCACCCTAATGCAACCCCTTCAGCCATCCATAATGGTTACCCTAATCGCAACTCCAGTAAAATCTGCTAAAATCTGCTATCATAGCAACACGCGCAGACATACAGTGTCCAGAGCAAAGGGTCTCTTGAACTTGGCTTTGTCTGATTAGCACAGGCTGAACTAGTGTACAATGAAATCGGGCCCATAGCACATCACAATCAAACAAACTCGTTTACTGGTTGATTTGAACACTCAAATTTACAAAAATCAAGCGAGACATACTCATTCCTACAATGCAGATTACTACCCATAAATGCAATATAAAGCTTTCCATATATCTTCTCTGGATATCAAACTACGACTTCATGATACATGTTTGTAGAATATCAAGCAGCCATTCTAAAAACAAATGATTACGCCTGGGAATGTTCTAAAGAGAATATCTGATGACCAATAATAGAGCTTGGTATACAAACAAGATAAACAGATAAATTCAATAACCAAAACTGCCCACTGACTGGTTGGTGAGAATGAAACTCCAGTAACCAAGCTACTTCTCACTTTCAAGAGATCTGGTCAAAACAACAACTCAAAAGAAGTTACCAACATAATCACAAATGCTTTGTGTCCCGTCCGATTTCACAAATCTTACATTAGTGCAGAGTGCACCAGGCACCATCACTCAGGGAATACAAGAAATATGTTAATATCACAAATGGACAATAATGTACCATATTAATTACAGTCCCATAATTTTAAGTGATCAGACGGAGCAGGCTTGACCTTAAGTAGGCATGACCACGAAATAGGAAAGTAGATAAATGACACTAGCTCTTATCAGACATAGGAGACACTTAACACATAACCAAATATTTTCAGCAGAATAACCACTCTATTGGTGATAATGTGATCTGTTCTGCATAAGGTGAAGGAGAAAAGCCACAAATGTAAAGCAAAAGAGTAATCTACACAGACCCTTTGCACAGTAAAAGTCAAACTGTACAATACTATTAAATGGAACTTATTCTGAAAGGCTGGGCTTTTTTTTTTTTAAGCCAATGCTGTACTCCTAAAAGTAACCTGAAGATTAGCATAATCACTGTGGAGGTTTATGTGATTTTTTTACAAACAAACCGTCCATTTAATGCCTCGATCTCATACCAAAAACAGTTTCTGTCAGGGTTTAATGTCTATCAGTGCCTTATATTACATTACAAACACAGGGAGGCGATGGCAGTTCAGGCTGGATTGTTCCCATGGGGCACAGGGTCAAGACTGATTTGCATATAGCTGGGTCTGATATGGGGTGGCGAAGTGAGCTGAAAAACGATGATGGATTCAACCCAGATCTGTGACTGGGGGCGAGCGTCTGAAAAGTTTCAGCGCTCCATCCATCGTCTCCTTGGGTTTGCTTTATATTACATTACGGTTTCCTTTTGTGCACGATTCATAGTCTCAGCAACAATGGTGGTCTCCCTTTCTGTCTCCATTCCAATAATACAAAGAAATATCTCTAACATTCTGTTAGAAGAGTCTTTCGCAACACCAAGTATTCTCAGCATCTTTTATCTTTAGCTACAGACAAATGGACACCTTGTCAAGGCAAGATGGGGGTGCTGTCGCTTTTACAGCCTCTTTCTTCACAATTGTGAAAGATGCAGATGGGTAGTACTACGAGTTGTACACTGTCGCTTTATGGTTACTTGTGAAGAGTACATGCATGACAGGCAGGTGACCAGATTATCCGTAATTAGTCAAAAAATTCCCTGTCATTGTGAGAAACTATTACTGCTACAGCAATGAAGGCGTTATCAGAGGGACACAGAAAAATCCATGAGCTCCTCGGATCTCTGAAAACTGGATGGTTAACCCAGGAATGAAAGGCAGGGAGGAGTGGACTAGGAGAACGGGAATTTAAGAAATAACAAAAAAGTTAGATTTGTCTTTTTTGAAGAATTCTGAAATAGTTTCAATTTCAAACACGTTGACCTATACTGGACAAATGTACTAATATTTGTGAAAACAAGAAACAACGAGATCACCGTTTAGAAAACTTACCAAATTTGCAGTTTTATTTTCTTTCCCTCTAATTCTATTGTTCGGATTTTGAAATCTATACCTAAAAAAACGGGAGGAAAAAAAAGTATCAGTTTTGAAGTACGAAGTTGTAAGCATACATGACTAATCCCTCCATAAAAACTGACCAATCTACAACATTGCACCCCCATTACTGTGCCGTCACGATATGTTCCATCTACTCCATACCCCAATTAGGGATGCATGATGCAGCACACAGTCAGCCTATGCTTTACCTGTGCTGCAAACATCATTCTGTCCTAAAAAGGTGCCATGTGGGGTGTCTGGAAAAGGAGAAGGGCTGCGTGCAGTCACCGGTACCGTTAACATGTGCAATGAAAAACATTGCTTGAGTCTACTGTATTATGCTTTTATTCTATGTTTTGGTTTCAATAAACTTGAACTAAAAAAAAAAAAAAGTTAACCCATTACCAAGTGAGGATAGAAGCAGGTGAGAATGCAACCCCACACAAACCTATCTCTGAAAAGCACATGGAAAACAGTCATGTCTGAAACTCAGTATCCATCAAATTCTCAAGCTAAGAAGCAAGCTGAGTGCCAGCTAGGTTTCCCCCGAATATTTCTGTATTCCTGCCACGATTCCATCATGTTTTAAAAGCTAGTAATTGAACCATCCTATGCTCCACATTCAGGAAAACGTCACATAAGTTTGAAGACCTCATTACAAGATTTGCAGTAAAAGTTAGTACCTTCGTAATTCTTGTCTAAAGAGATTTTGTTGTCTCGCTAGCCTCCCGTAATCACAGAAAATAATAAACATACATACATGGATGTGGCAGGTCCTCTTCATCCCTTAGTTTGTTCAACTGTCATTCATATTTTGTTTCCACCCAACACTATATGCAGTATGGGAAAATTAATGGCTCCACCCACTTCAACCATTGGCTCTCTTGCACTATGGGCAACGTCATTTTGTAGGACTACATGTGCAGATATGCCTAAAAAAGTCAATTTAAGTGCCATGGCAAGTGGATCAATACTTTACTTTGTCAATTTTGTTTCTTTCCTTTCTCTTTCTTGTCATCCTTATGTGTTTAAACAGTCTTTAGGTTACAGAAATTCAAAGCCAATAGTGCCTTTCATTTGTGCTATTAAGAATCAAATGTTACTTTGATATGCATTAAAACTAAAAAGGGTTTTTGTAATTGATCTAATTGCATGGTCCCACTACGAAGCATGCATATTGCGCTATTAAAAATAAGCAATTTTTTTTAATGTACATTTTTTTATTACAAATATTTGGCAACCACGTTTAAGGGGTTCCATTTCTTTTTTTATTTTTTTGTGGCATTTACTCATAACAAAAAAAATGTATCCACCACACAGGTTTGTCCAGGTCAGACCTATTGACTTTGCCCCATTTTATTTTATTGGGTGCCTGCCATATCACCTGCACATAACCACAACATCTACTTAAAGCTATAGATGCTCAACCACATCAACTAATCTGATCAGGAACACCAGCCCAGGTAACTGGTGGAAGACTTGAGTCAAAGAAACTGAGGGACGAGAATAAAAGATTACAAACTATAGAAGATACTATGTCTGAAAAAATAAGCGAGATTCACCCACAGGCATTCACTTGGAAAGTTGACAGAACTACTTCCTAACAGGGCCGTCGGGCAATAGATCAAGAAATACTACATGGGTTTGCACTCAATACAGTTTGTTATGATATAAACACAAATAAGATAAAACTACCATACTCTGTGCTGTTTTAATGCATAATTGGCCGCTTAAAGTTACACTTGTTCCTTGCATTAAAGTAAGCATATTTTTGAAAGAAAGTGGCCTACTGTTTTTTCAATGTGACCATCCCATTTAGTTTCATATTTTTCAGGAGTGAATGAAAATATTTGAACTGAAGAGCCAGCGCCTAACCATTGCAAATAAAAACTAACATTTTGTTTTCTTCTAAATATTCGGTGAAAGGAAGTGGTGAGCAGCGGTGCATCTCATGAGCGCAGGACGGACGTTACCACTTCCTGTTGAGCAGGTTGAACGGCTCAGTGATCACCCTCGTTACACATTGACATTGCGCCCAAATATAGAATTCGGTCAATGCAGAATTACTGGACAATTAGAATGTGAAGCCTGAAAATGCTATCAGCACGGCAAAACGGTTTACTTACAATACTATTTAACAAAAAAACATAAGCTATATACATGGGAGATTCACTACACAAAACCAGATTTAAGAACATTCCTATTTCAAGATCAACATATAAAATGGAGGCTAATACCAATAACGGTTTCAAATAAAATAAAAAGTAAAGCATTAAGACTGCTAAAAGAATTCTACAAGTCCAAGAGATCTAAACGGCCGCAGATTTCCTTGAGAATGGATGTGAACAATTTGCACAGACAGAACTGCAACCATATGTTCAACTCTGCATAAAGAAGGAGACTACAAATGTGCACTTGCCCTTCACAGACGTTGGCGCCTTAAAATTATTTGTCATCACCCCACAAGAATGTGTTAGTTTTCACGAACATCTACAGGACCCCACCCAAGAAAGCCCATACAGCTGCAACTAAAACTATGGTCAATAATCGGCTACACTTGTGCACTTCTGCGTTCGCGAAAGACCTGTGGGCATTGAACATTCTCCCAGTGCCCATCAATAATGTTAGGAAACGTACGTTTGCAAAGGGAAGTGAACGAGAAACTACATTAACCTAAGATGCGTATAATGGACGGCTTCATCTGCACTACTCAAGCTGAGAAATGTTGTCACTCCAAGTTCTTTTCATGAAAGTGGATTGTGTGATGTTGCTCACGTGCCTGCCCTGTGCGTCATAAGGTAATTGCTGGTTCTTGAAAACAGCAGAAGCAGCCGTTTGTGAGAACGTACTAGTCAGAAGTGATCATTCTTGAGTACAGACAAGTGAGGGTTTAGTGAAAACTGAGAAACCAGAAGCAACCACCTTCAGGTCAGGTCCTCAGTTTATATCAAACTGAACTTTCACAAGTTATTCATAAGACTACTTGTCTTCTTGCGTAAAAAAAGATAACAAACATAATTGCTCCAATCATACATTTTCATTTACAGTGTATAAATCACTGATCGAATAGAGTATCTTTGAAGCTGCAGAATAGTGATGCCTTAAGTGACGCTCTTTACTCCATGCAATAATACATCGATATCCATGTTTATGAGAATTCTCAAAGATGTTAGCGCATTTGCCTACTACATCCTCAACATTCTGTATGACCAAGGGCGGTTTTCAAATTCAGGACACCTTACATAGTTCTTGAATAAGTCAAAGTGGTCCGTTGAGACTGCATTGGTTTGTGCTTCGCAATGTTCAGAGGAAGATTCTATTGGACAGCAGGCAGCAATGTTGAAGTAGATCTATGTAGTGTTTTGTGAAGGATTATATTGGGAAGTGGTCAGCTGGATCACGTTATGGGTCAGTGTGAACAGCCATCTGTACAGATGTATGCCAAACACGTTAAAAGTAGGTTTCGTTCTGCTGAATGGCAACAAGGAGTAAGATAATGTTAGGAAGAATCAGCACTTTGGTGCGCAAGAGAAGGATGCAGAGCCACAAACAATGCACATTTGCACCAGGTGAGATCATCAGGACACAAAAATAATTTAGGAAGTAACAATTTTAACTCTGATGAGATAGCACACAAAGGAATTGGAATTACAATAAATGAGCTGTGGATAAGGAAGTAAACAACTGCATTACAAGTCCCTCTATAAAACAGAAACTTCTGTTGTGGAGTGTACTGCTCCAGTGCATACTGACATTGCTATGTTGCAACAGGAGTCACTTGCTCCCAGCTAGCAATGGAAGCTGAAGCAATTCTACGATGTTGGTCTTATTTCTATGCCTATGTTAGAAGGTGGATGAATGAGACTGGCTTAAATGGGTGGAAGAGCCGAAAAGGATTGCTTGGAGGTAGAATTGGTCTGAGTATTGCCTACTAATAGCTTTAGCTATCTGTTGTTGAAGATTGATTATCTCCAAATACACTATAATACATAGAGCGAGCTTTGTTTTAGAACACTTTCCTATACTTTGACGACTTTCTTTGTTATTTCTTATTTTCACTTTCTTCTTGTGTGGTACTGTCCCTTTACCATTGGATGAGATGTATCCTTTACCTGCCAACATCAGGGAACTTTATTTATTTGGTTGACTGTGCTCCTTGTGAGCATACAGCTTTTCAATCCCTCTCAGTACACGCAACACCATAAATCCATACACCTCATACACTGCAACGCCATCCCTCGTGTCGTGCCGCTTAATTCGGTTTTTTATTTTTGACATTTTGGTGAAAGCCTGGCCGCTGCATAATGTTACTGGACCCCCTCCCCTGCTCATTGTTGATCCCTCGTCCTTACCCACGATACCCCTTGGTGCTTTTTGTTTCCTCCAATTTTGACACATGCACAGCAGCAGCAGACATTTCTTTTTTGCATTCCCACATACAACTTTTTTTTTTTAATGTAAAGTTCAAAAATGGTTGTCTTATATTTTCAAACAGCCAATCTAGTATAAATGTACTTCCAAAATGACGGCTTATGTACTGAAATGCATGGGTAAGCATGGACTTCCACCCTGGAATGAGTTTTGAAAAAAACGCTGCCCCCAAAATGGCCATGGTTGAGTGCTCGTGTGCTGCTTACTTAGCTACAGTCAGACTATTACATTCTCTGGGTACATGTGTTTAACAACAATATTGGTTATATGATCTGAAATGTCTTGATCTCCAGCAGGTATTTGACTCTTCCTTGAGGAGCCAGTCACTTGAATTTTCTTCGACCTGATCATACCTTTCTATTTCTTGATTTTTACGACAGTAGAACCGGTTCCAGTAAATATCAAAGACCATACAAATCTGGTAGATAAGAACAAGCATTGGCATAGCCAATAGGTCTCGCCTTTGGGACCTTATTAGTACTCAGTTATGCAGCAGAATATCCTTACTGCAACAACATTAACAGTTGCATGGCTAAACACTTATAAGGTCCCAAAGGCGAGACCTATTGGCTATGCCAAAGCTTGTTATTTTCAGGTTCTGTGTCTGAGCCTAAAAGCAGCCAATGAAAACAATCAAGGAAAACATGGTCTCGGGCAGAAAATGTGAAAAGTAGCTTTAAAATCTGAGAGGTCTTCCAGCAGGAAGTCATTGTAGAGCCATTATTCCTCCTAGGCACTGGTGCGTAGGAGAGAGGCATAGGGGTCAGTGTAGGGTTCAGAAACACATGCAGCTAGGCAAATTCTGCGAATCCTGGTGATACTCTAAAGACACGAGCACACCTGACTGAAGTCCCTTATTATCAGTCAGAGAATGCCCCTCTTCAGGGTGGGTGATGCTCTATACACCCCCCATCCTTTCACTAAAGACACTACTGTGCTCCCTAAAACGTTTCCAAAAAGGCACTGGTCTTCAAAAGACCAGAATAAGGAATCCACTACTCTACTGCAAACTTGAGCTGGAACTCCTGCAACATCACAAAGAGAACCAGCCTGCGTCAAATAAGGCAACTCCCTTCGCCCCTGCTCCACCGGCTTCTGAGAGCGAAACTCTTGTAAACCAGCGTTTTTTAAAACTCCGTTCTTGCAAATTAATTGAGGTGCAGAAAACTAGAGGTAGATTGTTCATATTAGCCTTTCCTCAAACGCCTCTGCTGTTATTGTACTTTGCTACTAGTAGTATCTTCACTTGGTTACACGCGTACATCTGCCCGTCTTCATATCGCCATAGACTGGTGCTTACAGATTACTGAATGATGCAAAGTAAACCACTGCTGATGGAAGGAAGCAACAGTGGCCTGGTCTTTCCGCGCTCGCGTGCGACGCGCATCCTCGGTGTCTCGACGTGCGGCCTTGTGATTGTTGTGTGACCCGCCACTCGAAGGCGAGGTCAGATTACATGGCGCCAAAAACCCTGTCACTATCTCCAGGAAAAGGCTCACGCGCATATACTGCCACACATGACTCATTACCACAGCATTGCGTTCCGCCCGGAGGCCTGCGGTTCGGAGCCCATGCCCTTCACTCCTGGAACGTGCAATCTCAACACTTGGGTGCTATTCAAGGTAAATGCCCGTTTAGAAAACAAATCTATGTATGGCTGTTCTCCAATGAGAACTGGCGTGCACACCAACGTCCTTTACTGCAGGATTGTACTTTACAATATTAATAAGCAAGTCTGACATGATCAGCTCTGCCGGTATCGCAGATATTCTGCATCCTGAACATTCAAAGTAAATTATTGTCAAATGGCACAACAACATTCTATTTCGTACACCATCCGCAATGGAGCGATACGCTCAATATGATATTTTTATTATTAGAAAGGTGATATAAGTGTATCAAATCCTTGCTATCAGCAAGTGTTGCACTCGGCCTCCTCTCTTACTCACCAGCAGATGGCAGCCTCCCATCAGACATAACCAATTGTGGAATGTTAGGGGTTCGTCCAATATGCATGCTCTAGATCTGACAAGATGGTGTGAAGGAGACTGTGCGCAAGACAGACAGCCTGGGGGCACGTGCAGGGGCTTCCCGAAACTAGGTCAGTACAGGCAAGGTGGGTCAGCAAGTTAAGGTGAAACACGGAAATGGTAGCTAGTTGAAACTGGGGAGATGAAGCGGAGGGATGTGTCAGCAAGCTCACCATGACACACTACAGCGGGCGGGCGCTGCAGATTTTGTTCAATCGTGGTGTGCTACTGTCCCACGCCACATAGGCCGTTACTGCTGCCCTAAAGCAACCTGTGCCTCCTGTGTGCTGGTCTTCTCTAGGGGTTAGACTTAGAGGCAAAAGTAAAGGCAATTTATTAACTCGAAGAGCCAAGCCAGGGTCTGGTTTGGCTCTAGGAGCCCGTGCACCAGTCATGAAAATATTTGGCATGTAAATTATGAACCAACGTGAAAATAGGACAAAGTTTCTTCCTAATTCAAAAAAGCAAATTATTTACCATGCAGTAGTGTTTCAAATTAGTACATCATTTGAGATCACTGCATTTATTAACAAGCGCACGCCTATCGCGTTCGCAAAAACTAACAAAAACCGCGAGTGGTGCGCACGCGCGTCACCACAAGTGCTACCTTGCCAGCCACAAGATTTCTATTACGCACGCTCTTGTGTGTGTGATAGTAAGCTGGTCGCCAGGAAAATAGCACTATTCAAAGCAGCTACTAAATGTCTCGGCCAGACCAGCGCATGTGCTGGATCAGGCCGAGACCTAAAAATGAAATTCTTTTTTTCCTGGATCTACAAATCCACGATTTACGTACAGATAGGGCAACAAGATAATGGTCTTGCCCCATCTTTTTCAACAGCTTCCTTCTCATCAACAGTATATTTACCGACACAATTTGTATGAAGACAAACCCATCAAGCCCACTGCTCCTACAAATTTCGATAGAGGTAAAGACATAAACCACAAAAAAAAATAGAACTAAAGAGAAACCCCAGAAAATAAAGTCATCTGCTGTGCAGAAATAAGCCGATATATTACACAAGGATCTTTGTGAAAAAGAAAATCATTTGGCACACTAATTGGAAATGCAAAGGCTAATGCACAAAGCTCGGCACTTCAGCAGAAAGGCTCAATGCCATCAACATGGACTCCCACTAACAGGTTTAGTCAAAATCCTGTTTATTACCTTTAGGAATAATATCATCAAATTAAGAGATGAAATACCCGCTGTGACTGCCAAGACAGGATTTAATATTAAATGCATAGACTATGGACCCTGACCGACAATTAGCTGATAATGCCATCACATGCTTACCTACTTTTTTTCTGATAAGACACTGGTCATTTAGCTCTCAAATAAGCTCTTAAATCCACTGACTCACGGGCTTATGCGCACCCAACCTAGTCATTTTGAGCTGTTCATGCACAGTTTCTGAGATGAAGCCCAAAATGAGAAACAAATCCTGCAACTAAATGGTAGCAGGGCAACGTAATACTCTCTAGCCTTCGAAAGGTTACAAACTGCATTCGATAGCACCTCCTTGATGATGTTTTCTACTGTTTCTGTGCTCAGTACTGACAAAGTTAATAATCTTAGGACTGCACTGGAAAAATCTATCCTTCAAATTGTAGAAGGAAGAGCGCCTAAAACAGTCTTAATTGTGCGCCACTAACTTCAGCTGATACTTAATTACATTCCTAAACAGAAACAGTCCTATCGTTGGTGCCAAAGCGACTGAATGGAAATTACAAAAGTCACTATGAGGTATTTTTTCAACTACATCATTGAAAGTTTGCATGCTTCCAAAATACAGCAACAACGCTTATTATTTATTTAAATAACTTTTCATAGCGCAAACATGACCCTTGCGGGTATCGAAGAGCTTTACAAAATTACTTCGTGCAGAGTGGTAAAATCTGCCATATCACATTCAATACAGATTCATTAACAGTTGAATGACAGAACCTTCATTATTAATAACATATTGTTGGAGTTCAGGCAGTGTTGTGAAGGGAAGCGGGGTTTAAGGTCTTTACTGCGTGGAAGATTGCGTAAGGTACCCAGAGAATACTTAGTCCTGTGAGAGAAGAAATGTGTTCATAATTAATTCTTTGACTTTTTTCTTGAATGATAAGACCAAGGGATTCATTCTGATTTCAGGACGAAATGAGTTTCAGATTCTTTGGGCAAGCCCAGAGAATGCACGGTTGTAGGTTTTCTTCTTGTGGAATCTGAACTTTCAGAAGAAGGGAGTTGGAGCTTCTGGATGGTCTGGAGCCGCCGGATCGTTAAGAGTTTTTTGGACAAGATAGTTAGGGGTGTTGTGGAGGAAGGCCTTATGCGTCATGCAGACAATTTTTTGTTGAATTTTAGTTGTGTAGGGGAGCCAGTACAGGGATTTGAGTTTGAGTGACGTGGCAGTATCTTTTTGAGCCCGGTTAGGAGGACAAGAAAAGGTAATGTCCCAACCCTCTGACGATCGCTGGATTATCTTCCTATTGATGACAGGGTCAAATTTAAAAGTGAATGCCTTAAAAAAAAAACCTTAAAAAAACAAGCATTTACAATGCAATGGTTTTGCCTTTGTTAAAGTTAAAGTTAGAGCTATTGGCATTGCTCTTGACATTTTTATTAACCGCTGCAGGAGTCCTACTACTCTTGTATGTTGAACCTGTGAATAATTCTTATTTTGGCCTGAGTTCCCTCTCTTTTGGATTTCCAGGAAAAGTGACATTTTTGCTAGAGCAGTACCGATGGTGTCCTCGACGAGCGGCCTCATCCATCAGACTTTGTTCCTCCATCTTGGACAAGTATATTTATAAGATGACAGCTGTGGGCGCGGCTCTTCTCGGGGTGTCTCTTGACCCTGCAGCTCCTCGGTCAGTGCT
This sequence comes from Lissotriton vulgaris, assembly GCF_964263255.1. Lineage (NCBI taxonomy): Eukaryota > Metazoa > Chordata > Amphibia > Caudata > Salamandridae > Lissotriton > Lissotriton vulgaris. The sequence goes on from NC_141688.1 coordinate 129,842,702, forward strand.
CTGCCTCACCCGGAGCTCCGTCCTCCCGCAGGCAGCGCTCACCTGCTTCATGTACACGGCTTCTAGGCGCTTGTGTATCCTCTGTGCTGCTGCCTCTGAGCCTCCCTCTGCCTTCCAATTTTGCACTGGAACCCCGGGACCTCTGTGCTCCTCTGCTCTGAGCCCCCCCCGCGCCCCCACCCCTTGCTGTGTTGGACCCCCGGGGCCTCTCTGCGGAGCCCCCGTTGCCTCGGGGGAGCGGAGCTGAACCACGACTCGAGTACTGAAGCCTGGAGATGTGAGGCCTGGACTGTGCCCCAGGAGCCCCCGTCTGAGAGAATTGCTTATGTGTTACATTTTCAGAATTTCAGTGAAATTATGAATGGTATTAAACGATTATGGGGGACACTTTACTCACGAGCAAAAACAAACAAGAAGACCAGGACAAACATAAATAGCAGAAATGTCACCCATTTGAGCAATTACAAACTGTAAGGAGATCTTACAGCTGCTGTAAACCACCAGAAACGAAACTGCTCCTGTAACCTGAACGAATTGTAAAACAAATGTGTGACTAGGATATCAAACTTGAACTCTGACTGGCCTCAAGGCGAAAGAAACGCTCCCTATGGAGGGAACTGGGGGAGTTTCTTCCATATCCCACAGACACCCAGAAATGTAATACATCATCATAAAAATACCAGATTAGTTACAGAAGTACATTAGGAAAGCAATCGAGTACTTTCTGATCTAATATAGCAAACATAGAAAACAGACGAAGATAAACTTCAAAGTATCTTTCCCAGAAGAACCCTGGGGTGCAATCAATATCACTCCCGATATTATTTTCCACTGTAGTCATAAATATAACTTATTGTGTAATGTGATGTTTATGAGTGGCTCAGTTATATTTTCCTGCTTTATCGAACATTATAATTTCTGAACATTATGGGGAATTTTGCTCCTCAGTGCCTCCGAGAAAAGCACCCCCAGGGGTAACCACAAGACGCACAGGCTTATTTAGGACTTTTTATTCCAACTAAAGAAAGTGCACCAATGTTCTAAAATGTCACCATGGTAACAACCAGTGCTTAAAAACGGCGAGCGCATCTATCACGCTCATTTTTGTCTTAAAAAGTGCACAGTTTTTCTCCAATGATTATGAAATAGGGAAGGCAGGTGCAGTTTACTTCACAGCTCTGCCAGTGATGCGACCTCTTGGCGGGATGAAAGGCCTGGCAGCAACTGACTCCGACCCAACCCCACCCTCTTTTTGTTTTCTCCACACAGCGGGTGCGGCCGAGCAAAGCAGAGAGCCCGAGGCCAGGGAGCTAACAACAGTAGTAACAAAGTACCAAGCGTAACCGGGGGTGTGAGCAGCGCTTGCACTATAATAAAGCAGCAGAGCAGATTAGAGGCTTCACTGCAGTGCAGAGCTGTGTTTGAGTTACACAGCGAGCCAGCAGCATAACCAGATTGGTGTCACCCCATGATGGGTTGACACCCGGTGCGGTCCGCACCCCCCGCACCCCCATAGTGACGCCGCTGCTTGCTTCCACTCTCAAAATACATGGATATTGAAATGTAACATTAGAACAACCCCACCGCAAGCAACTAGTGCATGGATTACACTCAATTGTCAACAAACTAAAATCTCACCTCCAAGAGATAGTAATTTCAAATGACAATCAGTTATCTTTTTACAACTGAGTTTTCTAGTAGGCACGATAATGCATGGGATTAATTGATCTGCGACCCTCGCTGCCCCTCCGAGAGGTCCAAAGGGGAGAACTCTCCGACCGCCTCCAAGACGAACGGAACCACGCCCAGGGAAAAAAACGCGGGAACGCCCCCGAATCTGGTCTGGCCTTGACGGACAGATCCGGCTCCTAATGGCTAGCCTCCATTTATGGAGCTAGCCAATGGGAGCCGGGGGCGGGTCATCGATCCCACATGAGACTCATAAGGTTTTGTTGCGCATGCGCACTACGTGCGCACTTGCAGGCAAAACCTAAAAAAAGCGTGTGCCCACTTTGTCTGCATTAGAAAAAAAGGTACATTCTTAGCCTACAATCTGCTGACCAAAATCATTTGCCGCACAATTAAGAGTGTGTTCTTAAAGCAAAATAGTTTGCACGTATAGGACATGGAACTAGACCATTACAAACTCAGAAAGCAGAAATTAACTTTAACTAAGCCATGATCTAAAGTTTCCTGCACATTTGTATTCCGCAGGGTAATAGGGCGCTACTAATATTCACTCTCACTTTCATACAGCAGAACAGGAAGATAGACCTACATGGGCATGTTATTTATTCCACGCCACAATTGATTGAGAAAGAAGGGATATGTTGCCATTAATTTTAACACACTCCAGTTATCTATACGTGAGCCACACAGCAAAAAGACGCAAGCAAAGTGTTCCTTAATTTGAATTATTAATTTTCCTTACAAAGTCTTTGCATATCTTATGTCTTAAAAGATTGAGGCTGTTGAGAAACAATTAAAATTGGTATTGCTGCTACAAGATCACAGGTTTGATGTGAAGATTAAAGTTACCCTGATATATTTAGTTATTAATCAGACTGATGACCATAGTCACGATCTTTCTGTGATTACTGGTCCTGGCTCCTCCATTGGTGGTATAGGGCATTTGGAGGCACCATGTATTTACAAGTGCATCCATACAGTTGTAGTAAAAAGCAATGCGGGCACGTCTGCAGTGGTCATCTGGTCATACGATAATGTGTATATCATTATATCGTGTGCGTTAGCTGCCCATGGCAACGTCACATCACTGTATTGATGACATAGTCACATAACCTTTTGGTATCAGCACTGTTATGTTATATGCTTTGCTGTGGAAACATTTCTTATGGTGTATGTAGGCCCCTTGCACTGACGAAAGCCCAGACCTAGAGAGGTGCTTAGGAAAGGCTAAAACATGTTGACCATATCAGGAAGAAACACAAGGTCCTAACCGCTCCAGTTTTCACTTCATTTTTAGGTCTCAGCGCCATACAGTCTTATCTGTCTGCTGGCAAGACCTGCTGTTTCCAATACACTCCGAGCAGGATTTGGGTAGGCCTCTTGTCCACGACTGAACAGCTTTGTGTTCTATCGCTTTTTTGCCCACGATTTGTAAGCTTTCCTCCCTATTCTTGTGTTCACACCACCCAGGAGCATTTTTGGTGTCATATTTTTATGAATGGTCGACATATCTTTCCGCTTCGTACCGGAGGAAGCTATCTTTGGCATAGCGCACTCCATTAGAGTGCATCTGTTCCCATTAGTTCTTTGGTCTTCTTGACACATGCACATGTGTGGAACTGGAAAACAAGCATAAACATAGCTCTGCATTTTAGTGTAGAAAGGGAGTAGTTTTGTAAATGCTTGTTAACCTTGTGCCCGAGAGACAAAATATCCTTAGCTCAACTTGGGACACAAATTTTAAATCCTTTTCTAAACGCTCTTTCTACAAACATTCCCCACACTGGAATATGAATTAATCCTAGTTGGATTCTGCATTGTACGGACGCCTCTCCTCCCGGAGAAGAGGGTTTGTCCCTCTTTTGGTTTCCTCCTTGGTCGGTTTTCTCATTTTAGATCTGGGCTAGAGACAGTATTACCACAGCACAGAGCACAGGGTAAAGGATCAGCCACTACTCACAGTAGAAGGAGGCGATGGCTGAAGGTTACTCACCCATTACCCCATTCTATACATGCTGTGGTGGGCGTACGCCAAATGTGAATATGATTTGCACGGACCAGAGGAGTAAGGGAGCCGAGTGAAAGCCACTGTATGTATATTTGAATACTTTATTACGCTTTTATGGAAAAAAAAAGTGAGAATGGCAAATAGCTAAAGCGGTCTCTACCAGATCTAAGGTAGTCGGTGATAAAATCACCACAGTATCTCAACGTAATACCTCTTCAGGCAGCTTCACAAAATTTGAGTCCACTGGGGCATTTCAGAATATTTCAATTTTCTCAGGAAAAACGATACAGAGATATCACGCATGGACAAGCGTGCAGAGGAAACTAGATGCTTGGTTACACTACTGCTGCAAAACAGAAACCTAGCTTGCGGTGTACCCTGACTTTACTCTAGCAAATAGTGCACATCTCACGCAGTCAGTGCAAAAACAAGCTCACAAAACCCCACATTTGAACATGCATTACAGGAGCAGCATCATTGTAACAATGATGCTGCTCCTGTAATGCATGTTCAAATTTGAGGTTTTGTGATTGTACTGCATTAGATGAAAATGTAAATAACATTCAATTCTTCTAAAAGACCGGATGTTATGTGCGGACTTAGTATGCTGTGGAGTTTACCTTGCACAGCAGTGCCGTTGTTAGCAGGGCCATCTGTGGGATGAGCCAATTAGGTTAACACAAGTCTGTTGATGTACATACAGCTCGTGATCGGAAACAGATACTCGGTCACTTTTGGAGAGGATCCAAAGGACAGAAAAAGTATAAAACGGATGAGGAAGAACTCAGAGGGAAGGAGGGCCCCAAAACGAGCTCGAGCTACTCCCACTGTCAAAGAGGTGTGTGTATCGGCTGCAAACATTAAAAGAAACCGACAATTAAAATATTCCTCTAGAGAAGCAAGAGGCCGCCAAGAAGGGCTCAGGGTGAGATTACAGTGCGCCATCGCAGGGAGGCGTCAGGGCTCGACCAATGAAGCGGGTCTTTGCGATAACGCTGCATCTATTGCAGCGACAGCGCGCCGAGGATTTCCTGAGCATTACGCAGCACTGTGCTCTTAGAGGCCGGGGGAAGAACAAAAGCTTCCCGTCAACCAGCACACACCGTAACGTGAAGCTCGGCGTCCTCTTCACTGCTTGCAAGTAGAAATGCATCTCTACAGAGGACCCACTTCCGTTACTGCCGCCCCTAAAGAACGGATAACAAACCCCGCGAAAGTGCATGGCTTCCAACTTCCACACAATGTAGGGTGGCCAGGCGTCCCCGTTTTGCCAGGACAGTCCCAGTTTTTAGCCAGCTGTCCCAGCAAATTTCAAATGTAGCTCATGTCCCCGTTTTTAAGGAGGGTCGACTGAAAACGGTTGGAGGTTTTTAGGTTTTAACAAAGCAGCAGGAATAGTTAGCAATTGTTTCAAGAAAACAATTTAATTAACAGGCAAGCTTTTGGGATTAAAAATGCATTTTATGTATGTTCTTACTGCCTGTTCTGTAATTCTTTGCTGAGGAGCTCATGTCGCCTGAAGTAAAATTGTAGTCTCTATTTTTGTGAAATGTCCCGGTTTTTGGCTTTAAAATTCTGGTCACCCTAACACATTGCCATCGAACAAATTAGAAGCAGGTACTAACATGTGACGTCATGCCATTGTCCCTTCTACCCACCTATACTCACGTACCAGAACTGGAAGAAAGTAGGGTCGGTGAAGGACCCGGTCCTTTAAAATGTTACTTGTGTACAGAACAGTACAGTACATGACACTAAACTTCCCTTTCTTCTCCTGATGAGCGCGAGGGGTGAAATTTAACAAGCATTGGAAAAGTCAATTGGCTTTTTCTATGTGTATCAGCCATGTTCTATAGCAGTGTGGGGGCTGTGCAGCACAGCTGAAAGTTTGGGGAAAAAACAGTGATATGACTCGGCCAGCGCTGGCCGAGTTATAGCGCTTTTTCTGCCGTTGGGACTGGAGGGAGAGCAGATGTTGCAAGCAACATCAGATGGTAGGGCAAGCAACAAAACGCATAAAGGGGCATGTTGGGATGGAAATTCCTCTGCATCAATCGTAATGGACGTGTACCCCTGCCCTGAGTGCCCAGCTGTACAGTTGTCTCAATCTCAAATGAATATTTTGTTGTTATAGGTAAACACAGCTCATGCGTGTGCGCCATGACATAGGCATGTCTCATGGATTGGATTCTTGTTGGAATGAGAGGGGTGGTGCCCGAGTGCTACCCTCAAAGCGGTGGAAGGTTACTGCCTTCACCCAGAGTTAACAGTATACCATGTAGTGATCAGTGGAAGTAAAAAGGTCCTTTTTAACCAATGCCACAGAAGTGAGACCTACATGCTTTTTTTCCAAGTTATGCTGCTGTGTGCTTAACTCGCCCTACAGCCTACATCAGTTAGATGTGAAGTGCTGTGCAGGATTGGTGAGCGCACTGGTTCTGGGAAGGGTACAAGACAGGGACAGAGCAGTAGTGTGTGCATGATTAACGCATGTACTAGGTGCATGTTTATCTGCGAGGATTGCAGTACTTGAAAGATGTAGTACTATGCAGTGCATGCATGGGGAGTGCGTTTTCTAGGTGTATGTGTACCTGCGAGGAGTACAGTACATGAAGAGTGTAGTGTAGTACAGAGCAAGCATGGTGAAGGTGTGTGCTGGCAAGTGGCACAATACAACAAGCTTTGGAAATGCAATAGGTCTCGCATTAGAAAAGTTGGAGCTATTGGTTTTGTAAATGACAATTTTTATTTAATGTGTTGGTCTTGAAAATAGCCAAATTAATAGCTTTGTCATTTACAATGCCAATACTTTAAACTTTTTCAAATGTGACACCTATAGCATTTGTAAAGCAACATGTTTTGTATGTACGTGACTTAGATGTATTCATCTAATAAAAGAAGGAGTCTGTTCAAATTCAGCTATGTACTAGCTATAACGAGTAAAATAATGGGTGTAAAGAAATAGGGGCATTGCCACTCAAATTACAGTTGGTGCAGAGACCCTGGTAAATGCATGAACAAAATGCAATAGTTCTCACATTTTAAGAAGCGAATCCGTCGAATTTCTGTTTTAGTGCAAGAGAAGTGCTGGAAAAAAGATCAGAGGAACACACAACATGCTGTTATGGTTAGTTTTGCAGGTTTGCATCCAGCCTGTTGGTAGGTCGCTGTGCAAATCCATGCAAAATTGATTGTTTCAGTTAAAATCAACTCTGGATGTTTGAAGGACACGATCTGTTCTAACAGGTAAGTTTCATGCTGACTTCTCCATGGGTGGGGATTTGTTGCATTACTTGTGACTATGTTTAAAGTATTGCACTTGTCCCGGCCTGTGGAGGAAAGGTGGGCTTGTCGTCGGGCTTCAGTCAATCTGGCCCCATGTATGTTTTGCTGTTGTCCGGTGGATCACGATGCAATTTAGCTTATTTTAAAAGGACGAAAATTGCACGGTATCCATCTGTAAACCGCATGACCATCACTGACATGTATTTGTCAGTAGTCGTAAATAGTGAAAGCCATGTGATAATGTTTTGCCTATATTGTGTACCAATTGCCTTGCCTGATTAAATAAATACAGTTTAAAAGTTTTTGGAGTAGGGCAGACTCGTATTGAGCATACATTAACACTGCTGCATAAAAGCTCAACAAATCTGATTAAACTTTACTCGCGTTGTAAATTAATTGGCCTTTTGAATGGATATGGACACTGGAAGTCGATGTCAACTGCCTTGTTGCTCTTGAGGGAAGTAACATACGTGAATGGTTTTATTACATAACTGTATTTGTTTGTTTGCCAGTAATATCCTCTTAACAACGCCCCCTTCCCAATACTACTTGTGTCTTGTTGGCGTGCTGTGCTCTCAACTCTAGAGTGTGGTAGACTAGTGAGCACTTGAGATGTCGCTGCTGCTTGTTGTAGATCCCTAGCCGTAAACTAATGGGTTACAAGTTTTTTGGGCGAAATACATTAACTTTATATGAGGGAGGAGTGTTTGATAGGCTGTGGCAGCACTTCTGTTTACTGCACACATGGCCCGTAACATCCCGGAACCTCAGAATCCCGAATGAAGTTGGTTAGGAAACACATGGTAGCCAATGCATGTCCTGACGCTGGATGCCTAGGCGCTGTGCAAATTAACGTGTTAAGTGGATCGAACCATATGCTCTTTTCCTATAACTCCTACAAATTGTTGACTAAGCAAATTATCTGCCGAGACCACCTGTCCGGCGTATTGCCAGCCTTAATTCAAATTAGATGTAAAGTGGCCTTTATGTATCATATGAGCTTGTTTCTAAAATTGCCATAAAACGAGCACAACTCACCTTCAAAAGAAGCCCAAAACAAAAACATTCGTCCTACCAAAACAAGCCCAACTGGAAACATTTCCCGAAGAGGCTCGAAAAAGGGTATAACGAATGCCACTAAACGAGGCATTCACGCCAAGGGTCTAAAGGAACAATTAGCGCGTTAAAAGCATGGACCCATCATTTTGCTTATGGAAGTTGAATGTGTGGCCGCCACTGCTGAAGTGCGGGTGCCGGACAGTCTGAGAAGGGGGGGAGAAATGCGACACGGCAGGCAGGGGAGGGGGCGGAGCGGGTAAAAAAAAAAAAAAACAAGACGGAGGGAAGGCAGAGAAGGGGAGGGGGGAGGAGAAATGAGACACGGCGGGGAGGGGGCGGAGCGGGGAGAGGGTGTGAAAGCAGCAGGGGCCTGGAGTGCGGCTGAGGGAACAGACGGCGATTCGAAATGCGACACGGCAGGCAGGGGAGGGGGCGGAGCGGGGGTGTGCCTGAGGGAAAAGACATGCAAGGCAGGCGGCTGGGGGCATGTGCACGCGCTTTTAAGCTCAATGCGCATGGACATGGAATTTCACGGGCACTGCAAGGAATCGCCACGATTCCTTGCAAGTTGGTTAAAGACTGTTTAAGCCCCCATAGTCTCGCAAGCTCGATGCGCATGCGCATCGACAGGCGAGACCTAAAAAGGCTACAGTACTGAGCAGTGCACGCTGAGAATGTATGTGTGCGGAGTGGATGTGTGCCTATGGTGACACAAACAATGGAGGACAGAGTGTGTGCTGCGCACATACACTGAATGCAAGTGTGCCTGTAAAGATACATTATGAGACAACAAAAACGGTCATCTGCCAAGTAGACACCTGGGCTGTCTGAGGAGGGGATGCTCTGCAAAATGCCTGCCTATGACCAAAGAAAAAAAAGATTGCAGTGAGTTAAGTGCGGAAGCCTGTGCAGCACCGTTGTGGTGACCTTGTGAGTCAGGAAGGGCCACAGTGGAAAAGACTGCTTTGGGATCAGGGCTGAAGCCTGCGCTACACCATAGTGGCGACCTCGTATGCCAGGAGAGGAGGGGCCTCTGTGGTAAGGACTGCCATGCAGTAAGGGCCAAAGCTTTACTTGGCATTGGTGCAGCAACCTTGTATGCAAGGAGGGACTGCAGGGAATAAATATGCCATGAGGATTGGGTGGGAGTCAGTGAACTGAGCAGCTACAACTCATAGGTGACCAGGAGCAATGAAAACTGCAACAGACCGTGGACCGAGCAAGGACGCCATGGGTACATCCTCACCTCAGCGGGATCATGATTAGTGGCGTTGGAAACACCCCTCCATCTCCATGGAAATTTAGCCTGCAGAAGAAGCTCGGAAACACCTGTGACCACTGCTAGAGCACAAGCGAATATGCTGAGGAGAGAGCCTGCCCTTGTCGAGTGCTGCTGCTAAGTCCACATACAGCCGACTCGCTGAGCAGGACTGGAGCTGTTGAGAGTACCTGCGGACGGGGAACCCTCCAAGACGCTGCACATTTTTTACCTGCCAGAGCAGGAAAGACTTGTTACGGCCTAGCAGACCCTGGGGGACTCGCTCCTGATAGGGTTATGGAGCGAAGACACTTTTGACTGTATCTGAAGAGTCAGTGTGGACTTTTGATATACAGGTTGATAGTAAGCATTCCCTGGATGCGGACCCCAGCGAACTGGATTAACCCCAATCACATTGAAAGGAAGAGGTGGGACAAGGACTAGCCACTGAGACAATAGAGCCCTGACCTCAATGGGGTAATGTGTTGAATGCCATAATTTTCCTTTAAATAAGTAGAGTTAGAATTAAAATACTTCTTTTGGTTATAATAGTAAGCATTTGGCTGTACAATAATTTATTGCTGCTGCGTGCAGTTATGAGCCATGTTCACTGATCTGTATTCCTCCTCACCCCCACATACCCAGAGGAAGCCTTCCACTGTTTGTTCATGTCTCCCACTAACAGTCAAGTTTAGAAGGGGTACTAGGCCCAGTTGCACATAGTAGGGCACCCCCAGGACATCAGGAGTAAAATAACTCAATCCTCACAGTTGGGCCCTGTAACCCCTGCGTGGCCCATGGCCCTCTGAAAAGGGGTTCCGATAGGGCGGCACGTAACAAATGCATGGGAGACAAGCAACGAAAAGCAGTGAGAAGTTTGGGGGGGTGCAAAACTGCATGAGGCATGCAACAACCACTGCAGGCTTGGGTAAGCAACAAACACCACAGGGCAAGCAACAAAACGACGAGAGGGCGTGCAGCAAACATGGGTGTACAAGCAACAACATTGGACAGGAGGGCAAGCACCAACACAGAGCACAACGGATTCAGCAACAAGTGGAAGGGAACAAGGAGGGCTGGAGGTGGTAAGCAGCAACACGGGAAGCAAGTGGGGGCTGGCAACAACACGGGGGGGGTCAAAAGTACATGGATAATAGACTGTGTGAAATGGATGGAATGAGGAAAGGCAAACACGGAGACTGCCTGTAAAACACATGCACGCTTATGGAGTTAAACTAGGCTGCCACACTTTTCTATACCAATTAATTCTTCTTTACATGTATAATCTTGAATTGATTGGACTACACTTTCTTGCTACCTAGTGCATTTAACTATTTTTTGCACTACTAAATGTAACCTTAGGGAGCCGGTTTACAGTAAACCAAAACAAACAAAAAAAAGCCTAACAATATTGTTTAGAGGTCCAGTTAGGCTGAAAAGCTGCATGTGGCCCTTTGGTCACAATCTGTAGCATTTCCTTTACTCTCCAAATAGCCTCCGACAGCCCAGTGGTGTCCCTCAGAACTCTACTCTTTCTCTGCTGCTTTTACACCCTGCGATATGTCGGGTTACTCATTCTTTACAGATGATACAGGCCATGAGGAGGCTTTAGAAAGAAAAAGGTAACCCCCTACGTGCCTGACACTCTTTCCTGCGTTAAATAGCCGTCACCACTTCCCCAACAATTTGAGGCTTCAATCCCTGTATGATTTTAGTTATGAAAACCAGCTAGACTAATAACTGGAGAAGTGTGGCTCATTGCACCATCAGGATTCAAGCAAACCGGGCCGAAGACGGCTGTAATGCCAGAAACCGGTCCCCGGGAGCTTGTTTCCTTCCCAGTGTAAGAATTGGCTTTTGTAGTTTGGTTTGCCCTGTTCCCATCATGCACTGGGACAGGAACAGACTAATTTGCATACAGCCAGGTTCTGAAACTGGGATGGTGCAGTGAGCTAAAAAAACGGTGTTGGATCTAGCCCTGATCTCTTGACTGGGTGAGAGCTTTCTGCTTAATTCAGAGACTCTGTCCCTCACCACCCCTTGTTGTAAATAGCAATGATTAGAGCGGCAGACCCTGATGCAGAGGTCTAGCCCGGGACCATGGTTCAATTCCGCGCCTCGGCGGGTGTTGGGCTCAAAATTCCACGGACCTGATAATTCTCGCCTCGGTGCCTATGCCAATCATGGAGCACCACTCTGCAACTCTGGGCAATAGCTTGCTTAATCTCCACAACGGCCCCCACAACGCTAAGGATGCCTGGCCTCCACCTTGGGGGGGGGGGGGGGGGGGGCCAGGAGCCTCACAGGGAAAGCCAGGATGGGTTCCACAGCAGTATTCGTACAAGCGCCTTGAGACCCTTGCGGGTGAGTAGTGCGCTATACAAGTATCAATTTACATTTTTAACTGAATATATATATGTTTTATTCAGTCTTAACATCAGTATCCAAATGAAATACGGATGAAACTGAACTCAAACGCCCCCAATCTTAACAACTGTGCAAAACTACAGTATGCCGTTGTCACAATTTAGAGATATATACGTTTCCAGTTAGTAGACTTATTCCATGCAATGGTCTCAATTCTATTATATCGGCTCATCCTCAAGGGCGGAACCAAGTCAGATCAGTCTGGGCCTGGTCCAACCCTGTCATCCAGTCATGTTCCGCAGACCCTTGCATATTTTTTGGGACAACCCTTTGCCTTAAAAACCGATTCTCCAGCAAGGAAGTAGTAGTCCGCACCCCTCAACCATTCTGAACAAGCATTTACAATGCAATGTCCTCGTCCTTGTTAAATATTTTGGAAAAAAGTGGGGACCCCTACTAGCTGATGCATTCACTACCGGTAGGGAGTAAACAAAGACAATCTTTTAGAGGAACATATGCTAGTGAGCTAATTAATAAAGCCAAAAAACCCAAGCAGACTAAGAAGCTAATTAGCTATTGGAAATTACATGTGCACCAAAAAGCAGAAAAACCAAATGATTACATTCAAAATTAGTGTTTAGTTTATTTAAATATTTTCTTCAATTTTTTGATAAAACATCACTGACATACATGTTATGATTTCAGGAAATTGTTTACATATATTCAAAAGCATATGAAAAAACAATAAGAATTTGAACACACAAAGAAACAAAACAGTACAAATGACTAAGATGGTAGAAAGGGCTAGTGGAGTAAGCAAAGCGGTGGGTGGAGACTTGTTAAAGTTAGATCTATTGGCATTGCTCATGACATTATTTTTGTTTTTAAAACATAAATAAATGTCATTGTCATTTACAATGCCAAAAGCTTAATCTCTTGCAAATGCGAGACCTATTGCATTTGCACCCACACACAGAGCCCGACACACACACAGAGCCAGACACAGAGCCCAACACACACACACACACAGAGCCCAACACACACACACACACAGAGCCCAACACACACACACACACACACACACACACAGAGCCCAACACACACACACACACAGAGCCCAACACACACACACACAGAGCCCAACACACACACACACACACACACAGAGCCCCAACACACACACACAGAGCCCCAACACACACACACACAGAGCCCCAACACACACACACACAGAGCCCCAACACACACACACACAGACCCCCAACACACACACACAGACCCCAACACACACACACAGACCCCAACACACACACACACAGACCCCAACACACACACACACACACAGACCCCAACACACACACACACACACAGACCCCAACACACACACACACACAGACCCCAACACACACACACACACACACACACACACAGAGCCCAACACACACACACACACACAGAGCCCAACACACACACACACACACAGAGCCCAACACACACACACACACACAGAGCCCAACACACACACACACACACAGAGCCCAACACACACACACACACACAGAGCCCAACACACACACAGAGCCCAACACACACACACACACAGACCCCAACACACACACACACACAGACCCCAACACACACACACACACAGACCCCAACACACACACACACAGACCCCAACACACACACACACACAGACCCCAACACACACACACACAGACCCCAACACACACACACACAGACCCCAACACACACACACACAGACCCCAACACACACACACACACACAGACCCCAACACACACACACACACAGACCCCAACACACACACACACACAGACCCCAACACACACACACACACAGACCCCAACACACTTACACACACAGACCCCAACACACTTACACACACAGACCCCAACACACACACACACAGACCCCAACACACACACACACAGACCCCAACACACACACACACACACAGACCCCAACACACACACACAGACCCCAACACACACACACAGACCCCAACACACACACACAGACCCCAACACACACACACACACAGACCCCAACACACACACACACACAGACCCCAACACACACACACACACACAGACCCCAACACACACACACACACACAGACCCCAACACACACACACACATACCCCAACACACACACACACACACACACATACCCCAACACACACACACATACCCCACACACACACACACATACCCCAACACACACATACCCCAACACACACACACATACCCCACACACACACACACATACCCCAACACACACACACACACACATACCCCAACACACACACACACATACCCCAACACACACACACACATACCCCAACACACACACACACATACCCCAACACACACACACACACACATACCCCAACACACACACACACATACCCCAACACACACACACACACATACCCCAACACACACACACATACCCCAACACACACACACACACACACACACCCCAACACACACACACACACCCCAACACACACACACACACACACATACCCCAACACACACACACACACACACACACATCCCAACACACACACACACACACACACATACCCCAACACACACACACACACACACACATACCCCAACACACACACACACACACACACACATACCCCAACACACACACACACACATACCCCAACACACACACACACACACACATACCCCAACACACACACACACACATACCCCAACACACACACACACACACACAGACCCCAACACACACACACACACAGACCCCAACACACACAGACCCCAACACACACACACACACACACACACACAGAGCCCAAGAGCCACACACAGAGCCCAAGAGCCACACACAGAGCCCAAGAGCCACACACAGAGCCCAAGAGCCACACACAGAGCCACACACAGAGCCACACACAGAGCCACACACAGAGCCACACACAGAGCCACACACAGAGCCACACACAGAGCCACACACAGAGCCACACACAGAGCCACACACAGAGCCACACACAGAGCCACACACAGAGCCACACACAATGTTATATAGGCTATACGTGTTTGAGCTAGTTGCTCAATCTAACATGGTATTTGCACTAAATGAAAGGCAAAGTTTACCAATCCAGATCTGGCCTAAGCATTACCTATGTAGTTAAGTGACTAAGGCACCAAGCGCTAGTATTTGCGCATAAGCAAAGCTAAAATCCAAAAGATGAGAGGAAAGAGAAATCCATTATGTGTAAGGTGACCAGACGTCCAGAATTGGCCTGGACATTTGAGGTAATAGAAAATTTCAGGTAGCTAAAGTGTCCCTCTACTCGCACCCCATCCATGCACCCATGTTCCTTGTATGTCGTGTAACTTCTGTTCTGTTCATGCTAGAAAGACGCATATGGATTTGCGCCGATCCTTAACATGTTAGCTATCCAGTCATGCATGAATATCCAGTTCATTAAGTTTCTAAACCTATGGTGCCAACGTCTTTACATGGTGCACTTTTGAATTCAGCACACGTTTTTCTCCATGTTTTCTTGGCCCAGTCGAGCTAGGCCCTTAAACGAGGCCCTAAGTCTCATCTCTCCTGTCTCTGAAAGCTGTATGCATCCCTGACCTCTACCTTACATCCTGCACAGACGAGCGGTGCCTGGCTCGGCCTGCTCGCCTGCCAAAACGTTATTTTGCCTACAGTTATCTGTTCAGCCTCCGCGAAAACACATTCCAGTCTAGTGAAATAGGTAAACATATTCCCGGCTGCAGAGCAAAGGGCCCTGCCTTCCTGTCTCCATGCAAGTAATTTACTGCTCCCGTTACCATGGTAGGCCCATGGCCCCCGCACTCTACATGAAGATCCCCTTGTACATACTAGCCGTGATGAACGGCCTCTGCCTGAGAGACCTTTACTTCAGACACTACATCCTCCAAACATGAGATACCAGATACGCTATAGGTGCAGGTCGTTCTGACACCCCAGACATTAGTCTCCTCTACTCGTGCAAATGTCAAAGCCCCCAGTTCTCCCCAGTTACACGTCATGCTCAGCTGCGCGCGCATATAGGCTAGAAGTTTCTGCCGACTCTGCAAACTTTCACTAAGCATCCACCCACTTGTGACGTTTCATGTTACGTTTCTCTGACATGTCAAGTGCACGCCCATGTGTACACCTCCTTACACGCCTCCTGTTACGTACATGTGTTCTTATCTCTCTCTTTTCACCTGTTACGCCTACTGTATTGGTTTCAATTGTACCATATTACTATATATAATGTGTACTGTTAATAAAAAGTTGAATGTCCCTTCCTGAACCTTAGTGGTGATGGAACACAATGTCCAATCCTCAAGGATTTTCCATTAAAGCCCGTATGACTCAGATCCCACGGACTCTGCCTCTCATTTGAATGAGCTGTCTTGTATTGATAATTATATGGAAAAATGATTCGGTAAATCTATTTACCACATAATTTGGCGCCCGAACAGGGACCCCCCCTTCCCCACTCGCCGGTGATGACCCGCAGGCCTTGACCCCTTCTGCGGCTGCGACGGAACAAGTGCACTTCTGTGGGTTTTCCTGCTATTCTCCCTCGGGCCTACGGAGGAGACTGTGACTGCGGCCCAGCATCCAGACGAGGCGGTGAGGAATGCGGAGGATCCCGACCAGAGCCCCTAGTCGAGAGAGCAAAGTCCGAGGTGTCCAGAGGCCCACCTGTTCTGAAGCGCATGCGTAGGAGAATCGTCACCTGACGCAGTCCAGTCCAGTCCAGTTTCCGAGGCCTTCAGTTTCTGCTTCCCGGTGAGTACCATTATTGGGAACGCATCTAGACGGGTTTATTAATTTGTGCCCGGTCAAGACAGGTCTGGGTACACAGACCTGGTCCGGACGTGTTTATTTAGGTAAATACGACAACACGTGTCTCTTTATGGGACCGGTCTGTACTGTTTTAGCAGTGCATCTAGAAATCCAGTGCATCTAGTATTCTAGAGTTTCGAGAATAATCCAGTATTGTGTTTTCATGTAACTGTTCGAAAATGTTTTAATGTGTTTCATGTCGTGGTATGAGTGATTGTTTGCAATTCATTACTGTGTTTATTGTGTTCACGCCCGAATCAGTCTCAATATGCCGCTGTTCTCTAAGTTACGTCAGATAGGAACTAGGAAAGGGATAATCGAAGAAGCAGTTCCCGTCCCGCCTAGGGACACTCCTGGACATTTTATGTATAATAAGCATGGCTTAGATGCCATACTATACCTAGATTTGTGGGTTTATTATACCAAGGGTCTGGAAGAAAAATATAGATGGCCTGTCTCAGGGACATGGGATGCTGATTGCATCATGAGAGTAGAAGAAGCATTGTGGAAAAAGAAAGCCAGAAAATCCCAGAAAGATGCCATAGAATTATGGCGTAAAGAAGCGCATAGACGAAATGAAAAAGAAATCAAGAAAGCAGAAAGAAGTAGAGAAGAATCCGAAAAAGCTAGAGAAAAAGAGTTACTAGAAGAAGGAGAACGAGTCAGAATAGAACAACAAGACAGACAAAGAAATGCCCTTATTACAGGTCTGTATCCAGTTCTAGCCGAGGGTCTGCCCAAGGCGACCCCGGAAGAACCACGTAACTTGCCACCACCATTGGTTCCGACTAAACTCCGTCATAAACAAACCGCAGCAGACATTTTCCTTTCTTCCTATTTCGATGAAGTAGCTCCAGCATATACTAATATACCCGTACCACCCGTTAACAATGCACAGCAGCCTGCTCCGACTGTTCAACCTGCTGTTTAAGCCACGACCCCTCCACGTTCCCAAGTCACGCTTCCCGCATCGGTTACTTCCCCTATTGCTACTGCTACTGTTACTGTCCCACCTACGATTGGTCCCCATAATCCTTTCGCGACAGATGTGACACAGAGTGCACATCCGTTACAATTGCCACCTTTACCCGCTACGTCATCTGCAGCCACTGCCCAGTCAGTACATGCCAATGCTTCTGCTTCAGGAGGTGCCGAAGGCCACCTTCGCACCCCGCCTCAAATTAAACGAATGACAGCCAGAGAATTCGCATTGCAACGTACGCCGAAAGCGGCTACATTCGAATCCCTTAGACAATACCTGACAGATTGTAGATATGACCCAGTACCCGGTAAGGAAGGAGACATGTTAGTCTTGTTACGTCTACGACACGCTACAGGATATTTGATGCTTTTACCAGAAATGACTAACCATCTAGATAAAATATATCATTTTATTAGAACAGGGGCGAGACCAGAAAGTATTCGCGAGGCCATGGCATACCAGAAGGTTGAGACACAAAGTATGATTTTACGGTTTTTGATTAATTGTTTGATAAGGGAACGAGATCGGCCAGGCGCTGTCAAAGAAGAGATGGACATGTTGATGAAATGGAGTAATAATATTGCAGATTGTAAACATGATAAACAAAATTGCATAGATGCCATGTACAGAAAGATTCGCAAAGATATAGTAATAATGCACGAGAGAGAGAAAGAAGCCAGGGGAACCGATAAAGGGAGTGGAACCGAGGAAGAAGAGGATGAGTTAGAAGAGTCAGAGGACCGCCAAGAGACGATAGCGTACGTAGATAGAGTGAAACTCCCTAAACAGTATTCTTTTGATATACCTTTCGACAGACCTATACGTCTAGAAAACAAAAGACGTTTCCTTACTCCCATACCAGAAAAATGTTCTCTTGAACATTTATTCCAAGCCACTGATAAAATCCTGAAAGACAGAGTAGGTTACAACGAACTTAGTACAATGCGTGAACAAGAATTAGCACGGTCCGCAGTACAGTGGGCTGATAATAACAGCGTATATAAAGATGATTCAGTAGCGCAAACATTTTTGAGTCTTACTCCAACTGAACAGCGTTTAGATGATATGTTCATGATCCAGCATATCATTATGCTATATGAGAGTCAGCATTCTGATCCAGGTCCCCTATACAATATATTAGATGAATTACTCCTGAATAGATGGAGAGGCCTAGGTACCGATTTGATTAATGTGATTCTTGAACAACGCCATAAATACAGAACATTTTTGACTCCACATTTTGTTCCCGTTCCACCCCCAGTAAGACAGCCTTTTCCCATAGACAGACAGAATCCTTTACGAGAAGTTCATCCCGTCCAGGCTCCAGGGGTACGCTTCAACACGTATTTGTATACACACCCTTAAGTAAAATGGAATTATTGGAAATGAAGAAAATAGTGCCTTGTAATGATAAAGATCCAGCAGGGTTTCACCGTGAATTAAAAGACATGTTACTCATGGGAGATTACACATATCCCGATATTATGAAAATGTTAAAAGTACTGTTACCGGCAGGTATTTACGAGAAACTCAAAGAAAAAGAATGGGAGGTGGGAGATAAAAAGATTAACTGGACTGAATTAGAAGACGAGGAAAACACACGTACCCCAGGTTTAGGTCTTGGGGACAAAACTAAACCATTACCGGGATTATTAGTACAGGTTTTGCCCAGGTTATTGACAACTAAAAAGGAAGACTGGGATGCAATCTCAGCCTGCAAACAGAAACAGGATGAAGACACTAGTGATTTTTATTCCAGATTTGAGAAATGTTTTGTTATTAATAGCGGCCTGAAAACAAGTAGTGAATCTTATCCACATCTTTTTGTGACAAATTTAGTTGAGAATTCCTTACCACAAGTCAAGAATAGAGTCCTGAAAGTCGAGAGCACATGGCAAGCAAATACACCTTCCCAAATGTTGCAAATGTTACAGTACCACCAGAATCGAATTAGAGTAGAACATGATCATGAACAGAGACGTATGAAAGATACGAAAATGAAAGTACTAGTAGCCCAGACTGTTCCAGCAGATGGTCAAAGAAAGGGTACAGCACCTCCAGGTCAGTCTGCAGCTCCCGTTAAAGGGAATTGCAATTATTGCAAACAGCCAGGTCACTATATAAATGAATGTGCCGTTTTGAAACACAATATTGCTACCAGTAGGACGAAAGAAAGACCGCGTCCTCCTAGACAGGAACACGTTCCACAGCATGTCGCCCAGAATACTCAGCCACCACAGCAAGCACAACAGACAGCAGCTGTACCCCAACCCCGACCTCAACCACAGCCTATTGCTGCCACTCAACATGTCACGCAGCAAATGTACCAGTATGCACAGTCAGATTACCCCGATTATCAGCAGTACACATGAAACAGCCTAGAGAGGGAGGTTGGCTTGCCTCTTATTGAGGTTCCTGTAGATCAAGATGGTCCCTATGTACATAGTCAGGTATTAGGGAAAGACAGAAATTTTTTGATTGACACAGGGGCAAGTAGAACGACCATCAGTCATGACGAAGTTCCAGGGGCACCCCTCTCAGGCTCACAGAATGTTTCCCTGGGTTTTTCAGGAAAGCCTATTGTTAATGAAGTATCAAAGCCAGTTTCCCTAGAAGTTGGTCCATTATCACGCACTACTGACCTGTTACTTACGAAAGCATGTCCTGAAAATCTGCTTGGTATTAAAACATTGAAAGCTTTAGGAGCAGTGATATGCTGTTCTCCGGAAGGAGTAAGATTGTTCTTACGTGACTTTAAGGGTCACTATGTGTTACGAGATTTTGATTCCAGATTGCGAAATGTACCAGCACATTTATGGGCGAAAGGTCCAACTGATGTAGGTTGTATGCACATTACACCTTATCGTGTCACTCTCAAGCAAGGTGTTGTACTGCCCCGAATCCGACAATACAAATTGCCCCCCGAGGCTGTAGTGGCCTTATTGAGAATTATTGACGAATTGATTGCCCAAGGAGTAGTTGTAGAAACTGACTCCAACGTATGTAATTCTCCAATCATTCCGATTCTTAAACTAACTGACCCAAATGCACCGCCAGTCTACCGATTGGTGATTGATCTTCGCGAATTAAATAAATGCATCGTTCCCCAGTACCCAGTAGTGCCAGACATATCTTCTTTGTTGACTGCCATTGATTCCGAAGCTGCGTTCTTTACTGTAATTGATCTTAAGAACGCATTCTTTAGTGTTCCCATCCATCCGGAAAGCCAATTTTTATTCGGATTCTCATTAAATGGCCGAAGTTTTAAATTTGCACGTGCACCTCAAGGGTTCACGGAAAGTCCTAGTATATACAGTCAAGCCCTGAAAAGACAACTAGACAGTATTCACATGCCTGCTGACACTGCTCTGCTCCAATATGTAGATGACTTGTTGATAACTGCACGGACCGAACGTGACTGCGAGCATGCGTCACTGATTGTCCTATGTTTCTTGGCCGAAAAGGGGCATAAAGTGTCCCCTTCGAAGCTACAATTCTGTGCCCAGCAAGTGGTATACCTTGGGCACTTGCTGTCCAAATGGGGGAGACAACTGACACCAGAACGTATCCAGTTAATTGCACATCTGCCACAACCCAAGACACAAAAGGAGGTACGGGCCTTTATTGGCCTCACCTCGTACTGCAGACAATGGATCCCTCAGTATGCATATCTAGCCAAACCACTCATACAGTTGACAACACAGGAGGCAGCGACTTCGACTGTCCTCCCTTGGACTCAGGAACACACACAAGCTTTTGATGAGTTAAAGAAAGCCTTATGTCAAGCACCTGTTTTAGCGACACCATGTTATAGCAAGCCTTTTACACTTTTTGTTACAGAACGCGAAGGCACAGCATTGTCTGTGCTCACACAAGATCAAGCAGGACACCATAAGCCTTGTGCTTATTTTTCGAGTACATTAGATCCCGTGGCTCAGGCTCTGCCTGCGTGCCTCAAATCAGTTGCAGCAACAGCTCTAGCGATCAGACAAAGCGATTCAATAGTGTTAGGACATTCCTTGACAGTACAAGTTCCACACTCTGTGGAAGTTCTTTTGAACCGAACCCAGACTCAACACCTGACCATAGCAAGACTGACTAGATATGAATTGACATTGTTTCAGCCACACATAGAAATCAGACGCTGCAACATACTAAATCCTGCCACATTGTTACCCTCGAGCACGATTGACCCGACACCACATGACTGTGTAGAAGTAATCAATACTGTAACGAAACCCAGACAAGACTTGACAGACATTGCATTGCCCAACCCAGACCTGACACTTTACGTGGATGGTTCATGTATGAGAACAAGCACAGGAGAGTTAGTGGCCGCCTATGCAGTGACCACTGAAACTGAAGTCTTAGAAACACATCGCATTGACACACTGTCTGCCCAGCAGCAGAGCTCATCGCTCTGACCCAAGCCTGTATACTAGCCACGAACAAGAAAGTAAACATATACACAGATTCACAGTATGCATTCGGAGTCGTTCACGACTTCGGTGTTCTTTGGGAAGAAAGAGGTTTTTTAACTTCTCACGGTACCAGAATCCAGCATGGTCCCCTTATTCAAGCTCTGTTAGAAGCGATACACTTACCTGCATCTATTGCTATCATGAAGTGCAAAGCACATACGAAAGTTACTGATACTATTTCCCAGGGTAACGACCTGGCAGATCAAACAGCTAAACTTACAGCTCAGACTCAGACAAACCCGACAAAGACCATAGTACCAGCACAGACACATTGTATGACAGTGAAGGATCCCATACTAGAAGTACTCGATATACAGACACACGCCACACCAGACGAAATCAAGAAATGGGCTGAACAAGGAGGGATCCAAACAGATCAGGGATGGATGACGAAGGGAAGAGCCACATGGTTCCTCCCCGACTCTATGGTTCAAGTTATCATTAACACTGCACATAGTCCAGCACACTTAGGAGAAAAAGCTATGTTAGACAGCATCCAGAATCTATGGTTCAACAAGCATTTACGAGCAGCAGCAAAACAGAAAGTGCGTACCTGCATGATCTGTTGTCAGTTCAATCCAGGCAAAGGTGTTCCCGTGGAACAAGGTGGTTTCCACCCTCCCGATCATCCTTTTGAAGTCCTTCAGATGGATTATATCCAGATGGACCGATGTAGAGGATTCAAATAGGTCCTTGTAGTAGTATGTGCACTTTCCAGATGGACAGAAGCATATCCAGTCCCAGATTACACTGCCGCGACCACTGCCAAGCAACTGGTTCGTGAATTTTTCCCGCGATACGGCTTGCCCCGCGTCGTGTACTCAGATAATGGACAGCCATTTTCGTCCGAGCTCATGAAACAGGTTTCGCTCCTGTTAGGTTACCAGTGGAAGTTCCACTGTGTACGACATCCCGAAGCAGCTGGTTTGGTCGAAAGACACAACCAGACCCTGAAAACCCGGTTAGCCAAAATATGTGCAGAAAAAGGTGTAGACTGGATCGTAGCACTGCCAGTTGCACTCTTCTATATGCGTATGGTAGCTCACTCCAGAACAGGATTGTCACCTTACGAAGTTGTTTTTGGGCGGCCCCCCAATATGTGGGGTACGCCAATGCCGAAGAAAATCACAGATGTTGACAGTATTATGCTGACAGATTACTTGGCCTCCTTGATGTCTGCACTACAATCTTGTCGTTCACAGGTTGCGGCTGCTTTCCCAGACAACACCCAAGTGAAACCGCATGACGTTGTCCCCGGCGAGCATGTCCTCGTGAGGAATTTTGACAGGAAAAGTCCGCTGGAACCCAGATGGAAGCAGCCTAAGTTGGTGTTGATGACAACGAGGACCGCTGTAAAGCTGGAAGGCAGGAAGGGGTGGTTGCATTCCAGCCACATAAAGAAGATTCATGGACTGTGCCCAGACACTCTGAATAAAGACTGCCCCCTTTCGGACTCTGAATCTAAACTTCCCCTGATAGAGAAAACTCCCCAAGAGGAGTATCGTTTAAAGCTAAGGTCTAGTAAGTCAGACAGCGTTTAATTGTTTAAGTCCCCCCCTGGGTGAAGCGGTTAGACAGGTTTCTGACATGAATAAGATAGACCCCAGTAGTCAGAGAGATAGGCGTACCAAAAAGAGAGAACAGTATTGTAAAAACTTGCACAGTCGTTGTGTGATAACATTAATTCTTATGTTTTTTCTGAGCATATTGATAATATGTGCAAGCTTCTGGTTACATGATTTCTTTCCTTTCAATTCACATGTACATGCTTCCTCCAATGATTCCGCAGAGCACACTTTCAGCGACCTGCCCCCCACACGAACTATCCTATCGATTAGCAATGCGCAACAATACATTCATTCGTATGTTACATCATACTCACCAGACTAGCAATGCCACAAATTGTTGGGTATGCGGCCGACTTCCACCTTATCAGAAATACAAGGGAGCTCTGCCCCTCTTTCCTTACCCGTTCACACATAATGGTTCATGCAGTGCATGGTTTGCTTTAATGTCTTCCCTAGATAGTAAGTCCCATGTTTCCCAAGGCAATTGGATATGGGGGAACCTGAATACAGTCATGAATAAAGCAGGTTTCCCAGACACAGACGGTCTCCCACAAAGGGTAGGGACCGATCTAGAAAATGAAGTGTATGCATTAGGCAATTTTTCCCTCAATCTCATGATCCTGAACGTCCAGTCCGAGACTAATTCGAACTTGCCGTCTATAACAGTTTTACCAGTGAAAGGTGAATATTGTGTTAAAAGAATGGTTCAGTACATCTAGGACACAGTGATTGTGATACTGTGGTCGAGTTCAGTGATAAAGGAAAGTCTACTTTCAAAGCCTCACGCCATTCTTATTTTATTTGTGGACATACAGCTTATGTTCTTCTGCCCCCTGATTGGGATGGGACGTGTTATATTGCGTTCCTATTGCCACCTGTTTTTCTAGCTCAGCCTGACTATCATCGAAATTCACTGCTTGTGAATGCCAGACACAGAAGAGACCTTCCTCCTGTTATTGATTCTTCCGAATCAGCATGGGATCAGTATAAGGATTATGTTAAAGGATACTTCTGGTTCATAGGTCCTGTCCAGAACAGTAAAATAATACGCAGGTTAACGAGAACACTTGAAGTGGTAGTGAACGAAACTACTTTTGCTTTAGGTAACCTGACCGAAGAACAATCTGCTATGAGAATTGTTGTTCTTCAAAATCGCCTTGTCCTTGACGTCATACTGGCCGATAGGGGCGGGGCTTGTAGAGTCATCGGATCCAGTTGTTGCATTTTTATTCCAAATAACGCGCCATCCGTGTATAAGGCTATTACTAGGCTTCACGAAATAGCTCACCTGATTCACCAGAATCCAGGCACCTGGACTTGGTCCGGTTGGCTCTGGAGTGTGTTGTCCGCCTGGGGATGGAGATTGCTATCCTTCCTAGGAATGATACTGCTTATTGTATTCAGTTGTTGTCTATGTCTGCAATGTGGGCCAGCGATTTGCGGCTTGTGCGCCACAGCTTGTATTCCCCGTCCAAGTTCACGAATAAAAAAAGAAGAGCAAATGATGTTATATGAACAGATAGATGGTCTCATGAATATAGATATATCCTAAAGGGTGAAGTAGGGGCCAAGGAGGGAATGAGGTAGTAGAAAATTTCAGGTAGCTAAAGTGTCCCTCTACTCGCACCCCATCCATGCACCCATGTTCCTTGTATGTCGTGTAACTTCTGTTCTGTTCATGCTAGAAAGACGCATATGGATTTGCGCCGATCCTTAACATGTTAGCTATCCAGTCATGCATGAATATCCAGTTCATTAAGTTTCAAAACCTATGGTGCCAACGTCTTTACATGTTGCACTTTTGAATTCAGCACACGTTTTTCTCCATGTTTTCTTGGCCCAGTCGAGCTAGGCCCCTAAACGAGGCCCTAAGTCTCATCTCTCCTGTCTCTGAAAGCTGTATGCATCCCTGACCTCTACCTTACATCCTGCACAGACAAGCGGTGCCTGGCTCGGCCTGCTCGCCTGCCAAAACGTTATTTTGCCTACAGTTATCTGTTCAGCCTCCGCGAAAACACATTCCAGTCTAGTGAAATAGGTAAACATATTCCCGGCTGCAGAGCAAAGGGCCCTGCCTTCCTGTCTCCATGCAAGTAATTTACTGCTCCCGTTACCATGGTAGGCCCATGGCCCCCGCACTCTACATGAAGATCCGCTTGTACATACTAGCCGTGATGAACGGCCTCTGCCCGAGAGACCTTTACTTCAGACACTACATCCTCCAAACATGGGATACCAGATACGCTATAGGTGCAGGTCGTTCTGACACCCCAGACATTAGTCTCCTCTACTCGTGCAAATGTCAAAGCCCCCAGTTCTCCCCAGTTACACGTCATGCTCAGCTGCGCGCGCATATAGGCTAGAAGTTTCTGCCGACTCTGCAAACTTTCACTAAGCATCCACCCACTTGTGACGTTTCATGTTACGTTTC
This sequence comes from Lissotriton vulgaris, assembly GCF_964263255.1. Lineage (NCBI taxonomy): Eukaryota > Metazoa > Chordata > Amphibia > Caudata > Salamandridae > Lissotriton > Lissotriton vulgaris. The sequence goes on from NC_141688.1 coordinate 129,868,707, forward strand.
TCTGACATGTCAAGTGCACGCCCATGTGTACACCTCCTTACACGCCTCCTGTTACGTACATGTGTTCTTATCTCTCTTTTCACCTGTTACGCCTACTGTATTGGTTTCAATTGTACCATATTACTATATATAATGTGTACTGTTAATAAAAAGTTGAATGTCCCTTCCTGAACCTTAGTGGTGATGGAACATGATGTCCAATCCTCGAGGATTTTCCATTAAAGCCCGTATGACTCAGATCCCACGGACTCTGCCTCTCATTTGAATGAGCTGTCTTGTATTGATAATTTGGAAAAATGATTCGGTAAATCTATTTACCACACACTCAGTGCTTAATGATTTTGGTTTCTGAAGAGAATGGCTTGAACCACACCGCTTGTTCCATGTTCAAGGAAGGGTTTTAGACAGGTCAGAGCCCGTTATTCTACCCTAATGTGGACAAGGCGTTGAATTAAGATCTCATGTAAGTTAGTGTCGAGTTACACTGAGCGGTCCAAAATAATTAGTGCTTTACCACTTAGCCGGTACAATGCCCTATTGCAGGGAGAAGGAGAAGAGCACCTGATAAATGGGAGCAAGAGTGGTCCCTAGAGTCCCCCTAACTTGGGGCAGAAGGGGATCCCGCGACGGTCTCGCCTTTGCAAAAGTTAGAGCTATTGGCATTGTAAATGACATTTTTTTTAATGCATTCTGTCCACCAATTGTTGTTTTTGCATTTGTCACCCGAGTGGGATGGGTATGCTCAGACGTGAGTCCCATGCTCCCCAAACCACTGGAGTCAAGCTATTCTGGCTGAAGACGGCTGATAGCCAGAAACCGGTCCTAGGATGCTTGATTCCGGTCCAGGAAAGACATGGCTTGGCAGTTCGGGCTGGACTGTTCCCATGAGGCACAGGGTCAGACTGATTTGCATATGGCCATGTCTGAACTGGGGTGCAGAGTGGGCTAAAGAACGGTGACGGATTAAACCCAGATCTGTTGACTGGATGCGAGTGTTTGATTGGTTCAGATGCCCCGTCCATCACCACCTCCTTTTATACCGCTTTGTTCGCCATAAGTTGGCAGGGTATGCTCAGACGCGAGTCCCTTGCTCACTTTGCCACTGGATTCAAGCAAGCCGGGCTGAAGATGGCTGAAATGCCAGAAACCGGTCCTCAGAAGCTTATTTCCGGTCCATGGAAGGCATGGCTTGGCAGTTCGGGCTGGACTGTTCCCATTAGGCACAGGGTCAGACTGATTTGCATATGGCCATGTCTGAACTGGGGTGGCAGAGTGGGCTAAAGAACAGTGATGGATTAAACCCAGATCTGTTGACTGGGTGTGAGTGTTTGATTGGTTCAGATGCCCCGTCCATCACCACCCCCTTTTGTACCGCTGAAATAAACAAAAGGCACACAAGATTGGCATTTCAGTGTGGCTTGTTTAACAACTTCAAACCTAACGCAATCAATACACTGATCAAATCCTGGGAGGAGGGTGCTACACGTTCTGTCCCACTCTCTGACTGGAATACTGTCACTGTGTTTTGTCAAATACTCATGCTGTCCACCCATGAATGGCCCACTTCCCTTCCCTGCCTTACATATATCCCATCCCTGCCTTACATATACCCCATTACTAACGCCATATAATCATGACAGGGCCTTTCCGTGCCGAGTTTGCATTAATTTAAAGTGGCCATCCAGTGAATGATGTCACAGTACAACTCAAAACCTCAGTTGACATTTTAACATGGCCATTTTTAATGTCTGTTGGGGGATGCAGGACTGGGCTAAGAACCACTTTTTCTCTAAACTGGATGGCCCATTTAATCCCATTCATCACAACTATGGACTACCTGTGGCATCCTGCATTCTAAAATGTAGGATTGTAGGATTGTCACAAGATGGGAGACGAGAGAATGTGGTGTGGAGATAGTTGTTGGCAGGCAGGGAGGCGAAGAGTACTGCAATAGCTTCCTCTTATGTGAATAAATAACCATTAGTGTGAAGTCTCCTTCGTGAAACGTTACTACCCCCTGAGACAGGAAGTCCAAACCCATACTCCTCCTTAACATTAACGACTATGCCACTTCTGTCTGCTCATTTGTGGAGCTCCCTTTCTATATCCCACTCCACTATGAGTAACACTCCATAGAGGTTTCTACCATTATGCTAATTCCATCTTCTCCATCATGGACATTTTGATGTAGCCATAACACCATATACCAATGGCATGTAATAGACTATCCCACTGCTGCCTACTGGTACAATACAGTCTCGTTGGTACTTACCAAGGCATACTTTTAACTATGTTAGAGCAAACGCTTGCACATCAATGAATGTCTCCCATACTAAGCATCTTGTAGTACTATTTCTGACTGAAGATTGAAACAGGTATTAACACAAGCAGTCATCTGGGACAGAAAGGAGCCTGGGAAGAGTGCTTGCGTAAAGGAGACGGAATGACCTGCTGCTAGGGTAACCGGTCATATACAGTGTACAGAGTGCATACCGGAAAGCAGTGAAGGTACAAGACTTCGTGCCCAACATAGTATTTATGGAAGTAGCAGGATCAGCAGAAGACAGGGAGCACAACTCCAGTATGCTCAGCATGGCAAACACTGGGCTTGGTCTACCAATATCACCCGGGTGCATATGCTATCCATCTACCATGGCTTAGCTTCCTTGACTCCACCTAGAACCATAGTTTTTTAATGTATTGCATGTGGCTCAATCATCAAACGTGTAGTACAGTGCTGTATGGGTCTAATATACAGCACCATCTTTGTCCAAGGTGGTAATTTTCCCATTTTCCTTCTACACTCAATTGTAATGGATAGATGTGTGTACTTTGGTCAATTTGTAGGCTTAGCAAACAGTCACGTTGAGGATTATACATACAAGTTAGAGCTGCCCCGGCATGCCAAGTCCTTGCTTCTGTTTGAGGAGTCCCAACCCAAACCGGACAGGGTGGTTACATAAGGAGAAGATTACGTTAAAGCCTCAAGGTTCTTGAAAGTCTACCTACCATTCCGGGTTTTGTCCTCGTAATCTTACGTTTTATATTCCAGCCATAGGTTCGGTTCCAAAGCACTGTCAATAGCCCCACTGAATTAAGAAATTTGTAGGAACACCACTGATCCAGGTTAAGCTCCAGGAAGAAAGGGGAAAGTAACAGGGGAATTGGGTCCAGTTTTCCGGATAGCCATTATGTGTCATGCCTCCGTGGAATTACAACAAAATACAAGCATTGGCAGAGGAAGAGCGGGACGGAGGAGGGCTGCGGGCAGAGGGAAGGGGGTGGGGGGGGCGAGAGCAGGACGGAGAAGGGCTGCGTGCAGAGGGAAGGGGGGGCGAGAGCGGGACGGAGGGGGGCGAGAGTGGGACGGAGGAGGGCTGCGGGAAGAGGGAAGCGGGGAGGCGAGCAGAGCGTGAGTGGAAAAAGAATCCTAACCTGGGTTCACTAAATGCTCACTTGACCAAGTCCACAAAAAAAAGGTGAACCCTAACAACAATATACATGCACCGACTTTAGACTGCGCAGGAATGTAAGCAATGCTGGCCCTATGGGGGGGGGGAGGCGAGCTCCGGAAACACCACCATGTTTCTCCGAGGTGAAGCAGAAATGCCTCTGAGAAATGCTGCGTCATTTTGGGATTCGGGGGCGTGTTTCTTTCTCTCCTCTTCCCATTGGCTGGAATGTAAAATTCCAGCCAATGGGAAGAGGAGAGAAAGAACATGAAAAAACACGCCCCCGAATCCCAAAATGACTGGGCTTAAACGGACAGACGCCCCTCTTCTCCAATGGCTGGCCTCCGTTTAGGAAGCCAGCCAATGGAGAAGAGGGGTGGGTTCAAGCCCCACTCTAGAAAACAAAGTCTTGGAGCGAGACTGCGCAAGCGCAGTCTATGCAACCGAGACCTAAAAAGGGGTAGCCACCTCTGACCACTAATTGTGCACCATGTCACTCTAGACTACTGTACATCCAATACCAACTAATAACTTAAGCCATGTATGACGTTCTAATCTGGTAACACAGTCAGCAAAGCCATTTTAGGGTCTCTAGAAGATACGTGATCAGTATCTATGGATGACCGTACACTCCAAGATCAAATGTATAAAAGGCTCCCCCTATCCGTCTTGTATTGCAGACAGGCAGGGTCTAAATTCCATAGTCTCTCTGGCGTAAAATAAACCCTTAGGAAATAATTGAAATAGATTTGGGGCAAACGGTAAGGATTACTAGGTGCCTAGCAGCCATTTATGCTTAAACCTATTCTTCTTCCAACAGGTCGCCCAGGTGATGCTCCCACTTCTCCTCAGGGGAGGATAGGGGTCCGGTACATTTATTACCAGTGTTTTATGAAGCATTGAGACTCACTTATTTGTTATCTTTTCCATTGAGAGTTTAAACTTGAGGATTAAAGCCCAGGACAGAGGTGATGTTATCTTTATGCACTTCTAGTGCGAGCCTCAGTTGAATGTAGAGGAAGAATTGCGAATTAAGAACCACAAACTCTTCAGTCAGTTGCTCATAGGACAGAATGTGGTCTAAGGCCTAGACCAGTGATACTCAAAGTCTCGGGCTGCTTGCGGCCCTCTTGACATTTACATGCGGCATCCCTGGTGAACAGCAGCACAACCTGCTGTTTAGTTACTGAAGACTAACATTCAGATTTTTTTTTTTTTTTTAAATAGATGGGAAAGCATCTATTCACCTGCAAATACATGCTAACCGTTCATAGAACATTTTTTTTAGATCGCCTTACACAATCCCTGACCAATTCCGTCCCCCTACTGCCAACCAGCTGGTATGAATGCGGCCTTCGGTCACACCACATAACGCACTTTGTAGCCACTGGTCAAATGTTTGAGAGTACCCAAGGCCTAGACACTCCGGATCTTGGATACCCCAATTTTGTTTCTGGCCAGGAAACTGCGTGAGCCAGGTGCTCTGCCACAGGGGTGTTTCCTTTGTCAGCTTCCCAGCCAGATTATCTCAGCAAACCACCAGCAATCTAAGGAAATGGCTGTCATCAGGGGGCAATGCCTTGAGTCTTCGTGACCCATACAATATTGATCATGGCCCACATTTATTCTATTCCGATTGCTAGGTCGTCTCTGTATCAACAGATACAGTCATTAATGCGAACCAAATGGGAAGCCCAAAAACACAACTTTATGTCCACTATGTCCAGACAATCAACAAACATTAATTGTATTTTGCTTCTTATGACTACTCTAGGAAGGTCTCCTTTCCTTATGTAGTTATTCAGTAAAGTTTGGATATTTGAAAATCAATTGGGAGGAATACTGTGGGGATAATTTAGTAAATTATGTAATATTTGAGAGAGATCCATCATTTTAAATAAAGCTTCCTGACACTTTCTGGGTTAGGGAAACACTAGACAACTTAGAGTTTCCAATGCAGGTAAGTTTATAATTCTCAAGATCCTGGATGCAATGGCACTTCCACATCCAAGACCCAATACTTGCCTACCAATCATATTCAATGGGAGCTTACTCCATGTACTCTCTAATATTCTGGTGGAGAGGGGGGCCGGGGACTTTCCCAGGGGCATCCCCTGCTTGGTTTCGGTCATCACTTCCCTTGAGAGTGGACGATCCAGCTCTGCTCTTTCAGAAGAGGAAAAATATGAAAATACTGAATCCCACACAATTGGGTGGTGGTATTTTACTGGTCGAGGTGATTAGATCTGCATAGGTCCTCATTATAGGATGTAAATGTATCTGCCATCTCCAGTGATGTATATATCATGTCACCTATAGAGTTTCGAATTTTAGATATGAACTTAGCCTCCAAATCTTTATTGACAAGGCAATAGAGCAGTTTCCCTTTCCCTGTCTTATAATTTCAGGCCTCATATTATGAGGAAAGAGTTTCCTTGGCAGCCAACTCCCCTCATGAAATTTGTTGCATAGCGAAAAAAATGCTTAAAGCCTCCTTACCCCAGAAATACCTGATGACACCGGCAGACGGTGCAATGTACTTGCAGATTACTTTTACGACAAAATTCAAACTATCTACTAGTCATTTCCCTCTGTAGATATTCATAACAATTCAAACTCAGAGGATATTGGTCTGCATAGCAGGAAGAACTCCTTGGATGCATTGCCCCTGATGGACTGAGTCACTCGATACTATCTTGGTACTCGTGAAGAGCGGGTCGCCAAGGGACCCAACTCCCCTTAATTTCCTGAGGCAAACATCTGGAACGGTCTCCCTGATCATTTTGGATTTGATCAATGCTTTCATTTCCACTGGAGTGGTCCCACCTCCGTGGAAAAAAAGCGATGGTAACGCCGGTCTTAAAAAAAGCAAGTCTTGACCCGGACCTCCTGGGTAACTATTGTCCCATCTTGCTTCTCCCAGGGATCAGTAAAATAGCGGAGAAACACGTCAACTCAGCGCTTTCTACATGTTTGGAATCCGACAACCTCTTTCAACCCTCTCAAACCGGCTGTTGTCCGCGTCAAGTAACAGAAACTGCTCTTTTAGCAATTGTCGAAGAGCCTAGAAAAAGATTCTTGATGCTGGAGGCCCCACAGCTGTTATCCTCTTGGACCTCAGTGCAGCCTTCGACACAGCCAACCACCAGATTTTGCTTCATTGACTTAGAAGTTTGGGGGTGACCGGAGTAGCTTTAGCATGGCTGCAATCATTCTTGGCTGAGCGTTCACTCCAGGTTTGAGGGTGATGTCACTGCAAATTCCATGCTTCTCCGCTGCGTAGTTCCTCAGTAATGTGGCCAGCCTGTATGGGACCCGTCCCTACCCTCAAGACCCAGATGAAAAGTCTAGACATCTGGCTTGATCAAGATCTCAGCTTTATAGTCCAGGGGCGAAATGTTGTGGCTTCCTGATACGGCATCCTAAGGATGCTCCGCAAAGTACTTCCACTTCTTCCCTTCCAGGCAAGAAGGCTTATGGTGCAGGCATTCATTCCCTCTCGCCTGTACTACGGGTATGCCCTTTACCTTGGAGCCCCTGGTTCCACCTTCTCAAAACTCCAAACAATGCAAAACTACGCAGCGAGGTTTCTTGTGGGGATCCCAAACCAGCAATCAGCAAAACACGCCTTGGAGTCTCTCCATTGGCCCTCTGTTTGGCAGAGAGTTAACTTTAAGGCTATGTGTATCGTCCACAAGACGTTAGCAGGGAATGCCTGACAGTGTCAAGCCAGCGTTCGGCTTCCTCTCACACAAACCTCAGACACATCTGTTCAAGGTAAACACTGTGCTATTCTAAGTAGGTGTTTTCCCTTTCAAGGTCTTTTCTGGCCTGAAAGAAAAACTGAACAGTGTTACCTATAGGTAACATAAGGAGCTATACCTATAGTTAAAGCACTATTTTAGTAAAACCAGTAAATAAAACCAGTAAACAAAATACACTTCAGAGAACCGGAGATGCGTCTGCACTAAGGTTAGGGGCACACCAGTTAATCACAGTTTCCCGTTTTATAGGTCTATACACATACATATGTGAACATATACAATTTTCTACTTCTTTTTTCCAAAGACCAAAAGAGAAATGTGGACAGCCGTCTGTAAAATGTAAAAACTAAATATTGATAGATTCATACAGAAATTTTAAAAAAAGAAGAAAAAAACACAATAAAACCTGGGCCCCAGACCAGTTCTTCACGAGCTAGTCATATAAAACAGCCAGTACTTAAACTCAAATATAAAGGGCCATCTTAAGAGCACTCAAAGGCCTTGCCTGATCAGCCAGAAAAAAAAATAATAATAAAAGAAAAAGGGGAATGGTTTGGTGCTTGCACTTGCCCGATTTCAATGGTAAGATCATGGTAGGTGTAGTGTTCGAGTGAACAAGATCGATCTACAACAGGGTGCAGAACACAGGGACCCTATTACGTAAAGGGCGAACATCCCCAGTTTTTGGCAGGCGCACCTTAAAACAGGTGCGCCAGGCGCACACAGGAACGTGAACCCTATTACATAGCATACACGGCCCCTAGGGTAGCTGTGAACTTGTGCTGCCCTGGGGCAGCGCCTTCAGGTGAAATACGGAGCAGCTTTAAAGCAGCTGCTTGGTGTTCCACCGTGCAGGCGGCAACCTGTCTGCACTTTTAAAGTGGTTTAGAGATCCCCTTACAGGCGGGTGCAGTCAGTGACTTCACCTGCCTGTAAGGTAGAGGTCTTCAATCTGTGGGGCGGGACCCCCAAGGGGGGCGTGGAGTCCTGGGAAGGGGGTCGCAGATTCTGCCAGAGCGTTTGCCTTACTGGCGTCCGGCTGATTGAGGGTGCTCGCGGGCGGAGGTCTAATTCACACAGAGGGGGGAAACACATCAAAGCCTCATTAACAAGTAAAAGGTCTTTTAAAGACCTGTGAAGTACTCGGTGTGGCTTTGTGTGTGTCCCTGAAGCTGTTTCAGCCAGGCTAACATACATGAGGAGGGGACATGGGGGGAAGGGGAGGGTGGCAGGGGGAGGAGGCTGTAGCCCCCCGCCCCCCCCCCCCCCCCCCCGGGGAGGCACAGAGATGCCCTCCCATAAGAGAGGAATAAGGAAGACACGGAGATACTGACCCTCCCCCCACCCCTCCCATGAGAGACGCACAGAAAAGGTGGGTGGATGAATGATTGAAGGGTGGATGGGTGAAAGGGTGGATGGGTGAAAGGGTGGATGGGTGAAAGGGTGGATGGGTGAAAGGGTGGATGGGTGAAAGGGTGGATGGGTGAAAGGGTGGATGGGTGAAAGGGTGGATGGGTGAAAGGGTGGATGGGTGAAAGGGTGGATGGGTGAAAGGGTGGATGGGTGAAAGGGTGGATGGATGGATAAGAGGTTGCATGGATGAATGATGGATGGATGTGTGAAAAGGTGGGTGGACGGATGATGGATGGATGAAAGGGTGGATGGTTGAAGGATGTATGGATGTATGGATGAAAGGGTGGATGGATGGATGAAAGATGTATGTATGGATGGATAAAAGGTTACATGGATGAATGATGGATGGATGTGTGAAAAGGTGTGTGGATGAATGATGGGTGAATGGATGGGTGAATGGATGGATGAAAGGATGGATGAAGAATGTGTGGATGGATGAAGGATGTATGGATGGAAGGATGAAAGGGTGGATGGATGAAGGAAGGATGTATGGATAAAAGGTTGCATGGATAAATGATGGATGTGTGAAAAGGTGTGTGGATGAATGATGGGTGATTGGTAAAGGATGGATGTATGGATGAAAGGGTGGATGGATGAAGGAAGGGTGAAAGGGTGGATGGGTGTGTGAAAGTGTGGGTGGATGAATGTGATGAGGTCTAACAGGCGCATTTATGCTTGTCGATAGTTGTTGATGATGAGTAGTACCAATTTCTAGAAACTTTTGTCGGAAGGGGGTCCTTACGCCTAAAAAGGTTTTACAAAGGGGCCTCGCCATCAAAAAGTTTGAAGACCTCTGCTGTAGACCTCTGCTGTAAGGGGACATTTGGGGAATTGATAGGAACCTATTTCCACCGCGGCATAGGGCTGCAATTAGGGGGCGCACTGACAGTGCCCCAGGTTAGTGCCCCAGGTTAGTGCCCCTCCTGAGAGCTACTTTGCCTCTCCGATGGAGTCTGTAATATGGGGCAAAAGGATTACCTCATTTGCATGGGGCTACACCTCCCATCCAAACAAAAGAAAAAGCCCTCAAGGAGGCACTGCCACTGTATGTGCGCAAGCACTTTCAGTATTACAGAAGGGGCCGCAGAAGTGTCAGTGGCCCCTTCTGGAATACCAAAGTGCCCCACGGGTGCGCAAAGTGGGCGCTAACACCCGTTGCGCCACCAGGTCACTTTGTGTAATACGGCCCCAGGAAAGCTTCGCCATCATCCACAAGAACACCATCCGCATCACGACCAACACCGACGACACCCTCCAAGCCGCCGAACACCTGCACTTCCAGATCCACACCGACCCCAAGACCACCCTCATCTACAGACCCCCGGGACTACGCACACAGTTCAGCGAAGACATCGCCGACTTCATCAGCCCGCACGCCCTCCCCTGACTACATCCTCCTCGGGGACCTCAATTTCCACCTGGAGAACAACAACGACCGCAACACCACCACCCTGCTGGACAACCTCGGCAGCTGGTGACCACCCCCACCCACTACGCCGGACACACGCTCGACCCCACCTTCTCCACCTTCTCCTCCAGCAAGGACATCGCCTTCAGCCACGCCACCGGTCTCCACTGGACGGACCACAGCTGCATCCACTTCAGCTTCAGAAAGAACACGATCCACCACCACCAGCAACAGGTAGCACGCAGAAGCTGGAACAGGATCACAGCCGACCAGCCAGCCGCATCCCTGAGCTAGGACCCCCCCGCCAGCTCAGCGATCCCTAGCCAGGCCGCCAACAACCTCACGAAGTGGATCAGCAGCTGCGCTGACGACCTCGCCCCTCTGAGGACCCCGCCCAGCAGACCCGGCAGTAAGAAAGCACAATGGTTCACCGACAAACTCAAGAGCTCCAAGAAGAACTGCCGAGCCCTTGAGAGAACCTGGCGCAGAGACCCAACACCAAACAACATGACCACCCTCAAGCTCGCCACTCGAAAACACCACCAACTGATCCACGCCACCAAGAAAACCGCATTCAAGGAACGACTGGACAACAACGCACACAACAGCAAGGAACTCTTCAACATCGTCAAAGAGCTCTCCAACCCCAACGCCGGAAACAACGACATCACCCCTTCACAAGACCTCTGCAACTCCCTCGCCGCCTACTTCCACAACAAGATCGCAGACATACACAACAGCTTCAGCACACAGCCAACGCACCCCACGACCGCACCGGCACCCCCCACCACCACCCTCTGCGCCTGGACCCCGATCAACACCGAAGAAACGCAACGCACGATGAACTCCATCCACTCCGAATCTCCAACCGACCCCTGCCCCCACCACGTCTTCAACAAGGCCGACGCCGTCATCGCACCCCACCTGCGGGACATCATCAACACCTCCTTCGACACCGCTACCTTCCCGGAGAGCTGGAAACACGCCGAACTCAGCGCTCTACTGAAGAAACCATCAGCAGACCCCACCGACCTCAAAAACTACCGCCCCATCTCGCTCCTCCCGTTTCCGGCCAAAGTCATCGAGAAGACCGTCAACAAGCAGCTGGCCGCCTTCCTCGAGACGAACGGATCCCTCGACCTCTTGCAGTCTGGCTTCCGGGCCAACCACAGCACCGAGACCGCCCTCATCGCAGCCACCGATGACATCCGAGCCCTGCTCGACAACGGGGAGACTGCGGCCCTCATCCTCCTGGACCTCTCAACGGCATTCAACACTGTCTGCCATCGCACCCTAGTGCAGCGCCTCAGCAACGTTGGAATCCAAGAGAAGGCGCTAGAATGGATCATCTCCTTCCTCGCCGGAAGGACACAGAGTCCGCCTCCCCCCTTTCAGATCAGAAGCCACTGAAGTCATCTGCGGCGTTCCTCAAGGCTCCTCGCTCAGCCCCACCCTCTTTAATGTCTACATGAGCCCCCTCGCGGCCATCGCACGCCAACACAACCTCAACATCATCTATTACGCCGACAACACCCAGCTGATCCTCTCCCTCACCAACGACCCCGACACCGCCAGAGCCAACCTACACAAAGGGATGAAAGATGTAGCAGAGTGGATGATGAGCGGCCGCCTGAAACTGAACTCAGATAAGACAGAAGTCCTCATCCTGGGATCATCACCCTCCGCCTGGGACGACTCGTGGTGGCCCCCTACCCTGGGCAGCGCACCCAAACCAACGCACCACGCACGCAACCTGGGCTTCATCCTGGACTCCTCCCTCTCCATGACCAGACAAGTCAACGCCGTCTCCTTGTCGTGCTTCAACATCCTGCGCATGCTACGTAAGATCTTCCGGTGGATCCCCACCGAGACCAGGAAGACGGTCACCCAGGCCCTCGTCACCAGCCGACTGGACTACGGCAACTCCCTCTACGCCGGAACCACTGCCAAACTCCAGAGGATCCAGATCGCCTCAGCAAGACTCATCCTCGACATCCCCCGACACAGCCACATCTCCGGACACCTGAGAGACCTGCACTGGCTCCCGGTCAACAAGAGAATCACGTTCCGACTCCTCGCCCACGCACACAAAGCCCTACACAACCAAGGCCCAAGATACCTCAACAACCGCCTCAGCGTCTACACTCCCACACGCCAGCTCCGTTCGACCAACCACGCACTCGCCGCCGTCCCCCGCATCCGAAAAGCCACCACAGGAGGAAGGTCCTTCTCCTACCTGGCCGCCAAGACGTGGAACTCCCTCCCGACCCACCTCCGCTGGACTCAAGACCACCTCGCCTTCAGGAAGCAGCTCAAGACCTGGCTGTTCGAGCAGTAGCGGACCTCCCCCCAATCGCCTTGAGACCCTCCGGGTGAGTAGCGCGCTATATAAATGCTTTGATTGATTGACATGAAGGAGGGTTTTTTTTTATATCCTTTTAAAGATCGCTGCAGACAAAATATGGAAAACAGGCCAAGGTTAGCATCCAATGTAGGAGCGAATGTTATCTTTCTACAGTCTGATTTGTTCAGTTGGTACTGGGGCTTTTAACAGTAAGGTCAAACATCTCATAAAACAGTAGGGCTACTAAATGTGGGCAATGACCAACAGTGGGGCAACTCAATGCGGCTAATGACCACCAGAAACATGAGAGAAATACACTAACAGTGTAGGCTAATACCTTGACAAGCGGACCAAACCCAAACACGGGATACTATAATCAAAGCCACCCTGCACTCCCGGAAGTTATTATTAGCCTGGTTGCATTATCTAATATTAAAGCATGAATACACAGGATGGGGATGTGATAAAAAAATTCACTGATGGACCAGGTCACTGCAGATCGGCTTGTTGGGCACTTTACATAAAGCACTTACGGTCCAATCAATTGCTTAGAAGCATTTAAGTATACCATCTCAGCCTGTATTTAGCCTTCAATTTAGTTGAAAAGGTAGCTTTCAGGTGTGGCCTTTTTTTCGTTCATTATTCTTCACAGCAATAGGCTGTATATCCAAAATGGAATACCTACAAATAAGAAGCTTTATGGAAACCTAGTAATCTGAGAGCTTCCACTCTTCTTTGAATGCAAATGAAATGCTAGATGGGCCCATTTTAGATTTACAGCTTTTCCTCATGAGTAAGGCCAATGTGATTATAAGCTACATGTATTAGGACACATCCTTAGTTGCGAAGGCAATGCCCCTTAACAATGGTGCTTAAATATGCATCTTTGGCAAAGCCCCTCAACCACTGCTGCCTTCTGCCTAAAGCAGCACTGGCCTTCACAGAACCTGGATAATTGGAAACGCCCCCCCACCCCCACCCAGTCTTCACAAGAGAGGAAGTAAGGTCTAGCAGCTACGTTGATTACAAGTTTCCGGAAGCCAGATTTGTAAATCTGCTCTTGCACTGGGCACATTGTTAATGTCCTACAGAAACAAATTAAGACCCCCTATTACATAGCAATTATTGCTGCACCACAAAGAATAGAATTGCAATGCAAAAGGGTGGGTATTTACGCGAGTTTGAGATAATGATATTACAGATAACAATGCGTTTTATTTATGTTTCAAAAACCAAAACATAAATAAAAGGTCTCTCACACACTGCGGCCTCTCACACACTGCGGCCTCACACACCATGCTCTCCCATACACCATGCTCTCCCTAGAAGACTCACACTGCTGTCGCTCCCACACTGCTGTCGCTCCCACACTGCTGTCGCTCCCACACTGCTGTCGCTCCCACACTGCTGTCGCTCCCACACTGCTGTCGCTCCCACACTGCTGTCGCTCCCACACTGCTGTCGCTCCCACACTGCTGTCGCTCCCACACTGCTGTCGCTCCCACACTGCTGTCGCTCCCACACTGCTGTCACTCCCACACTGCTGTCACTCCCACACTGCTGTCACTCCCACACTGCTGTCACTCCCACACTGCTGTCACTCCCACACTGCTGTCACTCCCACACTGCTGTCACTCCCACACTGCTGTCACTCCCACACTGCTGTCACTCCCACACTGCTGTCACTCCCACACTGCTGTCACTCCCACACTGCTGTCACTCCCACACACACACGCAGAGAGCGACACACACACATACAGAGAGCCACACACACAGCCACACACACACACACATACAGAGAGCCACACACACACAGCCACACACACAGCAGCTAAACCCTGAGCAGCAGCTAACCCCTGCACAGCAGCTGAGTTACCCCCTGCATACTAGAGCGAGGCAGGTGCAACGCAAGAGCGGAGCCTTTTTTTTTCACCACCTCTGTTTCCACACAAGTCTGCAGAGCACGACTGGCGCACTTATCACTTTAGCACAGCAGCTAAAACGTGCACAGCAGCTCTCCTCTGCATAGCAGCTAAACTCTGCACAGCAGGGCGAGGCAGGTGCAGCGCAAGGCTACGGCACTCATTTCCACTCAAACACCCCATCTATTTCTACACAAGTGTGCCGTGCACTGCAGTCTTCCTATCCCTATCTGACAGCAGCATAGCATCACTCCACCATCAATAGTTCACCCCACACTCTGGAGGCAGCTGACTAACTTTGGGCTTCAGAATAGCGTGTTGATCCAGTAAAGCGCTTCTTCGCCTCGTAAGGGATAGTAAGCGCGATGCAAATTCAATTATAATACAATCATGTTATGGATCGGCTCCCCATGAACGGAAATGCTGGCAGAGTTAAAACATGGGCCGGTATATGTAACAACCACAGAAACTACGTAAAACTGCACTGATCTTAATGTGACAGTACTCTGTTTTAAACACAAGTTAAAAAGATTAGTTCTGCTCTGCCACATTATTACAATTTCGCTAAAATCCACGAACCTAAAATGAGTCTCTCCCCCACATCTACACTCGTCCACCCATATTCACGCTGAACAATGTAATCACTATGTGTTAATTTATCCATCTGTAAATTCACTCCCATCCACCCACCCAACTACAACCGCATATTGATAACCCCGGATTCATCCAATAATCCATCAGCCTATGTGCGACGTTTGTGGCGTATAGTAGCGGTGGCATTGGTTGAACGCGTTTGCACCGGCACATCTCCATACTGTTATGATTGCGCTTTCTACAATGATATGCACTATATATCGGTCAGCGCGTACGGACCCTGCTAAAGTTACCTCCTGTCTGGTACTTACACTGACGGTCCGTGGGTTCCAAGCACTATCTGTTCCTGTGTTAGCACTTCCGCATCGCATCACAAACACCACCTCTGACCATACTCCAGTACTAGTCTGGAAATAGGAGGTACTGTTACTGTAAAGTGTGTAAGGTAACCTACCATTGGAACATTGGTTCTCAGCCAATCCTAGCTCACCGCACAGAATTCCGAAGCGCGGATTGGCTGTGGCGTGTATCTATACCTCTTAGTGTACTCTATTCGTACTCACACAGTCGGCAAATTTCTCCAAGTAAGGGGGCCTGCTGTGCTTGGTGAGCGGGGGACGAGGTAGTGGCGCGGGGCAGAATTGACCCCTAAGTGCTGAGCATGAGCGATGGTTGTATGTCCGTCAACAGTCTCCGGCTCCCCATGGTTGCCGCTCATAAGACGGGGTACATGTACAAACACGGGGCATGTCGGAAGTGTGCATGTAAAGACGACTGCAACGAGACACACAACATGCCGTGAAAAGAGAAACATCCACAACACGGGGCATGTAGAGACGACAGCAAAGACAGACACAAAGACGTAAAAGAAACAGGGAGACGACATGAGACGGGGTACACGTACAAAAAGGGAGACGACATGAGACGGGATACACATGCAATTAAAATTATAAACAAAATGCTGCTTACCTGATCGCAAATAACAACTTCCTGGCAACTTAAATCTCGCAGACCACTCCGGCTAAAGGCACTTCGAAAAAGACGAAAACAACACGGTTAAAAAACACCCACCCACTGCCGCAATGACGTGCTAAAAGGGGCTGGATGAGAAAAAAAATAATCACCGGAACGCCCACGAGTCGCCTCGCAGAATGACGGAGCTAGCCAATGGAAGACAGAGGCGGGACAAAGCTCACATGCTTGTAAACAAAAGATTTTGCCTGCACTAAACGCTGCTGCGCAGCTTTCGACAGGCGAAACCTAAAAAGGGACATGTTTAACTATAGAGAAATAATCAATTGTATGTGCTAAGACATAGTATGTTGCTAAAGGTTTTCTGAGTTTCTGCCTCACTGAGACATTTTGAAACCGAAATTGAGAATCCCTTTAACTTTACAGCTTTGTTCGAATGCTTTTCTCGCAGCTGTGCAAAGGATAGCTTTTTTATGTCCATGTAAGGCAGCTGGAAAGTTATTGCAATTTGTTTTGTGAAAGCTGCATATAATTAGGGCTAAGCAGAACAAATGGCAAAGAGTCGAAGGACGGCGAATGGGATAACAATCAGGTATGCAGAAAAACTAGAGAAACAGGTGATTTGTACCCTAAAAAAACCACACAAACCGGTAATTTTGCAGCAATTCGTAGATCGCTGTAAAATTAGTACCAACAATGCACATTGTGCACTGTACGATCCACCACCATCACCCCAGTAGTTTAACCCCTCTTTGCACAAGATTCACCATGATAGCACTCTCTGTGTCTATTGTGGCCGCACTGGTGCCCGAGTCCTAGTCCTAGTGCCAAGGGCGAGTGACTTGGATTTTTTTTTCACCAGTTGAGCTTTCTCTCCATAAAATCGGTAAGAATTCTTGCAGGACCGATCGCACCATTTTTAGGCCAGGGTCCACTTCATCAATACAAGCAGGTGCCTCCAATAGCTTGATGAACATCATCAAGGCTAAAAGAAAACTATCATGGCAATTTTCTGCACGTGGTCCTCACGCACCACTTTTAGATGATGAGGGAGTACCGGATCAGTCGGTATACCGGCTGATCCGGTACTCCCTCCATCTCATACAGAGATCGAATTTCCGATTTCCTTGACCGGTCCTGATTTTGGTGACCTCCTAGGACTTGATACTGACTGATCCGGTACTCCCTCCATCTCATACAGCGATCGAATTTCCGATTCCCTTGACCGGTCCTGATTTTGGTGACCTCTGAAAACCCTTAATTCTACCCAAGTTCTTGCCATGATGCTTATGGTTTTTGAGGCTTGTAACGATTAGGCATTTATGAAATGTCCTGATGATGATCCCAGTAATCTAAATGTGGGATCGAAACGCCGTCGACCAATTCATGTGCCATATACAGTGAGCATACCATGTACTGTGTTGATGTAATGGTGCATCTCAGAATATCTGTTCCCATTGAGATTTAATGAACAATCTAAGCTTTTTGCCTAAAAAGCCCTTGCCTGCTCACTTTGAATGTACTAAAGTGTCTTTGTGTAACTGAGGTACAGGCTTGTGCCCCACACCGTGAGAGTGTCGAAGGATATTCTCTTTGTATTTTGTGTTACATGGTAAATATACTTGCTGACCACTGTCCGGCTGGACAAGTCGCTTCAATACAGAATCCATTGTGTCTGTATTTATTTGTATGCTTTATCCTTTGTTGCATGGGACCATTGTTGTTTTCAAAAAAATTGTTCCCTAAGGTCCTTTGCTGATTTACTTAGGGTCCCTTGTTGTTTATAAACAAACAGTGACCATGTTCAGCCACAGATGCTCTGTTCGACTGCTAGTGGTCCAAAATTGCTATTCCTAATATCACTAAAAGCACAAAAGGCACCAACTCCTATTTCAGGAAATTTCAGTCATTGATTGTATAATGGAAAACTCAAGTACTGAAGATCGTAAGTACTGCCTAATGCCCCTTCACTACAATTCAAAGTCTAGTACCAATAAATGATTGCTCAAGTCTGCACCAAAAGCAGTCATAGATGCTAAACTCTTGCAATGATCCGAAAACTCCCACCAGGGAACACCATCTGTTAGATTTGAGGGTTTCTAGTTGGCAGAGGTAGGTACCTTTGACCAAATAGGGACCCTTGCGTCTAGTCAGGGTAAGGGGGTACACTCCTAAAATAACCCCTGCTCACCCCCTTGGCACGAGCAGACAGGCTTATCTCAGAGGCCGTGGGTAAAGCATTTGTAAACACATACAGTAACCCAGTGACAACACTACAGATGGACACCACACAAGATGAAGTATAAAAATAAATATCTTTATATAGACTTAACACAAGACCACAAATGACAGAAATCCACAATACTGTACTTTAAATACGGTAGAAATAGCTTCGTTCTCTTTATATGGTAAATGTGACACGAAGTTCAATGTACCTTTGGAGGCATAACGCTATACAATGAAAGTGTTGCAGGGAAGGTGATGTGTTGGCTCCATACACGCAAGAACAGTGATGCGTTGGTTCCCTACTGCTGCGTAGGGGACGGTGATGCGTCAGTTCTTCTCTACATGGGGAGGTTTGCGCAAGTTTCTTACTGCGCTCCCATGGCGGTGTGACCCACAACACGATGAAGATCCGGTGCAATGAAACAAAATGGTGGCTTCTTCTTGATGCGATAACGATGCGTGCACGTCTCGAGAGGCCCTGCTACACCCTTCTCCGGTGTTGCGACTGCGTCTGCCGCAACAGCGACACTCTTCTCCGGTGATGAGATGCAGCAGCGGTGACACCTTTCTTCAGTGATACAACAGCGGCTGCGACATGCTTCTCCAGTGATGCGACGGCAAGACTCATCTAGCGATGAGAGGCGCTTCTGCTATGCAACAAAACCCTTCTTCAGTGTTGCGACGACAGCAACGCGAGCCACGCTTCCAGCTCCTTGCGACACGCAGTCCCTCAGAAAGCCCAACACAACAGCGGGCACTTCCAAAGAACTCTTGGGGAGCTGGTTGGTGAAGTCTGTTGTCCCCGAGACTTCAGCAGGAGTCAAGCTCTACCTCAAGCCTTGGAGATCCTTTACAAGTTGATTTGAAAGTAGCACAAAGTCCTTTCTCCTTTCTTTGGTAGTCAGGCAACCAATACAGGCCAATCCCCCAAACAGCACTCAGCTTAGAGATAGTCTCCTCCACAGATTCTCTGGTTCCTCTCCTCAGCAAAGGTTCTTCTTGTTTCCCAAAAGTAATCTAAAATTCTGGGGTCTGGGTCCCCATATTTATACTAGCAAATCCTTTGTCCTCTGAAGGCAGAGGGTCCTGTACCCAGTCCGAAGTTCTGTGCAGTCCTGGAGCACTTTGTTGACAAGACTCCTTTCCTTTGACAATGTGGGCCAGGGACATCAGACGCACCAGAGGAGGTGGAGCCAGCATTGTATAAGGCAGGCCCAGCCCTATACAGGTCCCAGGTGCAACTCCTCCCACCCATCTAGATGCAGATAGCTCTATTCAGCCCTGTGCGGACTCGCCCTGTCTCCTGAAATCCCCCAGCCCCTGTCACGCAAACTCCAGACAAGGAATACATAACCCAGCAGAGGCAGGCTTGGATAGTTAGGCAACAAATACCTACTTTCTAAAAGTGGTATTTTCAAACACAGTATGTTAAAACCAACTTCACTAAAAGATGTATTTTATCATTCTGAGTTCAGGCATACTAAACTCGAATTTCTACCTAGTTCCCCGAGTCAGTTAGGATTATAAGGTGTTATAATCAAACTGCCCATTCTGGCTTATGGGGAACAGACAGCCTTGCAATAGTAAAAAACGAAAATAGCTGCAATTCACTATCAGGACATGCCACACACATCAGGGCATGTCCTACATTTTACCTACAAAGCGCCCTGCCCTTGGGCCTACCATAGGTGTGCTAACATGCAGAAAAGGGAAGGAGTCGGGACTGGCAAGTGGGTGCACTTGCCCAGTCAGCATGGCAGTACCAGACTGCCCACAGGCTCTGCAATGGCCGGTCTGAGACACACTTTACAGGCTGCTTCTGTAGGTGGCACAACCAGTGCTGCAAGCCCACCAGCAGCATTTGATTTATTTACAAGCCCTGGGCACATGCAGTGCACTGTACTAGGGTCTGACAAGTAAACCAAACCAGCCATGCACTTTAGCACTGATCAGCAGTGGTAAAGTGCTTAGAGTCATAAAACAGCCAACAGGTCAAAAAAATGCAGGAAGGCGGCAAAAGTTCAGGGAGACCCTGCAAAAAAGGCCACGTCCAACAGCTACCAATTGTTGTATATACACTACTTTAACTGCCCAAACCTAACAATTTTACAGCAAGATTGGATACATTATTTAGTAGACGTTTCTTTGTACAAAAACAAGAAAAAACTAAAATTCCTTACGACAATAAAAAGTGGATTTAATCAGAATATGTAGTGTATCAAACAGATGTGTTATTGTTGAAATAGAAACACATAAAGCCCCTTTTTTCTTAACTGCTTTTTCAGAAAACTACTTTATATTTTGGTATCTAATTTTAAATATTACCAACATCACAGTTTACTCTTATATTTACATAATAGTATCTCTAGTTAAACTGCAATGCGTGTCAATTTTCTGCAAGGAAGGCTTCTTCCACATTGCTGGTTTTATTCCGATATTTCCATATTGCTAATAAACATCTGTTATACGTCGGCAGAATAAAGAGACTCGTCTGGGTAAAAGTGTGTTCTACAAACATCTGTTAGGTTAAGCACCTATAAAAAGCTCAACAACTTCTTATTGTCTGAATGCTAACTTGGTATCTTGTCTAATTTAATCGAAGACCCCAATGTAAACATCACTGGCAGGCACTACCTTGTTCAATCTTTTTCTTGAAACAAAAGACAGGAACAAAGAAACTAAACAACGACCCACTCAACTGTCTAACTGCATGTTGTAAGACAGCTAGCACCTACAAATGGCATTAGCTATTAAAATGTGTATTGTCCTTTAGCTACATGGTGCCCTTGCTAATTCTATCCAGACACTGGCATATTTTATAATAGACAATCTGTCAAATTTACTTTATCTGTAAATAATATAATCTTCCTTGACCAATGTGCTGTCAGAGCACGAGGTGCAAAAGCTCTGATCTAAATGTTATGCTGTTGAAACTAAAATAAATGTTAAGACGTCATACAAAATAAATTCCAGATTCTTAGCACATCCATGCACTACTGCAACCTACTTCTATAATGAGGGTTCCCAGTGTTATGCTCTCATCAATTCAATCTATATCTACTCAGATTTCTTTATGAGCACCGTATTGCCATTTTACATGGAAAAAACACGCAGAACACATTTAGAAATGAAAAACTATGCAGGTGCCTGCTTAGTGATACAAGATCATGACGGTTTTTTGTCACATCACAAGAGTTAAACCGATAGTGACTGGTACCACTTGTAATTCCATTCAAACAACCACTGAAGTGTAGCACAGAGCAGCACTGGAAGGTAGCATATCTAATATGGTAGTCTATTTGTGGGTGGGTGGTTGAATCCTCCCTCTTGGGAGAAGCTGTCCCTCTAGTGGAAAAGTTGTGGCTCTAGTTGGCCTGGGGTGAGCTCTGGATCATGACAGCTGTTATGCGATCTTGGGAAGCGATCTTGGGAAGGTCAAATTAGTGCCAAAGATCCTGCATCTAAATTAATCAAAGAAAGCCCATTCTACCGAAAGCACTGTATCAAAATAAACTGTCCATTTCTCAAGAGCATAATTTTGTGCGACAGATGCTATAATCTTTTGTTCTCAATCTGTAGACTGGTAGAACTGTTGTCCTACCACCCTATTCCAAGTCAACGAAGCAACAGTTAGCCTTGACCCTTTTTCGTCAAAGTGATATACAAGCATGCTGCATGTTTCTTCTCTTGTAACACAAAACAAGCGAAAACCATAGTATTTTGGGTTGCGTTCCCTACACGGTTACAAGAATACATCTCATACATTTCTAACTTTTAAAAATGTACTATGTTTTGGAGAACAGAGCTGTGGTGTTCCAATCAGTTAATCCAGAACGAAATTAATAAGAACACACACAGTGTCTGTAAAAATTTAGGATCAAATACAAGATTGAAAAGGTTAAAGGAAAATCAGAAACAATCTCAACCACTTTCTTAAAATAAACGATTGCTGTCCACATTTTTTCACTAGGTTAGAGCCATAAGTTTATGTCAATATGAAACACAACCCAATGTTTTTCTTTGCATTCAACTTGGGCGTATTTCTCCTACAGCTGCCAATTTGCTGACTCGATCAATGTGACTGTCATTTGGATCAAGTGTCCCACTCGGCAGAATTAGTTTGGCATTTATTATCTGTCCAGGAATCTGCACATGCGTAGTAAGTTCTTGATCAAGCACGATAGTTTGAGCAGTTTGAAGAGGTCATGTGATTAAGTTATACAGCAATATGATCCAAAGAACTATCAGTCATGCCACAGAAACTACATGCAGCAGTAAAAAAATGTATTCCCCAAAGCAAATCTTGTAATGGACCCATGCTATTGATTTTTCCAATGCTGATCACCGTGTTACTACAGGATTCTCGTAAAAGATACTGTGGGTCACTCAATGATGGTCCGTGCATTAAACAATGCTTGCTCTCTGGGCTCTTACTAAGTCTAGGTTTTGACAGTCAGGATGACGAGCAGACCTCATGCTAGCACAACCTAAGTACAGTGGTCTTAAGGTCCACCCCTTTCCACCATTGGCTTTCATCGACCAGCATCTTTTGGGCATTGGCTTAACTCTTCATCAATTGTGATTTGGCTCACCAGTGGAGTATTAATCTCTCATCTAATGACATCGTCTGCATCTTCTCGCCTCAATTAGAGTGCTTGAAGTGAAATGCATTCGAGTGTAATGTTAGCAATTTCTGTTAACTTCTGCTGGTTCCATTCCCTGCGACTCAGGTGTGTACTAATGGGAAGGGTCTTAGCACATTATCGGCAGAATAGCTTTGCAAAAGTATGATTTAAGTGTTCACATCACTACAAACATAACGAGTATTAATGTATCTTCTTCTAAACTGCCTGCATGCTCTCGAACCAAAATATGCACAAATAAGGTGAACTCACTTCACATATAACCTGTCTCTTTAAGGTAATTGGAGAGGGTGCAAGAGTAAATAAGATGGGCCCTATAGGGTCAGTAGTTAATCTCCAATAGCACTCTCAAAGTTCTAATCAAGTATCTCATCTGTAACACCGCTCACCATGCTGGCGCCCACGCACAATATCCTATAACCAGAATATTATGAGGTTTTATTGTCTAAACAATGATAATCTTATGGCCAAAAACGCAACGATATAGGAACCGTGCAAATAACATGACAGGTACAGACAGCCCTGCAGTATACTGTTCCCACACACTCAGCATTACCGCGACACTAACCCCAGAGGCTCCGGAAGCTCAGCCCAGCACAACACTGTGGATCCACAGCCTGAATACTGCGCACATCTGCACTGAACATGCACGCCCTTCCACACCCGATACACACTAGCCTAGCCCTTCGTGATACACATGTCTCCGTCCTCTAACCACAGAAGTCGCCCTAGAATGGACCATTCCACCAGTGTAGCCTTATACGCCCCTTTTTTCATTGCCTTCCTACCACCTCACAACTTCCATACCACCGTCATCATAATGCCCCTAATTCCCACTGCCCCAAACACTCGGGCCCCACCCTAATACACACACTGCTCCCATTGACTCTGCCGCGCCCCAGGCTCACCGATAGTGGAGATGAAGGTAGTATTGAAGGCGTCTTCGCTGAAGCGGAAGAGCAGGCATGTTTTCCCCACCCCACTGTCCCCTATCAGCAGTAACTTGAACAGATAGTCGTAAGTCTTCGCCATCTTCCGCTCACTGCTTGGGGCCGAGGGACGCACAGTCGACTGGGTGGGGCATCCGCGACACGTGACCCTATTTTTTAGCCAACCACTGCCTGCTGCTGAGAGACTAGCTGTCGGTTGGGTGGGGTTATGGGATCACGTGCTTGTACTTAACCAATCGTTTTATTAAGCTAAAATGCAAAAGCAGCGGTAGAGTCTTCCAGAGGACGTCATGTATGACCAACCAATCAATGCCTGGAGACAAGGGAGACAAACCTTTGGTGGGCGTAACGCAAAAAACTACGTGTATTGTGAGCATACGTCACGAACGAGAAGTTGTCTGACCCTAAACTGACAACAGTGTTTCTTAGAGCGTAATCTACCTCACCTCATTATTGCCAGAAACCCGAGGTGTCAACCTTCTGCCTAAATGTCCTTCTTGCAGTGCAAGGTATGTAGTATATAAGGCGAAACTCGGTAATCTCAAACGAAATCAAAGGCTGCCATCTTGGAGATAAAATGATGAGAAGATTTTGGATCCCAAAAGTAACAATACTTTTACTGATGGCTACTTTTACCTTCTGATTAATTCAGGGGCGTAGATTCGGATGTGGGGGTTGTTGGGGCGTTACTGTGGTAAATAGAAATACACTGCTTCAAGTTCGTCAACTCATTCTCCATCTCTCCAACACGAAATTCCTCCTCTTATCTAGCTCTTTCTCTCCCCGCCTCCTGTTCAATCCTGGATGGATGAGTTGAATGTACTCAACAGTAAACCCATCATTGTGGACTGCGCTAAATACTTAGGTGTCATACTTGACAAAAAACTCAACCTAATCTCACACATCAATTCCATTGCCAAGAGCGAACGTTATCAGCTGCGCCTTAAATGGGGGATTCGTCGGTTCTTTCCGGAGAATGACCTAAAAACCTTGGTCCAATCGCTAGTTCTCTCTAGACTGGATTATTGTAATTCTCTTCTGACTGACCTTCCCACAGCTGCGT
The DNA here is from genome assembly GCF_964263255.1 of Lissotriton vulgaris. Classification (NCBI taxonomy): domain Eukaryota; kingdom Metazoa; phylum Chordata; class Amphibia; order Caudata; family Salamandridae; genus Lissotriton; species Lissotriton vulgaris. The sequence continues at coordinate 129,893,458 of NC_141688.1, forward strand.
AGCGCGGGGGGGGGGGGGCGGTCCGCCCCAGGCGGCACCATTTTTGAGGCGGCCGCGCGATACTGAGGCCCGTTGACCGTTCCGCTTTGTAATTTATTTTAGGAATGGGAAAAGTTGTTGTCAACAGTTGTCCCAACTACTCCCAATCCAAAATAAATTACTAAGGCGGCCGCAACGGGCCTCCAGTGCCACGGTGCGCATGAAAGTGAAGCACTTCAGTTTTCAGAAGAGAAAGTATGTCCCCTGCCTCCCACTGTTTGAGACTCGCACTCTTTGCATTTACCACCTGTGAACGGTCCGTAAGGCGCGCCCCCCCCGTGTCCCATTCTCGCTCAAACAGTCCAGCCAGGGCCGTCAATCAGTTGCAGCACCAATGACGGCCCTGCATCGACATTTGGCCAGCCCTCCCCTCGCATCGCGATAGGTGTGACGCATTACGCGCTCACCACTACGCTCCCGGGCTCGGCTCTCGTCGTCACTGTCGCGAGGAAAGGGTCAATTTTCAGGCCTGGTGGCCCCGGCGGGCAGTGCTCAACGCTTTTAATTATACACTTGAAGAAGAGGTGATAGAAGAGACTGCATATAATTTAATTACCTACACCGTGTCATTGTGAGACTGACGTTAGGGGTGAGCACTCTGTGGGCCCGCTCAATTGCAATTGCGGCTGCTTAGGGTCCCCAGACTACCCACGACCCATAATGTGTGGTAAAGGTAGAGCTGTGGTATTACCACTGGTGAGTGAAAGCGGCTATCTCGGTGCGTTTTGGGAGGAGAGGTCGCATACGAGAGCGAGCAGTGCAGACTCAAACATGATAGCAGAGTAACACTCCCCCACAACTACTGGGGCAAGCGTGGGTGTAGACCACATTTTAATCCCAGATGTCAACTTCAAGTTCTGCCCACAGCACACATGAGGGTAGAAATCATTTACTGTAGCGCTGCGCCGTGCATTGCCTTGCACCAATCCTGGGAGAAGTCATTAGTGAGGCGTCGGGGGAGAGTCGTACTTCACATGAGGGAATCTGCGCATCTGAAGTCCAGCTTTTGACCAGTTTGTTGTCAGGCGCGCGGGGTCCCGCTCTCATGGCGTGCATTCACTCTAATTTGTCAGCTGGCTCACGGGCATGAGCTGTGCTAAGACGACAGCCTGTTCTTAATATGCGCAGGTGGCGGGCATCAGGCAAAACTTACTTATCATCATCAGACTTTGACGTTGAGCAAGCGACCGATAAACAGAAAAGATACTAGAGAAGGAAGTGAGAGTGAACCAGTGACAACAAGAGAAAGCAGGGATAAAAGGCATGAAGTGAAGACATGTGAAAGAAAGAGCCCTGAGATAGTATCTAAACTTGGCAACCTTGGTTTTCCCCAGCCCCTGTAATCGAAGAGTGTTGGTAGAGGGCCCTTGACAAACCCTTTGGACTTCACTTACTTATTGCTGTATCTGTTTCCATTATGTTTTGGATGGCGCAATACCTCTGTGAGCATGGAACTTGCTTAATTGTGCAGTGGAAAGCTCTGTTTTTAAGACTTCAGCATCCACATCTTGACAATAACCAGGGCCACTGGAATTGTGCGGTTGCTTGCAGCGCCTTTCGCATAATGCTAGATTTGCCGGATTTACCCCATAATTCACCATCTGCTGCCTAATCTGCAGATTTTAACAAAGAAATAGTTTGTAGCTCAAATGGTTCACGTGTTGCAAAGTTTGACTAGTCACCTTTCTGTGGCTTATTGCTATATTTGAGTGTTACACTGGAACTAACGAGGTGCGACTAACGTCTAGACAGTATGAACAAGTGTAAAAATAATGAAGTTGTTCTAAACAAAATGTGCAGCCTCCATTACGGCACACAATTTTCTTGCCTCATAATTTACCCCACTCAGCCGCATAATTTGGCCGCCCACGTAATTCGAGTAGCCCTGACAATAAGTGCTTCCCTGCGTGTGGACTCCAGGGCAGAGGGCTTTGGGCTGTATGCACACTTGTAACACTGAAGCCGGTAAATGCTGACATCTGGATTAGCCTGCTTCCGGCACGTGTTTTGTAAGGTATAATTCCTGCCACCATTTGTCATGATGAGTTGAGAGGTAGAGAGGCCAGAGTATGAGGGGAAAAAACAAGAACGATTGATGAAACAGAATGGGAGGGTGACGTTGACTTGAAAGGTAAACTGAGGGATTGCATTGGGATTGAGAGGGACGAGAGTGGTCACGAGGTAAGAGGAATACCAGGAAAGGTAGAGGAGAGTCCGATTTGGTACAGGTCAGGATGTGAGAGAGGAGGATGTGGGAGGTAAGTCGGGACCTGGAGTGATGGAGGCGAGACAACAGAGGAAGAATTGCGACGGAAACTGACACTGTCGAAAGATAGAGCCTGATCGAGGAAACCACAAAATGGTAAGGTGAAGGAATGGAAGCTGTTAGTAAGGAGCCGGTGCTGTTATGGTGGTAGTAGTGGAGGGCGGGGGGGATGGGGGATAGAAGAGTTACCGAACCCTCTCTATTCTACGTAGGGCCTCTCGGATGGGGCTGGTGTATGGAAAAGGCAAAGCACATTGCATGCTAGGGTAATTGTTCACACAGCTCTCTGATGGATGTCACATACGGTTTTTCTGAGTCCCCAGATAGATCATGCCGTCTGTGTGTTTTCTTTTGTACTGCCAGTCACTAGTGTATTCAACAGTGTAGCCTTTGATCGTGTCATGTATGTGCCTGTAAATTGCATGATCGAGGTAACTACTATTAGCAGCAGTACTACGTGTCTCTCGGACATCTTTCAAGTGCTCACCGTCCTTTTTTCCCAGCACACCCCCCCCCCCCCCAAGAGGCGGCAATCTGAGGGCTAGCCCCGGGCGCCACAAGCTCTAGCTACGCCCCTGCCTTCCCAAATCTCACCTCTCCCCCCTCAAATCCGTCCTCCATTCAGCAGCGCGCTTCATTTCAGGGTCCAAACGAAGTGACCACATCACTCCTATCCTGTCTTCTCTCCGATGGCTTCCCATCGAGGCTAGAGCTATCTACAAAACGGCGTGCATCACCCACAAAGCTTTGCACTCTTCCTCCCCTCGCTATCTGGCAAATAAACTGAAATTGTATCGGAATGCGGAAAAGTTCCTTTTTGAGAACCCCTCCTTCAAAAGGGAAAAATTGATGGAACAATCGTTCTCAGGTAATGCGGTGAGAATCTAGAACTCGCTTCCTCCTTCGCTCTGTGCCACCACCTCCATCCAGATCTTCAAAGCGGACCTCAAATCTCTTCTATTCCAAAGACACGTTCAGAACTAATTCCCTCCTTCTCAGACCCCACCAGAAAGTTCTGTAGTCATTGTAAATTTGTCATATATATTTATATTTTTGTTTGTACATTCTGTGCTTGTTGCGTTTGATATTGTGTTCCTTTTGCCTGCATTGTTTTGATTCTATGGCCTGCTATTTTTCGCCAGGAAGCTCTTTAGTCATTGTAAATTTGTCATATATATTCATATTTTGTTTGTACATTCTGTGCTTGCTGTGTTTGAGATTGTGTTCCTTTTGCCTGCGTCGTTTTGATTCAATGGCCTGCTACTTTTGTTTTGTTCCATTCCTGTAACAGTTCTCTCATGTAACGTAACTGGTTCTATTGCACAGTGCTCTGACACCTTTGGGTAAAGTCCGCGCTTTATAAAAATGCATTAAATAAATAAATTAAATTAAATAAATAAACCTCTTACAGCTTCACTCACGGTATGGTGCGACTGCCTGGACAGAAGGTCGAACCGCAACTGCCTCTACTAATCGAACCTGCCTCCCAACGTTCACTCCATGCACGGAAATCAATTTAAGTCATTACAACTCAAGAACCTATGACACAAGAACATTCCAAACCATACTCATACTACAGTTACACCCAGGGCTTTAAGTGGGATGAAAAAAGTGGTGGTGGGCGGTGGGTCTCTCAAAGGGACGTGGCCAATTTAATTAAGGGCATGGCTTAAAAGCAGGTAAGCTAAAAAGCTGTGCTTAGCATAGTGTGCCGCTCAACTTGTATTTTGCTGTTTTTGTCATTGCATCCAGACATATGATACAACAAGTAACATCATACCTACAACAAGTCAGGACTATTGGCTTTGTCAATGGTTGTTAGCAGCAACTATGGCTTGTATATAATATTGAAAAAGCTTGCACTTTACAGCCCTGGTGACACCACAACAATGTTATGTTATGATACTGGAGTTTATAACGCGCACAGATACTCCAGGGAGTGTCCCGGGGCGAACCCTGAGGTGCTAAGATTAATAAAATGATTAAAACGAGAATGTTTTGAGCTGTTTTTTTAATTGACCTAGATCCTGAATACTACACAAAGAATAAGGAAGGGAGTTCCAGGCTGTGGCAGCCCTAAAGGCAAGAGACCTACCCCCCGTTCTTTGGAGGCGAACACAAGGTATCTGGGCAAGTAGCTGGGATGCTGACCTCAAAGGTCTTCTTGTAGTGTAAAACATGAAGCGTTTCCTTAAATAGGCAGACCCAGACACATACAAGGCAGAGTGTGCAACCATCAGGGCTTTGAACTTCACACGATTAATGACAGGCAACCAATGCAGTGTCCGCAGGTGTTGTCTAATGCTGCTTCTAATTGGAATATTAAACAGAAGCCTAGCCGCCGCGTTCTGGACCACCTGCAGTTTGTTGAGAGTATAGTTCTGTAGGCCAATGTACAAAGCATTGGCATAGTCAATACGTGACCGTATCAATGCCCGGGTCACTGTTTCCTTCGCTGCCCTAGGAAGCAACGGGAGAAATTTCTTAAGGGACTTTAATATCCCAAAACAGCCCCCAGCCATCTTCTTGATTTGGGTTGAAAAGGATAAATTCTCTTAGAACCAAACACCCAAGTTCTTAACTGGTTGACCAGAAGCAGATAGCAATGGATAGGCGGATGGCCAAAGTGACTCTCTGAACCGCGGAGGAAAATTCCCATAAAGGAGAATTTCCAACTTATCTTCATCGCATTTAGAGAAGTGTGGCTCAATGGTTAGCCCGGCAGACCCTGATGCAGTAGTCTGGCCGGGACCAGGGTTCAATTCCCGCCTCAGCGGGTCTCGGGCTCAATTTCCTCGGACCTGATAATTCTCGCCTCAGTGCCTATTCTGATCATGAGCCCCACTCTGCACCTCTGGGCAATAGCTTGCTTAAACTCTACAACGGCCCCAACAACGCTGAGGATGCCTGACTTCACATTGGGGGTGCCCAGGATTGGGCTCCTCATAGGGAAAAGCCAGGAAGGGTTCCTCAGCGGTATTCGTACAAGCGCCGAGATGCCTCCGGGTAGTCGTGCGCTATTTAAGTGCGTAATTAATTATTTAAGCTAAGCCACTGAGAGCCACTGAAAAACAGCGGTCAGGCAATTTTTTATCTCCAGAGTAGAAAACTCCAAGATTTGCTCCATGTAAACAGGAGTTGGGTGTCATCGGCGTATGCCACAATCTTGGCTCCCAACTCCTCTCCCAACTGCACCAGAGGAGTGACATAGATCTTAAAAAGAAGGGGACTCATAGTGTTGTATTTCTATCTAGGACCCTAATTCGATATTCCCGATTCATGCCCTTATGTGGTTATAACAAATAATATCCTTATAAAGGCATAAGCATCATATCCATATTTAGTAATAGCCCATGCAGTCCAAAACACAGCAAGGCTACTCCCATAGACCCCTAGAAAGCACAATGCGTTCTTTAAACAAACCAAGCCTCCAGCAGCCCGGGAAAACCCCCTGCTTTTGTTTTGATTTGCACAAGAACTCCTCGAGTCCAGAAAGAACTGTTAGTTCTCGGTGACGTCTTATGTCCAACCTTACGTCAAACCCGGCACCTTTCAGGTATAAATATACCAACGTTGCCTTAAGCAAACACACGGTAGTTTGGGAGCAGAGCGACGTTCTACTTGCCCGGGAGCCCAGCTGTTATGAGAGCCGACGGAAAGCGCCCCTCCCCTTGACGCACTGAAAGAGACACTGTCTTTTTCTCCAGCCGAGAAAATCCAGCTCCGGTGTTCCCAAGTCACCCTTGCGGGTTGCTGGAAGATCGAGTCCTGAGAAGCGAGATACAAGACCTCCTTCATTCTATAACCAAGGTACGGAGCTGATTAAAACCTTAGAGAGAATTCTTGAATCCGAGACTTGGCAAAAACGTAACTTAACTTAAAAACTGCAACTTACTTACTCCTTCTCACGTATTAGGCTTAGGTCAGGTACACTGGGGTAGGCGTATCTTAGAAGCACCAGTTGAGTTCATCAGTCAATGTTTTTATGTATGTATATATTTTATCCATTTTAAAGTATCATATGGCTAAGAAACCATATCAATGCTTTTACAGTATTATTTCATAATACTACATTTACTGTACGCACTTTACTTTATGATAAGTATTGCAATTGTGGCAATTCATTTCTCTTGCATGGGAAAGAAGACTGCTCAATAAAATAACACCTTTTATTGAAAACGCCCATCTCTCTATTTCTCTGCACTATGGTGGAACTAAGCATGCACGATTGACTGAGTGAAATAGCTGCCTATTGTTTTCATACGACTCTAGAGATACACTCTTTATTCTGAGGGAGCAAAGTTGTCATGTTTATGCGGTTGTCAGAAACTAATCCCTTCTTGTCTAAATCAGGATGGTTAACCCTTTCCTGAACATTCCAGAAAATGTCTAGTGAACTCTGAGCTAGCTAGCAAAACTAATTAAGTCTAACATAGTCAGTAGAGACCTAGATAACCTCAGTCCTGTAATGATGTGAGCAGTCTAGTACTTGGGTGTGGGTGGAGCTAAGGGGTTGGGGGAAGAGGAGGAGCCAGGGCAGTAAAGGGACAGTTAGAGTAGGGACAGGGACGAGTAAGGAGTGCTTCAATAAAGCTCCATGAACAATAAGCAAGTGTCTGTCATCATTGCCTGCACAACACTACAGCTGGCGACGAGGGTGGGATGCTGTAACCTGCCATCCCTGAATGACTAATGAGAAACGTCCTGTCCCGGGCAGCACGAGAGAAGTGGTCGCCGTCGCGACACGTGTACCCCAGAGAAACCGCCGCCTGAAGCCAAAGGCCAGCGGTAAGCGCCTCAGCTCGCGATTCATTGATCGCGTGGAGCCCTGCCTGACCAGCGTGATCGAGCGCTGGGAACAATCGGAGCCGAGCACTACTTCGCGCCAAAGTTGGGAGCTCACCCCAGATGCGTGCGACTTGGCACAGCGTCGGAAATGGCCCGAGAGTGAAGAAGTGAAGTCGGGAGCCCACCCCGAGCCTACCTGGATGGTCCAGCAAGTAAGGGTGTGTGGAGCATTGCCACCGTGTTGCTGCCTGCAAGACCGGCTATTCGGTGAGTCCCGGTGACTGAATCAGCTTGAAGGTAATGAATGAAGCTGAAATCTCACGGGAACCGAGATTTCCTTAGCGGCGGCCATCTTAGAATCAGGCAGCCAATAGGACATCCCCTGTGTGCGGAGCGCAAGCGGGCATTTTGAGGTCAGGCAGTACAAGACATCACGAAACAAGCACTGGTAAATGCAAAACAAGCATTGGCGAAGACAAGAAGTAAGCAAACAAGCATTGGTAAATGCAAAACAAGCATTGGCGAAGACAAGAAGTAAGCAAACAAGCATTGGTAAATGCAAAACAAGCATTGGCAAAAGCAAGAAGCAAGCAAATAAGCAGTGGCAAAGACCAAACAAGCATTGGCGAAAACAAGAGGCAAGCAAACAAGCATTGGTAGATGCAAAACAAGCATTGGCAAAAGCAAGAAGTAAGCAAACAAGCATTTGTAAATGCAAAACCAGCATTGGCAAAAACCAAACAAGCACTGGCAAAGACAAGAGGCCAGTAAACGAACATTGGCAAAAGCACAACAAGCATCGGCAAAGGCAAGAAATAAGCAGACAAGCAGTGGCAAAGAGCAACAAGCACAAGTAAGTGGAGAGTGTCATTGACACAACCGTACTGAAATGTCGAATTCACCACACCGGAATGGCGACGGTGCAGCAGCAACCGCACCAGTTGCGACGGGAGTTTCACATCTGCTCCCCCCAGAACCACTGACTCTGGTAGCTGGCGGAAGCATGGGCCCCATATGGCAAGAGTGGTTCGAAGACTTTGAGGAATTTATTGAAGGATCAAAAGTCACAGGAGACAGAGATAAGCTAATTGCACTGCGCAATCTGGTGGGAAAAGAAGTCTGCAAACTGATTAAAGAGTTGCCAACAGACGATACAGGAACATATAACAAAGTGCGAGAGGCGTTAAACAAAAAGTTCTTACACAAAAGAAACGTGGATTATGAGAGATACATCTTCCATCAGGCCCGTCAAGAGAAGGAGGAAATGATGAGCACATTCATCTCTAGGCTACGCCGGCTGTCTCGGTATTGCAACTTTGACGCGTTCTCAACGGAGGATGCCATCCGACTGCGAGTCATTGATGGTTGTCACTCAGAGACACTTCAAAGGCGGTTGGTGAGGAAAAGCCATAATCTCGATGAGATTGAGGAGATGACCAGGGTGCATGATCAGGCGGAGGAACATGCCAAAAGAATGGAGACAGGGCGTAGTGAGAGAAGAGAACAAGCATATTGGATGCAAGCCAAAAACACTTGCAGAAGATCAAAAGATCGACAGAGAAGGTCCCGACCGGCATCCCGTCATCAATACACAGGACATAGACACTATGAGTCTGGCCGGAGAGACAAGGAACCAGATCGCTCAAGAAAATGTTATCGATGTGGGTACGACTTCCCGCACATAGATGTGTGTCCAGCAATGGGTCAACAATGCTGAAAGTGTGAACGGAAAAATCACTTTGAGGTGATGTGTGGAGTATATAGCAAAGAAAGAATGAGTGAAGCTACAAGGTCGTCTTGCCCGGATACGAGGCGACATCATGCGAAAGCAGTACAGGATCGAGCAATGTCATACTCCGGCTCTTCTCACTCCAGCAGGGAGTCTCGCAAGTCCCAATGGATGAGAAGGTCACCGAGAAGGTGGCCGTCGAGAGAATCGAGATCGGCATCTCTGGAATCAGAATACACGGATGAATATGTCTGCATGGTAGCAGACCCAGATCAACTAAAGAAATATCCCCAATTAGATATAAGTGTGGGAACGCATGCGACCAAATTTGTTTTAGACAGCGGGGCGTCACTAAATGACATCCCTGTGACCGGCACATGTCAGAGTGTTGACCTGGATGTAAAAAAAAAACCTTCCATGTCTGGGCAAATTTGCAACGACACTCCAACACAAATCCACCTCTGTGCCGGCATACAATCACGTCATTGAAGGTCTGGAGGCTGATTGCCTCCTCACTCATTTGGGTTTGTTTCGATACAAACAGCTGAGTTTTGGCATCTCCTCTGCGGCGGAAATCTTTCAAGAAGTCATTCGTCAGACCATCAGACACATACCAAATATGCTGAACTACAGCTACGACATCTTGGTGTATGGGTCAAACACCCACGAACATGACAAAGCATTAGATCGGGTATGCCATGCTTTCCTGGAAGCTAACCTTACCCTCGATAAGGACAAGTGTGAGTTCCATCAATCCACTCTTAAATTCTTCAGACAAGTTTTTGTGGGGGCCGGGATGAAGCCTGACCCTGAGAAAGTGACAGCACTCAATGACACCAAGAGCCCCCAAGATGTGAGTGACATCCGATCTTTTCTGGGCATGGCAAGTTATTGTGCCAGATACATAAAAGATTACGCCACCATCAATCACCCACTACGAGCCCTCACCAAGCAAGGGCAACCGTTCGTTTGGAGTCCCCAGTGTGAGCGGGCATTTCAAGAAATTAAACAAGCTGTTGAATCAGCGGACAACTTGGCCTACTTTAGCCCCAAGAGGAAGACGGAGATAACAGTGGATGCGAGCCCAGTGGGACTGGGTGCAATCCTGGCTCAGTATGACAATGACACTGATCAACGACACATTGTGGCTTACGCCAGCGGCAGCCTATCGGACACTGAGCAGGCCTATTCCCAACCCGAGAAAGAGAGCCTTGCGGTTGTATGGGCCTGCGAACATTTTCATGTATTCATCTATGGCAAATATTTTACCATGGTGACTGACCACCAGGCAATCGTCACCATCTTTGGAAACCCCATAGCCAAGATGCCACCTCGAATTGAACGTTGGGGTTTGCGCTTACAAGAATACACCTACACAATAATACACAAACCGGGGAAGTCAGCGAATCCCGCGGATTACATGTCCCGACACCCTTAAGCATCCCAGATCTCACCTCCCTCAATAGCTGAAGAATACATACACTTTGTAGTGGGCATAGACCGGCCCCGGCTGTTCCTCTGGAAGCAATACAGGAAGCCACTGCACAAGACAACATCCTTCAGAAGGTGGTGCGTTGACTGCGGACACACCGCTGGAGACATGACAGTGAGGAAGAAAGGAATGATCCTCAAGTCCGCCAAGAGATGCAAGCTTTCAGGCACATCAGTGAAGAGTTATCTGCCACCTCAGAGGGGCTCCTACTGAGAGATCATCGGATCGTCATCCCGAGGCAGTTATGTCAAGCCGTTATCAACCTAGCCCACGAGGGCCACCGTGGAGTGGTCGCGACGAAAAGAGCTCTCCGAGAACGAGTATGGTTTCCACTGCTTGATCAAATGGTGGAGCTCACCTTGCAGGACTGTCCCCAGTGTCAATTGGCTTGGTAGTTTGGTTTGCCCTGTTCCCATCATGCACTGGAACAGGAATAGACTAATTTGCATATAGACAGGTTCTGAGCTGGGATGGTGCAGTGAGCTAAAAAACGGTGTTGGATCTAGCCCTGATCTCTTGACTGGGTGAGAGTATTCTGCTTAATTCAGAAACTCTGTCCATCACCACCCCTTGTTGTTAAATATTTTGTCCACCCTAAGCGTGGAAGGGTATACTCAGATGTGAGTCCCTTGCTCATTGCACCATCAGGATTCAAGCAAGCCGGGCCGACGACGGCTGAAATGCCAGAAACCGGTCCCCGGAAGCTTGTTTCCTTCCCAGTTTAAGAATTGGCTTGGTAGTTTGGTTTGCCCTGTTCCCATCATGCACTGGGACAGGAACAGACTAATTTGCATATAGCCAGGTTCTGAGCTGGGATGGTGCAGTGAGCTAAAAACCGGTGTTGGATCTAGCCCTGATCTCTTGACTGGGTGAGAGTATTCTGCTTAATTCAGAAACTCTGTCCATCACCACCCCTTGTTGTTAAATACCCAGTGTCAATTGGTCAGTCACGGAGATCCTCCAGCTCCCCTCCAAATGACCAAGCTACCCAGTGGGGTATGGCAAGAACTTGCCATGGACGTTTATGGACCCCTCCAGTCTGGCAAATATGTCTTGGCAATTATGGACGAATACTCGAGGTTTCCAATAGCACAGTTTGTATCCTCCACCAATGCCTCCAGCACGATTGCTGTACTAGATGAAGTATTCGCCGCCTGGGGTGTCCCCAAGGAACTCAAGACGGATAATGGTCCTCCATTTAATGGACATGAATTTGGTGAGTTCGCGAAGCACCTCAACTTCAGGCATCGCAAGATCACGCCTCTGTGGCCACAGGCCAATGGCATTATTGAAAGATTCATGGCAACTTTAAAAAAGACATTTCAACAAGCTACCTTGGACAAAAAGGACTTGCAAGTGGCTCTCAATGAGGTCCTGAGAGCGTATCGAACGACACCACATGCCACCACAGGAAAGTGTCCTGCCACGCTCATGTTGGGCCGACCCATCAGAATACGAATCCTGACATGGGAAGGAGCGTTGCGACCAGTGTCTCCAGCACGTGTCCATCAAGAGCTGGCACTGGCTGATCGAGCCGGCAAGAGCAAAATGAAATCCTATGCAGACACTTGGAGAAGAGCAAAATCTCCATCCTTTCACGAAGGAGACTGTGTAGTGGTCAAACAAGACCAGCTAAAGAAAACAGACTGTACATTCAAAGATGAACCCTTGGTAATCACTCAGCAGAAGGGTACAATGATCACTGTGGAGTCAGAAAAGAGACGGATTACCCTAAATGTTTCGCATTCTCAAAAGTGCACCCCTGCCATGAAAGAAGCTCTTGACAGAACAATATATCAACGAGATGCAGAGAGACCTAATCAAGTGGTTGCAGTACAGAGACCCGAAACTCAGCTAGAAGCTGCGTCTGAAGATGTAGGCGTGAGTCTCCGACCTCGACGGAACATTCAAAAACCCAAGAGGCTAATTGAAGAAATCTGATCAAGTCAGTTGTTTCATTTGTTAACAAAGGGGTAGATGTAATGATGTGAACAGTCTAGTAGTTGGGTGTGGGTGGAGCTAAGGGGTTGGGGGAAGAGGAGGAGCCAGGGCAGGAAAGGGGCAGTTAGAGTAGGGACAGGGACGAGTAAGGAGTGCTTCAATAAAGCTCCATGAACAATAAGTAAGTGTCTGTTATCATTGCCTGCACAACACTACAAGTCCTACGTCTACACTGCTGTTTATGTTATTCCAATGTGCAGAGCCTATTGGGAATATAGGAACTACACTACATGGCGCCCTACGTTTTGGTAAGGCGATAAAACTAACGCAAGACACTAGAGTAAATCAGTCGTGCTTTTCACACAGACCCCTTTCTCCTGTAAAAAACTCCCAATAGACGTCTGGAGTGGGTGAAAGGTTAACAACCGCCGGAACTTAGTAGGATGAAAATCCTATGTATTAGTTCTTGGTTTAGTCAACGTTGAAGGATACAGTGTTTCAAAATATTGTGCACCTAATCGTTCTTTCCTTGAAACTTGATCTGCAACAAAACTTTCTGTCAGTAAGATGGGAGAAAGTGAAGACGATAGGGAACAAGCTAGAATAACAGCTCAACTCATAGCAGATGACACAACCATCCAAGAAACTGATCCGAATGCTATACTCATTTCGGTCAACATAAGAAGAACTATAACTCTTAAACTAATAGAAAAGGGACTATCACCCAAGGTGGTACGGTCATATTCGTGATAGAGGCACATGAGTATCGACAGACAGAGGTATTCTACACATGGATACATTTTCCAGCAGCTCACACTGTGACAAAAGATTTCCACTATTACAAAATAGAGGAACCTGCGGATATATACACTCCTTTCGAGGACGTTGAAATCCCACTAACTTACCAAGAGCACCTGCTCGGGTTTAAAGGCGCCCTAAAACATCAAAATCACATCACCAGGCACGGTCCACTAGGTAGACCAGGAGCCACGGGCCGGTTCTAGCCAGCTACGCAACACACCCAGACATTGAAACAAAAGCATATAGAGAATTAGTTCAATTGGCAAGGGACGATATAGAGTACCTCCAGAAATTGAAGGAGACAGATATAACAGACCAACCATTTGAACTTGCCAGAATCATAATAAAATCCTATGAAGAGCTAGGAAGAGATAGTTTGGGTGGGAAACCAGTAAAACCCCAACTAACTGAAAATCCTGAAAAAACATTTATTAAAAATAATTTAAATACTCCAAAAAAGGGTTGGGAGGGTAATAAACAATCCACTCCCAAGGAAAAGCGTTTCCAGTCCAGAGAAAGGTCTCCTCAACGGAGAGAAAGATCTCCTGGCCGAGGAGGCAAGTCTCCCCAAAGGGAACCCTCTGAGAAAAGATATAGCCTTAGAGATAGGGATAAATTGAGAAAACCTGATAGATATCAAGATATTGATACACGTCCCTCTCGATCTTTTAAGACTTCCTCACAGAAATCGGAAAGAAGAGGACGGTCAGAACACAAGGAAGAGCACGTCAAGTCCAAAGACAAAGAACCTGCTCATCAAAGTAAAAAATCAGAATTTCCCTGAAAGAAGGTAGCAAGTATTAAAATTAAACATGCCGAGGATTCTGAGGACACAACTGAAAAATGGAGAGTGGGCCCAGACAATGCTAGACAGCGCAGCAGAAGTGACAATAGCTCGCAAGATCCTGATGAATCTTCTGGAGACAGAGGACACGAATTAATACATTCAGGTGGAAACTGCAGACACACGAGTTAGTGTGCCCCATACACTATATGAAATAACATTACGTATAGAGGGAGATAAAACTAGGAAAATAAAAGGTCTCTTTTGGGAGAAACTTTCTAAAGGCTATGACATCCTGTTAGCTGAAAAAGATTGGCCACCAGAGTTTGTCAGGGAGTGCCCTCATGGCGAAGAAATGATTATGCCTGCCTTCTCAAATCATATTCTGATTCATAAAAAATACACATTGGCAAGAAAATGGGCAGTGGCCCAAGCCCCTGCATTATACAAAAATCATGTAGGATGGGATGAGGATTCTCCTCCCCACAAAATCCAGTTAAAAAGTCAACCCACTGCGCAAAGGCAGTACCCAGTTAAACAAGTAGCTAAAAAGCAAGTCAGGGAGACCTTAGATCAACTTGAATATCAAGGGGTGATCGAAACATGCATCTCACAAATGAACAATCCTTTGTTTCCTGTCTCCAAGCCAGACGATTCATATCGCCTAGTTTTGGACTACAGACATTTAAACTCCTGCTGTAAAACTTTTGCAGTACAAAACTCACACAGTGCAGCACTAATGAATAACATTGTGCGCAAAAAAATATAAAACAACATTAGATATCTCTAATGAATTCTTCTGTCAAAACATAGCACCTGAAAGCAGGTATTTGACCGCTTTCTCAATAATGGGGTCGCAAAAACAATTTTGCCGACTCCCACAGGGATTCAAGAATAGCCCAGGATTATTCTCAGCAAGGGTAACAGAGTTACTACAAATATATGAAGATGAGGCATTATCATATGTCGATGACATCTATCTTACAGACGATAACCTGGAGACTCACTTAAAAAGAGTGAACACCATAATACTTGGGTTCGCATCAGAGGGTTACAAATTCAACTTTAAAAAGTCAAGAATTGCCCATCTAACAGTCCTATTTTTAGGATATGAATTATCAAGTGAAGGCAAAAGCCTGGCAGACAACTTCCAAGGGAAGGGTGCAGTACTCCAAGCACCAAAACGCTGAACAATTTACAATCAATACTAGGCTTCCTGAATTTCGGTAGAACATACATTCTAAATTATGCAGAGAGGGTTAAACCTCTCTATGAATTAATAAACTACACTACTACTACAAACAAACATGTTAGCTAAAACAAAATTGCAAACTCGTGAAAACGTACGCAACCTTGTAATCCGAGTCATCCCAGGAAAATGCGGATTCACATACCTGACCTCTAATGAGGGAGAAACGGTACCTATAGCTTACAAATCACATTTGTACACTCAAGCTGAAATGAAATTCAGTTCTACAGAAAAAAATCTGACTGTGGTTCAAACTGCTGTAGCAAAAGAAAGAGCCCTAGCCCAAGGCAAGAGAATAACTGTTTATACAGCAGAATCAGCCCTTGAGGCATTAACAAGTCCACGCAATCTGCATACAGTGGCATTAGATCCAAAATGGATACAATGGGAAAATTCTCTTGCTATAGAAGGCGTGAAATACTATTTGGACCCGAAATTGAAAAAACTAGATGATCTAGAATATGAACAAGATTATCCTCAGCCAATCGAAATTCTGCCTCTAGAACAATATACCTGCATAATCTATATGGACAGATTCGCACAACACTACGATGTAGATAAAAAATCCTACAATGCAGCGTGCGCGATTGTCAAAGGTCGCTGGCGCTCTGGTAAATTCAGACCTATGATTACCAAAACTGAATCACTCAGAAACTGTTCAGCTGAAATAAGATCTTTGAAGATGGCGCTTGAAAATGGCGATCGCGAATTCCCCACACTAATAGTGTGCGATTCGCATTTCTGCGTCGTCATACAACAGTGACATGCAGACATGGAGCAAAAACGGTTACAAAGATGACACAGGTGCCACAATAAAGCATAAAACGCTTTGGGAACAAGTAGTTCTTTTAAAGAAAGAACTACAAAAGACTCACGTGATACATGCACTGAGTCATCAACGTGATGGCGTTCACGTTGCAGGGAATTAATTGGCTAACACAGCCACAGCGGAAGCGGTTCAACCGGCTTCCGTAGCCACAAAAAAGCGTTCAGAAAAACACATAGATGGAGAAACCATGCTGGCAGTAAAAGCCTCATTAAAAGGCGATTATGCAGCATTACCTCTCAACTATCCACTCAGTAATACATACATAATTGATGCAAACTCCGGTCCTTTTGCTCAAATCCCTGGAGTGGGGGATAGAGTAATTCCAAACACGAACCGGAGAGTTTTCTTGATTGAAGACGCACACATGGGACTGGGTCCGAGGCACCAACAGATCTTGAAATCTCTAATAGAATTACAATCAGAATACTGGTGGCCGGGGATGAGCTTGCAAATTTACAAATTTGCAATGGATTGTCCAGACTGCAACAGAGATCGCAGTTGTGAACCGGACCAGACTATTACCAGGACACCTTTATTAGAAAGCATCAGGCAATCTATAACGCAGAAATCCAACCGGAGAAATGCGTCCCCATAATTTTTAAGACAAAATTAACTTGAAAATGTAGACCCCAGCGCTCGGCTGACGCCAGAACTGTTATAAAATATTTGCGAGTCTTTATCGGCACATACGCAATTGGCATGCTACATTGTGATCAGGGTCCTGCGTTTAGCTTTCGAGCTTACAAAGAGGCCATGACTAGCATGGGCATTGCATTGCGGTACTCTTCTCCCTTTCATCCTGAGGAAAATGCAGTAGTGGAAAGAAAAAACCGTGACATAAAGCAATCTATAACGGCGAGGGTATTAGGTTCGGGTGATGGGTGGGTCAAACATGTAATAAGTGTCCAACGTAGTCTTAATAACATGCCAAGAAATTCTCTAGGAGGTATTAGTCCGTACAAACTTTTGTTTGGTACTAGAATGATTATCCAGGATCTGGATCGTCAAACTTCAGTGGTAGAAGAAAAAACCTTTGATATCAAAGATCGCTTGGCTGTTTTACAGGACTTGAATGAAACAAGAAAGAGTCTAAGTAACATAAAGTTTAAGCCAAAAACCACTGAAGAACCACATGTCCCAGCAAGACCTGTCTGGATTCCGAAGATTGGGGATCTGGTCAGAGAAAAGATGCCGGTGAAGAAGGAATTTGGGCCTTCTTACAGAAAAGCAGTACCTGTCTTAGCTGTCAGCGGAACAAGATCAGTAGTACTACAGCCACTTGCTGGTAAAAAGGAAAACAGAATTGTTTCCATCGATCTGGTGAAACCACAAACATGTGGCCGATAATAAATAGCAGGCCCAGTGGACTACCAAGAAATAGCAGAACACCAAACTTTGCTACAATTCAAGAGGTTCAAACTGAGAGACTAATCACATTTGATAAACCTGCAGCGAATAACAAGGGACTATGCAACAAAGCCATGGAACTTGTGCCTCTTGAAAACCAAATTGCAACAATTCCTGAAGATACACCAATCTACAACGATGTGGCATCAGAATATACAAATGTAACAAAAGAAATTGCAAAGATCAATGGAAATCCGGAAGCAATTCCACAAATTGACAGAACAGCATCTGGCTATTTTATCAACTTTGATGACTTTCCGATGATCCAAGTGAACATGGAGACAAGCCAGCAACAAAAACTTTCAAAGAAAAAATTACCGAGCTTTTTCACCAACTAAAAGAAACATATCTGATTTCACCATGGATTGAATTTTGGACTGTGTTAGGTGTACTTTTCCTCCTGCTTTGGCTCATCATGGTTTTGCGCTTGGGTAGATTTATTGATGGAAAATATAGTACAATAGACACAGCAAGTCAGAGCATCAACTTGGTCTTAAAGTCTCACAGATCCTCTCACATCGAGAAAAGAGAACTATGATCAGTGAACATCACAGCCAATCCAATACCTGGTGGTATAGCATGGGACAGAACTAACTATGATATATATGGCCCGATTGAGATCTTGAAGTATCCACACCAGTTTAAGGTTTCCTTAAGTGACTTTGTGATACCAAGTTCTTTTTCTGATGATTGGGACTTTGAAAATATAAATAATATGATGTCAGATTTAGTAATGTCAGCTAAATTCACAGAACATGATTATTTACAGGGTTCATCAAATTATGAAGAATTATACCGTTACAATCACTATGGTCATCACTATTTGCATAAATCTGCACAACCTAGAAATGTTTTTAATTACAATCAATGGGAAGATTGTCCAACTTTGCCAAAAGGCAGCTCGAAGACATTCTATGAGAAATTTCCATACTTCTCATGGTTTAACAATAGTGATCCAGAAACGTTTTATTTTAAAATGTTAAACAAAACAGGAATGAAAACAATGTTGACAAATACTAAATTGATTTATTCTGAAAAATGTTATGACAAAATGTCTACATCTGGTTTTGAGTTCTGGAAAAATAACATTGAAACAAAAACCATCTGGGGAACAAAAGACTGGCAGGTACAAGGTCTAGAATCATTATTCAGAGCCTGCATGATCCCAGAACAAATTATGTTCCTGAATGATACCATTCAACAAACTACTTGTCTTGGCCTAGCTAAGATAAAAGACTTAAACAAACCGTCTATTCCAAAACCCATACCTGATAGCAATAATACTACGGATGTGGAAATAGACGTATCCCATATTTTTCACCAAAACAGAACAAATCCTGATTGTAAAAAATGGTTGATCTGGCCCACAGACACAAACAACTGTCAAGATAGATTCGTGAACAAAAAACAGGGGTTAAAAATGACCAGGCCAGACCCAAGATATTCCCAGAGACAACATCCAGGGATAGTTACAACATTCAGTGTAGGGAAATTATGCCTTGAGTGGCTACAGAAATCCACACTGGCTGAAATTAAGCAACACTTGACTTTACTTAAAGACGGTGCTGACTTGCGAGATTTCATAATGGGACCTCGCAAACAGCGTCAAAAACGTTTCATAGCGGCCGGTATATACGCTGCATACAACGAAGCTTGGAAAGTAATGCAAATTGAAAAAATACGAGAAATTGATTGTATACATTTGGAAAAATCACTTTCTGTAGTGGACAATGGGTTAACGACTCTGTCCTCCAGAATATATTCACTGGACAGTATTGTATCATCTGCCTTTGATATAATAGAGCAAGACTTACTAATGTTACAACATGGTCAGTCCCAATTGCGTTCTATTGTACAGCTTGGCTGGACGTTGCAAAACCTACGTTCAGGCTGCGTGCCATGGCGTCTAATCAACGTAACGTCATTATTTTCTATCTTTAACCTTACTGATAAACAAATCAGTTTGGCACAAAAAGAAGCAGATTATACGATTCTGAGCATTGAAAAACTTGAGAGATTACCAATGACAATGTCAGAGAGACCTGTCATTGAATGGATAATACACGGAACAATTACAATTCCGATAACAACTTTCCAGTTTAAATATTGCCAAGAATATATACCAGCAGGCCAGTATGAAAGGTTGGGTAAAGGATACATCAAATCAACCTGGGATTTACCTTACACACACAAATGTTATAGTGAAGGGAAAAAGGAGGTATTCCTTAGTGGAAATAATTGTAAACAAGCATTTGCAATGCAATAGGTCTCGTATTAGGAAAGTTTGAGCTATTGGTATTGTAAATGACACATTTTTTATTTAGGTTTTGTTTTTGAAAATAGCTAAATTAATAGCTTTGTCATTTACCATGCCAATAGTTATAACGTTCGCAAATGTGACACCTATAGCATTTGTAATGCAATATGTGTTGTATTTACGTGACTTACATGTATTGATATTACAAATAACAATGGTTTTTATTTTTTTTAAATAATTAATACTTAAATAAAAGTCTGATGCCTGATGTCTGTGGTTGTCTGACGCTTGTGGATGCCTGACGCTTGTGGATGCCTGACGCTTGTGGATGTCTGACGCCTGATGCTTGTGGACGTCTGATGCTTGTGGATGTCTGATGTTTGCTGATGTCTGATGCTTGTGGATGTCTGATGCTTGCGGATGTCTGATGCTTGCGGATGTCTGATGCTTGTGGATGTCTGATGCTTGTGGATGTCTGATGCTTGTGGATGTCTGATGCTTGTGGATGTGACGCTTGTGGATGTCTGACGCTTGTGGATGTCTGACGTTTGTGAATGCTTGACGCTTGTGGATGCCTGACGTTTGTGAATGTCTGATACCTGATGTTTGTGGATGTCTGACGCTTGTGAATGTCTGATGTTTGTGAATGCTTGACGTTTGTGGATGCCTGACGCTTGTGGATGCCTGACGCTTGTGGATGCCTGACGCTTGTGGATGCCTGACGCTTGTGGATGTCTGACGCTTGGGTTGCCATTTGTTTACAGCGACTGGTATTAGCATAATTCCTAAGCCAAGGCACACCAAATAACGGTGATGCTCTTCATAGCAGGAAGCAGTAAGTGCGTTTTACTTCACCAATGCCCGAGAAATATTTCAAAGCCAATTAGCTTTTGTGTTCTGGGCTTTAATTTCGACAGAAGGGGCCCAGTGGAAAGATCTCAGTGTTTACATTCTACCATGCACTGTAAGATTGCAAATCGTTTCAAAGGCATTGTTCTCTGCACCACAATTTCCAAACTCTGATCAAAGCAACAGCATGGGGGCTCGATCTAAAAATGGTAGGAAAAGACTAGGAGATGTGTTGTGGCTGCCTGCTGTTCATATGGCGTCGCTGGTCTTGTTCCTGTGAAGCTTGGCGACAACAACTTGTTAATTTATGTTAGTAGGAGCGCCCCAGGCCATGATGTCGGCTCTTGAAGGACCTGCCTTATGGGAATAATGGGGGGTGGGGGTGGGGCAGGGGTTTGCTGCGCTCTGTGCTCCTTCAGTCACTGGCCCCTTTGCTAAGACTGTGGAAATGTAGTCTGTTTTCCAATGTGATTTTCTGTGAAGTGCACCTCGAGTCCCCAAAGCTCCAAATTCTTTGTGTGACCGCCATGTTAAAGTGAGAGTTCAAAGGTTATCTCAATACACGCTGGGGATGAGTGTTTATGTGCTTGTCCCAAGACGTCAGGATCTGCACGACTTCAACATGTCTGTTATTTTAATGACGTACCAGCTGCTTCCTTTGGGCGTTTATACAAGCACAGGGTTTGCATGTAATTAGCGCGTGTGTTTAGCCCCCTCCAAAACAAGTGTGTGTGTGGGGGAAGGGAGATCACGGTGGCCTGAAGCTGAGCAGTTCTTCAGAACTCCCCGCAATGGTGGCTCACGGGTCGCTGCAAGGGAAAGGGTGAATGCAGGAACACATAAAGCATGAATATTTACTGCAAGTAGAAATTCAACAGCCCCAAACCTCACTTCTGTTGAATAAAAGACTTGCATTGGGCAAGCTAAAGAAGTGTTCATTTTAAGAAGGTTGGTTGTTGCATGTGTTAGTACTCAAATTAACACAATTCTTTACTGCTGCCCATTTGCAAATAGGCTTGGTGCACTCATGTGAGATATCAGATTCACTCAACTGTGGCTGTAGCTCGAAACACCAAAGGCACAGGCTGGTTTGTCGCTTGTTTTGATGTCTGCAGTACCAGACCTCCAGTCTTGCAATTTGAGCTTCACCACTTACTCAACTGTGTGACCCTGGGCAAATTACTTTCTTTCCCTGTGTTTAGTTTTCTTACCGATAACAATTGTAAGCATTTATTTCAGTTTCAAGCACTAGACTTACATAGATTAGAAAGATGCCATCTTTTTACGTTTTAACATCCATATCAATTCTTTACTGCTGCCCATTTGCAAATAGGCTTGGTGCACTCATGTGAGATATCAGATTCACTCAACTGTGGCTGTAGCTCGAAACACCAAAGGCACAGGCTGGTTTGTCGCTTGTTTTGATGTCTGCAGTACCAGACCTCCAGTCTTGCAATTTGAGCTTCACCACTTACTCAACTGTGTGACCCTGGGCAAATTACTTTCTTTCCCTGTGTTTAGTTTTCTTACCGATAACAATTGTAAGCATTTATTTCAGTTTCAAGCACTAGACTTACATAGATGAGAAAGATGCCATCTTTATTTGGTTTTAACATCCATATCAATATATGTTAGGCCATAGATTTAGCAGCACTTTCCTTTTTTGTGTGATTTGTGCATCACAGTAACATTGGGTCCTACTATGAAATCAGCAGTGTTTGTCCTTGTTATGGAAATATATATTTACAAAATGTGTCAGTTTTGGCGTCCTATTTTTGGCCAGATAGTTTCATTCAACAGGGTACCTCGTTTCTGTAAGGATATCGCCTATTTATACGATTACTAATACTACTTATTTGCGTCACATGCTCCACATGACAGCTTCAAAGCGCTCTGATAAAGCCCAAAAATCAGCATACTGGCAGAGTCGCTACATTAGACAGTGCACAGCTGAAACTCCATAATGCCAGACTAACGCATAGTTGTTTGGGACACAGCAAGACCTTTACGTTTTTATCCTGGGTTTGTGCTTACTCGGACGCTTTGTAATTGCTATTGGTTGTTGAAGAGCTGGGCAGTTAATGTTTAATTTTGCTATCACAGAGCGGGATTAGCAAACTCAGATGTTGATATTCATTCATTGTAGACATCTGCGCAGGTTTCAGCAAATGTATAATATAATAGAAAGTTACACTCAAGTTACATTTAACTTTACTCTTACGTGCACAGCTCACTGAATGAAGCTGATGGGGTTTCTCAAGTAAAAGCGGGTGCAATGCTAAAATATGAACTGTAGCCCTCGGGGGCAGTACGGTTGCGAGGCGCTATGAGCTATAGGCACCATTGGTGATTGTGTGCGCCCGTGTTGTTTAAGTAAAAACAGGCACTAAACATGAAGTGCAGCGCCCAGGGGCGGGAGGGGGATGATGGCTGCAAAACACGGGCGTTATTGTTGTACGCATATGTGTTAATGGAAAAGCAGGCACTATATTAAAGATCAAACATGGAGCGCGATCTGGGAAAAAAAGGCTTTACCTACACAATGTCCCCTCGCAAAAAACACAGCAGAAGGAGTGCAGGGGGCTAAAAAGAGTGGACAGTGGTAGGGGGTTTCAGATGAATTACAAAGAACGGACAGCTGGAGGACACCGGGGGTGGGTTAAACAGAATGGACAGCTTGAGAAGGGTGGGGGTTGGTTTAAACCGAAGAGACTGCAAAAGGAGGGCGGTAGGTTAAACAGACAAATGGTCAGAGAATGGCGGGCTGGCATAACAGAACAGATAGTCAGAGAAGTGAAGGGGGTTGGGGAAACAGAACGAACAGCGGGAGAAGGGCGGGGTGAGGAAGAGGTACTATAGACACATGCACTCTACAAGAGTGTATGTGCAAAAGTTAAACAAGCCCCTGTTGGATAACTGATGGCATCAGTCCGCTGTCACAAATGTTTTCACGACAAAATGACTTGCACAGTTTCCTGCTGCACTATATGTTGCAGAGATCGCATTTATGCGTGCTTGTTGGTCGTGAGGTTAACCTGTGTAGGATGTAAAGCTGCAAACGTGTAATTAGAATCCGGGAAATGTTCTAACCTCGGTGATTTGTTTTGAATTGCCGCCCACAGTTCGTTTAAACACTGCCACACCTTTGTCCACTTGTAGCAACGCTAGCTAATTACCACAGAAACTCCGCAGGGCAAGGCCTACAAAGCAGGAAATGTATACGTTAATTAGTTAACAACATACACCGCCAGTGCGCGTGCAGAGTCGTCTCTCCCTTTCTCAATTGTTTTAGGTTATATTTATTTGCTTAAATAAGCAGTGTTTTCAGTATATTTTACAGAACCAATGCATAGAGCAAGCAACACAGTGTGTTTTTTTTTATCAGCTACACCGAGAAATCGTGCAGAGTTCCATAAAAAGACAAGGAACTCCAAAGTCTTCTGATCTGCCACAACCACGCACAGTGAAAGTGCTTCAAGTGGTCGCGATAAAAAAACAAGTTTGGACCCCTCAAAAGGCGGATGAGAACCGGTTTGCGTGCTCTGCTGGGATTGAGAGGAATTTTCTCCGTCCATGGCCAAGAAACAAACAAGCGTGGGAGGGAAGAAGATAAGGCTGAAAGAGTGTAGGGCATAGGCAGGAAACCTGGGGCGGGAGGAGATGGGAGCAGAGATGGACATTGGGGCACGGGACGTAGATACGGTTTATTAATTTAGTAATTCCTCAGAGAGAACGTATTCCTCATTCTGCAACATTGGAGCACAAGTGCGGTGGAGCCCAAGAGGCCAGGGTCAAACT
Source organism: Lissotriton vulgaris (assembly GCF_964263255.1). Classification (NCBI taxonomy): domain Eukaryota; kingdom Metazoa; phylum Chordata; class Amphibia; order Caudata; family Salamandridae; genus Lissotriton; species Lissotriton vulgaris. Next base: position 129,917,687 of record NC_141688.1, read on the forward strand.
GTGCATCTGAATGAAAAGCTGTGCCCGCGTGTGGGTGCAGGGTACCGAGCGAGGCAATGGGAGGGTGGGGAGGTGGCACAGAGAAAATGGGACAGACAGACTCTGGACGCTTAACGGCAACAGGCTGGGACTTATGATTTAAACAAGGGAAGGTTAACACTAGAGGGTGCGCTGTAATCTGAGGGCTGGTTGAGACCGGGAAGTGAAAATGCACACAATCTTGCGGTGAGGGAGGGAGGTTGCTCTGTGGTGGGGGGAGGGAATTAAAGCGTGGGCGTGCTGAAATTGAACCCTTTGAAGTCACGGCCTGCAGCCGTGAATAAGTGACGGCGGGGGGCGGGGCAGCGGAAGCCTTTGATGTGGCAAATGCTGCTGGCAGGGGAAAGCCTGTGTGGAAATGCAAGCTCGTGCACGAAGGAGCTTGTGGTCACGTGATTTCACGTGAACTTTCGAAAATCCGCATCGTAAAAAGTCAGCTTTTGGGTTGACAACAATAGGTTCGAGTAAACTCGACCTAAAAATCACTAAGCGGTACACTTCTGTGTCAAGGTATTAACTTGCATGGAGCCTGCGATGGGTCTTCAAATAACCTTTCATGTCACCTGCAAGGCACTCCTGCAAAACAGATAGAGCCATTTTTCAGACCACTTTCTAACAGTAGCTACGTTTTAATAAATGACCACAGCTGTTGTGGAATGGTGCCAGGAGAATGCTATCTTGTAACTGTAACTTCCAGGGTAGTTTGCTGTATGCAAGTATTGTATCCAAACAGCAATCCAGACATGGAGGCAGCAATATGGCATTATGTGAATATCTCTTCTATTCGAATTGATACTTTGAGCAGAATGAAGTCTATTCTTTTACAGACTACTGTGCCTCTGACCTCGTCCAAAGAAACGTGTGAACTGCAAGTTGCAAGGACAGCAGCAGAGATACATACCCTTTTATCGACAAATTGCCCCGTGCATTTCGTAGAAATGTTAAGCCAAATCTTAAACATGTCTGATACCAGTGGCGTTACACATGTATTTAAGACAGTTTTTTCGGGACTGTTAGCACCCTTTGAAACAGTTCTGGGCATCTTCGCGAATTTTGTCCATTCTGTCTTTGGCGGCCTACCCTTAATCTTGGGACTCGTGGCAGGAATTTTATTTTTGTTCCTTCTGCTCCGATATGGCAAGCCAATCCACAGACAAGACTCCAGCAACGATGGAAGAAACGACCCTAGCAATACGATACCGAGACCGTATCACTAAGATCCTCGGATTGGCCCGGCTAAGAGATCTGAGTAAAACCTGGTTTCTTTCATTCAGACCAATATGGCAGGATTGCATCTTACCTGTGCTTCGATGTCTGCTATGCGGAGAAGAATGCGTGTTGGATGTCTGTCTTACACTACCATAAGCAGTACCAATGGATATCGACGCTTTGCTTTGTCCAGTAACGACTCATGCAACGTGTTGTCCCCAGTGGCTACCTATTCTGATGACGGCATTCATTGAGACTTCACCATTACGAGTAGGTGGCGGTGAAGTACGAGAGGAAAGCAGCACCAAACAGGTACAACCTTCTGGGAGCATTGCTGATCCAAACATCGATGATAGCAATCACGCTCCAAACTGCACAGTTACAGCATATTCAAACTTGGTTGAACTTTCACCTGATGTTGTAGACCAATTTTTTGCGAGTCTGTCTGATATGATGTTCTCTCACAACAACGAGAACAACCTTTAAAAACAATGATCACACAGCGCTCCCTGAACTCTGAATTCGGCCTTCAGTTTTGTTAAACAATGCTACTGAAAACATTTGGGACTATTTTTATTTCCTTCCCCCTGAAAGCAAAATTATTTTTCTTTCACTTCAAAAATATTTACCATTTTTCTGGCACATGGTACTCTGCTTAAAGTAGAACGATTCTTAGAGAACAGAGCTTCTATTTTTAGAGATGTTGGAGACAATATTTACCTCAGCCTCTAGCACATGTACAATATCGTATAAATATGTGATGAAGTGGTCTCGACCTTCTTTTCTGTAGACAGAGCCATTTCATGTGTAATTTTCGCAATTCATTCAGCTGATATATATATGCATTTAACTGAATGATAACCCTGCTTGAAAAGCGTACAGTACCAATACTCATTTTCGTGTATAAACCATACACCATTTCAAATGCAATTTATGTATTTTGGGGTGGGTTGGAAAACACACATGCATCGTTATATGTTTAATATTGCTTATTTTTTAGTAATGATGGACATTAATATGTGGAGTGGGTGTTGTATTTCTATCTAGGACCCTAATTCGATATTCCCGATTCATGCCCTCATGTGGTTATAACAAATAATATCCTTATAAAGGCATAAGAATCATATCCATATTTAGTAATAGTCCACGCAGTCCAAAACACAGCAAGGCTACTCCCATAGACTCCTAGAAAGCACAACATGTTCTTTAAACAAACCAAGCCTCCAGCAGCCCGGGGAAACCCCCTGCTTTCGTTTTGATGTGCGCAAGAACTCCTAGAGTCCAGAAAGAACTGTTAGTTCTCGGTGACGTCTTATGTCCAACCTTACGCCAAACCCGGCACCTTTCAGGTATAAATATACCAACGTTGCCTTAAGCAAACACACAGTGGTTGGGAGCAGAGCGACGTTCTACTTGCCCGGGAGCCCAGCTGTTATGAGAGCTGACGGAAACCGCCCCTCCTCTTGACGCACTGAAAGAGACGCTGTCTTTTTCTCCAGCCGAGAAAATCCAGCTCCGGTGTTCCCAAGTCACCCTCGTGGGTTGCTGGGAGATCGAGTCCTGAGAAGCGAGATACAAGACCTCCTTCATTCTATAACCAAGGTACGGAGCTGATTAAAACCTTAGAGAGAATTCTTGAATCTGAGACTTGGCAAAAACTTAACTTAACTTAAAAACTGCAACTTACTTACTCCTTCCCACGTATTAGGCTTAGGTCAGGTACACTGGGGTAGGCGTATCTTAGAAGCACCAGTTGAGTTCTTTAGTCAATGTTTTTATAAATGTATATATTTTATCCATTTTAAAGTATCATATGGCTAAGAAACCATATCAATGCTTTTACAGTATTATTTCATAATACTACTTTTACTGTACGCACTTTACTTTATGATAAGTATTGCAATTGTGGCAATTCATTTCTCTTGCATGAGAAAGAAGACTGCTCAATAAAATAACACCTTTTATTGAAAACGCCCGTCTCTCTATTTCTCTGCACTCTGGTGGAACTAAGCATGCACGATTGACTGAGTGAAATAGCTGCCTATTGTTTTCACACGACTCTAGAGATACACTCTTTATTCTGAGGGTGCAAAGTTGTCATGTTTATGCGGTTGTCAGAAACTAATCCCTTCTTGTCTAAATCAGGACGGTTAACCTTTTCCTAAACATTCGAGAACATTTCTAGTGACCTCTGAGCTAGCTGGCAAAACTAATTAAGTCTAACATAGTCAGTAGAGACCTAGATGACCTCATTCCTATGTCTACACTGCTGTTTATGTTATTCCAATGCGCAGAGCCTATTGGGAATATAGGAACTACACTACAATAGAGGACCTTTGCCGCACTCCTGTGGTCACCCATTGAGGCAGGGATGAAAATAGTGGGAGCCAGATTTTTAGCGTGCGCCCCTCCATGAAGGATTTCAGCCAACTCGAGGCCAAGCCCACGATACCTATATCCGCCTGACGAGCCTAGAGCAGCAAATGGGGAACAGTATCAAATGCTGCTGAGAGGTCCAGCAGTATAAGGGCAGCACTTCCACCAGCATCCAGGCAGCCCCAATTAGCTTTGGATACTTCAATTAGAGTGGACTCAGTGCTGTAAGTGCCTTCAAACCCCGATTGAGTTGGATGGAGTAAGCCTGAGCTTTCAGTGCAATCCATCAGCTGTTTATTGACAGGCTTCTCACAGATTTTGGCCACGCTGGGAAGAAGGAAAATGGGCGATAGCTCCCCGGATCCCGAGGGTCCAATGAAGGTCTTTTTAGAAGCCACAATCTTTGCCTGTTTCCACTCTGCTGGGACCAGTGCCTCCTGCAAGGAGAGATTAATTAGCTTGTTGACTTCTGCATTGAATATCTCAGCTACAGAGACCAAGAGCCTAGCCGTGCAGGGTTCAGCCGGTGAGCCTTATTTCATGTTCTTGAGCATTTTAAGTGAGTCCGGTGAGTCAATAGATGTAAAAGCTGTCAGCAAAGAAGGGCGAGCTGGTGAGGCATCAGGGGGCATTATTCCCACCATCGGCTGGCTCTGACCTGTAAACGTTGCCTGTATAAAGCGAATCTTATTAATAAAGAAGTTGGAGAGTTTCTCGCTCCCAAGTATCAGAGGCAGAGAGCTTGATAGCCTCTGCCGTGGGAGCCAGAAAGCTCTGAACAATAGAGAAAATTTCCCTAAAGTCATTACTAGCTGCCTCTATACGGTCTGCATAATAAGGGCCTTTGGCTTGACCTATGGCAGTGTAGTACATTTTCTGGGCCTTCATGAGCATCGTCTTTGCTAATGGGCAATAGTTTTTCCGCCAGCAGCGTTCCAGTTTTTTTACACTGCTGCTTGAGCACCTTTAGTTCGGGAGAGAACTGGGGTTTAGAGGGCGACTCCCTAGCCCACCTTTGACGCGAAGGCAGAGAAAGACTGTCCACCATCCTTAGCTCCGCTGATTTCACTAGCGGACACGAGACCTACCTGAGCGCTCCACGGCGTTACGCTGAGCTGAGGCGCGCACTTTACAGCAATATAGCGGCGTGTTTTAAAAATCCTGCTTGTTTATTTTCTTTAACCTTTATTTGCTTATCCCCTGTTTTTAAGGGTCATCTCCACATACTTGCACCATAATCGGTACTGTCACCGCGCTTGGCGGGTCCCGGTTACTGTGGGCTGGTAGTGTGAGCAACAGCGCTTTTGTGGCGGCCATATTGGGTGAGGGGTGCACGCTCTAGCGGCTCAGGCGACGACCTCCTCTTAAGGGAGGTAACCAGGGGGCTCGGTCTTGACATCCTTAGCTCCGCTGATTTCACTAGCGGACACGAGACCTACCTGAGCGCTCCACGGCGTTACGCTGAGCTGAGGCGCGCACTTTACAGCAATATAGCGGCGTGTTTTAAAAATCCAGCTTGTATATTTTCTTTAACCTTTATTTGCTTATCGCCTGTTTTTAAGGGTCATCTCCACATACTTGCACCATAATCGGTACTGTCACCGCGCTTGGCGGGTCCCGGTTACTGTGGGCTGGTAGTGTGAGCAACAGCGCTTTTGTGGCGGCCATATTGGGTGAGGGGTCCACGCTCTAGCGGCTCAGGCGACGACCTCATCTTAAAGGAAGTCATGCTTATGCGCAGCGGTCACGCGCAGCGGGTACGCCGGATCACCGCCGGAGTCATGCCAGAGTCCAGCCCGTCTGCGCCCGTCAGCGTCCCGGAGGCGAGCGGGGCGGCGGGCTGGGCTCAGCCACTGGGCATATGTGCTCCTGGGCCCCCCATGTTCCGATATACATCATGTGAGCTTCGCTCCTTACAAAATCCCTCGGGTGGTTGCTGAACAGTTTTCCCCGGTCGCTACAGGGGTAAGTCACGCTGCCCTGGATGCGGATGGCGCCCCAGCTGTGTTTCGTCTTCGCTTCCCAATAAAAGATCGACAGTGTTGGGTATCTCTGCCTGCTGCTAAACACCAGGTCTGCGTGCAGACATGCGCAAGACATTTATGATCTCTTCGACACGGAAAAGCCACTATGTCTCATGCTGACTGAGACATGGCTAGGGGAATTCTCAAATCCCGATGTTGCTATGGCTATCCCTCCTGATTACAATGTTTTCAGGAAGGACAGACTTAAGGGAAGGGGTGGTGGAGTAGCATTGGTGGTGAAGAAATGCGTGGCATGTTCTATTCTGCCAGTGGATGACATCCGCGGCTCTGAGTCCCTTGCTTTTTCCATCACTCTGGCACCTCACCAATCCTTTAAAGGTCTATTAGTATATAGGCCACCTGGCCCACCTGGAACCTTCTTTGAAGAGTTTGAGTCGGTTATATCGGGACCTGCCCTGAAAGCAGAACATTGCATTGTGGCCGGGGACTTTAACTTTCGTATGGATGATCCAGCGGACCCGGACTCCATCAAACTTCTGGAGGCTACGGCCACTCTGGGCCTGATCCCTTACCTTCGGGGGCCAACGCACGACAAGGGACATACTCTAGACCAGGTCTTCTCGACATCTCCTTTGGAGGTGAAGGAGATTATCCCGGTGCTTTGGTCAGACCATAGGCTAGCCAAATTCTTGGTTAGAGACACGGCGAAACCGTCTAATCCCGTGTCTCAGCAACAGGGCCGAGCTCCCAGGGCATATCATCGAGTGACTCCAGCTATGCTGGCCCAGGCCGCTCTGGATCACCCTTGCCCCCTTACAGGAGATCTGGAGAGGGACCTGGAATCTCTGCAAGCATGGCTATTGGATAGGCTAAACGATCTTGCCCCGGTGATGGCCCCCCGCTCAACATCGAAACGTGCTTCGGCTCCCTGGTTCACTGCGGCATTGTCGACCGCTCGGCAGCAGTGTAAGGCAGCTGAAAGAGCCTGGCGATCACAATATGAATCTGTGGCAAGGCTGACCTACAAGACAGCGGTCAAGGCCTATCTGCGGGACATTCGCCTAGGAAAAAAAGCCTATCTTGCAGGGAGGATAGAAGCCGCCTCTAACTCCTGTAAGGAGATTTTTACCATAGTTAGAGAATTTATGGCCCCTCGTTCTAATTCATCCCATGGTGTGCCCTCTAAGTCCTGGGCTTCTGATCTTGCAAATTTTTTCACCAGCAAGATTAAACTTATCCAGGACTCTTTTCCATTGGCGGCGCCCGTGGGGCTGATCAACCCCGAGGACGACTCGGGCCTCTCGGCCCCGCTGGGCCCGGTGCTGGCCGTTTTTCCATCCATCTCAGCCCCTGCTTCCTTAGCGCTTATGGGCAATCTTAAATCTGGGTCGCCCTTGGACGCCTGCCCTGCCAAATTCCTGGCAAAAATGGCGGAAGTTATAAACCCGCTGGCGAATCCACTCCTGAATCTCTCGCTGAGCCAGGGAGTGGTTCCGCAGGCCTGGAAGCAGGCAATGGCCATCCCCTTGCTGAAGAAGCCTGGCCTCGATCCTGAGGCTCCGGTCAATTATAGGCCTATCTCTCTTCTGCCTGCTTTCACGAAAATTATGGAGAAGCATGTACACACGGTGCTCTCCAATTTTCTGGAAACACATGAGATTCTGCACGCCACCCAATCCGGCTTCCGCCCAAACCTAAGTACAGAGACCGCGCTCCTGGAGGTGTCAGAAGCCATTAAAGGGGTACTGGACTCTGGGGGCAAAGCCATGCTGGTGATGTTGGATCTGTCGGCGGCCTTTGACACGAGGGCCTTCTCGCAAGACTCTATGAGATTGGCATACGGGGGACGGTGCTCAGCTGGTTTTCATCTTTCCTAGCTGGCCGCCGACAAACGGTCTGGGCCTCCCCAGACTCTGCCGTGATGCCGCCATTGGGAGTCGGGGTTCCGCAGGGCTCTATATTGAGCCCGACCCTTTTTAACATCTTTATGACCCCTCTGGTGGCGTTGGCGGAGTCGTTCGGGCCCAGATCGTATCCTACGCCGACGACACCCAGCTCCTCTTTTCTTGTAAGAAGGGAGGAGACTTCGATGAAGAGAGTATCCGGGATTGCCTTGGGGCTGTTTTTAAATGGTTCCAGCTGAACAGCCTCAAGTGCAACTCAGATAAGTCTGAGGTACTCTTCTTCGGGTGTGCTTCGGATCCAGACTGGCAAGCTTGGTGGCCCATTAACATGTTTCCTCCGTCCTGTTCATCCCAAGTAGCTAAGAACCTAGGGGTCAAGATGGACAAGGGTCTGACGCTGATATCCCAGATCCTAGGGGTGACGGGTACATGTTTTGCATTCAGGAAAGGCCTTAAAACCTGGCTGTTTGCCCTCTAGGCTGTTTTTCTTTCTTTCTCTGTTCTGCTTTCCACTATGCTTTTATCACTGTGTTGTGTTATTCTGCTGTAGGTCTCATTATTAAAAGCGCCGGGACACTCTTTTTGAGTAGCCGTGCGCTATATAAAAATAAATATAACATAACATAACATAACACCACCTGCGAGATCCAGCCAGAGCGCCTTCCAGATCGGAGGTAAAAACTGGTCTTGTCTCCGCCAAAGCCAGGCTAAAAGCTAGAGGATCAATTTTGGCAGTGGCAGGACTAATTCTGACCTGGTAGTCTGAGTAAATGCCTTCTGAAGCCCAGGAAAAATAAGATAAAAAGTGATCCGACCAAGGCACCGGGAGCAGGTCCTCAATTATAATAGGAAAATTGGAGCAGATGGAATTAAGAATGTGGCCGCCGCAGTGGGTTGGTGAGCTAACCCACTGGGTAAGCTGAGCAAGGCTCAAGCAATCCAAGATATCCCGAGTTGCCCCTAAATTAGTCAGTTCCAGATGGATGTTAAGGTCCCCTAGAAAAAGATACTGGGAAAACCGCAGGGCCCGGGGGGAGACGATGACATCTTCCAGTGTTTTGAGGAAAGACCCCGCAGGCCCAGGGGGCCTATAGACCAGAGTCCCCCCAGCGTAGATTGAGGAGAAATGCCAATACTGAAGTCCTGAAATTCCCCCTCACCCAACAATACGGTTTCACCACGATTAAAAACCCATTTATCCCTCTAAACAACAGCTACACCGCCCCCTCTACCATTTTGGCTGTCAATGCGAGAGATCCTATAGACCCCTGGGATAGACATCTGCACTATCAGGTTGGAGGAGTCATTCAACCAGGTCTCTGTAATAAAGAGAAGATGAATTGGATTATCCAAGAGGAAGTCGAAAAAGTCCTGGTGATGTTTCTCCAAAGAGCGTGTTTATCAAATCTGCCTGAATAAAGGGCCCCTTCTTGCCAGCATTGGGCGTGATACTAGACCGTCCACAACCAGCCGGACCTGATCCTAGCTGGTAGTTACACTGCTGACAAACTTTGGGGGAATGGGAAAGAACATCCCACCTTGTGACAGGTAACATCCCACCTTGTGACAGGTAGGCAAGGACATGGCCGAAGCAGCAACAGATTGTTACAACTATATTTTTAAGGGGACTCATGCTGAGGAGTGGATTGAACAGCATGCCTGGCGCTGGCTGCCTCCGGGATTCTGACGGGCGCAGACGAGCTTGACTTAGGCGCGCCAATGTTGCTGCTCCTGAGTTTCAAAAAGAGAAGGGAAATCTGGAGAGAAAATGACCCTATTTCAAGGATTTTCCTTCCCCTATAATGCTCACCTGGCATGACATCATGCCATAACTTCTTCACTAGTGAGAAGTGAGCAGCGCACATCGATGTGCCTGCTGTCGTTGCAGTGTGAAAAAAATGTACCGCCTGTGCCAGGGCACAGAACAGAGCCCGATAGAGACCCGTTTCGAGGCCTCCTTTAAAAAACATGCTGATGCTTAGCACTGGTGAGACTCAGCCCACTTAAAGCCCTGGTTACACCCTCTATTAAACGTATTCTCTAATAAATTGTTGGGTACAGGTGCTCTCAGTTGGGTATTGCATGTTGTCAAATTTCACATGAGACAGAAAAAAGCGCTCGCAATCTCATCTCTGTTTTGAAGATCTTAAAACATGTTGGATTTTTACACAATAATAATATCTTTTAAGTACCCTAGCAAGCCCCACTTCTTTCCCTTTCCACTGCCCCTTAAACCCCTTTCATACTTTGCTTCTCACATAATTAATTTTAACATGATATGCCAGCATGATTGTTGTAAGACACGTCCTCAGTCTTACTGACCAAGCTATGGCCCTAGATTCATTAGCTTTTGAATGTCCCCAGATGTCAGACTGGGTCCTGAAACATTGCAGTAGCTTGTTGCACCAGTAGGTGGCGCTGGCTCCATACCAGCATCGGATACTGTACAAGAGTGACATTACTGAAGCCATTTAGTCCCACCCTGGTGCCCTGATGTTAGTTCCTCATTTTTCCAGGTCTTTGAGCTCTCAGTGAGTTTTTCAGTTTTTGTCTCAAATTGTGCAGTGCTTAGAGGTGTCACTCCCCTTGAAGTCACGGTTGAAGCCCTGCCTCTTCTGATATCAACAAATATCCATCTCAAACCCCCACGGGGTCTGCTTGTGGTACTTGGATTCAAAACATGAATCCCAAGTCATGTAAAAAAAACAGTCTCAATCATGCATATTAAGGTAACTAAGGAGCGGGTCTCTAAGCTTTTCATGGCATGCACAACAAGCATTGGGTCGATGCTGTTCATAGTCTCGACTCAAAGTCAAACTCTTCTCCCTCCTCCAAGCCATGCAAGTAAAAAAAAAGGAGAAAGCATAAGAAGAAAAAAAAAACTTCACATCTCATCGCCACTTGCACTCCCAAGATTGAGTCCAATCGACACTGTCCGCCTCAAACAGATCCGTCGTCATAGCCAGGGTTGGTGGACATTACTTTACCCAAGGACAATCTTCCACTACCTCCTCCGGCTCCTGCTCCAATTTTAGTTACAGCTCCCTTGCCATTCGCTTCCCTGGCACCTATCCCTCTTACCCGGAGATGTCAGCATCAAGAGCCAACTCTATGTAGTTCTTGCATGTCATGACACAGCGCACTTCAGGAACGCGGCGGTTCCTACTGATACACTTGCAAGCAGCATGATTTCCGTTCAAGGCTCTGATTGGGTTATTGACAGTGAGTTCACACTTGGGGCCACTCAACCTCAGATGCCTTCCCCAAGGCACACAGCAGACACTGGATGGAGCACATTGCCAAGTACCCTAGGGGTCCTCCGCTAGCACCAACAGCGGAGCTTTCTCCGATGATATCCCCTGCAAGAGCACAGGCCAGTGACAAAGGCCAGTCTCATAAGATCCAGGAGGGAAGCACAACGATTGGCTGAGGAACCAGGTACAGGGAGGAATCCCAGCCTGGCCTACTGTGCAACACAGTACTAGCAGACAACGGGTGACATCTTCGGGTCAGATTTTGACCATATTTAGATGCCAGACATAATCTCCGTGATGATGAGGATGGCAGTGAGGTTGTAAACATCCTACCTCTTGCACCCTTAGACATGGCTAACGACGTGGAGCTACTGACTGTGAGTCGTCTTGATACTTCTCTGGAAACAGGTAGGGCCCCCCTGGACCTGCACCTCCTGCAGTAGCTTTCTTCCATGTGGTTCTGAGAAAGGTAGCAGAAGTGCTGGAGCTGCCATTAACCATAGTAAAGGTGAGGCCAAACATCTTGACCAAGATAATGAAACCGGTTTTTGTGGCTATAAAAACCACTGCTGTCTTTTAACGCGAAAATATCAGGGTGGCTTGTGGTAAGTCATTTTCTACCTCAACGGTCAATAAGCATTGCTCACCAACACAGGCCAGCCCCAAGGGATCCAGGTTTTTTATTTACGTATACCTCCGCAGAAACCTTACTGGTGCATGCTTAGTCCTGCTCTGTGAAGAATTTTGAAGCTTTCCCCATTACATCCCCAGACAGATAATCGTAAGAATCTGGAGGCTGTGAAGAAAAAGGCATTTTCATCCGGGGTCCCCATCTGTTTGCTGGTACGGTACACCCACATATTGTCAGAAATGGCTAACAGGGTAGTATTGAGCCTACCGGAAAACCTGAAAGATCATTTCACAGAGGTGGTTAGAGAGGGTCAGGACGCCTCCAAGCATATCATTATGACCGGTCTGGTCACCAAAAACTTGGTAGCCAGTGATATGGTCTTCAGTCGCCTTGAGATGGCTGAGGTGGAGTGCTTTTTTCTGGTGATGTATAGGGGAGTCTTATGGATATGCCATTTGATGGCTGTTGCCTGTTAGCCGACAGAGCCAACTTCGCCCTGGAGAAGTTCAAGGCAGGCAAAGCATCCTCAACCCAAGACTTCCACAGACCGTACCAGACGTTTTGCGGCTACACAAAAGTGTTTCCATTTCACCAATGTCAGCTTATTCATTAGCTGAACTAATTGCTGCTGCAATAAGGGGGTATAGGCAAAACAAAAGGCAGACAGGCCTAGTAGCACTACGCCCCCACATCCTCCCAGGGCCTCCTGGGAACCTACATGAATTCCCATACAAGGGAACACATACTTCCAGTTGGAGGGAGGGTATCATACTTTCTACAGGCCTGAAGTGTTATTAAAAAGGATCAATGGGTCTTGCAGGTTATAGAAAAAGGATATGCCCTTCCCTTACAACAGATCCCACCCAAATCATTCCTCCCTCATAAGGAAAATTTCAAGATGCTGTCCTTGGCTCAGGTGTTTTTAGAAGATGGGATGGTGTCTCTCAACTTGTAGGACATGTATTTTCCCAGACCAATCCTGCGGTTGTACAGGAGCTAACCGTGGTTTATCCACTGCCAGTTTGTAGTTCTAATGTTTGGATTGATATTGGCACCCAGGGACTTGATCAAGGTAACATCGGTGATTGTGGTGCATCCACAAAGGTTGAGAACCTCAGTGCTCCTATACCTCAACTATTGGTTGTTCAAGGGGGGGATGGAGTTGGGGGGGGGGGGGGGGGTTTACCACCGCTAGTGAAAGACAACCTGATGGATTCAGCATCCCTGCTGTTCAGCCAGGATTTTTCCATCAACTTACCTAAGTTGCACGTAGAACTCTGTCAGCGTCTCCTGTTCATATGGACAGTTCCATACTGAAAGGAAGCCAACACTCCAAAGTAAGGTAAAATGGAGTTTAATTTGTTCAAGCTGATATATGTCCAATAGAACAATGAGTAGAGAGCAACCAATTTCCAAATTCAGTCAACATAAATTACGAACCACTGTCCAGCAATATCTCATCAAGTATGCAAAAACTATTAAGTGTGACTCAAAAGAAAATACAATAAAAAATTGTTAAATATGGTCCAGTGTTGCTCCAAGCAACTGTATGTAACGGACTGGGAAGTAAAGTACAAATAATACTAACAATGTAATCAAGGTGTGGATATCACTGAAGTACATGCAATAATGTTTAGTTGGATATTCCTTCATAGCAAAATGTATATGTAGGTTAGGGGTGTTCGCATCTCCGATTGATATGCATCATGTAGAGAGCATCATAGTAATCAATTATGTGTTAGGATCTCTAAATTACAGTGTAATTCATATTGGTGTGTATATCACTGGAGTACAGACAAAAAATTAGGTGGATGTGCAGATTATCGATTGATATGCTGCTCAAAGCCACTAACTGTGCAACATTGGGTTGATTTAAATAAAATCGAAAGATCGTGTCAGTTGTTTAAATAAAAGAAGGTACAGTGGTTAGACTTGGCCCTTCCTGCAGGATTATCCCAATTTTTTTGCCTTCCTCCTATTTTTTGTTGAATTTGTTTTTGTTAGCCATAGGACTCTGTGCACTTTACCAATGCTAACCAGTGATAAAGTGCTTGTGCTCTCCCCTTAAACATGGTAACACTGGCTTATACCTATTTGGAATATATAATTTACTCATACGTCTCTAGTAGAGCGGCACTACATGTGCCGAGGGCCTGTAAATCAAAAGCTACTAGTGGGCCTGCAGCACCTATTGTCCACCCACTTAAGTAGCCCTTTAAACTAGCCACTTTAAAGTAGCAATATTTCGGTCTCTGCTGAAGACTCACTTGTACACACTGTGAGGCTCTGGTGAGGGGGTTTCCTAGTGAGGTTTTTTGTCTGCCACTTCTCCATTAGCGCGGGGACACGCCGTGATGGCGTTACTGAGCGCTCTACAAAACCCTTTATTATTATTATTAAACATATCTCGAGCCTGCCACTGCCGAGCCTGTGTGTGCAGTTTTAAGCTGGCAGGTTGTCTTGGCAAAATAAACCTTTTGCCAGGTCCAAACCTTCCCTTTTTATACATATAAATAACCCGTAGAGTAGGCCCTGTGTGGAAATCTGAAATAATCTTCGTTAGCATGAGCTGAAGCCATTTTGGTTGTGGCATCCATTTTGTTAGCTATGTAATTCTTCCGTCTTCACTGTTGCTTGCCCTTCTATACTGCTTGAGTCATAAGCTTTAGTTAACTCCTTCTGTACTGGGCCAAAGGAATGTATGTGCTGAGCAAAGACCTGTAGCTGCTGAAATGCACCTGATTAAAGATGTAACTGTCAACTATTTTCTGCTTTTGTAAACATATTTGTTCCCCCTCCCACTTTGCTGACTAAGTGATCTCCCATCTGCCCATGTTTGTCGGTAACTATTCCTGTGTAGGCCTGTACCTTCTATTAGTATCTACATGCTTACTCTGCAACAAAGTGTGTATATAAGCACCATGGTCTGTGTATTCATAGTACTACCTCCTGGAACACTTGAGGGTGTTTTATGATCGTGGTCCCACTTATGACTGATTAATAAACTTGTTATTTGAATTCCAGCTTCAGTGCCAATCTCTATTTTGTTGATCTACGGACCCGTGGACAGAGAAGGGTGACCCCTGCACAGGTGTGTGCCATTATAAAGCACATTTCCACAGTTGGCGCCCAACTTGGGACCTCATCGGAGACGCAGCTGTCCGAAGGAGTGGTCTTGATGGAAAGGTGGAATATTACTGAGGAGACGTCCTGCATAAGGAGACCCTTGTTTTTGCAGACCGAAGTGACTTTTCTGGTTTTTCTACGCTTTGACCCTCCAGGTGGTGGCCGGTCCCGACTGAGGTATCCTTTGGCATAATGTTTTTTGCAGTGACCATTAGGTCGACCAAGAGATTGGCAGTTGGAAGTTGGAGACTATTGTTTGGTAAGGTCGCTGAAGTGGCAATCTTGATTTGCTTGGCCAAAATTTTGGTTTTGTTTGTTTGATTTATTTTTTGAAAAAGATAAAGGCAGGTAATGTAGAGATTTTTCTCTACTTTTGAATATTTTGGAAAAGTAATATTTTACAAAAATTTGGTAGCATGCCTGTTTCTAGCACACTCCATAGGCTGTGTTGCTGTCTTGGTGGTACCAAAACGGATTTAGAAAGAAGTCAGCCGGCTCCCCCAGAGGGGACACCTAATAGACATATGTATGTTAAGTATGGTATTTCTTCCATAATGTATAGTACACTGTGGAACAAATATACAAAAAAGGATCCTGATCTGCAATGGCCGGTAAATGGGTCATTTGACTTTAAGAAGATTCAATATGTAGAGCAGTGTATGTTTAAAAGAAAAAGTCGACAAGATATGTTTAATTGTGTATAAATGTGGGAGAAAGAAGTGCAAGAGAGATTGAGGAAAGAAGAAGCTATAGCATAAAAAGAACAGCAAAAAACAATATATCAAAAAGGTTTGGAATACAAAAATAAAGAGATGAAGGCAATAAAAGAAAAAGAGGAAAGGGAGCGTTGTTTAGAGGTAACTGGCCAGTACCCTATTAGGCGCCCCATTTATCCCATACTTAATAAACCTAAGGATAATTCCACCTTGTTAGATCGACCTCCACCCCATATAAGTTTCCCTCTGCCCCTGAGAATGATTTTTCTGAAGAAGAGCATTTATCTTCAGAGCCGGTTGGAGTTCCTGAGACAACATTTTGCAGAAAGCGGAGGCCCTCCACTGCCTACCGCTGCTGACTCCACGCTGGGATCGTGTGCCTTTGAAGCCTGCATTTCACCACCGGGATACTGCTCGCGGAACCCGCTGCGCGGGTCTTGCTTCGCCAGAGGCTTCTCCTTATCACTGACATTGCTGGTATTTAAATTTGGGTGCCGGGACCTGCAGGGCTGCGAGCGTGTTGTGGGCGCAGGACTACAAGTCCCAGGAGCACCCACAACTCCCAATTGCTGCCACCTGGGACGCTCTCCCTGCAGGCTCCTCCCTGGTGCCGGTAAAAGCCTCCCTTTCCTTCCAAGAGGCGGATTTCCTCTGTTCTAGCTGCTGACTCCACGCTGGGATCGTGTGCCTTGGAAGCCTGCATTTCACCACCGGGATACTGCTCGCGGAACCCGCTGTGCGGGTCCCGCTTCGCCAGAGGCTTCTCCTTATCACTGACATTGCTGGTATTTAAATTTGGGTGCCGGGACCTGCAGAGCTGCGAGCGTGTTGTGGCCGCAGGACTACAAGTCCCAGGAGCGCCCACAACTCCCAATTGCTGCCACCTGCAGGCTCCTCCCCCTTCCTTCCTGAGATAGTACATTAACAATTGAATATCCCCGCCGCGTGGGAGGGCGCCGGGAGAAGCCCGGGACAAGGGCGGGACCGTCTGTGGCCGTCAGGGGCCGAAGGAGGCCGGGCTGGGCCGTCCCACTAACACCTGCAGACCTGGTATTTATATATAGACATTTGCGTAGTGTAGTGTTTTAATATATTGAGGGGGCAAAAAAGTTTCTTATATGGCTTGTTCTACAAATACCTCCACTTTGCTGCCCCCCCTGAGTGAGGGGGAAGCTACTGTTATGGGCCCCCTAGATACCTATTTCAAACGGCTGCCCCAGGATATTGATAGGGAAATCGCCTTGGCAGAAAGACGTGCGGGCGTAGGCTGTCCATTGAGCTCTTGAAAACCCCTGGTGAAAGAAGTAAAAGCCAAAGTTTTCCCTCATTGGTCACCCCTTTATCGTCCATTACGTTGCCTGCTGCACATGATATCCCACAATTCACACCCTTAACAAATGAGACATTGGTTACTTTTCCCTTAGAGAATGTTACCACTACGCTGCCTGTAACTTCCCCTAGCGTCCTTAATAACTCATCCACTGGGCAACATCCCACATCCCAACCCTGCGCTTCAGTAAATCCCACAAAATTCAAACTTTGTCCCAAAAGGAAAAGGAGTGTAACTGCTAAGAAATGTCAGGTCCCTCTTGAACCCCTTTGAAGATAGACTTAAGAAGCTAGCCGATCAATTGGACCACCTAGAGCAGGCTAGCCTAGATAATTTTTTCTCTACAAAAACTTTAATTAAGTCTTGTCTCAAACCGGGAGATAATAGGAACAACCAACAAATAGCTGAGCGAGATGTAGGTGCCCCGTCGGTCGACTCACACCCTCCTGCTGTGAGTATTGCAACCAACCAGCGGGGAAAAGGACAGAGTAGTAAGACTATTAGTGATCCACCGACTATTGCAATTAATAGCAATTGTGGGAAAACCAAGCCACATAATACTGTAGCAAAGAGTAGTAATGAATGCCCAAAGAGTGCCACCCCTGTTAGTAATAATATTCAACCCCTACCAAGTACTTCGCTAACTTGCCAGGGATCATTGGCAAGCAATGATAGAAACTCTAGTAAAAAAGGTGTTGGAACAAGTAAATCTCATGTTCCACAAGTCCAAAATAGGGCTGGTCCTGTAAACAATGGCAATAGAATAATTGAGAAAAATCAGGCTCCCATGGTACCAAAGAACGTTCTCCCACCAGGGTCTGTTGCTCCAGAACAAAGTCGGCCAACATTATGTGTGACAAAACCGCCAATTAGGATACCTCCAGTACAACTCACCCCTGATTCCTATCCCTACGTGGCTATCCTCACTAATGTTCCACCCTTATTAGAAGGGCAAAGAGAAACCTCCATAAAATATCATGGTTAAAGAAGCTCAGGGCTGTTCTTTCTGAGCTCGGTCTCTCCAACCTTTGGGAAAACCCGTCTGGGGAAGTATTCCCAAGTAAAAATACCATCAAGGCCATATATTGGGATTATGTTGAAGACAAGCTCTGGAGGGGTACACAAGCGGAAACAATGGGGGGTAGATTCATGGAAATTAAAATGAGACCTGTACTAGAACAGTACTGGGACAGTATAACTGTTCCGATAGACCAGGAAATTATTTTTCCAGCTAAGATCAGGATCTCTCCCCTTGCGGTCATTGACGGGTAGGTGGAGGAGTACTAATACTTCGTGTTGCCCGGTATGTGGTGCCACCAACGAAACCATTGCCCACTTTTTATTTCTGTGTGAGGCCTATGCAAACCCGAGGAGAGTATGGCTAGCTCCAGTTTGTAGAAACCTTGGGGTTACCAGCGGTGTTTAGGGGTTGAGAAATATTTGTACCTCCACCGAAATGCCTATTGTGTTGGGAACGGCAAAATATTTGGGGTGGGCATGGTCCATCAGGCGGAGGGCTTTATCTCCCAATATGAATTAAAATTTTTATAGCTTATATATTTTCTTGTTAAAGCTTGCACAACTGTTTATTATCTATTTTATGTGTATGAAATATGAATTTTAATTGTAATGTATTTTAAAATGTATGAATTTTAAAATGTATGTTTGTGCTTTTATGAGTGTACAACTCGAATAAAGCTTTTTCAATCAATTCAATCAGACATAAATAAGCAAGATGGGAGACAGACTCGCTCTACTTTGACTACTGATGGAAAGGCCACTTTCAGATCCACTGCTCCCAAAGAAGCTTGTGAGACTACTTTTGCTCCAGACCTTGTAGCGATGGTTCAGCAGTGGAAAGATTTAGAGCAGTCATATTTTGCAGTGAAGTTCACATGGTAAGTAATATTTGCTTTTAGAACCATTTCCAAAAGCCAAGAACCCACTAATATAAATTCTGATTATAAACAATTAAGTGATGGAACTTTCCTTCTTTCAAATATATCTGATCTAATTAGGCGAGTGGTTAAATTACGAGATGATACACTACGTTTAAAAGCTGAGCAAAAATCAGTTAGTAAAGTTCAACTTGCGCAAACAGTTCAAACCCCAGCCTAAAAAGAAGAAGTTACGGGGAAAGACAATGACCCGAGTGATACTGTAGTTACTATGAAACCAATGCCTGAAGCTGCGCCTTTATATGTTCCTCCAAAGGGTGCAGGAACAAGTGCCTATAAAGATTCAGATGGTGCAAAGGGATATTTTGTTTATAATTGGGTCTATACTCCTTAGAGTAGAGCAGATGTTAAGGCTCTTAAGACTGCTTTGCCCGTTCCGCTGAAAAATCCAGCTGTTTTCTATGAAGAAGTGGACGGAGCCATTAGCTCCTGCTCAGTGACCTTGCCAGATATTGATATGTTTTTTGGACTTATTTTGCCCCCTGATATGTGGAGAACAATTCGGAAAATAGATGATAATGTAGTATATGATGATACTTGGGAACATTTAGAAGCAATAGATGCGGCCATGGAGCCTGTGCAGAAACCACAATAGGAGATATTAGATCTTTTCAAAGCTATTGTGACTAATTTGAAAACTCTTATACCCCCTAAAAAAAATAGATGGGCAATGTTAGCGTCTTGTAAGCAGAAAGCGGATGAGTCCGTTTCTGATTTCTTTACACGATTTGAAGAGACATTCCATGACTTTACTGGGCAGTCATTGACGGATGACAAGGGTAAGCATCTGTTCGTCAACAAATTTATTGCTAACATGTTGCCAGAAATAGCTAGTCGCTTCAAGGCCAGCGGGAGTTTGTGGACTACATCTTCCCCAGTGTCCCTTTTGACTATGGACCAGTATTATGAGCGGCAGGAATTGGAAGCAAAAGGCAAAGAGGATAAGAAGGTTAAGGATTTAAAGATTAAAGTTATATTGGCTCAAGTATATGGTCCACCATTCAGAGGTGGTGGTAGAGGCGGATGTGAAGTATATACCCCTAGTGTACCCCCTTTCTATTGATCAACTTTATCTTCTGATCAGTGTGCTTATTGTAAAGAGATTGGACATTTGCGTTCTGAGTGCCCCCTTTTGCGAGGTCAGCAGTTTCTACGGGTTAGAGGAAGTATGAGAGGACGCCCAGGAAATTCAGGACATAGGGAGGAATAGGAAATCATACCAGATTTAAGGCAGTTGAACACGGACCAAATTATTGTAACAGCTTTGATAGACAGGATCAATATCAAATGTCAAATTATTCAGCTGGTGGTTTTGGGGATTATGATTATGCATAGGAATGCCTAGGATGGGGTAAGGAACCGGTTGAGGTCCCAATAGATCAGAAAGGTCCTTATGTTGACGCAAATGTTTTGGGCTCTACTGATCAGTTTCTGGTTGATACAGGGGCTACTCGTAGTGCTCTGTCTAACAAATTGGTTCCTAGGGCTCCCCTGTCTGGCGCAATGATAACATTGATAGGATTCAATGGGACTCCTACATCTAGCCCACTGTCACAGCCACTTGCATTTGGTCTTGATAAATTTACTGTAGCATGTAAATTTTTGCTTTCCCCTACCAACGCCGGATAATATCGGGGGCATTGATATGCTTAAATATTTTTGTGCTACAATACATTGTTCTCCAGAAGGTGTGCGTGTTATTTTAAATGATAACTATCCAATGGTTGAGAAGTCTTGTCTCATTAAAGAAGATATTGCTCTGGATCGTTACCTAGTACTTTGTGGGCTACATCAGATACTGATGTGGGACAAATGGTTATTCCACCAGTGCATATTCAAGTGAAGGAAGGGGCGTCATTGCCTCAGCTGCCCCAATATAAAATATCTCTGGAAGGTGAAGAAACATTGACGCACATTGTTCAGGATTTAATCAAGGTGGGGGTTGTGGAAGAAGTCCCTTATAACATTTGTAATAGCCATCCCTATCGTTCCTTTTTTGAAATGAGACACTGATACTAAAATTTACAGATTCATTATTGATTTACAAGAGGTTAACAACATTGTGGTGCCCCAATACACGGTAGTCTCTGACATCACAACACTTCTTACTATCGTTCCTCCTACTGCAACTACATTTAGTGTCATTGATTTCAAGAATGAATTTTTTTCAATACCTATTCACCCTGACAGCCGTTATTTGTTTGGCTTCTCTTTGAATAATAGATCATACAGATTCTGTAGAGCTCCACAAGGGTATACAGACAGTCCTAGCATTTATAGTCAGCCATTGAAAAGGCAGCTTGATTCTTTTCCTGTAACGAAAGGGGTGGCTCTTATTCAATATGTCAATGACATCTTGTCGGCTGCCGATACTCCTGAACAGTGTAAAGAAGGAACACTGTCTTTATTATCATTTCTTGCCTCTCATCATCACAAAGTCTCTCGGAAGAAATTGTCATTTTGTAGACAGCAGGTTACCTATTTAGGTCACCTTCTATCTAAGGTCGGACGTGCACTCACACCAGACCGCATTTAGACATTTTAGATACTCCTGTGCGCCGTACTCAGAAGGATGTTTGTGCTAAGCATGGGCAAAATTTGCGAATTCGCGATCCGCGAATTGGTGCAAAAACGAACTCGCAATTTGCAAAATTCGCGCATTCGTGCGAATTTGCGAATTTGCTGTTTTTGCCAGTTCGTGAGGGTTTTGTACAAGTTCGGGAACGCGAACTTACTTGTGTGGTCGCAACGGTCGCGACCATGTTGTTTCTACGTGTCCAGCCTGTTTGCGACCCTGTGGTTCATCGCGGCCACCCTCCGGTTCATCACTGCCACCCTCTGGTTCACCAATGCCACCCCCTGGATCATCACTGTCCCCCTCTGGTTTTTCACAGCACCCTCTGGTTCATCACTGTCCCCCTCCTGTTTATCACAGCACCCTCTGGTTCATCACTGCCACCCTCTGGTTGATCACTGCCATCCTCTGGTTCATCCCTGCCACCCTCTGGTTCATCACTGCCACCCTCTGGTTTACCACAGCCACCCTCTGGATCATCACTGTCCCCCTCTGGTTTATCATAGCACCCTCTGGTTCATCACTGCCACCCTCTGGTTGATCTCTGCCATCCTCTGGTTCATCCCTGCCACCCTCTGGTTCATCACTGCCACCCTCTGGTTTGCCACTGCCACCCTCTGGATCATCACTGTCCCCCTCTGGTTTATCACAGCACCCTCTGGTTCATCACTGCCACCCTCTGGTTGATCACTGCCTTCCTCTGGTTCATCCCTGCCACCCTCTGGTTCATCACTGCCACCCTCTGGATTGCCACTGCCACCCTCTGGATCATCACTGTCCCCCTCTGGTTTATCACAGCACCCTCTGGTTCATCACTGCCACCCTCTGGTTGATCACTGCCTTCCTCTGGTTCATCCCTGCCACCCTCTGGTTCATCACTGCCACCCTCTGGATTGCCACTGCCACCCTCTGGATCATCACTGTCCCCCTCTGGTTTATCACAGCACCCTCTGGTTCATCACTGCCACCCTCTGGATTGCCACTGCCACCCTCTGGATCATCACTGTCCCCCTCTGGTTTATCACAGCACCCTCTGGTTCATCACTGCCACCCTCTGGTTGATCACTGCCATCCTCTGGTTCATCCCTGCCACCCTCTGGACCATCACTGCCACCCCCTGCTTCACCAGTGCCACCCTCTGGTTCATCACTGCCACCCTCTGGTTCATCACTGCCACCCTCTGGTTTATCACTGCCACTCTCTGGTTCAAGGCTGTGGATTGGGGCAGGGAGGGCTGAATGAAACTAGACACTGCCTGGGGCACACAAGGTGTCCCATGCAAAGTCCAGTTCAAACAGGTGCTGGGGCTCTCTAGCCCCAGCTCTGGCGTGAAACTGGACAAAGGGAAAGGGGAGTAACCACCCCCTTCCTGGGTCCCACCCATAGGAGGGACCTAGCAGGAGATCCAGCCCCTAGATTTGGAATAAAGGTAGGAGCTGTGCCAATGCAAACCAGATCATCCTGACTGAAACTTTGAAATGAAACTCTGGACCCTTCGACATCCCACTCAACGTGGAAGACTGAAGAATCTCCTTTGTGGTCAATGAATGGCCCCCATGTGCAAGCAGGCACCATCAGCGCATCAAGACTTTCTTTGCCGTTGCTCCCGCCAGAGCTCGAACGACAGAGATCAACAAGACCCAGACTCCCAGACATCCAACAGCCCGATCCACAGTCCTGGCAAAGCTGAGACCGGTGGAGGCGACGAGAGACGTGGGACCGGCCATCTTGAAGAGTCAACAAAGTGCTTCCTGTGCAGCTCCCGAGGCACCCTAGAGGCTGTGCTTTGGGGTTTGAGAAGCCCCATCCCCAAGCAGCCTGTGCTTCAAAGATCACCCCTCCACACTCACCGAGTGCTGCGTGGGGCCCTTTTGCACTTTTCCTGCTTGCCGCGTTGTCCGGTTGGTTGCCCGTTGGCTAGTGGCCTCTGTGACAATGATCCGTCAAAACTTCACTTCTGGTCTGGTTGCTCCAGACTGGCCCTAGCTCCCCTGAAAAGGAGCCATCGATCTGACCTTCCCGGTCCGACCCAGAAGACATCTTCGAGTCCTGCTTGGGTTGCATTTGCCAAGGTTTGGTGACTCCAATTTGAGAACCGACACCGCGGACAGCAAAAGCCTTTGTGGGACAGCACGTGTCCACCAGCTGGTCATCTTCGATCCTTCCTGGTCCACGTGGCAGTGGAGACAAACTACTCAACAGCACCTGATCGCAACCCGACACTGCCTGGTTCCGTCCTGGTTCCATCCTGGTCACTGACTAGTGACCTAGACTCTGTCCCCTCTGCTTTAAGGTACTCTACATCTTCAATCCACCCTTGGACCCAACCGGACTCTTCTCTACTGGCTGCCTGCAGCATCTTTACCTCCAGGCTCCATAGAACTCCACGAAGAAACCCGATGCACTTTGGCACCTATGCACCCGCCTCCTGTGGGTGAGGTAACAAGATTACACCGGTGCTCGTATAGTGGTTTACAGTTTACACCACTAGTGTCCTACTTTTTAGTGGCTAAGTTCTAGTCCAGTCGGAAGACTCCTAAACCTATAACTTTCTGATTTTTACGCACCATTGACTTGTATGGTAAACACGTTTGCCTATAGACACTGCACCCGCATCCTGTGGGCCTCCTATGTCCTATCCTTCATTAGTCCAGTGTAGGCCCAGCGATTCCTTAGGCCCTAGGCATGTTCATTGTTCATGACGTGGTACTTATACCACTTTCTTAATATATGGTTTGAGAGGCCACCCTGCCCATCCATAATTGTGCATCTTATTGTATGTTATACTGTGTTCTTTGTTTAACGCTTGTGCTCCTGTGCTCATAAAGAGTCAAGGGGATTATTCTAGAAATAAATACATATATTTTATAATATATAATTTGTGTGGTGTCCTTTAATTTGGGATTTAAAGGATTGCATATGGTAAAACAGCTGGCTTCACGTGCCCTCTTGAGGTTAGCCTAAGACTGCTTTTGTCCATGCTACCACTAGGATAGCTAGTCTATAAGGTTGACTTACAACCAATCATCATAAGGGTCGTTTGGACTGGTGCAAGGTGCTCACTAGAATAGTGATCATCATATACCAGGCCAACTTCTCACACACAGCACCCTCTGGTTCGCCACTGCCACCCTCTGGTTGATCACTGCCATCCTCTGGTTCATCCCTGCCACCCTCTGGTTCATCACTGCTACCCTCTGGTTTGCCACTGCCACCCTTTGGATCATCACTGTCCCCCTCTGGTTTATCACAGCACCCTCTGGTTCATCAACGCCACCCTCTGGTTGATCACTGCCATCCTCTGGTTCATCCCTGCAACCCTCTGGTTCATCACTGGCACCCTCTGGTTTGCCACTGCCACCCTCTGGATCATCACTGTCCCCCTCTGGTTTATCACAGCACCCTCTGGTTCATCACTCCCATCGTCTGGTTGATCACTGCCATCCTCTGGTTCATCCCTGCCACCCTCTGGTTCATCACTGCCACCCTCTGGTTCATCACTGCCACCCTCTGGATCCTCACTGTCCCCCTCTGGTTTATCACAGCACCCTCTGGTTCACCACTACCACCCTCTTGTTCACCACAGTAGATTATGGGGGGAAAGCAAAGCACACCTTCTCAGCCTCAACTGAGATGAAATAATTTGGGTCTGGTTAATGTGTCACTGAATTTGTGCTTTAAGTCTGGCACCTGCTTCCTTAGCTGTAAGACCTTCCTGTTGCAGTTATTTTTTTTACAGGAGCATTGTGCCATACTTGTAACTATTCTCTGACCCTGCTTTGAGGGTCAGAGCAGGGTCAGAGAATAGTTGAAAGTAGGCAACTGAACTCTGGAGTGGCCCCTCAGGAATCACTACAGGGAATGGTTACATATTAGCTTTAACTTTTGCACCTGCTAAGTGCTTTCAGTTTTCCAAAATTTGTTTTTCTGCCATTTCGCGAGATTTGCGGGACGCAAAATCGAACTTGCCATCCACAAATTCGTGTGAATTTGCTGATTTCTCTTTTTTTTTGCGTGTTTGGGCGGTTTTTCTTTTTTTTTGCATGTTCGGGTGTTTTTTTGCTTATTCGCGGACCGCTTGCAGCGCACCGACCCCGAGGTTGCCCATGCGGTCGTGTACGGGCGCGGCCATCTTTTTTGCGTGACGTGTTTCTGTTTCCGGGCGCTCGTTGTGTCGCGTTCAGCTCTCGAGCTTATAAGGAGGCCATGGCCAGCATGGGAGTTGGATTGCGGTATTCTTGTCCGTCACACCCCGAAGGGAACAGTGTGGTAGAAAGAAAAAACCGGGACATAAAGCAATCTATAACAGTGAAGGCATTAGGTTCGGGTGCTGGGTGAGTCAAACTTTTAATAAGTGTCCAGATCAGTCTTAATAATTTGCCAAGAAATTCTCTAAAAGGTTTCAGCCCATACGAACTATTGTTCGGAACTAGAATGCGAATTCAGGACTTAGATAGTCAGGTATCAGTGGTACAAGATAAGAAAACAGACTTTGACATCAAAGATCGTTTGGCTGTTTTACAGGACTTGAATGAAACAAGAAAATCCTTAAGCAACATAAAGTTAAAGCAACAGCCAGCTACCACTGACGAGGCACCACAAGCACCAGCCCCAGCAAGGCCTGTCTGGATTCCAAAGATTGGGGATCTAGTCAGAGAAAAAATAGCGGTGAAGAAGGAATTTGGGCCTTCTTACAGAAAAGCAGTACCTGTCTTGGCAGTCACCGGAACAAGATCAGTAGTACTACCGCCCCTTGCTGGTAAAAAGGAGAACAGAGTTGTATCAATCGACCTGGTAAAACCACAAGCATGTGGCCTATAATCAACAGTAGGCCCAGTGGACTCCCAAGAAACAACAGAATACCCAAACTTGCAACAATCCAAGAGGTTCAAACTGAAAGACTAATCACATTCGATCAGCCTGCAGTGCACAGAGAGGGACTACGCAATAATGCCATGGAACTCGTGCCTCTTGAGACACAGATTGAAACAGTTCGTCAAGAAACACCAGTCTACAATGATGTGGCATCTGAATGTGCTACCGGAAGACAAATTGAAAGAACAATTCCAACAATTGACAGAACTGCCTCTGGCTATTTCATCAACTTCGATAACTTTTCTGAGGATCAAAGCAACCCAGAAGTGATGCCAGAAACAAAGACTTTTAAAGAAAAAGCAACGGAACTCTTTCATCAACTAAAGGAAATTTACCTTATTTCACCATGGTTAGAGTTCTGGTTCGGTCTAGGTGTATTTTTCCTCCTGCTTTGGCTCATTATGGTACTTTGTTTGGGAAAATTCATTGAGGGAAAATATAGTACAATGGACACAGCAAGTCAGAACATCAACTTAGTCCTCAAACCACACAGATCATCCCACATGAAGAAAAGAGAACTGTCAACAGTGAATGTCACAGCCATTCCAATACCCGGTGGGGTAGTATGGGAGAAAACTGACTATGAGATCTATGGTCCGGTCGAGATCCTGAAGTATCCTCATCAATTCAAGGTTTCCTTAAGTGACTTTGTAAAACCTAGTACGTTCTCTGATGATTGGGACTTTGACAGTATTAATAATGTGATATCTGATTTGGTAATATCAGCTAGATTCACAGAACATGATTATTTACAAGGTTCGTCTAGTTATGAACAGATGTTCTGCTTCACACATTATGGTGACCATTACTTGCATAAATCTGCACAGCCTAGAAATGTTTTTAAGTATAACCAATGGGAACATTGTGCTACACCACCTAAAAGCAGTTCTAAAACATTCTTTGAGAAATTCAAGTACTTCTCAGGGTTTAACACCAGTGATGCAGAAATGTTTTATTATAAACTGTTAGATAAAACAGGGTTGAAAACAATGCTGACAAATACTAAATTGATATATTCAGAAGCATTTTATGAAAAAATTATGACATTTGGTTTTGATTATTGGAAAAATAACATTGAAACAAAAACCATCTGGGGTACAAAAGAGTGGCAGGTACAAGGCCTAGAAGCACTGTTTCGAGCCTGCATGATCCCAGAACAAATGATGTTTTTAAATGACACAATTCACCAAACATCCTGTCTTGACCTAGCTAAGATTAAAGACCTTAACAAACCCTCTATTCCAAAGCCAATACATGAAAATGCAACAACAGATATTGAGATAGGCGTAACTAAAATTTTACATTTAAACAGAACACATCCTGATTGGAAAAAGTGGTTAATCTGGCCTACTGACACAAACAACTGTCAAGATAGATTCCTGAATAAAACACAGGGGTTAAAAATGACCAGACAAGACTCTAGATACTCCCAGAGACAACATCCAGGGATAGTAACAACATACAGTGTAGGGAAACTCTGCCTCGAATGGCTAAGATCATCCACACTGGCTGAAATTAAGCAACACTTGTCTTTACTTAAAGAGGGTGCTGATTTGCGCGATTTTATTATGGGACCATGCAAACAGCGTCAAAAGCGTTTCATAGCGACCAGTATCTATGCGGTATACAACGAAGCTTGGAAAGTCACACAAATTGAAACAGCAGAAAAAATACGAGAAATTGATCGTATTAATTTGGAAAAATCACTTTCTGTAGTGGACAATGGGTTAATGACTCTGTCCTCCAGAATATATTCGTTGGACAATATTGTATCATCTGCCTTTGATATGATAGACAGAGACTTGCTAATGTTACAGCATGGCCAGTCACAATTACGTTCTATTGTACAGTTAGGCTGGATGCTGCAAAATCTTCGTTCAGGCTATGTGCCTTGGCGTTTAATCAACACGTCATTGTTTTCCATCTTTAACCTTACTGATAAACAAATCAGCACGGCACAGAAAGGAGCAGACTATACAATCCTGAGCATCGAAAAACTTGAGAGATTACCTTTGACAATGTGAGAAAGTCCTGTCATTGAATGGATAATACACGGGATTATCACAATTCCGATAACAACTTTCCGATTTAAAAAGTGCTTTGAATACATACCTACTGGCCAGTATGAACGATTAAGTAAAGGATATGTTAAGTCAGCATGGAAATTACCATACACACATTCATGCTATAGTGACAGCAACAAAAATGTATTTCTTAGTGGTGAAAACTGCAAACGTTCACTAAGCGGTATACTTTTGTGCCAGGGTATGAATTTACACGGAGCCTGTGAAGGTAATTCTAACAACCTTTCATGCCACCAGCATGTCACACCTGCAACGCAGATAGAGCCTTTCTTTATGCAACTCGCAAATGGGAGTTACATTCTAAGAACGGATCACAGATGTTGTGGCCTTTTGCCAGGGAAAGCCCATCTCGTAAGCGTAACTTCCATGGTCAAATGCTGTATGCAAGCATTGTTTCCGAGCGGGCCTGGAGACATAGAGACTCCCATCTGGCCTCGTCTGAATTTCTCTTCTATACGAATTGATACTTTAAGCAGAATGAAGTCTGTGCTTTTGCAGACAACAGTGCCCATCACGTCATCAAAAGAGACGTATGATCTCCTAGTTGCAAGGACAGCTACAGAGATCCATGACCTTTTATCAACAAATTGCCCCGTGCATTTCGTAGAAATGCTTAGCCAAATTCTTAACATGTCTAGTGCCATAGGCATCCCAGGCATATTTAAGACGATTTTTACGGGACTGCTAACACCATTCAAAGCAATTCTGGGAATCATTCCCAATTTTGTCCATTCAGTCTTTGGCGGCATACCCCTATTTTTGGGACTTGTAGCAGGCATTTTATTTTTGACCCTCCTGCTCCGTTATGGCAAGCCAAAGCTCAGACATGACTCCTACGAGGATGGAAGAAACAATCCTAGCAATCCGCTACCGGGACAGAATAACTAGAGTCCTTGGATTGGCCAGGCTGAGAGATCTAAACATGACCTGGTTCCTTTCATTCAGACCGATATGGCAATCCTGCATCTTACCTGTACTACGATGTATGCTATGCGGAGATGAGTGCGTGTTGGACATCTGTCTTGCACTTCCATCAGCAGTACCAATGGATATCGATACTTTGCTCAGTCCGATAACGGCTCACGCATTGTGTTGTCCTCAGCGGCTACCAATCCTGATGACGGCATTCGTTGAGACTCCTGTACTACGACTAGGTGGTAACAGTGGAGCGAGTGACAAAAGCAACATCACCCAGGTACGACCTTCTGTGAGCATTGCTGATCCAGCCTTTGATGACAGAAATCATTCTCACACCTGCCAAGTTACAGCACTATCGAATTTGGTCGAACTGTCACCTGATTTTGTAGACCAATTCTTTGAGAGCCTGTCTGATATGATGTTCTCCCCCGAACACAAACAATAACTTTGAAAAAGCATTCCGACACACAGCGTTCCCATGAACTCTGAATTCGGCCTTCAGTTTTGAACAACAAAAACTGCTAAAAGCGTTGGAACTCTATTCCCCCGTTCACAAGAAAATATTTTTGGGATTGAACTATTTTTCATAATATTTTCCCCTTTTTCTGGCACAAATTCTTTGCTTAAAGTAGAACTATTCATAGAGAACAGAAGCTTCTACTTCTATTTAGATAAATCTAGAGACATAATAACTTTACACCAGCCTCTAGCACATTTTACTGCAATGCATTTCTATGTGATGAAATTATCTCGCCCTTCCTATCTGTATTAAGAGATATTTCATGTGTAATTTTTTTCGCATAATCGTTCATTGATTACATATGCTTTGATTTTTGAATGATTTCTATGCTTAAAGACGTACAGTACCTATATTTTCACGTATTTCAAATACGCCTATTTCAAATGCATATATGTATTTTGGGGTGGGCAATGTTACACATGCATTTTATTGCTCTAGTTTTAGTAATTTGATGGACATAAATTCGTGGAGTGGGTGTCGCGTTCTAATCTAGGACCCTGATCGATACTGTGACCTTATGCCCCTATACGGCTATAATCCCTTTGTACCCCTTTATTGGCATAACCGATCAAATGCAATATTCAGAAACTCGTCTCTGGCCTCACACGAACAGAGCCACATTTCAGAATCGCTTCCTCTGCAACTTCCTTTGCAGCTCATTAGTGCAAATGACACAGCGGAGACCACTATCTAAGATTCCTAGATTAACACTCCGAGTTCTTCAACAAGATAGAAACTCAGCAACCTGGGAAAGCCCCGCTTGCTATGTTTTGATTAGTAATAGAACTCTAATGAGCACTGATAGACGATCACTTCCTAGTGACATCTTTATTGATGTCTTATGTCCAAAAACGTACCTCAAACAAGGCACCTTTCAGGTATAAATATTACCAACGTTGCCTTAAGCAAACGCTGAAGCTGCTGCTGATAATACCATCGCTGAAGCTACTATCGCTACTGCTATCGCTGCTAACGAGCGAACGATGGTGTGGTGAACTTAGGAGCTGAACAGCCGTCCCCCTGCAAGAGCCCAGCAGATGCAAGCTGCCCGTGGACGCTGCCCCTCCTCTTCCTCGAGCCGCTGAGAGAGACGCTGTCTTTTCTCCTGCAGAGAAATCCAGCTTGGCGTTTCCAGCCTACTCTTGCGAGTGACTGGGATATCGAGTCCCTGAAAGGAGATACCAGACCTCCTTCATTCTATTCCAGAGGTATGGTGTTGACTAAACCCTTAGAGAGAATTCTTGAAGCAAACCTTGGCAAAACCAACTTAACTTAATGCTACTTACTTACTCCCCTTCCAAGTATTAGGCTTAGGTCAGGTACACTGGGGTAGGCATAGTTAGAAGCACCAGTTGAGTACGTTAGCTAATGTATATATGAATGTATATATGTTTTATTCATTTTAAACCATTGTATGGCTAAGAAACCATATCAATGCTTTTACAGTATTATTTCGTAATACTCATTTTACTGTACGTACTTTTTATAATAACAAGTCTTGCAATTGTGGCAATTCATTTCTCTTGTATGAGAAGAAAGACTGTTCAATAAATGTTACCCTTTATTGAAAACGACCGTCTCTCTATTCTCTACATATTGTGAAAGTAATCTGCACAACAACTGACTGAGTAAAATAACTGTCTATTGTTTCACACGACCCTAGAGATTGACTCTTATCTGAGGAGCAAAGTTGTCTTGTTGCACGGTTGTTGGAAAACTGAATCCCTTCTTGGCTGTGCCAGGGAAGATGATCACTTCCTATTCAGTCAAGAAAGTTTCCAGTGACCTCTGAGCTAGTTGGTAACAAACCCAATTAAGTTTAGCATAGTCAGTGGAGACCTGGAAGATCCGCACTTCTACGTCGATACTACTGTTTATGTTATTCCAATGCGCAGGGCCTATTGGGAAAATAGGAACTACACTACAGTTGCATGCTCGCATCGTATGCGGTACGCGATTGTGTATTCGTGGGCGTTTTTGCATGCTCGCGGGGGAAATATCGCGCAAACTTACCCACGCGGTCCTCTATGGGCGCGGCCATCTTGTTTTTCATTCACTGCTATGGTTTTGGGCATGCTACCTTTCTATCCACCTTACATCTTTGTAATCCTATGTTTTTCTGAACGTTTTTGGGATTTTTTTGCTTATTATCTCTCTCCTCAATTTCCTACATCTATATTTTGTGTTTTTTTTTTAAACCTTTTGTTACTTTATTACCTATTCTTCTTTCCTTCTTCTTGTGCCCAGGACCATGGCTAAGGGAGGCGACAAGGGCAAGGGGAAGGGCCCAGCACCACGTACCCGGCTCCCTTGCGGGCGTTGGAGAGGGGAGGAAGTGTAGCCCAGGGAGATCTTCTCTGCGGTGGAGGTTGCCGCCTTGATGGTTTTTGTCCAGGTCCACCTCCCTAGGACCGTGGCAGCAGGTGGGCGGATTGCTTCCGGTTACATCCTCCGGGAGCATCGCCAGCTGTGGGAGAAGGTGTGCCGGCGCATGTGTAAGGAGTCTGGGGTCCGGCACACCTACCACCAAGTGTCGCACCGGTGGAGTGACATCTTGGACCGGGAGCATGACATGCTCCACCTGCTCGGTGTGGAGAGCCCTGGGCCTGGCAAGTAGCTATTTAATAACTACTTTTTTTCCTTCTGCTCTGTTATATTGCTAATCTATTTTTTTCCTGAAGAGTACGAATGCTGCTGATTAGATTACATTGCAGGTAAATTAATGTTTAAATAGCTTCTGTCATTGCAGGTGCTCGCCTGGTTATTGGCGTTGCTACTATGATTACTTGTTTGCAACTTTTTAGTCATTTGAGAGCATTACTACGTAATGCTAGAGACAGTAGACTCAAGTCTAGTCCTTCTTTGTACTCCTGCTGCTGCCACTTTGAAGAGATAGTGGTGGATTGATACGTTGAGTATATTATTTATTACTTGTTCTAGGATATTTGTTAGTGGTCTGCAATCATGATGACGGACTGTGTCTGTCACGCAACGTCTCGTGCTGCTGAGTGATGGCAGTCATAGTAGAACCTTTTTGTTGTTGATGTAGGTAGTGAATTACATAACTTTCCTATTAGACGGTCTACGAATCCTGCAATACTGTACTACTATCCTCTTAGTTGACCAGATCAGATGCAATTGATGTTAATTTGTTTCCCAGACATAATTTTAGATTGAGTACAAAGAAATCAAATATTTCCCAAAAAGCAATCATCCATGTTGTGTTTCTTTATTTCATGATCACCAGCAACTCCCAGGGGCAAGGCGACGGCGGCGACAGAGTCTCTGGTGGCAGAAGTTGGACAGGGGCAGTCCCTTGCAGGCTCTTCTGCTGGCCCCAGTAAGTTGTTTTATTGTTATATTAATACTTATACTTCCCTAACTTTTAAAGCTCCTATTCATTATAAACTGGTTCCTAATAATTCTATGTTTTACAAAATAGTCTTTGATCTTCTTCTAATGTAGACTACTTTCTATATTCTTATCCTGCCTCTACCATCACTCTCTGTGCTACTACTATTTACAATTATGAGTTCGTCTGTGTAGGTAGCTAAGCTTGCCCATTCGACAAATGGTGTGAAACAAAACTCTGATACAGCAATAGCTCTAGGCACTGAGTGCAGTCCTCTGGGTTGCCATTGCTGTCTATTCCAGTCTTCTTAATGTAAGTGCTTTGACAATTTGCAACAACAAAATGTAATTGTTTACACCAAGTAAAAGGTAGCAGTGTCCTTTTTGATTTGAGAGGAGCACATCCCATACCGCTAGTGTTTCAGGGACTATTCTGCACACAAATAAGTATGGACAAGATGATAGGTGCAGTTCGACTTTCGACATACCGCAGTCAGAACAGAAGTTGAACGTCTGACCAATGATTTTACGACCCAGAAGAACAGAAGAAGACTACCTCCGAGTCCCGGCCTATCTGAGTAACTGAAACATGACTGCCAAGTGCAGTAGTTCAAACCTTTCCGCTCACTCACTCGTAAACAAAAACCACACAGTGTTTGTTAGTTTTAAAGTTTTATTTTCAATTAAGAAATGAAAACACTATTTCTTTATTTTTAATAGCGTAGTATTCTGATGGATGAAGATGACGTTAAAGTTGCAACAACATTCCCATGAATGAAATGAGTAGGACTCAAAATTAATAATAGTTAACAGACACATGAAATTATTCGAATAACTGTGCGGGAGCCCCCACCTTCTTTAAAGTACTTAAAGTACTGCTGGTGATGACTTAGTAGTAGTTGGTGAATTGTCTGGCAGAAGGGCAATGGAATCTTCTTTCTGTAATGAGAAAAATGATGCCCGTTAAGCAAGCATTCATCAGTTATCGTAAGAAGAAGTGTAGCATTTAATGGAATAAGCCTATAAAAGGTTAACACCCTCCCCAAAACAGTTACTTTTTTTCAATCCCAGTAATAAAAAAATGTGTTATGTAACATTTTCTTCCGTTACGAGACAAAATAGGGGGTTGTGTATGGCATCTGAAAATATTACATGTTTTTCCTAGACATCACAACATCTGACGTGGAACAGATGACCACCAGTGCCGGGGCCAGCAGTGCGGAGGGGTCCACTCAGGATGCGGCGGCTCCAACCGGAGGAGCTAGGGGGAAGACTCAGCAGCGGTGGATGGTGGTAAGTTATTATACTCCTTACTTACTGAAATTTTATTGAGTAGCCTCGCAAAAGAGTGTACGATGTACTGTACAGTAGTACACAGTACACAAGTATAAGTACACTGTACTGTCAAGAACATTTACTAATTTGGAACTACTTTTTGGGCTATCACGGAGAAGACAGTCAACCTTGACTTTTAATAGCATTAGCGGCGGTACTTCTCTGGTAACCAATGGCCCCCTCTATTTCACTTCAACTCAGCTGGCAAATTTTTATTGTGAAGCCAAGTCATATCAGATGAAGTTTAGGGATGTGAAGAACGAAAAGTTAAAGAAGGGTGAAACGAAGGACGAGCGAGTCTTAATATTTATGACTGTAAAGAATGGTTTTGTTGAATGCAATTCAACATAAGAAGACAGCGGTTTCCAAAATATAATGAAAAGGGTGTTAGTTGGTTTTTGACAAAGAAGACATTAAGAAGAATCATAGACGTACTTTCGAAGCCTGGATGTTATCTTCTTTATCCTCCTCGTCGATAGCAGAGGTGTATGATGTAGTAGAGCAGACGGTGAGTGGAAGAAGTATGGCCAGTGGCAGTGCCACCCCTATAGAAAAGTAAGACATTCATATCCCCACTTGCATGTACTGCTTAAATTACTGCGAGTCTGTATCGTCATGGCCTGTGTCTGTATTTCTTGGATGAAAGCTGAGTGAGCTGCCATTATGCGGCTTGCACAAGTTCACGTACCAGTGATTTCTTTTGCAACACAAGAGAAAAAAAGTAAAAAAAAGGCCTTTTCTTAGGACTCTCTGACTATGTATGTAGTAGTGAGCCCATTCATAGTGCTGCTAGTGGATTTCCTTAAACTCCCGGTAAGGTCACAGGCTTACAAAGACGGCGGAAAGATACATGCTAAAATGTTATACTGTTACAACAGGTATTTGTGCACACGTCGCCTTTTACAGAGTAAATGCTGTAGGTAATCAAACAACACAACCAATAGACAAACAATGTGGAAGTATTCTTGATAGAAGTTTTTCTTCAATTCAGATTTTATCCACCACGCCCAGCCAACACGTGTTTCGTCAGGGCTAGTAGCCCACGACTTCATCAGAGCTCCCGCGGGCAGCGGTTCCAAAGCTATTGCCACAATGGCTCTGTGCTCTCAGCCGGATCTAATTCCGACCCGGCTACCGGGTACTGTCGAGGTTCTCGCTGATTCGTCTCAGCCGTCCATGTGATGGTTAATACCAAAGATGCAACACACCATAGGAGTATCCGTGTGAGCGGCAGGTTAAGCCATACTGCTTTCCAGCATCTCCGCGTGTAAATGCGGAAGTCATTTACAGTTTACACGCGGAGACGCTGGAAAGCTGAGACGGCTGAGACGAATCAGCGAGAACATTTGTTTTTTCTAACTTAACTAGCAGTTTTGCTGATCTCTTAGTGCGAAAGGCTTTAATATTCATGTTTAACAGTGGCAATCAATCAATCAATCAATCATTCATTTGTAGAGCGCACTACTCACCCGTGAGGGTCTCAAGGCGCTGAGCGGGGGCTGGGGGGAGCGGCTACTGCTTGAACAGCCAGGTCTTGAGAAGTCTCCTGAATGTCAGCAGGTCCTGGGTCTGTCGCAGCTGTGTAGGGAGGGTGTTCCCTGTCTTGGCAGCCAGGTAGGAGAAGGATCTTCTGCCGGTGGAGGTCCTGTGGATGTGTGGGACGGTGGCGAGGGCGAGGTCAGTGGATTGAAGCTGGAGGTTCTGGGTGTAGAAGGTGAGACGCTTGTTGAGGTATGCTGGTCTGGCGTTGTGTAGTACTTTGTGGGCGTGGGTTAGGAGCTTGAAGGTGATCCTCCTGTTGACTGGGGGCCAGTGCAGGTCTGTCAGTTGGGCAGTGATGTGAGTATGGTGGTGGATGTCGAGGATGAGGCTTGAGGAGGCGTTCTGTATGCGTCAAAGTATTTTCTGGAGTTTGGACGTGGTTCCTGCATAGAGGGTGAAGCCGTAGTCCAGTCTGCTGCTGACTAGGGCCTGTCTGACTGTCCTTCTGGTCCTGGTGGCGATCCATCTGAGGATCTTGCGCAGCATGAGGAGGGCATTGTAGCAGGAGGAGGAGACGGCGTTGACTTGCTGGGTCATTGAGAGCAATGAGTCCCGGATGAACCCCAGGTTGCGTGCGTGGTCGGTGGGCGTGGGGGCAGGACCCAAGGGGGCAGGCTACCAAGAGCCATCCCAGGCGGAGAGATTGGATCCGAGGATCTTGTCTGAGTTGAATTTTAGGCGGCTGGTCTGCATCCAACTGGCGACAGCCTTCATTCCTTCGTGGGGGTTGGTTTTGGCGGTGGCAGGGTTTTTGGTGAGTGAGAGGATCAGTTGAGTGTCGTCGGTGTTGAGGTTGTGCGAACGGACGATGTTGGCGAGCGGTGCTATGTAGACATTGAAGAGGGTGAGGCTGAGGGATGATCCTTGGGGCATGCCGCAGATGGCAGTAGGTAAATCGTAAATCAAATCATACGTTCTTATATAGCACCTTTCACCGTAAGGTCTCAAGGCGCTTGCTTTGGGAACCCGTCCTGGCTTTTCCCTGCGAGATAACCCCTACTGGGCATCTCCAAGGTGAAAGCCAGGCATCCCATCGCAGTGGGGCCGTAGTGGAGATTAAGCAAGCTATTGCCCAGAGTTGCAGAGTGTGAGCCCATGATTCGAGTAGGCACCGAGGTGAGAATTATCGAGTACGTGGACATTTTGAGCTCAAGACCCTGCCGCGTCGGGGATTGAACCCTGGTCCCGATATGTGATGTTTCCAATTCTGGAACCACCTTGTATCAGTCCAAACAATCCCTTATGGTGTCTGGTTGTAAGTCAACCTTGTTAGACAAACTATCCTTGGGGTAGCATGGACTAAGCAGCCTTAAAGGCTTAATTTAAGAGGTTGTGTTAAGCGAGCTGTTTTACCACATACAATCCTGTAATACCAAATGAAAGGACACCACACAAGTATATATTATAAAAATATATGTGTTTATTTCTAAAATAATCCCCAGTACTCTTTATGAGCAAAGGGGCACAAGCGTTAAATCAAAAGCACAGTATAACATACAAAGTTGCACAATTATGGATGAGGGCGGGTGGCCACTCAAACCATATATTAAAAAAGTGGTATAAGAGATACCAATCGTACAGTGGTTAGGCCTAGGGCTAGGGAATTGCTGGGAGCAGTCTGGACTAGCAATGCTGAAGTCGGGAAAAGCCCGCGGGATTCGGGTGCAGCACGTAAATGCACCAATGCAATGTCAATGGTGCGTAAAAATTACACAAGTAGAGTTTAAATATACTTCCGCTGAACCTAGAGGAACAAAACTTAAGACACAGACCCTAGAGGTGTGTACCAGTGTGGGAACACCGGCATTGCAATGTTACCTCACCCACAAGAAGCGGCTGCATAGGGTCGAAGTAGCGTCGGGTTTTGACACGCAGGCTCTTGGTGCTTGGAGCTGAAGATGCTGCAGGCGATGGGAAGTAGAAGTGTCTGGTGTGATCCAAGGGTGGATCGAAGTTGAGAAGTATCTGAAAGCAGAGGGGACAGAGTCTGGGTCACTCAGCAGTGGCCAGGGTGGAACCAGGACGGAACCAGGCAATGTTGGGCGCAATCAGATGGTTGTCGAGGAGCTTCTCTCCGCTGTCACGTGGGCTCTGGGGCATCTGCGACGTCCAGGAGCAGGTCACGATCTGTCCCACGCAGGCTCTCGCCGTCAGCGCCATTGGCGTCAAGATTGGAGCAAACAACACTTGGCAAAAGCAATCCACTCTGAACTGGGAGATTGCTTCTCACTCGGACCAGGAGGGTCAGAGCGGGGGCTCCTTTTCACAGAAGCGGGTGCAAATCTGGAGCAACCAGAAAAGCAAGTCGGTTTAAGGTTTTTGTTGGCACAGGGGCCACAAGCCAGCTGGCAAGTGACCAGGCCAACGCGTCGAGCCAACACAAGCAGAAGGGCCCCACGCAGCACTCGTCGAGTGTGGAGGGGTGAGCTTCGGTGCAAGAGCAGCTCAGGGTTGGGGCTTCTCAAACCCCAGTGTACAGCTTCGAGGGTCACTCGTGGGCTGTACGGTCAGCGTCTCGTGGCCTTTTCAAGATGGCGTGCCCCACGCTTCCGGTCGCCTCCACTTGTCTCAGCTCTGCAGGGACTGTGGATTGGGCTGGAGGAAGGCAGGCAAGCTTGATCTCGTCGATCTCTGTCGCTCGAGTTCTGGTGGGAACTGCAACAAAGCAAGGGTCGAGGTGCTGGATTGTGCCTGTTTGCACAGGGTGGTCACTCCTTGACCACAAGGGAGATTCTTCAGTCTTCTACGTTGAGTAGGATGTCGAAGGGTCCAGAGTTTCGTTTCAAATGTTTCATCAGGATAATCTGAGTTGCATAGGCACTGCTCCCACTCTTATTCGAATCTGGTGGGCTGGATTACCTGCTAGGTCCACACCTATGGGTTGGACCCAGGAAGGGGGTGGATACACCCCTTTCCTTTGATCCAGGCTGCGCTGGGACTGGGGCTGGTGTGCCCCAGAACCGGTTTGGCCGGATTATGCAAGGGGCAGCCTTGTGCTCCCCAGGCAGTGTCTGGTTTCTTTCAAACCTCCCTGCTACAATCCACTATCTCCTGTCTGGGGTGGTGTAACACCGCCCTGCGACAGGAAACCCTTTGTCCAGGCCACCATCTGCTGAGTTTCGGTCAGCAGCAGGAGGCCAGACCCGTGTCTGTGGCAGAGGCATCCATTTTGTGGAACTGAGGCTCTTTTAAAATCAACCGCGTTTCAGTAAAGTAACATGTCTTCTCCCTCTAGAGGGGTGGAATGCTACCCCGTCACCAGAACTGGCGAGGGGGTAGTATTCCAATTCGTATGACACCTTACACGACATGTTTTGATAAAGCCAAACCAAAGTTGCTATATAACCGCGAGGATTATAAGGCACTTAATAGTATATGGTATGGCATTATCCCGGAACAGCTTAGGGAGTTGTTCCCGACAGCGGCAAACAGGCTCAGCTCATGCCAGAGCTCCATCTCACATTAAACCACGCAGTCTGCCTCCAGGATTGATAAGGCCTTCCATAGGAGTGACTCACAGGTTTATATGTGTCCAGATATAGGTTTAGATATAGGTATACTATATCTAAGCAAGGGGTGATTACACCCACTTGCCCCAGCTGAGTGATCAGCCAGTTGTGTCAATTTAAGAACCAGCCAGGGGTGGCAAAAGCTATGCTTCAGCCCCCGGTAGGCCTTGGTGGCACCTATGCCCTGAGCACCTATAGTGCATGGTACAGGGGCTGACAAGGAGTCCATTTCCAATTGTGGTATGTACCTATAGCACATGTATTACAAATTTAGAGAGAGAACAGCAGGCTGGGGGTCTGATTAGCAGGCCCACAGCCTCGGTAAGTCGAAAACCAGTGAAGCAAAAAGCAAAAATTGGGGTGACCATAGGATAGCAGACCCTACTCTCCTACACAACCCCCCCGCCCCCCAAACACAGGGACATTAAACTTAACCTTGACCAGATAAGTCTTCATGTTCCAAGTGGAAGTACCTGGAGAGACCATCTGCATTACCATGGTCAGTCCCTGGGTGGTGCTCCACTGTAAAATCCATCCCCTGTAGGGAAATGGACCACCTGAGCAGTTTGGGATTTTCACCCTTCATCTGATTTAGCCACAAGAGGGGCTTATGGTCTGTCTGAATTAGGAAGTGAGTACCAAACAAGTATGGCCTCAACTTCTTCAGGGCCCAAACCACAGCAAAGGCCTCCCTCTCAATAGCTGACCAACGTTTCTCCCTGGGGGTCAGCCTTCTGCTAATAAAAGCAATGGGCTGGTCTTGACCATCTTGATTAAGTTGTGAAAGCACAGCTCCCACCCCCAACACAGAAGTATATGTCTGTACAATGAACTGTTTGGAGTAGTCAGGACTCTTCAGGATAGGTGCAGAGCACATGGCCTTCTTCAGGTCATCAAATGCCTTTTGACAGCTAACTGTCCACTGAACCTTTTTGGGCATCTTCTTGGATGTCAAGTCATTCAATGGTGTCACAATGGACCCATAGTTCTTTGCAAATTTTCTGTAATACCCAGTCAGGCCCAAGAAGGCTCTGACTTGTGTCTGGGTAGTTGGAGGAGCCCAGTCCTGTATGGTCTGGATCTTGCTCTCCAATGGTTGAACATGACCCCCACCTACTAGGTGGCCAAGGTACACAACCTTGCTCTGCCCTAACTGGCACTTGGTAGCCTTAATAGTCAGGCCTGCCTTTTGCAGGGCCTCCAGAACCTTCTTCAGGTGGATCAAGTGATCCTCCCAGGTGGAGCTAAAGACAGCAATATCATCTAGATATGCTGCGCAAAAGTCATCCAACCCAGCAAGGACTTGATTCACCAACCTTTGGAAGGTGGCAGGTGCATTCTTCAAACCAAAGGGCATTACCACAAACTGATAATGTCCACTAGGGGTAGAGAATGCTGTTTTGGCTTTTGACTCTTCAGCTTGTCTGATCTGCCAGTAGCTAGCTGTCAAATCAAATGTGCTCAGAAACTTGGCAGAAGCCAATTTATCAATGAGCTCATCTGCTCTTGGAATGGGATGTGCATATGTCCTAGTGACAGCATTGAGACCTCTGTAGTCCACACAAAACCTCATTTCTCTCTTTCCATCTTGGGTATGAGGTTTTGGCACAAGGACCACTGGGCTAGCCCATGGGCTCTCTGATGGCTCAATCACTCCAAGCTCCAACATCTTTTGCACCGCAGCCTTTATACAATCCCTGACATGGTCAGGTTGCCTGTAGATCTTATTCTTCACAGGCAGACTGTCACCAGTGTCCACCTCGTGGGTGCACCAGTTAGTTTGACTGGGTGTGAGGGAAAACATATGCCTGTGGCCTGCAACACCTGTCTGCAGTCCACCTGTTGCTGCTCAGTGAGGCTGCCTGCCAAGGCTACTCCATCAACTGAACCATCATCAGGGTTCTGGGAAAGCAGGTCTGGGAGAGGGTCACTCTCTTCCTCCTGATCCCCATCTGTGGCCATGAGGAGACTCATGTCCTCCCTGTCAACAAATTCTTTCAAACGATTCACTTGGAGCACCCTGTGGGGTCTCCTAGGGGTTCCAAAGTCCACCACATAGGTGACTTCTCCCTTTTTCTCAATGATAGGGTAGGGTCCAGCCCATTTGTCCTGGAGTGCTGCTGGGCCCACTGGGTCCAACACCCACACCTTCTGCCCTTGCTGGTACTCAACCAGAACAGCCTTTTGGTCATGCCAAGCTTTCTGTAATTCTTGGCTGGCCTCCAGGTTTTCGGAGTCTCTCTCCATGTATTCAGCCATCCTGGAGCGGAGACCAAGTACATAGTCCACAACATCTAGCTTAGGCTTTTTGAGAGGTAACTCCCATCCTTCCTTCACCAAACATAGTGGACCCCTCACAGGGTGGCCAAACAAAAGTTCAAAAGGGCTGTAGCCAACCCCCTTCTGTGGGACCTCTCTGTAAGCAAAGAGCAAGCAGGGTAAAAGGGTGTCCCATTTCCGCCTAAGCTTCTCTGGTAGTCCTTTTATCATTCCCTTTAGGGTCTTGTTGAATCTTTCCACAAGCCCATTGCACTGAGGATGATAGGGTGTGGTAAACTTGTAGTGTACTCCACACTCCTTCCACATTGCTTTTAACCCCTTCCACGCTGATGACGATCTGGGCTCTTCATGGCGTAGCCTCCTCGCACGCTGATGACGAGCCCAGCTCGTCACGTAACATGCGATTTACGAAATCTCAGCGTGCGAGCGGAATTCCGCTAGCGCGCATGAGGTTAAGTATCCAGACATAAAGTTGGTACCTCTGTCTGAAAGAACCTCCTTTGGAAAGCCCACTCTTGAGAAAACTGCAATGAGGGCTTTTGCCACCACAGGTGCTGTGGTGGTCCTCAGGGGAATTGCCTCTGGGTTCCTGGTGGCATGATCCACTACCACCAGTATAAATCTGT
The DNA here is from genome assembly GCF_964263255.1 of Lissotriton vulgaris. Classification (NCBI taxonomy): domain Eukaryota; kingdom Metazoa; phylum Chordata; class Amphibia; order Caudata; family Salamandridae; genus Lissotriton; species Lissotriton vulgaris. The sequence goes on from NC_141688.1 coordinate 129,959,830, forward strand.
GCCCAGATGCTGTTTGAGGATCCATGGGACCCACAATATCTATGCCAACTCTTTCAAAGGGTACCCCCACCACAGGTAGTGGTATCAGGGGGGCCTTTGTTGTGCCACCTGACTTACCACTGGCTTGGCAAGTGACACAGGAGCGACAAAACTCCTTGACATTTTCTGTCATATGAGGCCAGTGAAAGTGAGGAACAAGCCTGTCCCAAGTCTTGTTCTGGCCTAAGTGTCCTGCAAGGGGAATATCATGGGCCAAGGTGAGAAGGAATCCCCTAAACTTCAAAGGTATAACCAACCTCCTGGTGGTACCAGGCTTGGGGTCTCTAGCCTCTGAATAAAGGAGTCCATCATCCCAATAAACTTTATGGGCACCTTGAGCATTCCCTGCAGCCTCAGCAGCAGCCACCTGTCTGAGGGGTTCAAGTGAAGGGCAATCTAATTGGGCCTGCCCCGGGTCTGCCCTTGAGGGTCCCCCTGTCCCCAGAAACTCAACCTGATCAGGTTCAAGCTCCTCAGAGACAGTCTCCTCTTGGACTGCAGAATCAGTTTCCTGTGAAACCTGATCCTCAACCTGGGGCAAGTGGGAAGGCACAGCCTTAACCCTCTTGCTCCTTCTCTTGGGTTGTGGTTGGTCTAATGTTTCAAGATCCACCACTGGTTCAGGAAGGCACTTCTTAGCCTGAGACCTTGTTACTGCAAGGACATGAGCTGAAATCCCTAGCATTTCTACATGAGTCCTGTACTCCACTTCTGACCAAACTGAGCTTTCAAGATCATTGCCTAACAGACAGTCTACTGGGAGGTCTGCACTCACAACAACTTTCTTTAGGCCATTTACCCCTCTCCAGGAGAAGTTCACAACAGCCACACTATGTGAAGTAGTGGAGTTGCTTGCATTGGTCACTAGGTAACTTTCACCTAGTACAATCTGACCAGGGTCCACAAAGTCAGATGTCACCATAGTGACACTGGCACAAGTGTCCCTGTAGGCCTGAGACAGTTTCTCATTGATTAAGGGAGTCTTCCTATATTTGCCCAGGTTACTGGGACTCACTGCAGTGGTCAAAGATAAGTCCACATCATATAGGAGAACTGCCTGTGTGGGGATTCTGATTAGGCCAGATTCCACCTCAGTACCCAAGGTTAACCCTACTATCCCCTTAGGTTGTGTATTACCACTGCTGACTGTACTAGGGGGTGCAGATGTTTTAGGAGCTGCAGTGGTAGGAACTGGATTTTTCTTAGTGCATTCACTGCCCCAGTGTGAAACTGATTTGCAGGTATTACACCAAGGTTTCTTTGGGCCATCATTCTTCTTTTTCTTTTTGTCATTTTGGGAACCACCCTTCTTATTACTAGTTTGGGGGCCTGAAGACTTCTGGTCCCTTTCTTTATCTTTCTGATTCCCACCCTTCTGGTCTGTTTTCTTCTGGTCAACATTGTTCTGGGGTTTCTGCTTAATCCTTGTTCTGACCCATTTATCCGCCTTCTTTCCCAATTCTTGGGGAGAGGTCAGATCAGAGTCAATAAGGTATTGATGCAACAGCTGGTTCTGACAGTTATTAAGGATCTGCTCTCTCATTATAAGATTGTACAATCCTGTATAGTCGGAGACTTTACTTCCCTGCAGCCAACCCTCCAGAGCCTTAGTGGCACAATCCACAAAATCAGTCCAGTCCCGAGTCTGTGCTTTTTGGGTGTCTCTGAACAACAACCTGTATTGCTCAGTGGTTAGGCCAAACCCTTCAATAAGAGCACTCTTCAGGACAGAGTAGTTTTTGGAATCCTCAGGTCTAACTGTGAGGAGCCTATCCCTCCCTTTCTCAGAAAAGGAGTACCATAAAATTGCAGCCCACTGGTCTTGAGGAACCTGCTGTACCATGCAGGCTCTCTCAAGAGCAGTCATCCGTTTGTGGATGTCATCCCCTTCCTTGTAGGGGGGCACAATTTTTGTCAGGTTTCTATTGTCATAGCTCCTGTCTTTCTCTTTAGGAATATTGCTGCCACCAGTGGAATCTAATCCACACAACTTTCTTTCTCTTGCTAAAGCAAGTGTAGCTTGAGCCAAGGCTATCTCTTCCCTCTCTATCTGGAGTAGGACAGCCCTCATCCTGGCCCTATGCTCTTTCCTCTGGGGGGAAGTCATTCCCCTTTGAGATTCTCTTGAGACACTAGAAACATGACAGTCTCCTGATGAAGATCTCCTCCTTCTGTTGCCTGGGAGAATTAAGTTGTGGGATCTGGGGAGGTGCTGGCCCTCTCCACTCCCATGTAGGTCCAGGTTGGTCTGGTTAAGCCTGCCAACCTGTGCCTGGGTCACCCTCTGATCCTGATTCTCAGGCTCCTCTATCTCTGAGCCTTCTTCCTCCTCTTCCTCCTCCTCTTCTTCCTCTTCTGGAGAAATCTCATTCTCAGGGGAGTTCACCCCCTCTCCTGTCTCTAAGGGAGCCTGACTCACCTTATCTAAGTCATCCTTTTTCAGGATGGCTATCAGGGAAGGAATGGTAGGGCCTCTGCCCTTCTTTAGCCCTCTTGCAGTGCACAAGGCACCCAAGTCTTTGTGGATAAGGTTGTCATATCTGGAAGTTGCCTTGATGGGGTAAACTATCACAGGGGCAGAGCCTGAAGCTCCCCCTGTGTCAGACATGGCTGCTAGTGAGGTGTAAGTGGTGCCCTTACCTACACTAAGTGTTTTCCTACTGTACCTTGCTAGTGAGTTGTAGTCAGGGTGTGCTAATCCCTTTAATCTACAACTACTAAGTTCAGTAGAACTTAATATGCTAAGCTTTTGATTTTTATGTACCTAAGGTACTTGATGTGATCTTTCAATTTGATAAAAAGATTGCAATGGTAAAACAACAGCAAGCTCAAATCCGCACCGCTGCGCACCAATGTGCGAAGTTGGCCTGATATGTGATGTTTCCAATTCTGGAACCACCTTGTATCAGTCCAAACAATCCCTTATCGTGTCTGGTTGTAAGTCAGCCTTGTTAGACAAGCTATCTTAGGGGTAGCATGGACTAAGCAGCCTTAAAGGCTTAACTTAAGAGGTCGTGTTAAGCGAGCTGTTTTAAAACATACAATCCTGTAATACCAAATGAAAGGACACCACACAAGTATATATTATAAAAATATATGTGTTTATTTCTAAAATAATCCCCAGTACTCTTTATGAGCAAAGGGGCACAAGCGTTAAATCAAAAGCACAGTATAACATACAAAGTTGCACAATTATGGATGAGGGCGGGTGGCCACTCAAACCATATATTAAAAAAGTGGTATAAGAGATACCAATCGAACAGTGGTTAGGCCTAGGGCCTAGGGAATCGCTGGGAGCAGTCTGGACTAGCAATGCTGAAGTCGGGAAAAGCCTGCGGGATTCGGGTGCAGCACGTAAAGTGCGGCTTGCACCAATGCAATGTCAATGGTGCGTAAAAGTTACACAAGTAGAGTTTAAAGATACTTCCGCTGAACCTAGAGGAACAAAACTTAAGACACAGACCCTAGAGGTGTGTACCAGTGTGGGAACACCGGCGTTGCAATGTTACCTCAAAAAAAAACAGAAAGGGAGGTCTCCTCACAAATCCAATGTCGGGACGAGGAGTAAGGGGAAAACACGAAATCAAAACAGTCCCTATCTTTAATTTAAAAAGAGGATAATACTATCCATAGTATGCCACCATAGCTCAAGAGATCCTTACACTTAAATCCACTTTAATAAATTATATACACAATAAGAAAACAATTCTGGTAAAATTTTTAAACAATTTATTACAAAATATACAATGTCAAGTTTCAATTACAGTGCCACAATGTAAAATATTAAAAAAGAGTGTCAGCACCCTACCAATGGTTCAATGGTGCACATATAATAAACACACAAAATCAGGAATAAAAAAGCAGTTAGCTATTAAAAACAAGTTGTCGACGCAGCGTTTCGGTTTTTAAGATGACACCTTCATAAGGACAGGGTTTTTAAAAAACGAACTCTTATAACATTAGAGACGTATTCCTCTGTATTCAATTCGAGGAAGGAGTTCTTAACTCATCACAGTACATCATATACACGAATGGATGTAAACGATCAAAACATCTCTTTGTGTCTGAAACTTAATTTTGTCATGGAGTTTTCTTTATATGAAGGAAAAAGGAGCCACCGTTATGAGGGACTTTTTTGGAGTTCCCTTGGGTACAGGGGACCAGCCTAAAGTGTAGCACGTGACTGGATGGCGTCAAGTTCTTTTTAAAAAGTGCTGTTTTACTCGTTAACTCTGTTCGGGGGTTTTATTCTCAATTGACCACCCTTACGTCCAATATTCGGCCTCCCTGCTCCTTTTTCCACTCCTTATTGTCAGGCTGCAACCTGACTGCTCTCACCGTCAGCGCCGTCGGCTTCAAGATTGGAGCAAACAACACTTAGCAAAAGCAATCCACGCGGAATTGGGAGATTGCTTCTCACTCGGACCAGGAGGGTCAGAGCGGGGCTCCTTTTCACAGGAGTGGGTGCAAATCTGGAGCAACCAGAAAAGCAAGTCAGTTTAAGGTTTTCGTCGGCACAGGGGCCACTAGCCAGCTGGCAAGTGACCGGGCCAACGCGTCGAGCCAACACAAGCAGAAGGGCCCCACGCAGCACTCGTCAAGTGTGGAGGGGTGAGCTTCGGTGCAAGAGCAGCTCAGGGTTGGGGCTTCTCAAACCCCGGTGTACAGCTTCGAGGGTCACTCGTGGGCTGTACGGTCAGCGTCTCGTGGCCTTTTCAAGATGGCGTGCCCGTCGCCTCCACAGGTCTCAGCTCTGCAGGGACTGTGGATCGGGCTGGAGGAAGGCAGGCAAGCTTGATCTCGTCGATCTCTGTTGCTCGAGTTCCAGCGGGAACTGCAACAAAGCAAGGGTCGAGGTGCTGGATGGTGCCTGTTTGCACAGGGTGGTCACTCCTTGACCACAAGGGAGATTCTTCAGTCTTCTGCGTTGAGTAGGATGTCGAAGGGTCCAGAGTTTCGTTTCATATGTTTCATCAGGATAATCTGAGTTGCATTGGCACTGCTCCCACTCTTATTCGAATCTGGTGGGCTGGATTAACTGCTAGGTCCCCTCCTATGGGTGGGACCCAGGAAAGGGGTGGATACACCCCTTTCCTTTGATCCAGGCCGCGCTGGGACTGGGACTGGGCCTGGTGTGCCCCATAACCGGTTTGGCCGGATTATGCAAGGGGCAGCCTTGTGCTCCCCAGGCAGTGTCTCTTTTCTTTCAAACCTCCCTGCTACAATCCACTATCTCCTGTCTGGGGTGGTGTAACACCGCCCTGCGACAGGAAACCCTTTGTCCTGGCCACCATCTGCTGAGTTTCGGTCAGCAGCAGGAGGCCAGACCCGTGTCTGTGGCAGAGGCATCCATTTTGTGGATCTGAGGCTCTTTTAAAATCTACAGCGTTTCAGTAAAGTAACATGTCTTCTCCCTCTAGAGGGGTGGAATGCTACCCCCGTCGCCAGAACTGGCGAGGGGGTTGTATTCCAATTCGTATGACACCTTACACGACATGTTTTGATAAAGCCAAACCAAAGTTGCTATATAACCGCGAGGATTATAAGGCACTTAATAGTATTTGGTATGGCATTATCCCGGAACAGCTTAGGGAGTTGTTCCCGACAGCTGCAGACAGGCTCAGCTCATGCCAGAGCTCCATCTCACATTCAACCACACACTCTGCAGACCACCAGGATCCCGCACACAATTCATCAAAGACATTTCCTACTTCATCAGCCCACATGCCCTCTCCTCCGAGAACTACATCCTCCTGGGAGACCTCAACTTCCACCTGGAAAAGAAAAATGACAACAACACCTCCACCCTTCTGGACAACCTAGCCAACCTCGGACTCAAACAACTTGTTGACACCCCCACCCACCTTGCCGGACACACACTCTACCCTATCTTCACCTCCAGCAAACACATCTCCTTCGATCATACCACAGCTCTCCATTGGACAGACCACAACTGCGTTCACTTCAGCTACAAAAAGACCACGACCCACAACCCCCCCAACCTATTCCTCGAAGAAACTGGAACAAAATCACCACCGACCAACTCTTCACATCGCTAAACCAAAACCTTCCTGCCTTATCATCGGACCCAAACCAAGCCGCCATCAAACTCACACAATGGATCACCCACATCGCTGACGTATTAGCACCCTTGAAAAACCATCAGATCAAACAAGGTAGCAAAAAGGCCCCCTGGTTCAACGATGACCTTAAGAAATCCAAGAAGTTATGTCGTACCCTCGAGAAAACCTGGAGAAAAAACCCAACCTCTGACAACCTGACCACCTTCAAGGACGCCACCCGCAAACACCACCAATTAATCCGATCCACCAAGAAATCAGCATTCAAGGATCGACTCGACAACAACGCCCACAACAGCAAGGAACTATTCAACATCGTCAAAGAATTTACCAACTCCACCGCCGGCACCAACAACATCACTCCCTCCCAAGACCTCTGCGACTCTTTATCCTCTTTCTTCCACAACAAAATCGCCGACATACATAACAACCCACTCCACCCACCTCCGAACCTAAACAGCACTCTCACAACCTTTTCGCCTGGAACCCAATCACCACTGAAGACACCATCCGCCTGATGAACTCCATTCACTCAGGATCGTCAACCGACCCATGGCCCCACCACATCTTCAACAAAGCGGACTCCATCATCGCACCCCATCTCCGCGATGTCATCAACTGTTCCTTCAACTCCGCTACCTTCCCGGATAGCTGGAAACATGCCGAACTCAGCGCCCTTCTGAAGAAACCCACAGCAGACCACTCTGAACTTAAGAACTACCGCCCCATCTCACTCCTCCCATTCCCTGCCAAAGTCATTGAGAAAGCCGTCAATAATCAACTCGCCGCCTTCCTTGAATCCAACAATTCCCTCGACCCTTCACAGTCCGGCTTCCGAGCCAAACACAGCACGGAAACCGCCCTCATCGCAGCCACAGACGACATCTGAACGCTACTGGACAACGGAGAAACAGTTGCCCTCATCCTACTCGACCTCTCTGCCGCCTTCGACACAGTATGTCATAGCACACTCATACAACGCCTCAACAACGTATGAATACAAGGAAAAGCTTTAGATTGGATCATCTCGTTCCTCGCCGGAAGAACCCAGAGAGTCTGCCTTCCCCCATTCAAATCAGAGGACACCGAAGTCATCTGTGGTGTACCACAAGGATCTTCACTCAGCCCCACCCTCTTCAACGTATACATGAGTCCCCTCGGATCCATCGCGCGCCAACACAACCTCAACATCTCCTACGCAGATAACACCCAGCTGATCCTCTCCCTCACCACAGACCCAAACACCGCCAAAACCAATCTACACGAAGGCATGAAAGAAGTAGCCGAATGGATGAAGAACAGCCGTTTAAAACTTAACTCGGACAAAACGCAAGTCCTCATCTTAGGATCATCCCCCTATGCCTGGGACGACTCATGGTGGCCACCGGCCCTGAGTACAGCACCCATACCTACAGACCACGCACGTAACCTGGGCTTCATCCTAGACTCCTCCCTCTCGATGACCAGACAAGTCAACGCCGTTTCATCTTCATGCTTCAACATCCTACGCATGCTCAAAAAAATCTTCCGCTGGATCCCCACCGAAACAAGAAAGACAGTCACCCACGCACTGGTCACCAGCCGATTGGATTATGGAAACACCCTGTATGCCGGAACCACAGCCAAACTACAGAAAAAACTCCAAAGCATCCAAAACGCCTCAGCCAGACTCATACTGGACATTCCCCGTCATGCTCACATTTCCGGTCACCTGAAGGATCTCCACTGGCTCCTCGTCAACAAGAGAATAACGTTCCGTCTCCTCACCCACGCACACAAGGCCCTCTACGACCTAGGACCCGAATGCCTCAACACACGACTGTCCTTCTACACACCCACCCGCCAACTACGTTCATCCAATCAAGCCCTCGCCGCAATCCCCGCATCCACAGATCCACCATGGGAGGAAGATCCTTTTCCTATCTAGCGGCCAAAACCTGGAATTCTCTCCCCACTCACCTCCGACTTACGCAGAACCACCTTTCCTTCAAAAAGCAACTAAAAACCTGGCTATTCGATAAGTAATGCACCCACCCTCCCTCAAGCGCCTTGAGACCCTCTGGGTGAGTAGTGCGCTATACAAATTCCAGAACTTGAACTTGAACTTGAACTCACAGGTTTATATGTGTCCAGATATAGGTTTAGATATAGGTATACTATATCTAAGCAAGGGGTGATTACACCCACTTGGCCCAGCTGAGTGATCAGCCAGTTGTGTCAATTTAAGAACCAGCCAGGGGTGGCAAAAGCTATGCTTCAGCCCCTGGTAGGCCTTGGTGGCACCTATGCCCTGAGCACCTATAGTGCATGGTACAGGGGATGACAAGGAGTCCATTTCCAATTGTAGTATGTACCTATAGCACATGTATTACAAATTTAGAGAGAGAACAGCAGGCTGGCGGTCTGATTAGCAGGCCCACAGCCTCGGTAAGTCGAAAACCAGTGAAGCAAAAAGCAAAAATTGGGGTGACTATAGGATAGCAGACCCTACTCTCCTACAGTGGGTTGCTGCTTTTGTCACAGAGATCCTTTTATTACATGTGGTTCAGCCGACCTAAAGCTGAGATTGGAATGGAGGGTGCTTTTTATTTAGAAATGAAACAATAGCTTTAAAAGCACCAGCTACAGACTTCAACTTTCTTATTGCTCAAATGAGTGTGATTTCTGTGTTGTATCTGTTTTCATGGACTTCATTGCATGATTTTAGAGGCAAGATAGTGTCATTCTAACTGGCACACATTTAGACAGGGGCGTAACACAGGCCCCCGTGTTGCGGATGAGCCCGTGCTCCAGGAGACCCCTCACTCAGCAGCCTCTTCATCATGAATTAAATGGTACGCACACCCAGCCTCTTCATAAATTAAAAGGTGCGCATGCACGCCTGGCCCCGGCGGGGCCTTAGAGTCTCTTCATTATTTAAATGGTGCGCACGCCCGGGCATCAGGCGGGCCTCAGAGGCTCTTCATTAATTAAATATTGCGCAACTGCGCACACGCGGGCCCGGCCGGGCCTCTTCACCTCTTCAATAATTAAAAGGTGTGCGGGCCCCGGCCAGGCCTCTGAGGCTCTTTATTAATTAAATGGTGGGTGGGTGCTCACGGCGGGCAGTTGTCTCATCTTCTGCGCGGTCTTCGGGGTGGGGCTGGTGACCAATGCCATTGAATTTGTCATGCGCATTGCGGAGCGCGCGCAATTAAAAAGTGTGTGTGAAACTTGTGAGATGAGGCATCCCAGGACCCAGCCATGCCACGCCAGCCAGAGACTGAGAACCGTTGTAGCGAGGTACGGCCCGTACAATTGCCATTCCTGGAGTCCGCTCACAAAGTAAGTTGTGCCTCAGCGAGGTATTTCGCTTTTCTTCAAAGTATAGTTTAAATTCTATTAATAGCGCTTGCGCGTCACCAGTGGTACCAGTCCTATAATACTTTCAGCGACATTAATACAGAGCGCAGCTCACATAGTCAGCGCCTCTGTTCATCTGGGCAGTGTGCGGGCTCTGCATTCACATTACATTACATTATGCAAATTAGACGTGTTGCAGGGGCTTGCTTTGGTATTGTTTAGCACAGTGACACGAGATATTAAATCCAAACCCCTCTCGTTATGTTCATGCTCTAACTGCTTCTGATCTCCATGACTGCGTTTTTGTCTAAACTATTACATTTTATTTTCAATGGGCTGTTTCTTTAGTACACTATGGCCTCCTGAGGTCTTCTAAAAGTGCTGGGAGTTCAGGAGTCAGGTTTCATGTTAGAGTGCTGCCATCCGCACTTAGTGTCCTGCTATCCAAAACAGCATATTGCTTGTAAGACATGAACGCTTCTTGAAAAGCAGAATGAAAACAAAAAAGGGAGGAATGGCCCCTTAAAAAAAAAATCACACTTTGACTAATGGTTCTAAAATGTATTTCTCAATTACCAGGATTACAATAACGGGAGAACACAAGCAAAGATACCACAGTAGAGCTGAAATACTGCGAATAGGTCAGGGAATAAAGCGCTACCGCGATACCTACTCCCCCACCCACCGTTAAGCGCCTTGAGCCACCGGAGCCTCCCGGAGAAAGCGAAACTAAGTTGCATCCTGGGCGCCGCCATCTTGGGAGGGGCAAGACGGGCGCAGCCCGCAGCGCAATAGTAAGAAGCTACATCAGCCGCAGCGTGACAAGAAGCTACATCAGCCGAAATCAGTTAGCGGCACAAGCGGCACAACCGAAGGCAATCGCGCAGACCCGGAACAACCCAAAAAAATAACAAACTGCAAGAAGCAAAAACAGCGATGGCAAGAGGGCGACAAAGGGAGTGTAGCCCCCACAATAACGGAAGCAGGGAAGCACAGGGACCAGGATAGGGCTGAAATACTAGAGAGGATCAGCGCAACCTGATCACACACCAACCGTCTAATTGCACTGCTACCTGGAGGTGAAAGCGAAACCAAATAGCCTCCTTGGCGCCACCATCTTGGAAGAGCAACACGGAGCAACCGACAGAGCGAAAAGAAACCGCCAGAGACGGTGCGGCCCTCCAGCCCGGCAGGAGAGCAGCGACGGTAGGGTATGCAGGTTCAGGAAGGACCACCTAAGAGAACCTGTGTTTGACAACGACAGGATAGCTCAAAGCTCAATACGCAGGTAGCCCCAAAAGCGAAACGACACACACAGCCTGGCACTACGAAACCGCCATCACACGAAGAGCGGATCCAGGAACAGAGACTGTGGACCGTCAAGGTGCTGTAAAAAGTGGAACGATCGCTATAAGCAGGGCTGAAATCAAAGAGATCACCCAACAGAGATCACCATACCCCCGCCACACCGGGACACAACTGAAAACAGCGCAGGGCGGGTCGGCAACTGCAATACAAGGGCCGCCCAGTCCAGCAACGGGAAAAACAACAAGCATACAATATAACATACATCCGACCAGGCGCTACCACTGCCAAGACAAATCTACAATCAGAAAATCAAGCGGACAGCCACCGAGCCTTCGAGAGCGAGAACTGGGCAAGGTCACGGAGGTGCCCCAGCGAAGCAAAACAGACACAGCAGTTTTGGTAAGCAGGAAAGAAAGAGAACAAACTGTCAACAGTCGAGGCTCCAAAGGAAAAGCCAAACTTACCATAAAAAAAAGACACCAACCCACTGACCCCACGGTGCAACAGCAGAAGATTTGAGAACATACAAAATAAAAGAGGAATAGGCACAATGGCCGGAAGCAACAAAAAGGGGTCACAACTACCAAAAAAGTCGAAACCCGAAGGCACACCGGACTCTCCCTTTAAACAAAAAGCGGACATAAGCAGCACGCTAGAAAGCATACTCAAAAAATTATCCGAAGTGCGCGACTTGGCAAAATCGACTAAAATAACTACTGACGCCATACAACTAGAACTAGTAGCGTGCAGAGCTGACATACACGCAGCTAATAATAGATTATCGTCGGTGGAGCAAAGAGTAAGTGACATTGAAGACAAAGTACAGCTTAGAAGCAAGACAATGGGAAATATTGCGAAAGCGACAACAGACCTGCACAAAGAAGCGGAAGAGTTCGAAGACCAACAAAGGAAGGGGGACATAAGAATACTGGGCATCCAGAAGGAGAAGAAGACAAGGCAGGATCCTGTGTGGCTATTCTACAAGATCTCATACCGAAACTCACGAACCTCAAATTCGAAAATGCTTTCGAGCTAGACAAAGCCTACAGAGTACCAGCGCACAAACAAAGCCACAGGCACACACCAAGACCAATAATATGCAAACCACTGCGCTCGCACCAAACAGAAATCATCTTCGGAGTTGCGAGGAAAACCCCAAACCTACAATGGAATGGCAACAAGATCATCCTCTCGCAGGATTACTCAAAAACAACTGTAGACGTCAGAAAGGGCTTCCTGATGCAAAGAGACAAACTAAAGGAAAAAAAACACATCTACTCTTTCGTTGGCCCAACATAGTTTAGAGTAAACAACTAAGGAACAACGATAATCTTTGATAAACCGGCAGATCTATCGAGTTACTTGACAACAACCGCACCACTAGAGATGGAAATGATGACCACAACATCGAAAAGAATAGCGTCACAGGATAACGAAGAAGAATAGACTAGCATACGACATAAAGGAGGTGGCACAAATTAAGGAACTAACACGAAAGGGCACACATTCAACAACATATCGACCTCGATTAAGGTCAACACAAAAATACCTCAACCTGGAGGAGACGACCAGAAGCAAAGTATGTAAACAACGTATCTACCTCACAGAAGGTCAACACAAGACAAACCCAAACCGAAGAACATCCAAATGAACAATCTAAAACTCGAGTGCAGAACTACCACAAGCAAAAGCACAAGACCGTGAGCAGGAAGCAACGACGTAACCAAGGACAAAGATATCCTTTTAATGACGGGGCTAAAGAGGGATCACTAAGTAATGAACAATATAACCAGACTATACTACGTCCCGGGGTGTGGGGGGGCAGGGGACCTTGCTGTTGCACGCTTTCAGTACAACATGTTAGCAGGGGGAGGGATGGGAGGAGAGGGAAGGGTAAGAATGGGGGGATTTGTTGCGTCCAGTTTGTAATGTTTATCATGTCAGTCATGTCTGTTGAGTTAGTCATGTCCAGAACCTCAACGCTCCCGTAGACCGGAAACAAGATCCAACCAGCAGTACAGCAGCCACTCACACAAGCAGATCTCACTCACCTAACTATTACCACAGCGCTCACAAGCTGATAAAACAGCGACTAACACCCCACCACAATGAGTAAAACAGACACACTGCAGTCCGACCTCAAGGTCGTATCCCTGAACGTCAAAGGTCTCAACCACCCAGTGAAAAGGAAAAAAATATTAGACTACCTAGCAAAAACGAAAGGGGATATCCTCCTCTCACAGGAAACAAAACTATCATTAGAAGATGCGAACAAAATCAAAGCGAGATGGATAGGCCAGCTAGCCTGCTCTCCAGCGGTGGGGAAAAAGAGAGGAGTGGTCACCATATTGAACTCTAAGTGCAAATTAACAATTGAAAGAATAGACCAAGATGAGGAAGACAGACTAATGTTCACTCAACTCAAAAGAGGAAAAGAAATAATATCCGTAGCCACCATTTATACCCCAAACACAGACAACACAACATTCTGGGATGGAGTAACAAGGAAAATGGAAAAAAAACATACTAACAACCTGAACATCTTAGCAGGAGATTTCAATCTAGCCCTAGACCACACCCTAGACAGACAATCAAGCTCCCAGACTAAACCCCAAGTCTCCCATAACGTCCTAAAAAATATCTGCAACAGATTTGATCTCCAAGACCCATGGAGGCTACAGCACCCAGATACCAGGGACTACACCTTCTACTCCAACCCGCACAACACATTTAGCAGAATAGACTACATTCTCATTTCAGGGTCGCACACGCACCTAATAGAACACACAGATATCGCTGCAAGAACGATATCAGACCACTCCTGCATCAGTCTACACCTAGTAGGTAGTCACAACAACCACATTACCCGCAGATGAAGGTTCAACAACATAACGATTGCAAAACAGGAAGACAAAGACACGATTGAGAGAGCAATATATAATTGAGAACGGCACACCAGATACTGACCCAAAATGCCTGTGGGAGGCCCTAAAGGCAACCATCAGGGGAAGCCTGATAGAAATCAAAGCCAGAAAGGACAGAGAAGCAAAATCACAGTTAGACAGATTATAAAAAGTCATAAAACACTAGAAACCCAACACATAGACAATACCTCAAACTCGGAGATCCTACTAGAACTTCCAGGGAAGAAATACAAATTTAATAGAATCCTCAGTGAGAGAGCTGGAATTTGGATAAGAAAGTACAAACAGATCAACCTTTGCAAAGCTAACAAGGCAGGGAAAACACTAGCGTCATACCTCAACGTAAGCAAAGACAACACTGCATATCCACTATCACAGACCAGAACAACAAGACAGACACCTCCCACAAAGATATCCTACAAACATTCAGGGAATTCTACAAAGACCTATACACAAAAGACGACAACATTGATAAGACGGGCACCACAGACTACCTAAAAAGACTTAACCTACCCAAGATATCGAAAGAGGAGGTGAAAACGTTAGGTCAAGACTTCAAGGAAGTCAAGATAGAAACGCCATTGACTCACTAAAAGACAACAAAGCACCAGGCCCAGACGGCTATACGGCACCATTTTACAAAAATTTCAGAGAACTTCTTCTCCCATTTCTGGTCAAAACTTTCAACCACTGCGCAGAAGATAGGATGATAACAGAAACAATGGCACAAGCCAACATAATTGTCATCCCAAAAGAGGGTAAAGACCCACAATGGCCCAAAAACTACCGCCCCATATCGCTAATTAACCTAGACTGCAAGATATACGCAAAAGTACTGGCCACAAGATTAAACAAAATACTACCCCAGCTGATTGGAAATAAGCAAGTAGGGTACATGAAATCTCGCATGTCGCACGACAACACGCGACTCCTATGCCAAGTCATAGAACACTCCTCAAACTCACAATCACACTAGACGCCGAAAAGGCATTTGACAGAGTATCCTGGCACTTTCTTGAGAAATGCCTACAAGCGTACAGCTTAGGGGACGAATACACAAAGAAAGTCATGGCACTATACAAAAAACCGATGGCACAAATAGCCATAAACGGAAGCTCATCGTCCCCGTTCGAACTAGAGAGAGGAACAAGACAAGGGTGTCCACTATCCCCGCTACTGTTTCTACTAGCCCTAGAACAACTGATCATAGACACAATAGCAAACAGAGACATCACAGGAATAACAATTAGCAACACAAACAGCCAAGATCGCCGCCTACGCGGACAATATACTTATAATAACGCACAAACCAGCCTATACCAGCACTCATGCGTACAATCGACACATATGCCAAACATTCAGGCTAGAAACTTAACAAAGACAAATCTGAATGCATGCCACTCAACATACACACAACCAGGGAGGTAACAGGAGACTCAGGCCTAGCGTGGCAACCAAAGGCTGTCAAATATCTGGGCATCCAATTTAAAAGATGCCTGAGAGGCACCCTAGAATTGAACGAGAGGCTCACTCTGAGAAAGATAAAAGATCTACTTGATACGTGGTCACCCAAGTTCATCATATGGTGGGGTAGAATAGACACCATCAAAATGATGGTAACTCCCATAATCAATTACCTTGCAGACATGCTTCCCCTGGCCCTGACAGAAGACTTCCACAAACAAATAGACCAGATGTTCAATAAATTTAAATGGAGAGGGAAAAAAGCAAGAATAGGTCTACGTAAGCTAAGGCTGGGGAAAAAATTGGGCTGACTTAACATAGCGGACTTGAGAACATTTCAGCTAGCATTCATAGCCAGACAGGGGATGCACTGGATACTTCCTGCACAAAAATACTCGCCGACATGGCTAGCCATAGAGAAAGCCTTTCTGCATGACACTGATCCACTCACATTACTCACATCCAACAAACAGGCACTCAACAACAACCCGATACTAAAGATCACGAAACAGGCGCTACTGAAGGTATACCGTAACCTAGAAATCAGCATCAAAAGCTCACAATGGGAGATACTCTGGTCTAACCCCAAGATTAAATAAAAGCAGAAAACACTAGACATGATCACATGGAAGAAATTAGGAATTCAATTCCCAGCACAACTGGAAATGGAAGGAAAGCCATACACGTTCAACAATCTAAAAAAAAATCACAACCTCCCAGATGTAGAACCATACAATTTCCTAGCTATCAAAACAGCCGATACAAACTCTAAACTACCCAAGCAAATCCCATCCATCTTCCAGTTTATGGATAACATAAACAAGACAGGGCACCAAGTCTCACTCCTATACAAACTACTCCTACCCGTCACATCCAAACTTAATTTAAAAAAAAGTGCCTATTCGGAAACCCAGATAAACTACAAACTTACAGAACATGAAATGCATAAAATGGGCTTCCCCATCCAAAAACATGATATCCCCCTGCACTAGCACAGACCAAATTCTGGCTACTCCACCAAGCGCATTGGACACCAGCACAACCAGCCTCAATAGGTCTAAAGGACAACGACACTTGCTGGAACTGTGGAACAGAAAAAGGAGACCTAGACCACCTCATCTTTAGCTGCACACAAGTCAAAAAATTATGGAAAAAGGTGCTAGACTTCACAAACAGAGCGCTAGGTTGCAGCCTTAAGCAAACATTCGCCACAATCGTCACAGCACACATCTCACCAGACATCTCCACCCACGAAGACAGAAATCTCCTTGACTTCCTCCTCACTTCAGCAGCAAAAATGGTACTCACGAACTGGAAGGACACAACCAAGGCCAAATTCAAAGAGTGGCTAAATTGGGTGATCTTCCTCAGAGGTGCAGACTACACCACCTTCAGAAACACACCAGGGAGACACCCCAATAGAGAGATGTGGTCTAAACTAGATGATCTGATAGACTCCTTCAAACCACCATAGACAAAACATAACCAGACCTCTAAACTGGTAGGGATTTTCTGTCATAAACAACAACCATCACTCGAGGTTCCGTGTTTTATGTTTCTAACTAAGAGCCAGCCAATGGCGACAATAAGTGTTACATGTTATTTGTGGGCGAGTCCAACAGGGCGAACAAAGTCGTACCGTCGAACTCACCACAAATGCCCGTCGCGATAATTCTTTAAAGAACGTCAAGTCTATATGTTTTGTCAATATATGTAACCTGTAAATACCAATAAAAACATTAAAAAAAAAAAAAAGAAATATGAAATGGCTCCTCTCAGATTCCCGTCCTGTAACAATCACCTTAGAAAGGGCAAGTAGGTTAGTAACTTTGCAATTCAGGGGTTTTGCAGCAGCTTGTAAGTTTTTCCAAAGCTTTTTATTGTTTTAAAGCACATAGTTTCGGAACTTTAGCTTTTTCCATGGACTGAAGTCCTTGGTTTTATTTCAATGGAAAAAAATGTCTCTGTCACTGAGAACTGCAGTCGCTCAGTCTGTCTCCGGTTAGTGGCCTTCCTTTCATTTCTGGTGATTTTTTTAAGTTTTAAGATCTTCTTGGAGTTTCTTAATGCTCCAGTGGGTGCAATGTCTGATATTTATCTGTTTCCCTTAATTGCTTGATTTTGCTCACTAGAAAGTGTCACTCATAGTCATTGAAATGTCACTCATAATTACGCTGACAAAATTGAAAATGTCACACATAGCAATCTCAAACCTTGGCAGCTATGAATCCCTTACATACCGGGTAGGAGTTCAGCTTCTTAACCCTGAGTAACGAGTCACTTAAAATTGGTTTTAGAGGACAGTGATGGGGTAGAATTATTTGTACAATTTTCTGGAATGAGCCGTAAGTGGAAAAGCATTCAGACCAGGGGCATTTGGAATACATTTGGCAACGTATGTACCTCCTTCTAGTGACTCTGGGGCAGTCACTCCTGCCTAGTTTCCCAGGTCCATGTGTGATGAGCCGCACCGGTCCAGGTTTTTTCCTTTAGTCTCTTTTCCACTTTAAAACTAGGGCTACAAGCTCCAAAATACAGAGAAAAAAACCTGGACTGGAGCAGGTCATCACCCATGGATCTGGAAAACTTGGCAGCCGAGCATTCTGGACCATGTGTGCAACATGGGCACGTTCTGCCCCTCAGATGCCGTCCACTTCTACCTCCGGGCTTAATACCCAAATACAGCCACAGCCAAAAGAAAGTTGACCACTCAACCTTTATGAAGGGCCTGCTCCTGGGCGGCAACACGTGTGGTCTCATTTTAATAAGTGTGAGCCATTTGAGCTAAAAACTATGTTTTCGTTACAATCTGAAAATTATGCAGTTGATGGATTATGTGGCAAAAGCAGTAAATCCATAATTATGCAAAATATGCGGCAGGCACAGAATTACATAATGATAGTGGACTTGGTTACAGCAGAGCTCTCAAGTTACTCCGGCCCGGCCGTGATTAGGTCGTCCATGCCAAGATTCTTTCACTGCATACTGGGATTTGCTGTCCTGTTCAAACCATAAAACAACCTGGACTACACGTCCCACAATTCAATGGAAAGTCCTGGACTTGATAAGCTGCTCACTCATGGAAGCTGAAGACTTGAGGCCTCGGCTTACAAGCACATGTTGGTGACACAGAGAGTTTCAAGATTCCATTCACAAGCACCTCGTCCAGTTTAGCTATTTTTCCTTCTATTTTTCTGTGTCCCATAATTGTAATCCTGAATTTAATTTAATCAACAGTTCTACAGGTCCTAAAATGCGTAGAATAAAGGTCACCCCACAGGTTCTTTGTTTTGGTCTGCTACTTGTAGTGCTGAATTTACACTAGGTACCCACACCTGCAAGCTCCAGGAGATATGGAAACAAACCCTGAATTGGATAAATCCCTTGTCAATGAACTTGTGAAGCGCGGTGCTCTGGGTGAGCGTGTGTTTCAACTGTGTTGGTTTGCTCCCACTGTGTACATTTTTCCAAAGATGATAGTTATATGTAAGTTAAAAGTTCAGGACTGAAAAAGGTTTGGTCACCCTACTGCAATGCCCAAAGTGTGAAAAACATACAGGGGGAACCCTTAAAGAGAAGATTAGGCAGTGGCAGGGCAGCAAAAGGGGGAGGACAAATTGTATTGTATTTATATAGCGCTTACTACCCCTGACGAGGCGTCGAATCGCTTTTCGGCGAGTAGCACCCTATTTCGGAACCCAAAGAGGATTAGTGGTGAATTAGTATACGGAAATATTAAATTAATGTGAGCGGTGGACATGTGAGTTTGGTATTTGGATTAAAAAAACATAGTGGTGGAATAAAAGAGGGAAGGGTTTGTATTTCTATATCATGGAGGGAAAGCGTTAAAGGCACACAGGCTAGAGAGGAACAGGAAGCCAGTGGCATTACACCGGCCCCCGCAGCCCCCGCTGTGTGGGGGACCACCAAACTCCAGTGGACCCCCTCAGCACATTACTCTAGCTGGAGAGCTCATAATTGAGTCCGGAGGGAGCCCCTCTACATGTCTTGCAGTGGGGCTCCCCCAAGGTTTGTTACGGCACTGCTCTTGGCACCACACTTGAGAAGGTAAACCTTCACGGGGACTAATCTGGGACTGTATATTACTCGTGCTCCATTGCAGTCAGCCAGAACTTTTGACTTTTACCCTGTCCAGTACAACCAGACAGCTGGGGTAGGAGCAGTGTCCTTTTACGTGGTATATTGCAGTTTATTCTTTAAAAATGAATAACTCCGGTTTTACTGATTGTCATTTTGGTCTTGTTTTATTTAATAAATAATGCTCTAGTTTTCTAACCTGGTGTAATATCTTTTTGTGTGATGTTTTCACTATTTACCCATTTGAAGTGTTGCACAAATACTTTACACTTTGCCTATAAGTTAAACTTGAATTCTCTGTGCCAAGCAACCAGGGGGTGAGCACAGGTTAATTTGAACTTTCCTTGTGCCTTACCCTTACTACGATTGTGATTGCTGCTTGACCAGGCCTCACACCCCAGTCAACCAGTAACCCAATTTCTAACAACCTTGACAAGTGACACATTTTTTCCAAATGCTCGTTTCCACAGTGGGGTTTGACTTGTTAAAAGATGGCTTCAGGCACATTTGATGCTTAGCGTATAATGTGTTGCTAAATGGATGCCTTATTTGAAAATGGAAACGTAGACGTCAACGAAAGTACAAGATGTTGATGATGAAGTCAGAGATGATGTGACAAGTGCACCTCCTTGCTGAAATCATTAGTATGTAAGCAGTAAGAAGGGCAAGGTGGTCCAAAAGATACTTTGATGAAGAGGCCTTTGTCACAATAGATCATCCTCTGTATTAAAATCTGTTTTGCCCTTGCTTTGAAGGATCCACCCAACCAGACGGAATTGTTGATCATTTCACGAGAGTGGAGGTTCAACCTTGGCACTGGCCAGATGGGTTCCACAGAGATTTGCTTTGTGATGACATGGGCTTCCTTTTACAATTATGCAAAGAACTTTTGCTTAGATTTGGAAGTGGGAACAGATGACCCTTTTACTCATTTTATGCTGCAGGATTTACTAGTCTGACTGCTCCATCAAATCCACCAAGTAGGAGAGGGTACTGCTACGGTATCTCGTAAATGTCAAATGTCAAATGTCAAACATTCTTATATAGCGCACATATCACCGTGAGGTCTCATGGCGCTCGCAGCAAATAAAGAACGGTAGATCCAACCAGCAATGCACAACTATAGGCTGCTAAGGAAATAACCACGTTTTTAGTTTCTTGCGGAAACATTTGTGATCCGTAGTGGAAGAGATGTGTTCAGGTAGTTTGTTCCACAGCGAGGGAGCCAGGTAAGAAAAGGCGCGACCTCCATTACATGAGGTTCGAATGCGGGGCTGAACAAGATATGGCTTGGAACATGACCTTAAAGTTCTAACAGGTGCATACCATATCGGTTTGTTTTTCAAGTAGTAAGGACCAGCCCCGTACATTGACTTATGAACAAGACTTAACATTTTAAATTGACATCTTTGTCGAATAGGGAGCCAGTGGAGAGTCCAGAGATTCGGAGCAGATGGAGCTCTCCGAGGGAAAAGTTGATGAATGTGCATGTAGAAGAATCCATCAGAATAAATAGTTACTTACCTTTGGCAATGGTCATTCTGATGGATACTCTAGCTGAAGATTCCTCATCGATCCCATTCACCTCATCATTCTGAAGATAGACCTCTTAAATGTAATAAGGTACCAATTTGGTTCTGTTGCAGTATGCATTCACACTTGATCTGATGTTGTCATTGTCTCTGCCTCTTTTAGGGGCCAGAAAAAAAGGAAGTGGAACTGACATCATGGCGATGGGGTGGCACTATATTGCTTCAATGATGTCACACCTGCACTACATCCTGCGCCGAAAGGAACCAAGACCACTTACTGGTGTAGGAGAGCAGTTGCAAAGTTACTTGATCCAGTGTGATTCCTAGTGATATTCAAAATGGTGAGGAATCTGCAGGTACCTACAGTAGCCACCTGAAAGCTTGCTACCAAAGGTAAGTAACTTTTTCTTTTGAACTTAATGTCATTTCAATAATAAACCTTAAGACATCCTATTTAACATCAATAAGTAGGGGATATGCCCTACTATTTCTTTAAAATAAGATTTTCTCCTGCACTTAATATGGCTATTTGATGGGTCTGACTGCAGGTTTAAAACCTTCAATCTACAGGTGACATTTAACTTTCTATGCTATTGGTACATTTCCTGCACTATGTACTGCAGCCTTACTGGAAACGTAAATATACCGATTGGTGGATATCCAATTTTACTGTGTTGTAGGGTCAGGGCACACCAGGACAGTATATTAGTGCCCCAGTGTGCAGAGTTAAAAAAACAAACTATACCAGTCAGTAAAAAATGGTGGTGATCAAGCAAAAACAGTAATTTTCTAACAGAGTATTTAATCTTCTGTTCTGATTAGTGCCAAAGGAGACCAGCCCGGCCTCTCTGAAATGAGTTTCTGCTCACACACACATTATCACTAAAAGCTATCCCCAATCATATATTGTGGTGCATATATTCTGATTGTTTTTGAGAATCTAATTGTTAAATAAAGAATTGACCGGTGGCATTAGGACTGTCAGGAGTTTAAGGCACCAGGCTGGGTGATGACTAGTCTGTTTTACTAGCAGGAGAATTGGGCCTGTCCAGTATAGGTCTGTACAGGGACTTGCAGCCAATGGCATCTGAAATTGTGCTGTCCATCATCTCCAATCCTATGCCTGCACTGCCACCAGCCCCTGGCCCACTCCACCTCTGCAGTGTGACGTCCCTAACATTATCCCCACACACATTGAGGCAGAAGGATCAAGTAAATTGGACCACATCAGAAGTAAAGGTAAATATTGCAGTCCAGACAGGTAGTGAGCGGTGGAAGCCCAAGGCCAGACAGGTAGTGAGTGGAGGAAGAACCTTCTCCTACCTGGCGGCCAAGACTTGGAACTCTCTCCCCATCCACCTTCGGCTGACCCAGGACCATCTCTCCTTCAGGAAGCAACTCAAGACCTGGCTTTTCGAGCAGTAACGATCCCCTCTCCCCCAGCGCCTTGAGACCCTCCCGGGTGAGTAGCACGCTATACAAATGATATGATTGATTGATTGATTGAAGGCCTAAACAGATGTTGGTCACTGCGGGCCAGGAAACCAGAATACCCCGGTAACAGAATGACACCTCTCCAGGACCCCCAGCATCACAGACCAAGATATAGATGACCGGAAGTCAACAACTTCCTTTCGGACATATTGAAGGATTATAAAAAAATTACATTCATGTTACAGGACCTCCAGCTCCCATTGTAAAAGTATACACTAATGTTTATACCATGTGGTATCATGCAAATAAATTGAAAGAAGGACTGAGGGCTGGAGGCTGCACAGCTTGGGCACCAGATCTCCAACATACATGGGGTGAAAGGTATGAAGGCTAGGAAACAGGGAATCCAGAGCATTTCAGCAACAAAGCACTGCAGCACACCATTTGAAGATGAGCAGTGTACTTGTGATCATGATAATCAGTTCACCCCCAGATCTGTGACTGGGGGTGGATGTTTTGCCATTGTGTAACATTCCGTCCATCATTTTGTGTGTTTTGCTGTTCACCCTATGAGGGAAGGGTATGCCCAGACGTGGGTCCCGTGCTCACTACGCCACTGGAGTCAAGCTATCCTGGCTAATGAAGGCTGATAGCCAGAAACCGGTCCTAGGATGCTTGATTCCGGTCCAGGGAAGACATGGCTTGACAGTTCGGTCTGGACTGTTTCCATGAGGCACAGGGTCAAGACTGTTTTGCATATGGCCATGTCTGAACTGGGGTGGCTTGGTGAGCAAAATAATGATGGCTTAAACCCATATCTGTGACTGGGGGTGAATGTTTTGCCATTGTGCAACATTCCGTCCATCGTCTTTTGTGTTTTGATGTTCACCCTATGTGGGAAGGGTATACCCAGATGTGGGTTCCGTGCTCACCAAGCCACTGGAGTGAAGCTATCCTGGCTGAAGATGGCTGCTAGCAAGAAACTGGTCCTAGGATGCTTGATTCCGGTCCAGGGAAGACATGGCTTGGCAGTTCGGTCTGGACTGTTCCCATGAGGCACAGGGTCAAGACTAATTTGCATATGGCCTTGTCTGATCTGGGGTGGCTTGGTGAGCAAAATAACGATGGATTAAACCCAGATCTGTGACTGGGGGTGAATGTTTTGCCATTGTGCAACATTCCGTCCAACATCTTGTGTGTTTTGCTATTTAAATGCAGGCAGACCTTCGTTTTGGCTACTGCAGTGACTACTTGGTCACAGCCATAGTCAAACCTCTCCATTGGCCCAACTGAATAAGGGCCATAACAAAAATGGCAACATGTCCACCCGCCCAAACAAGATTAGCGGACATGTAGCCATTTTTTAACTGTCCATCATCACAAGGCAAACCCTGGTGGTGAGAGACAGTAAAAAGCAAATAATGCCCCACCCCCTGCCATGGAAGTTGATTTCCATGGTGGAGGGTACATTGCTTTTTTATTTTCAACAAGAATATCCCGTTGTGGGATTTTTTTTTTGAAAGTAAAGAAATATTACTGTTTGTAATCCCGCCCCCCCCTGATATAACTCCTTAAAAAAAATTGTTGTCCTGAAAATTTTTTTTTTGATGTGTGTTTTTGGATCATTAGAGAAGCACTTTAGCTTGGGTAGGCATTGCTGATCCAGACCAAACTTTTATGCACGTCATTTTTAAAAATGGCGAATATGTTGCAGTGATGATGTAATATTTCAGGAACCATGAGACCTATATGCTTCATTCTGATATCACAACATAGGTTTTCAGGGTCAAGTAGTCTTATACTGACAGAAAATAACTCCTCAGAGCATCCCATCTGCCATTTCCCAAGACGAGACATATATAGAAGTAAATAATAATGGTTTTTAATCCTGATCTGAATATGAACATTTTTTTTATCACTCCTGTTTTAGACACTTTCTCATAGTTCACTTTATTTATTTCAGCAATCGCTCGTGGTACATTTGCAGAATGTTGAACATTCGAGAAGAGAAAATTGACAGAGACGTCTTTTTGTAGCATAGTTTTTGTAAGCATCTGTAAGTTCTGTGGGTAGAAGCTTTAGAAATGTTGTAGGTTTTAGCATCCCATCAATATCTTCCCAACCAAATTGTCGCAGATCTTTCTCTACATATGCATTATTCAAAACATTTACACATCTTATGATCAAGTAGAACGCTCTTTTAATGTGCCTATACACAGAATAAGACGCCGGTGAAAGGGCACTTAGCGGGACTGATCTCTTGAGCTCACTGTACCGAAGATTGTCAACTGTGTAACAGCCAGAAATCATTTTCCACACACGCCCAAGGTACTTTTCTATGTCTTCAAAGTTACATCCGTCATCTGTTTCAGCAAATCCTTTTAGAACCTTCTCATGTTCAGCAGTTAAAGATCAAAGCTTTGTGCCAATGTTGCTCTTGGTCTCATCACCTGTAAGAATATATACCTTTATAAGAACACTGGGCATTTCTGGATCACGTTTCTTGTACAGATTATGAAGGGCTATTAAGTGCTTTTTCTCCCCTAATTCGTATCGCATCCATAACTCTGACAATCCTTAACGTATGAACATTGCAACAAATCTGAGTAGCAGAATAATAACATCTGTGCCATTCGACAGTACAATGAATCGATCTGAGCCATTTCAAACATCCAATGCAGCATGTTTTACAACACAAAGGTCAGCTTCCTCCAATTTGCTGTTAAGTTCTTGAACAATATGGCCCGTACCTTTTGAATATATCTCTGCAGGCACCAACTCCTCATTGAAAATCATTTCACTTGCAGTAATCGGAAATTCAGTGTTCACAGAAGCATCAACAATGCTTTGGCGTGTTATTCATCTTGTTTGATGATGATGATGACCAAAATGTATCAGGTTTCACTGGTATAGATGTCAAATTGTTGATGCAGGCAATGTCAATTTTTCCACTTGTACACATTCTTCTGATTTTCTCACATTCTTTAACAGATAGTAGAAGATAACTATCAAAGACAATGTGCATGGTAAGGTGAACACTGACTTTGATATCAGAATAGTCAGAACGACCTCTCCAAAGTTTTGGATTGATGAAATCTTGACCATTCGCAGTTGTGACATATACACATAGATTCATCAACCAAAATTGCGATCGCAATAGCTGCGAAACAGCTATTGCGAACGCAATTTCTGCTTCCACACTTCATGAATCAAAAAACCACCAAATAGCAAATTCGCAAAAATAAATTTGCAGAATCAATGTGGAACCCCCTTTGCGATTCTGTAACAGCGATTTCTCACTTTTTCTGCGAATTATTTTGCGAATTCACAAAAAAATCGCAAATTGCGAAAAACACCAAAATCGCAAATTACGAGTCGCAATTTAAGGAGAAGTCAAACCAGGTGGTAACCATGAAGTTCAATTGGCAAAATAAATTAAAAAATCTTAAACAAGAAACAGATGCGGGGTAAAACAAACACACTTAAGGAGACACAGTAGGAGCATGAGGACATTCACAATGCCAGGTCTCTTCATCGTGGCAAGGCGGCTGAGGCTCCAGGCTGCAGCCCGGAACCGACGCAGGATCCAGGAGCGCATCTTCTGGCTACGGATCACACTCCTGGGCCAGATTGAAGAGGAGATCTACTCCAAATACAGGCTGAATGGGGCAATGATAACTAAGCTCATCAGAGACCTTGACCCCCTGATGCAGCACCCAACAAGGAGGACTAATGCCGTGTCCACCCATGTCCAGGTCCTGTGCTGCCAGCACCTCCTGGCCTCCGGAAGCTTCCAGGGGATAGTTCCATATGCAGGGGGGATCTCCCAGAGCACACTGTCATGCTGCCTACAGAGTTTCCCGGACGCCATGCTGAGCCGGATACACCACTACATAACCTTCCCAACAACCCAACAGGACTTAACCAAAACAAAACTGGACTTCTATCACACTGCCCAATTCTCCCATGTAATTGGCTGCATTGACTGTACCCACATCCACATCTGTCCACCCGCTGAGACAGAATACATGTACCGGAACCGCAAGTCCTACCACTCACTCAACATCCAGATGGTCTGCAATGCGAAGACCATCATCACCGACATTGTGGCCCAATACCCGAGGAGCACGCATGATTCGTTCATCTTCAGGCACAGCGGTATACACACCCGCTTGGGCAGGGATAACTTTGGCGAAGGACATCTCCTAGGTAAGTGCACATGCCCACATACAGTATGTCAAGACCATGTAGCTGTGCATAACAGGCACTGACCCTCTGCTCCTATCCTTCAGGTGACAGCGCCTATGGCTTCCGTGAGTACCTCCTCACCCCATACCTGAACCCTGCTACACCACAGGAACGGCGTTACAATGCTGAGCACATTCACACAAGAAATGTCATTGAGCGCCATTTGGGATGTTAAAGAGACGATTCCGCATCCTGCACAAGACTGGTGGGGCCCTCAAATACCAGCCTGAGGTCTGCTGCTGCATTGTGGCTGTGTGTGCCATACTTCACAATATTGCCACCAAGCGGAGGATTCCTGTGGAGATCTCTGGTAGTGAGTCGGAGGGGGACAACTGGTCACCTGCACATGTGCATCATGCACGCGGGGAGAATCCTGCAGAAGGACACCGGCGCCGCAACAACATCACACTGAACTATTTCTACTGTACCCATACCCCTTACACAACACTACACTCATGCATGCCACATGAAATAATGACATGTCGAAGAATAAATTCTTATTCTTATGTACAACAAGATGTAGAAGTTCTTTGATTTTCAAACAACATAACTACTGTATTTCGTCATACAGCCTCTTGTATGCAGAGCAGGCGTGCTTGGTACAGCATGGCACTGCTGCTAATGTTTAGTCATTCACTGGCGCCTCCTGCCGGACGCACCCTGTCGCCTCTCAGACTCCACGTTGGGAGTGTCCGGCCGTGATGCTGCACTGGGCCTGGTACTGCGGCGCCTTTCTGGTAGCACCGGCACAGACAGGCTGCTCAGGCTCGATGTGCTCTCACTGGCATCATCACCCCCCCCTTGCATGGCCATGGCCACACACCTGTTGGTGTTGTACTGCGGTGGTGACCTGCTGCAGGGCCCTTGCTACATCTTGGCAGCATTGCACCATTTGTATTTGCACAGCCAGTGACCGGCGCAACAGTTGGGATGTTGCATTCCCTATCAGGTGGTTCGACCGGGTATATGCCGATAGCCGGGTCATCAGTTGGCTGTTCTCCTTAACTGCAGCCGTTAGCTCCTGCACACTTTCGGTAAGCTGATTTACATTGCGTGCAGTCTTGTACAGCTGCAGCTGCATGGCTGCCATGTGCTGTGCCTGCTTGCGGCGGTGCACAGCTAGCATCTGGGCTTCGATCCCTAGACCTAGATCTTGGGCCTGTTGCTCCCTGTCAGCTCGTGTGGCCTTGGTGCGCAGCTGCCTCAACCGGCCGCTTGCTTGCGACCGCACAGTTGCTGTGCGGCGTGTCTGCCTCCTGGGTGGTGGTGAGGCCTGTTCCCTGCAGGGGTGGCCCTGTCCGTTTGGGAAGGTGGTGGTACTGGTGCAGGTGCAGGTGCATGGGACGGTCCAGGTTGTGGGGCTGGATGGCTCTCTCCCTTTGTCTCATCTGGAGTCTCCTGGATATGGAGTGCCTCGCTATCTGAGGTCTCAGCATCTGCAGCACCTGTGATGTGAATAGGTGCATGATTAATTATATGAATCTTGCACATGGGATGTTGCAACATGCATGCAGGCTTGCATTCCCTGGCTGTGTGTGGCTATCAGGGAACATTTTCACACTAAAGGTCCCACAAAGCAATAGGGCGTTGCTGATGTGTAGGGACTGCATTAATGGGGTTATCAAATGGCAAGCTCTGGGGGCATGGGCATTGTTAGGAGACGGGGTCGCAGTTGCATCGCTCTTACCTTTTAAATGTTGTGTGGGTCAGGAAGTGTCCAGATGAGTGACCCCCACGCAGGCTACAGGGTTGATGGTGTCCTCAACCAAGTCCTCGAGTGGTGTGTTGGCGGCAACAGTGGAGTCTCCTCTTCCCGTGGCCAGTCTCTCCCCCAGCCTCTCTGCTATGCATTTCTTGGCACGGCCTCTGAGGTCATACCACCTCTTCTTAAGGTCATCGATTGACCGCTGGGTCACTCCTACGGCATTTACCTTCGCCCTGATGCGCAGCCAAATGTGCCTTTTGTCAGCCTCAGACACCTTCCTGGATAGCTTCCCGAAAAGCTTGTCATGGTCCCTGCTGACTCCCTCAATCAGGAACTCCAGCTCCTGTTCAGAGAACTTGATTTTTCTTTTCCTGCCAGGTTCACTGGATCCTGCTGCATCCTGGGACATTGTGGGATAGATGTATGTTCTGTTGTGGGGCTGCAGGTTATGTCTCCAAGAGCTCAGTGCTGTGCCTCCTCCTCTCTCCAGCTCGGTGTTCCAAATGAGAAAGGGAACTGCCTACTTCCTCGTTGTGATGTCATCATTGTGCTCAAAATGCGACTTCCCGTTTTTGCGATCTTTGCGATGTCGCAAATTGCGAAATCGCTATTTCGGGTTGGGAAAACAGCCGATTCTGCGATTTTTATGCGATTTGTGGAAATTCGCATTCGGCGAATGCGGCCGATTGCGAATCACATTTTTTCGACGCATTTTTTGATGCATTCCATTCTGTGAATTCCAATTAGCAATTCGGTATTTTTCGCAAATTGGCATTCTCAAAATGGGTGCTTGATGCATCTGGGGGTTAGTTCACACCAACAGCAGTTTTCAATAAGAACACCTTTTCAAATTGAAATTCCTCAGGTGAAAGTTTGTTTCGACCTGTTGTCAAGTTTATACTTCACTGGTTTGGTGGCAGCATCTCAATCTATCAGTCAATCATTGTACTGATGAAGCGCGCTACTTACCCGTGAGGGCCTCAAGGCGCTGAGGGGGGAGGGTGGTGCCGCCAGTGCTCGAAGAGCCAGGTCTTGAGGAGTCTTCTGAAGGTGAGCAGGTCTTGGGTCTGTCGTAGGTGGGTAGGGAGGGTGTTCCAATTTTTGGCGGCGAGGAAGGAGAAGGATCTGCCGCCGGAGGTTGTTCGTTGGATGCGGGTGACGGCGGCGAGGCTGGCGGAGCAGAGCTGGGGGGTGAGGTAGTAGAATCTGAGTCTGCTGTTGATGTAGGCTGGTCTGGTGTTGTGGAGTGCTTTGTGAGCGTGGGTGAGCATCTTGAAGGTGATCCTCTTGTCGACGGGGAGCCAGTGTAGGTCTCTCAGGTGGGGGGTAATGTGGCTGCGGCAGGGGACATTGAGGATCAGTCGGGCGGAGGTGTTTTGGAAGAGTTGCAGTCGTTGCAGGTGTTTGGCCAGGGTTCCTGTGTAGAGTGCGTTGCCGTAGTCCAACCTGCTGCTGATGAGGGCCTGTGTCACCGTTCTTCTTGTCTCGGTGGGATCCACTTGTAGATTCTGCGGAGCATGTGGAGGGTGTTGTAGCAGGAGGAGGAGACGATGTTGACCTGTTTTGACATGGACTGGAAGGAGTCGAGGATGATACCTAGGTTGCGTGCTTGGTTGGTGGGTGTCGGGGGTGTTCCCAGCGATGTCGGCCACCAGGAGTCGTCCCAGGCTGCAGCGGTGGATCCGAGGATGAGGACCTCCGTCTTGTCCGAGTTTAGCTTCAGTCGGCTGCCTCTCATCCATTCTGCAACGGCCTTCATTCCCTCGTGGAGGTTGGTTTTGGCGGTGTGAGGGTCTTTGGTGAGGGAGATGATCAGCTGGGTGTCGGCGTAGGAGATGATGTTGAGGTTGTGCTGACGGGCGACGTAGGCAAGGGGTGCCATGTATATGTTGAGCAGTGTTGGGCTGAGGGAGGAGCCCAGGGGTACGCCACAGATGATCTCAGTGGCGGTGGGGCTGAAGGGGGGAGGCGGACGCTCTGTGTTCTGCCGGAGAGGAAGGATGGAAGGATCTCCATCAAATAATGTGATTGTTGGAAGGAAATCATGCAACAGAATGTCCTTCATAAATCCACCTCTTTCGTTTGCTACATTCATCTCTCTAAGTGCTTGCAAAAGTTTTTTTTTGTAACCTTTTTTGTTGTGGCTGGTTGGAAAAAACTCTTACCATGACAATTAAAGCGTGGACGTTTAGCTTTAGTGATTATGCCAAACAGCTTTTTCGCTTTCAATACAAATTTCTTTTGCTTCAGTTCTGCAAATAGTTTCTCTCCCTGTTCCAGGACATCTAGCAGATGGTTCATATTATCATTATCCACATATTGTTTGGTCACAAAGTTGTGTAGTCACACAGACTCAGTAATTTCAAAGGGGTTTCCTTGCTGCTGCATGAACTGACAATGGCTGTCAACATGTTTATTAAAACATTCCTCTCTCTTTGCCACAAGTTCGTGGTGAGGACCAGTTTCACAATGGTCCATTAATTTAGAAGTTGTCATCTCTCTGAAAGCATTGCAAATAGAAAGGACGTAATAGAAAACTGGCTGTGATTGAGCAACGTATTTACTTTTAGGTGTCTGACCATCAATTCCCTTGGCGCTTTTCTGTAATCTCTGGATCGTCTGTTCCAGTTGCATATCTGGAGCCAAAGCATTGATCCTTCCCTCTTTGTTTTTCACCACAAATTCTTAGAGCTGTGTATACTGCTGCGTAGTTTGTGACTGGAGCTGGTATTACTGGTAAACACCTAATATTCTACAGTGGGATGGTATTCTGGGAGATCAGAGCATGAATCCCAGTACACTAAGGAACTGGCTTTTCTTCATCCTTCGGTCTACAAATCAGCTTTGCGAACCACAGCATCAGGTAGAGGAAGATCCATGTCCTCAGCCACTTTGAAACTTTCTGGTAGGCTGTGATGTGTTGATGGCTTGTAATGATTTTGCACACTTTGGCAAGGCAGTTGAGTTTTAAGTTTGCAGCTACTTGTGTTTATTCCTACAGCTGACACAGCTTGTTTTCCAGTAGCTACTTCATTGATACAGTCTTGAAAAAGCACAATGTCAGTATCATGTGTGCTGGATGTTCCAGAGAAAGAAGAACTGTCTTCAAAATCAAAATTATCATGAGCAGCAATAGTAAATACTTTCCTGGTCAAGTGACTTGGAAGTGGTGTGCTGTTGGAGTCACAACATTTTACAGCATGAGCTGCTAACACATTCCTGCTCTGTACTATGTTATTGTAACTTGTTAATACACCAATTCTATTCATTGAAGTGATTAGCTCTCTACTTTTGCACTTGTCATAGATTGCATGGGCAGTCATGTATAGCCGAGTTTTATTTTTGCCGTGATGTAATTCATTAACACTATGGCTGCTAAGGCAATTCCCCTCCTGTGCTGGGAATTGCCATTTTGCTGGTGTCATGACGAGCTCAGCTCGTCATGAGCACAGCTCCAGGCTACCTCATGACGAGCTGAGCTCGTCATGAGCATGGAAGGGTTTAAACATTTGGCAAAAAAAGTACATTTGCCCAGCATAAGCCTGTCAGTTCATGGGATTGTCTTCCACTTTTCGCTTATATCTTTAAAGCCATCATCAATGTTGTTGGCTTCTGTTCCTAACTCATAACTTTAGTTTGTAACAGTTTTTCTTTGCTAATATTAAACAATGATTAAGACAACATCAAGCATTCTTGTTGATTCTCATGATTTGCGGAGTTCTAGGGCATCGTAAAATTTGTCATTAAGTCAGAAATTTTTATCTTTCAGGACATTTCTTAAAATAGTTCCTGCTGATTTTACTGCATCCTGTGATCTTATTTTGGCAGCAAGATCTTCAGGAGTCAAATCAAATGAGAACACCCTAAGTGCCTTATTTTGTTTGTTAGACTGACAAAACCAATTCTGTTGTTGTACATTCTTACCAGAAAAATCCTAATTTCATTATTATGGATCAATACAGTTTCATCGATGTTGACAATTATTCCTCTGATCTCAATGAGTGTGAACCCATAGCCAGCACTCAAGAGTGGCTCTAAAACTTAATTTGCTTTCTCGAAGAGTGCAAGCTTAACTGAAGGGTAGTGATTAAGTTGCAACTGGGAGCTCATTGTACATACATATTTTTGAATGTATGCATGCAGGCAGTTCGGGTGGGCATACAAATCTGGTACAAATACACTGACCTCACTGTTTAGATCAGTTGTTCAGCTGAATGAATGAAAGATTTTTTATATAGCACAACATTCACTCCAAGGAGCATCTTGGGGCTTTAGAGGAGAACTTAATCTTGGAAGAAACTAGCTGCAGTTGCCCTTTGAAGACTCACATACTCTGTACTTTCTTTCGTCAATCTCTTTGGCCCTTGTTCTGGTGAAACCACAGAGAGTACATTAGAGACCATCTGCTTTCTGATCAGATGTTGGAGGTTGACGAGGGGTAGCTATCGATCTTCTAAGTGTTTGGTTGTCATCTCTTTCACAGAAGACTCGGATTCTTGTTGGTTTCTGCTACTTTGTGACATATTTTTTCCATTGTATGTGACTTGTAGCACTTGTTACTACAATTATAAAAATATTTGCCCCTCTTTACCCATCAGTTTCAATCTTTTATGAACTTTGTCTTGTCAAATTTCTGCAGCATCTCAAACTCTTTTCTGTCCAGCCACAGTTGATGTTATTTTTTCTTTCGGAATAGTTTGGCATTCGCTGCTGCCTCCCTCTTCTCCAAGACTGATCCCCAACCCCCAGGCTGACTCACCGGATCTTCGCCTTGCGGATCGTCGACTCCGATGCCCAGTGGTCCTGAGCCTATGCACGCCCTCTAGAGACTTACGTCTGATGGAGCAAGGATTCACACGTAAGGCGCCTTGCTCACATTCAAGAACCTCGCCTAACTTGTAATATCGTTTATCAACCTGTTTGTCATTAATCTTGCACTTTTACACTACACGCGGGTGTCCCAGAGATGCTTGCCTATGTGTCTATTAATCGTAATGAGGCTTGCATACTACAGAATCGCTGCTTCGCAGAAATCTAGTCTGCGCATGCGTCGGTCATACCCATGTGATGTGACGCACTCGCAGTTCTGGAGGGATTTTTCGCTCATGCGCAGTATTGCTAATATGGCCGCTTTGTCTTTAACATGCTCTCCACTTGCTACTGCTGCTTTGCTCATCTATCTATTTCTGCCTAAAACCCTAATGCTATAGATATTATAAAGTAAGGGGTGTAGTGTAGCTCATCATGGTGTACAGTGTATTAATTTTTTCTGTGTTTCTAATTTGTTTTCGCTTACTTTTCATGTACCGCGTATCTGTGGACCTGGGAGTGGGGAGCCGCTCCATCTTTGAAACCCATATTACCCCAAACACGTTATGAGGGAAAACCCACACCGCGCAGAAGCAAAACCTAGCCAGCTGGCTTCCGAAGCTGAGATGCGCCTGGGAAAATCTTCCGTGCACCGAGAGAAGATTTCGGCTGTTGCTAAATATGTTACATTTGTATATACTTTATGTGTGTTCTATTGTTTTACACCTTTCTCAAGCCATGGGAACTGGAATGTAAGGGGTGGGTACGAAATTTGAATATTAACTATGGGAACCCAGAACTTTAGGTGGTGACAATGACCTAACCACCTCTCCTGACCAATCCTAAATTGAGATCCTGTCACTTGCAACAATTGTGGGTGGTCTAGGGACCCGAAAATGGTATAACTAGCCTAGTTTTAGCTAGAGAAATTGTCCGACTTGTCAGAGTAGCAGACCTGTCACCGACCCTACGAACTCTATAGGTGATTGATACAGAGAGCTGCAGAGCACTCTGTCCGAAATTTTCCACAAACTCCAAGGGGTGGAAATAGACTTAAGTGCTGGCGAAGCACTTTGCTGGGAGATTCGAGAACCCAATCGGGGTTACTGGCGGATTCCGTGCAGAGAGGGAGTAGCACAGGCGTTGCATCCGAAGCTGCAGGTGTTGGTCGTGCCCTTTGGTGAGCCCAGTCCTGACCCAAATCCTGAGGGGTATCCTGTCCTGACTGTCCGTGAGCTGTACCTGCTCGCCTACTGGCATCCTAAGTCTTTTTGAGGGTCCTTGTCCTCGCCTTTCACAAGCTGACCAGTGGCCAGGGTTAGTCCTCATTCCCGTTATGGTAAATATAAGTGTGGGTGTCCGTCTATCTATTCTCCTCCCTTCTTCCCTTTTAATAAAGCATCCTTGCCAATGGTATTCTCTCTGTCATCTCCAAAAGACTTACATGCAAACTGTTTATTAGCTATGTTCCATTTTTTCCCCTACCTGTAGGACATTATTGAAACTGTTTTACTTAATTAGTATGATCTAATTTTACTTGTGTTTAGAATCTAGGTTTTGAATTAGCAGTTAGTCTAAAGATCAGTTTGAGTCACTTGTAGGACTTTAGCAATTCACTGACTAATATGTTTTAAACTCACCTTAGTATAAGCCTGAAACTGAATAGCATGTTCCCTGTTGCCCTTACCCAGTAGTTGTCCACTTGCACTCAATGGTGCTTGCCCTCATTCACAGTTATATTATCGTTATAATCCTGATAATTGATATTCTAATCTGTATTAGTTTTATACTCATGTCATTCTGATTTAAACTTACTATATAAAATCTTTAAAACCCTTCAGGTGTCTGTGGTCATTATAAAGGTATAAAAGTGTTATTAAATGTATAAGGTATTTTTGTTAAGTCTCATCTCCTGTCCACTGCTAGCTCCTGATCCATCAGGAAATTAGGTGCCTGTGGTAAGTCAGGTACTCTGGTAATAGTGATAAGAAAACACATAGAATTTCTGATGGTGGTGTGTAAACTCGCCCGATTCACAAAAATATTGTCTTAAACACGTCATGGGCCCAAGTGCGTGAAATCTGGTAAATCAAGAGTCGGGCGACCTGGGCGCTCTATCACGTCCACCTTTGGTTTTGTGGCTTCGCCCTCCCCTCTAACTCTACTAAATTCTATCCTGCTCTCTGGTCTTTCTTTCAGGATTTTCGACTTCTGTGAACCCCGCCATTTTGGTGTTGGTCTCCATCGTATCCCGCGACCCAGACCCGCCATCTTGTTTGACCTCCGTCCTTCCCTCCTTCGCTGCTGACTCTCCCTGATGACCCCCGAACGTTTTTCTCTTTTCTTGCTGGACTGCCCTCACTTAGGTTCCTTCTCTCCTCTCACCCTATCTCACCCTATCTCACAATCCTTTTCTTGTCCCCCTTTGCCTTTTCTCCCCCCTAAGACTTGCCACTTTCTT
Organism: Lissotriton vulgaris; assembly: GCF_964263255.1. Taxonomy (NCBI): domain Eukaryota; kingdom Metazoa; phylum Chordata; class Amphibia; order Caudata; family Salamandridae; genus Lissotriton; species Lissotriton vulgaris. The sequence continues at coordinate 129,995,274 of NC_141688.1, forward strand.
TGTAATGACTGTGCGACAATTGTTTAATTTATTGTAACTTGTAATTCGTTATTTGTTATTGCTTCCTTGTAACTCCTGTTGTACCTCTGTAAAGCGCCCTGATACCTCCAGGTCTAACTAGCGCTATAAAAAAATCTAGATAAATAAATAAATAAATAAGTAAATAAATAAATAAATAAATGTATATGACACATTTTTCTTGTTGGAGCAGTCCTCATATTTTTTAGTTAGCAACACTTTGCCAGGAGATAAAGATGCTTGTCTACCACCTGCTTTGCTCATGTTTAACATTTTCAGTCAGTCAGTCAATAAATTTATTTCATCAATTACTGCCATAAAAGTACAAAACGCAACATTTTTAAAAATCAATATCTTAAAATAAAGCAGGGAAAGACAGTTAATTGTAAAAGTTGATCTAACGGGCCCCTAGAATCCAAAAAGGTGGCAAATAAAAATCGGGTCCTACCCCCTCATAAAATCAACCCATAGAGAGCATTAAACATACGCAAATGTCTCATTTTGGGGAAAAATTAGCAGCATGATAAGCAACAACTTCCTTAGACACAAGCTATTTAAAAATATAAATAATCAATAATAAAAATTAAGAATTAGCTTCAATTAACACCATTTAAAATTTTGAATAAACGGAAAACCTGAAACAAAAACAATAGTACAAGAAATTACCAATATGATGGCTAAAACTCATCATTATAGAGCTGCCATTTTGGGAAATGGCAGAAGGGTTGCTCTGGGGAGTTATTTTCTGTCTGTATAAGACTCCTTGACCCCTAATATCTGTGTTTTGACACACAAATGAAGTATCTAGGCCTCCAGGAATTTTACATCATCCCTGCAACACATCTGCTTTTTTTTAAAATGTCATCCGGAAAAATTCAGCCCAGATTGGCAGTGTCTAACTAAGCTAAATTACTTCTCTAATGATACAAAACACAAATCAAAAATGAAAATCTCTGGGCAGCAATTTTGTAAGGGTGGAATATCAATGGGCCAAGACTATTGATGAAGGATTGTGTTATGCTGATGCAGCCCTATACCAATCGGCTAATGGCAATGACAGGGATCGCCATGACAGCAGTTCCGGCCAATGCTTTATAAATGACTGCAGGACTGGGGGTCATTTATAAATTTGACGGTCTTAGGTCTATGGAGGGGAAGTAAGTAGAAGAGGTGATTACTGTCTGCCTCTAATGTCCAATTACCAGTTAGTTTCTATGTGCATATATAAAAGGCTGATGTGTAATTAGAGAATAGACTGAACTGAAGCTCAAGTTAGGACTAAGGTTTTGCATGCAAATTAGTAGAATTAGCTGAAGTAAATGTTGTTAGAAATGTAAAAATCTCATATTCTCAAATGAAGTGGAAAATACAAAGGCAACATTTCCTTCACTACATAGTTAGCATGCACTTCCGTTTTAAAACTGTAAATTCTGTTACAAGACCAGAGACTCGATTATGAGTGAATCTTCTTTATTGTCAAATCTAGCAGCAAAGTAAAACAGCAAAGTAAAATATTCAGAAATAAAAATGGTAGTACCAAGCATGATGTTCCCCAAATGATCAGTACATCAGAAGTTTCAATAATATGACATCATAGCGGGACTGGTAACAACCTTTCCTCAGTATAAATAGCCCTGCTTGAGAGAGCACTTCAACTTGGTTGCTGCTCTAGCAAAAGAATACGTGCCACAAATTATATTACCAGTGACATAATTTAATGGATTGGCGTTCAGTTCACTAATTTTGATAACTTCTGATTACTTGGGGTTTGCTTGAGCTCAGTGCCTTTGGCGAGGGCAATCTCTCTTGTTGCTCTGACCCAGTGGAGACGAAGCATCTGCGCCAATATTTTCATTGTCAACTTCTCTTAAGTTTTCCTGAATGCATGGAGACCCTTTAACACCTTGGCTGCTAGGTGTTTTCCCCTCCCATGCTGACTTTTTTAGATGATCATTTTGCATGACGAGCTCAGCTCGTCATCAGCACAGCTCAACCGTGCCTCATGACGAGCTGAACTCGTCATCAGCATCGAAAGAGTTAATCTTATGCCAGTTATTAAGCCTGCTATCCGTTATACCCTTGTGGCTATCAGGCGTGAAGCCAAAGGGTATTGTCTTTTTCAGCACTCGATGAAAGGAGTGCTTAGCTGTGTAGTGCACGTTCATGTGGCCCGCTGTTTCGGGCTTGACCCTGGTTTAACAAAGGACAGATTAGCGGGTGGAGTATCATAGGGATGTCCTTCTTTATTTTGAACGGCGGTTAATCCCAATTACCAGAAAATTATGTCTACGGTAAAAACAGAAAACAAACAAGCATTTTCAAGGCGATAGGTCTCACGTTTGGGGCCTTATAAGTATTTAGCTATGCAGCACATTACTGTAGATAGAGCAACATTTATTTACTGTGTTTGAAACGGTGAAAGGGTGCAGTGCCACATGTTACACCTTTTGGCCACATAAGGTACTGCACCCTGTGAGGGCTCATGCTAAGCGACAAAAGAAAGTAAATAAAAATATAAACAAGCATTAACAATGCAATGGTTTCGCCTTTGGAAAAGTTAGAGCTATTGGCATTGTAAATGACAAATTTTGTATTTATGTGTTGGTTTTGAAAACAGATAAATAAATGGCATTGTGATTTACATTGCCATTAGCTTAATCTCTCGCAAATGTGAGACCTCTTGTACCCTACGGACGAGCTCAGCAGACAGCAATTACTACCACACACACACACACCCAGAGCCACACACACACACACACCCAGAGCCACACACACACACCCACCCAGAGCAACACACACACACACACACACACACACACACACCCAGAGCCACACACACACACACACACACACCCAGAGCCACATACACACACACACACCCAGAGCCACACACACACACACACACACACACAGCCAGAGCCACCCATACACACACACACCCAGAGCCACACACACACACCCAGAGCCACACACACACACACACACACACACGAGCCACACACACACATACACCCGAGCCACACAAACACACACCCGAGCCACACACACACGCACACACCCAGAGCCACACACATACACACGCCCAGAGCCACACACACACACCCAGAGTCACACACACACACCCAGAGCCACACACACCCAGAGCCACACACACACACACCCAGAGCCACACACACACCCAGAGTCACACACACACCCAGAGCCACACACACACACCCAGAGCCACACACACACCCAGAGCCACACACACACACACACACACACACACCCAGAGCCACACACACACACACACCCAGAGCCACACACACCCAGAGCCACACACACCCAGAGCCACACAGAGCCACACACACCCAGAGCCACACACACAGAGAGCCACACACACACACACCCAGAGCCACACACACACACCCAGAGCCACATACACACCCAGAGCCACACACACACACCCAGAGCCACACACACACACCCAGAGCCACACACACACACACACCCAGAGCCCGAAACACACACACACCCAGAGCCACACACACACAGAACCACACCCACCCACCCTGAGCCACACACACCCACCCAGAGCCACACACACCCACTTTGCTCTTCTGAAATGTTGGCATGTATGATAGTGAGCTGTGTGTGGTGAGCTGTGTGTGGTGAGTGTTTCTCGTGAGCAGTGTGTGGTGAGCTGTGTGTGATGAGCTGTGTCTCGTGATCCATTAGTGTGTTGTGAGCTGTGTGGGGTGAGCTGTATGTGGTGTGTGGGGATCAGTGTCTGTCCCCCGCGCTACACTGGTTTTGCCCCCCGGTTGGATCATGCGCTATGCGCATGCGCAGTGCCGGCTGCCGCTGCCCCTCGGAGGCTCTTTCATTGTCTCGCATCTCTCCCCGGCTCCACCTTTCATCCACCGAACCTCAGCCCAGTCACCGGAGACAACGAACCGTCATGGCGGGGACGGACCCTGCGGAGGTGAGGTGCCCTGTGCGGCTCTGCCACCCCCCGGGGGCGGCGGGTCTCCTCCTTTCACCCATGGACCCGCTCTGCCTTTCATCAGGGCCAGGGGACGGCTCCTGCGGGGATGAGGGGCCCTGTGCAGCTCTGCCATTTCCCGGGGGAGGGGAATTGTGCTCCTCCTTTCACCTTAGGACCCGCTCTGCCTTTCAGCCGTGCCCGACGTCACTGCCAACACTGGGTGGTTTAAGGCGCTTCCTGCTGTTTCTCGACAATGATAGTTGTGAACCTCAGCACTGCCGCTTCTCGGCTCTCCAGAGATCAGTGCAGTGACCAGGTCCATGTGGAGCACAAGACTGACACCCGAGGGCCCCGGGACCCGGGACACGGGCTCAGCTGAACAATTAACATAAGGAGCATGAGTCAGACACTGAACAACTGTGGGAAAGAAGAATCACGGGCTGCGAGGAATGATGTAAACTCCCCGAGGCGGGACAATACCGACAGTCGAGCTGAAAGGAGCCATAACAAGTGGGGCCGGAGACACAGACAGCAGGAGGGGGCGGGGGTGGGAACGGGCTCACGGACAGAGGGAGGGGGGGCGGGAACGGCCCACAGACAGCTGGAGGGGGGGCGGGAAGTGATAAAAAAAAGTCGTAAAAAATGCCCAATGTCCGCTTTTGGGGAATGATGGGTTATTGTTTAAATGCTCGCCCCAGATTCTTTTTCGGTTACCTGCCTATTCCTGAATTCTTGGGTTTCGCTCCCTCCCCTCCGCCCGTAGAGGCAGGGAGGGGCAGGGGTTAAGTGGGATGAAAAAACTGGGGGTCTCTCAGAGGGGCGCAGTCGATGGCATTAACTCCTATGACACAACTCGGCCATGGTATGATGCGCCAGTTTCATCCCGAGGTCCCATTAACGTTGGGCAGGCAGCCCTGCCAATAAGTGCCATCGCACTGCCAAAGAGACTCACCCAGTAACAGTCGCAGAAGCCTCCCTCCCTCCATCCCGAGCCCCCCATCCCCTCCTCGACTCCAGCTCGGAACAGCTCTCTCGAATGTTGATAGAGTCGGGTGATACCGGAAATGACGCTTGCTGCTGACACAACTCGGCCATGGTATGATACGCCAGTTTCATCCCGAGGTCCCATTAACGTTGGGAAGGCAGCCCTGCCAATAAGTGCCATCGCACTGCCAAAGAGACTCACCCAGTAACAGTCGCAGAAGCCTCCCTCCCTCCCGAGCGCCCACATCCCCTCCTCGACTCCAGCTCGGTACAGCTCTCTCGAATGTTGATAGACTCGGGTGATACCGGAATTGAGGTCGCTGCTGATACAGCACGTGGAGTAGAAGTTGCGCTTCCAGAAATACAGTGAACGAGCTGCAGAGTGTTGATTACAGTTCCAGCAAAGCTCGAGAAACAATCACTTTCACCGTCACTGGTGCCGAGACACGGACAGCGGGAGGGGGTGGGGGGGTGGAACAAACACACGGACAGCGGGAGGGGAGGGAAATCGCGCAGCCCACCCCTGCAAAACACACGTCCAAAATGGGCAAAACATCCCAAAAAAAAAAAAAAAGAAAAACATCCGCCCACTGCCGCAATGACGTTCTACAAGGGGCGGAGAGGGAGAGATATATATATATATATATATATATATATATATATCGCTGGAACGCCCACGAATCGCCTCGGACAATGACGGAAGCCTCTCTCTTCCAATGGCTAGCCTCCATTTATGGAGCTAGCCAATGGAACAGAGGCGGGAATAAGCCACATACTGTTGTAACATAAGATTTCGCCTGCGCGAACGCAGCTGCGCAGCGGACGCCAGGCGAAACCTAATAAGCTCTGCAGGTCTAAGGAGGAACTGGGCCCTCAAGCCAGGCCTAACAAGCATTTACAATGCAATGGTCTCAGCATTATTAAAGGTAGAGCTATTGGCATTGCTGATGACATTTTTTTTTTAAAAATCATAAATAAATGGAATTGCCATTTACATTGCCAATAGCTTAATCGTTAAATAAATGGCATTGTCATTTACAATGCCAATAGCTTAATCCCTTGCAAATGCATGACCTATTGCATTTACACCCACACAGAGCCACACACACAAAGCCACCCACACACGCATACAGAGCCACCCACACAGAGCCACCCACAAGGTCATTCACATAGAGCCACCCACACACACAGAGCCCCCTACACAAAGTCACCCTCACACAGACAGAGCCACCTACAAAAAAATCTATCCACAGAGCCACACACACAGAGCCACACACACAGAGCCACACATACACACAGAGCCACCCCCCCACACACACAGAGCCACCCCCCCACACACACAGAGCCACCCCCACACACACACACACAGAGCCACCCCCCCACACACACACAGAGCCACCGCCCACACACACACAGAGCCACCCACACAGAGTCTCACCTATAACTGAGTCTGCTTCTTGGAAAGCGGGGAAGAGGCGACCCTTTGATACCGACTCCAGCAGTTGGTGTCCATAAGGAGCAGATCCCACATTCCTTTCCATGCACTCACACTTCTAACTGCTCCTAAATGTCTGTGGAGGGCATGCCTGGTGGAGGCATGTAGAGGGAAAATGTTGCCTTCCTGGTGGCATTGGCCCCTTTCTGAAATGGATTCCTAGTGATTCCCAGACACTTAACAGCTGCTGACCTATTCACATGTATACAGTCTGCAAATATGCGCTCCCTCCTTGCTGAGACAGAAACTGCAACATTTGGGGACAGACACTGTTGCTGAGTGACTGGTGCCAGCGTAGGGAGACAGGCATACTCTTACTGGTGTAAGGACGGACATGGTGTTGGGGCAGACCTCAGTGGTGAAGATGGGCACTGGTGCTGCGAGGCATACACAAGTGTAGGTGGCGACATGACCTAATGTTTTGTCAGCATCTCGCCCACTAGAAAGCAGCCTCACTTCAGCCTTCTTTAAAACTGCAAAAAACTAGAAGTGGTTTTCAGAGGCTGGAATGTGGGGGACTCTCTTTTTGAGTCCGAGATTCAACCTTGCCACAGCCCACATACCCGTGCAGCTAGTGCATTAGCCCACTGAGTTGTCTCCGCCGCTAGCAATTCTAAACTTCTTCATGTAGTAGGCAAAAACTCAGTGATCTCTGGAGGAGAAGGCGTGATCAGTGCACACACGGTTTGATTTTTTTCTAAGAAGTATTTTTGCGATGCGTCAGAGATAGCAAGGGTTCGCGTTAAGCACCGTAACTAAATCTTCTGTTTTGTTTTGATTGTGATCAAGTTGTGAAACACCTGAGCTGCATTTTCAAAAAGGATTACTCTTGGCCTTGAAAAGCTGCACTTGAACTGCCCCCAGGAAGGCTGTAATTCTCCTCTCAGCACCACAAACTGCGCGTTGGCGTGCACGACACTCCTTTCATCGCATACCTGACTGCACCCGGGCCGGTGCTTGTTGCCTAGTGTTGTGGCAACACCGTGAAGAACTTTGAGGAAGTGCCTATGCTATCTCCGACGAGACGTTATTGGCACCGCACACAACACAATGAGTCACGGCCATCAAATACATATTTACATAACACAGGATTCGCAACTGCTAGCTCTGATTTGTTGTGCATATGAAATTGGTTTTACAGAGACGCTGCTGCCAATCTGGCGCCCTGCAGGCATTTCACTGGCCAATGCAAGGATACTTATTTTATCAGCATTGGAGGATGGGATGATCAGTTGGCCTGGAAAGATGTAATCAAGAGATCTGCAGGCACATTCGAATCATAGAGGTACTCACCAAGGATATTAAGAAATGGTTTAGGGTGCCGTCCACATCAGAGAAATATAGTGCAGTGGGTCAATGCATCTGTCATAGAAATATGCACTTGTGCACAGATTCCGTTGGGGGAGAATGGAGAGAGGAGAAGAAGGGCAAATGGAAGATTCATCTAATAAGTACCAAAGAGCCTAGACATTAAGATCACCTTTTATTGCAGCACCACAAAGCGGCAAGATTGCGCACCATGCACTACTTAACGCACATAATTGGCACATTTCACTTTCCATATTTCTGCATTTTTCACAAGTTTTTTTATTTTTATTTACCTTGTTTCTGAATATGTTGTAGTTCATTTTATTTTTGTAGCAAACTGGCGAAATTCAACAATCAATAAAAGCAAGTTTAAAAGCAATTAACAAATATGCATACCCCCCATTGTTGAAGAAAGACGTCTGGGACAGCAGGAGGTTCTCTTAGCAGATAACATAAAATATACATCCGTGATATGGCATGGAAATAGCGCCCTTTGCACACACAATATACAGGTGCTTTTAAAACTATATTATATACTTGCGGATGTATGTCACTACCACGCGCACCATTACCACGCGTACCATTACAACGCGGTTGTAACAACGCAAGTCGTTACAACGACTTGCGTTGGGGGGGGCGCAAATTTTAAAAATATAATTTACTATTCCAACACCAGTCCCCGTGGATAGTAGGGAAGGTGTTGGGATAGTAAATTAAATCATTTATTATCCTTGAGCGCCACCCAGCGCAATACGTTGTAACAACTTTCGTTGTTATAACCGCGTGGTAATGGTACTTCATTGTAACGCTCGCGTTGTCAACGTTGTATACCTATACTTGCAAGCACGGCGCCCCCACCTGAAGTCAGCGCCCGGTGCGGGGGCCCCGGTCGCACCGCCCTCTATACAACCCTTTCTTTGCTTTATCAATACGCATACTGCAGCCCTTTTTGTACTTCATCCTACAGACCCCTGCTGTCAATAATACTTAATATGTACTCTGTACATATCACACGTCACGGACTGTACTGTCCCAGGCCCCTAAATGGATTGTAAGGCGTAAACTGCAGTTCACACACAGATCACGCAGCAACCTCTCAACCTCCCGAGCTATCCCCCAGGCTTCCCTAAACCTCTCCCCTTTTTTTTGTTACTCTTTATCGCCCACACGGTGATGGTGCGAGTCCCCACTGCTGTTTGGGGTGGGTTTGCGGGCTTGTAGAAGGAGAGCTTCCTGCCCCGCGGGTGTTAAAGGGGGAGAAGCCCTTCTCTCTCGCGTGTGCCTCCAGCTGCTACCGAGTAAGAACCGGGACCCAGACTCACCTCAAGGTTGATTCACTGCTCCGGCCCTCTTGGGACAAAGGAAGGTACTGCAGGGTGTATCTTTAAGTATTCCGGCAGCCTCCTTCACCGATGCAGGGGGTTGTAGAGAGCCACTCGGGCTCTCCACTACAATGTATCCTTTCCCCCACGCACGCACGCACAACCCCGGGGCGGGCTCGCGCCGGGGTATAAATAAAGATGCGGAAGACCGCTCGGGGTCTTTCCGGCTAACCCTCAACTGGTGTCCGTGTCCCCTCATTGCCGGCATCACAGTGCCACGTGGTAGGCCTCACCTGCCACTCTACACTGGCGACGAAGGTGGTCGTTTGCCACGCGTGCCCGCCGCCTCCTGCACGTCCTGCTGCGAGTGCTCCTGCAGCGGTGCCCAGCCGCTCCTGTACGCTGTGCCCCCGTGGCCCGAGACCCGCCCACGCGTCGCCCGTGAGGGTGCGCCTTCAGCTGGCGGGACTCGCGGTGCTGGAGATCGACTTTCGCTTCCTGCGGGTGAGTGTTCATTCTGCCCCGCCTGCGGGCGCTCACCGCGCCCCCCTCATCTCGCCGGCCGGCGAGAAGAAAGTGCACCGGCAGGACCACGTGACTGCAGCCCGGAGCAGGCCCGCCTCTCTCTCTCTGGACAGCCTTCGAGCGACGCCTCTGCAGCGTGTGCGCGCGGGGCTCCGCGCTGCACTCTGCTCTCGTCCCTCTGGCCCGCGCCGCACACACGGCTCCAACAAGCATTGGCAAATGCAATTCGGGCCCCGCTCTTGCCTGTGAAAAGTGACATTTGAGAGGCCTGGAGCCCTGCAGACAAGGCTAAACACAAGTCAAGGAGGAAACACAAGAGACACACACAGCAACAAGGGGTACCAGCAGACAACAAACCCCTGGCGCCCTACTTTAAGCGCAGCCACGACCCCGGAAAGCACCAAACCTCCTCACACAGAGCCTCACCATGAGTCTAGACGCAGGTGCGGCTCAAGACGGAGTTGCTCAGCCACCGCCACCTGCAGTCCTCCCACAGGCCAACGCCCAGGCAGGAAACCAAGCCCCTGCTGGGCCCACTACTCCTGCACAGCCTGCCCACCTGCATGCCGGCGCAGCGCCCATCCCGCCGTTCAGCGAAACGTCGGACCCAGCAACGGCCGCGCTCCGATGGAGAGCGTGGGTCGGACGCCTCAATCTATACTTCAAGGGAACCAGAGAAACTGATGGGACGGTAAAGAGATCACTGCTCATCCTCTATGGGGGACAAGAAATCCACGACCTGTTCGAATCGCTCCCAACTACCGGATCCGAGGACGACTACGATGCCGCTGTCGCGGCCCTAAACGCCCACTTCGACCCACAGCTAAACAATGACTTCGAAAAATTCAAGTTCAAGCGCGCCTGGCAAACTGAATCTGAATCCGTCGACATGTACTATGCTCGACTCCGTCGACTTGCGAGCACGTGCCCGTTCACAGACCCCAGGGAAGAAATCAGGGATCAAATAATTGTCGGATGCAAGTCAAAGCTGCTAAGAAAATTAATCCTCAGGCAGCCAGGAATATCGCTCGATGAGATACTCGTCCTGGCCAGATCACATGAACTGTCTGATGCCAGGGCTGAAGAGATGGAGGTGGCGTTGCGCACTCCAGTCATTACTCCGACGACGGCGCGAACCCCGACCATCAAGGAAGAGCGGGTGGACGCCATTCACAGGCGATTCCCGCCGGTGAGGCAGCGACAAGGCCCTCCACGGACCAACCGCTGTGGGTACTGCGGAGAAGATCACCCGGCCGCCGCCACGTGCAGCGCCAGAGGCAAGACATGCCTCAAGTGCGGGCCCCTCAACCATTTTGCCGCCGTTTGCCGGGGAGGCAAATTCAAATCAGCAGGCCCACGTGCCCGTGCGGTGACGCAGCGGATCCACCAGCTATCACTCGATCAGGAGCGACCCCCGCCGGACACCGAAGCACAGGACCGACGGCCCAGGTACGAGGACGATGAAGATGACGAGGTATACATCGTCTCCTATGTCAGCCGAGCATCTACGAAACGAAGGCCACCGCCCATGTGCTCCATCACCGTTGACGGGACGAACGTCAACGCGCTGATAGATACCGGAGCGTCCGTCAACGTCATGGACTCGGAGCAATATGACAGCATGTCCCCGAAGCCGATACTGGCACCGTCTACGGCAAGAATATACACTTATGGAAGTACGGAACCGCTCCCTCTCCGAGGGGTAATCCAAACCACAGTTGTCAATGGGGAATACTCCACAGAGACCAAATTCCACATTACAGAAGGCAAGAAAGGCACCCTCCTGAGTTGTCACACCGCGGAAGATCTCGGCCTGGTATTCTTCGCCAACCAGGTGCACCAAGCACATGCGGATTTCATGCTAAAAGACTTCCCCGAGCTGTTCAAAGGCCTCGGCAAACTCAAGGGGCGGAAGTTCAAACTCCACATAGACACTACCGTGAGGCCCGTCGCACTCAGGCATAGGCGGGTACCCTTCAATCTCCGGCCACAAGTAGAAGAGGAGCTACGGAAGCTCGAAGAGGTGGGGGTGATCGAGAAAGTGTCGGGGCCGACACCCTGGGTCTCCCCGTTGGTCGTCGCCCCCAAGCCGAAGCAGCCAGGAGCCATTCGCCTATGTGTGGATATGAGACTCCCGAACACCGCCGTCAAGCGCGAGAGGCATATCACCCCCACCATGGAGGATATCATAGCTGACCTCAACGGGGCGAAGTGGTTTTCGAAGCTGGACCTCAACTCAGGTTACCACCAGCTAGAGTTGGAGCCAGCCAGCAGATACATTACCACCTTTTCGACGCACGTAGGGCTGCGTCGCTACACCCGGCTCAGCTTCGGCGTGGCATCGGCAGCCGAGGTTTTTCAAAACGCCATTCGTGAGGTGCTGTCAGGACTGACGGGTGTCATCAATCTGAGCGATGACATCCTAGTATATTCTTCAACCCTCGAGGAGCATCACACCAACCTGAGGGCGACCCTGCAGAGGCTTGCCGACAGCGGGCTGACCTTGCATCGGGCCAAATGTGCCTTCTACCAAGAAGCAGTGGACTTCTTCGGATACACATTCACCAGGGAAGGCCTCAAAGTGGACCCAAAGAAAGCGGAGGCGATCAAAGCTGCCAGCACACCTCGAAACCCAACTGAAGTGCGCAGTTTCTTGGGCATGGCCACGTACTGCGGCCGGTTCATCCCGAACCTGGCTGCCATCGCGGAACCCCTCCGAGTTCTCACCCGAACTGATCAGAAATGGGACTGGACCGCGGCCGCAAACAAAGCGTTCCAGAACGTCAAGGCCGGTCTTCTGGACAACACCACTATGGCCTACTTTCAGCCAAGGAGGAGAACCGAACTGATTGTGGATGCCAGTCCCGTGGGACTAGGAGCCGTTCTCTTGCAAGAGCATGGTCCGGAAGAATGGAGACCAGTCGCCTATGCCAGCAAGGCACTGACAGACACAGAAACCAGATACGCGCAGATAGAGAGGGAGGCCCTAGCAATCAAATGGGCCTGCCAGCATTTTCATCTCTACCTCTGTGGACAGGAATTCACCGTGGTCACGGACCACAAGCCTCTCCTACCCCTCTTCGCTGGGACCTCAAGATTGGCTCCCCCACGAATCGAACGGTGGGCCGTCCAGCTACAGGGCTATCGCTTCAAAGTTGTGTTCCGGCCTGGGGCTCACAACCCCGCCGACTACCTGTCACGGCACCCGGACGTCACCTCACAACTGCCACCCACCGAGGACGGAGAGGAAGTGGAGGAGATCGTGCACATGGTCACGCAGGCCGCGTGACCCGACAACATGACCCTCAAGGAGATTGGGGACGCCACGGCTGAAGATGAGACCCTCACGAAAGTCCGCCGAGCCCTCGAGGAAAATCAATGGGCCCGCTTCCTCGATGGCGCCGCTAGCCTCCGTCCAGAAGTCAGCCATGCGAGACAGCAGCTATGGCACATTCGCAGTGAACTCAGTGTGGGAGAAGAAGGAGTGATCCTGCGAGGACACCTCCTCGTCATGCCAGAAAGCCTTCAACAACGAGCGTTAAGCCTGGCCCACATGGGACACCAAGGCATGGCTAAGACGAAGGCGCGTCTACGGAGCAAGGTGTGGTTTCCAGCGATGGACAGCCAGGTGGAGGCAATGATACGGTCCTGCCATGCATGCACGATCACCGGGGGCGAACCCCTTCCAGCACCGGTGATCACGGAAGATGCGCCTCGGGCTCCCTGGACCCAACTCAGTATTGACTTTGGCAGCTTCCCGGACGGAAGGCATATGTTGGTGCTGGTGGATTCCTTCTCGAAATTCCCCATCGTGGAAATCGTCGCGTCCACCGCTTTCCCACACGTTAGAAAGGTGCTAAACCGAGTGTTCGCCACAATGGGACTTCCCGAGGAAATTAAGTCCGATAACGGACCCCCCTTTCAAGGGCGAGAATTCCAATCATACCTGGAATCCCTCCGAATCAAGCATAGAGAGATCACCCCGCTGTGGCCTCAAGCCAACGGAGAAGTGGAGAGGCTGATGAGGACAATAAACAGAGCCCTTCGGATAGCGGTGGACAATAGGGAAGATCTGGAGATAGCCCTGGATCAGTTTCTAGGAGCCTATCGGCAAACGCCGCACTCGACGACAAAGTGCGCCCCGGCTCACGTACTGTTCAAGCGGGCCCCCAGAGACGGCATACCCACGGTGAGTGCGTGGGTGCCGGCAGAGAGAGATGCAGAGGCCACCCAGGCAAGGAGACTGGCCACCAACGCCAAAGCAAGCCTACATCGCCACGCCAAAGAATCGGGCATCAAAGAAGGGGATGCAGTGGTCGTCAAGGATCGCTATCCAGGATGGAAGTTTCGAACACCGTTTGAGCCCGAAGTGTGGAGAGTAGAAAAGGTTCAAGGGACAATGGTCACAGCCAGGAGAAACGGGCAAACCATCACACGAAACATATCATGCTTCAGGAGGGCAACCGAAGCAGCCGTTGGGCACCAGCGAGCGGAGGAAATGGAAGAGGAAGAGCTGGTGCTGGAAGATGCAAGCTGCCCTAGGTCCCCGTGTTCTCTGCCAGGACCGACACGCGGAGAGAGTCAACCGAGGCCAGTGCCACCCGGCCTCGGCGCCGAGCGGAGTCAGCCAAGGGCCTCAGAATCGAGCGAAGATCCGAGGGCAACCCCGGCCGGGGCTGTCGAACCATCAGGGATCCGGAGTCGTCGCTACAGCCTGAGGCCCAATCCGGTGCCCAGCCAACGGCTGAGAGACTTTGCATGGACATCTCCGTGAACTGTTGTTTGAATGTCCGGGAGCAGAAAGAACTAAAACAAAGGAGGGATGTAGAGAGCCACTCGGGCTCTCCACTACAATGTATCCTTTCCCCCACGCACGCACGCACAACCCCGGGGCGGGCTCGCGCCGGGGTATAAATAAAGATGCGGAAGACCGCTCGGGGTCTTTCCGGCTAACCCTCAACTGGTGTCCGTGTCCCCTCATTGCCGGCATCACAGTGCCACGTGGTAGGCCTCACCTGCCACTCTACAGGGGTGAAAAGCGGGCTCGTCTGTTGTCCGTGTGTGCTCTGCTGGGGGGGGAGTGGGGGCACTTTGCAGGGGTCAGGGGCAAGGGGCGACGCCCAAGATGTGATCAAGAGATCTGCAGGCACATTCGAATCACAACTAGAGGTACTCACCAAGGATATTAAGAAATGGTTTAGGGTGCCGTCCACATCAGAAAAATATAGTGCAGTGGGTCAATGACTCTGCCATAGAAATATGCACTTGTGCACAGATTCCGTTGGGGGAGAATGGAGAGAGGAGAAGGAGGGCAAATGGAAGATTCATATAATAAGTACCAAAGAGCCTAGACATTAGGATCACCTTTTATTGCAGCACCACAAAGCGGCAAGATTGCGCACCATGCACTACTTAACGCACGTAATTGGCACATTTCACTTTCCATATTTCTGCCGTTTTTTTATTTTTATTTACCTTGTTTCTGAATATGTTGTAGTTCATTTTATTTTTGTAGCAAACTGGCGAAATTCAACGATCAACAAAAGCAAGTTTAAAAGCAATTAACAAATATGCATACCCCCCATTGTCGAAGAAAGACGTTTGGGACAGCAGGAGGTTCTCTTAGCAGATAACATAAAATATACATCCGTGATATGGCATGGAAATAGCGCCCTTTGCACACACAATATACAGGTGCTTTTAAAACCATATTATATACTTGCAAGCACGGCGCCCCCACCTGAAGTCAGCGCCCGGTGCGGGGGCCCCGGTCGCACCGCCCTCTATACAACCCTTTCTTTGCTTTATCAATACGCATACTGCAGCCCTTTTTGTACTTCATCCTACAGACCCCTGCTGTCAATAATACTTAATATGTACTCTGTACATATCACACGTCACGGACTGTACTGTCCCAGGCCCCTAAATGGATTGTAAGCCGTAAACTGCAGTTCACACACAGATCACGCAGCAACCTCTCAACCTCCCGAGCTATCCCCCAGGCTTCCCTAAACCTCTCTCCCCTTTTTTTTGTTACTCTTTATCGCCCACACGGTGATGGTGCGAGTCCCCACTGCTGTTTGGGGTGGGTTTGCGGGCGTGTAGAAGGAGAGCTTCCTGCCCCGCGGGTGTTAAAGGGGGGAGAAGCCCTTCTCTCTCGCGTGTGCCTCCAGCTGCTACAGAGTAAGAACCGGGACCCAGACTCACCTCAAGGTTGATTCACTGCTCCGGCCCGGCCCTCTTGGGACAAAGGGAGGTACTGCAGGGTGTATCTTTAAGTATTCCGGCAGCCTCCTTCACCGATGCAGGGGGTGAAAAGCGGGCTCGTCTGCTGTCCTTGTGTGCTCTGCTGGGGGGGTGTGGGGGCACTTTGCAGGGGTCAGGGGCCAGGGGCGACGCCCATGCTTGCTGTAAACACTGGCAACACAATAATAGGGTGAGAAAAAATGGACTGCTCCGGCCCGGCCCTCTTGGGACAAAGGGAGGTACTGCAGGGTGTATCTAGCATTCTAGTCTTTACTCGCTGTCCGGCTCCATATTCGCTCTCTCATCGGCGCAGATGACTCGATGCTTCGAAGGACTCAGTGTTCTGGTCCTTCCTTGTTGTTTTTAATTTTACATATCCTTGTTTTCCGATTTTAGTTAAATTCCATCTAGCCCGATCTGCCGGGACTACAACTCCCCAAATGCATTAGTGCGTTGCACTAAAGCAAAACAAGCACCTACGGGGACACGGACAGCGGGAGGGGGGGGGGGGCGGGAAAGCACACGGACAGCGGGAGGGGGCGGGGAGGCACACGGACAGCGGGAGGGGGGCGGGGAGGCACACGGACAGCGGGAGGGGGGGCGGGAACGGCCAGCACTCACCAGGACCTGGACTTCCTCTGGCGGAGATCGGCCGCACAATGACCAAACGAAACTGACAAAAAAAAAAAAACCCTGCCCACGGCCTTGATGACGATGCGAAAAGGGTAGAGAGGGAAAAAATGCAGGAACGCCCACGAATCTGGTCCGGCCATGAAGGACAGATCTCTGTTCCAATGGCTAGCCTTCATTTATGGAGCTAGCCAATGGAACAGAGGGCGGGACTAAGCAGTACACTGTAGAGACATAAGATTTTTCCTGGGGGCGGAGCTAGGAGCTCCGTGCCCCAGGCGAAACCTAAAAATACCATTAGATATGTTTCTACAAACACGTCATGCTGCAACAAAATAAGCAAGCAGGGTGGCCAGTTGTAGTTAAAGAGATGCAGCGCCAGTGTAATAATAATAATAATAATAAGACATTTATAAAGCGCCTGGCTGCACAAAACTATGTGTCCCCACGCTAACTGCTGATACAATACAGATCCAGAGGAGAAATGGCATGGAGCTCAGAAGAAGGATTACTTGCTAGGGAACAGATGAGTTTTTAGTTTTGCCCTAAATCTCATTTCGGATGGCTCCATCCGTAGGTAGAGCGGGAGTGCATTCCAATACTTGGTGGCCAGGTATCGGAAGGATTTTCCTCCCATTTTAGCTCTTGTGATTCGGGGAAGTTTAAATAACATCGTACCCGATGATCTTAGGTCCCTAATTGGGCGATGTATGGTAAGGAGATTTTTTTTAGGTAATCAGGGCCTCTGTTCTGAGCGATGCGGTGGGCATAGCAAAGGGTCTTAAATTTGATTCTCTCCTTAACAGGGAGCCAATGGAGTTGGGATAAGGCAGCTCTAGCAGATGTTCTTCTTGGGAGACCGAGCACCAGACGGGCTGCTGTGTTCTGTACACATTGTAATTGGTGAAGGCCCTTCTGGCTGAGACCAATCAGGAGGGGATTCCCATAGTCCAAATGGGGTGTTATCAGAGCATGGACTATGGTTTTCCTGGCTTCGGTGGGAAGAAGGTCTAACACCTTACGAAGAACTTTTAATATGCCAAAGCATTTTCCCGTTATCTTGTTGACTTGGGTCTTACCGGAGAGGTCGGAATCCAGCATAACGCCTAGATTTCTAACCGTCTCTGCGGGAGTAGGCAGCTTGCCCAGTTCACTAGGCCACCATGCATGAGACCATGCAGAGACATCTCTCCCCACCACCAGAACCTCTGTCTTATCTCCATTCAGACGGAGACAGTTGTTGTTCATCCAGGCCGCTACCGCCGACATGCAGTCCGAGAAATTGGTGGCATATTCTCTTCGGTTAGGGGTTAACTTGAACACCAGCTGGGTGTCGTCAGCTTAGCTGACAATGCCCACCCCAAAATCCTCTACAATGTGTGCCAGGGGTTCCATATAGATGTTAAATAACGTGGGGCTCAAGCTAGAGCCCTGTGGAACCCCATGGCTCACCTTCCAAGGAGATGATCTGAAGGGTGGGCAATGTAGCTGGAAAGTTCTGTCGGTCAGAAAGGATTGAAGCCAAGCGAGTGCTGGGCCCCTAACTCCCATATCCGAGAGACGAGACAACAGCGTTGAGTGCAGAACGGTGTCAAATGCTGCACAGTGTAAAAGTAGGTTTTAAGGGCTAAATGTAGGTAATTCTATTTTACCACTTCTAAAATACCGAATTTTACCGATTCGGTATTTAAGAAGTGGTAAAATAGAAGGGGGCACATGTAGGTATTTCAGAATCGGTAAATACTGAATCTGTAAGATTCGGTATTTACCGATTCGGTAAATACAGAATCAGTATCCCCCATTGATTCCTATGGGCCTTGAAGCACTGTGGAAAATTAATTTGTGCTGATAAACATTGTCTGCGCCATCTTGCTTTTTTCCCAATGCCACACTTTTGTCGTACACGGCAGCCATTTTAGACGCCTTGGTCAGACCCACTCGCTGCACGCCGCCGATCCCCAGCGCGGCTCCCCACCCTCGTAAGCTTCCCTCCCCACGCACTGGCCACCCCCGCTCTCTCTCTCCCTCATGCATGGGCCATAAAACCCCTCCATCTGCGCTGCTCTTCCCTGGGAATCACACCCCGTGCCTGCCCGACACCTCCCTTTCTTCCTATTCACTATCGCACCCTCTGACACCCCTCTTCCTCCGTGTCCGATTGTCCAGGCCGGCCCCAGGCTATCACCTAGCCCTGAGGATGCAGTTTATGGCCCCAACTGTAAAGAATCGCCCCTCTTCAAAGGAGTTACAGTAGATCAAGACCCCCACCCCATGAGATCCGTCACGCCACACACATTCCGGGAATCGGCGGAATGCCCTGCTGTTCCTGTCATCTGATGACGAGCCTGTATTATGATTGGGGAGGGGATTCTCACTGTAAGGGTGTGTGGGAACGTATCTGAAGCGGAAGATTCCAGGGATGTCTTTCATACTTCAAAGTACCTTTATTATAATAAAGAATGTCTTCCTGCCATAAATGCGTGTATAAGAGGCCAGGCCTCAGAGATGCAGTTAGAGCACCTCGAGAAGATTCCCTGTTGGTCTGATCTGATGTGTTCTCCTCCGGAGAGAATAAACCTTTGTTTCCTGCCTTCCGGTCTCCAGCGCCTGCCTCTTCATTGATTCATACTCTGTGGGATAAGAGGCGACATCGACGGGCAATACTTAAGGTCATTCCGTTCGTTGATTGCCTTCCTGCTTTACAATTGGCGCCCAATGTTGGGCCCATCAGCGACACGTGGATCCAGTGGGAGAGGTCCTGACGACAGAGTGAACGACTGCAGCGATCGGGAGAGCTCCTGTCCGATAGACCCTCGTCTGACAGCCGATCATCCGAACTTCACTGGTTCCGAACCGACCTCTCTCGAGTGATCCACGGTCCTGACTGGGAACCATCAGGAGTGCCGCGGCAATATCGGAGATTGGAGGACAGTCGGGCGCTGGACGCGGAAGACGAGAAACAGCCCATGCGGTCCGGGTAAGGTCGTGTAAAAACGACAAATTGTGAAACGATGATGGTTCTTTGAGACATCCGCTGCTTACAAACGGGGAAGAGTACAAACACTCTATCTTCCTTTGTGGACAGTGAAGGGTGGGTAACGCGGACTTTTGTCCCCCTTTGTAATCTGTCGTGCCTATCTTTTCTCCCCACTGTTTGTTTGATTGATTGATTGTCAGGGTAGCTCCCTTTTCTTTGATTGTCAGAGCAGCTCCTTTTTGAGGCATTCCCTGTCCGCAAACGGTGAGGGATGGAAAGAGTCTCTCTCCCTTTGCAGATAGTGAAGGATAGGTAACGCGGACCTTTGTCCCCCTTTGTAATCTGTCGTGCCTATCTTCTCCCCACTGATTGTTTATTTGGATCTAGTTCTCTTGAAGCATTCACTGTTTTCAAACAACGTCGAATAGCAATATTCTGTCTAGTCTTTGCAGGTAGTGAAGGATAGGTAGTGCGGACCTTTGTCCCCCTTTGTAATCTGTCATGCCTATCTTCTCCCCACTGAGTGGTAGCTGGTTCAGCCCGGACCGTTTGTTAGAGGTGGATCATCCAGTCCCACTGGAAGGCACCCCTAACAAGGACATGTTCACAAAACATGGACTAGTCGCTATAGCATATAGCAAATTATGGCACAGGTATACGAAGAAGGAACCCCAGAGTCAGTGGCCACTGATAGGATCCTTTGAAGAAAGCAAACCAGATGCACTAGATGAAGTTCTAAAAACTCGTAGAACGACACCGACCATGCTAGACAGCGTTGGCCTGTGGCGCAAAGAAGCTGTACAGCGAAAGAAGAAAGAGGAAGCTAGGTTAGACAAGGAGCTACGTAAAGCAGCCCAGCTAGCCGCAAAGAAACTAGAGGAAGAAATAAAGGAGAGAGAGAGGAATGTAGCAGAAACGAGAAACCGAAACATCGAGTCAGTGTCCTGTTAGAACACCCTCTGCGCTCTACCCCGAATTACCCCCGAAACAGCGAGCCAACGATGATCTCTTATTAGGTCCTCCGATCATCTACATGCCCCCTCCATATGCCCCTTCCCAACCTTCAGCGCAACACTCGCTGCCACCAAGCACAGGCGAGAGTAGCGCCAGGGCCTCGGCCCCCATGGCCTCCACGCCGGCCGAACCCCTCGCACCAGATACAAAACAAGCAGCAATGTTAGATGACCATGAGGCCCGAAAGACAGAACCCACAAGAACGAACAGGTTGGGCAAAGATGAGCGAGCGGGGATTGACAAGGTAGTCAGGACACTAGTAGAACAAAAGGAGAGTGAGGAACACATCATGGATATATTCAACTTATATGCGGGAAGCCACAGACGACACTTTGTCGTACGATTGTGTTATCATGTCCTAAATGCTTATGAGGACCGATATCGAGATAAAGGTCCCGAGAGCCTAACGACTCTGTATAGAAAGGTTGATATCGGGGATGAGGGCGAGTGTGACGTGACAGACCTCCTTGCGCGTACACTTGAGGTTTTCCGCCACCTCACTGAATCAGAGGTGGAAGCTAAACCTACAACACCTGTAGCGACCGAACCACGAATAGAACAACCTAGCACCATGATGCCGATAAGAGAGGCTGCCCCCTACTGGGTCCCCCCACGAGGTCAGGGAACACACGATGATGTTAACCACGCGGATGCAAGAGGGAGGGTAGTGTCCAACTGGGTCTACCAACCATGGGATCGGCAGGATATTCTGACGTTTCGAAAATCTCTGCCCGATTTACGAAAAAACCCACTGCCTTCTACACTGAACTAGGTACAGCCTTAGGTTCCACTATCATGACCCTAGGGGACATCGATTTGTTCTTCGGGTTATGTCTGCCAGCTGATGTGTGGAAGCAGATCCGCAAGGTCGACCACCTTGAGCTGTTCGGATATACCTGGAGCCAAATCGATGAGATCGACAAGCAACGAGGAGACGGACAGAAACCCGTAACGGCTATTCTTGAACTTCCGGACAAGATCGTCCAGAAACTCAAGACCCTGATTCCCGAGAAGAAAATAGACTGGTCAATAGTGACGACCTGTAGACAGAAACCACAAGAAGACGCTTCGGAATACTTTTCAAGGTTCGAAACATTGTTCTCCGACTACAGCGGCCAAGATATGACCACTGCAACCGGACATCACTTGTTCGTCCAGAACTTTGTGAAGGGTCTGGTGCAAGAAGTTTCTCAAAAGCTGCAAGTGAGCGAAAGCAGCTGGGCAGCCTCTAAACCCGCGGCTATCCTCCAGATGGCTCAATACTATGAGCATCAGAAGAATGAGAACGACAGGGCATCCGAACGTAAAAAGAAGGAGTTGAAAGAGAGGGTCATGATAGCTCAACTGCAGGGGGTGACGATAGGTAGGGAACCCTCCAAAGGAAACTACCAGTCGACAGCCCCTAAGAATACACCCTCCAGAGAACGAACGTCTGCACCCTATGCAGGCCGAAGGGACTTAGACGAAAACCAATGCGCGTTTTGTAAAGGATACGGTCACTGGAAGTCGCAGTGCCCGGTTCTTCATGAAACGAACAAGAACCGAGAGGCTAGGGATGGGACAAACGGACAAAGGAACAGGGACCAGGGACGGAGACACACCAATGACGCTAACTATGACAGATCAAGCCGACCTAACACATTTGACCACCCACAACAGAATCAGTATCAGCAGTCCGATTGCGAAAACGCCCACGACTTCGCATAGGACAGCCAGGGGCAAGGGAGGGATCCAGTCGAGCTTTGTGTTGACCAGCAAGGTCCTTATGTCACTGCTAAGGTCCTGGGTACAAAGTCCCCATTTTTGGTGGACACTGGGGCAACACGCAGTGCGTTATCTAAACGACTGATTCCAAGGGCACCCTTGTCTGGCTCACACCTGACATCAATAGGCTTTGATGGAATGCCCTCTACTAATCCCTTATCTGCACCGATTCCCTTTGACTTAGAGAACAACATCACGGACACGACCTTCCTGCTATCCTCCAACACCCCCGACGCCATTATGGGTCTTGACCTCCTGAAACACTTTCGAGCCACCATTCGGTGTTCCCCAGACGGAGTACGAGTCATACTATACGATAACCAGAATCTGTTCAGGCCTTGTCCCACCCGACGCATATTTTCCATCACTGACGCTGACTTGTCCCTACTAGACACTTTACCCTCGTACCTTTGGGCTAAGACCGACTCAGACGTAGGACGCATGGTGATAGACCCTGTGCACATCACTGCACGATCAGACGCTATGCTCCCAAAGCTCCCACAGTATCGGATATCGCCCGAGGGCGAGAAGGCATTGGTGGAAATCATTCAGTCCTTAGTCGATGAAGGAGTAGTAGAGGAAGTAGTCAGTAACGTCTGTAACAGCCCTATCCTACCCATTGTTAAGAAGCAAGGCGAGGGAGATGAGAAGGCTTATCGCTTCATCATTGACCTCCGAGAGGTGAACAAAGTAGTTGTACCTCAGTACCCAGTAGTCTCCGACATCACCACTATCTTGACCCTGATCCCCTCCACTGCCACTGTCTTCACCGTCATAGATCTCAAAAATGCTTTCTTTTCCATCCACATCCATCCAGACAGCCGATACCTCTTCGGCTTCACCCTAAAGGCCCGTTCATATAGATTTTGTAGAGCACCCCAGGGCTACACTGAGAGCCCCAGTATCTACAGCCAGGCTCTCAAGAGGCAGCTGGACACAGTCCAGCTCCCGGACGGAGTGGTATTAATCCAGTATGTCGACGACATTCTCCTGGCTGCCGATACTACTCCACTTGCCATCACAGCCACCATCCAACTCCTGCACTTCCTCGCGGAGAACGGTCACAAGGTCTCCAAGAAGAAGCTGCAGTTCTACCAACCCCAGGTGACATACTTAGGCCACCTCCTGTCCAAAGACGGGAGGAAGCTCACACCCGATCGGATCCGGACCATCCTAGAGACCCCTGTTCCCAAAACTCAGAAACAAGTTCGCTCCTTAGTAGGCCTCACGTCCTTCTGTCGGCAGTGGTTGCCAAACTTTAGTCTCATAATCAAACCTCTACTCTCTTTGTTAGCGAAAGATGTCCCCTTCCCACTCCCTTGGACCCCTGAATGCCAATCCTCCTTTCAAGAACTACGAGATGCCCTTTGCTCAGCCCCTGTCCTAGGAACCCCCGACTACACCAAGCCCTTCTCCCTCTTCACCCACGAAAGGGAGGGGTGCGCTTTGTCTGTCCTAACACAACCCATAGGTCCCAAACAACGCCCTTGTGCCTATTTTTCTGCCACTCTTGACTCCGTAGCCGGAGCTCTGCCCGCCTGCCTTCGAGCGGTAGCTGCCGCTGCCGTCTCTATCCGACAAAGTGAGGGGATTGTACTTTCAAATTCCCTCACTGTGCTGGTCCCCCATGCTGTCGACACCCTCCTGAACCAGACCAAGACTCAGCACCTGACTAGTGCATGACTGACTGGTTACGAATTGACTCTGCTTGCACCCCACATCACACTGAAACGATGTACCACTTTGAACCCTGCCACTCTGTTGCCTCTCCCTGATGGCGACCCCAATGTGTCCCCTATGCATGACTGTGTGACCCTCACGGACGAACAAACTAGAAGTAGAGCTGACCTCTGTGACACTGCTATCCCAGACCCTGATGGAGACTATGGGTAGATGGCTCGTGCATTAAGCTCCCCGACGGCACGACCTCGGCTGCCTATGCAGTCACCACAGCCCGGACGGTAGTTGAGACGGCCCGCATCACCCAACGGTCCGCACAAGCAGCAGAACTGATTGCCCTCACACGAGCATGCATCCTAGCAGCAGGCACAGTTGCAAACATTTACACTGACAGCCAGTATGCCTTTGGGTGGTTCATCATTTTGGACTCTTATGGAAAGAAAGGGGATTCCTAACTTCACATGGCACACCCATCCTTCATGGAGATCTAGTCTCTGCTCTGACTGAAGCAGTCCTCCTCCCCAAGCGGTTAGCGGTGATCAAATGCCAGGCGCACAAGAAGGTAACAGATCTCATTGGACAAGGGAACGCACTAGCTGACATCACTGCCCGAACCACAGCCGAGAATAGGACGACCACAGGCATGTACGTGACTAGGTCACAGACGGAGAAATGGAAGGACGCTAGAGAACACATTAGGGACATACAGATGGCCTGCTCCCCCCAAGAACTGACTGAATGGGCACAGGTGGGACTGAAAGATGATGAAGGCTGCTGGCTGACAAAAGACACGAACAAATGGCTGCGACCCAATTCCTACTTGATCCCCATACTGACTATGGAACACTCCCCAGCACACATAGGATCTGCTCCCATGATTGAACTCATCACCCGAGTCTGGCACAACGACAAGATTCCCGACTCTGCTAGACGCCTAGTTCAGCAATGCTTAATCTGCTTGCAACACAACCCAGGGAAAGGAACTGTTGTCCCTCGGGGTGGGTTTGGGGTCCCCGACCATCCCTTTAAAGTCCTACAGATGGACTACATTCAGCTAGAACGTTGCCTGGGTTTGAAGTACGTCCTTGTTGTCGTGTGCGCCTTCAGCAAATGGGTGGAGGCCTATCCCACATGCGACAACACTGCCATGACCACTGCCAAAGTCCTGTTAAAAGAGTTTTTCCCCCGATATGGCCTTTGTCGGATTTTATGGAGTGACAACGGCCCCCACTTCATAGCTGAAGTTATCCAACTTATCCTAAAAGGGTTGGGTGTAAAACAGAAATTTCACGCAGTCTTCCACCCCCAATCTGCAGGCCTGGTCGAGCGACACAACGCCACACTCAAGCTAAAAATCTCTAAGATTATTGCCTCCACCGGACTGAAGTGGGCTGATGCCCTCCCATTGGCATTGCTATCAATGCGTTCCACCCCCACTAAGCACCACTTGACCCCCTACGAAGTAGTATTCGGGCGACCGATGAACATTTGGGCCGCGCCTAGGCCAACTTCGATTCATGACGTCCCAGACGTCCTAATGTCTGACTATCTGTACACCCTCACTAAAACCTTAACTGTCATTCATCAGCAGGTGCTGCAAGCCATCCCAGACGCTTCCAGGGGCCCAGGACACGACATTCGCCCAGGGGATCACGTCTCGGTCCGCAACTTCCAGCGTGCCAGAAGCTTGGAACCTCGGTGGACGGGCCCCTGGCAAGTCCTAATCACTACACGGACGGCCCTTCGAGTAGAAGGCAAGCGTCACTGGGTGCATGCGCACCATTGTAAACGCGTCCCATCAACCCTGACGACGGAAGAAGACATCGCGACTCAAGAAGAGCTCCTGACAAAAGACAAACCATCATTGAGCTGTTACACCGACACAGAGGCACTCGAACTGGCAAAGTTTCCCGATCCCACCGTGCCGTCCACAGAAGGGTACAACCTACGTAAAAAGGGAGGAGCTTCGGCAAAGCAGACTACTGACTAGGTAAAATCTCAGAGCGGTAGCCTAACACACTCATGGTTGCCCGAAGAGAAGTCAGAGGAAGTCGGTGGTTCTGCCCGCTACCGAGCACTCTGAAGATGATGGAAGCGCCCGATTCCCCAATGATGGAAGCAACCGGATATCCGAAGATGACCTACCGAAACCCAAAGACTGACAAGCTGCACAGCTCAAAGACTATAGCCATTTTCATTACCCTTCTCTTTTGCCTCCTCCTCATGACAACCTTCTGGATCATCGAAGAAAGCACACCCGCTCACAAAATGTTGCTCCCCACTGAACTGCCGACAACTACCAAGGAACACTTCTTGATTGCCCTTTCACCACAGCTCAGAGAAAGTCGCAGGGAGTTCTGGAACAACTCCTTTGTGCAACTGCTGCACCAACACAACCTTGCCGCTAATGCCACAAATTGCTGGATCTGCGGGCTGCTGCCCCACGCAACTGGACATTCCATCCCATTCATTCCTTCGCCTTTTTCCATCCACAGCTCCTGTCTTGCCTGGCTGATCCTTCTGCAAGAGAGCTTTAAAGACAATGCCACTTCAGAAAGAACTGTTTCACATTTCTACCACGAGGTATGGCTGAATAAGACTGGGCGAACCGCTACTACTTTTTGCCCTCTGACCTCTGGTGCCTCTATTCACATGGACATCCCTGCCAAAGAGCGAGTGGAAATGCAGGTGTTCCAAAAACCAGCCAGACCCACTTTCTCCTACCTCCGGAAACGAACAGCCGCTACTCTGACTGTGGCCTTGTCTGTCGTCAACGTCTCGGGCCTTGTGTGCATCGAAGGCCTGGGAACGCAACTGGTGGGCCACAGCGCCTGCGTTATCACCAGAACACTGGATTCATCCTCCTTTGTTACTTCTCCAAATATGTACTTTGTTTGCGGCACCAAAGCATACACCTGGCTCCCCAAAGGTTGGAGGGGCACATGCTACATTGCCTTCATTCTTCCACCTACGTATGTGGCCCCGGCAAGCACCACCGGCAAAAGCGTGCAAGGGACATCGACCAGGCCGACTCTACAGGGGCACAGTTCTTGGATGCCGCAAAGGGACTTGTGCCATTCTGGGGTCCGATGGCGAACAGCCGTGCCATCCGACATTTGACCCAGGCAGTTGAAACCACCATGAACATCACAGCCGGCATCTTGACCAATAACACCGCAGAGCTTCAGGCAGTCCGCCTGGTGGCTCTTCAGAACCGCCTCGTTCTAGACGTGGTTCTGGCAGACCGAGGAGGAGCATGCCGCATCATTGGGTCCAGCTGCTGCACCTACGTGCCAGACAATTCACCTTCTGTTTACAAGGCCATCGAACACCTCCATAGACTATCATCTGAAGTACACCAGGAACAAGAAGGATGGTTGCTTGGGAGCTGGTTCTGGGACTCACTGAAAGCCTGGGGGTGGAGGTTGTTCACATTCATTCTAATTCCGATTGTGGTGCTATGCGGGTGTTGCTTGGGTATCCAATGTTTGCCTCCTCTGTGTTCGTTATTTTCAAATTGCATTTGCCCAAAGACTTTGGACGTACAGACTGAACACATGAAAGCTTTGTATGATGCAGAAATACGTGGCATTATGGGAATCGACCCGAATTAACAAGTTGGCGAGAAATGTTAAAAGGGAGGACTGTGGAAAATTAATTTGTGCTGATAAACATTGTCTGCGCCATCTTGCCTTTTTCCCAATGCCACACTTTTGTCGTACACGGCAGCCATTTTAGACGCCTTGGTCAGACCCACTCTCTACACGCCGCCGATCCCCAGCGCAGCTCCCCACCCTCGTAAGCTTCCCCCCCACGCACTGGCCACCCCCGCTCTCTCTCTCCCTCATGCATGGGCCATAAAACCCCTCCATCTGCGCTGCTCTTCCCTGGGAATCACACCCCGTGCCTGCCCGACACCTCCCTTTCTTCCTATTCACTATCGCACCCTCTGACACCCCTCTTCCTCCGTGTCCGATTGTCCTGGCCGGCCCCAGGCTATCACCTAGCCCTGAGGATGCAGTTTATGGCCCCAACTGTAAAGAATCGCCCCTCTTCAAAGGAGTTACAGTAGATCAAGGCCCCCACCCCATGAGATCCGTCACGCCGCACGCATTCCGGGAATCGGCGGAATGCCCTGCTGTTCCTGTCATCTGATGACGAGCCTGTATTATGATTGGGGAGGGGTGCGTTTTATACTGAATTGTTATACTGAATTGTCATGCTGCATGGTGTTCTGTGCACCATTTTGTGTGTTTTTGTACTTTTGTGGTTTTGAAAATTGAACCGAATAAAGTATTTCTTGACTTGATTGGGGAAGGGATTCTCACTGTAAGGGTGTGTGGGAACGGATCCGAAGCGGAAGATTCCAGGGATGTCTTTCATACTTCAAAGTACCTTTATTATAATAAAGAATGTCTTCCTGCCATAAATGCGTGTATAAGAGGCCAGGCCTCAGAGATGCAGTTAGAGCACCTCGAGAATATTCCCTGTTGGTCTGATCTGATGTGTTCTCCTCCGGAGAGAATAAACCTTTGTTTCCTGCCTTCCAGTATCCAGCGCCTGCCTCTTCATTGATTCATACTTTGTGGGATAAGAGGCGACATCGCCGGGCAATACTTAAGGTCATTCCGTTCGTTGATTGCCTTCCTGCTTTACAGCCCATAGGAATCAATGGTGAATACCGAATCGGTATTTACCGATTCGGTAAATTCCGATTTTTGCAAGGGTGCAGGGGGTGTCACTTTGACACCCTCTGGCACCCCAATTCCGGACTGGTGTGCCATGTGGCACACAGACATGCCGTAAGGGCATGTCTGTGTGTCACATTGCACAGGTGTGCATGCACAGATGTGCATGCACACCTGGATTCGGTATTTTACCACCCAATTGGATTGGGTGGTAAAATACAGAATCTGAAAGGCCTGCGGCACTCAAAGATGTGCTACCTACATGTGCTTTTACAGAATCGGTATTTTTACCGAGTCTGTATTTACCGATTCGGTAATTTTACCGAATCTGTAAATACAGAATCGGTAAAATACCGATTCTGTAAAGCATGCTCCTACATTAGAAAACCCTAATACCGGTCGGAAAGGGCCGAAATCGGCCGTTTCCGACCGGTATTAGGGCTCCTACATCGGGCCCTAAGTTCTTTATTTTAATAATGGAGATGGGTGAGCGAGCCAAAGCTGCAACTAAATGATAATGTGAGGGCTGCGCTAACAGTAAAAGTATGTTGTCAGTTCTTTATTTTAAAAAAGGATTTTGGCAAGCTCCGTTGTTCAAAACAAAAGAAACTGGCAGCAAGCATACTTTAAAATAAAGCGTGGCATGCCGTGCAGTACTAAAAGAAATAAAATACATTAAAAATACCATTAGGGTCAGGGAAGAGTGGTCGGGAAGTAGTAGCTTTGTGACTGCAACATCAGCTAATTAAGAAAGTAGTGCTCTGCAATTGTAAATAAAACACACAAATTAAGAGCACATGTAAAAGGGGCAGTCCTTATCGGAGGTGATCAGGGTAGAAAAGGAGGGACAAAAGAGGAAAAATTTAGCAAACTAACCAAAAAAAAAAGCATTTACAAAAGACAACCACAAGAGTCAATTGAACATATATGGGTGGGCAATGGGCGTAGCTTAAAGGCCATATCCTGAATGCAGCCTGATTCGAAAAGACAGCGCAAGCGCTGCCTATGCGAGACCTAAAAATGACTCACAAACATCTAGTCTCTTTACAGGGAAATGGGTTGGTTTTCGAACATTTTCTTTTGTAAATGTTGTCACTTCTTTTTAAGCTTTAATCCTCTTCCTAACTCCAGACCATGGTTATCTTTCTTGAGTTTTCCTTTCTTACATTTGTATGTCGCTGATTTGCCTCTTTCTTTCCTTTCGCAGTTTCTTTCTTCTTTCTTGCTTCCTTAAGGTTTTCTTCTACAGGGCCTGTTAGGCCCTCTCCTGCACTTTCTTAGGACTTCCCATAAACTATTGAGTTCAGCATCCTTCACTTCCGTCCGAGATCCTTCCAGCAGTTGCAGCTCTCCAGCTCCTATATTTCTTCACCATACAGCTACATATTGTTTCTCCTTCCCTTTTATACATTCCCCTCTCCTTTAACTTTCTCAGTCTACCCTCTCTGTTGTTAGCCATTTTCTCCTTACTGTTCTTTTCTCTGTCTTTCATAGTCTGTTTTCTCTGTTTTCTGTCTTCTCTCTAACTTTTCATCTTTCCCTACAGGGATGTTGTCTTGCCTGAGTCGACTTCCCTGCCGACGTGAGATGTTATCAAACCCTGGTAAGTATTCTGAGTGCCACCCACAGCCTCCCCCACTGTTATTTGTTGTGTTTGGGCCAGCACGGATCTGCATAAGCAGGAGCCTCACGTTGATTCTGCATGCTAGGATTCTTTGCTAGGGGCTCGCCTCTCAGATGACGTGATCGGAGTTTTGGAAGTTTGTGACTCAAATCAGCCGAGATTAGTGTTCTTCCCTCATGGAACCAGGGTTTAAAATGCATTAAAAAAGTATGGGAAATTTGATGCTGCATGCATTGGGGATAGGCTTAGTGAACGGGGGCGTGGTCAAAGAAGTTGCTAAAAAACGAAACATTCTGTAAATGTTTTATGCAACTACATGCAAAATAACGCACAGATTAAATGAAAATTAAATAGAGGTTATGATAATCAGTGGGAAATACACTATTGCACATTATGAAACCTCTATTAGTTAATTCACTACGTTAGAGAGCCTTAGAATTGAATCCTGGTTGGTGTAGTTGAGAATATATATATTTTGTTTTTGTTTAGAAAGCTTTACTGAAACAGGTAAAGAAAATAGGGTACACAATTATAAAAAAAGAGCATAAAATACAAATCCAGAAGGTAGCAAAATAATATAAATGGAAAAAATAGGATGAAAAGCCTGATACACATCATACATTGTCAGGATCAAACACCAATGTTAAGAATGAAAAAAAATCAGAGTCCCATAATAAATTAGCATTTCTGCTTTTAAGTTTTGAAGATTAGAGAAGGAAAAAAAGAAAGAAATGGAGGAGGAAAGAGAAAGAGAAGAAAAGAGGAGAAAGGAAAAAAGAAAAGGAAATAGAGAAAGATTATAAAAGATATCAGCAACCTTATCATATAATCTAGTAAAGCTTTCCGATGACCGAGAATACCAAATCGCAAATAGCAATATAATATCTATAAAATAAGAACATTATAGAAAGGAATAAACACAGCACTCACGGCGGCTGAAAAACAAAGGGTCCCATTAGGATGTCGGGCGGATCGCCACCGCCCACATGGCGATGGCGATCCGCCTGACATCCGTCCCCACCCGCCACCCATTTCCCCCGCCATATTACTATGGCAGGGGGGACCACGGCGGACGGAAAGACCGTCCGCCGCTTTTCCGCCCGGTCGACTGGGTGGAAAAAAGTTTAATATGGTGGCTGTGTCTGTTAGACACCACCAACCATATTATGATGGGGGCGGACACATGCTTTTCTGTGGTAGGAAAGGCATGGGGAAATCACTTGCGGGGGCCCGTTGCGGGCCCCCAGGGATTCTGGGGGTGCACATGGGTACCCCCCTGCATTTCAATATACAAAGTGGCAGGCACCGCGCGGTGCCTGTCACGTTGTGCATTGAACTGCATGACGTGCATTTTTAGCATTGTGGTGGGCGTTGCTTTCAGCACCGCCCACCGCAATGTTAAAAATGCGGGATGCGCCCGCCACTGTGGCGGGCGCATCCTAATGGCCCAAACGGGACCCCCACCCTTATGGAGGGCGGTCCCTTTTTGCGTCGGGATGGCTGGCGGGCGCCTAATGTGCCCAATAGTTACTGTCCTTGGCATGCAGTGAAGAGGAAGAAATATAATTGGTGAGAAGAGACCAGAAGGATTCATTTCGAATAAGTTTTTGTGAGGTGGTTACAGAAGCTCTATCGAGCCTGTGATGATGACATAAAAGATTCCACCAGGCAGAAAAGGAGACCTTGGAGGCATCCTTCCAATTAGAAGTTATAACCTGAAAAGCAATAGCAATGAACAAATCTACCAATGAGCCTAGTTTACGAGCACCCAACCAGCGTATGGAATTACCACCCAAAAATATGGAGTGGATATCAAAGGGATAATTAGTGGAGCAAATAGAGGTAGTTGACTTGCATACTTTTGTCCATAAAATAGAAATATTAGTGTAGTGTGGCCTAAGGTCTGCTTTGCACGCATGTTATGTTAGCATGGCTTATTAGAAGTTTAAACGCCATTTTTCCTTTTGCCGCTTTTGCACACAACACTGCATATAGCTGTTTTTGTAAGTTAGGTTTTGTGAAGGTCTACACATGAGAAAAGATTTTTTTATGACATCTCTAGACTTACATTGTGCCCTAGTCTGTACAGTGAGTGCTGAAGCCGTCAAGATTATCATAACATGGTAGCTGTTGTTCGACATGATCGAGTAACGCTTTTTAGACACAACAATTTGGCAGCTGTGAGCCAACTGAGATTCTGGCGCCCTTATTATTGCACAGTTGCCATGATTTCACATACTTGGAAGATTTTCCGTTTCCAGGCATGCAGAGAGCTTTAGCTGATCCGGATGTTATTTACTCTTACTGAGCGAAAAGGTAATGGGGTCCCCCAAACAAGCCTAAGAGACCTTTAATTTATAATACATAGTTCCTATGTAGGGAGGGTGTTTAAACTAGGCACTATAAGACCTGTTTTCACCATCATTGTAATATGATTTCTCCTTTTGTATTTTATGGAATTGTAACAATGCTGACCATATTATTTATTATCATATGTCTGCTTATGTTGGGGCTAAGATACTGCATATGAGATGGCGTTGTTAAAATAAATATTTTAACCTTACTCGTGTCTCTACTTTACTCCTGTTGTGGACCGGTAAGAGAGTATAACAAAAGAGTGTTCTCACTTCCCACCATTCCTGAATTTGTACTAAGTTGCATGTTCTAGGTTGTCTAATCGTTGGTTACTTTGCTATAGGACGAAGAGCTAATGTGACACTGATGCTAGCTGGTTGTGGTTTTTCTAGGTACTGAGGTGAGTTTCTGGTACACCACAATTCACTGATGTCCTAGGTCTCTGTGCACAGTTCTGTGTATGAGCAGAATCCTTGCAACATGGCACCACCAACGTTGTGGTCTTATTGTGAGACTCTTGAGTAGTGCTTGTATCAGTCCACGACCCCCTCACTATTGTTTCCGGTTGACAGTGGTGACGTATAAATCTACCTATTGTTACATAGGTCTTTTCAAGCTTGATAATATAAAACGGTTTTCTATTGAATTACTACCCAGTTGTGCTTTTTATATTGCATTGTACACTTCTCACACTGTCTTGTTATGGCTGCGGCAGATATCCCAGTATACAGCCGATTGGCTGTGCGCAATCATTTTCAGGATTTCCAAGTCTCTTTAGGAGGCCCTGGCAGTGTTTTTTTTTGTATCTGCTGACGCAGCATACCAGTTTGAGTTATTATACTCCTGGGTCACGTTTCCTGCGGTTGATGCTGGTACTGGTGTTTTTTGCACTTACACTCCGTCTGCTGAACCTCTAGAGCACACTCCGTATCGGAGACAGGAAGTTCCAATTTCTGTTTAGCAGCATGCCGTTTGATTTAATGGCGCCCTTCCCCACAATTTGATGGCGGTAAGGCATGGACCGTTGTCAATTGCATGCGCTTCTTGGCCTGTTTTAGCTGGTTACACTCCGCACCCTAATGTAGCGCGTTGTACAGCTGTTGAATGTAGGCCCCTTTATGCTTCTGCAGTGTCAGTGATAAGGGGTCTGGTTCATTACATTTCCCGCAGCCTCCAGGGTGGGGCCCCGGGTGGTGCGGCACATCCAGTTGGGCCGAACGGGCTGAAGCTTAGTCACATTATGGTTAATGCAGTAATGGGCAAGCATCCCCAGGATAAGGATGAAATGCCTTTTTGGCTTGCTGAGAAATTTGACCAACTGGAGGCAGTATTTCCGAATACCACTCCTGTGGAGAAACACAGGATCCTTACCATTAGTTTGCAGAAAGACTTAGTGCCGGACGTAAATGACTGTACCACTTCGGGTGTGATTTTTGCAGCAGTCTATACTAGCTGCATCGGCACCCCGTCAATGGCTGTCCTGCCCTCCGTCATTAATTAATTTATTTATTTATTTATTACTGGCATTTATAGAGCGCAACCAAATACCCTTGGGTGTCTCGGCGCTAGACTGCAGTAATGTCTCTCCTTAGAAGTAGGTACAGTGGGCTGAATGTCTGTGTTACTGGTCGAATAACCACATTTTCAGTCTTTTCCTAAACTGTAGGAGTGAGGGGCTGGATTTAACGTAGTAAGGTAGAGTGTTCCAGATCTTGGAAGCTGCAGCAAGGAAGCGACGGTCGCCCCATGTGACTGTTCTACTACGTGGAGTGATTAGTTGGTTAAGTGTAGAGGAGCGGAGTGTTCTGACTGGATTGTAAGGTTTTAATTGCTCTTTAAGGAAACGAGGCCCCTGATCCTGCATTACCTTGTAGACTATACACATGGCTTTAAACTTTATTATGCGTGTTCAGGATGAACACTGACCGGAGGCGGCTGTAGAGTTGGGAATGCGGCTCGTGGGAGCGTTTGACATGGTTCGCGATCTCGTCCTTGCAAATGTTAAGGGGATGCGGTAAGTTTCCAGGTGTCTAATGCTTTGCGCGATATTCCGAGGCCGAGAAACCCCGTCAATTACCGAAAAATATTACGGAGGCTTATAAGACCGCTGGCCCTAATAGTTTGGGTGTTAAGCCTTTTGCTAAAAAACAAACACAGCAGCAAACTCAGCAGGAGTCATCTGATAAAGATGATCGCCAGAAAGTTCCGAAACAAAATTGGAGTACGAACAAAAAACAGGGGAAAAAGCAACAGATACAGGGGTCCCGTCCTGCTTCACCTACATCTGCCTCTACTGAGAGTACTTATGAGTTGCGCGACCGCACTATGATTAAGTCACCTGATAGATTTCAGGTTCCTGAACAACGTTCTCCTCACAAGGCTGACGGAAAGGGCAAGCAGGAAGAGTCACTGCGTCAAAGACCCCAGTTTCAAAAGAAGAAAGTTGCTGCAGTAACAGCAAGATATGCCACCGATAGTGAGAACGCAGCTTCGAAATCTGACATGGTCAGTGACACTGTTGGACAGCGTGGCAGAGATTACCATAGTTCAAGAGGCATTGCGTACACTACTGAAGGTGACAGCGACTTAGACCTTCGTTGCAGTTGAGACAGCTGACACTAGAGTGGCTCCCCCTGAAAGACTTTATGAAATTGTCCTTATGATTGAAGGTGACATAAAACATACCATAAAAGGGTTTTTGTGGGAGAATCTAACTACTACCTATGATATTTTGTTGGCGGAGGTCGACTGGCCCCACCCTTTGTCTTAGCTGCTCCCCAAGGGGAGCAGGTAATCCTCCCTAGTTTCACGCACACAGTGCCGAAAGAACAGGCACTACATTTTGCAGAAGATTGGGCTAAGGTGCTTGCGCCGTCTTTGTACCATACTCACTGTGGGTGGGACAAATTTTCCCCTTGACACGAGATTCCTTTGCGGTCAATGCCACAGCCTCAACCCCAATACCCCATGCGGCAAGAAGCAAGAGCTTCTGTTGCGGAAATCCGTGAACAATTGGAATATCAAGGTGTAATTGAAGCGTCTGTGTCTCCGATGAATAACCCTCTTTTTACTGTACTGTTTGGTATTGGATTACCGCCACTTAAACTCCCATTGTCGTACGTGTGCGGTGCAAAATACTCACAGTTCAGCTCTTGTGGATAGTCTTGTGCGTAAAAGGTTCAAAACCACACTTGACATATCCAATGGTTTTTTTGCCCCCAGTCTGTCCCCTCTTAGTAGTCAATGGACAGCTTTTACCAGTGCGCCAATTTCGCCGTTTGGCTATGGGCTATAAAACAGTCCTGGCGTGTTTGCCGCCCATGTAGTCTCGCTCTTGGAGGGGCTCGATGCAGATGCATGTTCGTATGTGGATGACATCTATCTCACAGACGAAGAATTATGGCTGCATCTGTGCCGCGTTGACCGCATAATTTGCCGTTCTGCGGATTTTGGCTATAAATGTAACTTTGCTAAATCACACATTGCAGAGTACACAGTGTTGTTTCTTGGCTACGAGCTCAACAATGAAGGACAAGGTTTGGCTCCTCACTTCCTGGAGAAATGCGCACTCTTGCGTGCTCCCTCAACACTGAAAAAACTACAATCTTTTCTGGGCTTTTTGAATTTCGGACGTACCTACATTCGCGAATATGCCCAGTGTATCAAGCCTCTTTACGCTTTGATACAAGCTAATTTCTCCAAATCGTGCTGGCTGCCCAAACATTCAGTCATCCTGCAATCATTGTAGGCTGATCTACTAGAATCTAAATTCTTGTTGACTCGTGATAACCACACCAACCTGGTGATAAGAATCGTGCCAGGGGCGGTGGGTTTCACATACCTCACCTTTAATGAGGGTGACACAGTCCCTATTGCTTACAAGTCACACTTGTACACTTCAGCTGAGTTACGGTTTTCCACTGTGGAAAAAGTATTGACAGCAGTGCAGATAGCGATTCTTAAGGAATGTGCACTGTTGCAGGGAAAGCGCATATTGGTTGTTACTCCATATCCTGCCTTGGAGGCAGTGACAAAGCCAGTGAACCAAATTCAAAAGCTTTGCACCTGTGATGGAAACAATGGGCCATGTCCTTGACATCCCCGAATATCACGTTCATTTTTGATTCCTCACTGCAGACTCAGAAGTTCTTGCAGTACGAATTTGTTCATCTTGCTCCTCTGACAATGCGCCCACTTGAGGATTTCCATTGTATCATTTATACTGACGGAAGCGCGCAAGCGGCTGTGGGTTCAAAGCACGCATATTCTTCGGCCTGCGCAATTGTGGTTGGTACTATGGTGGATGGTGAATTCAAGTCCGATGTCGTGCATACACAGACATTAGAGGACTGTAGTGTGGCTCTAGTGATTGGAGAGGCAGACCCTGATGCAGAGGTCTGGCCCGGACCAGGGTTCAATTCCCCGCCTCGGCGGGTCTTGGACTCAAATTTCCCCGGACCTGACAATTCTCGCCTCAGTGCCTATTCCAATCATGGAGTCCCACTCTGCAACTCTGGGCAATAGCTTGCTTAATCTCCACGACGGCCCCTCACAGCGGGATGCCTGGCTTTCACCTTTGGGATTCCCAGTAATGGGTTATCTAACAGGGGAATACCAGGACGGGTTCCCTAAGCAAGCGCTTAGAAACCGGTCGGTGATACAGCGCTATATAAATGAACTACATTTACATTTATATTTACCCCCCAATTGGCAGAGCATCGTGCTCTGATGCTTGCATTGGAGTATGCCAATCCTGGTGTGACTACTCTAATTGTAAGTGACTCTTACTACTATGTTCAATCATACAATGACAATCTACCCTTTTGGACTCACAATGATTCTCGTGACTCCAAGGGTCGCACAATAAAACATAAAATGATCTGGGTACAAGTGGCTGAGCTTAAGGAACGGCTGCCACTCGTGTTTGTAATTCATACTCTGGGTCACCAGCGTGTTGGAGTACACGCTGTTGGCAATTGCCTTGCGGATGGCCGCTAAGACCGCAGTTGCAGCATACTCAGTAGCAGCAGTTACACGTTCCAAAAGTAAGATTGATGATGATTTCTTGGCAGCTATTGCCGCAACAGAGAAGGGAGGTAATTACCCTAGAGGTTTCCCTTCTAAATACTTTTATTATTTAAGTCCTGATAAAGTTCCTTAAGTGAGAATTAACGACGTTGGTAACAGGTTGTTACCCAATGCGGACCGCAGACAGACTTTGATTACAGCAGCCCACGCTGGGATGGCCTCATCGCATGCCGCCGTGTCAGCTACTGTATCTCTTTTACAGCAACGATATTGGTGGCGGGGTTTATACAAACAGACGTGTGATTATGTCCTTCAATGTGACATTTGTCAGCAGATTAAACCTTCTACTGCTGCACGCCCGCCCCAAACTCAGATGTACATATCTAATAAACCACTTGCGTGTGTTTATTTAGATCACTGCAGTCCTTTCTCATCTGATACTGCATATAAGCACATCTTAGCAGCAGTTGATTCGTTCACACGCTTTGTGTGGTTGTGGCCACAACAAAGTACTGATTCCAGAACTGTTGTAAGGGATTTACGTGTCTTTGTGGGAATTTTTGCATGTAGTACCTTCCATTTGGACCCGGGTCCAGCGTTTGCCTCTAAGGCATACAAGGATGCTATGAGTTCTTTGGGGGTCCAGGTCAAATTTTCGTCTCCATACCGGCCTGAGGGTAATAGTGTTGTGGAGTGAATGAACTGTGACTTAAAGCAATCCTTTACAGCTAAGGTATTAGGCACTGGCCAAGACTGACTTACCCACCTCAATAGTGTACAACGTGCACTAAATAATCTCCCTAGAAGGTCTCTGGATGGGTGGACCCCATATAAAATGTTCTTTCAATCAATCAAAGCATTTATATAGCGCACTACTCACCCGGAGGGTCTCAAGGCGCTAGGGGAGGGGGGGTCCGCTACTGCTCGAACAGCCAGGTCTTGAGCTGCTTCCTGAAGGCAAGGTGTCCTGGGTCAGGCGGAGGTAGGTCGGGAGGGAGTTCCAAGTCTTGGCGGCCAGGTAGGAGAAGGACCTTCCTCCTGTGGTGGCTCTTCGGATGCGGGGGACGGCGGCGAGGGCGTGGCCGGTCGATCGAAGTTGGCGTGTGGGAGCGTAGAAGTTGAGGCGGCTGTTGAGGTATCCTGGGCCTTGGTTGTGTAGGGCTTTGTGTGCGTGGGTGAGGAGACGGAAGGTGATTCTCTTGTTGACCGGAAGCCAGTGCAGATCTCTCAGGTGTCCGGGGATGTGGCTGCGACGGGGGATGTCCAGGATGAGTCGTGCTGAGGCGTTCTGAATCCGCTGGAGTCTCTTCTGGAGTTTGGCGGTGGTTCCGGCATAGAGGGAGTTGCCGCAGTCCAAACGGCTGGTGACGAGGGCCTGGGTGACCGTCTTCCTGGTCTCGGTGGGGATCCACCGGAAGATCTTACGTAGCATGCGCAGGATGTTGAAGCACGACGAGGAGACGGCGTTGACTTGTCTGGTCATGGAGAGGGAGGAGTACAGAATGAAGCCCAGGTTGCGTGCGTGGTCTGTTGGTTTGGGTGCGCTGCCCAGGGCGGGGGGCCACCAGGAGTCGTCCCAGGCGGAGGGAGAAGATCCCAGGATGAGGACTTCCGTCTTGTCTGAGTTCAGTTTCAGGCGGCTGTTCATCATCCACTTGGCTACGTCTGTCATCCCTTCGTGTAGGTTGGCTCTGGCGGTGGCGGGGTCGTTGGTGAAGGAGAGGATCAGCTGGGTGTCGTCAACGTAGGAGATGATGTTGAGGTTGTGTTGGTGTGCGATGTCTGCGAGGGGGCTCATGTAGACGTTGAAGAGGGTTGGGCTGAGCGAGGAGCCTTGAGGAACGCCGCAGATGACTTCGTGGCTTCTGATCTGAACGGGGGGAGGCGGACTCTCTGTGTCCTTCCGGCGAGGAACAAGGTGATCCATTCCAGTGCCTTCTCCTGGATTCCGATGTTGCTGAGGCGCTGCACTAGGGTGCGGTGGCAGACAGTGTCGAAGGCCGCGGAGAGGTCTAGGAGGATGAGGGCCGCTGTTTCTCCGTTGTTCAGAAAAGGGGGGTGGTGATGAACAGAGTGTCTGAATTAAGCAGACCACTCTTACCCAGTCCAAAGATCAGGGCTTGATCCATCACCGTTATTTATCTCACTGCACCATCCCAGCTCAGAACCTGGCTATATGCAAATCAGTCTGTCCCTGGCCCAGTGCATCATGGGAACAGGGCAGACTAAACTACCAAGCCAATTCTTCACCGTTGTTGAGCAGGGCTCGGATGTCATCGGTGGCTGCGATCAGGGCGGTCTCGGTGCTGTGGTTGGCCCGGAAGCCAGACTGCGAGAGGTCGAGGGATCCGTTCGTCTCGAGGAAGGCGGCCATCTGCTTGTTGACGGTCTTCTCGATGACTTTTGCAGGAAACGGGAGCAGCGAGATGGGGCGGTAGTTCTTGAGGTCGGTGGGGTCGGCTGATGGCTTCTTTAGTAGAGCGCTGAGTTCGGCGTGCTTCCAGCTCTCCGGGAAGGTAGCGGTGTCGAATGAGGTGTTGATGTCCCGCAGGTGGGGTGCGATGACAGCGTCGGCCTTGTTGAAAACATGGTGAGGGCAGGGATCGGTCGGAGATCCGGAGTGGATGGAGTTCATCGTGCGGATGGTGTCTTCGGTGCTGATCGGGGTCCAGGCGCGGAGGGTGGTGCTGGGGGGCGGTGGTTCAATCGTGGCGTGCATCGGTTGAGTGCTGAAGCTGTTGTGTATGTCCGCGATCTTGTTGTGGAAGTAAGAGGCGAGGGAGTTGCAGAGGTCTTGTGAAGGGGTGATGTCGTTGTTTCCGGCGTTGGGGTTGGAGAGCTCTTTAACGATGTTGAAGAGTTCCTTGCTGTTGTGGGCGTTGTTGTCCAGTCGTTCCTTGAATGCAGTTTTCTTGGTGGCGTGGATCAGTTGGTGGTGTTTTCGGGTGGCGAGCTTGAGGGCAGTCATGTTGTTCGGTGTTGGGTCTCTGCACCAGGCTTTCTCGAGGGCTCGGCAGTTCTTCTTGAAGCTCTTGAGTTCGTCGGTGAACCATGGGGCTTTCTTGCTGCCGGGTCTGCTAGGCGGGGTCTTCAGAGGGGCGAGGTCGCCTGCGCAGTTGCTGATCCACTTCGCGAGGTTGGTGGCCGCTTGGCTTGGGTTCATTGCGCTGGTGGAAGGGTTCATGCTCAGGGAAGTCGCGAGATGGTCAGCTGTGATCCTGTTCCAGCTTCTGCGTGCAACCTGTTGCTGGTGGTGGTGGATCGTGGTCCTTCTGAAGCTGAAGTGGACGCAGCTGTGGTCCGTCCAGTGGAGTCCGGTGGCGTGGCTGAAGGCGATGTCCTTGCTGGATGAGAAGACGGGGTCGGCGTAGTGGGTGGGGGTGGTCACTAGCTGCTTGAGTCCGAGGTTGGCGAGGTTGTCCAGCAGGGTGGTGGTGTTTCGGTCGTTGTTGTTCTCCAGGTGGAAGTTGAGGTCGAGGATGTAGTCAGCGGAGGGGAGGGCGTGCGGGCTGATGCAGCCGGCGATGTCTTCGCTGAATTGTGTGCGTGGTCCCGGGGGTCTGTAGATGAGGGTGCCTCTGAGGGTGGTCTTGGGGTTGATGTGAATCTGGAAGTGCAGGTGTTCGGTGGGTGTTGAGGGTGTCGTCGGTGTTGGTCGTGATGCGGATGGAGTTCCTGTGGATGATGGCGATGCCTCCTCCTGTCTGGTTGACGCGGTCCCTCCGGATGATCTTGTAGCCGTCCGGGATGGCGATGTTCTTCAGCATCAAAATGTTTGTTACGGACCTTGAGGGCCAAGACTTGGCGGTGGCTGCCGCATCCTTTGACGTAGATGAACATTGTAATGTTTTACAGAACCTACAAAAGACCAGAGACAGTCTTGCAAAGGAACATTTGTCCTCCACCTCTTATGCTGCGTTACAGATTCCGGTAGTCGGCTGGCTACCCCAAGTTGGAAAACTGGTCTGAGAGAAGATCGAGAACAAGTCGCCCTTACATCTGCTCGTGAAACATTTGTCCTTCACGTTGCAAACACAGGTACTTAGGTACATGCCTTATTAAATACAGACCTGCCCTTGCACTTCAGTGCTTTAATTCATACAATCTTTAATGCCTCATCGACCACGGGCCTGGCACACTTTTTTAAAGAAATAAGTTCTGGTCTTGTGACCTTGTTCCAAGCTATATTTGGTGTGATCCCAGCATTTTTTCATTCGATTTTTTCGAGTGTCTTCGGCGGTTTCCCGTTAATTCTCGCTTTGGGCACGGGCGTACTGCTGTTAATTTGTTTACTCCAGAATGGATGCACATTTTGTGCCCCACAACGATCTGACCCGGCTGCTCCAGCTTCGCAACGGG
Source organism: Lissotriton vulgaris (assembly GCF_964263255.1). NCBI lineage: Eukaryota > Metazoa > Chordata > Amphibia > Caudata > Salamandridae > Lissotriton > Lissotriton vulgaris. Next base: position 130,037,258 of record NC_141688.1, read on the forward strand.
ATGCTTGAATACTATGGATCTCTACCTCTGGTGACTGTGAGTGTGGCGTATGGTTTATCATTCCGTTTCTCGTAATTTACTTGTGTGCAGCCTGTTTTCCATTGCCTGGATTGTGGATTTGAGTGGTCCCTGGATTTGTGTCTCTGCAACACGGTGTCTCCTAATCCGGATTTTAATCTACTAATGAGTCGCTTAGTTGCTCATGAAATAGATTGCTCTGGTTTCGGGATTATGGCCTGCGCAGCGGCTCATGGGGTCCTGGGCATTTGGAACATATTGTCAGGATCAGCGCAATGCGGTGCCGCTGTCCGCTAGATGCGTGGCATATCCAAGCCCCGAGGACCGAGAACTACGTTGCCCATGGTCCCTAGCGGCAAAATAGCGTGACGACGTCGTCACGTTGATTCAGGAACTAGTACCGGCGGCAAGGAAGGACGGTGCCGATAATTCCTTCTGTGTTTGGTGACCTGGTCGGTAAGCAGAGTAATCTGGGGAAATCGTGAGTACAGAATCTGTGTTCTTGACGACACTCGCTCTTGGACTGTGAACGAGTGGGTGTCGCATTGTTGGCCATTGGAAGACACGCGGCTGCGTGTAAGCTGTGTAATATTTTGCATTTCCTGACTTGGCAAATTAACGTTTGATTTCTTTCCTGTTGGAGGAGAAAGATACGCTTTCTCATTGCAGGAGGGAAATGCTATTCTTGGGGCCAAACGATATTAGGATGTGAACTATTGATGTGTATGCTTGGTTAAGACTCAATTACTCGAGCAGTTGGAAATTGCTAACGCTTTTGGGCTCAAAACGTTGGGCGAAGTCCCTACTGGTTACATCAATATGTACAAAGACTAATATACTTTTCTAGGTGTGAACGGTCCTTTATTATTTAGGGAAGGAACTGTGATTTGGTGATTTAAACCTCACGTATTTTTATTTGCCTTATCTGCACATCGTTATTTCATTGTTTTCATCAGGAGAGACTCAACAGGGGGTACATGATCAGAGGGAGCGTGTGACCAAGATTAGCACACAGATATATTGTGGTATGTCATTTATGTTCTTTGGTGCATACATCTCTTTCTCTCAATCAGGAGATATAGCTGGGTAGTAAGGTATTCCTTATTTTCTTCTAGCTGGTGACAGCCCCTGGTATTACCCTGTGCCTGTGCTCCTGTGTTTAAAGATCCTATTATCTTCCTTTTCAGGTAGGGGTCTAGAAATCCACTCAGATGAACATAGAGGAAGTGGGTGGATTTAATGTTATAAGAAACAAAGGGGGGGGGGGTAATGTTTTTCTAAACAACTGTCTTTGTCATTCCAGATCTCCCTCCCTTCTGTCCCCTTCCTTTCCAGCGCTCTCGGAACCACTCTGGGGTCTGTGCTGTATTATCAGACTTCGGGGCCGTTGTGGGTGTGCGGGTTTAGGACTTTCATCACAGCCCCGAGGAGTATAGGACACGGAGCCTGACAGAATTATCGGCCCACGGATACTATTCTCCTCTTGGCTGTGTTGAATTAGGAATGGCAACATTAGATGATGTATTGGCAGCTCTGGCTTTAGTACAAACGGAGTTAGCGGCCTCCAATAGAGAGGTGGCGGCTTCTCGAGTTGAAACCGCGCAATTGAGGGCAAGGGTGGATGGTTTGCAAGGGAACCCTTTTAGTGCAGGAACCAGTCTGACACCTCCCCCTCTCTGGTAGTAGAAATGCCAACCCAAATACCACTCGCCCTCCAGAAAGGTTTTATGGGGATAATAAGAAGGTCCAGGTGTTCATGACCCAAGTGTTGTTGCACTTTATGTGCAAACCAAAGATGTTAGCAACCAACCAGGCTCCGGTGGCTTTCCTAATATCCTATCTAGGGGGGGAAGCAGCACAATGGGCGGTTCCTGTTGTTAGACGGGATGATCCACTACTCCATGATTGGGACGAGTTCCGAGCGGAATTTGAAAAAACTTTTGACCGTCGGGCAGAGACATTCTCAGCAGATAGAGAATTGTTAGTTCTAAAACAGGGCAACACTGAACTTGTGACTTATTTGAATAGCTTCCGCCGCTTGGTGGTGGAAACTGATTGGCCAGAAGCTAAACAATCTGCATTGTTCTACCAAGGATTGAATGATGAGATGAAAGACGTCTTAGCGCACATTGACCCACAGCCCCGTACCTGCTCCGCACTGATTGAACTTGTACTGCGTCTGGATCACCGAATAAAAGAACGGAGGGGTGATCATAAGAAAAAAGAAACGCCTGTGATGGCTTACGACAGAGGGGGAGAAAAATCAGCGTCAGGCCAAGATGCCATGGAGATCGGAGCGGTGAGAGCTTCTTTGTCGTTTAGCGAAAAAGAATATCGGAGAAAAAACGGTCTTTGCCTGTATTGTGGCAAAAAAGGTCACTATTTGAGAGAGTGCCCAGTGAAACCTAAACCTGGAAAATATAAAACCGGACAGGCAGCCATTGGAGTGTCTGACAAGACGTCGGAAAACTCCCATGCTTGAGGATGAACGAAGGGGCCCCCTCAAGTAGGATAATAATCCCTTCCATTGCACCAGGCGGTAATCAGGAGAAGAGCCATGTATTCCTGGTGATGTCTCTGTTCATGGGAAAAGAAGAAAAAGAAGTGAATGCGATGGTGGACTCTGGGGCGACCGGCTGCTTCATGGACTATGCAGAAGCTGAAAGGCTAGAGATCCCACTCATCACCAAAAAGAAACCAGAAATGGTATATGCAGTGGATGGTAGCGAATTGTTAGCCGGGCCTATAAATTACCACACGCCGGAATATCTGCTCGTATATCAGGGGCTACATCAGGAAATGTTATCGTTTAATATTATTCAGGCCCCGCAATATGGGATCATATTGGGTCATCCATGGCTTAAGAAGCATGAACCACACATACATTGGACTTCTCAAACCATTAGTTTTGTGTCTGATTTTTGCAACGAGCAGTGTCTGTTGATGTCTGAAGACCCGTCCCGAGCTTTAGCCTACGTACATCGTATCGCTACAGCTGAGGAGAAGGAAGTGGTATTGCCTTCCTGTTACAAGACATTTGAGAAGGTGTTCAGTGATACACAAGCCGAAACTCTACCACCACATAGACCCTATGATTGCCGGATTGACCTTACCCCTGGATCGGTTATTCCTAATGGAAGACTCTATGCTCTCACGGTGCCCGAGAACGGATACCTACGGGCATATTTGGATGAATATCTGGCTATAGGGTATATAAGGCCTTCAAGATCTCCTGCATCGTCGCCTTTATTTTTTATTCCTAAGGCCAACGGTGACAAGAGATGGTGTATCGACTACCGTGCCTTGAATTCTATCACCATCAAGAATCAATATCCATTACCATTGATCCCTGTTTTGTTAGAACAGGTAAGATCTGCCAAGGTGTATACATAGCTGGACTTGAGAGGCGCATACCACCTCGTCCGAATAAGATCTGGCGACGAATGGAAGACAGCTTTCAAGACGCGGTATGGGCTATTCGAATATCTAGTGATGCCCTTTGGGCTGTGTAACGCTCCCGCAGCCTTCCAATATTTTCTGAATGAGGTGCTGAGAGAGTTTTGGACCGTTTTGTAGTCGTGTACATCGACGATATATTGGTGTACTCGGACTCAACGGAGGAACATCCATCACACGTGAGCCAGGTGTTACAGGCCCTACTTCTTCATCGTCTTTTTTGTAAAATCACGAAATGCGAGTTTCATGTGACCACAGTCGAATTTCTTGGGGTGATGGTTACGCCATCGGGTCAGGTGATGGCAGAAAGAAAAGTGAAAGCTATCAAGAATTTGCCTCGTCCCTGTAACATCAAAGACATACAGTGCCTCCTTGGTTTTGCCAATTTTTATAGGCGCTTCATAAGGGTGTTTTCGGCTTTGGTGATTCCTCTTACTCGTCTTACTAGGAAGAACGTACCGTTTATATGGGGAACCGAAGCGCAGGATGCCTTTGATGGACTAAAGGATGCGTTTACTTGTGCCCCTGTTCTAATTCATGCTAATCCTGACCTACCCTTCTTGGTGGAGGCGGATGCCTCTGAAGTGGCGTTAGGAGCTGTGTTATCGCAACGGAATGAAACCACTGGAAACATGCATCCTTTTGCATTTATGTCAAGGAAACTCAGTCCAGCCGAAACAAATTATACAATAGCAGAGAAAGAGCTGCTGGCCATACGAGATGCTTTTGTAGAATGGAGACATTGGTTATTGGGAGCCCTGCATGTAGTTACTGTCTATACAGACCATCGCAATTTGCAGTTTATGCGATCAGCTCGTCATCTTACTCCCCGACAGCTACGCTGGATGTTGTTTTTCGAAGAATTCCGGTTTGTGATTACATTTAGACCTGGTGTCAACAACAAAAAAGCGGACGCCCTGACTAGGCAAGAAAATCCTGCTCTGCATTCTACGACACAGAATTGCTCCATCATTGATCCCACGAAAGTGGTGTGTGTTGCTCAATCTAAAGACTTTCTGCAATCTGTACGGACTGGGATTCAGTACTGTGTGTGGAGAACTTGGCTTCGTCATCACCCAGAGTGAAAAATGATACACGGAGTGGCCATGAAAGGAACGCAAGTGCTGGTACCCACAAAATCCCTGCAAAGAACTGTCTTTTCTTGGTGTCACGAGACGACTAGCGCAGGGCACATGGGATACGTGAAGACTCTTGAGAAGGCATTGAGACAATTCTGGTGGCCCTCTATACGACTTGATTTGTGCCAATGGGGAAAAAACTGTACGCAGTGTGCTCGAATGAAATCGGACCGTCAACAACCACAGGGATATCTGCAACCTTTGCCCACACCTGGAGAGCCTTGGGATAGCTTTTCAGTTGATTTCATAGTTGGACTTCCTAAAGACCAGGACATGACAACCATCCTAGTGGTAGTGGACTATCTCACAAAAATGGGACACTTTATCGCATGTGATCAGGTTCCAACGGCAGGTCGCTTAGCCCAGCTGCTGTTAGTGCATGTGGAGAAGTGTGGCTCACTGGTTAGAGCAGGCAGACCCTGAAGCAGAGGTCAGACCCGGGACCAGGGTTCAATTCCCGACGCGGCAGGGTCTTGAGCTCAAATGTCCACGGACTCGATAATTCTCGCTTCGGTGCCTGACCTAATCATGGGTTCGCACTCTGCAACTCTGGGCATTAAGCTTGCTTAATCTCCACAACGGCCCCCCGCGGCGGGATGCCTGGCTTTCACCTTGGGGATGCCCGTTAGGGGCTATCTCACAGGGAAAAGCCAGGACGGGTTCCCAAGGCAAGCGCCGAGATGCCTCCGGGTAGTCGAGCGCTATATAAGAACATACAAAAAAAAAAAAAAAAACACGGACTCCCGAGGGTGATAGTGTTGGATAGGGGTGCACAATTTACTGCTCACTTCTGGAAAGTTTGGTGTTCTGCTTTACATATCACTTCATCTTTGTCCACTAGCTTTCACCCCCAAACGGACGGCCAAACGGAGAGGTTAAATCAATCATTGAAACAGTATCTCCGGTGCTATGTGCAGGCCGATACGGACTCTTGGGTGGATTGGCTGTGGGTGGCGTAAATGGCTTATAATAGTACTCAGCATTCTTCCATGCAACACTCACCTTTCTTCAGTTCGTACGGTTATCATCCTAGGGTGAATCCCTTGGTACTCCCGAACGATACGGTCAAGCTGCCAGACGTCCGGGCTCGATTATTACGCATACGCCAAATACTTCTGGCGACGCGGAGTAATCTAGCTCAAGCCAAAGTGAGGTACAAAGCTCAAGCAGATAAACATCGTAGGCAGTGCCCTGAGTATAAGAAAGGGGACCTTGTATGGTTGTCCACGAAACACATTAAGTTTAGGACATATAGTGTGTTCAACCCACGGTTTATCGGTCCCTATCGGGTGGTGTTTAGAGTATCTCCAGTGTCTGTGAGGTTGCGTCTGCCTGCTCACTTCAAAATACATCCTGTTTTTCACGTATCTTTGTTAAAACCCTCATTGGCACCTGTGCGTAGGGCTCCACTACCTATTTGGGTACAGCAAGATCAGGAGTATGAAGTGCACAGGATCCTTGACTCCAGGTGGGTGAGGGGGCATTTGCAGTATTTGATTGCTTGGAAGGGGGTTGGTTCAGAGGAAAATTCCTGGGAACCTGTGGGTTCGGTTCACGCGCCTCGGCTCGTGGCTCGGTTCCATTCTAAGTTTCCATCCAAACCAGCTGCCGGACAGCGCCCCTTGTGAGGGGGGATGTACTGTCAGGATCAGCGCAATGCGGTGCCGCTGTCTGCGAGATGCGTGCATATCCAAGCCCAGAGGACCGAGAACTACGTTGCCCATGGTCCCTAGCGGCAAAATAGCGTGACGACTTCGTCACGTTGATTCAGGAACTAGTACCGGCGGCAAGGAAGGAAGTTGCCGATAATTCCTTCTGTGTTTGGTGACCTGGTCGGTAAGCAGAGTAATCTGGGGAAATCGTGAGTACAGAATCTGTGTTCTTGACGACACTCGCTCTTGGACTGTGAACAAGTGGGTGTTGCATTGTTGGCCATTGGAAGACACGCGGCTGCGTGTAAGCTGTGTAACATTTTGGATTTCCTGACTTGGCAAATTAACGTTTGATTTCTTTCCTGTTGGAGGAGAAAGATACGCTTTCTCATTGCAGGAGGTGTAGTATTGTAGGATGCAGTCTAGTGATTGCGGGGTGGAGTCAGAGGGAGGAACAGGAGGAGCCGGGGAATAGGAACCAGGGGACAGTTAGTGTAAGGACGGGGAACGGGACAGACAGGATAATAAAGAGTCACGAATATAATAGTCTGTGTCCGTGTATCTTTGTAGTGGGGACACTACAACTGGCGACGAGTGCGGGAGGAAGCAGAAACCCACCCGAGAGTGCCCCGTCCCGCAGCGTGGAGCGTCCAGAGCTCCGCTGCAGCCGAGACCCTGCGGCGCCGATAGCGAGCCCCCCAGGAGCAGCCGGATCTCCCCTCGACAGCGAAGAGGGTCGAGAAAAGAAAGCGGCGAAGTGTGCAAGCGCCGAAGCGCCACAGGAAGGAGCGCTGAGTGTGGGTGCTGAAGAGCAGAGGAAGAAAGCGCCAGAAGACGTAGCGCCGAGTGAAAGCGCCAGAACACCAGCAGAGAAAGAGCCGGTTGCTCTGGACGCGAGAGTCCCATGGGCGCGAAGACACAACGAGGACGTAAGTGAAGGTCGGGAGCCCACCCTGATATTGCCCAATCACTCCCTGAAGCTCCGTGGTTCTGGAGTGTGGCGCGCTGCGAGTAAACGCAGTGAAAAGTGCAGCCAGCGCGATCGCGCGCCAAGAGAGTATTTGAATCTCACCCTGAGCGTGAGTCCGGGAGAAGACGAAGGACGCGACGTCGGGAGCTCACCCCGGTCGCGCCTGTGCCCCTTGCTGTGGCCGGGGATGTGGTGACAGCCTTTGTGCCCTGGAAGGAGTCCCCTCGCCCGGTGAGTGCGGTGAATGGACCCGAGTGAATGAGGCAGAGAGAGAGTGATAGAGAGCCAAACCTCGTGTGACCTGAGGCTCCACAGCGGCGGCCATCTTAGAGTCAGGCAGCTGGGAAGGACATCCCCTGTGAAATTTAGCGGCGGCCATCTTTAAGTCAGGCGAGCAGTGGGAATAAGCATTGGTACATGCAAATATACAAACATACAAACAAGCATTGGCAAGTGCATACAAACAAACATTGGCGGAAGTGAATCAACAAGCATTGGTACATGCAAATAAACAAACATCGATACATGCAAATTAACAAGCATTGGTACATGCAAGGACAAGTATTGGCTAAGAGTAAACAAGCACTGGTACATGCAGATAAACAAGCAGTGACACATGCAACTAGACAAACATTGATACGTGCAAATCAACAACCACTGGTACGCGCAAAGGAACAAGCACTGATCCATGCAAAGAGACACAAGCCTTGATACACGCAGATCAACAAGCATTGGATAAATTGCAGCAAAGAAAGAAAACAAGTATTGCTGAAAACCAAACAAGCACTGGCGAACATAACAGAATCAAGCATTAGCAAAGACCAAGCGAGCACTGGCGAAGGCCAAACAAGCATTGCTAATGTCCCCGCGCATGACCAGACCGCAGGTTTCGGCTGAATACAGATCAACTACGAAGACGAGAAGACAAATGAACAGCCCGTGCTCTGCGAACATGATCCATCAAAATCCTCCTCTTATGGCGGGGGAAGAAATCGCGCAACAGTTCAATCCCTGCTTTGAAGCACCACCCCCAGGGATGCAGACGGACACCTGGAGTCTGTGTCTCAAACGGAACCAATGGCTGGCCACATTGAGTGATTTCCTGGATGCCAATGGAGAACAAAGAGAGAGGAAGTGCCTAATGCTGCTCCTCCATTTGGTGGGTCCAGAGGGCCGATGCCCAATCGAAACATTTTCCGAAGAAGACACAGACATCTATCAAAGACTCCAAGAGAAGCTATGTGCCCGTCTCTCCGCACAAACGGAAGTGGATCGAGAGCGCATCGCTTTCAACACAGCTCGGCAGGAACCAGGTGAACCACTGCCAACCTTCATCACTCGGTTAAAAAACCTGGTACAAGGCTGCCACTTCAACACCTTTACGAATGAGGACGCAGTCCGACTCCGGATAATTGAAGGCTGCGCAAACCCCAACACGAAACTCAAGATCTTGCGAGGAAAGTGGTCACTGGAAGAAATCATCAGGAAGGCTGAAGTTGGACTGCACGTCAAGGTAAGAGACAAACCAAAGGCCCCGAACCTGAAAGCAAACTATCAAGACGCCCGGACAGATAACCCTCAGAAAACAAACAGAACTGAAAGGAGAGAGAGGGAAGGCAGACCAGCAAAAAGACAACGGGAAAGACACAGTGACAAAGAAAATAACACGGATTACTCAGAGTCAGATTTCTCAGCATCCGACTACTCAAGGTCAACCAAGGACTGCTCGGAGTCAGATGACCCAGAGTCAACCATCCAAAAGACAATTCCAAAAAGTTATTCACCCCCCAGGAGTTCCTCAAAGAGTCATTCAAAGGAGGAAGAAAGAGCATCAAGTGGGACAGATCGCACTCCTGGACAAGAAGGCATCCCACACAGTAAGTGGGAGAGAAAGACTAACCATAGAAGAAGGGGTCGCACTGGTCAACACCGAAAGTCGGCGCAGGGACATCAGTCGACAAGCAGTGAAGACGAGTCCAAGGAAACATCTGGCCGGAGAACACATAAACCCCAAGTCAGAGGTGTTGGAACATCAAGCAATTGGGAAGGAGAACCAGATCACACGAGACGGACTGGTCCCTCACAACAACAACAACCAGCAAGAAAAGATCCATGCCTTCATGGGCCCCAAAGCATCCATGGGCCCTGCGACAACGACGAAACAGAGCGTAGATGGGTAACATCAGACGAGAAGGACGAAGAGGCGAAAGCTTGGGATCAAGCACAAGGAACAAGCACGGAATCTTCAAACAATCTCCCAAATGAGACAGCGTTGAAGATATTCCAACAAAGACACATGGAGAAGCTTTTCAAAAACAATTCCGAGGGGGAAAGCAGCTCGTCACGGACTACCCGGTTCCGAAGACCACCTAGTAGGACATTCCCAAATGAACACTCACAGAGGGAACTGACGGAGCACCCCTCTAATTCAGAAAGCACGTCGGTCCGATCTTTTGAGTCGGCAGAGTCATGGTCCCGACAACGACCACGTGCAACATTTTTAAAGAAACATTCTCAGAGGGAAGTGAGGGAGAACTCCTCTGATTCAGACAACACATCGGTCCGATCTTTTGAGTCGGCAGAGTCATGGTCCCGACAACGACCACGTGCAACATTCTTAAAGAAACATTCTCAGAGGGAAGTGAGGGAGAACTCCTCTGATTCAGACAGCATTTCGGTCCGATCCTTTGAGTCGACAGAGTCGTGGTCCCGACACCGGCCATGGCGCCGAGCACCTGAACACATCAGCGAACCAAGGGACACTCTTCACGTCGAGAGCGACGTGTCCCACACCAATGTCAATGCACACTCGATCACTCCACCAGACAACCTGTCGCATCGAGCACAGGTGCATCGTGACACTAATACCACACCGTCACCCCGGGTAGGGGCAGCAAGGTTGACTCGAAGGCCCTGGTCCTGGTCCTATAAAACGGAATCCGGCATCGTGACCAATAGCACCCAAATAAAAATGGACCAACCAGTCAATCCGCAAAGGAAGCCAGACATGTCAGGAGAACTAAGTCATCATCGAAGGAGAACGAGACACACTAACATTCAGCCGACCCCAGGGTCTGCCTGTTCCAGGCGTGAGCAGGCGTGGGAGAAACAACCCGAGACAGCAAATCAATCTCCAAGTCATACCAAACTGACCTCCACCGTTCATACCTCACCGGCCGGCATCCCAGACTCGAAACAGGAAGACAGTGTTGTTTTTGACCTGACGAAGCAAAGGGCAGTAAAGATAAAGGCGGTGAATGAATTACTGAACCAAGCCAAGACAGTCTCATCAGATAGCACCATACTGTCTGGCATACATGACCCTGAACTGGAGGACAGTGTTGCCTTCAACCGAACAAGACAAACGGAAGCAGAAGTGGATGCGGGTGCTCGGAAGAGGACCAGAACACTATCCACCCATGAAAGAGATCGAGCACCTAAACCAACAGTAGTTACACCACAGGAAAGAGACATGCTGACTGCGGAATGTGAGAGCAGACAGTTCACACGCAACGTGATCAAGAATGCCCTGATTAAGACAACAGAAAGATTGACCAAAGTCAAGCCAACCGCGGATTCGACACTACTGAGGCTCGAAGAGCAGGCTGTTCGCCAACCTGTGTGGCGGATTGAAGAACTGCGAGCACTAAGGACATTAAGTTCATTTTGTTAAGAAAGGGGGAGATGTAGTATTGTAGGATGCAGTCTAGTGATTGCGGGGTGGAGTCAGAGGGAGGAACAGGAGGAGCCGGGGAATAGGAACCAGGGGACAGTTAGTGTAGGGACAGGGAACGGGACAGACAGGATAATAAAGAGTCACGAATATAATAGTCTGTGTCCGTGTATCTTTGTAGTGGGGACACTACAGGAGGGAAACGCTATTCTTGGGGCCAAACGATATTAGGATGTGAACTATTGATGTGTATGCTTGGTTAAGACTCAATTACTCGAGCAGTTGGAAATTGCTAACGCTTTTGGGCTCAAAACGTTGGGCGAAGTCCCTACTGGTTACATCAATATGTACAAAGACTAATATACTTTTCTAGGTGTGAACGGTCCTTTATTATTTAGGGAAGGAACTGTGATTTGGTGATTTAAACCTCACGTATTTTTATTTGCCTTATCTGCACATCGTTATTTCATTGTTTTCATCAGGAGAGTCTCAACAGGGGGTACATGATCAGAGGGAGCGTGTGACCAAGATTAGCACACAGATATATTGTGGTATGTCATTTATGTTCTTTGGTGCATACATCTCTTTCTCTCAATCAGGAGATATAGCTGGGTAGTAAGGTATTCCTTATTTTCTTCTAGCTGGTGACAGCCCCTGGTATTACCCTGTGCCTGTGCTCCTGTGTTTAAAGATCCTATTATCTTCCTTTTCAGGTAGGGGCCTAGAAATCCACTCAGACGAACATAGAGGAAGGGGGGGGAATGTCTTTGTCATTCCAGATCTCCCTCCCTGCTGTCCCATTACTTTCTCGCGCTCTCGGAACCACTCTGGGGTCTGTGCTGTATTATCAGACTTCGGGGTCGTTGTGGGTGTGCGGGTTTAGGACTTTCATCACAGCCCCGAGGAGTATAGGAGTATAGGACACGGAGCCTGACACATATGGACTGCAGCCCATGACTTTCTGGCGCCCAGTTATCTTGAAGACAGGCCGAGTTGTCCTCTGATGGTGCTCGAGCCTCTGGCTATTGAAGAACATGTATGTTCATTTTCATTACTGAATTGGATGGCTGAAATGTTCACGGATGATAACAACGACTTCCTGTTGGAGGCAGTTGCGACATACAGTGCCTATACGCTGTTGGATTGATTTTTTCTACTTCATTAACACGTACTGAACTCGTGAATTTTTTTTCAATAATATATTAATATTTTTACCATTTTTTTGTGAGGTCTTGTTCACACCATGGTCACTCATGAATGTTTTACTAAATTGTTTACTTTTTAATTCGGATTCTTGCTTCCAATTATCAAGTTTGGCAACATTTCTGAACTTGGCTCTGTCTCATTCGAACTTGAACTCTGCGTTCTATGAATCTTGCACCCTTTATTGTGCGTTCTCCAATCAAGGGAGGGTGTAGTGTGGCCTAAGGCCTTCTTTGCACGCATGTTATGTTAGCATGGCTTATTAGAAGTTTAAACGCCATTTTACCTTTTGCCTCTTTTGCACATGACACTGCATATAGCTGTTTTTGTAGGTTAGGTTTCGTGAAGGTCTACCCATGAGAAAAGGTTTGTTTTCGACATCTCTAGACTTACATCGTGCCCCTAGTCTGCACAGTGAGTGCTGAAGCCGTCAAGGTTATCATAACATGGTAGCTGTTGTTCGACATGATCGAGTAACGCTTTTTAGACACAACAATTTGGCAGCTGTGAGCCAACTGAGATTCTGGCGCCCTTATTATTGCACCGTTGCCATGATTTCACACACTTGGAAGATTATCCGTTTCCAGGGATGCAGAGAGCTTTAGCTGATCCAGATGTGATTTACTCTTACTGAGCGGAAAGGTAATGGGGTCCCCCAAACAAGCCTGAGAGACCTTCTTTAGTTTATAATACATAGTTCCTATATAGAAGGGTGTTAAAACTAGGCGCTATAAGACCTGTTTTCACCATCATTGTAATATGATTTCTCCTTTTGTATTTTATGGAATTGTAACAATGCTGACCATATTATTTCTAATCATATGTCTGCTTATGTTGGCTAATTTACTGCATATGAGATCACGTTGATAAAATAAATATTTTAACCTTACTCGTGTCTCTACTTTACTCCTGTTGTAGACTGGTATGAGTATAACAAAAGAGTGTTCAAACTTCCCACCATTCCTGAGTTTGTACTAAGTCGCATGTTCTAGGTTGTCTAATCATTGGTTATTTTGCTATGGGACGAAGAGCTAACGTGACACTGATGCTAGCTGGTTGGGGTTTTTCTAGGTGAGTTTCTGGTACACCACAATTCAATGATGTCCTAGGTCTCTGTGCACAGTTATGTGTATGGGCAGAATCCTTGCAACATTAGGGCAGAAATAAAAGGAATTGATATACGTGCCAGGTACGTTTTTACAGGACCAAGAGTTAGGAGATAAGTCAGAACTGCATTTGGAAACAGATAAAGGGGTTAAAAATAATCTCATAAAAAATAATAGAGAGTTTGAGTGGTACTGGCATTGCATGAAGTGTGATGTATCCGAGCCCAAATGGAATTCTATGTGTGTGTAGAAAGAGTATGTTGTAGCTCTGTTTCCCATAAAAGTTCAATTTTGTTATTGGGACGAATGGGGAGAGAAAAATAGAAAGATTTGTATATGTGAGAGACCTGGACAAAAGGGAGGTAGGTAATGCTTGTGAAGGAGGGTCAGAAGAAGAGGAAGAAGTCTCAGAGAGAAGAGAAAGCTGTTGAGCTAAAATCAATCTCAAAAAGTCAAACTTAGAGAGGAACGTACCAGGTAAATCATATTTAGATTAGGTTTCCTGGAAAGATAAAAGTTGTTTTTATGCATTAGGGGCCAGATGTAGGTAGGCTTTTACCGGTCGGTAACGGCCGAAATCGGCCGTTACCGACAGGTAAAAGCCTTTTCCAATGTAGGAAGCTTATTTACCGATTCGGTAAATTCCGAATCGGTAAATGTTGATTCGGTATTTACCGAATCGGTAAATACCGATTCAACATTTACCGATTCGGAATTTACAGAATCGGTAAATGAGATGTAGAAGGCACTTAAAAGAGTGCTTCTGGCCCTTAAGAATTAGTTGGTGGTAAATAAAGAATTCCTATGTAAATGCATTAATGTGCATTACCGATTCAGTAATTGACATTCATTCCTATGGGCCTCTGGGCCCATAGGAATCAATGGCAAATACCAATTCAGTAATTACCGATTCGGTAAATACCGAATCTTACTGAGTCCGTATTTTTAACCGAATTTTTATCTACATAGGAGTTACCGATTCTAAAATACCAAATCGGTAAAATTCGGTATTTTAGAATCAGTAATTTCCTATTACCTACATCTAGCCCTAGGTGTTTAACCTGTATAATCCCTTTGACAATCCAGTCCTTCCAGAAGATAGTACGATTAGAAATTTTAACTGACTTATTATGCCAAATAGAGGAATCCAGGAATAACTGGAGTGGTGAACGCGATTTAGAAAGAACGGGATCGAGGGTCAAAATAAAATGTGAAATGGTAGGGGATTTGAACGAGCGAGGAGGGTGAGTAAAGCTGTCTAATGAGAAAAGGGGAGTAGATGAGTAACGGATTCCTCCAATTTATACCATACCGATATAGGAGGATCATCTGAAGAAGAGAGATAGGGCAGAGCTTGACGAATTAAAAAGGAAGAGTGATATTGACAGAAATTGGGAAAGTTTAACCCACCCCTATCTTTGGGGGCAGACAAAGCAGACAGAGAAATGCGAGCTTTCTGATTATTCCAAATAAATTTACTCAAGGTACTATAAAGATTTTGGTATAAAGACATAATATCGACAAAAAAAATATCGAGGTAGTTAAATATCGAGTTTAAAATATCGAGTAGACAGAATATCGATAAGACAGAATATAGACTACAAAAATATCCAATAGAAGGACAATAATATCGAATCAAAGAATGGACAGAATATCGAATGGACAGAATATAGACAACAGAAATATCGAGGGACAGAATATAGAAAACAAAAATATCGAAGGACAGAATATAGACAACAAAAATATAGATGGATAGAATATAGACAACAAAAATATCGAATTTTAGGTAAGTAACTAGCCGCCTGATTCATCATGCTCCCGTTTTGCGAGGCCCTAATAGCGATTCATAGCGAATCGCTATTAAGGACTCGCAAAACGGGATTCAAGTAGGAATATGCAATAAAAATGCGATTCCTTACAATTCCTTATTTGCGATTAGCTAATTGCTAATCGCAAATAAGGAATAACTCGCCATTCATTCCTATGGGCCAAAAGGCCCATAGGAATGAATGGGGAGTATTCCTTATTTGCGATTAGCAATTAGCTAATCGCAAATAAGATTGCGATTTGAAGGGTGCCAGGGGTGTCCACAGGACACCCTGTAGCACCCCTCAAATGAAATTTCACACAGGTGTTGCACACACACATGTCCAAAGGACATGTGTGTGCGCAACATGCAACTTAGAAAAATGCTTTTAAAAGCATTTTTCTAAGTTTTTGCTATTTACCGAGAGGTCTGACCTCTCGGTAAATAGCGGCCCGAAATTGCGAATTAGCAATTTAAAAATGGTTGATGAATTGCATTTAAGGAATCTCAAATAGAGATTCCTTAAATGTAATTCCTCGCAATTTAGCGAATTAGCAATTACCGATTTTTGCATTTGGGATGATGAATCCCAAATGCAAAAATAGCGCTCGCAAAGGGCCAGATTCTCAGAATCTGACCCTTTGCGTGCCGATTTCAGCTTGATGAATCAGGCTGATAGTCAATTTATGGTATTTAATTTTGCGTAATATAATTCTGGAGCGGGTTGTGGGTTTATAGGGGAATAGGGTGGGGAGTAATTTAATTATATTTATTTAAATATTTTAATTTATTGGTATTTATGTACAATTAATTGTTAATTAATTAATAATTGGCAATTAATTAAAATATAATTGGTAATTAATTTTTATTAATTGATTAATTGATAGATATGAGATTTTTATTTATTTATTTTCTGGAGCGGGTTGTGCATTTATAGAGGAATAGGGTGGAAAGTATTTTAATTATAATTAATTAAATATTTAAAATTATTGGTATTTATGTACAATTAATTGTTAATTAATTATTGATTGGAAACTAATTAAAATATAACTGGTGATTAATTTTTATTAATTGTTTAATTGATAATTATGTGAATTTTATTTATTTATTTTCTGGAGCGGGTTGTGGGCTTATAGAGGAATAGGGTGGGAAGTAATTTCATTATATTTATTTAAATATTTTAATTTATTGGTATTTATGTACAAACAATTGTTAATTAATTATTAATTGGCAATTAATTAAAATATAATTGGTAATGAATTTTTATTAATTGATTAATTAATAATTATGTGATTTTTATTTATTTATTTTCTGGAGCGGGTTGTGGGTTTATAGGGGAATAGGGTGGGAAGTAATTTAATTATAATTAAATAAATATATTAATTTATTTGTATTTATTTACAATTAATTGTTTATTATTTTTTAATTGGCAATTAATTAAAAAATAATTGGTAATCAATTTGTTATTAATTGATAATTATGTTAATTTTATTCATTTATTTTATGGAGCGGGTTGTGGGTTTATAGGGGAATAGGGTGGGAAGTAATGTAATTATAAATAATGTAATAATTATTTTGTATAGTTATTTTTTTAGATTTAATTGTAATTTAATTTGTAATTGGTAATTATTTAATTTTAATTGGTAATTAATTTTTATTAATTGATTAATTGATAATTATGTTAATTTTATGTGTATAATGTTTGTAGTGGGTTGTGGGTTTATTGGGGAATTGGGTGGGAAGTCATTTAATTGTAATTAATTAAATGTATTAATATATAAATTGGTATTTATTTTGAATTAATTGTTATTATTTTTAAATGTTTTAATAATTAATTGTTATTTGTAAATATTTTGCATTAATAGGTAATTATTTTTTAGTAATTAAATTAATTTTATTATTTTAAATTGAATAATTATTATAATATCTTAAATTGGGAATTAATTTGAATTAATTTGTAATTGGTATTAATATTTAAATTATTTTCAAATATATATGAAGTATTTACTTTCCCTACTGTTGTACTCACTGGAGTGGGAATAGTAATTTTTTCCCCTACACTATCCAACTCTTTCCCTACTGTTGCACTCTCTGGAGTGGGAATAGTAATTTTTACCCCTACGCTATCCAATGTTTTCACTACTGTTGCACTCTCTGGAGTGGGAATAGTAATTTTTACCTCTACGCTATCCAACGTTTTCACTACTGTTGTACTCACTGGAGTAGGAATAGTAATTTTTACCCCTACGCTATCAAACGCTTTCCCTACTGTTGCACTCACTGGAGTGGGAATAGTAATTTTTTCCCCTACACTATCCAACGCTTACCCTACTGCTGCACTCTCTGGAGTGGGAATAGTAATTTTTACTCCTACGCTATCCAACGCTTTCTCTACTGTTGCACTCTCTGGAGTGGGAATAGTAATTTTTACCCCTACGCTATCCAACGCTTTCAATACTGTTGCACTCACTGGAGTGGGAATAGTAATTTTAATTTCTATTCTATCCAACGCTTTCCCTACTGTTGCACTCTCTGGAGTGGGAATAGTAATTTGTACCCTCCCACTATCCAACACTTTCCCTACTGTTACACTCTCTGGAGTGGGAATAGTATGTTTTACCCTCCCACCATCCAACGCTTTCCCTACTGTTGCACTCTCTGGAATTGGAATAGTAATTTTTACCCGTACGCTATCCAACGTTTTTCCGTCTGTTGCACTCACTGGAGTGGGAATAGTAATTTTTACCCCTACGCTATCCAATGTTTTCCCTACTGTTGCACTCTCTGGAGTGGGAATAATAATTTTTAACCCTACGCTATCCAACGTTTTCCCCACTGTTCCACTCACTGGAGTGGGAATAGACATTTTTACCCCTACGCTATCCAACGCTTTCCCTACTGTTGCACTCACTGGAGTGGGAATAGTAATTTTTACCCCTACACTATCCAACAGTTTCCCTACTGTTGCACTCTCTGAAGTGGGAATAGTAGTTTTTACCCCTACGCTATCCAACACTTTCCCTACTGTTACACTCTCTGGAGTGGGAATAGTATGTTTTACCCTCCCACCATCCAACGCTTTCCCTACTGTTGCACTCTCTGGAATTGGAATAGTAATTTTTACCCGTACGCTATCCAACGTTTTTCCGTCTGTTGCACTCACTGGAGTGGGAATAGTAATTTTTACCCCTACGCTATCCAATGTTTTCCCTACTGTTGCACTCTCTGGAGTGGGAATAATAATTTTTAACCCTACGCTATCCAACGTTTTCCCCACTGTTCCACTCACTGGAGTGGGAATAGACATTTTTACCCCTACGCTATCCAACGCTTTCCCTACTGTTGCACTCACTGGAGTGGGAATAGTAATTTTTACCCCTACACTATCCAACAGTTTCCCTACTGTTGCACTCTCTGAAGTGGGAATAGTAGTTTTTACCCCTATGCTATCCAATGCTTTCCCTACTGTTGCACTCACTGGAGTGGGAATAGTAATTTTTACCCCTACGCTATCCAACCCTTTCCCTACTGTTGCACTCACTGGAGTGGGAATAGTAATTTTTACCCCTACACTATCCAACAGTTTCCCTACTGTTGCACTCTCTGAAGTGGGAATAGTAGTTTTTACCCCTACGCTATCCAACACTTTCCCTACTGTTGCGCTCTCTGGAGTGGGAATAGTAATTTTTACCCTCCGACTATCCAACGCTTTCCCTAGTTTTGCACTCTCTGGAGTTGGAATAGTAATTTTTAACCCTACGCAATCCAACACTTTCCCTACTGTTGCACTCTCTGGAGTAGGAATAGTAATTTTTAACCTCCTACTATCCAACGCTTTCCCTACTGTTGCACTCTCTGGAGTAGGAATAGTAATTTTTACCCCTACGCTATCAAACGCTTTCCCTACTGTTGTGCTCTCTGGAGTGGGAATAGTAATTTTTACCCTCTCACTATCCAACGCTTTCCCTACTGTTGCACTCTCTGGAGTTAGAATAGTAATTTTTACCCCTACGCTATCCAACACTTTCCCTACTGTTGTACTCACTGGAGTGGGAATAGTAATTTTTACCCCTACGCTATCCAACGTTTTCCCTACTGTTGCATTCTCTGGAGTGGGAATAGTAATTTTTACTCATACGCTATCCAACGCTTTCCCTACTGTTGCACTCTCTAGAGTGGGAATAGTAATTTTTACCTTCCCACTATCCAACGCTTTCTCTACTGTTGCACTCTCTGGAATGGGAATAGTAATTTTTACCCCTACGCTATCCAACGCTTTCCCTACTGTTGCGCTCTCGGGAATGGGAATAGTAATTTTTACCCTCACACTATCCAACGCTTTCCCTACTGTTGCACTCTCTGGAGTTGTAATAGTAATGTTTACCCCTACGCTATCCAACGCTTTCCCTACTGTTGCACTCACTGGAGTGGGAATAGTCTTTTTTACGCCTACGGTATCTAACGCTTTCCCTACTGTTGCACTCACTGGAGTGGGAATAGTAATTTTTACCCCTACGCTATCCAACGCTTTCCCTACTGTTGCACTTTTTGAAGTGGGAATGGTAATTTTTACCCTTACGCTATCCAACGTTTTCGCTACTGTTGTACTCACTGGAGTGGGAATAGTAATTTTTACCCCTACGCTATCAAACGCTTTCCCTACTGTTGCACTCACTGGAGTGGGAATAGTAATTTTTTCCCCTACACTATCCAACGCTTACCCCACTGCTGCACACCCTGGAGTGGGAATAGTAATTTTTACTCCTACGCTATCCAACGCTTTCTCTACTGTTGCACTCTCTGGAGTGGGAATAGTAATTTTTACCCCTACGCTATCCAACGCTTTCAATACTGTTGCACTCACTGGAGTGGGAATAGTAATTTTAATTTCTATTCTATCCAACGCTTTCCCTACTGTTGCACTCTCTGGAGTGGGAATAGTAATTTGTACCCGTACGCTATCCAACGTTTTTCCTTCTGTTGCACTCACTGGAGTGGGAATAGTAATTTTTACCCCTACGCTATCCAATGTTTTCCCTACTGTTGCACTCTCTGGAGTGGGAATAGTAATTTTTACCCCTAGGCTATCCAACGTTTTCCCTACTGTTCCACTCACTGGAGTGGGAATAGTAGTTTTTACCCCTACGCTATCCAACGCTTTCCCTACTGTTGCACTCACTGGAGTGGGAATAGTAATTTTTACCCCTACGCTATCCAACGCTTTCCCTACTGTTGCACTCACTGGAGTGGGAATAGTAATTTTTACCCCTACGCTATCCAACCCTTTCCCTACTGTTGCACTCACTGGAGTGGGAATAGTAATTTTTACCCCTACGCTATCCAACAGTTTCCCTACTGTTGCACTCTCTGGAGTGGGAATAGTAATTTTTACCTTCCCACTATCCAACGCTTTCCCTACTGTTGCACTCACTGGAGTGGGAATAGTAATTTTTACCCCTACGCTATCCAACCCTTTCCCTACTGTTGCACTCACTGGAGTGGGAATAGTAATTTTTACCCCAACGCTATCCAACAGTTTCCCTACTGTTGCACTCTCTGGAGTGGGAATAGTAATTTTTACCTTCCCACTATCCAACGCTTTCCCTACTGTTGCACTCTCTAGAGTGGGAATAGTAATTTTTAGCCCTACGCTATACAACGCTTTCCCTACTATTGCTCTCTCGGGAATGGGAATAGTAATTTTTACCCTCCCACTATCCAATGCTTTCCCTACTGTTGCACTCTCTGGAGTTGGAATAGTAATTTTTACCCCTACGCTATCCAACGCTTTCCCTACTGTTGCACTCACTGGAGTGGGAATAGTCATTTTTACGCCTATGGTATCTAACGCTTTCCCTACTGTTGCACTCACTGGAGTGGGAATAGTAATTTTTACCTCTACGCTATCCAACGCTTTCCCTACTGTTGCACTTTTTGAAGTGGGAATGGTAATTTTTACCCTTACGCTATCCAACGTTTTCGCTACTGTTGTACTCACTGGAGTAGGAATAGTAATTTTTACCCCTACGCTATCAAACGCTTTCCCTACTGTTGCACTCACTGGAGTGGGAATAGTAATTTTTACCCCTACGCTATCCAACGTTTTCCCTACTGTTGCATTCTCTGGAGTGGGAATAGTAATTTTTACTCATACGCTATCCAACGCTTTCCCTACTGTTGCACTCTCTGGAGTGGGAATAGTAATTTTTACCTTCCCACTATCCAACGCTTTCTCTACTGTTGCACTCTCTGGAGTGGGAATAGTAATTTTTAGCCCTACGCTATCCAACGCTTTCCCTACTGTTGCGCTCTCGGGAATGGGAATAGTAATTTTTACCCTCCCACTATCCAACGCTTTCCCTACTGTTGCACTCTCTGGAGTTGGAATAGTAATTTTTACCCCTACGCTATCCAACGCTTTCCCTACTGTTGCACTCACTGGAGTGGGAATAGTCTTTTTTACGCCTACGGTATCTAACGCTTTCCCTACTGTTGCACACACTGGAGTGGGAATAGTAATTTTTACCCCTACGCTATCCAACGCTTTCCCTACTGTTGCAATTTTTGAAGTGGGAATGGTAATTTTTACCCTTACGCTATCCAACGTTTTCGCTACTGTTGTACTCACTGGAGTGGAAATAGTAATTTTTACCCCTACGCTATCAAACGCTTTCCCTACTGTTGCACTCACTGGAGTGGGAATAGTAAGTTCTTTCCCCTACACTATCCAACGCTTACCCCACTGCTGCACTCTCTGGAGTGGGAATAGTAATTTTTACTCCTACGCTATCCAACGCTTTCTCTACTGTTGCACTCTCTGGAGTGGGAATAGTAATTTTTACCCCTATGCTATCCAACACTTTCAATACTGTTGCACTCACTGGAGTGGGAATAGTAATTTTAATTTCTATTCTATCCAACGCTTTCCCTACTGTTGCACTCTCTGGAGTGGGAATAGTAATTTGTACCCGTACGCTATCCAACGTTTTTCCTTCTGTTGCACTCACTGGAGTGGGAATAGTAATTTTTACCCCTATGCAATCCAATGTTTTCCCTACTGTTGCACTCTCTGGAGTGGGAATAGTAATTTTTACCCCTACGCTATCCAACGTTTTCCCTACTGTTCCACTCACTGGAGTGGGAATAGTAATTTTTACCCCTACGCTATCCAACGCTTTCCCTACTGTTGCACTCACTGGAGTGAGAATAGTAATTTTTACGCCTACGCTATCCAACGCTTTCCCTACTGTTGCACTCACTGGAGTGGGAATAGTAATTTTTACCCCTACGCTATCCAATGTTTTCCCTACTGTTGCACTCTCTGGAGTGGGAATAGTAATTTTTACCTTCCCACTATCCAACGCTTTCACTACTGTTGCACTCTCTGGAGTGGGAATAGTAATTTTTAGCCCTACGCTATCCAACGCTTTCCCTACTATTGCGCTCTCTGGAATGGGAATAGTAATTTTTACCCTCCCACTATCCAACGCTTTCCCTACTGTTGCACTCTCTGGAGTTGGAATAGTAATTTTTACCCCTACGCTATCCAACGCTTTCCCTACTGTTGCACTCACTGGAGTGGGAATAGTCATTTTTACGCCTACGATATCTAACGCTTTCCCTACTGTTGCATTCACTGGAGTGGGAATAGTAATTTTTACCTCTACGCTATCCAACACTTTCCCTACTGTTGCACTTTTTGAAGCGGGAATGGTAATTTTTACCCTTACGCTATCCAACGTTTTCGCTACAGTTGTACTCACTGGAGTGGGAATAGTAATTTTTACCCCTACGCTATCAAACGCTTTCCCTACTGTTGCACTCACTGGAGTGGGAATAGTAATTTTTTCCCCTACACTATCCAACGCTTACCCTACTGCTGCACTCTCTGGAGTGGGAATAGTAATTTTTACTCCTACGCTATCCAACGCTTTCTCTACTGTTGCACTCTCTGGAGTGGGAATAGTAATTTTTACCCCTACGCTATCCAACGCTTTCAATACTGTTGCACTCACTGGAGTGGGAATAGTAATTTTAATTTCTATTCTATCCAACGCTTTCCCTACTGTTGCACTCTCTGGAGTGCGATTAGTAATTTGTACCCTCCCACTATCCAACGCTTTCCCTAGTGTTGCACTCTCTGGAGTGGGAATAGTAATTTTTACCCTCCCACTATCCAACGCTTTCCCTACTGTTGCACTCTCTGGAATTGGAATAGTAATTTTTACCTGTACGCTATCCAACGTTTTTCCTTCTGTTGCACTCACTGGAGTGGGAATAGTAAGTTTTACCCCTACGCTATCCAATGTTTTCACCACTGTTGCACTCTCTGGAGTGGGAATAGTAATTTTTACCCCTACGCTATCCAACGCTTTCCCTACTGTTGCACTCACTGGAGTGGGAATAGTAATTTTTACCCCTACGCTATCCAACGCTTTCCCTACTGTTGCACTCACTGGAGTGGGAATAGTAATTTTTACCCCTACTCTATCCAACACTTTCCCTACTGTTGCACTCACTGGAGTGGGAATAGTAATTTTTACCCCTACGCTATCCAATGTTTTCCCTACTGTTGCACTCTCTGGAGTGGGAATAGTAATTTTTACCTTCCCACTATCCAACGCTTTCCCTACTGTTGCACTCTCTGGACTGGGAATAGTAATTTTTAGCCCTACGCTATCCAACGCTTTCCCTACTATTGCGCTCTCTGGAATGGGAATAGTAATTTTTACCCTCCCACTATCCAACGCTTTCCCTACTGTTGCACTCTCTGGAGTTGGAATAGTAATTTTTACCCCTACGCTATCCAACTCTTTCCCTACTGTTGCACTCACTGGAGTGGGAATAGTCATTTTTACGCCTACGGTATCTAACGCTTTCCCTACTGTTGCATTCACTGGAGTGGGAATAGTAATTTTTACCTCTACGCTATCCAACACTTTCCCTACTGTTGCACTTTTTGAAGCGGGAATGGTAATTTTTACCCTTACGCTATCCAACGTTTTCGCTACAGTTGTACTCACTGGAGTGGGAATAGTAATTTTTACCCCTACGCTATCAAACGCTTTCCCTACTGTTGCACTCACTGGAGTGGGAATAGTAATTTTTTCCCCTACACTATCCAACGCTTACCCTACTGCTGCACTCTCTGGAGTGGGAATAGTAATTTTTACTCCTACGCTATCCAACGCTTTCTCTACTGTTGCACTCTCTGGAGTGGGAATAGTAATTTTTACCCCTACGCTATCCAACGCTTTCAATACTGTTGCACTCACTGGAGTGGGAATAGTAATTTTAATTTCTATTCTATCCAACGCTTTCCCTACTGTTGCACTCTCTGGAGTGCGATTAGTAATTTGTACCCTCCCACTATCCAACGCTTTCCCTAGTGTTGCACTCTCTGGAGTGGGAATAGTAATTTTTACCCTCCCACTATCCAACGCTTTCCCTACTGTTGCACTCTCTGGAATTGGAATAGTAATTTTTACCTGTACGCTATCCAACGTTTTTCCTTCTGTTGCACTCACTGGAGTGGGAATAGTAATTTTTACCCCTACGCTATCCAATGTTTTCACTACTGTTGCACTCTCTGGAGTGGGAATAGTAATTTTTACCCCTACGCTATCCAACGCTTTCCCTACTGTTGCACTCACTGGAGTGGGAATAGTAATTTTTACCCCTACGCTATCCAACGCTTTCCCTACTGTTGCACTCACTGGAGTGGGAATAGTAATTTTTACCCCTACTCTATCCAACACTTTCCCTACTGTTGCACTCACTGGAGTGGGAATAGTAATTGTTACCGTTACGCTATCCCACCCTTTCCCTACTGTTCACTCACTGGAGTGGGAATAGTAATTTTTACCCCCCTACGCTATCCAACACTTTCCCTACTGTTGCGCTCTCTGGAGTGGGAATAGTAATTTTTACCCTCCGACTATCCAACGCTTTCCCTAGTTTTGCACTCTCTGGAGTTGGAATAGTAAATGTTACCCCTATGCTATCCAACACTTTTCCTACTGTTGCACTCTCTGGAGTGGGAATAGTAATTTTTAACCTCCCACTATCCAACGCTTTCCCTACTGTTGCACTCTCTGGAGTGGGAATAGTAAATTTTACCCCTACGCTATCAAACGCTTTCCCTACTGTTGTGCTCTCTGGAGTGGGAATAGTAATTTTTACCCTCTAACTATCCAACGCTTTCCCTACTGTTGCACTCTCTGGAGTTGGAATAGTAATTTTTACCCCTACGCTATCCAACACTTTCCCTACTGTTGCACTCTCTGGAGTGGGAATAGTAATTTTTACCTTCCCACTATCCAACGCTTTCCCTACTGTTGCACTCTCTGGAGTGGGAATAGTAATTTTTACCCCTACGCTATCCAACGCTTTCCCTACTGTTGCACTCTCTGGAGTGGGAATAGTAATTTTTAACCTCCCACTATCCAACGCTTTCCCTACTGTTGCACTCTCTGGAGTGGGAATAGTAAATTTTACCCCTACGCTATCAAACGCTTTCCCTACTGTTGTGCTCTCTGGAGTGGGAATAGTAATTTTTACCCTCTAACTATCCAACGCTTTCCCTACTGTTGCACTCTCTGGAGTTGGAATAGTAATTTTTACCCCTATGCTATCCAACACTTTCCCTACTGTTGTACTCACTGGAGTGGGAATAGTAATTTTTACTCATGCGCTATCCAACGCTTTCCCTACTGTTGCACTCTCTGGAGTGGGAATAGTAATTTTTACCTTCCCACTATCCAACGCTTTCCCTACTGTTGCACTCTCTGGAGTGGGAATAGTAATTTTTTACCCCTACGCTATCCAACGCTTTCCCTACAGTTGCACTCTCTGGAGTTGGAATAGTAATTTTTACCCCTACACTATCCAACGCTTTCCCTACTGTTGCACTCACTGGAGTGGGAATAGTCATTTTTACGCCTACGGTATCTAACGCTTTCCCTACTGTTGCACTCACTGGAGTGGGAATAGTAATTTTTACCCCTACGCTATCCAACGCTTTCCCTACTGTTGCAGTTTTTGAAGTGGGAATGGTAATTTTTACCTTTACGCTATCCAACGTTTTCCCTACTGTTGCGCTCTTTGGAGTTGGAATAGTAATTTTTACCTCTACGCTATCCAATGTTTTCCCTACTGTTGCACTCACTGGAGTGGTTATATTAAATTTAACCCTCTCGCTATCCTACAGTAAAAATATTGTATATGTTTTGTTAATAATATGTATATATATATATATATATATATATATATATATATTTCAACAAAGATTGCCCTGCAGCTTGAAGACGCCACTCCACAAAGGAAAGTTCACCAGAACTCTTTATTTTACAAACCGGCTTTCGCATCCAAATTATTTCAATCCCTTTCAATCCCTTACGCGTTTCAGAGCTCCTGCTCTTTCATCAGAGGGGGGAAGCCACAGTCTCCGGTCTCTGCATGCTGCACTTGTACTCATTTGCATATTCCTTAATTGGCCCACCTGGGAGCCTCATGAGTGTGCCTCTTGGGTTTTGTAGTTCGTGCTGCAGAGCCTCTCCCATTGACTGCCTGCTGGCTATTATAAATGTTTTTAGCCCTCCAGTGGGCCTCTTAATATGAGCCCAGTTCGTGCTTTTAATTCCTTTGTGCTGCTGATAGGAATTCTAGTAGTTAGAAGCCTGCAGACCTTTGGTTCTTTGGCGGTGCATCTTCCACGGCCAAGGCTGCCGTGTAATATTTCAACAAAGATTGCCCTGCAGCTTGAAGACGCCACTCCACAATGGAAAGTTCACCAGAACTCTTTATTTTACAAACCGGCTTTCACATCCAAATTATTTCAATCCCTTTCAATCCCTTACGAGTTTCAGAGCTCCTGCTCTTTCATCAGAGGGGGGAAGCCACAGTCTCCGGTCTCTGCATGCTGCACTTGTACTCATTTGCATATTCCTTAATTGGCCCACCTGGGAGCCTCATGAGTTTGCCTCTTGGGTTTTGTAGTTCGTGCTGCAGAGCCTCTCCCATTGACTGCCTGCTGGCTATTATAAATGTTTTTGGCCCTCCAGTGGGCCTCTGAATATGAGCCCAGTTCGTGCTTTTAATTCCTTTGTGCTGCTGATATATATATATGTATTAAATGTTTTGTTTTGTATTTTAAAGTTACATTAATTATTTAATAATTTTACATTTATTTAATTATTTTAAGTATGTTTAAATTAATTATATTTATTATTATATTACTTTTAAATTAATTTTAAGACATTTAAAAATTCAATATTTTGACAGTCTATATTTTTTACAATCAACATTTTGGAGTCGATATTTTTGTACTTACCTGTTTGTAGATAGGCAGTCGATATTTTGGCATTCTTTATTTTTACCTCGATATTTTGGTAGGTCGAAATTTTGTCTGTCGATATTATGTCAGTGATCCAAAGATTTTTGCTAATTTTTTATGGGAGTCGTACCGGAAACATAGAAAGGTAGCAGTAAATAACTGGAAGCATCATCATCTTAGAAGTGTCCAGCCTACCCCACCAAGACAGAAATAAAGGAGACCATCTCTCTGCCATGTCAGAATTTTTTTAGTAAAATATCATCCAAGTTAAGTTGTACTGTTTTGGCAATTGAGGAAGAATATGTTATCCCTAAACAAGTGATACAATTGGTATTCCATTTGAAGTCTGTTCCTTCAAACATACTTCTAAGACAATGTCTGTTTAATGGAAGAATTTCAGACTTAGAAAAATGTAACTTGTATCCCGACAAGGCAGCATAAGAGGACAAGTTTTTTTAAAGTTTATTTTATTTGTTTTGGTACTCTACTGAGGACCACAAATTTTGTACGGTAAAGTTCAGTTACAAATACTTTTAGAATTTCATATTAATGCAAAGCTAAAAAAGGTTTTAAAAATTTATAAAAGTTATAACAAACTAATTCATTAGGGGGAAATTAACATACTGTGATCAAGTCCTTTACGGTGGTGATACGGCAGTTAATGTATGTAGGATACAGATGTTTTGTCCTAGCTGCCACTACTTTTGGGTTAGGGCATGTGAATAGAAGATGTTCTACATCCTGCTCCCCTCCGTAGCAGAGGTTACATAATGAAGATCCATTTGGGTGCCATCTTGATGTTATGGTTAGCACTGGTAAAATGCCAAGCCGTAACAGGATGATTGATCTCCTGGCGCCGTGCGAAAGATTAAAGTCTATGTATTGTTGCACTTGCTTAGGTGCAATTGTTTCCGCGAAACTTTTATACAGAGTCAATTTGGCGCAGTGTGAAAAATCAAGATCATAACTGAGTCTGTGGGTAAAATATTTTAAAAAGAGTTTCAGTTGTGATGGAGTCCACGTGAGCAACAGATTAACATTGATCTCCCCTAGTTTAAGTGCAGTGGACATGTTGCTGAAGAATACTTGAGGATACATAAGAGGACAAGAGGTTGATAAATGCGGATAAAGAGGTAGAAGGATCAGACATATATAACAAAATATCGTCTGCATATGCAGTGAACTTGACTTCAATAGATTTATGGGTGAAGCCCCGAAAAGCAGCCGAGTTCCTAAGGGAGTGAAGAAAAGGTTCAAGAGACAAAATAAAAAGCAAAGGAGGCAGAGGGCAACCTTGACAAGTGCCTTGTTGGAGAGTAAAATAAGAGATTGAAAACCGTTAACAAAAACCGAAGTGGTAGGGGAAGAATACAACACGCTAATAAGCAATAAAATAGCAGGACTAAACCATGCCACTTAAGAGCACGCATCATAAAAAGCCAGTGAATGCGGTCAAAAGCTTTCTACGCATCTAGGGTGATAGCTGCAACTGGAGAGGAGCTTTTGGAGGCAAGATGTATAATGTATAAAAACATTCTAGAATTGTCTGGAATCGTTCTATCCTTGATAAACCCTGTTTGCTCATATCCAATCAAATCGGAGATCACTTTATTAAGACGAAGAGCAAGGACTTTGGCAAAGATCTTAGTTTCTTTAGGGTATCTTCCTTATAAGAAGTAAAGTAGGCGTGTCCAGGGTATTTAATGGAGGCTGACAAGGAAGCAGAGTCCTTTATACACTGTTTCTTTTTAACTGCAACATAGTCAATAATGAATCTTCTCACCGTCGCCTTGAAGGTATCCCATACTGAGTGAAAAGGGATATCCGAATTAACATTCCTAAGGAAGAACTCTAGCAAGAACTCTTTAATATGTTCCAGAAAAGTATGATCCTTGAGTAAGTTGTTATTGAAACGCCATATGCCTCATTTGGAAGGTTCAGAGGGGAGATCCAGACTAATCAAAACCGTGGCATGATCGGAAATGAGAATAGACCCAATATCAGCATTGATTAAGTTGGGTAGAAGATGGGGACTCAAATAAATATAATCTATTCTAGAAGAAGATTTGTGGGTAGGAGAATTTTAAGTGTATTCTAATGTGTCCGGATATTCCCCATTCATCAACCAAACCCCTCAAGTGAATTGTAGTTTTGAATGTGTTTTGCATCTTATTGGGAATGTATCTAGCGTTGGAATTCCTGTCAGTTAAAGCATCCATGACCTGATTGCAATCCCCACCCACAAGTAAATCAGTGTTAGGACAAGAATGAAGAGTGTGTGACATATTCCTCCAGAATTGTGAAGAATCAACACCAGTAGGGCCATAAATGGTGAGAAGGGAGTTAGGGGAACCATTTATAGTAAGATGTAGAGGGAACCATCATCCGTCAACATCTTTGTCCTCCCCCTCCAAAACAAGTGAAAGAGATTTGTGAAATAAAGTGACCACTCCATTCTTCCTATCGTTAGACGGGGAACAAAAAACATGGCCTACCCATTGCTTTTTAAGTGAATTATTCTCACACTCATGAAGATGAGTCTCCTGGAGCATTGCTACTATTTTACATTGCAGCCTAGACAAATGAGCAAGAACCCTCTGTTTCTTGACAGGTCTGCGTAGTCCCTTAACATTCCATGAAACAATGCGAACATTATCAGTCATGGTAACAGAAGAGAAAGAGACAAGGCAAAGACAAGGAGGAACGGCAAAGACCCGAAAAGCACATAGAAAGAAAAATATAGTAAGGAGCGACCACAAGAACAGCAGCAGGGTAGAACAGAATAACATGAAGCATGGAATCTCAAAGTGAACAATATAAGAAGTACGCAGATAATTAGGGAGAAAGAGACACTTACCAAAACACAAAGAATAATAGACAATGGGGATGGGAGGGAGGGCACCGTGAGGTGAAAAAACATCAGGGAGGGGTATCCACACCATACAAGACATATCAGTGAAAAAAGAAAAACAGACATTATCATCAAGCCATTAGATAAGAAGATGAATATTAACAAATGAAAACAACAACTATAAAGCAGACGGAATAAAGATAGACATTTAACAGCAAAAAATTAGGCTTAAAACCTCAAAAACCTGTAAAATGAGAAAGAGGAGGCCAGAAATGAGCTAAAACACAGTAAACGGAGTAAAGCAACAAAAGGAACCACATGATGAAGCAGTCAAAAGTTATGTTTTCCCAAGTTCCATTTCTTCTCCCTTGTGACGAAGAATAAATTGTCTTAAGTCCTCAGGACGATCAAAAGAGTAAGATCTTTCTTTGTGAGTAACTTTAAAAAACAGGGATGAACATATCAAACATTCATAGAGCGGAGAGCAGGACGAAATGAGAGGAACTCTACGACAAGCAGCAGTGGCACGGGATACATCCTGAGAAAGAAAGATCTTTGGGCCAGACCACAACATCTGCTTCCTTTGCTTAGCCGCAAACGGAACCATTAGCAATTCAGTGTACTCCAAAAATAAGACTATGATTCCTCTAGGACGTTTGACTGACAATGCAGAGCGAGATCTGCCAACCTGGGACCTGGGACCAATGCGATGAGCTCGCTGCAGGTTGAGTGGGGTACTTTCCTTGAGGCCAACTATTTTAGGTAAATGAATTTTGAGAAAGGAGAGCATATACGGGCCCTTCCGCGTCTTCAGGAATACCATAAATCGTAAGATTATTGCGTTTTTCCAAATCCTCCCTCTGCTGCTTAAGTAGTGCTATTTCCTTGGACATAGCTTTGACCCTTGGGAGGACATCCTGAGCATCACTGATCCTCAAAGTCGTAAAAGTTCACAAAACTCAAACCTCCATGTAGTAAAAGAGAGGTCAAGCATATGCTAAGGAACAGGAGTACATGTAGAAAAGTGTGCAGATTGAAGCTGGCAACTCCCGCTGTGCAAAAAAAATTGTGGCAGGCTGCAGAAATCCAGACCTCTAAATAATAAATGAATGTAGAGCCAAACTTACGCAGAAAGGCAAGGATAATTGGAGGAGAGTGCTTACAGAATGAAAGGAGACAGGTGTATGCCAGACAAAGGCATCACAAATGGCCAATGAAGGAACTG
This sequence comes from Lissotriton vulgaris, assembly GCF_964263255.1. Taxonomy (NCBI): domain Eukaryota; kingdom Metazoa; phylum Chordata; class Amphibia; order Caudata; family Salamandridae; genus Lissotriton; species Lissotriton vulgaris. The sequence continues at coordinate 130,068,692 of NC_141688.1, forward strand.
CCACATACCGGAGAAAGAAGCCGGCAAATCCCGCTGCAAAGAAGATGGTGGCTTGGGCCAGCGCTCCTGACAGGAACGCAATGCAGGGGGAAACAGGCAGAAAACGGAGCAGAAAGCTCAAATAACCATGACTTTCAGTTTCTTTCACAGTGACTCGCAGGTCAGTGGTTCAAATCAGGAGGGATACGACCTACTAGGACCTTTTAATGCAATTTTAGGCAAGCTAAGTTTGATTTCCTCAGTTATTGGAATAATTCTCAGTGAATTTCCCCAGACATCTTTCATTCTTCACTCACATCCTAACCAATCCATTAGGCAATCCACACAAGTTGATGTTGCCGGGCCATCTTCAACTAATGTAATGGAAATTTTCAGGGGATTTTGGAATTTCCCAGATATTTCACAGGAAGCTTTTTTGGTCATTAGAGGCTCTTGAGCACCATCCACTAAACCCACTTACAAATTTCCATTGGCAGTGTGAGTTAGCTGGTATGTGAAACAGCAGATTGATCTCAGACACTGTTGGCAGTCTCATTCTCACTAGAACTGGTCTCACTAATGAAGGCATCAGTGGGTCATCATATACTTCACACTTGATGATTGCTAACTGCATTGCAGTGCAGAATACTTGATGTATTAATCTTTTCTGCAATACTTTGTCTGCGCAGTCCATTCTGTCTTTTTACCATTCCCAGAATCTTTTAAAGAATGGAAAGAATGGCTATGAGGATACTGAAACTGATCTGGCTTTCATATTTCATCATGGTCTCGCAAATACTATAAACGCCTCTTGGATTCCTGCATTGAGGAAGATCCTGTCCTTGTTTTTTGTTTGGCTTTTTCTTAGTCTCCGGTGCAGTTTTTTCCTTGCCGGAACACTTATTCTCATTCCTTGCTTTGAGATGTGGTTTAAAGCCTATGTATCTAGAGTATCATGGCCACCAGAAGTGTAAGCTTCTGACATTTGTTTTGAGAAGTTCCTGTTCACAATCCTGAAGAACCACTGCCAAATGCTGGTGCACTGCCAGGACTTTGGCTTCTTTACAACAGTTACTCAAAACTATTGAGGAGATTGCCTTATTCATTTTATCCCTGAATGGAGAGAAAGCACAACTCCATGCTCATTATGTATCTGCTTCAACACCTAAAAAAAGGAATCTCCTTTTTACTTGTTACATGTCCCGGTCCTTTCTGGGTTAAATAGGGAAAACTCTCTCCTTTTTTTAAGTAAGTCTGCTTCAACGCCTCCAGTAGCACTGCTAATGAGGGGGGTACCATATGTAGTAGTGGAACTACTTGCAAATGTTGTTCTCTAAGTTGTACTATCTTTTTCCAGGTGGTACTATCTCAAGGGATAACACATAATGAATATCCTTTCCTAGCCTATGGTGTCAGGTGAGGACAGACTTCTTCCATATGATTGTTTATGCAAACAAACCTTAATGGAATTTAGGGGGTCATTAGGATGGCGGACGGAAGGACGTCCGCCGGCATGAAGTAGGCGGAAAATGCCTTTTTTCAGTCCACCAGCCGCGGTCAGTCCGTCTGTCACATTAGGATAGGAAGCACTGTCAAATTTACGTATGCCGCGGAAGAGCAAGCACCGCTGCGGAAATACACCCGACCCCGCGGCGGACGTAACCAACCAGAGACACCGCCGTACGGAATGACGTCTCTGACCATCCACGTAATTACGATAGCGGATAAGACACAGCAAATCGCAGCGGAAAAACCACCAGCCTGAACACGGCGGATTCACCACAGCGGAGAGGCAAAACATTGCAGAGAGATACCCACCACAGGCAGATCTCCGTCATGGACCCAGCTCTGAACGCATTTCCGATCCTCTTCGTGCTCCACCACCACCAAGTCATGGACCGTCTCCGACGACGACGCAGGTACGCAAACACAACAATCGCTGCCGGAAGGGGAGTACCTGCCGGGGCTGTGACGTGGGGAGGGGGGAGGTGCATGTTGGGGAAACAGCATTTACGATACCACCAATATATCAACAATGCAAGTAGACAACCAGGAATGACACACAGAAACCACTACACACGAATAAACTGTTTTATTGCACATATTAGTAAATAACTCCTAGAGTAGGCAGGAGCATGGGCACTGGATACAACAGAAAAGGTACATCTGAGGTAGCACATGAGAGGGCGCAAAGCAGTATCATAACAGCAACAGAGCAGTGTTCATAACAAAGCAGGTACATCAGAGGCAGCACATGAGAGGGGCACAGAGCATCAACAGTCCATGGCAAGGCACAGAGCAGGTACATCTGAGGCAGCACATGAGAGGGGTGAAGTGCATCAACAGTCCATGACACACAGCAGGGACATCAGTGGCAGCACATGAGCGGGGCACAGAGCATCAACAGTCCATGGCACACAGCAGGGACACCATGGCAGCACATGAGAGGGGCCAAGTGCATCAACAGTCCATGGCAAGGTACAGAGCAGGTACATCTGAGGCAGCACATGAGAGGGGCACAGAGCATCAACAGTCCATGGCAAAGAACAGGTACATCAGAGTCAGCACATGGGAGGGCAAAATGCAGCATCCTAACAGCAACAGGCCAGGGTTCGTAATAGAGCAGGTACATCAGTGGCAGCACATGAGAGGGGTCAAGTGCCTCAACAGTCCATGGCACACAGCAGGGACATCTGAAGCAGCACATGAGAGGGGCACAGACCATCAACAGTCCATGGCAAAGAACAGGTACATCAGAGGCAGCACATGAGAGGGGCCAAAATGCAGCATCCTAACAGCAACAGGGCAGTGTCCGTAACAGAGCAGGTACATATGAGGCAGCACATGAGAGGGCATAATGTAGCATCCTAACAGCAACAGGGCACTGTTCATAACAGAGTAGGTACATCAGAGGCAGCACATGAGAGGGGTTAAGTGCATCAACAGTCCATGGCACACAGCAGGGACATCAGTGGCAGCACATGAGAGGGGCACAGAGCATCAACAGTCCATGGCAAGGCACAGAGCAGGTACATCTGAGGCAGCACATGAGAGGGGCACAGAGTATCAACAGTCCATGGCAAAGAACAGGTGCATCAGAGGCAGCACATGAGAGGGCACAATACAGCATCCTAAAAGCAACAGGCCAGTGTTCGTAACAGAGCAGGTACATCAGTGGCAGCACATGAGAGGGGCCAAGTGCCTCAACAGTCCATGGCACACAGCAGGGACATCTGAGGCAGCACATGAGAGGGGCCAAGTGCATCAACAGTCCATGGCAAAGAACAGGTACATCTGATGCAGCGCATGAGAGGGGCACAGAGCATCAACAGTCCATGGCAAAGAACAGGTACATCAGAGGCAGCACATGAGAGAGCACAATGCAGCATCCTAACAGCAACAGGCCAGTGTTCGTAACAGAGCAGGTACATCAGTGGCAGCACATGAGAGGGCACAATGCAGTATCCTAACAGCAACAGGGCAGTGTTCGTAACAGAGCAGCTACATCAGAGGCAGCACAAGGACGTGTGTGAAGCGGCCCGTCCCATGGACATAAATAATGCAAGGTTGATTACAATGGACTATCTACACACCAAGTAAAATGACATGTGAGTGATGGGAACTACACCTCACAGCACTGAATCTGGTGGACTGCTCGACCTAGTAGCCTCGGACACAGTGGCAGGATCTGATACCGAATTGGGAGACACAGCCATAGCTCTAGTGACTGACACATGAGCGATAGACCCAGACACACTGCCAGCACCAGAAACAAGAGTGTGGGACACAGCCACAGCTCTAGTGACTGACACATGAGCCATAGACCCAGACACACTGCCAGCACCAGAAACAGGAGTGTGAGGCACAGCCACAGCTCTAGTGACTGACACATGAGCCATAGACCCAGACACACTGCCAGCACCAGAAACAGGAGTGTGGGACACAGCCACAGATGTAGTAACTGACACATGAGCCATAGACCTAGACACACTGCCAGCACCAGATACAGGAGTGTGAGACACAGCCACAGCTCTAGTGACTGACACATGAGCCATAGACCCAGACACACTGCCAGGACATGACCGTGCACAGTGACCAACAAATACCATGCCAGCATCTGAGACATGAGAGTGGCGGACACACACATTGGTAGTACCTGAAACAGGAGAGGGCACAACTGACACAGTGCTACTACATGACGCATGACAGCGAACAACAGAAACAGTGCCACTATCTGACACATGAGAGTGAACTGCAGCTGACCCACAAGGACCACTGAAATGATGAGCCACAGGGCTGTATGGGCCAGGAAGCAGGGGGGCTCTGGGAGCTGGGGACAGCTGTACTGGAGCGACATTGGGGTGGGCAGGTGTCACAGGTGTGTGTCCCCGTTTCTTTGGGATATGGAAGGGCACCCTGGACATGACTAGACTGGTAAGTGGTGTGGCCTCATCATGAACATCACCCATCAAAGGTGGATCATGTGCTAGTGTGGGTCTGCTCTCTGGGGACGTGCTGGACCCTGCTTGATGTTTGCTGTGGCCCTGCCTTCTGCCCTCTGCATCATGTGTAATGGGTGATGCAACAACAGTGTACTCCTTCCTCTGCTTCTGCGGGGTGTGGATGGGAGTAGAGGTATGTGGGGACTCCACCGCTGACACATGTGTTTTACGTTCCTTCTCCAACATCAGCCTCAGGGCATGCAGGGGTGATGTTTGCCTGTCCTTGATGGAGCTCGTGTCCATGGGAGAACCCTTGGCCCTGGGAGGTGCCTTGCCTGTAGGATGTGTCCTGTCTCTGGAATGTGCCTGATCCGTGGGCGGTGCCTTGTCCCTGGGAGTTGGCTTGTCCTTTGTAGTGTCCTGGTCCATTGTAGGGTCCCTTTCCTTTGCAGTGTCCTTGTCCTTGGGAGTATCCCTGGCCTTGGGAGGTGTCCTTTCCGTTGCTGTGTCCTTGTCCTTTGGAGTGTCCCTGGCCTTGAGAGGTGCCCTTTCCTTTGCAGTGTCCTTGTCCTTTGCAGTGTCCCTGGCCTTGGGAGCTGCCCTTTCCTTTGCAGTGTCCTTGTCCTTCGGAGTGAACCTGGCCTTGGGAGGTGCCCTTTTCTTTGCTGTGTCCTTGTCCTTGGGAGTGTCCCTGGCCTTGGGAGGTGCCCTTTCCTTTGCTGTATCCTTGTCCTTGGGAGTGTCCCTGGCCTTGGGAGGTGCCCTTTCCTTTGCAGTGTCCTTGTCCTTTGCAGTGTCCCTGGCCTTGGGAGGTGCCCTTTCCTTTGGAGTGTCCTTGTCCTTTGCAGTGTCCTTGGCCTTGGGAGGTGCCCTTGGCTTGGGAGTACCTTTGGAGGGGGATGTCTGTGTTACATGTGAATCCCTGTCACCCAACACCCCTTGATTATCCTGTGTGTCAACCCCAGGTTAGCTGATGCCGTGGTCTGTGAAAGATTTCCCTGTCCTAGGGGATGGTGTCTGTGCCCTCCGTGCCCTGCCTTGCTGCCTGTGGCTGCTTCTAATGCAATATCCCGAAAATGAGCCCTGCTCAGAAATGTCACTCTCCGCTGAGACATCAAGTGGTGTGGATGGGGGAACTGAAGTAGAACCTTGTGCCTGCGACTTTTGAATGGCTGCAGACACTGTGTTGGATAACGACTGAACTGCTCTGTGTAGACCAGCAACATCGCCATGCATCCCTTCCATGAATGCTACCACCTGCCCCAACTTCCTATTGTGGTCTAGGAATGCATTGATCATGTTGGTCTGCCCTACACACAGCTGTCGCAGCAGATCAACCGCCTCAGCACAAAGGGCACTTTGTGTCACAGGGGCAGGGGCAGTGGTGCCTTCACCGAAGGCCACTCTGCTCCCCTTACTCTGGCGAGCACGAGCAGTACTTGTTGCAGTTGCTGGCAGTGTTTGCCCTGTGTGCCGTGTACCGACTGAAGGTGTAGATTGCCCACTCCATGTGTCTTCCAACAGTGCTGACTCACCAACACCGACTGAAGATGAGGACGATGTCTCCACATGTGAGTCCTCAGGGACAGTCCTGTCCCCATCTCCAGGGCTGCTCTCTTCAGTCTCAGTGTGCGTGTGTGTGATTTCGGATTCTGGCGCGGTCCAGGCGCGGACGGGCGTAGACGGGCTTACCTTTGGCGCACCTTCGGCGCGCATGGGGCGCGTGCGCTGCGCGTGAATGCTGCGCGGAAAGACATCTGTCATATGTAGGTGTTGGAGGGGGAGGGGCGAGGCAGGGTCAGCTGGGAGGCGGGCGTGGGGGGGAAGCTACGGTCTAGGAAGCACAACAAACAACAAAATGGCTGCAAGTAGGAGAAATCGAAACTGGGCGAGCCTGGGGGATAAACAGAGGCACAATCGGGCATAAAGTCAAGAACTATTCTGACAACAATGCACAGACTTAACAGTACAGTACAGAGATGGAAAAAAAAAAACAATGCACAAATTCAATACAATATGTAAAAAACGAGCAATGCAGGCAGCGGCAGTAATGCGGGGGAAATGTCGCGCTGAGGACTCAGCTGGAAGGCGCTACGATACCGCGGGACAGCTTTCAAGCGCTCTTTGGTCACGGAGTCACCAAGCCTTGGGAGCGTGGGGGAGCGACCTCTTCCGAACAAGTCAGAAGAGTCACCTTTTGGTTGGTGGATTGGTCAGCAGCAGCAGGTAGAGGTGATGGGTGCAGGCAGCAGTAGCTGGAAGAAGTGGATGTGTGCTGCAGAGATTCACACATATATAGGGTCCTGAGATGATATCAGTGGCACACGTCTGCAGCAATTGGTTTTCCCGGGCTGCCTCTTTCAAAAAGAGCCAATGACTGGCCATGCTGTGGCGGTGCAAGGCTTCCGCTATTTTTTTAAATCGCTTACGCGCCTCGCGTTACCTGTTTCCATTGGCTACATGTGCAAGGATCGTCACGGTCACACACCGGCAACCGCATGTGCACGCTACCGCGATGGTGCATCATTTGAAATTCAACACTCACTGGCGTCGCAATGGCGGAGCACACATTCCGCGGGGGCGGGGCATTCTAACACATACATTTGAATGTGCAAGTGGGAATGGCAGTTGGTACCCCCCCTTACAGTCACATTTCAGCACCCACCGCAGACCGCCGGGCCTGGCTGCTCACCCACCGCCGGGTGCAGGCAGTGGGTGACCGCCGGGTGCAGGCAGTGGGTGACCGCCGGGTGCAGGCGGCGGCTGACCGCCCTGTGTAGTGATATCAGCCTGGCATAGTTGCCCCTGGCCGCTCACTGACCGCCGGGTGCAGGCGGTGGGTGACCGCAGAGTGCAGGCGGTGGCTGACCGCCCTGTGTAATGATATCAGCCTGGCATGGTTGCCCCTGGCTGCTCACACACCGCCTGCACCCCGCGATCACCCACCGCCCGCACCCCACGGTCACCCACCGGCCGCATCCGGCGGTCACCCACCGCCTGCACCCCGCGGTCACCCACTAACCGCACCCCGCGGTCACCCACCACCCGCACCCCGCGGTCACCCACCGGCCGCATCCGGCGGTCACCCACCGCCTGCACCCCGCGGTCACCCACCGCCTGCACCCCGCGGTCACCCACCGCCTACACCCGGCGGTGTGTGAGCAGCCAGGGGCAGCCATGCTAGCCTGATATCACTACACAGGGCGGTCTGCCACCGCCTGCACCCGGCGGTCACCCACCGCCTACACCCGGCAGTGTGTGAGTGGCCAGGTGCAACCATGCCAGGCTGATATCACTACACAGGGCGGTCAGCCACCGCCTGAACCCGGCGGTCGCCCACCGCCTACACCCGGCGGTGTGTGAGCGGCCAGGCCCGGCAGTGTGCGGTGGGTGCTGCTATGTGACTGTAAGGGGGGATACCAACTGGCATTTCGACTTGTCCTTTCAAATGTATGTGTTAGCCTGCCCCGCCCACGCGGAATGCGTGCTCCGCCATTGCGATGCCAGTGAGTGATGATTTTCAAATGATGCACAGTCTTAGTAGTGCGCACATGCGGTTTGCGGGGTGTGACCGTGATGGTCCTTATCAACTCAGCAAATGTAATGCACTATTGCAGTGTCAAGGATCATCTTATGTGTTGGGGGAAGGCGTACCCGGATGTCGTGTGTACACACAATGCATGTCTCCGCACACATGTAATGTTCATAATTGTACATGTGTGTCAGGACATGTCCGGAATGCGACAGTAATCATTATGTCATGTCAATGGCCCGTGTACACGTGTATCAGTTATGTCCATTGTTGACATGTGTGGCCATACTATTGACCTTGCCAGTGTTGAACATAGGCCAGTGATGTGAGCCCAAGTTGCGTCAGATGTGCATGGCTATGTGTTTACGTCTTGGTTTTGAGGTCACACGTTTCTATTGGTACACATCTACACAGTACATCACGGCTGTGTACCCACATCCAGAAGCTGTCGTGAATGTGTGGTTTGTGTGTGCAAGTCGCATTGATGGTGGTATACATGCATACTGGGTACGCGTCTGTGTGTCGCTTGTTGTATGCCCATGCCTGACATGTGAGGATGCAGAGCATTGTAGGTGGGGTCATGAGTGCATGATGACAATGAGGGCGTGGTCCTATTGGTGTTGTGTGTGCACGTCAAGGTGTGTCTGTGGGGACGCTTCTCCACACTTGGGCAATCAGTCATGTTATGTTGGCAGTCCTTTCAACATGTCTGCACGTAACATTCGACATTTTTGCACACCGGATGTTGTTTGTGGATGTACATTGTGTGTGTAGTCAGCTGTAGTGCCTTATATTTTGGTCACGTCACACATACAATCAGTGTCTGCAACATGTATAATTTGTATTGTGTTGGTCAAGATGTGATGGTGTGGCCCAGATGTGCGTTGTTGGTCAATTGACATCTGCTCCCATGTACTCCCACACAGGAGGGCTCCAAATGTGCATCGACCAAACACTGTGCTGGAGGACATGGTTGAAGAGGAGGTAATCCGCAAATTCCGGCTGGACAGACGGAGGTTGCAGGACCTTGTAGGCCAATTGTCACCTCATCTGCAGCCACGCAGGCCATATCCAGGAGCAATTACACCCACACCAAAGGTGATGGCGGCACTTCACTTCTTTGCAACTGGCACTTTCCAGTACACAGTTGGACATGCCGGGGGGATGTCCCAATCCATGTTCAGCATGTACTGCGGGATGTGCTGGATGCCATGATGTCTTACAAGGATGATTACATCCATTTCCCACGTCCGGCAGAGCTGGCTGCAGTGAAGGGTGACTTCTATGCCCTGGCCTAGATCCCACACGTAGTGGGTGCCATTGATGGGACACGTATTAGTCTGATTCCACCCCAGGCACGTGAAGCCATCTATCGTAATAGGAAGCACTACCACTCTATAAATGTGCAAGTGGTGTGCCTGGCTGACAACATCATCTCCCATGTGTGTGCAAGGTTTCCAGGGTCCGCACATGACTCCCACATCCTGCGGAGCAGCATTGTCCCCCAACTGATGGCTAATTTGCGTCAAGAACGTGCGTGGCTTGTAGGTGAGTGTGCTGTGATGACTACTGTGTTGTATGTGTGCCATGCTGTTACCACCAATCCTGTTAATGATGTATGTGTCTGTCATCCCCCCACCTAGGCGACTCTGCGTACCCAAACCGACCGTGGCTGCTGAGCCCCCTACGGAATCCAACTACCCCAGGAGAAATGCGCAACAATGAGGCCCATGGAAGGACACGTCGGGTGGTGGAACGTACATTTGGACTGCTGAAGTCTAGGTTTCACTGCCTTGATAAAACCGGAGGGGCCCTGCCATACTCACCCGGCAAAGTATGCAAAATCATGGTTGCCTGCTGCATGCTCCACAACCTGGCCTTACGCAATAACATTGCACTGATCATGGACCCTGCAGACCAACAGGTTGCTCCACCTCCCATACCACCCATGTCCAGTGATGAGGATAGTGGGGAGGAAAAAGGTGTGGACCAGAGGCGTCAGCTCATTGCTCGCTACTTTACTTGAATGTGAGTAACTACCTATTGTGCTGGTGTTCAAAGCGTGATGTATGTTCGCTGGTGATGTGTGGATGTGGTGTGTGGATGGTGCCTGTTCTGGTATGTTCTGTTTCCAAATGGGTGTGGGAGATGGTGTACGTCCAATGCTCCCTGATGTGTGTCCTGTGATCCGCTTAATTTGTGATGAGTGTGGTTTGTGGGATGTTGCTGTATGGTGTGGTGTGGTGTGATGGTTGTGATTCAGTTTCCTGACCTGTGCTTGTTGTTCTCTCATTATCCCTAGGTCACTCCCACAGAGACATGATTGTCAAGTACATTGATACCTGCACCTGGTAATGACAAGTACTAAGACGAACCTTTGATTGAAACATGGAGGTCACAAAGCATTGAGTGTTTACGTGGTGTTTATTTACAGGGTGTGGATTACTGCTTGTGCATATTTACAAATAGGTGTTGGTGGGGAAGTGAGAGTTGAAGGTCATATCAGATGAAAACACAGTGGGGACACCACATTGTGTGATGTACACCTAGTCCAACAGACGTGTGCCAATGCTTGGCATTGTGGTGCAAGATAGTTCGCAGAGTGAATGCCAGGATCAAGGAAGGGTGAAGTCAGAGGTGGCCCCTCTTTGAGCGGGTGGATGGTGCATTGCCACTGCTGTGAGATGGATCCAGCCTCGGACGGCCCCTCCGTCTTGGAGCTGGAGCGGTGCCAGCTGTGGGGGCAGGTTGTTCTGGGACAACCTCCCTGTCAGTGGCCTCAGGTGATGGTGGCGGTGGTGTTGGTGGCCTGTCCCGCGGGCCACTTGGGGGAGGGGGAGGTGGTGTGATGTGGGATAACCACTCCCTCCAAAGAGCTGTTTGCTGCCCCATGATGTCAACAATTTGTCCCAATCGGGTGTCCACGGACCGCAACAGCTGGCAGGTGTCTATGGAGTCTTAGTGTGCACGATCGGCCTGTACCTGCAACCGCTCGTAGGAGGCTTCCACTCTGGCGATGGCATCCAGTGTCTCTGTCCCAGGATGGGCTGGGTGTTGTTCACGGCCTCGCCTTGCAGCTGCACTCCTGTTTGTGACCTGGGCCGTCACCTGTGTCTTCACCCGTCCACTCTCCCTGCTAGCCTGTGATGTTGATGGTCCATCATCGTCCGATGGGTCAGGCAGGATGGCAGTGGCAGGAGTGGTGGTGGTGGTGGTGGTGGTGGTAGCTGCACAGGTCACAGTGGCAGTAGTTGCTGTTGGTCCAGTATTGATGGTGGTGGTGCTGGACCTACCACACCACCCAACACCACCCTCCCTGTGAACATGGGGGCCTGTTGGGAGTTGTAGTGCTGAACCAATCCCCCGGCCCCCACCCCCACCCTCCCTGTGAACATGGGAGCCTGTTGGGAGTCATAGTGCTGGACCAACCGTCCCCCCCCCCCCCGCCCACCCACCACCACACTCCCTGTGAACATGGGGCCTGTTGGGAGTTGTAGTGCTGGACCAATCCCCCCCAACCCCACCCTCCCTGTAGACGTGGGGGCCTGTTGGGAGTTGTAGTGCTGGACCCCCCCCCACCCTCCCTGTGAACATAGGGGCCTATTGGGAGTTGTAGTGCTGGACCAATCCCCCCCCAACCCCACCCTCCTTGTAGACGTGGGGGCCTGTTGGGAGTTGTAGTGCTGGACCAATCCCCCCCAACCCCACCCTCCTTGTAGACGTGGGGGCCTGTTGGGAGTTGTAGTGCTTTACCCACACCCTCCCCCACCCCCACCCTCCCTGTGAACATGGGGGCCTTTTGGGAGTCGTAGTGCTGGACCTACCACCCCACCCACCCCCACCCTCTCTGTGAACATGGGGGCCTGTTGGGAGTTGTAGTGCTGGACCAATCCCTCCCACCCCCACCCTCCCTGTGAACATGGGGGCCTGTTGGGAGTCGTGGTGCTGGACCTACCACACCACCCACCACCACCCTCCTTGTGAACATGGGGGCCTGTTGGGAGTTGTAGTGCTGGACCAATCCCCCCCCAACCCCACCCTCCCTGTAGACATGGGGGCCTGTTGGGAGTTGTAGTGCTGGACCCACACCCTCCCCCACCCTCCCTGTGAACATAGGGGCCTGTTGGGAGTTGTAGTGCTGGACCCACACCCTCCCTCCCACCCCACCCTCCCTGTGAACATGGGGGCCTGTTGGGAGTTGTAGTGCTGGACCAATCCCCCCCAACCCCACCCTCCCTGTAGACGTGGGGGCCTGTTGGGAGTTGTAGTGCTGGACCCACACCCTCCCCCACCCTCCCTGTGAAAATGGGGGCCTGTTGGGAGTTGTAGTGCTGGACCAATCTCCCCCACCCCACCCTCCCTGTGAACATGGGGGAGTGTTGGGAGTCGTAGTGCTGGACCTACCACCCCACCCACCCCCACCCTCCCTGTGAACATGGGGGCCTGTTGGGAGTTGTAGTGCTGGACCAATTCCCCCCCCCCACCCCCACCCTCCCTGTGAACATGGGGGCCTGTTGGGAGTTGTAGTGCTGGACCCACACCATACCCCACCCTCCCTGTGAACATGGGGACCTGTTGGGAGTAGTAGTGCTGGACCTACCACCCCACCCACCACCACCCCCCCCAGCGGCGGCAATAGTGCGGATTAAATAGTGTTGCACATTAGAAATTACCGGGGCTGCTACCATTCTAACACATACATTTGAATGTGCAAGTGGGAATGGCAGTTGGTACCCCCCCTTACAGTCACATTTCAGCACCCACCGTAGACCGCCGGGCCTGGCCGCTCACCCACCGCCGGGTGCAGGCAGTGGGTGACCGCCGGGTGCAGGCAGTGGGTGACCGCCGGGTGCAGGCGGTGGCTGACCGCCCTGTGTAGTGATATCAGCCTGGCATGGTTGCCCCTGGCCGCTCGCCCACTGCCGGGTGCAGGCGGTGGGTGACCGCCGAGTGCAGGCGGTGGCTGACCGCCCTGTGTAATGATATCAGCCTGGCATGGTTGCCCCTGGCTGCTCACACACCGCCTGCACCCCGCGATCACCCACCGCCCGCACCCCACGGTCACCCACCGGCCGCTTCCTGTAGTCACCCACTGCCTGCACCCCGCGGTCACCCACTAACCGCACCCCGCGGTCACCCAACGGCCGCATCCGGCAGTCACCCACCGCCTGCACCCCGCGGTCACCCACCGCCTACACCCGGCGGTGTGTGAGCAGCCAGGGGCAACCATGCCAGCCTGATATCACTACACAGGGCGGTCTGCCACTGCCTGCACCCGGCGGTCACCCACCGCCTACACCCGGCAGTGTGTGAGCGGCCAGGTGCAACCATGCCAGGCTGATATCACTACACAGGGCGGTCAGCCACTGCCTGAACCCGGCGGTCACCCACCGCCTACACCCGGCGGTGTTTGAGCAGCCAGGCCCGGCGGTGTGCAGTGGGTGCTGCTATGTGACTGTAAGGGGGGATACCAACTGGCATTTCGACTTGTCCTTTCAAATGTATGTGTTAGCCTGCCCCGCCCACGCGGAATGCGTTCTCCGCCATTGCGATGCCAGTGAGTGATGATTTTCAAATGATGCACAGTCTTAGTAGTGCGCACATGCGGTTTGCGGGGTGTGACCGTGATGGTCCTTATCAACTCAGCAAATGTAATGCACTATTGCAGTGTCAAGGATCATCTTATGTGTTGGGGGAAGGCGTACCCGGATGTCGTGTGTACACACAATGCATGTCTCCGCACACATGTAATGTTCATAGTTGTACATGTGTGTCAGGACATGTCCGGAATGCGTCAGTAATCATTATGTCATGTCAATGGCCCGTGTACACGTGTATCAGTTATGTCCATTGTTGACATGTGTAAATGTAAATGTAAATGTGGCGTATTTGTATAGCGCTACCAGTGACCCGGAGGCATCCCGGCGCTTGTACTCCTACCACAAGGGAACCCCTCCTGGCTTTTTCCTTGTGGGGTGTCCACTCCTGGGCATCCCATGGTGAAACCAGGCATCCCTTGTGTATCAGGGGGCCTTTGTGTGGCCATACTATTGACCTTGTCAGTGTTGAACATAGGCCAGTGATGTGAGCCCAAGTTGCGCCAGATGTGCATGGCTATGTGTTTACGTCATTTGTTTTGAGGTCACACGTTTCTATTGGTACACATCTACACAGTACATCACGGCTGTGTACCCACATCCAGAAGCTGTCGTGAGTGTGTGGTTTGTGTGTGCAAGTCGCATTGATGGTGGTATACATGCATACTGGGTATGCGTCTGTGTGTCGCTTGTTGTATGCCCATGCCTGACATGTGAGGATGCAGAGCATTGTAGGTGGGGTCATGAGTGCATGATGACAATGAGGGTGTGGTCCTATTGGTGTTGTGTGTGCACGTCAAGGTGTGTCTGTGGGGACGCTTCTCCACACTTGGGCAATCAGTCATGTTATGTTGGCAGTCCTTTCAACATGTCTGCACGTATCATTCGACATTTTTGCACACCGGATGTTGTTTGTGGATGTACATTGTGTGTGTAGTCAGCTGTAGTGCCTTATATTTTGGTCACGTCACACATACAATCAGTGTCTGCAACATGTATAATTTGTATTGTGTTGGTCAAGATGTGATGGTGTGGCCCAGATGTGCGTTGTTGGTCAATTGACATCTGCTCCCATGTACTCCCACCCAGGAGGGCTCCAAATGTGCATCGACCATACACTGTGCTGGAGGACATGGTTGAAGAGGAGGTAATCCGCAAATTCCGGCTGGACAGACGGAGGTTGCAGGACCTTGTAGGCCAATTGTCACCTCATCTGCAGCCACGCAGGCCATATCCAGGAGCAATTACACCCACACCAAAGGTGATGGCGGCACTTCACTTCTTTGCAACTGGCACTTTCCAGTACACAGTTGGACATGCCGGGGGGATGTCCCAATCCATGTTCAGCATGGTACTGCGGGATGTGCTGAATGCCATGATGTCTTACAAGGATGATTACATCCATTTCCCACGTCCGGCAGAGCTGGCTGCAGTGAAGGGTGACTTCTATGCCCTGGCCTAGATCCCATACGTAGTGGGTGCCATTGATGGGACACATATTAGTCTGATTCCACCCTAGGCACGTGAAGCCGTCTATCGTAATAGGAAGCACTACCACTCTATAAATGTGCAAGTGGTGTGCCTGGCTGACAACATCATCTCCCATGTGTGTGCAAAGTTTCCAGGGTCTGCACATGACTCCCACATCCTGCGGAGCAGCATTGTCCCCCAACTGATGGCTAATTTGCGTCAAGAACGTGCGTGGCTTGTAGGTGAGTGTGCTGTGGTGACTACTGTGTTGTATGTGTGCCATGCTGTTACCACCAATCCTGGTAATGATGTATGTGTCTGTCATCCCCCCACCTAGGCGACTCTGCGTACCCAAACCGACCGTGGCTGCTGAGCCCCCTATGGAATCCAACTACCCTAGGAGAAATGCGCAACAATGAGGCCCATGGGAGGACACGTCGGGTGGTGGAACGTACATTTGGACTGCTGAAGTCTAGGTTTCGCTGCCTTGATAAAACCGGAGGGGCCCTGCCATACTCACCCGGCAAAGTATGCAAAATCGTGGTTGCCTGCTGCATGCTCCACAACCTGGCCTTACGCAATAACATTGCACTGATCATGGACCCTGCAGACCAACAGGTTGCTCCACCTCCCATACTACCCATGTCCAGTGATGAGGATAGTGGGGAGGAAGAAGGTGTGGACCAGAGGCGTCAGCTCATTGCTCGCTACTTTACTTGAATGTGAGTAACTACCTCTTGTGCTGGTGTTCAAAGCGTGATGTATGTTCGCTGGTGATGTGTGGATGTGGTGTGTGGATGGTGCCTGTTCTGGTATGTTCTGTTTCCAAATGGGTGTGGGAGATGGTGTACCTCAAATGCTCCCTGATGTGTGTCCTGTGATCCGCTTAATTTGTGATGAGTGTGGTTTGTGGGATGTTGCTGTATGGTGTGGTGTGGTGTGATGGTTGTGATTCAGTTTCCTGACCTGTGCTTGTTTTTCTCTCATTATCCCTAGGTCACTCCCACAGAGACATGATTGTCAAGTACATTGATACCTGCACCTGGTAATGACAAGTACTAAGACGAACCTTTGATTGAAACATGGAGGTCACAAAGCATTGAGTGTTTACGTGGTGTTTATTTACAGGGTGTGGATTACTGTTTGTGCATATTTACAAATAGGTGTTGGTGGGGAAGTGAGAGTTGAAGGTCATATCAGATGAAAACACAGTGGAGACATCACATTGTGTGATGTACACCTAGTCCAACAGACGTGTGCCAATGCTTGGCATTGTGGTGCAAGATAGTTCGCAGAGTGAATGCCGAGCTCAAGGAAGGGTGAAGTCAGAGGCGCCCCCTCTTTGAGCGGGTGGATGGTGCATTGCCACTGCTGTGAGATGGATCCAGCCTCGGACGGCCCCTCCGTCTTGGAGCCGGAGCGGTGCCAGCTGTGGGGGCAGGTTGTTCTGGGACAACCTCCCTGTCAGTGGCCTCAGGTGATGGTGGCGGTGGTGTTGGTGGCCTGTCCCGCGGGCCACTTGGGGGAGGGGGAGGTGGTGTGGTGTGGGATAACCACTCCCTCCAAAGAGCTGTTTGCTGCCCCATGATGTCAACAATTTGTCCCAATCGGGTGTCCACGGACCGCAACAGCTGGCAGGTGTCTATGGAGTCTTAGTGTGCACGATCGGCCTGTGCCTGCGACCGCTCGTAGGAGGCTTCTGTGAGAAGTTGGCCCGATATGCAGCGTTCGCTATTCTAGCGACCACTATGTATCGTTCCAAACGACCCTTATGGTGATTGGTTGTAAGTCAACCTTAGACCAGCTATCCTAGTAGCGTGGATACGAGCAGTCTTCGGGCTAAACTCTAGAGGGCGTGTTAAGCCAGCTGTAATACCATCACATACCCCTTGAACACCAAGTGAAAGGACACCACACAAGTGTTATGAAAATAAACAGTATATTTATTAGAATCACAACAGCCCTGTACTCTTTATGAGGACAGGGTACTAAGCACAGAACCAAAGCTCTTAGAAAATACTTCAAGTGCACAATTAAAACAAGTGCCCGAGGGCACGGAAAGTTTAGTGGTCTCGGGCGGACCCGATAAGGCAAGTCGGAAGCGAGGGACTCGGGACCCTAGAGTAAGGAGGCTATGCAGGCACCGAAATGCCAAAGTTACCTAGCCACGAGCGCTGCGCCTGCACAAGTCTTACAGGCGTCGGGGGTCTTCGCTGACGGGCCAGGAGCCGGAAGAAAAGGAGTTGCTGGCCGGCGACCAGTGATGAATAGTTCGTAGAGATCCAAGCCTGGATCAGTGATTGTCGATACCTGAAAGCAGAGGGGACCAAGTTCGTACTACTAGCCAGTAGTCAGAGGGTACCAGGAAGGCACCGGATGGCCGTCACCTCGACTAGGTGAGTGGGCGACGCTAGGCTCTGCAGTCTCACGGACCAGGAGGCGTTGTCGGCGACCAGGATGGAGGTGCGAGCTGTCCCACGAAGGTTGATGCTGTCGGCGTCGCTGGGCCAGGATTGGGGCAACAAGCCTTGGCAGATTTCAGGGCCACGTGGTGGGCCTAAAATGGCGTCTTGAGTGGACCAGGAGGGTCCGGGGTGCTCCTCTCGGAAAAGGGAGCAAGGGCCGGTCTGGAGCAACCAGACCAGCAGCGTTGGTTGTCGGATGTCGTCAAAGAAGGGCACAAGCCAGCGGCTAGTGACCAGACAACGTGCTGAGCAGCGAGCAGAAGGGCCCCACGCAGATCGTGGAGATGCTGGGAGACTGCACTTCGGTGCTGGAGCTGCTCAGGGTCGGGGCTTCTCGGACCCCAGAGCACTCACCAGGGAATTGCTTCGATGGTCGTGCTGATTAAGAAAGCGTGCAGGTTTTGATGATGGCCGGTCCCTCGAGGTCTCGTCGCACCCACAGATCTCAGCTGAGCTGACGATGTGGGTAGAGGTCAGAAGTGCCAGGGAAGCCGGTTCTCGTCGAGCTGGGCCATCGGATCCTTGAGGAAGGACTTGCAGCAAACCGCAGAGTTCTTAGATGGTGCCCGCTGGTGCAGGGTGACTACTCCTTAGCCACAAGGGAGAAATCTTGAGAAGAGTCTCGAAGTCCTTTCGTAGAAAGTATTCTTGATTCAAAGATGATCTAATTTGGAAGGGTCCCCGCTCCGGCCTTTATCCTAAAGAAAGGGGTGGGTACATGACTAGGTCCTGCCCTAAGGGTGGGACCAGGAAGGGGGGTAGTTACACCCCTCTCCCCCTGCTGGACTTTCCCCAGGTCAGGGGCTGCGCGCCCCTGGAACTGGTTCTAGCCGGCAGATGCGTAGTGAGCACCGGGGTGCCACTCCGCAGTCACCTTCTTGCAAAGCCCTACCTACCCAGAATACACAAACCCTGTCTGGGACGGTGCGAACACCGCCCTTGACAGGAAACCCTTTGTCCAAGCTCTCCTCGCTGGAAGGACTCCCAGCAGCAGGAGGTCAGACTCGTGTCTGTGGTGGCAGCGTCCATTTTGTGGAGCTGAGGCTTCAGTTAACTTTAACCGGGGTTCACAGTTACGTACATGTCGTGTCCCTCTAGAAGGGCGGAATGCTAACCTCGTCGCCAGAATTGGTGAGGGGGCAGCAGCCCGATTCGTATGACACCTTACTCGACATGTCTTGATAACGCGATACCGAAGTTACCGATATGATACGCGTTATCATGGAACAGCCATTGGGTCTTGGTTCCGCAAGCTGCAACCGGGCTCGGCTCGTGCCAGAGCCCAATTCACACGGTTCCATGCACTCTGCCTTCAGGATTGTCAAGGCCTGCCATAGGAGTGACTGAGAGGAGCCCGGGTGTCCATTTTGAGGTTAGGTATAGGGATACTACACCTACAGCAACGGGCGAGTACGCCACGTGGCCCCAGCTGTTGTGCAGCCAGTTTGTCAGATTTAGATGGCCATCCAGGGGTGGCATAATACATGCTTCAGCCCCTGGTAGGCCCTGGGTACACCGATGCCCTGAGTGACAGGGTCTGACAGGGTGGCCCAGTTCCAATTGGGTAATGCACCTAAGGTACACATATCAATTTAGCGAGAGAACAGCTAGGCTGTGGGTCTGATTGGCAGGCCCACAGCCCGAGAAAGTCGTAAACCAGTGAAACAAAAGCAAAAAGTCCGGGTGATCATAGGATTGCAGACCCTACTCTCCTACAGCTTCCACTCTGGCGATGGCATCCAGTGTCTCTGTCCCAGGATGGGCTGGGTGTTGTTCACAGCCTCGCCTTGCAGCTGCACTCCTGTTTGTGACCTGTGTCCTCACCCGTCCACTCTCCCTGCTAGCCTGTGATGTTGATGGCCCATCATCGTCCGATGGGTCAGGCAGGATGGCAGTGGCAGGAGTGGTGGTGGTGGTGGTGGTAGCTGCACAGGTCACAGTGGCAGTAGTTGCTGTTGGTCCAGTATTGATAGTGGTGGTGCTGGACCTACCACACCACCCACCACCACCCTCCCTGTGAACATGGGGGCCTGTTGGGAGTCGTAGTGCTGGACCAACCCCCCCCACCCACCACCACATTCCCTGTGAACATGGGGGCCTGTTGGGAGTTGTAGTGCTGGACCAATCCCCCCCCCAACCCCACCCTCCCTGTAGACGTGGGGGCCTGTTGGGAGTTGTAGTGCTGGACCCACACCCCCCCACCCTCCCTGTGAACATGGGGGCCTGTTGGGAGTTGAAGTGCTGGACCAATTCCCCCCCCCCCCAACCCCA
The DNA here is from genome assembly GCF_964263255.1 of Lissotriton vulgaris. NCBI lineage: Eukaryota > Metazoa > Chordata > Amphibia > Caudata > Salamandridae > Lissotriton > Lissotriton vulgaris. The sequence goes on from NC_141688.1 coordinate 130,088,448, forward strand.
CCCTCCTTGTAGACGTGGGGGCCTGTTGGGAGTTGTAGTGCTGGACCAATCCCCCCCCCAACCCCACCCTCCTTGTAGACGTGGGGGCCTGTTGGGAGTTGTAGTGCTTTACCCACACCCTCCCCCACCCCCACCCTCCCTGTGAACATGGGGGCCTGTTATTATTATTATTATTCTGTTATTTATAGAGCGCGACACTCATCCCATGGGATATCACGGCGCTATAAGAAAAGGGGACTACTGAAACTGTGCTAAGGGAGTTAGTTTTTGGGAAAGAGGTGGGTTTTTAATTTTTGGCGGAATTGAAGGTAGTTTGTGGTGTGTCTAAGATCCATAGGTAACTTGTTCCATCTTTTAGCCGCCAGGTATGAGAACCACCTGTCCTTGCCTTGTAAATGCGCTTGGATTTCGCCAGGGCTGAATTGTTGGATCTTAGATTCCTGTTGGGGATATAGAATTCGATTTTTCCATGCAGGATGGTAGGGCCTGTTTTGTGAAGGGCTTTGTGCGCGTGACAGAGTAGTTTGAAGGTGGCCCTCTGTCGCATTGGTAACCAGTGAAGTTTTTTAAGGCATGCGGATGCCGAATCTCGTTTGCCTTTGTTGCAGACTAGTTTGGCTGCCTGGTTTTGTAGGACCTGTAGGCGGGAGAACAGTTGCTCGTTCATTCCTTCGAATAAGGCATTGCCGTAGTCCAGGCGGCTAACCAGGAGGGCCTGGGTGATTGTGCGTCGACAGTCCAGCGGTATCCAAGAGAAGATTTTGGCCAGGAGTTTGAGAATTGCAAAGCCTTTGCCCCAGAGTATGCGTATGTGGTCCTTCATGGACAGTGCGTCGTCCATCATGATGCCAAGGTTTCTGGCGTACTGTTTCGGGACGGGGGCTGATCCCAGTGACGGTGGCCACCACGTATCATTCCATGATAGTTTGGCTCCTCCGAACAGTAATATCTCAGATTTTCCGGCATTGAGTTTTAGGCAATGGTTACGCATCCATTCTGCCATTTCGGAGAGGCAGCTGTGTAGTTTTTTCTTAGTTGTTTCCGACCCTTCGTCCATTGTCACCATCAGCTGTGTGTCATCGGCATAGGAGCATATGCCGATGCCCCACTTTCTCCTAATGTCGGCCAGAGATGAGACATAGACATTAAAGAGAGTGGGGCTTAGTGAGGCCCCTTGTGGGACCCCACAGCCGATGGGACGGGGTTTTGAATGGAATTGGCCCATGTGCACTGCTTGGGTGCGGTTGCTAAGGAATGATTTGATCCATCTTAACGCTGTAGATTGTACTCCTTTACTCCGGAGAATGTTTAGTAGGCAGTCGTGCGATACCGTGTCAAACGCTGCTGACAGGTCTAGCAGTATCAGAGCCACAGATCCCCCTTGATCTGTGATGCATCTGACGCTGTCCGACACTGCCAGCAACGTTGCTTCGGTGCTGTTGTTGGCTCTAAAGCCGGTCTGGGTGGGGTCCAGAAGTGAGTTGTCTTCCAAGTATCTGGATAGTTGTGTATTGACCATTTTCTCCAAAGCCTTGGAGAGATAGGGGAGCTGGGAAATTGGCCTATAATTCTCCGGGTTAAGGATGTCGGATCCGGCTTTCTTCAGGAGGGGGGTTACAGATGCGTGTTTCCAGGATTGGGAGTCGTAGTGCTGGACCTACCACCCCACCCACCCCCACCCTCCCTGTGAACATGGGGGCCTGTTGGGAGTTGTAGTGCTGGACCAATCCCCCCCCACCCCACCCTCCCTGTGAACATGGGGGCCTGTTGGGAGTCGTGGTGCTGGACCTACACACCACCCACCACCACCCTCCCTGTGAACATGGGGGCCTGTTGGGAGTTGTAGTGCTGGACCAATCCCCCCCAACCCCACCCTCCCTGTAGACGTGGGGGCCTGTTGGGAGTTGTAGTGCTGGACCCACACCCTCCCCCACCCTCCCTGTGAACATGGGGGCCTGTTGGGAGTTGTAGTGCTGGACCAATCTCCCCCACCCCACCCTCCCTGTGAACATGGGGGAGTGTTGGGAGTCGTAGTGCTGGACCTACCATCCCACCCACCCCCACCCTCCCTGTGAACATGGGGGCCTGTTGGGAGTTGTAGTACTGGACCAATCCCCCCCCACCCCCACCCTCCCTGTTAACATGGGGGCCTGTTGGGAGTTGTAGTGCTGGACCCACACCATACCCCACCCTCCCTGTGAACATGGGGACCTGTTGGGAGTAGTAGTGCTGGACCTACCACCCACCCACCACCACCCCCCCAGCAGCGGCAATAATACGGATTAAATAGTGTTGCACATTAGAAATTACCGGGGCTGCTACCACAGAAAATATGCGTAAATAGTTCAATACAATAAGCGCAACGTTATTTCTGCAACTGCGACCAAGTCAGGTGATGAGCAAATATTAAGGTTAAGCCCATAATAGAAAATGATCAGAGGGAATCGCCAAAGAACCCTAGTAGTTGTAGGAGAATGGCAGTGAGGTGGAAAGCCGCAGTAGCGAACTAATTAATAGAGCGGCGGTAATAGTGCGGATTAAATAGTGTTGCACAATAGAAATTACCGGGGCTGCTACTACAGAAAATACGCGTAAATAGTTTAATACAATAAGCGCAACGTTATTTCTGCAACTGCTACTAAGTCAGGTGATGAGCAAATATTAAGGTTAAGCCCACAATAGAAAATGACCAGAGGGAATCGCCAAAGAAATAAGGAAAGATATTTACGATCATGGTGTTTAGAACGGTTTGTCCATATGACAATGTAATAAGGGACAGAGCATTCTTTTAAGCGAAAGGAGTGGATAGCCATTTGAGTATAACAAATAAGAAGATACCCTCAACAGAGTCAGGCAATGTTAGAACTCATGAACGAACCTCTGAAATGGCGTATGTTATATCTCTCTCATAGAACATATCCAGTTCTACAAGTCAACTGAAAGACTCATCTATAAGTCTACACCACATGTTTCAACCTCGGTGAAGGAAATACTCTTAATGATACAAGGTAAGAGGTATAAAACAGGCATATCAACGAAAGAGAATAAATAATCTCCATAATATCAGAAAATAAATAGCTGTATCATATTTCTACAGAATAGAACTTGTGGGTCACTCAAAGCCGGAGGGACAACTAGCCATAAAAAGAACCAAAGGGAAATAAAAGATCAAAACAGAGAAAAATAAAAAGATAATGAGCAGCGGGTGTGGGAGTAAGCTGCAAGCAAAACTCTATGACTCTTAGAAAAAGATCTAATGGTCGTCTTTTAAACCTCCCTCTAGATCCAACATAGAGGTTCCAGATAAAAAACTTTCTGTTGAAAAGAGAGCCAAAGGGAATGTGACTAAAGAAACTAAGTACTTCTTCCCACTGGATATGCCTGATATCTTATACCAAGAATAGAGGTTAGTAGTGAGATAAATTAAAAAATACCGAGTGGTGGTTAAAATGTCCCACATCTGGCTGCTCACTTAAATGTCACCAAAATGTAACGGAGGGCCTCTGTGACTCTTTGACTGATGGAAAATGTGTAATGTACTGCATAGTATGTAGTGCCAAAACGTTTTATATAAAGCATAGAAGTGTACACGAATAGATTGTACTCGGGTGGTATTGATATGAGTTCCTTTGTTGTCAAAGTAATCCTAAAAACGTATCTGGGCAATAAGCAAAGTGGCCTTTCCAAATGTTATATTGTGACAATGTAGCTTAGATATAAGCATGCACTGACTGATATCTTTCTAATATACAGAAGGATACCAGAAACAAGAGTGTGATGACCCCCTATAAACTGTCCTGAAGAAGGTGTGACCATATCCACGGCCTCAAACACCGAAACGCGTCAACGGATTACGTAATATAGAATCCAAACAGAACCTAGGGGGCTCCAGATATACACCTATTTTGGACACTGGAAGTCACAGAAACCTGGTGGAAAAGTTATTGGATCTGATTAATTTGTAGCAATATCATTTGTGCTATCTAACAAAGGGGGGTTCTTTTTGTCTTTCTTTTAATTAATTGAAAGTGTATTGAGTTACTGTATTCAATGACCATACTGTTTTCTGATATATGTGTTGTGTAATTTTTATGCAATATTAGTTGTTTTAATATATTTGATTGTATTGTATGAACTGTTATGTTAAGTGAAATGCTTTCAGAAAAATCTCTTTTCTGAAATGTTAACTAATATACTGTCTCCTATCGCGAAGGAGAATTTATTATATCTTTTTTAATTCTCAAATAAAAGAGTGTAAACGTTACATTTTAGTCTGAGACTGATGTTTAATGAGCACACCAATCCAGTATTCTATGTGTAAGTGATATGATGTAAGATAGAATAGAGCGAGTATTATTGTCCTTGAACTAATCCAGGGATATTCCTTTGACTTTGATTGTCTGTAGTACCCTGTTCCCTGGAACTTGTGGGGTCTTCTCTCTTTCCTTTACGTCTACAGTATTGTGACCATGGTAGATGCAGGTGTGTATTTCATGTTCAGGAGCGGCAGAATCATACAAGTCATAAGCTTAAATGGTGCCACGGAATGGCATCATTCAGTCCTATTATATTCGTCCATAGTGAGTACACCCAACTTTGTTCCTTCTCCAGGAGGCTTTTGGCGGTGTTGTGGCCGTGGGTCAGTTTCTCAATGATTGACCATCGTAGGTCTTGATCAGAATGATTTCTCTCAATGAAGTACGCTGTTAGTCTAGTTGTTATTATTTTACAATGTAGTGTGCTCCTGTGTTCTCTTATTCGTATTCTGATTTTTCTGGTTGTCCTGCCAATGTCGCGTAACCCACAGGGACACGTAATTGTGTAAACACATTACTGCTGTTGCAGTTCGTGTGGGTTCTTTACTTCCATGCTTTTGTCAAACCTAGATCTAGCGTACATGTAGAACCAGGTTGCCATAGGGCAATTCTTGAGAATTCTGAGAAATTGCATGAACTTATATGACTTCAAGTAAGAAGCTGAGTCTCTTTCAAACAAACTAAGAGAATAAGCTTACCAAGAAAGAGTCATAAAAAAGGCTCAAAAAGCCCGTAACATTCCAAGGGAAGCTCTTCTCAAAGGCAACATCAAATAAGAAACTGATACCTTGATCTTTGTGAGTACCTATCATGCAATGTCGGACAGACATTTACGTATTCTTACTTCTAGCCATCTAAATTCATCAACGTTGTGAAGAAATGAGATCCTTGGCATTTGCACAATCCACTGATGGTGACTCACTTGCTTCCGGCAACAGCTCATCAAGAGTCATGGTATCTTTTTTGGATTTTCCAAAAGAAAGGTACATTTAATTTAATTCTCTCCATTCTTTATACTGTTGTGATGTTGGTCCTGCGTACTCATACTACACTCTATAGGGACATCTCAAAAGGACCTAGCAAACACAACAAGATGATGGATGGAGTGCTAAAACTTTTCAAACACTCATCCCTGGTATTTCGGGCGTACTGCTCATATGGGGAGCAGGGTCAAGACTAATTTGCATATGGCTGGGTCCAAAAAGGAATGGTGTGGTGAGCATAATAACAATGGAATAAACCCAGATCTGTGACTGGGGTGAATGTTTGACAATGTTCAGCATTCCGGCCATCCTCTTTTTGTGTTGCATTTTTGCCTAAGTGGGAAGGGTATGCCCAGACGTGGGCGGGTCCCGTACTCGCTATGTCAGCAGTTTCAAGCTTGCCTGGCTGATGAGGGGGTGATACAATGAGACGGGTCCCAGAATGCTTGTTTTCCAGTTCAGGGAGGAACTGGTCTTGCAGTTCGGGCTGGACTGTTCCCATGAGGAGCTGGGTCAAGTCTGATTTGCATATGGCTAGATCCAAACTGGAATGGCGTAGTGAGCAAAATAATGATGGATTATACCCAGATCTGTGACTGGGGGTGAATGCTTGACAATGTGTCAGAAAGTTCTGTCAGGAAGTACCTCAATCTCCACGGAAGCAGAATGGATGATTTTGTTTCCCAATGCCTACCCGCTGGTGGGACCCACCAAGTAGTTCTGGTAAGGCTCACCAGCAAGGGGGAAAGGGGAATGGGACATAGAAGAGAAGACTCCAGATGTTGATAGCCCTCTGACTACTGGAATCCTCACTCGGGTACTTCTTCTTATTCTTCACTGCAACCCGTATCGATCCCAGGAAGGGGAGAGTACCTAATGCACAGATGAGGAGACAACAAATAAATCAAACTACTCTAACATCCTGCCATTTCTATTTATCTCTATATGAGAATCCCTACCAAAGTTTTCTGGAGTCTTAGCTTCTCTTCTGAATGGCTCTGAACTTGAGGATTACTAGTCTTATCAGACCACATGGAAATATGCATTTTACTATTTGAAACTTTAGTAATGAAGATCAATGTCTTTTGCTTATCTCCCGAAGGCTTCTCCAAGTCTGTGTTAGCCAACACAATATCTCCAAGAGAAAGAGTCTTTACAATATCTGAGGCATGCAATAGAAACAGAGGAAGGATAACGAGGGAGGAAAGGATAGAACGCCAAAAGGGGGGCAAGGAGAGACAGTTCAGTGACTAATTGCTGGATAATTTTTGGGAGCTTACTGACTTTCTAAACGTAGACAAATTTGGGCAATTATAACAGGAGTTCTTGAAGTGATGATTTCATCTGACTGAGGCAAGGACTGCTTGAATCTTCTTCGTACTAGAGAAGGGAGCGAGTGAAAGATGCTGCTCACTTTCTTCAGGGGAAGCGCTGACAGAGAACGCTACCCTCACAAGAGTTCACTCGTACTCTGAAGCTGTGCAAATCTGGAGTCGCTGTTCTTGACGGACACTGCTCTCCCGTCACAGTGGCTGCACAGATTGGAACCACTGCTCAAGAGAGACCGCTCTTGATCAGGCTGGATGCTGTAAAGCCTTAACTAAACTACTTATCCTGATGTTTACAGTTGTCCGCTGCAACTAAATAAACACTTAGGAGGAAGCGGGTGAAAAAACAAGCTCTAGTCAGCATTTTCAAATTGAAGTGCGTAGAGGAGTATGTGCTCACTTGTCTTGAGCCACAAACTCTTGCGAGAATTTTCTAAAATGAATGGCTGCAGAGATTTGGAAAACGTAGCAGCCATCTTCAAATGTCCTGACCCAACCTAACTCTGCAGGTTCTTCCAATGATTGATCATTGGACGCCTAACTAAATTTCTTCTTTTGCTTTGACTCTTCCTCAATTTTCCCAGAGCGAGAGACACAACGTTTATCTGATTCCTGACACAATGTTCGGTACAAAAATCAAGTTGGTCCTAGCAAAAATAATTGAAATAATTTAACACAAATGTGCAACACACAGGAATTGAATTCAGTTTTTACTAATTATTTATAAATTGGTCATTGCATTCCTGCGTTCCTGATAGGATGTAAGTGCTCCAGATTGAATAAAGAAAATGAAAAAGGGTGAGAGGAAAAAACAATATTTACAATTTATCACATGTAAAACCAGTCCATTGCATTTAGATACAATAACAAAAACCATAAGATACGGATGCAATAAATGTCTGATTTGTTTGCGCACAAGTGTATAAATGGATCAGTACAAGTTCAAAGAATTCTGAAGGTGCCGACGTTTTGACCCCACAAGGATGAACAGGGCCAACAGTCCCTCAGGGCGGGGTCTTCATCAGAGCAGGGGAGCAACCTACAAAGATACAGTATGTATTAATCTATTGTATCTACAGTTGTACTAGGAAATACACATTGCAGGTACTTTCAAGAAAAGGTGAGCTCACCCATTGGCACCATTGGATATTCAGTGTGGTCCATGCTGTGGCCTTGGGAACTCCAATACAGAGGAAGATCAAGGCCTCTTCAATGGGTGTGGCTATGTTGCGATGGGCCGAGTGCTAAATTGAATAGCTTCCAGTTACTTCCAAGCATTATGACCAATAGGTGTAAACTGGTATAAAATACATTCCAGTGTACAAAGTACACCAGTACTGGATTTCCTTAAACGTGACTTTAAATCTTGTTCTTATCTTGTCACATTTGCTGTGCATCCAAACACAGAGGTCAAATGTCAGGCTCTGTCTTCCAGGTACCTTGGTGTTTACTTTTCTTTCTCTGACTTCAAGGTGAGAGGATTTATGTAACAATCATGCTGGCTACTGATGGTTTGCTCGAGGAAGGCTGTATGGGGTTAATTTTTTTTCTAGCACACAGCAACATTTATATGTCTATAAATGAACTGTAAAGATATTTCAGAATATATCAGAATTCGAAAAGCACAAATTAAGCATCATTTTTGGTGATTCTGAAGTGTGGTGGAAACAAATATTTTGATACGATCAAAATAAACCAATACACTAGGTGGTGACATTTCCATAAATTATCATTTGTCCACTGAATAGCTCTATTAGTAAAACTGTATGTCTGTGCAAATATAATAGTTATTTCAATTGAAGATGTGCTGTCTGTTATAGGCAGTCAATCTATCAATCAATCATTACATTTAGGGTCTCAAGGCGCTGGGGGGAGAGGGGGTCGCTACTGCTCGAAGAGCCAGGTCTTGAGGAGTCCTCTGAAGGCCAGCAGGTCCTGAGTCTGTCATAGGTTGCTTGGGAGAGTGTTCCAGGTCTTGGCAGCAAGGTAGGAGAAGGATCTTCCGCCGGCTGTGGTTTTCCGGATCCGAGGGACTGTGGTGAGGGCGAGGTTGGCTGAGCGGAGGCTTCGGGTGGGGGTGTGGAAGCTGAGTCGGTTGTTGAGGTAGGTGGGTCCGGTGTTGTGTAGTGCTTTGTGTGCGTGGATGAGGAGTTTGAAGGTGATCCTCTTGTTGACGGGGAGCCAGTGCAGGCCTCTCAGGTGGGGTGTGATGTGGCTGCAGCGGGGGACGTCGAGGATCAGTTGAGCCGAGGCGTTCTGGATTCATTGTAGTCGTCTCAGGAGCTTGTTTGTAGTTCCTGAGTAGAGGGCGTTCCCGTAGTCTAGTCTGCTGGTGATGAGGGCCTGGGTGACGTTTTTTCTGGTGTCGGTAGGGATCCATTTGAAGATTCTGCAGAGAATTCGGTGGGTGTTGAAGCAGGACGCGGAGACGGCGTTGACTTGCTTGCTTACCACACCATGCATGCTTCACTTTACTCCACTCTACTATGCACCACTCCACACTACGCCACTCCACTCCATGCTTTTCAACACTATGTCACTGCACTCTCCACTCTACGCCACTTCAGTCCACCCCTCTCTGCTCTACACCAATCTACTCTTTGCCAATGCACTGTACCCCACAGTATACTGTGCACCACTGCACTCTTCGCCACTGCACTCTACACCACTCCACTCTGCGCCACTCTACTCTATGCCAATGCACTTCATGCAAATGCACTGTACTCTGTACCACTCCACTTTGCTAGTGCACTCTATGTCAATGCAGCCTTGCCTGGTTTGGATCCTTTCTCTCTGATCGCTCTTTTCAAGTGTTTGAGGGTGACATTACTTCTCCGAGTAAGCCTCTTGACTGTGGTGTGCCGCAGGGCTCTTCTTTAAGTCCTATGCTATTTAATATATATATTAGCCCTCTAGCTGAGATAGTGCATCCGTTTGGAATAAAAATCATTACCTACGATGAGGACACCCAGCTAGTGGTGGCGCTCAATCAATCACACACTGCACCCAACGGTCTTTGGGTAGGTCACCAAATGGATGACTCTGTTATGCCTCAAACTTAACGGCGAAAAAACTGAGCTTATGCTCTTAGGTAATTCCCCCCCGCTCACGATCAAGCCACTGTGGCCCCCACCTGTCTTGGTCCTGCCCCCATACCAAAGGACATAATCAAGAGCCTGGGTATTTGGCTGGATAAATCTCTCAACTTTAATTCCCAAGCAGCCAAATTGTCAGCTACCTGCTTTGGCCTACTTAGGGTTTTGCAGAAGATTCTTCCCCTACTGCCTTTTCAAGCCAGGCAAATTATGGTTCAGGGGCTTGTTCTATCCCGGTTGGATTTTGGGAATGCCTTGTATTTAGGGGCCCCCAAACCACTCTGAACAAGCTTCAGATCATACAAAATTGTGTGGCACGAACACTACTTCCATCTCCCCGCCGACTCTCTGTGAAATCTGGTTTAAAGAGCCTTCATTGGCTCCCTGTCAGAGAAAGAATTAATTTAAGACCCTTGGCATTACTCATCGAGCATATTGGAAAACTGGTGCTGTCATCAATCACTCACTGATCACGCCCTACAACCCGACCAGACAGTTTAGATCGTCATCCTCTCTCCTGGTGACAGTGCCCAGGATTAAGAGAGCCAGATGTGGAGGTCGGTTGTTTTCATATAATGCCTCAATACTCTGGAATTCTCTTCCTTATCATCTACGATCAGAGTCTGTTGGACTTGGCCTTTCTGGCAGGTTCACCCCTAAAACTTTTTGCTTTTATTATGTGATTTGGAGGTAGTGATTTTTGGTTTCTGCGCATTTTCACTGTGTCCCAGTGGAAAGTGCGTGCGCACTCTGCATGCGTGGAGTAAGGTTGGCCTGCCCTCCCATAGGAATGCATGGGGAATGTCTGTGTCCCTGGTAGTTCCTGATGTGTGAGGTGTGCAGGCTCGAGTTTGGTATGTGCGGACTCGTGAGATTGAATGCTGCGCAATCATATGTGCGGCGTGTATGTGTCTAGTGTGGAAGTGCCACTTCTAGACATGGGTGTGCATTTGCAGTGAGTGTGCTGGCACGTGATTGGCTGGAGCTGGCTGGTGAGCCTGGCTCCAGGAGTCTGGATGGGTCTGCCCCGTGGTGAGTGTGGAGATTAGCATGCTGATGACTGGGGAGGAGTGCACCTGGGTCCTGAATAGGGCTGAGCTTTCCCCACACAATTCTGGCTCCGCCCCCTGTGGTGCGTCTAATACCCTAGCCCTGCCAGTGAATAGAGTGAGGGGCTGAGCACATCAAGGGTGCTCACAAACCAGCTGCGACTGGTTTTTCCCCTCACCCTGAGCAAAGACAAAGGATTTTCTAGTATAAGAAGGGGCTGTGTCCCCTTACAAACTGTTCTCTTCTTGATCCTATCTAGAGGGGGGCTGCTGCTGTGGCTGGGTGCTAGGAGGACCGCCACTTGGACTGCCTCTCTGCCTGGAGGCCCAGTGAGCTGGCTCTGGGCCCAGCCTTGCCCCCCCCCCTCTTGGAGGACTTTTGCTGTACTTTTGGGCCTCTAAGCGCCTGTGAGCGGTTTATTTGCTATTCTAGCGCCTGGGAGTGCTTTTCTTTTCACCTATAGCACCTGGAAGCGCTGCACCGTCTCTAAGCGCCTGGGGGCGCTTTCCCCTCGCAGCCGGTGCCCACCTGGCATTTTTCCCCGCAAGTTGGTCTGTGCCAAATGGTGCGGGTGCCACCCCGCTCATTGCCACACTTTTCACGGCCGGTGCCCACCCGGCATTGCCCCAGAGATTGCAGCGCCCTGGACGGGAGCTCACCCCGTTTATCATTTAACTCAAGGGAGCCCACCCCTCTGTTAATTTAGCCCCCGCCTACAGTGCCTGGGCGGGCTGCCGCGCTGCCCACGACGACCCGGACGTGGTTAGCCGGCCGGCCAATCACAGCGTGGCCCCGGGAGAAGGACCGGAAGTCCCGCCCCCCCGCAGCCGGCGCCTTCCACGGGGCTCCCAGGAGTAAGGGAGAGCCCCGTGGTAACATGCCCCAGAGCGACCGCCGGAGGAGTGCTGTAGGGAGCGACGCTCCCGTGCATGGAGTAGAGCCGCCCCAGGAGACCGGCCGCAGCACAGAGGGAGCAGCCGGAGCACCAGAGAAGAGCCCCACCACAGACCCGGTGAGTGGAGGGCCCCGTGCTACCTTGGGAAGAGGGGGAGGCGTCGGGGCACATTGCAGGTGCCCGCCCCCCCCTACTGGTGCGTTGCTTTGTTTTGGAACCCCGAGGCTCCTGGGGGCATATTTGTTGAGTCCTGCGAGGCTCCCCGCCCATATTTATTTTGCGAGCCCAGAGAGGCTCAGGGGGCATTCATTTCTCGGTGGTAGAGCGGCTCCAGCAGGCATCGGGCCGTTCCCACCTCGCCCCACATCGTGTTAGAGCCACAAAGTTCTAAGGGGGCCATAGTTGTTGTTTAAGAGCCCCGAGAGGCTCGGGGGCATTGCCTTGCTGTAGAGCCCAGTGAGGCTCCAAGGGGACAGGTGATTTGGCCAGAGCCTGCGAGGCTCCAGTGTGTTGGCCACGTCCTCTACACAGCTGCCCAGCACTTAGTGGGCAGCTGCCACGTTTAGGCCCCCCTGACATTGAGACACAGGTCGTCCTAGCCCCAACAAGGCCAGAGGGCCTAGGGACAGTCACAGGTGGTGACTTATGTGAGTTTGGCGCAATTGTGTTTTCCTTCCTTACACCTCTGAATGTGTTGTTTATATATCATGTGTTCTCCTGTGCTGCACCTCTGAATGTGTTTTTATGCGTCATGTGCCTTGTTCTCACACCTCTGAATGTAGGTTCTGCATCATGTGTTTTCCTTCCCTACACCTCTGAATGTGTTGTGATGCATCATGTGTAATGTGCTTATACCCCTACAGGTATTGTGATACTTAGGTGGTTGTTTTTCTCCTAGTACAGGTGTTGCTAGTGAGGTCCTGGTTCCCTGCGTGACCTGTTCCTAAGGTGGTTAGGGTTGCGTAGGTGGTACTTACCTGTTACCAGTGATTACTGGGTGTGTGCTTTATGTTCTATTTTGTGCTACAGTGATTTATATTATATGTTCTAAGTGCTAATTCTACCTAGTGCTAGTTCTACAAGTGCCTATTCCTGACAGTGGTCCATGTGGCCCTGTCTTGTACATATCCCCTGTAAATCCTGCCCGTGCCTTTAGGCACATTGTAAAGTGTGTGTTTTTATCTAATGTGTTTTGTTATAATACAAAAGCTATTTTTATATATAACCTAGTGTGGAGTTTCCTTTGTGGTGGGCCTTGGGTGTTGTTGCTGGGTGCGCGCGCAAACACTTAACTTACATAGCCTCCAAGTTTAGCCTTGCTGCTCGCGCCACGTTACCTAGAGGGTGAGCAGGGGCTATCTTGGCGTGTAACTCCCTTGCCCTGACTTAGGAGTGGTGGTCTCTGACTGGCTTTTGCGCAAGCCCTGGCAGCATTTCTAACAGAGTCCAATTTACTCTCCTTTTGTAAACAATTAAAAACCCTGCTCTTTTATAAAATTGATTAATCTCTTAAACTGCTCTCCTGCCCGCGCAGTCTGCAGCGCTAGGATGCCTCAGGGTAGCTATCGCGCTGTATAAATGGTCTTTTCATTTCATTTCATTCTTTCATTCATTTTATTTCATTCATTTCATTTCACTCTACACCACTATATTTTACTCTGCACTCTACGCCACTGTACTGTACCATGCACCACTCTATTCCACTCTGAAACACTCTACTCCATGCCACTCTACTCAGTACCACTCTATGCAGTACTACTCTACTCTGGGCCACAGCAATCTACTCTCCATCACTGCACTCGAGACTGGTGCACTTTTCACCACTTTACTCAAAACCAATGCGCTATACACCAGTCTACTATGCATCACTGTAGCCTACGCAACTATACTATACTCTCTTTTTTATTGGATTTTTTCAAAAATACACAATACGCGCCCTGTCCCCTACTCACCCCACACTGCAGGTGGCAATGTCATAAATATGTAAAATATTTTATACATTAAACAAAATCCATAAATACATTACATAAATATAATTTCATTATATTTGATCACAGCATAGAAAAAAAAACTTTGCCTCCAAAGTGCTGTGTGCATTAGCAGCCTGATACTATTCTAACTCAACAGGCCTAGTAGCCCCTTTCCCTAGACATCATATCCACCCATTTGGTCAAGGGCACACAAAAAAACCTTTCCTCCATGATCTACCGCCCTTTCTAGAATAAACAGCCTTCTCCAAGTTATGTACTGCAGAAAGCCAGCCAGCCATTGTTGAAACACAAGAGGGTTAGGATCAGGCCAGACTGAAGCCATGCACAACCTCAGGATAACCAAAGATATAAAAATCAGGTTTTCACCGGTTTCTGCTACTGCCCCTTCAGATACCCCTTATAAAATCAGTGCTGGTGTTAAAGATAATTTGAGTTTATCAAAAAAGAACCTGGAAATATCATTTTTCACAATTGAAAGCTCTCTACATAGAGCAAACATGTCTACAATATTTGCTCCATGTAATGCACAATGCAGGCAGCGCATTCCGTTGCCCTCCCTATTTAGCGATCCTAAAAGGAGTATAAAAGAGAAAAACAGGTCTTATAATACTGTACTTGTAAATTTGCTGACAGTAAAATAGACTGTGAGGATGAAAAAGATTTGAGAAATACTGAATCCGTTGTCCCTATCTTCTCTTGCCACTTCCGGGAATATTTATCTAAGTCATCTTTCATTGACATGTTGAGTAAGCTATAGATTGTTCCTATTGGACATTCCTTTAGCTCCATTAATCTATCAACTAAGTCAATTCTTAAAAAAACAGCTGGACCACCTGCTTTTCATAGTAAAAAATCTTTCACTTGGAGGTATTTGAAGAAGTCCCTCTCTCCGATATTAAACTAATTTTTAAGTTCACTAAATGATAATACCCATACGGGAAAAAGTCCCCCACCCTGCAAAGTCCAGAATTAGTCCAATTGAATACATATTGATTTTAAAAGTCTCTAGTAAATTCATATTTTTCAAAAGGGGCATATAAAAATGAAGTCTGACAATCCTCATCAATCTACGAATAGCAGTCCATACCTTAAAAGCCTGTTGAAGGGTTTTGAAGTGTACTTTCCTGTAATAGCTAAATTCTAGCTGCCGCCATAAACAACCACATACTTCCTACCTATTAGAATTTCACGCTGGGAAGGAACACAGGCTACCATCCTGTCACTAGGCTCATTCCCGTAGCAAGACAACACTGTGTTGCAATGTGGTAGCCCAATAATATAGCTTAAGATTTGGTAAGGCCTACCCTCCTCTTTCTCGTGGTAATGTAAGAAATTTAAGTGATATTTTTGGTCTTCCATAATCCCATATAAACCATGAGAATGTATCTGCTAGTTTCTTAAGCCATTGATTTAAAAACACCAATGGGATAGCCCGAAAAAAATATATAGGATTTTTGGGGAAAACAATCATCTTTACTATATTACATCTACTAATTAGTGATGGGCATTGTTTAGTCTACAGAGATTCTTTTTAGTCTTACCAATAAGGCGGTAGAGATTATCCTTAACTATATTGTCTAAATAAGACGTAATACTGACTCCAAGATAGACTGTGTTTTTAACTACTTGGTTGTCTGGGAACGTAATCTTATCAATATTACTAGCTGAGTCTTATCTTTATTTCAGACACCATCCCAAACGTTATAGCCTCTTCTTCCACCACTTTCAGTGCCACTAAAGGGTCAGGGTCACAAGAGCGATATCGTCGCCATATGCCAACGTCCTCATATCTCAACATTGCACTTGTATCTGTACAATTGCTAAATTATTTTCCAGCCTGCGTATAAATGGGTCAATATATATTGCAAACAACAGCAGGGAACACGGACACCCTTGCCATGTCCCCCGAGAGATCACAAAGATCTTTGATAAATCCCCAGTCACAAGTACCCTGGCCACAGGTTTGTTGTATAAAACTTTAACTGCCTGAATAAAAACATTCCCGATACCCACCCTTTGCATAGCAGCCCACAGGAAATGCTAGGAGACCCTATCAAAAGCTTTCTCTGCATCAAGCACAATCAAAGCCCTATGGTACCCTGCAACCTGAGTCGCATCAAAAAGAGAGATAACTGTCCTCACATGATCTATTGTGCCTCTCCTGGGGACGAACCCATGTTGCCTACTGAAACTATATTATGTATCACTGGAGATAAGCGTGAGGGTAAAATCTTGGAGTATATCTTAAAATCTATGTTTATCAGAGTTATCAGGCATAAGACTTGAGTTACTGTACTGGTTTATTCTTCTTGGGGAATTTCACAATTTTAGCGGATTGCCATGAACTCGAAGGTCTCCCTCCCCTATAAATATGATCAAACAACCTAGTCATACAATCTTTGAATTGCACAGAAAATACTCTATAAAACTCAGTAGAGATACAATAGGTACTTGTTGCCAACACAAGAAGAATACAGCTGTTCTTGCTCCTCTAAAGAGAGTTTATCACAGGGTATTGCCTCCAAGTTCTCTTGTGCCACACTGAGAAACCCATCAATGCTATCTGATGAAGAGACTGATAAAAGGGTCGGACACCAAACCTGTAGCTGGGTCTCTTATTACCCAGACCTTGTTTTGCATATTCTTTTGTCTAGTTCTAATAGCTAGATGATGGACAATCTGCTTGCTACATTCATCGGCTTTTCCCCCCAAACCGTGAGTTTATTTGCGGCTTTCTAAGCCAATATTTCAGCAATTGCTGCCTTAGCTACAGCCACCCTTAATTGGGTCTCTCCGACATCAACCCCTTGTTGAGTGGCTATAACTAATTCTTCCGCCAAGGCCAATGCTATCTGAAGATCCTTTAAAATTTGTTTTCCCTTTCTACCAGGATTCATGGAAAACTGTAGTGTTTCCCCTGTATACCTGTCTTCATGGCTTCCTAGACCACCACTATTGAAGCACTCCCTCAATTTTCCTTCAAAAAGATAGGAGTTCTTTTTATCATATGTGTGCAATATTCTTCATTTACAAGAAGAGCATGTTCGAAACTCCCAAAACTCACTCTTGGTTTAAGCCCTTCTCCCTTTATCTCTACCACTAAGGGATTATGATCTGACAAAATATGAGGGTATCTTTCTATTGCACAATCTTGAATTAAGGAATGTGATACAAAAACATAATTCAACCGGGCATGAGATTGGTACGGCACTGAGTAATAGGTATACCCCTGTTCTGTAGGTCTTTGAATATGCCACAAGTCAGCCAAGCCATGTTCTCAACAGAGACCCCTCAAGGATTGTAACACTTTGGGTTTCCTCCCTGTGCACACCCGGAACCTCCTCCATAGACCAACCCCCCGGCAGATTGATATTAAAATCCCCGCACAATACAAACTGGCTTGGCCTTGAGATGGTTAACATCATATCTCAGCAACAGACAGCAGGCAGTGGCGTTACCACCTTTTCGATCTGCAATACGACAGTGAATCAGGGTGTCCCCCAGGGGTCAGCGATCAGTCCGATCCTTTTCAATCTTTATCTTCGACCCCTGGTAGACCTGATAAAGTCATTCGGCATATCTGTCATCAATTATGCCGATGACACTCAATTGATTTTTTCATTTGAGGGCACAAAGGCAGTATCGAGGGACACTTTCCACTGCTGTATGTCGGCAACAGCAGAGTGGTTGCGAGTCAACTCGCTTCAATTCAATGGATCTAAAACGGAGATTCTTCACTGCTCCCTAGATCGCACCCCTCGTCCGCTCCCGGACGGTTTTTGGCCTATATCCATCTTAGGTACGGTAGAGGCTGCCGAATCGGCCCGTAATCTAGGAGTTCTGTTTGAATCTAACCTGCAGCTTGATGCCTCTGTGAATAGGACCACAGCGACATGTATGGGCTTACTCCGCGCCCTACGTAAGATCTTACCGCTCCTCCCCATAGAGGCTAGGGCAGAGGTAGTGCGCAGTTCTATTCTTAGTCGATTAAATTACTGCAATGCACTACTTCTGGGAGCCCCCAAAACTTTGATCCTAAAGCTGCAGAGGATCCAAAATATGGCGGCCAAACTGGCTCTATCCCGCCCACGCTCCGCTTCCTCTTCCGCTGCATTGGCTGATCTTCATTGGTTACCTGCCCAACAGAGGATTGCCTTTAAGGCTTTATGGCTTGTTTTTAAGGCTCTGCATGGACAGGGACCGATACCGCTCCAAAATCTTTTCTCCTGGTATCACGCTGCCAGACTTCTGAGATCCTCCTCCGCGTTTCTAGTGACGATCCCTAGGATCAATAGAGTGAGGATGGGTGGCCGTGCTTTTAGTTTCACAACCCCTACACTTTGGAACACCCTCCCGCTGACACTGAGGAGTAGACAAGATCTCACTTCTTTTAAAAAGGATCTTAAGACCTTCCTGTTTCCTAGAGCAATGTAAGGTGGTCTATCTGTAGGAATGATGTGGTCTCAGCGCCAGGATACCCTTTGGGTGGCAGATGCGCTTAACAAGCAATAAATACAATACAAAATACAATACAATAGGAAGGGGCCACAATACCAGCTCATTAGCTAGCCAATCAAATAATCTGTGATCATCAGCGATACATCCATATATTGAACATAGAGTACATTCTTCCCCAGTGCATGTCTATCATTCAGAAAAGACCCATCTACCTAGTTGGTCTACCGTGTTTGTTTGAACTGAATATTACCATTTAGTGTGATGATTGTCACACCACATGTGCGGGCACTTTGTGAGGTCTCCCCCCGATCAACCTGAACCCAGGGAATTTAACAAATTCCATTGTGCTCCTTTAATATGGGTCTCGTGCATACATAAAATATCGGCACATAGCATTTGCTACTCTCTGTTTCTTCTTACCATCATTGAGCCCGAAGATATTAACAGTAGCTATTCTCAATCTACCCATTCTAAGTCTGCAAGAAAACCAGAGGCCTATACCCCCTTCATAAAGCCTTCTTATATAGAAGGGAGAAAAATCATAATAACCCAGGCTTTCCATTGAAGTAAAAATCCTGTCTGCCCACCCTTCCTTGCCCTCTGCTCTGGATCACTCCCTCCTCCTCCCAGACTCCACCCTCCCACCTCCAATAACTGAGTAATCAGGTCCCAGTCTGAGTGATGAACACCTGAAAAAAACCACCTATGTCCATCTCCCCCGCCTCGCCAATCTGAAATATTCAGCATTTTAATCAGCCTTTGTTCCCAAAGTTACTACTGCTCCAAAAAAAAGTTCTCATTGCATACCTTACTCAGGCTTGGGTGAGGTGCCCCCCTTCATTGCATAAGACAAGTTTTCTATAATCACATCCGACTCGCCATGGCAACTTCTAAAGCTACTGCTAAAGGAAAATTTTCATCAAACATTCTACTCCAATCATCTCTTAGTGATGGCAGCCAGCCCTCCAGAAATTTCTTTTAAGTAATCCTGAGCCTGAATCTTAGAGATAAAACTACAAGTGTGCCCTTTAAAAACAATCCTTAGGTTGACAGGATTCTGTAGGTAAACTTCAGCCCCATTTTTCTGAAATGGGGCAAAGAGCTGCTGCATTCACCATGTAAGCTCCACAGTATCATGTGCAAAATCAGGTTTGACAAAAAAAGACACCCCATTATAATCTCTCTTGACATTTGGGTGAGCTAAATCATAAACCGTTTGGCATTATAAGAAATTTCCAAAGTACATAAGAATTGCTCGAGGCCTCTAAGGTTCATAAACTAGTCATTTTTTCAACATCAGTGGGAATCGGTGAGCTCATTGGACCTCTAGATCCCAACCCTATTTAGTCAAATTGGGAAATG
This sequence comes from Lissotriton vulgaris, assembly GCF_964263255.1. Classification (NCBI taxonomy): domain Eukaryota; kingdom Metazoa; phylum Chordata; class Amphibia; order Caudata; family Salamandridae; genus Lissotriton; species Lissotriton vulgaris. The sequence continues at coordinate 130,107,926 of NC_141688.1, forward strand.
CGCTTTTCAAAAGGGACACTGTAAAGAATCTTACATTGCCCCCATCCACGCCTTTGGGCACCCCCAGGAATCTTAGATTGTTCGGCCACTGCCTATTTTTTTGATCTGCCAGCTTCAACATGACATCAGCAGGAGTAGCCTCTTGAGTTGAACTCTGGGTTTTCAGTACAGATACTTCATCTTCCAGAATGTCTGTTCATCCTTCACCATAGTAATACTCTTGCGATATTGGAACAGGTTTCATTGATTTTTCTGATGGCTGCCTGCAATTTTATGGAGGCGAGACGAGCCCACTGATTGTTACTCTTAACTTCTTCTTGAAAGTGCTTGATCGACGCAAAAATCGTTTCAAGAGAATGTTCCACGATTTTAGCAGCATTGGGCACACTCGTCGCCACCTTTTTACCACCCTTGGCTACTTCCTGGTTGAGTGGCAGAGTTGTCCCATCTCAGTTCCCCATCCTTCCTCTGTCTGACTCCTCTTGTGGCTTTTTCTCCTTCTTCTTTTTCCCCTTTTGGATAGTGATTTTCTACGTTGAGTCAGGCTTTCCGATTCTACCAGCACACTACTACTGTTCCAATTGAAAGCCGCTTCCCCACTTAAGACTGATATGTTGGCATCAGATATATCAGATTCATCTGTCAAGGAAAATAATTTTTCCATGGCATCTGGGGACATTCAAAGTTTATTTTCTCTCCTTCCCCCTGGATCATTCTGAGACTTGCCCACCAGGGAGCTAGGAGACTTGGGTGCTAGGCTACCTCCTTAGTCTTCTGTCCTACCAGATCCGATTAAGGGAATTACCCCCTGTGCCACCTCCATAGTGGGACCTGTCTCTGCCAATGCACTCTACGCCACTAGACTCTACAAAACTCTAATCTATTGTGCACCACTGAACTTGCACTCTACTCCACTTCACCCTATGCCTCCCTACTCTACACCTCTCCACTCCATGCCAGTGCATTCTACCCCACTCTACTATGCACCACTGCACTCTACATTACTGCACTCTGGGCTACTATGTTTAACTCTGTACCACTGAACTTTAAACCACTGCTCTCTATGTCACTCTACTTTGCACTACTCTGCGCCACGCTAAAGTACTTTACTGTATACCACTGCACTCTTCGCCACTGACCTGTACTCTGCACCACTGTATTCTAGACCACTCTACTGCACTGTATGCTACTGCATACTACGCCAATCTACACCACTGCACTTTATGCCAATCCACTCTAATCTACTCTGCACCAATGCACTCTACTCTGAAAAATCTACTCTATACCACTGCATTTTACGACATTCTTTTCCATTGTGCACCATTCCACGCCACGCCACTGCAATCTACCCTGCACCACTACACGCCATTATATTTTACACCGCTGAACTCCACACCACTTTGCTCTAAACCAATACACTCTATGACACTGCACTCTACGCTAATATACTTTCCAACACTGTGTTGTATGCCATTATATTCTACTCTGCAACACTATACTCTATGCTATTGCACTCTATGCCACTCTACTCTACACCATTTCACTCTACGTCACTTTACTCTGCACCCCTTTATGCCACTGCACTCTAGACCAATACACTCTATGCCTCTGTACCACTACACTCTACAACACTCTACACTGCAACACTGCACCCTCCAACACGGTACCCTATGCCATTCTATACTCCACCACGCTAATCTGCGCAACTGTACTCTACTCTGCACTGCTCTACGCCTATGCACGCTACAACACTACACTCTAATATACTGTGCACCACTGGACTTTATGACACTGCACTCTACCCCACTTTACCCTATGCCTCTTTACTCCACACCACTCTACTCTATGCCAGTGCACTATACCCCACTCTGCTATGAACCACTGCACTCTTCGCCCCTGCACTCTACACCAATCCGCTCTACGCCTTTCTGGTCTGCAACACTGCACTCTACACCACTACTCTATGCCCCTACACTGCACCACTCCACTCTTTGCTACTTCACTATACTTTGAAACAATCTACTCTATGCGAATGCACTTTACAATACTCTACTCCACTCTGTGCCACTCCATTCTATTCTGCTCTACTCCACTCTGCACCACTCTACTTCACTGTGCTCTAAGCCACATCTCTGTCTCTATCCTACTGCACTATACCTTGATCCACTAAATTTCCACTCTACCCTGCACCACTCCACTCTACCCTGCAACATTCCACTCTACGTCACTTCACTCTACTTTGAAACAATCTACTCTACACTACTGCACTCTACGCCACTGCATTGTATCCTGCACTACTCCATGCCACTTCACTCTACCCTGAAACACTGTACTCTACGCCACTGCACTGCGATCATCCTAGACAATGAACTCAACATGATGGCCTAAGTCAAAGTGGTGTGCAACTCCTGCTTCCACATCCTATGCATGCTGCAAAAAATCTTCAAATGGTTGCCTTAGAACACCAGAAGGACCCTCACAGCAGCACTCATCACCAGCCGGCTGGACTACGGTAACCCTCTCTACACCAGAATCTCCAAACAACTCCTTCACAGACTTCATACTATCCAGAACACCGCTGTAAGACTCGTACTCGACATCCCACGCCTCACCCCCATCACACTGAATCTCAGGAAGCTTCACTGGCTCCCCATTCACAAGCAAAGCCAATTCATACTTTTCAAGCACATGTACAAAGCCCTACACGGCAGAGAATCAGAATGCACAGCTGCATTCACTTTCATCAACCAACCAGACACTTACGATCTGCCTCACTTTCACACGCACACATTCTCCGCAGCCCCAAAAGCAAAGCTAGAGGTCGCTCTTTCTCCTATCTCGCACCCAAGACATGGAATGTCCTCTCTCAATACATCAGAGCCTCCTTCTCACTTCTGGAGTTCCGCAAGAAGCTGAAGACCTGTCTCTTGGAATAAGCACCTTGGAGACCACAAACCTACACACCTGCCAAAGCGCCTGGATACCCGCTCGGGTGATCAGTGTGCTATACAAATTAATATAACATAACACTCCATGCCACCTCACTCTACTCCACTCTACGCCACTGCACTCTATGCTGCGCAACTCTACTCTGCACCACCGAACTCTACAACGCTGCCCGCTACACCACTCTGCTCCAAACCACTGCACTCCAGGTTAAAGCACTCAACAACACTTCACTGAGAACCTATGCACTCTACGCCACTGCAGTCTATGCCAACTACTATGCACCACTGCCATTTACACAACTATAATCTACAACACTCTACACCACTGCATGCTATACCACTTGCTTGTTGGAAAGTAGGATCTGCTTCTTATGGTTACTCCCACTTTTTGCTTGATGTGGCACTGTTTTTGACTAGTCTGACTGGGATTCTGCTAATCAGGACCCCCAGTCTATCTGCTTTCGCCTTTAAATTGTCATGTATGTACTTTGGTACATTCCATATTGGATACTAGGGTACCCTTATAAGTCCTAGTATATGGTAGCCATGTACCCAGGGCATAGGTACCCCAGAGGTCTCCCATGGGGTGAAGCATGTATTATGCCACCCATGAGAGGCCATGCAAAATGGAACTACAGGTCTGCTACTGCAACCTGTGTAAGCTGGTGCTTGCATCACTTACTTTAGATACAGGTTCACTATATCTATTGGTCACTACACTTAAAACTTATAAGTCACCCCTATAGCAGGCTTTATCAATCCTGAAGGCAGGGTGCTGGGTTTTAGGTGAGAGGGTGTCCCTGCATAAGCAGAGCCTCTCTGGTGCCTTCGGAGACCATTCTCCAGGGTTATCTGTGACTCAACCGGAAATATGGGTAGAGGTGCATTATAACCTCGCAGTAAATGCTATCTCGAGAACGGCTGCATAGAAACATATCGTGTTTGGTATCAAACACCTTGGCATCATACCTACACACCGGTAACCGTGTGGAGGTATGATTCCACCCTTCTGAAGCGAGTTCCCTGGGGTCCCTGGTCTATCTGGTGCCAGCCTTCTCGACCCAGACAGCACAAAATGGATGCTGGCGACCAGAGACATATTTCTGCCCTCCTGCTGCTGAGCCAAGCTTGAGCAAAGGAAGGCAGCACAATAGGCATTCTGTCATAGGGAGGTGGGAACACCTTGCAGACAGGATTTAGTGTATTGGGGCTGGGTGGGTGCACTCTGAGAGTGCCTGAAAGTCTGAACCTGGGGCACAATTAGTGTCCCTTTGCATAGTCCAGCTCAAACCAGTTCTGGGAGCCATTGGCTCCTGCTTTGGCGCGGAACTGGACAAAGAACATGGAATTAACCTCCCCTCTGTCCTGCCCCTCCCCCTAGGAGGGTCCCCTGAATCTGTCCAACCCTCTCCCGTGGGTACAAAAGGGCTTACCTGGCTGTCAGACTTTAGATTTTACAAGGAAAATATTCTACAAGAAGAAACCACTGACCTTCGACCGTCTGGACACTCTGGATTTTGCTGGACTTTGACTGGGTCCGACTTCATCCCCCTCTCCGTCTAAAGCTTTGTCTGTGCCCTTGCTCCATACAGGCTCCGTGCAGGACCTGTGGTGCACTAAGGACAACTGAATAATCTCCCTTGGGGTGAAGGAGTCACTCCCCTTCATTTGCAGGCACCTCCAGGCAACTGACTGGTCTGCTGGTCGGAGCTCCTTCAGACTCCAAAGATTTCAACAACACAGAAGGTGGGTTACGACGGTCCCTGACCAACGCCCACCAACAGCTCATTAGAAAAATGAGAAAAAAGCAATTGAAGACAGAATCTACACACACGCACACAAAGGCAAAGCACTCTTCAACCAAGGAGTTCACCCAACCCTCCAGCGAGTCGACTGACATCCCTCCCTCACAAGACTTCTGCGACAAACTCAGCACCTTTTTCCACAACAAAATCAAGAGCATCTATGACAACTTTGATGAAGACAACCAATACAATGAACCCTCACCAACCACCCCGACACCCTGAAGCCTGTAATTGACAACTGAACAGCCCTCACCACCAAAGACACACTGAAGACGATGAAGCCAATCCACTCCGGGGTCCCCACAGACCCCTTCCCCCACCACATCTTCAACAGAGCCGTCAACACCATCGCACCCATGCTTCGCCACACCATCAACCGCTCCCTGGTGACCGCCTTTTTCCCTGATGACTGGAAACATGCCGAGGTCAGCCCCCTCCTGAAGAAATCCCCCCTCCTGAAGAAATCCCCCCTCCTGAAGAAACCCTTGGCGGACCCCACCGACCTCAAAAACTACAGACCCATCTCCCTGCTCCCAGCGAAAGTAAGCGAGAAAGCCATCAACAGCCAACTCGCCACATTCATCGAAGAGCACAACATCCTCGAATCCTCCCAATCCGGCTTCAGAAAAAACCACAGTACAGAAACCGCCCTCCTCACTGCAACAGATGACATCCTCACCCTACTGGACAAAGGAGAAACAGTAGCCCTCATCCTCCTCGATCTCTCAGCGGCGTTCGACACAGTCTCTCACCGCACCCTAATACGCAGACTTTACGACACAGGGATCCAGGACAAGGCCCTCAACTGTATCGCTCCTTCCTCTTCGGCAGAATGCAGCTGATAAGACTCTCCCCTTTTCTCTCGGATCCTACACCAACAAGCTGCAAAGTACCCCAGGGGTCCTCCCTCAGCCCTACGCTCTTCAACGACTACATGCCGCCGCTCGCCCCCATCGTCAGAACCTACGGGCTTAACATTGTGTCATACGCAGACGACACCCAACTCATCCTCTCCCTATACAATGAAGCCAACACCACCAGACACAACATTCGAAAAGGCATGGAAGCCGTCGCCAAATGGATGAAAAACAGCTGCCTAGAACTAAACACCAACAAAACAGAAGTACTCATCATGGGCCCAAACCCAGATGCCTGGAACGACACCTAGATGCTCCCCGCCCTTGGAAGCCCGCCCACCCTCACGGACCACACACGCAACCTGGAAATCATTCTGGACTCCGAGCTCAAAATGGACTGCCAGATCAACTACGTCTCCTCCTCCTGCTTCCACACCTTCCACCTCCTACGTAAGACCTTCAAATGGAGCCCACTCAAACACAGAAAGATCGTCACTCATGCCCTGGTTACCAGCAGACTCAACTACGGCAACGCTCTCCATGCCGGAATAAACAAAATCCTCTCCCGCAAGCTACAGAACCTCCAGAACGCAGCCGCGAGACTGGTCCTCAACCTGCCAAGACACTGCCAAATCTCCCAGCACCTATGCACACTCCACTGGCTCCACATCGAGGCTAGAGTCACCTACAAGATGCTTACCCACGCACACAAGGCCCTCCACGACACCAGACCAGCATACCTCAATAGCCGACTCAAATTCTACGCACCCCAAAGGACCCTAAAATCAGCCTAGCTCTTCTACACTGCGATTCCCTGTAGCAGAAAGACCAGATCGGGAGGCTGCTCCTTCTCCTTCCTGGAGGCCAGAGCCTGGAACGCTCTTCTGCTCCACCTCAGAAAGACCTCATAGCTCCCCATCTTCACAAGAAACCTCAATACCTGGCTCTTCCACAGACCCCCTACTTGATGGCCTGGAACCTGCAACCCCACACCTCCAGCGCCTTGAGACCCTTACGGGTGAGTAGTCGCACTTAACAAACCCATGATTTATTGATATATTGAGGTTGATCTGCACTCTCACCAAGTTTGAGGCCAGCATCCCTTGTGGGGACTGCATAACCTGAACCCCTGTGCACCACGTCCATTTGCAGTTGCATATGCTTGTTGGTAATTATCGAGCTTGTGCATTGGACTCCGTGTAGTCCTGAGCCGAATTAGCACCAAAGAACTCCGGCCTCCTCGCACAGAGTGCTCCGTGGGCTGGTACTTTGCAATCTGGCTCGAGTTCCCCTTGTGACTCCTGGTCATTCAGCATGTGGGCCCTCCTGAGGGTCATCTTAAGTTCTGTTGGGCTTTCCTGGTTGCTCCGACGTGCCCTAACTCCTCATTGCTTGATAAGTCCCCTGGGCCTTGCTGGTCCACATCTTAACCTGCTTGACCTTCCAGCGTGGGTTGCTTTTGCCAAGGCTTGTGCACAGAGTGCTCCGTTGGCTGGAACTTTGCAATCTGGCTCGAGTTCCCCTCGTGACTCTTGGTCATTCAGCCTGTGGGTCCTCCTGAGGGCCATCTTGAGTTCTGTTGGGCTTTCCTGGTTGCTCTAGACGTGCCCTAACTCCCCATTTCTTGGTGAGTCCCCTGGACCTTGCTGGTCTACATCTTAACCTGCTTGACCTTCCAGCATGGGTTGCTTTTGCCAAGGCTTGTTGGTGCTCCAGACGGACACCGATCCCTCAATATTTGACATCCTTTGTGGGACAGCTTGCATCTGGCACCTGGTCATCGTCAACGTCTCCTTGTCCTTGTGGCTGCAGAGTCAAGCATCCCTTCTTCGCACCTGAAGCACCCAACATCGGTGGGCATTCGTATACTGAGCCCCTGGTCACTCTGAAGTGACCCAGACTCTGTCCCCTCTGCTTTCAGGTTCCTTCCTTCAAGAATCCAGGCTTGGATTCCATGGACCCTTTTCACCTTCACAACAGCAGTACTTCTTCCCAGCCTTCCATTGAGAACGACGGTGGTTTCCGACACCACTCCAGACCTATGCACCCAACTCCTCTGGGATAGGTAACTCGGGTACTACGGTATCCACGGGTGTGGTGGCTCTCCAACCTCTTAAGTTCCAAAGGGTTTGCTCGACGCCCTCCTAGAAGGGTCCTTAAACTGTAAAATTGCAACCACGACTTCCCTATAGAATTATATGGAGCCCGCGGTCATGTTAGCAGACTGCACCCATCCTCTGTGGGGTCCCTATCTACTCACCTTGGGTGGTTCCTTGAGATCCCAGCGATTCTAGGTGCTCCAGACATTGTCTTGACCTGAATCGTGGTTGTTATATGACTATTTTAGTATATGGTTTGGTCTCCCCCTGGAGCCCACTGTGTATTGTGCTACTTACTGTGAGAAGTTGGCCTGATATATGATGCTCACTAGTTCTAGTGATCACCTTGTATCAGTCCAAATGACCCGTATTGTGATTGGTTGTAAAGTCAACCTTTTAGACCAGCTATCCTAGTAGCGTGGACAAGAGCAGTCTTTAGGCTAAACTCTTTTGGCATGTGAAGCCAGCTGTTTTACCACATATAACCCCTTGAATACCACATGAAAGGACACCACACAGGTTGTTATGAAAATAAACAGATATTTATTAACTAACATACACCTCTGAACTCTTTATGAGGTCAGAGGGCTAAGCACATGATAATACTACGAAAGAAATACGAGTTGGCACACTATTTACACGAGTGCCTTAGGGGCACGTCAAACCATATACTTAATACAATGGAATGCGAGAAAGGAAAGTACTGTAAGGAGATCCAGAGGCTGGAGGATCGCTGGGACTACGCTACAAACTAGGTAAGTAAGGAGCAGGAGGCCCGCGGGACTCACGTGCAGAGTGGAAACTCTCACGCGGAATGCGTACCAACATCTATGGATGCTACAGTTTACAAAGTTACGGATTCCGGACGAACCCGGCTGGATGGAGGGAAAACAACAGTGGACCTGAACACTTGGATAGTGAACACTGACTTCAGCACCTAGAAGCTTTAGTTACCTAACCCACAGGCTGCGGGTGCATAGGGCTGAAGTGGTGTCGGGTTTGCTGCGTTGATCCCGGTGATGCCTGAAACAAGAGGTTGCTGGCAGGCAGCCAGATGGAGGAGTCCGGTGGTTCCAAGGATGGAACTAAGAAGGAGAAGTCCTGAAAGGGAAGGGGACAGAGTCTCGGTCACTAGCCAGTGACGGTGCTGGAACCAGGAGGGAACCAGATGCTGTCGCTCGTTCAGGTGGAAGAAGGGTCGCTTCTCTCTGTAGCTGCGCGGACCAGGAGCTGTTCTTCACGACCAGGCTGGAGGCACAAGCTGTCCCATGTAGTCTGCTGCTGATGGCAGTGTTGGATCATCGATCTGGTCAACAGGCCTTGGCAAATGCAAGCCACGCGGTGGAACAAAGATGGCATCTGGTGCAAACTAGGAGGGTCCGAGGTGCTTCTCTTTCACAGGGAAGCAAGGGCCAGTCTAGGGGACCAGACCAGCAGTGGTGAAATCTTCGGATCGTCGTCTCAGAGGTCACTAGCCAGCCGGCAAGTGACCAGACAACAGGACAAGCAGCAACCAGGCAAAAGGGCCCCACGCAGATCACGTGGATGCTGGGGGGCTGGTCTTTGGTGCAGGATCTGCGTTGGTGTAGGGCTTCTCAGACCCTGGTGCACTCACTCGAGGATCCCTCGGCGGTCGTGCTGGAAGCGCTGTGCATGTTTTGTCAAGCTGGCAGTCTCCAAGTTGCTTGTCGCACCCACGGGTCCCAGCTGTGCTGTGGATGTAGGTTGAGGTCAGAGGAGTCTGGAGGTCCGGATCTCGTTGAGCTGGGTCGTCTGGTTCCGGGATGGAGGGACTTGCAGCAAACTGCACAGGAGCTTGATGGTGCCCGCAAAGCAGGATGGTCACTCCCTGACCATAGGGGAGATTCTTCAGTCTTCTGATGTTCAGGAGGTAGAAGGTCAAGAGTTCTTCGTGGAAGTTGTCAAGATTAATCTAAAGGGGAATGGGACCAGCTCCTACCTTTATTCAGCTAAAGGGGGCTGCACTACGACTAGGTCCCTCCTCTGGGTGGGACCAGGAAGGGGGGTGGTTACACCCCCTTCCCTTTGTCCGGTCTTGCGCCAGCTCTGGGGCTGGAGTGCCCCAGGAACTGGTTCTGACCGGTGTATGCACAGGACACCTGGTGTGCCCCAGGCATGTCTCATTCCTTTCAGTCCTGTCCTACCTAATACACAAAATCCTGTCTGGGGTGGTGCTAGCACCTCCCAAGGCAGGAAACCCTTTGTCCGAGCCTCCCTCGCTGGAAGGACTCCCAGCAGCAGGAGGTCAGACTTGTGTCTGTGGTGGCAGCATCCATTTTGTGATGCTGAGGCTCGAGTTAACTTTAACCGGGGTTCACAGTTACATACATGCTGTGTCCCTCTAGAAGGGTGGGATGCTACCCCCGTCGCCAGAATTGGCGAGGGATAGTATTCCAATTCGTATGACACCTTACTCGACATGTTTTGATAATGCTATACCAAAGTTAGCATTTGACCGCGAGGTTCATAATGCACTTAAGAGTATATGGTATAGCGTTATCATGGAACAGCTATTAGGACTTGGTTCCGCCAGCTGCAAACGGGCTTAGCTCATGCCAGAGCACCATCTCACATAATTCCAAGCACTCTGCCTTCAGGATTGATAAGGCCTGCCATAGGAGTGACTGATAGGAATATATGTGTCCATTTTAGGGTTAGATATAGGGATACTATATCTAAAGCAAAGGGTGATTACACCACCTTGCCCCAGCTGTCGTGCAGCCAGTTGTGCCTGTTTAGATGGCCAGCCAGGGGTGGCATAATACATGCTTCAGCCCCTGGTAGGCCCTGGGTACACCTCTGCCCTGGATACCTAAGGTATGCTGTACAGGGACTGATAAGGTGGCCCAGTACCAATTGGTAAATGCACCTAAGGTACATGGTTGTCAATTTAGAGAGAGAACAGTTAGGTTGTGGGTGCCGCCCACAGCCAGGGAAAGTCGTAAACCAGTGAAGCAAAAAGCAAAAATCGGGGGGGGACCATAGGATTGCAGACCCTACTCTCCTACACTGACAACTGTTCTATCGATCTCGTATTGCGTGATTTGTTTTCTATCCTCGTGTAGAGGATAGTAGAGCGTTATAATAATAAATACATATTTTTATGTAACTACTGTGTGGTTCTTCTTTCATTTGATTAATTCAGGAGGAAATATTCTAGTAAAACAAGCTAATTTGCATTCCTTCAAGATTAAGCCTGAAGGCTGCTCTCCAGAGCAACCACTAGGATAGCTTTCTAAAGGTTATCTTTGACCTCATGCATCATAAGGGTCGTTTGGACTGGTGCAAGGTGCCCACTTTAATTAGTGCGGTACAAAAGGGGGTTAATTAGTGGACATCATATACCAGGCCAACTTCTCACACCACTCTACTCTGAACCACTGTACTCTTCACCACTCTACATTGCGCCACCCTACAAATTGTTTAACAACCAAATGCTGCCATAAGCAACTGAAAGAAGACTAATCAACTTTTGAGAAGTGCCGGTACCCTTAGAAATGCCCGATGGGGCGAAATAACGTTGGCGGGCTACTCGTCATACTCTAGAGGGGTGGCCATTCTCATATGCAGGGGGCTACAGTGGAAAACACACCAGACAATTGTAGATCGGGAGGGTAGATTTGTTCTCCTCCAGGGCACGCTATATGACACCCCTACATTGATAGTTAATGTATATGGCCCGAACACAGACAGCCCGGACTTCTTCCAGCAACTCTGTCACAGGATACAGACATTGGGGCCAATGGCGATCCTTTGGGGTGGAGATTTCAATGTAGTTTTGTCCCCCACACTAGATAGGAAAGGAATATCCCGAGATATTCATCCCAGAGCCACACAGACACTAACAGATACTCTACAAGACCTCCATCTGATAGATTCATGGAGAGCACTGCATCCCGCAGTGAGGGAAGGCACATGCGTCACACACCACAGAAGATCTTGATCGAGACTAGACTACTGGCTGGTGTCGAAAGATATTCATACTTGGGTGACTGATGCAGCACATTACCCGCGCACATTCTCCGACCATGCACCTACAGTTCTGACATTGCGCATCCCTGAGCCTTACATACAGCCATTTGCCTGGAGATTTCCGTCGGGCGCACTACTAGATCAGGTATTCAGAGTGAGTTTAAGGGAAAAAATAGAAGACTACTTTATGCTAAATGAGGGCTCAGTAGACTCACCTGGGACGCTCTGGGAAGCCTTCAAAGTGGTTATCAGAGGAAATTGCATAGCGCTAAAAACTGGAGTGTTAAGGGATATCCGGCACACACTGGGGCGGCTGGAAAAAGATATCGGGGACTTGGAGAGAGACTTTCAGACTAACCCATCACCTGCCACTACCGCAAAGATTAGGTCCAAACTGACAGAATTTCAAGAAGAGGCAGAGAGGGAAACGAATTATATGTATAAATACGCGCAGGTGAGACGATACGGTGAGAGTGATAGGGCGGGAAAGACGTTAGCGGGCCTGTTGCGTACTTCGAGGGTTGCGGACTACATCACGGAACTAAAGACAGCTGACGGGGAGGTGGCGAGAACGCCTCGGGATATCTTGTCTACTATGTCCCGATACTATCAGTGCTTATACTCATCCAGTACATGCCCATCAGAGATAGAAATAACAGACTACTTGGACACGGTGGCTCTTGTGTGGTTCAATGATGGGACCCGTGTATATATGAATATGCCGATCACTGTTGAAGACATACGTAAAGTCATTAGTAGTATGCCGCCTGATAAAGCCTCTGGGGCGGATGGTTTGACAGCTGCATTTTATAAAGAATACGTTGATTTATTGGCCCCTCGCTTGTTACATGTGTACCTGGAAGCAATGGACACGGGCATACTACCCCCACCCTAAGAGAAGCTACGATTATAGTGCTGCTAAAACCCGACAAAGATCCTACTTCCCCTGATTCTTATAGACCTTTGTCACTAATAAATCTTGATGCCAAAATATATGCAAAGCTCCTGGCGAACAGATTGCAGCCAATGCTCCTGCATATAGCGCTACCGGACCAGTCCGGATTTATACCAGGGAGGTCGACGTCACATAATCTGCGCACGTTGTTTGGAGTCTTGCATTATTTAACTCCCCATGTACAGGCAGTGGCGGCGTGAGTGGACTCAACCAAGGCCTTTGATTCACTGGAATGGGAATTCCTATTCATATTGTTGGCTAGTATGGGACTTAGCCCTGCCTTCATTCAACAAATTCAAATTTTATACTCAAACCTAGTGGCAAGGGTACGAGTAAATGGACAGGTGTCGGACTCCTTTGCTATCACCCGTGGCACAAGGCAGGGCTGTCCTCTGTCGCCGTTGCTCTTTGCCTTCGCAAACCGAGCCTCTGGCAGTGAGGCTCCGCCAGCACCACACGCACAGGAGCATAGGATTCACATCAAGGGGTCTATTAATCTCAATGTACGCAGACGACATGACTATTTATATGATTAACCCCAAAGATAACTTTAATGTTATAATGAGAGAATTGATCAGTTAAGGGGGTCTCACTGGGATCCAAATCGACTGGACAAAATCCACCATACTAGCACTCACGGTTGAGACAGACCCATGCACGACAGATTACCCCATTCAGTGGGTGGAGTCGGAGAAACGATACCTGGGTATAAATATAAGCAGATCTACGCAGGACTTATGGATGGCCAACTATGGGAGGGTTATGGACTGGATCGACACTAAGATACAGAGATGGAAACAACTCCCCCTTTCAATGCTGGGACGCATAGCAATCACGAAAATGGTACTGCTTCCTAAACTACTATACCTATTTGTCAATATACCAATGCCGCTTACTGTACATTTCTTCAGACGACTTAGGACGGCCGTACTCAAATTAGTGTGGGCAGGTAGACAGCCACGTGTCTCCTGGAATTTGTTGATGCTCCCCTTTGAACAAGGCGGGTTGGGCTCCCCTGACTTTGAACTTTACGCATATAGTGCGCAGGCGCAGTTCCTACACTTTTGGCAGCACCCAACGCCGTTCCAACCGCATGTAGCAATAGAGATAGATAGAGCTGCACCGATTCCCATACAGGCGGCAGTGTACCAGACCTATAAACGACCCCATCAAGAAGTAGACACGGTTGAGGCAACGAAATGAGCATGGCGAGGTATAGCAAAAAGAGCAGGAGTAAAACAATTGTATGCTCCATCCATGCCTATAGGAGGCAACCCACTACTGACCCCACTGACAGATAAGGCTACTACTTTGCGGGCAGAAGCGTATGGGCTGGTAACGGGTAGTGTTCAAGTTTTCAAGTTTAATGTTTATTGTTTGATTAATTAAAATCATCACAATACCCCCCTACATAAAAAGAATAGGTTTCATCTTCTCAAACAGCTAGAGGTGTCATATATACAAAGTGCAACTGTGCTCTGACTCCCATACATTTGAAATGTGTAAAAAATCTGTTATTTTAAAATCATTCTAAAACTATGTTTAGATCAAATTTCAGCAAAAAGTTAAGATTGTGTAGCAACCACTTTAAAAGAATAGGAATTTGTTACATACAATTAAGATTAAAAAACGTCCACTTGCAAAATGCAGCTGTTGACTAGTCTCATAAACTTGACTCCTCGGCAAGACAAAATGCACGACGAACCCTCCAGCCACCTTATCACTGCTTGTCTGCTAGTGCGAATGTTCATGTTTATTAAGATCGACTTTAGGTATTGTCTCCTTTGGGTTAACATGACTGGGCATGCGCACAGAAAATGGGCCAGGGTTTCCTTTTGGAATCCGCATAAGCGACAACGTTCTGAGTTAAAAACTGTCAACCAAGAGGGAGATAAATCCTTGGAGACATGCACCCCCATCCTGAACTTTAGGAAGCACATCTTCAAAAAAGAACTAAAGTTGGCAGATAAGTAGGTTTGTGGCTTCGAAGACTTGTATGAGTTCATAACTGTCCATCCATGCCATCTCTTTGTGAGTGCAAGTTTATCTTCCAATAAAGATTTCTTTTTACTTGCGACATTGACAGTTTTGTTAAAGGACGCTCGGTTCATCTTGTTGTCCCATGCTGATTGGAGTTCTAAAGTGACCAAAGATGTACTCAGGTAGCTCCCCCAAGAGTTTGTTCTGTGACCTTACTACATCCCAGCAAAGTCTATTTAGAGTGTCCACTTAGGATGACCGGAGGGTATGACAGAATTTGATAAAGTTGCACATTTCCCTGTATTTGAGGTCCTGAAGCCCGAATTCCAGTCTTACCTGGGCGGGTGAGGCGCATTTTGGCAAATCAAAAACTGCTTTATACATTTTTGACTGCAATTCGTTCTGGAAATGCGAATCTTTGCCACGCCAAGAGATAAGACCGTATGACTAGCTTGGTTGTATTTGAGCAGCCATAACTTTTAACAAATGAGAATGGTTAGGGCAGTCCAGTTTTCTACGAAGGGATCTATAGGCATAGATCAGGGACTGGGTCTTTGCTTTGAGGGACATTTTGTGTTCCTTGGGACTTGTGCCCTGCCCGATAATTACACCCAAATATTTATATGGACTTATTTCTTCCACGTGGGTCCCCTTAACCCTCCATTTGTACTTTAATTTCCTACAGTCAGCTAGACGAACAATTTTTGTTTTCTCTTTGTTTATCTCTAGCTGATTCGAATCCAGGTACGATGCCAGGTTGTTTATTGATCTTTGTAGTCCCACTGGGGTTTGGCTTAGCAGTACTATATCGTCTGCATATTGGAGGATTGCGACTGGCTTGTTGGCCAGTTTTGGGGGGTGACAATCAGGGTTTTCAAAGTATCGGGCAATGTCCGATAAATACAGATTAAAAAGACTTGGGGCCAAGACACAGCCTTGCTTCAGGCCACTTTGTGTTGGGATGCTTCCAGTGGTGCTTGACCCGTTTCCCAGCTTGACTCTTGTCCAGGTGTCAGTGTGCAAAGTTACAATGGCAGTGAGGAGTGCATTTGGTATGCCCCAACTTTTAAGTTTGCTCCATAAATGGTTCCTGCTCACTCTGTCAAATGCTGATTTGATATCCACGAAACAGGCTAGGAGGTGGACTTTTCTTCTTTGCGCCTGTTCCGTCAGGAGGGCTAGGGCTGCAAGGTTCGATTGAGTGCCCATGCCTTGCCTGAATCCTGTTTGGAAGTTGGGGATGATGTTTTGTTCCTCCATCCAACGTTGCAGAAGGTCCAATAGGCACGAGGCGTATAGTTTGGCTTCCACGTCAATCAAGGAGATTAATCTAGAATTCCCTGGCTTACCGTGGTCTCCCTTTTTATATATGGGGTGAATGACAGACCCCCTCCAGGAAGCTGGGATATTAGAATTTTCATAAATCTCGTTGAAGATTGATGTTAGGATTTCAGACCACAGGTCTGGGTTATTCCTAAAGATTGCGTTTGGAATACCGTTTGGCCCAGCCGCTCCTTTCGGACTTTAATTTCTTTATGAGAATTTTTAGTTCTTTCTCATTTGTCAGAGGAGTTTGCTCTTCAAAAGAGGACTTTAGATGGGGTAAATTGGCTGTTGTTATTGCATGACTCGGTCCAGCTTGTGCCTCCTTTTGGTCATGATGTTGCCCCAGGGGTTATTGTTCTGGGTCCCTCCTAGATTGGTTAAACAAGGTCTTTACATGGTCTGTCCAGATTTCAGCACCTATACCAGCCTGTTGCTGGAGTGTTGGACCCGTTGTTAACCTGTTAATAATCCCCCAGAAATCGCTGGTATTGGTTTTTTTACTAGCTATTAGTAGTTGCTGCCAGATTGATTCTTTGTACTCTGATTTTGCTTTCCCCAACTTCTTTCTGTATACACACCTTAGTGTCTGCAGCTTTGTTTTTTCTTGTTTTATGTCCTTTTCTCCTACTTGTGATAGGTGTCGCACTTCTCTCGCGATCTCTCTTTTGCGCGTTTTGAGATCGTAGTTGAACCATGGATCCCTTTTGACTGTATTTAAGGTTCTCTGTGACTTGGTAACCGGGAAGGTTTGAAGTAAAAACTCAACCGTTTGCTCCCAAGAGCTTACATGAGCACCTTCTTGAACTAGGCCTTGGGTTTCAATAAAGGCCTTTACTTTGTTCTCAATAAGTCCAGGAGCCTCTCCTCGCCATTTAACTTTGCGCAGGTTTAACGTTTCTGAATGCTGCGTAATGGCGTTGTTCTTCTGGGCAAAGTTTGTTTTATTCTTCAAATTCAATATTAACGGCAGGTGATCACTTTCAGCTCGCGTAATTATTCTGAAACTATTTATTTCTGAGAGCTGCTTAGTACTCGTTATAATAAAATCAATTGTCGAAGCAACTTTTCCACTCAGGGATGTTGCCACTGGAAGCGAGTCCCTCAGGGATTTACCGTTCATAATTGTTAAGTCGAGTGTTGCTAGTTTGCGGACAAAGTTCAGCGCACCATTCGATATTTTATGGTTTCTTCCCCGATTGGTCGCTAAAAGATTGGTGTTAAAATCGCCGGCGATCACCAGTTCAGCATTTGTGTGGCCTTTCTGCAATACTTTTAGCAGTTTTATAAGAGTTGTGTATTTATCATTTTGCTTCTTTCTCTCTGGGTGGATATAAACATTTATTAGGAGGAGAGTTTTGGTTTGTTCCTTGCCGGTTACCTTGGTCACTTGGATCCAGTTTGCCCCTGTGTCAATTTCTTCAGTTTTCCAATTCAGTTTTTGAGTTAAGAAGGTTGATAAACCCCCTTTCGGATGGCCGTGATTTGAGTGTCTTTCTGCCAGGCAATGATGTTCAATGAAACCAGGTATTGAGGTTGCCCCCGTGTTCCATGTTTCCTGAAGCATAATTATTTGGTGTTGGTTTAAAAAGGGTACTGTATCTTGGCCCATGTCCCTAAAGCCGTGCACATTCCATGAACAGAGCGAGATGTTAGTTGATTCCTTGTGTTCCTTTGCTGGTTCCGATGTTTGTATTCCTTTGTTAGGAATACTTGTCGTTCAAAGTTTTTGCAATCCAGGCCCAATTCTTGAGTTCCTGGGGACTTCCCCTAGTTGTACCCAGGCTGTCGCTTTTGGAGGGCATATTGTTTCGCGCCGATGTCGTTGGTGAGTTGGAACGTGCTCCGCGTAAGCATGTGTGCTGATATCTTCGTGGGCTTTGCTCTTCATTTAGATTGTTTAAGAAGGGGTACGGGTACCTTGGGCGTTGCACTGTCTGAAGCCTGATTCCCCATGTCTCAAATCTTCCCCTCATGGCTACAATGTTATCCACCAGGTCCTTAGACGCCCACGTTGTCAGGGACTCCTCTACCCCCCTTCTGGGTGTTTCCTTGAATTCCACTGAAATTAAATCACGTGAACAGATTCCTTTTAGTTCAGGGATTTCATGGAAAAGTCTCAGGAGGTTTCCCCTATTGAGCGTGTCCTGGGTGCCTTTTGATCAGTATTCTGGGATAAAAGACAGCTTCATTTCACAACAGTCTTTTACTTCTTGCTTTTCAGAAGACTGTGGAGCGCTACCTGTTCCTCTCCCTGGCTCTTTGAGGATTTGCAGGGGTTCTTCACTCCCTCCTCATTCGTGCTCTGCGGGGTTTTTAATTTTTACCTCTAGCCTAGCCATTGGGGGGCCCGAATGTTTTTGGGTCGACGTCTTTGTTTGTGGGTCCTCTTGCTCATGGGCTAAGAGCTTGCAGTGGCGATCCTTCCCCCTTAGTGTTATAGCAATTGGTTTCAGGGGGCTTTGAGGGATAGTTGACAATGTTCCCTCTAACCTGTTTTGCTTAGGTTCTGCAACGTTGGGTCCCTCTTGCGTCTCTTGTACTTGCTGTGTTAATTGTTGGCTATTTTGTGCTTCGTCACCCCTCAAGCTGCTTGGTCCCGGCAGTTGCTGGTTTACCCTATGTGCTACTTCTTCCAATTCGTTTTCGCGTAGTTTTATTTTCTTCTCTTGCTGCACCACCCGGGTATCTTTACCAGACGCTTTATCCTCACGTACTGGGCTTCTGACTCCTTGTTTGTTTTGAGACTCAGAAAATGCTTTTATCATTTGCCTAAGGTCTTGACTGTCTGCGGAGGACTGTGAAGAGTGTGCTTGATTTCTTTCTGCACTTCCTGCCTCATGTGGGGGTCGAGGTATTACTTTCGTTTCCGTGTTTGGTTTTGCTGTAAAGAGTGGAAATAATTTGACCGGGCTGGGTTTTGTTGTTTATTGTATTTTAGCCTGGCCTTCCTTGCGCGCTTTCTTTCCCGTTTTGTGATTTTAACTTCCGCCTTTGTTATTTGCAGTGGTGACGTTGTTTGTTCTTCGCATTGGATTGGATTTATCTCAAAATCCGAATTTATTTGAACATCGTTTTTGTTTTTTGCTTCCTCATTGTTGACTATGTTTAGATGAAAGGTTTGCTCTTGCGCGGTTGGTTTTTGAAATGTTCCTTGGCACTGGTGTGTTAATGACAGTTTGGCTGCCCCTAAAACATCTTTCAAGATTTCCGGTAATGTAGCCAGTTTCTCTATTATCGGGCTACAATGGCAAATGGCTTGTTGCTTCTTTGTGTCGCTCTGCCTTTCTAGATTGTTTTTTTATTAAAAACACTGTTATTGCGTCCAGTTTTTTATTTATTCCGGCAATATGAGTGGCCATCAAATTTATTAGGTCAATTTGGACTTCCATTTTATCAGATTGGAAATTTAGTACCTTTATGGATTGTTCCAAAGTTTGAATCAAATTGTCAGCCCATTTCGTATTGTGGTGATCATCGTTGTGTTGTATCAGTGCTGATGAGCTGGGTCTTGATCCATTTCCGGAGGAGATTGTTATTGGTGAGGACAGGATGTGTTGTTTCTTTATTATGGGGCTGTGGCCATCCTCCTGTGGTTCTGTTATGTTGACGTCCTGAATTCTTTGAGGATTCAGAGGAGTTGATGCGACCAGGATGGCTCTTCTTTGTGTGATTGTATTCTTTGGGCTCGGGGTACGTTGCTCCCTGTCCAGTCCAATCCCTTCTAGAGACTCCAAGACTTCAATTAGATTCGCCTCGCTTATGTTGGAGATCGATTTGCTGATCCGCAATTCCTTTGTAGCTAGGCTTGCAGCTGATTTTATTAGATCTATTTTTTCCTCCTTTGACCATTTTGTATTAACACGACATTGTTCCTTATTTCCTCGGAGGATTTCGCCAGCGTTTCGATTTACTATAAGTGAAGAGTCATTTTGTTCCAGTATTTGGCCTTCGGTAAAGGAGAGGGGTTTTTCACACTCTCTGCTTGTCCCCATAAGAGCCTCTAGGACCTCTAGGGCCTCTAGATCCGAGGATTTCGCGGTGTCTCCGATGTTAATTGTATTTGGTTTTGCTGTGGTTTCTTTTTGAGCGTCAGTTACATCTCCATGTTTCTTTTTCGGAGTTAGTCCCGTCCTTTCAATTGCTGCCTGGTGCACCTGGGCAATTACTGGTACTAATTTTGTGCCATCAGTGTGTGCCAGCACAATCTCTGGAAGTTGTTCTTGTGGTGGTACGCTGTCTAACATAATCGTAGTAGCTCTTAGGGATGGTTGTATTTTGGCCGGTTGCATTGGGGTTGGCAGTAGCACAGATTCTCGTTGGGGGGCATATATAGCCGCCACGGGGTCTTTTAAAAAGAAAAACTTTTGTATGACTGTTTGGTGGGTCGGTCTAGCGTTTGACTTTGTTGGTGGGGTTGGGACTGGAACCAGCCTGCCCCTGTGACCCACTTCGTTTTCCCCGATGTTGGTTTGTGAGACCTCCTCCTCTTGTTCTTTTAGTTTTGTTTTTTTGTTTTTGTTTCCTTGTTTCCTTCGTGGTCTTGCTATGGCCTCCTGGCGGACAGTGCCTGATCGCATCTGTGCAGGATCCCGGCGCTAAAATAGGTAGAGCGATTGGGGGGCAGGAAGCAAGCGAGGAAGGATGGTAGCGAAGAGGTTGGGTAGTGGATTAGGCTGCTGGAAAGGCTCACCTCAGCTGCCTGCACCCGCACACACCAGTGGCTCGTGGCTCTCTGCTCTCGTGAAGTGCCGCTTCTCCTCTGCTCCTCCTCTGCTCCTCCAATCAGCCTTGCACCGGTCTCCTGTACTCCTCCTCTGATGCTCCTTCCAGTGCTCCGCTCACACGCTCCGCTCAGCCGGTATCTTCTCCCGTGTAGCAGTACCACTAGTAGCCTGTAGACAGTGACTTGTAGTCCTCTGTCCTCTCTTTCTAGATTAGGGGAGTGTGCTGACGCCGACGCAGACCTTGGGCCGGGGGTCAGGTCGGGGGCAAATCCAGGGATAAGGCCGGGGGTAAGGCCTGCGGTTTTCACCTACACCTGTGGAATTTTGCAACTTTTGTCGGATTTTTTAACTTTTTTAATTTATTTATTTATATTGTGCAGGCTTTGTCGGCGTTCGCTCAGTACAGCCGCGCTGTACGGCTCCACAACCGCTCCTCAGCAGCTCCTCCTCCTTCCTGCACCTGAATCCCAAGATCAGGTAGTCTTCACACGGCCCACCTCACCGCTCGCGGCATAGCTGCTCCCTCCTCACGGCTCCTCTCAGGTGCGGCTCGCTCCGCTGTCTCCTCGCGGCCAAACTGTGCCTTCAGGAGGGGGGGGGGGGGGGAGCAGGAGAAGGAATAAAGATGCCAAATGTGTCAGCCGAGAACCCCCCGGTTCGTGGCTCCGCAGTACCCCTAGTTGGCTTCTGCTGCTGAGGCGAGACGCTCGCGGGGGAGCAGGCGCGGCTCCAGCCGCTGCGGGGGCACAGGCGCGGCTCCGGCTGCTGCGGGGGCACAGGCGCGGCTCTGCTTTGGGGTGTCTTTCGCTTCTCGCTTCTCCAAAGAGCCCCTCACACCGCAGAGAGTCCTCGCAGCTTCCGATAGCCCCGCTCCCACTTCCACACGGCAGCAAGAACCGGGAGCAGGGAAACCACACCAGCAACCTCTAGTGACCTAACGGGTAGTGATCTATACCCAGAAGCTACATTCCTTACACTGCAGCGCATATGCAAAGAACAAACACCTTCAGTATCAGACACACTATTATTTTTTCAGCTTCGGGCTGTCTGCAAAGCATGGTACGCTGAATACCCCCAGGAACCACAGACTCTCCCAGCGCTAAAAAATATCCGATCTAATCCCTCTTCCAAGAAACTGATTACAAGCATATACAGTACTATGCAAAAGACGTCCCCCATAACGTCATACACCTCAAGGGTAGACTGGGAATATGACATTTCAACACCAATCACGGAGCAACAATGGGTGTATTGCTGCTCGCAGCTGGAACACTTATCCCGAACTCCAGGCTTTGGCTAATATATTTCAACTTTCTACATAGGGGTACCGCACGCCTGTACAGTTACATCGCATGGGCCTCTACGCCAACATGAAATGCTGGCGATGTGGACACCAGGATACAACATTCATACACTTGGCATGGTCATGTAGGCTGATAGCCCGATTTTGGGTAGAAGTGGTCAGGCATATTGGAGACATTACCCCCTCATGGGTCCTCCCCGTCCCAGTCCTAACAACGTGAGGCAGTCCTGCCTCCACCCAGCCAATCACAACGCCAGTATTCAAAAGTTACATAAGCCCCTCCCACCTACCGCCATGCCTGTTTTTTTTCTGCTCCGACGGCTGTCGGAACGCTGGTGCTCCCGGTTCCTGTTTCTGTTTCTGGCTTTCTTCAGGACGGTGCCGTGAGTGTTTCATTTGCAGTTTTATGCTTCTGCGCTATTTTACTGTGTGAATTTCACAGGAGTATTTCATTTGCAGTTTTTTACTTCTGCATTGTTTCCTGTGGGTTTTTCTCTCTGTGCGGCTGCTCCGGTCCCCCGGTCTGCTGCGCTCCTGTTCTGGGGTCAGGGACTCTCCCCGTTCATGTGCTGGGCTGGGGCGGGGAGTTTTCGTGCTGTCCTGGCCCCGGGTCGTTCCGGCGCTGTGGTTCTAGTGCAGCGTCCGGCCCCCACGGTCATGGTCTTTTGACCTGGGGCTGTGGGTGGAGACTACAGGGCTGCCCATTGTAATTTTTACCGGTCTCACATTGTGTGATTTGGTGATTGGGGGCAGTGTTGCTTGGAGGTTGCTGGGCACTTCCTTTGTTGTGTGGCGAGTTCCTGTTTGGTTCGATTGCTCGGGTTCACTCACCATGTGTGAAGGGTCGTCTTCACCTGTGCCTGCCTGGCTGTTTCCATGCGGCATAGTTTCCAGGTTCTGCAGGTGGATGAGATTTTGCAGATTCTGGGGCTGCGCTGAATACTGTGAAGGGCTACTGGTGGTCACGAGATCTTCCTGCCTATGCTGTCCAATTACCTGGGTTGATATAGTTTCGATCTGTGCTTTTCCACAGTTGTTGGTGTTGGCTGTCCTTATGCGCTGCCAGGGCCTACTTTGCGTTGTCCTGAGGATAGGTCTTTATTAGGCCGCACAGTTTGTTTACTCTGTGGTGGTTGACCTTTTCCTTCCATGTTGTCCTGTTGGATATCCTGTCTGATGCATGGCTTGCGGCAGATACGCAGGGTTTTCCTCGTTTTCTGGGATGGTGGTTTCGCCTGGCGGACTTTGTCTCTCTTTTCTGCATTTCCATGTGTTGCTTCTTCTTTTGGGGTGCGTGCTGGCTCTTGTTCTTCACTTTTCCTTCTCATGGGTTGTGTGGAGTTTGGCTGTTTGCGGGCCTTCCTTCCTGTCTTGGCTTGATGGGTTGAGTCTTCTCCTCGGCTGACCTGGTCCTGGCGTCTTGGTCCACTGTCTGTTTTTCTGTGGCTCCTTGGCTTTTTGGCTCCCTCTACTGACAGTCTGTGTGGTGGTGCTCTGTCTTCCTCTCGGCCCTTTCGTGGTCGGGGGTGGGGGAGGCTGTGTTCCGTTTGGTTCCCGGCCTCTGTTGCGCCTACGGCTGCCCCTGGGTGTTGGTCGTCCAGGGTTTTGGGTATTGTTGTGCCCTGGGAGGGGGGTCTCTGTGACCTGGTGGTTGCAGTTACGTCTCTTTTTCTTTGGGTCTGTGTCCCACTCCTGGTGTTCATCTGGCAGTAGGTTCCCTGTCTCCGTTGCTGTTTTTGTTACGGTTTTGGGGGCTCGGATCCGTTGTTCCTGGCTTGTTGGTCCGGTCTGCTTTCCGACTGGTGGGTCCTGTCGGGCTTCGCTCTTGGTTTCCGGATTCCTTTCCGGGCTGTCCCCCTTTTTGGGCTGTTTTCACAGTTGCTCCGTTGTCCTTTGACCCGTGTTGCATTTACTTCTTCTTTGGGCGTCGGTCTCTTTTTGTCTCTGGGCGCTGTTGTGCTGGTTCCGGTGGCGGAGCGGGCCAAGGTTCCTCTTCCTCTTTGCTCTTGGTCCTGGCGCCCGTTGGTTCCTTTCTGCACGGTTCTGTGTCCCGGGGCTTTATACCATTTGGTGCCGCTGGTCGGTTGTTCCCCTTGCGGTCTGTCATTCCCCTCTTCCTGGTGTATTTTTTTTGGGTTTCCCTGGATTTGGGTGTTGTCTGTTTTTCACGTTCCATCCGTCTGGCTGGTCCGTGGTTCCTGCGGTTTGCTGTGGATGGGTTCCTTTCTCTGGTTCGGAAGTTGCCTTTCGGCCTCTCTCCTGTTCCCCTGGTTTTTTCCGCGGTGCTGGCTCCTGCTGTGCAGGTTTTTTGCTGGTTGGCGGTTCCGCTTTGCTTGCACCTGTTGTTCTTTGTACTGCAGGGTCAGGTCTGGTCCATACCTGGGTGGGTGACCGCCTGGGGAGTGCTGTTGGCTTTTCCCTATGTGGCTTTTGTCCGGTTTCTGCTTCCACCCTCCTTGTGACTGTTCTGGCGATGGTGGCGTTGTGGCCTTGCTACGGTTCCTGGGGTTCGTTGTGGTTCTGGCCATTTTTCTTCTGGTTCCTGTTTGGGGCCTGTTCGTCACTTTGCAGGGGGTTGTTTTCACCCTCCGGCTCGGTTCTCTTCCCTGTTGGCTCTTTTGTGGGTCCTGCTGGGTCGCCCTTCTGCCCTTTGAGGTTGGTTGCGGTTCCAGGAGGTGGTGGCTGCCTCCACGGCTGTGGTTCCTTGGGTTTGCCTGTTCCTCCTGTCCTTGGTGTTTCTTCCGATTGGCTCTTTGGGTCCTTTCCCGTGCAGGTTACATGGCTCTGGTTCCTCTCTCCCCTGTTCTGGTTCCTACTTTGGCCTGGTGGCTTTGCTCTCCCGACCTGGTGTTTGGGGTGCGTTTTCAGCTCCCTTCTCTCCTCTTGTTGTCCTTGGACGCCTGTCCTTGGGGTTGGGCGCCACGTTGGGGTACTTGGTGGCGGACGAGTTTTTTGATTCGTGCTGGCCTTCCAGTGGCTATTTGCTGCTTGGGCCTTCTTGGGGGGACCAGTTGCATGTCTCTGTTCCTGCTGGCTTCCATGTGTTGTTCCCACGACACTATGGCTCATTGGTGTGTCTTCTGCCTCTGGTGGTTCGGGCTCCCGCAGCTCTCTCTGGGCCGAGTCTCCTCTGTGGGCTTTGAGTTTGTGTTCAGGACTGTCTGCGTTTTCGTTCGTGGACGCTGCTTGGGCCGTTTCCTCCTGTCCTCTGTTTTGTGCCCTCTGTGCTCGCTTCGGCGGCGCATTTTCTTTGTTTGGTTCAATTTGGTGCGGATTTGCATAGCCCCTGCACATTTCCTTGGCCTTCGGGCTTTCTGTGTGCCTTCCCTCCTATTTCTCCTCCTGCATAGTCTGGGGATGTGAGGGGGTTTGTGTAGGTGTCTGTATCGTTAACCTCTCTGTCTTTGAATCTGCTCCTGCTGCTGCTGGCGGGGGTTGGGTTTGGCCGGACTTCATTGACTCCGGCTCCGCTTTTTGGTCCACAGCTGGTTTTTGCCCTGATGTCGCTTGCTTCTGACGGCCTGGTTCTTGTGCGGCTGTGGTTGGCGTCTTTGGGCTGTTCCTCTGTGGTGGCTCGTGGCGTCCCGTTGTCACGTCGGCCTTCGGCCCTTGGGTGCTGTGGTCGTCCTTGGGGTTCTTTTTTCTCTTTGTGTTCTTCCCATTGGGTCGTTCCTGTGCTGGGGGTTCCTACCTCTGTGTTGGATTTTCTCAGGACATTTTTTTTGCAGGGCCTTGCCCCTTCCGCTTTGTCTTCTCAGTGGGCGGCGGTTCGTGCTTGTCGGGGTCCTGGAGCCTCCTTGGTGGTTTTTGCCCCTTTGGAGAGTCGGTTTCTTCTAGGCTTTCGGCTTCGTCGGCCGGTCTCTCCTGTACTCGTGCCTTCTTGGGTTTTTGCCTGCTGTTTGGAGGGGGGGTCTGATGTTGCCCCCTTTTGAGCTCTTGCTGGTGGCTGTCTTGTTCTCGTTGTCAGCTACTGTGGCTTTTTTGCTGGCCATCACCTCTGCTCGTCGGTTGGGTGCTTTGGGTGCTCTGCTCATTTCTTTTCCCTGTTGGGAGTTCCTGCCGGATTGGGTTGGTTTGTGGCTTGTTCCGGTCTTTCTGCCTGGGGGTTCTTCCCGTTTCCTTTGGCAGCTGGAGGTGTTTTTCCTGTTTTACCTGCTGCGGGGGTCCCTTGTTTCCCCTTCCTTGGTGGTTCGCGGGACTCTCCGGTTTTTCCCACCTTTGTTCCCTGGTGTTTTTCCATTTTCTCCTGCCCTGTTTGTCTCCTGTGGAGGTGTGGCTTAGGGGATATGGTTTTCCGGTTCTGAGGTTGGTCAGTGGGTGCGTTTGGCGGTCTGCCTGCCTTTTCGGTCCTTTGGGTCTGCCTCCTCAGTCTCTGGTGCTGGGTCGTTAGACACGTTCTGTGCCTGCTTCCTGGGCTGGGGCGGCAGGAGTTTTCTATCCGGGAATTTGTTGGGCGGCCACCCGCTGTCCCGTCTCGTATTTGTGCTACCTTCTTGGCTTGTTGTTTTGCATGCCTCTGCTGGCTGTTTTTCTGTTGGCGTCTTGGACTTTGCTGTTCATTGATCTTTACTGATTTGTACTCTGCATGGATCCCTGGTGTCCTGCGTTTTTTGTTGGTTCTCTGCTTGTGAGTTCCTCACGTTGTTAGGACTGGGACGGGGAGGACCCATGAGGGGGTAATGTCTTATTACTTACCGGTAATCTTCATTACCCCGATTGGGGTCCTCCCCGTCCCAGTCCTGTACCCTCCCGCCCTCCCGCTGTGTTTGTGTCGGAGTCTTGTTGATAACAGGCATGGCGGTAGGTGGGAGGGGCTTATGTAACTTTTGAATACTGGCGTTGTGATTGGCTGGGTGGAGGCAGGACTGCCTCACGTTGTTAGGACTGGGACGGGGAGGACCCCAATCGGGGTAATGAAGATTACCGGTAAGTAATAAGACATTACCGCCGCTCAGATATCGGTAACGCCACTAGTGACACTGTTGGGGTATGTCGAAGAGGTCCCAAAAGGATCTCGTAAGTTGGTATCAATGCTATTATTGTTGGCCTAGTGTCAAGAGGCGATACATTGGAAAAAAACAAGGCCACCTGCAGTTGCTGGCTGGCTGCATACAGTCACTTATTGCAAGGATCAGTTAACTCAATATTGGGAACTGAAGCCCATCCGTTCAAGGCCAGTAGATATTTGGGAGCCATATGTAACATGGTTGGAGGCGGGGGGAGTTGACCATTGTTCTGACACGATCTCCAGAAATGTGTGTTTAGATAGGAGGCAGGTCGGAAAGAATGTTAAAGGGATATACAGCATGGAGAGCAGGTTGTGTCCGCTGGACCCGGGGAGTGGAGAATGTTGCAAACGTTAACCATAATAGCCGCCCGTCGGACATCACGACACCAGATAAGTAAATGACGAACCAATTATAGGAAGGTTGAGCAGATGCAGGCAGACAGGGATGGGGGGTGGGGGGTATATATAAATGTATTAGTTATGGACAAAAAAGGCATTAGTAGGACGAATCTGTTATCCTTCGAGATCACTACCTTTCACGTTATTGTTATAGAAACTTCTATCCAGATTTATTACTGAATCACGTTCGCTGCCGGGCCCCTGGGATGTCGGCATTCAAGCCGTGTATTTAATTATCGCCTGTTAGTATTTTCTGCTGCCGTCCCCAGGGTTGTAGGCACATGATAGCTGTGTATCATTGTCCAAATGCAATAAATTCTGTTAAAAGAAACTTTTGAGAAGTGCCTTCCATTGCGCAGCAATATGTGTTGCTACGTTTTTTATACCTTGTGATCCATTTGAACTAGCAACATTATTTTTTGTTAAAAGCTGCAGATTATGCTGCAGATGATGATGGATTGGTGTGGCAAATGCATCTAATCCATATTTATCCAGGAAAACGGGTTCAGCATCGAGGTGAATTTTTATCAGTGTCTTCTAGTAACATGGAATCCGCTCTGACAGCCCAGCGCATAACCTTACACTTTGGTATTCTTGTGACTTGGGGTCTGACTTTTCCAAATTGTCCTGGGAATTTTCCTAGTCTTTCTCTGTCCCTCTTGTTATCTCACTCTCCATCAGGATTAGTGTCTCACATACCCTGCCTGTCAAACACCCCTATCTAGTACAGCATGGAGTGGATTCGGACATCCCACCACCTCTCCACAGGGTCGAGATCTCAGCTCCTGACAGAAGTCCGTTGTTCATGCACAGGGCGGTGTAAAATGTCTTTGGCTCACTCCCAGCCTCTAGCCGAGGAACTCCTCTCTATTCTACTCTGCACCTTTCTACTGTATGCCAGTGCACGCTACTCCACTCTACTATGCATCACTGCACTCTACACCACTCCAATCGATGCCACTCATCTCTGTGCCACTCTACTCTGCAACACTGCACTCTATGCCACTATTATTTGACACTGTATTTTACCCCCACCACTACACTCTACACCGCTTCAGTCTACTCTGAAACAATCTACTCTGTGCAATGCAATCTACGCCACTCTACTCCACTCTCCGCCACTCTACTCTACTGCGATCTATGCCACTACTCTTTGCCACTGTGTTCTACCCTGCACCACTCCACTCTACGCCACTTCTGAGCACTCTGAAATAATCTGCTCTATGCCACTGCAGTCTATGCCACTGCCTCTACTCCAGTCTGTGCCACTCCACTCTATGCCACTGCACTCTAAGCTGTGATACTCTACTCTGCACCACTTTATGCCACTGCACTCTACACCAACTACTCTGCACCACTGTACTCTAAGCCATCCCACTTTGCACCACTGCACTCTATGGCACTCTACTAAGCAAGACTCCCCTCTCTGCCACTAAACTCAATGCCAGCCTACTCTGCATCACTGCACTGTACACCAGTGCACGCTATGCCAATGCATGCTACACCACTCTACACCATTGCTCTCTACATCACTGCACCCCACGCCATTCTATTCTACTGCTTTTGGCACCACTCTACTTTGCACCACTCTACTGTATGCCTCTGCACTCTACTCTGCACCACTCATCTTTATGCCTCTCTACATCAATGCACTCCATGCCACTATTCTCTGAATCACTCCTCACCACTCTAATCTGTTCTGCACCACTGCACTCTACACCACTCGACTCTATGCCACTGCACACTATGCCACTCCACTCCACACATGTGTACTCTACACCAGCACCCTACCCTGATCCACTCCACTCTACACCACTTCACTGTACTCTGAAACAATCTAAACTACTGCACTTTGTGCCACTGCACTCTACACCACTTTACTCTAGGTCAAGGCACTCTACGCCACTTTACTCAAAACCAATGCACTCTATTCCACTGCACTCTACATCAACCCCCTCTGCACCACAGTACTTTATGCCACTTAACTCTGGCCACTCTACTCCATTCTACACCACTCCATGATAGTAAACTCTAGAACGCTCTACTCCACTTGCTGTCACTCCACTCTGTTCAACTCAACAACACTACTCCACTCTACGCTACCTCCATACCACTTTACTCCACTATATGCCACTCTACAACACTATTCCGCTCCGCTACTCTATTCTATGCCACTCCACTCTGCTCTACACCACTCAGACACTCTATGCCACTCCACTCTACTGCACTCTGACACTCTACTCTACACTACTCTATGCCCTTCCACTCTATGACACTCTACTCCCTCCAAGACACTCAGCAGCACTCCATGCCACTCAGACACTCCACTCCACGGGACTCAGCCCTACACCATTCCCTAACACTCCACTCTACTCCACTTTACTACTCTCCACGCCACTTTCCTTTACCCCACTAAGTTTCAGCAATGCTGAACAGCAGTCACACTGGTGTACACTGTGGCTAAAACATATTGGCAAAGCCAATAGCGATTGCATAGGCAAGACCTATTGGCTTTGCCGCTTTTTTTTTAACACAAGAGATTTCGTAAGCGCTGTGCAGGCGAAACCTAAAAAAGCACTATGAAGCGGCCGGCATTTCAATCATGGATGGATCAGATGAATCTACTTAACAATAAACCCATCATTGTCGACAGCGCAAAATCCCTTGGTGTCATACTCGACAAAAAACTCAATCTAATCTCCCACATCAAATCCATTGCAAAGTCTGCTCAATACCAACTGCCCCGCCTTTGGGGAATTTGTTGCTTCTTCCCGGAGCAAGACCTTAAAACCCTGGTTCAATCGCTGGTCCTCTCCAGACTGGACTACCACAATTCTCTTCTTACCGGCCTCCCCAAATCCCAACTCTGCCCCATTAAATCTGTTCTCCATTCAGCTGCCCGTTTCATTCATGGGGCCAAAAGAAGCGACCACATCACACCCATGTTATCCTCCCTCCGATGGCTTCCCACCGAGGCTAGAGCTATCTACAAGACTGCCTGTAACACCCACAAAGCCTTGCAGTCCTCTCCTCGCTACCTGGTGAATAAACTGAAACTCTCTGGAGGCTCTAGACCATCACGTTATTCGGAAAATGTACTGCTTGAACCTCTCACTTTCAAGAAGGAAAGATCGATTGCCCAATCCTTTTCAGGCAACGCGATGAGAATCTGGAACTCACTTCCGCCTCAGCTCCGGACCACCACCTCCTGCCAAGCCTTCAAAACTGACCTCAAAGTTCTCCTCCTTCAAAGACACTTCCAAATTCAATTCACTCCCTCTCTAAAATCTGAAGGAAGACCTTCCATTATAGAAATTATATTCTCCATGACTATGGAAGTGCCTTCCCAGTGTGTTCTTATGGTTTGAGCGTCTGCCATTTATTGCAGTATTATCCTTTTACAGGTGTTTGGTACTCTTTTGTAACATGCACACGTCACTTTTCTCTTGTAACAGTTTGCTACCTCTTACATTCTGTTTGCTTTAGATCAGGGGTACTCATAGTACGGCCCGCGGGCCGGTGGTCGCCCGGCAAGCCTTCCTGGGCGGCCCGCGGACATTGCAGACACCTGTGTTAAAAATTAAATAAATTAATAGTGTTCGCAAATACAGCCGCAGCAGCGCGGACTCAGACTCTGCTCTGTGGGGGCCCGGGGGATTTCAGTGATTGTCAGAGGGGAGCTGCTGGGGCCTAAGAGGTGAAATTCAACAAAGCCTAATTAATATGTAAATGGTCTTTTAAAGACCCACGAAGTACTTGGTGCAGCTGTGTGCGCGCGGCCGGGGAAGCTGTCTCAGCCCGGCTGAGGGCTGACACACACACACAGGTGAGAAGGACAGAGAGGAAGGGAGGGAGGGAAACAGAGAGTGGGAGACAGGGAGGGAGACACAGAGGGAGGGAGGGAGACACAGAGAAAGGGAGGGAGGGAGACACAGAGGGAGATAGGGAGACACAGAGGGAGGGAAGGAAACAGAGAGTGGGAGACAGGGAGGGAGACACAGAGGGAGGGAGGGAGACACGGAGAGAGGGAGGGAGGGAGACACAGAGGGAGATAGGGAGACACAGAGGGAGGGAAGGAAACAGAGAGTGGGAGACAGGGAGGGAGACACAGTGCGAGGGAGGGAGGGAGGGAGACACAGTGGGAGGGAGTGAGGGAGACACAGAGGGAGGGAGGGAGGGAAACAGAGAGTGGGAGACAGGGAGGGAGACACAGAGGGAGGGAGGGAGACACGGAGGGAGGGAGGGAGGGAGACACAGAGGGAGGTAGGGAGACACAGAGGGAGGGAAGGAAACAGAGAGTGGGAGACAGGGAGGGAGACACAGTGGGAGGGAGGGAGACACAGTGGGAGGGAGTGAGGGAGACACAGAGGGAGGGAGGGAGGGAAACAGGGAGTGGGAGACAGGGAGGGAGACACAGAGGGAGGGAGGGAGACACAGAGGGAGGGAGGGAGAAACAGAGGGAGGGAGGGAAACAGAGAGTGGGAGACACAGAGGGAGGGAGGGAAACAGAGAGTGGGAGACAGGGAGGGAGACAGAGAGGGAGGGAGGGAGACACGGAGGGAGGGAGGCACAGAGAGAGGGAGGGAGACACAGAGGGAGGGAGGGAGACAGAGGGAGGGAGGGAAACCGAGAGGGAGAGTGGGAGACTGGGAGGGAGGGAAACAGAGAGTGGGAGACAGGGAGGGAGACACAGAGGGAGAGAGGGAGACACAGAGGGAGACACAGAGGGAGAGTGGGAGACTGGAAGGGAGACACAGAGGGAAAGGGAGACACAGAGGGAGACACAGAGGGAGAGTAGGAGACTCAAAGGGAGACACAGAGGGAGAGGGAGACTGGGGAGGAGACACAGAGGGAGAGTGGGAGACTGGGAGGGAGACACAGAGGGAGAGTGGGAGACTGGGAGGGGGACACAGAGGGAGAGTGGGAGACAGGGAGGGAGACTGGGAGGGAGAGTGGGAGACTGGGAGACTGGGAGGGAGACACAGAGGGAGAGTGGGAGACTGGAAGGGAGACACAGAGGGAGAGTGGGATACTGGGAGGGAGACACAGAGGGAGGGAGGGAAACAGAGAGTGGGAGACAGGGAGGGAGACACAGAGGGAGGGAGGGATACACGGAGGGAGGGAGGCACAGATGGAGGGAGGGAAAACAGAGAGAGGGAGGGAGACAGAGGGAGAGAGGGAAACAGAGAGTGGGAGACAGGGAGGGAGATACAGAAGGGGAGTGGGAGGGAGACACAGGGGGAGAGTGGGAGACCGGAAGGGAGACACAGAGGGAGAGTGGGGGACTGGAAGGGAGACACAGAGGTAGAGGGAGACTGGGAGGGAGACACAGAGGGAGAGTGGGAGACAGGGAGGGAGACACAGAGGGAGAGGGAGACACAGAGGGAGACACAGAGGGAGAGTGGGAGACTGGAAGGGAGACACAGAGGGAGAGGGAGACACAGCGGGAGACTGGGAGACTGGGAGGGAGACACAGAGGGAGAGTGGGAGACTGGGAGGGAGACACAGAGGGAGAGTGTGAGGCTGGAAGGGAGACACAGAGGGAGAGGGAGACTGGGAGGGAGACACAGAGGGAGAGTGGGAGACTGGGAGGGAGACACAGAGGGAGAGTGGGAAACACAGAGGGAGACACAGAGGGAGAGTGGGAGACAGGGAGGGATACACAGAGGGAGAGTGGGAGACTGGGAGGGAGACACAGAGGGGGAGTGGGAGACTGGAAGGGAGACACAGAGGGAGAGGGAGACACAAAGGGAGAGTGGGAGACTGGGAGGGAGACACAGATGGAGGGAGGGAAACAGAGAGTGGGAGACAGGGAGGGAGACACAGAGGGAGGGAGGGAGACACAGGGGAAGGGAGGGAGACACAGAGGGAGGGAGATACAGATGGAGGAAGGGAAACAGAGAGTGGGAGACAGGGAGGTAGACACAGAGGGAGAGTGGGAGACAAGGAGGGAGACACAGAGGGAGAGTGGGAGACAGGGAGGGAGACACACCGGGAGGGAGACATAGAGGGAGGGAGAGAGACACAGAGGGAGGGAGAGAGAGGGAGGGAGAGAGAGAAGGAGGGAGAGAGAAAAAGATGTGTGTATGCTGGGTCTGATGGCTCAGTGGACGAAGGTGTCTGCTGCAGGGACCTGTGTTTAACCTCATGGTCACAATTTGTGTTTGCTTTAGCCCCGCCCCCTCCTCCTCTGACCCCTCCCCCACCGGTGCGGCCCTCAGCCACAAACCACACTGTAAATTTTGGCCCCTGGCAGAAAGTTTGTGAGTACCCATGCTTTAGATATTTGCACAAGTGCCATCATTGCCTACATAACGTTTCTTCTTGTGTTTGAGTGTCTGCCATTTATTGTAGTACAATACCTCTACTGGTACTTTGTACGCTTTTGTAACTTGCACACGTCACTTTTTAGGTTTCGACCTGGCGAGGGGCACGCAGTGCCCCTCCCAGATCGAAAACTTTTGTCTCCAGTAGGGATGTTCGGACCGCCTCTGTTTCCCATTGGCTAGCTCCATAAATGGAGGCTAGCCATTGGGAGACAGAGGCTGTCAATCACGCTTTCTCGGGGAAAACGCGATTCGGGGGCGTTTCTCGGGCTTTTTTTAAGTCCCGCCCCTTTGTCCCGGGCCGCGCTGTGATTGGCTGCCGGCCCGGGACACCCCTGTGACGCCATTTCCTGGGCCGCGCTGTGATTGGCCGCCGGCCCGGGACCTGACTTGTTACCATTGACTTCAATTGAAGGAGGCAATTTCAAGCGGGAAACAACAAAAAGCAAGCACTTTTTCCTCCAAAGACGGGAGTCTCCCACATTAATCGGGTTTATTGGCATGTGTGCAAGCCTAAAACTTGGCAGCTGTGCATCCTCGTGATGTGTGTCTGAGTCGATAACAAGTATGGCTACGGTTAACAAACATGCCAACATTTTATCACAGGAATGTGGTAGAATTTTTCTTTCTGGATTTCTTCCTGTTTTATTAGCGCTTGTTTTTATTTGTATAGTCTTTCTTCAAGATTGCTGGTGGTAGGCTGTTTCTGCCTCATAACAGTGACGTCGTCAAGCTGAGGGTTGGGTTGTAGGATGGCCTTTTGTTACGTGGGTCCGTGGCTGTGATCGACAGGCAGCAAAGGCAATGGAGGCTTGCAGAATCGGTGACCTGCGCAAATACTCGAACGATGGCTGGTAAGTAAGGCCGTTGAGCCAATCATCGCGCAAAGCAGGGCGTTGTAGGTGGGGCAAGCTACTGTGAGGTCACAGGACGCCATCGGAGCTGCGCATAGTCAAGTCAGCTCAAGTCAAAGAATTTATATAGCGCACTACATACCCAGGGGGTCTCAAGGCGCTTAGGGATGGGAAGAGGATTACTTGTCAAATATCCACGTTTTAAGTTGCTTTCTGAATGCTAGGTGGTTCTGGGTGAGGCGAAGGTAAGTGGGGAGTGAGTTCCATGTTTTAGCAGCCAGGTATGAGAAGGATCTGCCTCCCATGGTTGTCTTGTTGATGCGAGGTACAGTGGCGAGGGCTTGGCTGGAAGAACGTAGTTGGCGGGAGGGGGTGTAGAAGGACAGTCGTGAGTTGAGGCATTCTGGTCCTATGTCGTAGAGTGATTTGTGTGCGTGGGTTAGCAGTCGGAAAGTGATCCTCTTATTGACGGGTAGCCAATGGAGGTCTTTCAGGTGACCAGAGATGTGTTTGTTACGCGGGATGTCTAATATGATCCTGGCTGAGGCGTTTTGGATTCGTTGGAGTTTCTTCTGGAGTTTAGCGGTAGTTCCTGCGTAGAGGGTGTTTCCGTAGTCCAGTCGGCTCGTGACTAGAGCATGGGTGACTGTTTTTCTGGTTTCGGTGGGGATCCAGCGAAATGTTTTTTTGAGCATGCGAAGAATGTTGAAGCAGGATGAGGATACGGCGTTGACTTGTCTGTTCATTGAAAGAGAAGAATCCAGGATAACGCCTAGGTTCCGTGCGTGGTCTGTCGGGATGGGTGCTTTTCCAAGGGCTTCCGGCCACCAAGAGTCGTCCCATGCAGAAGGTGATGTGCCTAAGATGAGGACTTCAGTTTTATCTGAATTCAGTTTCAGACGGCTTTGTTTCATCCATTCGGCAACTTCTTTCATTCCTTCGTGTAGGTTAGTTTTGGCGGTGTTGGGGTCATTGGTGAGAGAGAGGACCAGTTGAGTGTCATCCGCGTAAGAGATGATGTTGAGGTTGTGTTGGCATGCGATGGCCGCAAGGGGGCTCATGTATACGTTGAATAGGGTGGGACTGAGTGAGGATCCTTGTGGTACGCCACAGATGACTTCAGAGGCCTCGGACTTGAATGGTGGAACACGGACTCTCTGGGTTCTTCCGGTGAGGAATGAGGTGATCCATTCAAGTGCTTTTCCTTGTATTCCGATGTTTCTGAGGCGTTGTAAAAGGGTGCTGTGGCAGACTGTGTCGAAGGCTGCGGAGAGGTCGAGGAGGATGAGGACAACTGTGTCTCCATTGTCCAGTAGAGTTCGAATGTCGTCTGTTGCTGCGATGAGGGCGGTCTCAGTGCTGTGTTTTGCTCGGAAGCCAGATTGTGAGGAGTCGAGGGATTTGTTGGCTTCGAGGAAAGCGGCGAGCTGGTTGTTGGCGGCTTTCTCGATGACTTTGGCCGGGAAAGGAAGGAGTGAAATGGGGCGGTAATTTTTGAGTTCGGTGGGGTCCGCTGTGGGTTTTTTCAGAAGGGCGGTGAGTTCAGCGTGTTTCCAGCTTTCCGGGAAGGTGGCGGAGTTGAAGGAGCAGTTGATGACGTCTCGGAGGTGCGGTGCTATGACGGAGTCTGCTTTGTTGAAGATGTGATGAGGACATGGGTCTGTGGGGGATCCTGAGTGGATGGAGTTCATCAGGCGAATGGTGTCCTCGGTGGAGATTGGGTTCCAGTCGTTAAGGGTGTTCAAGGGGGGAGAATGTTCATCATATGGTTGGGTGGGTTGGTCACCGGGTTGGTTGTCGAAGCTGTTGTGGATGTCTGCAATTTTGTTGTGGAAGAATGTGGCTAGGGAGTCGCAGAGGGCTTGAGAGGGGGTGATGTCGTTGGAGTTGGCCGAGGGATTGGTAAATTCCTTGACGATGTTGAAAAGTTCCTTGCTGTTGTGGGCGTTGTTGTCTAGTCGATCCCTGAATGCAGTTTTCTTGGCCTTTCGTATTAGTTGGTGGTGTATGCGGGTGGCGTTTTTGAAGGCGTCCTTGGTGCTGGTGGTTGGATCTTTTTTCCAGGCCTTTTCAAGGGAGCGGCAGAGTTTCTTGGACTTCTTGAGATCATCGTTGAACCATGAGGCCTTCTTGCTGCCAGGTTTGCTTTGACGTTTTTTCAGTGGTGCTAAGGTGTCGGCGGTGCTGGATAACCATAGTGTGAAGTTGGCGGCGGCTTGGTCTGGGTTAGAAGAATGGGCTGGGGTGTTTAGAAGGAGCGATGAGGAAATCTGGTCGGTGGTGATTTTGTTCCAGTTTCTTTGCATAGTTGGTTGGAGGTGGTTGATGGGTTTCGGCTTGTTGTAGGTGAAGTGAACGCAGCTGTGGTCAGTCCAGAGGAGATTCGTAGTATGGCTGAAGGAGACATGATTGCTGGAGGTGAAGATGGGGTCGAGAGTGTGACCTGCGATGTGGGTGGGGGAGGTGACCAGTTGTTTAAGTCCGAGGTTGGCGAGGTTGTCCAAGAGGGTGGTGGTGTTGCGGTTGTTGTTCTTTTCAAGGTGAAAGTTGAGGTCTCCCAGAAGGATGTAATCTTTGGAGGGGAGCGCGTGTGGAGTGATGAAGTCCGCGATGTCTTCACTGAATTTTGCGCGGGGTCCTGGTGGTCTGTAGAGGAGGGTGCCTCTGAGTGTGGTCTTGGGGTCGGTGTGGATCTGGAAGTGAAGGTGTTCAGAGTTGGCGAGGTTGACGTCAGAGCTGGTAGAGATGCGGATGGATTTTTTATGGACGATAGCGATTCCTCCTCCTGTGTGGCCGGTACGGTCTTTGCGTGTGATCTTATAATCTTCAGGGATGGCAATGGTGATGTCTGGGGCGGAGGAAGCGTTCATCCATGTTTCTGTTAGGAAGGCGACGTCTGGAGAGATGGTGTCTAGTAGATTCCATAGGTCGATGGCGTGCCTGTGGACCGAGCGGGTGTTGAGCAAGATGCATTGTAGGTGATTGGGGTTGGGAATCTGTGGTGTGGTCGTATCGGGGATGTTGTCGGTGCCGATGAATTTGCAGGAGTAGCAAGAGAAAGGTCCATGAGTGTGGCCAGGAGCGGCTTGGACGCAGTTGGGGGCGCGACCGGGGTTAAGGGCTAGGAGGGTGGCGGCATCGTAGGTAATGCGGGAGGGTTGGGGAGCGCAAGGGGCAGGGGGTCTGGCGCTGGGCGCGGTCCAGGCGCGGACGGGCGTAGACGGGCTTAGCTTTGGCGCACCTTCGGCGCGGATTGGGCGCGGTTGCTGCGCGTGGACGCTGCGCGCATGGGCTACTGTCATATATGGATGGTGGGGAGGGGGAGGGGCGAGGGCGGTTCAGCTGGGAGGCGGGGCGGGCTAAGGAGGAGGACAATAACAACAAAATGGAGGCGGAGGGGTCAGACCGGCAAGAGGGCTTGGGGGAAAACGCAATTTCTGCAACAGAGTCACGCTAGCAAGTTAAAATGCAAATGAGCAAAGCGGCGAAATGATCACAAAATCTGCTACAAAGTCACGCTGGCAATTTCACAATGCAAATGGGCAAATCGGCAATTTAACTATGCAAATGGGCAGCGCGGCAAATAAAGCACGCAGCGGCAATCAGAGCACACAGCAGGCAGTAGTTAATAATCAGAATCCAGAATAGATCATATGCGCTGCACAACGATACCGCAACAGCAGGGGAGCGACCACTCAGCTTGGAAGCGGAGAGCGAGTCACGGCGCTTCCAGGTAAGGGAGCGCTGTTTGTTGTCTGTGGGAGGGCGGTTCAGCTGGGAGGCGGGGCGGGCTAAGGAGGAGGACAATAACAACAAAATGGAGGCGGAGGGGTCAGACCGGCAAGAGGGCTTGGGGGAAAACGCAATTTCTGCAACAGAGTCACGCTAGCAAGTTAAAATGCAAATGAGCAAAGCGGCGAAATGATCACAAAATCTGCTACAAAGTCACGCTGGCAATTTCACAATGCAAATGGGCAAATCGGCAATTTAACTATGCAAATGGGCAGCGCGGCAAATAAAGCACGCAGCGGCAATCAGAGCACACAGCAGGCAGTAGTTAATAATCAGAATCCAGAATAGATCATATGCGCTGCACAACGATACCGCAACAGCAGGGGAGCGACCACTCAGCTTGGAAGTAAAGAGCGTCGAACTCAGAGCGGAAGAGAAGAGAGAAGGAGCAGGAGCAGGTAAGGGTGGGTCGAGTTACGATTAGACACAGACCAGCGTGTACCCCTGCTGATTAGCACTCAGCACAGACCCAGTTTGAAATATCCGCGTCTGCCCCGGGCCGAGTGTTAGCCTCGGGTCAGTATGCAGTCCCGTACAAGAGGAGGTATTGCCGACCACTGAGCAGCTGATTCAGGTCAATATATACTCAACAGGTTCAGACCCGATCAGGACGGTGGGATTGCTACCTATCACTGAGCACCAGGCACATGCCCACTTCCTCAGGCCGGCTTCACCTGAACAGTGAACAAAGGCACTACTCCCCTCACAGATCTGTTTTGGGCGTTCGTTTCCCACGTAATATCAAGTGCCCGAGAGTGTGGAGTACAGACTTCTGCTGTGTGAAATGGTGGGCTCCTTACAATGTAATACTAGATGCAGACATGAACGCAAGGGTTGTAACCTCCCAACAGCGGGGGGACTGCCATACCCTTTCCGAAAACCTAGGAGCTGTTACTGCAGAACAGCAGTGCGGACTAGATGTTTGGGCAGGTGCAGGCCCTGTGCACCTTCTAAGTTCGTAGGGGCCCTCCCTGCAGAAGAGCATGTAAAGCCCGCCGAGGAAGGCTGTGGAGCAGGTACGGACCATGCTCTGAAGTCCTGTGCTTGGTGAACGCTTCAACATTTGCTTCGGAGCTGTACTGTTTTAAAATAATAATGAAAAAGAACTGGTTTCCACTGAAAAACAGGCTCCTGTCTGAACACTTGCTACTGCCATGCGCAGCAAAAAATGGCGCATCCGTTCTCTGTAATCGAGAGATTGTTTAACTTTCTATGGCCTTTCCAATTCATGCACTGTATATGTTGGACTGCCTAACGGCAGTGTCAGAACAGTTCGCTTTACAACTGGAAGGTTGTTGCCAGCCACTTGCTGTTATGCCCCTCCCCCTCTCTCGTTGGAACCGAAAGAAGGATTGGTTACCTCGCAACAGAATTAATGGACCCACACGTACTATGCTTTAATGGAGTTAGTGACCGCTCGCATGCAGACTGGTGTGTTCCCATCTCTGTGCACTGCTCAGCAGCAGAAGCCATCTCTAACTCGCCCTCAGTGCAATACGCCAGTCTGTTCCGAGGTCTACTGCGAAGCAGCAAAGGCTAGCGTGATATCTTGAAGGACTGGGTTATTCTAAGACCCAGCGGTGCCAGGGGACAACACCTGAAACCTTCGTGGGTAACCTGTTCCGGCGTACAAATGACAGAGACACGGGACACTTCCTTCGGCGTCAAAGATTTCGAGGTTTATTTACTGCAGGGAACACAGAAGTCACAGGAAGTACAACACGTGTAGGTTCGAGGAGACTGCTTCAAATTGCTACTGTAGGTCGCTCCTTTTATACACATTTCTCCCATAGGTTAACATGGTACACAAAGGTTTACAACTCGGTTCCCATCATAATCTCCGGGAGGGGTTGCTTTGATGCATTCAGGGCCCGGAACATAAGTACGGAAACATTTGGTGGTTCC
The DNA here is from genome assembly GCF_964263255.1 of Lissotriton vulgaris. Classification (NCBI taxonomy): domain Eukaryota; kingdom Metazoa; phylum Chordata; class Amphibia; order Caudata; family Salamandridae; genus Lissotriton; species Lissotriton vulgaris. Next base: position 130,148,200 of record NC_141688.1, read on the forward strand.
CAACTGTAAAACCCATCTTCCCACCATTAGTACATTCCAATCGGCAGTAAACAGATCGAAGAAGGAACAGGGACAGGTGCAGAGGAAGGCAGAAACAGTGGGGAGATCGGAAAGGGTGTAAAAGGGGTGGTATCGGGAAACACGAGCTGCAGGCATCAAAGGGATGTGCCTAATGAGATGCACGACTAAGACAATAGACCGGCACGGCAAGATGAGCCTCGAGCGGGGCCATCTGCCTTACAGTGTCATCCCCCTCATCATAAAGACACTTTCAAAGGAAACGTGTCTTCCGCAAAAAGTCTTGGGAATCCCAGGGTCGCGAAGCGGACAGCGTCCGTTCGCTGACTACTTGAGGGCAAGAAACAAAATGGATGCCGTATCTAAGATGGAACCCGTGGGTACAGATAGAGAGACCCACAAAACAAATGAACGGTTTAGGCTAGCACAGCGAAACTGCGTACACCCACTAAACTCGTCATTTGCGGTTCGTAGATACCAGACTCGACCATATTCGTGCGAGTCAAAAACACCACTTACGATCGTTACGGAACCTCAGACGCTCCTTTTGCCCTCATGTAGGCAAGCACTAGTCGGAATCATACTTGATATTCATCAGACCATCTAGATGTTGCTGGAACATAACTCTGTCCATCTGAGCTCCTTTGGTAACAGGTGGCTGTCTCATACACGTTGTAGCACAGAGGCCACATAAGGCAGGACCACACTGCACACAAAGGCAACAAGTGAACAGAAATGCTACCACAACTCCGATGATCATCAGAATTTTCCAACCCCAAGTCGACATTAGGCCCCAAAACCACCCAAGTAGCGTCCAATCCCCTACGTCCACGTGTATGGACTCAGAGATCTTATGCAACTTTGAGATGGCTTGATAGACAGTCGGAGCATTATCTGGAATGAAAATACAGCAGCTCGAATGGATCACTTTACATACTCCACCTCGATCTGCTAACACAACGTCTAAAACCATACGGTTTTGTAGCGTCATAAGCCTGTCCGCCTGAAGTTCTGCGGTGATATTACCAAGGGCACTGGCAGTGATATTAGCTGTCGATTCCACCACTCGAGTCAACTGTCTCAGGTTCCTACTATTAACCATAGGCCCCCAAAACGGAAAGAAACCCTTGAAAAAGTCTCCTGCCTCTTGACCGGCAGTGTCCTCTTCGCTAATCACGCCTCTCACAACTCTAGTCTTGTGATAGTCTGCATCAACGGTAAACGTCGGAGGCAACAAATTTGCAATATAACATGTGCCCGCAAAGTCAGAGGGCAACCATGTATACGCACGATCATGACAGACAAAGTACGTACCCTTGGCAGTCAGAAACACAGGGGAAGAGAGCCTCGGCAAGACATATGTCTCGGAGCAAGCACTCTCTCCAAGATGAGCTCTCAGGCTTCGGCCACGACCTTTTAGACAAAAATTACCAAGGTGGGGTACGATCCATATTGGAGATGAGCTTTTAAGCTGTCTTTCACCCACGAGCGCACTGTACTCAGCCTCACTCAGATCCCTATAGGCTCGCACCTCTTCCTCTGGGATGAGCGACGGCTCATAGATATCCCTATCTAAATCAGCAATCGCTATGGCCAAAGGCTTGTGGTATGGACCAGGACCGAAGTGCGGAGGACGTGGCTCTCGATTGGGGTAGGAATCTAGTGCACTTCGAAACATTGTTTGCAATGCTCGAGCTGAACCCTGGGAACTATAAGGAAGGACCAGATATGGAATTCCTTTATCCGTGGTATGTGGCATTAACCCACACACCCAACAATTAGTAGTGTTCACCACTAACTGATGCTGATGAAGGAGCTGAATGAAGGAATTATTTCTGAATTCCGCACGTCTAGCCTGTTCGTGTTGGGGTAGGATATGGAAGGAATGAGGGGACGCAGTGGAAGTAGTTTTAGGTTCAGAAGTAGGAGTAGGTATGGCAGAAGGTAGGAAGTACTGTCATGTAATACACCCCACCCGCCAATAACGAAGAAACAATTAGAAACAGAAGGAACACCTGAAGCATAAAGCATTTTGTACGAGTAATCTGTTGCAGTTTGAATCTTTGCGCCTGAGCTTTTTCCAAGTCCACCAGCTTTGAAAACGCCATCCTCTAAAACCGTCCGCAACGTTTCTTGACGCACTTCATTCTGTGTAGCAGTAGTCAATCCCCAGGAGTTCCCAGGAACCGACGGTCTTGGACCTAGTGTCTAGACCTACTAACCAGAAGGAAGTACACGTGCGGCCCTACGGTTCACCTGGATGCAAGGTATTCTAATTCACAAATATGTACAAAGTCTCTCAGCTGTGGAAGCAAAAACACATGTATGGAGAAAAAAAACTCAATATTTACAAAAATCACAGTTGTACGTGTGTTTAGACTGATCGTGGCAAAGGGATAATGTAGATGTCGAGGGACAGAAACGAAAATTTTAATTGTCCTTGGTATTAGATCGCAAAGAGTAGCGGCTTTTCCCAGGACGTGTCTGTTCGTCAAACAATGGATCCGATGAGGGGACAGAGTTCTGTTGATCAGTCAATTGTTCAGATCTTGAATCTTGTGATGGCAAATGTTCAACAATGTCTTTCTGCTGCACTGAGGATTCTCCGACAGGCTGAGCGTCGCTAAAAGGTACAAAGGTCTGCGATGCTTCAGTTTCAGACGAGGCAATGCCCTTCCTCACCCACGAGTCCGCTGGTAAAGGTATTGGAACCTTTTTGGTGTGGGTGGCATGCACCCAGTGTTTTCGACCTTCCAAACGGACAGCAGTCCTCGTGGCGAAAAGAACTTGGTAGGGTCCAGTAAACCGAGGCTCAAGATTTCTTTTCCGACCAAAGTTCCTCGTCACCACCCAGTCTCCGGGCTGGAGCTGGTGGCCTGGACCCTCCGTCTGCGTCGGCAGTGCTTCAAAGACCTGTTGGTGAATTAACCTCAGTTTAGCAGTCAGATCATGAAGATAATCGATCAACATTGGATATTCAAGATCAGAAAACACACTCGGTCTAGGGACCCCCCAAACATTCGCAGGACGGCCGAACACTATTTCGTAGGGACTGAGCCCTACTCGGGAGTGTACAGTCGCCCTTGTTGACAACAGAGCTAGAGGCAAAGCGTCAGGCCACGAGAGACCAGTCGTAGCCTGAATCTTCGCTAGTTTTAGTTTAAGGGTGCCATTATACCCTTCGACTAAACCTGCTGACTGGGGATGATTGGCACTATGGAACTTTTGAGTAATTCCAAGGCCCTTACACACATTCTTCATCACACTCCCCACAAACTCACTTCCGTTATCAGACCATACAATCCGTGGCATTCCATACCGAGGAAAGTATTCCTTCAGTAGGATTTTTGCAGTGGACAGAGCAGTATTGTCTTTGAGAGGGTAGGCTTCAATCCATCGGGAGAATGCGCAAACCACTACTAAAACGTACTTCAGGTTATTGCATCGCTCCATATGGATGAAGTCTAGCTGAATGACCTCAAAGGGACATGAAGGGGGAGCAAAATGGCCAGGAGGTGTAGGGGTTCCCTTTCCAGGATTGTACAACATACATGTCATGCAATTCTTCACCAATCTCTCAGCACACTTGGTGATACCATCATTCTTCCACACAGGGGACAACAATTTGCAGATACCTTTCGCACTAATATGCGCTAACCCGTGTGCCATCGTCACAACAGCTAGCACATACGCATCTGGCAACATCCATCTCTTATGCTCCGACAAATCGATCCAGCAACCATTCGCATCCAACTTTCCCGTACTCTCTTTCCACTTCGTCTTTTCAGTCTCAGTGGCCTCATTCTGTATCGCTTTCACACTCTCAATAGTATCCTCACACATACCAGTCTCTGTAGGCCACCGAACCGAACTCGTCACATACATTCTAGTGCTAAGGTTCCGGGCAGTCTCCTTAGCAGTCTCATCCGCAAACGCATTACCACGGCCAACATCATCCGTCACCTTACGATGCGCACTACATTTAACAATCGCTACCTGCTTAGGCAATGTAAGTGCATCCAAAAGATCATTCACAAGCTGTCCATGCTGAATCTTAGTACCATGCGACGTCATAAAACTCTCTCTCCACAACCGTCCAAAACTATGAGCGACGCCAAAAGCATATTGGCTGTCGGTAAACACATTCACACGTTTTCCTTTTGACAACACACACGCTCTAGTCAAAGCGATCAGTTCTGCAGCTTGGGCAGAATTCTGATTCAATCTTGCGGTTTCCACAACAGTATTCAATGTTACCACAGCATACGCAGTCGTCACATCACCATTCGGCAATTTAAAACATGAACCATCCACATACAAAGTCCCATCGGGATCTTCCAAAGGAGTGTTTTTAAGGTCCACACGACCTTTTGTTTCCTCCTCAGTCCGCAAGTAGCAGTCGTGAGGTGCTACTTCATCTGATTCCATATTAATTGGCAATAAAGTCGCCGGATTCAGGACATTACAACGTTTTATCTGAATATGACTTGCCAACAGCGTCAATTCGTACCCAGACAACCTCGCACTCGTCAAGTGTTGGGTTTTTGTACGATTCAAAAGAGTGTCAACTGCATGCGGAACCATCACCGTGAGCATATTATCCATGACCAATCCTGCGGATTGTCGGATGGACACCGCAGCTGCCGCTGTTGCTCTCAAACAACTCGGCAACGCTCTAGCTACTGGGTCCAAGGTCGAGGAAAAATATGCACATGGACGTTGCTTACCACCAAAAGGTTGCGTCAAAACACTCAACGCACAACCTTCCCTCTCGTGCACGTATAATGTAAACGGCTTGCTGTAGTCAGGGGTACCTAACACAGGAGCCGAACACAACGCGTCACGCAGTTCAAAAAAACTTTTCTGACATTCTTCCGTCCATGGTAAAGGAGTTGGAACATCCTTGCACGTAAGAGCTACCAATGGTTTCGCTAGCAATGAAAAATTCGGAATCCACTGCCTGCAGTATGACGTGATACCTAGAAAGGCACGCACATCTCTCTGAGTTGTTGGCACAGTCATTCGCGCAATCGCTGCAATTCTCTCTGGGGTCAACCTTCTTCCCTCTTTTGACAATAAGTGACCTAGATAGGTTACTTCTTGACAACAATACTGCAGTTTAGAAGGTGACACCTTGTGATGTAAGTCACAGAGATGTTGCAACAACGACACTGTAGCAAGTTTGCAAATGTCCTGAGTGTCTGCGGCCACCAATAGGTCGTCGACGTATTGGATCAAGGCTGTACCAGCCGGCAACACAAATGCATCAAGTTGGCCCTTCAAGGCTTGACTGTATATCGATGGACTCTCACAGTAGCCCTGAGGAGCGCGTTTAAACCGGAAGCTGCGGCCTCCAAGAGAGAAACCGAAAAGGTCTCTACTCTCTTCAGCAATCGGAATGCTGAAGAACGCATTCTTCAGATCGATCACTGAAAACCAAGATGCAGAAGCTGGAATCAGAGTCAGTAGAGCCGTAATGTCAGGCACCACATGGAACTGAGGAATCACAATTTTATTCACCTCCCGTAAATCGATAACAAAACGATAAACAGGAGGCTTCGAAGGGTCAGTACGTTTCAGAATGGGAAGTACAGGGCTGTTGCACACGTTTCCCTGAGTCTCTTCAATGACATCTTTCTCGATCAGGTCATAGATGATCGCTAACAATGCTCGTTCACCGTCAAGAGAGATACGATACTGGGGAATACGTGGCAATCGCACGTTAGATTTCACGTGAACAACATAAGGGGAGATATCAAGCAGGCCCACGTCATTGGGACCTGTTGCCCACAAAGATGCAGGAAGAGAACTCAATTCCGGTGGAAGCTTATTGAGAGACAAGTACATTGGAGAGATAACTCTCTCACCCAAAGTAAGCTTTACTCCCGAAGGAGAACAATACAAAGTCGCATACAGACGTTTTAGCAAATCCAGGCCCAAGAGATTTTCACCACAACCAGTGGTCAAAATCAACGGAGCTTTCAGCTCACGAGGCCCAATGGTAAGAGGCAAAGGGCACGAAACTGGATTGCTAACGGGGGCGCCAGAGAATCCAACGGAAACATTTGTTAAGCCAGACAAAGGTGCGCCAGGGAGTTTAGAATGCATGATAGAACTTTTCGCTGCACCAGTGTCCAACAGAAAAGGCTCAACGACGCCCGAGGTGGCAACTGCGACGTAAGGCCCTCTCTGATCAACCGGAACTGATACTACTCCCTCTCCTTGTCTATGGCTGTCCTAGTAATTACCATCGTCAGTTCCCTGATCGACGTAATAATCGTCTACATTGTACTGCGCAGATCTTCCTTGCGATGATCCACGTTGATCAAAACAATTATTTGAATCTGACGAATTATCCGAACGATCATTTTGTGTACCCCGACCCCTATAGCGTGATGCCTGTTGGGGACCACTACGACCTCCTCTAGATGCACTGCCATTGTTTAGATCACGCAAAACAGGACAATCGAATTTCAAATGACCCTCATGTCTACAATAGGCACACTGATTGTACCCCAACGAAGATCTCTGCGAAGAGGAGTCATTTCGGGATTGCGATCTATTGGACTGAGACTGCGATCGATTACGCTGTTGCGAATCATTCTGATTCGAACGCGGAGGATACGCCTGCTGCAACAACACTTTAGTTTTGAGTTCTTTGGTCTTTTTATCAGCGCGATCATTTTCTTCTTTCTCCCTATTCTCATAATAATGTGCCGTGGCCAATATTTGAGCAGACGTAGAGACAGCCCACGCACTCTCAGAATTTTTCAACTTGTTGCTCAAGTCAGGCAACAAGTTAGAGACAAATTTGTCCACGAACAACCTCTGACCACCCTCGGTACCCATATCCTGACCACTATGATCGATGAATGCCTCCTCAAATCTCGTAAAGAAATCAGAAAGTGAGCATATTAAGTGCACCATCTGCACCCCCATTAAGACCCAGATGGCATGCAGGGTTGACCAGTGCAATATCTAAGGTGCTCTCAAACGCTAAGGAACGGCTAGCGGCGTGTAAAGAAGTTTGGAGGGCTGTTAAACGTGCCATGGCCCCTAAGGCGCCAAGGACTACCCAGAAGCAGAGACAAGAAGAAGAAGTGGAAAATTTCAGTGACCCTGGAACACCAACTGTGAAGTCGCAAACGAAGGCACAGCAAAGGGCGCAGACAAGAAGACAGGCAGCTAAAAGAAGAGAGGAAGAGCGGCTCCTCGCAAGTCTGAGGAGAAAAGAGGAGCGTCGTAGGGACCTACCTGTACTGGACACTGCAACAGAAGCTATACTGCGGCAGCCTTTGATCTTTGAATCGTTTCAAGCGAGGGGGTCATCGTCCTTTACATCCTCGTCAGTAGCTACAGCTAGAGCCAAAATATCTACGTCTACGTCAAAAGAACTTGAGGGAGCCGGGATGGAGCCCTCTGCACTGGAAACCAGGATCGCTGTAGGGGCAGACTCGGTGCAGAGGGGGCAGGGACCCGGATCCAACGGCATGCAGGATGACACTGCAGAGGCAGACAGAACTCTCCTGACCCAGCAGTCCCCTGGAACCGGACTGAGCAGAGTAATGAGCGGATCGTCTGAGAGGCATTCATCCGCTGCAGTACAGGGGGGAGAGGTTTCCGCGAGCGCACAAACGGAGCCTGCAGAGCCCGCGACGAGTATGGAGAGGAATAAGCCGGAGGCGCATGAAGCAGAGGAGGCGCATGGAGCGCATGGAGCATCGGCGTGCACTGAAGTCTCCACTCAGCAGGAATCCGAGGCGGAGGCGGAGGCGGAGGAGGAGGCGCGAGAGAAGCGCGAACATCCTCCTATGATTGAAGTTACAGAGTGTGTGAGCCGGGAAGCCTATGTAGGCGGAGTGTCCAGCAGAGGCGGAGACCTCTGTGGGGGCAGGGTCAATGTCATAGAATTAAAGGAACAGGAGCAGGAGGTAATCCCTCGCAAGGATGAAGGCGGTGATGGTTCTGGAGGCGAGGGCGGAGACAGAGAACACAGAGAACACAGAGCAATGCCAGGTAACGGGGGCACAGATGGATCAGATGGATTGGCCAGCAGCCACGTGAGCCATAGGGCTATTGAAGGAACTGAAACTGTGGCAGTAAGGGAGAATAACGAGGAAAATAAAGAAAAAGAGGCACTTGAAGGTGGTGTTAAACACAAAAGGGATGCTAGAGATGCTAGAGATGCTAGGAACATGGATCTGGATAAGGCAGCTGTGGACGTGGTTTCGGATATGGTTCATGACAGTACCAGGGTAAATGAAAAAGATGTATCTGTAGAGTATATCTTGAGCAGCAAATTAGAGGATTTCATTAAAGAGCCTAGAACAGCGCCAGAAGCTTCTAATGTCACAAAAGTTACAAAAGCTACAAAAGGCACAAAAGGCACAGAAATATGTGATATTCATGAGTCTACCATTAGCACCATGGTAGTATCAAAGGGCATGGACACTGACATAAATAAATCACAAATGTCACAAAAAGCAGAGGTAGAGGCAGCTAAGCGAGGAGCAATTCCCAAGAAAAAGAACAAGAACAAGAATAAGAATAGGAACAAGAATAAGGGCAGACGCAACAGCCAAATAAAAAATACATCTCTGCTAAAAACGCCACTGAATAACGAGGATAATGAGGGCAGTAGTTATAGCGATAATAGCGAGCTGTTGGAGGAGGAGGAGGAGGTGGAGGAGGAGGAGGGGGAGGAGGAGGTGGAGAGTGAGGAAGAGGAGGAGGGGGAAGGGTCAGATTCATTATCCACCACCTCTGCGGAGATGGAAGATTATTCAATGAGTGATTCACAAGAGACGGATGATCTTGTTTGCTCAAAAAAGAGAAAGGTAAAAAAAGATCTACAATCTAAAAATGAAAGTATAACTCACAAGGTCAAGGGTAAATACCAAGGAAGAACCTTAGCAAGCAAAAAGAGCGAGAGCACAAATAAGAGCACGAGTAGGAGTAAGAAGGGAATGATATCGGCAAGAGAAATGTCTAATACAATTGAGGGGGCCGAAAGTGATCCGAATAAGGACAGATTTGACATATTACTTGCCACAATGAAACAAATCCAAGGAGAAGCACGCCAGGAAAGTCAAAGAGCCAAGAGGGCTAATAAAAAAATACAGAAATCTCTTCACAACCTACAGGACATGTACTCTGAAGTAACAGGTAGACTAGTGGAGGTAGAACAGAGAACTGGTAAAATGGAGGATGAAATGGCGGAAATACAGGAATTCAGACAGACCCAGGGAAAAACTGAATCCGATATCTTATGGAAACTCGAAGATTTTGAAAACCGCCAGAGGAGAAACAATATAAGACTCTTAGGAGTGGAAGAAGGCAAAGAAGGGGGCGACACGAGAGCCTTTGTTGTAGAACTGATGAAAGGGGCATTCCCAGAAATGGACACATGGGACTGGGATAAGGAAGTGCAACGGGCACATCGCTTCCCACTGATACAGAAAAAAGGCAATACGGGTGCAAGATCAAGGGCAATCCTAGTCTATGTTGGAAACTACTTGTTAAGGGAGGAAGTGATTACGAAAGCTAAACCTACTAAGAAACGCACATATAAAGACATAACCTTCTTTGCCCGTCCAGACTTTTGTCACACAACAGTGGAGAGAAGATGGCGGATGCGGCAACTTATAGTACCATTCCAAAATCTAGGCTGTGAAGTTTATTTACTGTTCCCGTCTCGATTGAGGGTGGGGTTTAATGGACAGTTTAGAACTTTTTTTTCGGAAATTGTTGCTCAAGAATACCTGACTTATCTTCGAGAAGAAAGAAGACACAGAGAACGAAACGGACAATTGGATCACACAGAGACCACAAAACAAGTAGTTTCTATCTCAAAGAGATAACTGAGTCATTCTCTTTTAAGATGATGTGATTATATTCTGAGAACGTTCTAGCATGGGGGGTGGCCGGGCGAGACTCCCCTGGGAGGGCACGGCTGTCACATATAGGTCAGGATTGACCTATTTGCCAGTAAGGGAAAGGGTGGGGAGGGAGGGGAAAGAGGGAGGGGTGGGGGGTGGGAACCACACGGGAAACAGGGCACGGCAGGGGGGAAAAAAAAAAAACAGAGGGGAAGAGGATAAAAAATATACTCTTTGGTCACAGGGAACAGGAGGGGGTGAGAAAAAGGAAAGGAAGTAATACAATAAATAATCCTGACCAAAAGTTAACGAAGTGGAGGATCAATATGCAGATAATGTACAGTAGAGAGGTTAGTAGGGAAAGGAGATGGGAGAATATGGATTATGGGGATAATGGGGATTAGAATTGCAACCTGGAATGTTTGTGGGCTAAATGATCCCCAAAAAAGAGCGAAAGTAGCATTAATGCTGAAACAAGTGAATCTAGACTTTGTATATATCCAGGAAACTCATATAACAACAACACAAGCTTCCGTTCTATCACAGCTAGGATTTAAGGTACTAGCTCACTCAAGCCAAGGGGTTAAAAAAAGGGGAGTAGCTATTCTAGCTAGGAACAATAATGTCCTAACCAGAAAGAAAGCACAAGATAAATGGGGAAGATGGGCTATGGTTGAGTGTTGGATTGATGGAGAATGGAAATCATTGGTAAATGTATATGGATCAACAGAGGACGATCCTGAAATACTTCAATTTCTAGATGTTGAATTAGCAACCTGGGCACCAAGTATTATATTGGGAGGTGATCTTAATATTAATGGTGCAGACGGATTAGGACTGGGTTCTTTTGGAAAGTATTGCGGTAGGAAAAAAAAAGTATTTCAGGCACTACATAGTCTGGTGTTAAACAATGCGCTTTCAGACGTATGGGGGAAAAAGATATTGGATAACAAAGGGTACACATACTACTCTGCACCGCACCAAACATGTGCAAGATTAGATTATTTTTTTATTTCAAGTACTAGTATCTCTGACTCGAAGATTGAAAGGTTGCCACGGGTCTTAAGCGACCACAATCCGCTAGTACTCACTATAACAACAAAAACAAGTACTAGACAACACACGAACTGGACCTTTGAAAGAGAGCTTCTGAAAGATGAGAACTATATAGAATACATGAACAAATGGATTACTGATTTTTTTTCATTTAACAAAGATACAGCAGAAATGGGAATTGTTTGGGACACTTTTAAAGCTGGAATACGAGGTGAAACGATGAGTTATAATACTTATAAAAGGAAACAAGCTCAGTTGAAGAATCTAGAATTAGCTTCGAATGTCTTGATGGCAGAAGAAAATTTAGAAAATTGTGTGGCGTTGGGGCGGGATATCGAAAAAGCATGGGTAGAACTAGTGAAAGCCAAAGGTGAGGCAGAGGGTGAGATTGCCAGTAAGGCGGCGAAAATTTACAACACTAAAAGGGAGAAGTGCTATGAGCTGAGTGAATCAGTTGGTAGGATACTGGCTACTAGAGCAAGACAACAAGAATCTGTAGGCATAGTGAGGGAAATTAGGGACGCCGCGGGTATGATACATACAGACTCGACTAAAATAAGAGAAGTTTTTAGGATATTCTATGAGAAGTTATATGATGACGAGACATACGGCCGTGACCCGCTAAAAGATAAGGAAGAAATGAAGGAGTATCTCGAGGATATCCCTGTAGATTCAATAGAGGAAGAGGAAGCAAATGGGCTGGAGGAAGAGCTGCAGTCAGAAGAAATAAAGCAAGCAATATGGAACTTACCCTCTGGTAAAGCAGCAGGCCCTGATCAAATTCCCATTGAATTCTATAAAGTATTTTGGGATTCCTTGAGAGAAGAAATGGTGAAGATGATGCAAGGTGCACAGTTGGGCATAACATCGCCTAAATCATGGGCGGGCGCAGAGGTGGTCGTAATATTAAAAAAGGGTAAAAAGCCGGAGGAACCAGGCTCGTACAGGCCTATAACCCTACTTAATGCAGACGCAAAAGTCTTCTCCAAAACCCTAGCATCAAGGCTGGCAAGAATTATAGATAAAATCGTTAGTAGCTGTCAACACGGTTTTATACCAGGGAGAGGAACCACCCACCATATACGGAAGGCAATAACCCTATTTGACGTTTCGGCAGTTACAGGGGACCCGATAGCAGTGATGTTACTAGATGCAGAAAAGGCATTCGATCGGGTCTCCTGGACCTACCTTTGGTATGCACTAGCTAGAACAGGAATTAAACAAGGTTTTATTAAAGCCATACAAACTCTTTACTTAGATCCAGTAGCGACAATAAGAGTGAACAGTGGAAACACTGGAAAATTTCATATAAAAAGAGGTACGAGACAAGGGTGCCCCTGCTCACCCTTATTGTTTGCTATATATTTGGACCCGCTTATACGTAAAATAGAGGCATCAGCGATGATAACACCAGTTATAACGCTTTTGGGGCAATGTAAAATCTTAGCCTACGCAGATGACATCGCTGTTATCTCTCCAAACCCATCTGAAGCTATACAACACCTTGAGCTTGAGGTGAAGAATTTTGGCAGAATCTCGGGATACAAATTAAATACTACAAAAACACAGATAATTAAGAACTCGTATACTACATGCTCAGACAATCGAGTAATCCAAGAAGGTACATATCTGGGGGTTACCATAATGGCAGACCTGGATAACTTGGTGGAAAGGAACATTTCCCCCTTAATTAAGAAGGTGGAGAAAGACCTGGATAGATGGGATAATTTACACCTCTCAATAGTGGGAAGATCTAATATAATAAAAATGATTATCCTTCCAAAATTTCTATATCTATTTAGGGCAATACCGCTTTTTTTCGATAATAAAATATTTAAAAAATTAGAGATTATGTTAAATAGATTCCTGTGGGCGAAAGGGAAAACGAGAAGGGCTCTTAGATACATGACACTGCCAAGAGAAAGGGGAGGTTGGGGAGTCCCAGATTTAAAATCCTATTACTGGGCGGCGGCTTTACAGAATATGGTTGGTTTAATGGGAGGAGAACAGGGTAGTGTAGGAGAGGAGTGGAGTAAATACGGATCATTAGCAATATATGGCCTAACTTTGGGAACGGAAGCAAAGGATGTTCTCCTAAAATTCACAGAGGCTAGTTATTATAAGAGGACAAAGTTCAAGATAATAATAGCTGCATTCGAAATTTGGAAAAGTTTTGCTAAAAAAATTGGCTTGGGAAAATTTAATTTTTATACGAGTTTATTACACAATCCAACTCTCCCACAAGATATCTTTTCGGGACCTATAATAGCAGAGTGGGAAAGAAGAGGAATCAGAAACATTGGAGATATTAGGGGGGAACATTGTTTTCTACAATTTAAAGATCTGCAAGATAGATACAATATAGAAGCAAGGCAATTTTTTAAATTTCTGCAGATTAGGAGTTTTCTCCTGCCAAAGAAAGGTGGTGTATTGGGATTCAGGCGCAATGCTATAATGGAAATTATTCAGAAAGGAGCGAATTGCACAATTAAAAGATTGTATGCTGAATTGATGAAAGTAAAGCAAGATGACCATCAAAAGTGGAGTGAAAAATGGAGGGATAATCTTACAATTAGTTCTGAAAGCTTTGGTATCTCTCTAGAAATGGGGAAATCATTACTATGTGCTGCACCATTACAGGCTCAACACTATAAAACGCTTTACCACCTGTATTATACACCGGCTAAAATAGCTCAATGGGGAGGGTTAGTGGGTATTACATGCTATAGGTGTGGAAGCTCGGATGCCGACTTAGAACACGTATTTGCTTTATGCCCCCGCTTAGATTTATTTAAAAAGGAAATCGAATGTTTTATAAACAAAATTGTAGAAAGCGAAATTGTTCTAACCCCAGGAACCATTCTACTAGGAGTAAATGTTGAGGATACACGTTCTTTTCGTGGGAGGGAATTTTTGTTTGTTGCTATGTCTATCATGAGATTATGTATAGCCTCTGTATGGATAGATCCTGTACCACCTACCTTCCATAAATGGCTGGCTAAATTACTAATAATATATAAAATGGAGAAAGTGATATATGCAAGGAAGGGAAAAAAGGGCAGGAAGTTGGGAGATATAATATGGGATCCTATAACTCGATGGAAGGAGGAAGAATAATGAGAAATGTTGGACTGCTTACAGACAAGAATGCTGTTCAATATGAAAATATATGTTGCATTTGTTAATGGTATTTTTTTTTATGACCTAATTTGTGTTTAACTTTATCTTTGGAAACTTCACTCTCACCTGCTGATGATTTACTCATTGTTTCCTATTCTGATATATGAATTATTGGTATATACTTTTCCTCCTCTAATTTTTGGTTTGTAACAATGATGCCGTGCTTTGTATATTAATATAAAAGACTTCAATAAAAAAATTAAAAAAAAAAAAAAAAAAAATCAGAGACACTCTCGTCCTTCTTTTGGTTGCAAGCGGACAACTTGTCCCAATTCACCTTCATAGCTGGCATAAGTGTTTTCATTAGGGTAATTATTCTCTGAGGAAGATCAGTAATAAGCTGTTCAGGTTTAGCACCACCAACTTGCAAACCATCCGCCGCTATAAGAGCAGCCCAATCACCACCTAATTCGTTTGCATGATTTTCCTGACGAATCTTCGCCCCTACCGGTTGCGGTACGACATTGCCAAACAGCATATCGATATCGGCAAGATTCATTATCGTAGCATCTACGAGCTGCGATAATTCTTTGTAATACCCTGCAGGATTCTTGCGAGGGTCAGGCAAAGATTGCTTCACCTGCAAAACTTCCGATCGTTTCCATGGAAGATGAATCCATACTCTCTGGAAGTGTGGCAAGACTGCAGGATTTTGAGTATTATCACCTGGCATCCACACTGGTGGAACTTCACGCATGGGATACTGACCAGGTGCTTCTAACGGTCCCTCAATGTCTTCTACGAACAATGCTCGAGGCATTATAGAGGGACGAAAAGATAACAACTGCTCAATAGCGCGTCGAACATTAGAACCTACTATCATTCCGCTCGAAAACTGGAGCTGTAGATTAGTCAAAGCAGTTAATACATCGTCAGATGCATCAGCCGATATTTGGTCACGTAAAACCTTGCACATTTCTTCAAAAACATATCTTTGTGTCGGTACATTGAATTGACCAAACGTATTCAGTACCGAACGTGGAGGATTCCTAATGGGGTGTAGCATCCATGCCATCGCCATATTATACAGCGCAGCACGTTCCCGATTACCGGGAAGCTGACTACGTCTTTGTGGACCGTCCGAACCAGCGGACTCAGAAATAGGTCCAAGAGAACTGAAAAATTTAGCAGCAACTAAAGGAGTACGACGTCGAGTAGATGGAGAAGTATAACATAGGGGACTAACAAGAGAAGAATCAGGAACAGAAGGAACAGCAGGAGTAAGTAGAACAGGAGCAGCAGCGGGAGCAGGAGTATGAGGAAGTACAAGCGGAGGAGCAGTAGGAACAGAAGTAGGCAAGGGAGCAGGAACAGTCGGAAGAACAGGTACAGGTTGAGGAACAGGTTGAGGAACGGGTACAAGAGCGGGTACAGGAGGAACCACAGGAGCTGTGGTACCTTGTGCGTACGGAGGTGGTGACTTTAGAAGATAGGACAGTAAAGAATCCTCAACTGATTCCTCTTTCTTATCCAACTCCGTTGGCAAAGCAGGATAACATTTATCTACAGACATACGCTGGAGTCTATCGAAAACTTCCTTTTCCTTTTCCTCCTTATCTCGCTGAAATTGCTCCGCTTTTCTTACCGTGGTAGCAACTCCATCTCTCTGATTACGTTTGAACAATCTGATTTCTCTTTGTTTGGCTTCTTTACGCCATAACCGAAAAGCATCAAACATGGCCGGCCTTGATTTTTTCTAAAACAATTTAGCCTCAAGGTTATCTAATATCGGGGTCTCGAAACTACCATGAGGTGGCCAACTAAGGACACCGTCCTTTTTAGTATAGCGGATCCAATATTCATTAAAGGTAATCGGGCCTAACCCATGCTTGCTGTAGAGCTCATAAGTTGGAGTTCCAACCGGAGGTATCGGACACGAGTCCTCCAGTCGGGAATCCGTACCACAACGTTTAAAACAACTGAACAAAGCACTGCGACCAGGCATCTTGCACACTAGCCGAGTTTCACAAACTTCAAGGGTTACGGGATTTACCAAGTCCCTGCAAAGAGCAAAAACCCTCGGTTTTTGGCGGCTGCAGACGTCAAATACTACAACAAAGAACCAAGTACTAAGAACCACAAATGCAATGGAACCATGCAACAACAAAGCAACCACAACTAAGGACTCTGGGAGCGACCCACAAATACTTAACTCAAAGATCGATGGCGTCACCAGGAAGGCCCGTCAATCGTCTCGCTGTACCAAGGTCTACGCCAGGCGCCAAAACAGGTCTACAGTCAGGGCAGCAGTCCGTCGCAGCCGTCGGGAGGCGGGAATCTTTGCGGGAAAAGTCGTCGGGCCACTTGTTTCGAGAACAGGATCGATGAAGCGGGGTGCACCTTCCCTCGGAGATTTCACACGAAGTTCCTCACGATCGTCGGGCTTGGACCGGTACCACTGATGCAGCCCCAGGTTGGGCGCCAACTGAAGGACTGGGTTATTCTAAGACCCAGCGGTGCCAGGGGACAACACCTGAAACCTTCGTGGGTAACCTGTTCCGGCGTACAAATGACAGAGACACGGGACACTTCCTTCGGCGTCAAAGATTTCGAGGTTTATTTACTGCAGGGAACACAGAAGTCACAGGAAGTACAACACGTGTAGGTTCGAGGAGACTGCTTCAAATTGCTACTGTAGGTCGCTCCTTTTATACACATTTCTCCCATAGGTTAACATGGTACACAAAGGTTTACAACTCGGTTCCCATCATAATCTCCGGGAGGGGTTGCTTTGATGCATTCAGGGCCCGGAACATAAGTACGGAAACATTTGGTGGTTCCCATCTGTAAAACCCATCTTCCCACCATTAGTACATTCCAATCGGCAGTAAACAGATCGAAGAAGGAACAGGGACAGGTGCAGAGGAAGGCAGAAACAGTGGGGAGATCGGAAAGGGTGTAAAAGGGGTGGTATCGGGAAACACGAGCTGCAGGCATCAAAGGGACGTGCCTAATGAGATGCACGACTAAGACAATAGACCGGCACGGCAAGATGAGCCTCGAGCGGGCCATCTGCCTTACAGTGTCATCCCCCTCATCATAAAGACACTTTCAAAGGAAACGTGTCTTCCGCAAAAAGTCTTGGGAATCCCAGGGTCGCGAAGCGGACAGCGTCCGTTCGCTGACTACTTGAGGGCAAGAAACAAAATGGATGCCGTATCTAAGATGGAACCCGTGGGTACAGATAGAGAGACCCACAAAACAAACGAACGGTTTAGGCTAGCACAGCGAAACTGCGTACACCCACTAAGGTCGTCATTTGCGGTTCGTAGATACCAGACTCGACCATATTCGTGCGAGTCAAAAACACCACTTACGATTGTTACGGAACCTCAATCTCTCTGGCTACCATTCAGCGGCAGAGGCCGGCTTTGTCCCATCTCTGGCAACCGCTCAGTAGCAGGGGCTGCCCCCTCGCTGTGCTTGCTTCCCTGCCCCTGAGTGTGTGTGTGTGGGTCTGGGTGGGTGTGTGTGGGGCTGGGTGGGTGTGGGTGTGCGTGGGGCTGGGTGGGTGTGGGTGTGTGTGGGGCTGGGTGGGTGTGTGTGTGGGGGTGGGTGTGTGTGTGTGTGTGTGTATGTGGGTCTGGGTGGGTGTGTGTATGTGGGTCTGGGTGGGGGTGTGTGTGTGGGTCTGGGTGGGTGTGTGTATGTGGGGGGCTGGGTGGGGGTGTGTGTGTGTGGGTCTGGGTGGGGGTGTGTGTGTGTGAGTCTGGGTGGGGGTGTGTGTGTGTGGGTCTGGGTGGGTGGGTGTGTGTGTGTGGGTCTGGGTGTGTTTGTGTGTGTGGGTCTGGGTGGGTGTGTGTGTGTCTGGGTGGGTGTGTGTGTGTGTGTGTGTGTCTGGGTGGGTGTGTGTGTGTGTGTGGGTCTGGGTGGGTGTGTGTGTGTGTGTGTGTGGGTCTGGGTGGGTGTGTGTGTGGGGGGGTCTGGGTGTGTGTGTGTGTGGGTCTGGGTGTGTGTGTGTGGGGGGGTCTGGGTGGGTGTGTGTGTGTGTGGGTCTGGGTGTGTGTGTGGGGGGGGGGTCTGGGTGGGTGTGTGTGTGTGTGTGGGTCTGGGTGGGTGTGTGTGTGTGTGGGTCTGGGTGTGTGTGTGTGTGTGTGGGTCTGGGTGTGTGTGTGTGGGTCTGGGTGGGTGTGTGGGTCTGGGTGGGGGTGTGTGTGTGTGGGTCTGGGTGGGGGTGTGTGTGGGGGGATGGGGGTGTGTGTGTGGGGGGGGGTCTGGGTGGGTGGGGGTGTGGGGGTGGGTCTGGGTGGGTGTGTGTGTGTGGGTCTGGGTGGGTGGGTGTGTGTGGCTCTGGGTGGGTGGGTGTGTGTGGCTCTGGGTGGGTGTGTGTTTGGTAGTAATTGCTGTCTGCTGAGCTCGTCCGTAGGGTACAATAGGTCTCACATTTGCGAGAGATTAAGCTAATGGCAATGTAAATGACAATGCCATTTATTTATGTTTTCAAAACCAACACATAAATACAAATGTTGTCATTTACAGTGCCAATAGCTCTAACTTTTCCAAAGGCGAAACCATTGCATTGTAAATGCTTGTTTCCTCCTGTAATGCACCGTTTGCTACCTCTTGTTTTTTGTTTGCTCTCAATTGTCCCTTTTGCCTCATGTAATTTACGTTTGCTTTTGTAATTTTTTTACTTGTAATTTTCTACTCATGTATCATTACTGTTCCTGTTGTGAAGCGCTCTGACGCCTTCGGGTAAAGTCTGCGCTATATAAAAACGCATAAATAAAAATAAAAATAAATACATAAATAGTCTTTGAGGAAGCCTCTGTCTCGAGGGAGGCAGTCTGGGGAGGGCTGGCCTTCACTCCAAGAAACGAGGCACTGAGGGCCATTTGGAGGCAGACTGACACCCCTGGCTCTAACTGTGGACTTGAGGTGGGCTGGTCCTGGGTCCGAGGGCTGGCTCTGAGGATGTCCTTAACGCTTTGCGGGTGGTAGTAAGGGCTGTCTCCCAGATGGGGCTGGGAGGAGTTACTAAGGGCCGCCTTGGGGAGGGGGGGGCTAGCCCGGGCGCCGGAGAATGTCTCAGACGTATGGCCCTGGCCGTCTTGGGGCGCACTGGTTTGGGATCAGGGGTCTGGCTGGTAGTCACGGCACTTAGAGGCGTACCTTGCACTGAGCCTGGTCCCAGCACTGGGGAGAGGGGGGAGGCTCTGGGACGGGGGGCGGTGTCACTGAGGGCTGGTCCTGACTCCGAGGGGGCGGAGCTCTCTCTGTACACATTGCTCGGTTTCCCGTGTGATTTAGAAGCTCCGCCTGCGCTGCTTTGTGTCGCATTCACTGACAAACTCAGCGCCTGGAAGCAGAGACACCTGAAAGACATGCCCGTGAGTGTCGAGGGGGAGGGGTGATATTTGGGAGGAAATGGATGGGAGGGCAAATGAGGCATCGACTTGAAGTATTAGGGGTCGGGAGTGTGGCTGTTCCTTCGCAGGGCTGATCTGCCATCCCACGCTGCATGTGTTTTCCTTCACACTGGCCTCTCTGGTGACCCTCACTCTTTAATGCTCGTCCCCTCCGAGCTGGCTCCTGCCTTTTTCACAGAAGACCCCCTCTTTTCCACTCGCACTGGTTTATACATATTACCTTTTTTTTGCATACCATAAAATGGAAATGTGCCAACTTTTTATAAACTTTGTCCTTCTGAAAAAGCCCCTCATTCTAAAACAAGTCGATGCCGCAGTTCGATTGATCGTTTTTTTTTTTTTGCGGATCCAAAACATTCCTCTTGACTGAAGATTCGCAATTATCTGCACACTTACAGTCCCTAAACACGCCCCTCCTCAATGTTCCCACGCGGAGTCCCGAAAAATGGCCCCCTCACACCGATATGTCGTCCTCAAATTGCCCCTCTTCCCTGCGCAACAGGTAGCAATCCCCTGCCCCGCGCACCCAGCCTCAGCAAGGCCCATCTTCTGTCCCATTCTCCTCAGCACCTCTTAAACCCCTAACACTGGGCTTACACCCATTCCCTGGCGCGAGGCACACGCCTAGGCCCTCACACTGGGTACCGTATGTGGAAAATCGTGCCCTCTTCTGTTTTTTTCCAAGTTCGCGGACGCTTGTTAAACACGGTTTTACAACGCACATAGAAAGCAGCTCCCGGGCATGTCCGGACATCTTCCTGCCAATAAGAACATATGCTTGGAGAGTCAACTCTGACGTCCCATATTGATTGGAGTGTGTAGGTTTACGGTGGGAACTGAGACGCCCCCTTTATCTGGAGTGCAGGAGAGTTGAGGCCCGATTAATGTGGGGGTATGGACAGGGTCGCTGGAATGATACAGCAAGGGACGACCAAATTATGCGGCAGAGCTGGCCAAATTATCCAAGTTATGCGGTGTAGGCACATTTTGTGACAAGATTATTTAATGATTTTGTCCCTAAACCAAATTATGCGGCAGAGCTGGCTAAATTACCTAAATGATGCGGTATAGGCACATTTTGTGAGAGGATTACTTAATTATTTCGTCCCTTTCACAAATGGTAACGCCTTCTAGCCAAAGATTCAGTTCAGTAGAACCAGTTTGACAACCAAAGGCTGCAATAAGCAACTGAAAGAAGAGCCTTCCACTGCGCAGCAACGCGTCGCAACGTTTTTACTAACTTTTGATCAGTTTGAGCTATAAACGTTTTTTTGTGTGTGTGTGTGTTAGAATCTGCAGATTATGCTGCGGATGATTATGTGGCCAATGCAAAATCCATATTCATGCGGAAAACGCTGCAGCTGCAGAATCGAGCTGGCTGTATCGATGCTTTCTAGTAACATGGAATCTGCCCTGACCCTCTAGCGCTTCATTTTGCACTTGGTGAACCTCGTGGCTTGCAGTCCGACTTGTCCAAACCGTCCCGGAAGTTGGTTTAGTCTTCCTCTGTCTCCCTCCCAACCAGGATGAGTGCCTGTCATACCCTGCCCGTCACGCACCCCCGCCTAGTGCAGCATGCGGCGGATTCACCCCTCCATAGGGTCGCGTTCTCCGCTCCTGTCCCGAGCCTGGTGTTGTTGTGTTCATGCTCAGGGTGGAGTCACGTGGCCCACTCCCAGCCCCGAGGAACGGAGCACGCAGCTCTCCAATAACAGCTGCTGGGAGTCTTCGGGAGCAAAAACTACAGCTGGGCATTCCCGCAGACGGGGGAAACGTCCAGGAAGTTCACGTCTGTTATTTATTACACTAAAAAGCCTCCATCTAAAATAGTATTTTTTTAAACTTCGCGTTATCAGCATTTGGAGAATACACTGTCAATATGTGGCACCGGTGCACTTCCGGAGTACGGATTCGGTACATATGGATTTGCTATTGTTTGATCTGCATGTTGTGTGTGGCCAGTGTAGATTGGTTTGTTCATGGTTTTGTTTAATCTTGGTCTGTATTAGTGACAAATATAAAGATTCCGACCTGGATGTAAACATACTGTATATGAATGCTCGTGCCAAAATGGCATTGCCGTTTAATTGGTGGGGGTGACGTGGCTGCCTTCAGCACTATGGACAGGTGCAGCACCCAGGCAGGGACAGCACAGCACCTGGTGCACGCGCACATTCAAGGACACTTTCAATAGGGGGCATCTGTGTACTTGTCACTCTAGAGCAGAGGTCTTCAAACTGTTGGATGCCGAGACCCTCCTGTCAACATTTTCAGGCGTAAGGACCCCCTCCTGACAAAAAATTCTAAACCTGTAGGCAGGGCTATTGGAATTATGAGGCAGTTGAGGACCAAATTATGCGACAGGCTTGACTAAATTGTGTGGGTAGAAACTGTAAATAATGTTCTCTGATGCTGCGTATTTTGGGATAGCAGTGCTTTATTATTTTGAATTTTTTTAAACACAGTAACACGGAGGAAAGATGTCACCCCATCAGTACCAGTTTATAACCAAAATACAGCAATTAACATCAGAAAGATGTCTAGTCAACCTTTGTGAAGGGCCTCCCACATTAGAAGCTCACCTAGCCCTGGCTGGGAGTAGCAAGGGCCCCTTCAAACCCTGGCGCTTGTGCAGATTTAAGCTGTTTACCCATGCCCCTTTCCTCTCACCCTTTCCTTTCATCCCTCTCTTCTCTCCTCTCCCAACTCCGGATCCCTCCCTCACATTGCAGGCCATTTTCTTTCACTTCTTTTTACAACTTCTGAACTCTCCCCATTCAACCTCTCACTTCATCTTTAATCACCTCTTGCCATTCTGTCTTTTCATTGCCCTCAACTCTAACAGTCTTTCGCATTTATCTCCTGGCCTCTCTTGCCCCGTCACCTCCCGTGCACCTCAGCACTTCTCATTCACCTCAAGTCTCTCCATTCAAATTTTTGTCTATTTGTATCTTGCACCTCTCCAGTCCTCCTATTCATCTTCCACATCTCCCCTTTGTCTCCCACACCTTATTGAACCAACGTCCCTCTCCCCTATTACCTCCGCACCAGTGCCTAATTTGAGCAGGTGGTTTCCGGTGCTCCGCATTGGCACCTAATTATGCACACTGGCACTATGACAGACTTCCAGATGGTGGCTCTGTCTGTGTAATTTAGAGATGAGCAGGACAGCTGTTTATTAATTCAATATACACTAAAAATGATAACCTCCTGACACCCATGCCATTCTTTATAGCCCTGGGGGCTTGAAATAGTCAGCATAGTCACACTTGTTCGAGTGTTATGGTTGGTAGTTGCATAGGTATTGTCATTGGCCACAAAGGCCAGGCAATGGTGGGTGGTTAAAGTTGCAGTGGTCTAGTGGTGAGGGCCTTGGCATATGTTGTATTACAAATTAATCACTGCTCAGCACACACCCCAATACTCCCTCTCTTACCCTATCGCTGCTGTCCCTCACCCTTGTCGCATCAAATTATCTTTTTACGTCACAGATCATCTCTCAGCTATCTTATATCACAGTTTAATAGTAGCCCTCATCTTTTGCTCACACTCACATCTTGTGTGTTCGCGCTTTGCTTCGGCACTTCACATTTTACCTCATCCCTGACCTCTTCAATCAAATTCTCTCACTCCCTTGCAGTTCTCTCATCTCCCCTCATTGAGCATACAGGTCGGACCCGTATGCTCCTCTTGGCCTCTGCCAGTCTGCTTATTGTTCCCTAATTCAGGAAGGCATGAATTGTCTGTCTCACTGTTTTGGTGCAGGCTGCACAGTTATGGAACTTGCACACTCCTTTACTTCGCTCCACCAACAATCTATTATCCCTTAGGAAGATATAATAACCTGACTCTATGCTCTGTAGATCACCCCATTTGGCTGGTTCTCCTTCCCCTTCTGTGTGTTTCTAGTTTGCCTTCAGGCAGCAGAGGGTTATTAGCCTGAGGACACCTGTTGGTAACAGTAGGGCACTACAAATGTAAATAATAATAGGCAGAAGCAGGGGATCCACTAGACCCGAACTTCGGGGGCAGGGGGGCTAACACTCCCAGCCAGGGCTGGCCCTAGCACTGTTTGCACATGGTGCAACAGTCTTTCCTCCTTCTCCATGAATTCCCTCACTACCACTCATCAACAATACACCTCATCTCTCTATAGCACCTTTCTGACAAACATTTAACTTTTTTATAGCACTACTCAGAGTTTACTCACCCTCAGTTCTGTGATGTGCATGGTACATCTTCTTTGTACCAGGCACTGTAACCTTCTGCACTGTGTGGGTGACAAGAGTGCCCATGGGACTGCATGGTGAGCGATGCAACAGTGTGAGAGAAGGGTAAAAGGAGTGACTGCAGGGTGAGTGAGGTGACCATATGAATTTGGGTTCGGCTGTAAGTGCAGAGTGGGACAAATTAATGCATGGTTAGTGATGGCCTTGTTTGAGTGAGCTACAGATTGAGCAGTGAGGGGGGGCAGGTGAGTGAAGTGTCACATGAGGGCAGGGTGAGTAGTGTGCTCGTGTGAATGCAGGGTGAGGTACAGGGTGAACAATGCAAGTGCATTGTTAGTGCAGAGTGATCACTGTGAGTGCAGGGAAAGGGGGTGAATGGTGTGAGTGCATTGTGATTGCTGTGAGTGCATTGTGATTGCTGTGAGTGCATTGTGATTGCTGTGAGTGCATTGTGATTGCTGTGAGTGCATTGTGATTGCTGTGAGTGCATTGTGATTGCTGTGAGTGCATTGTGATCGCTGTCAGTGCATTGTGATCGCTATGAGTGCATTGTGATCGCTATGAGTGCATTGTGATAAGTGTAAGTGCATTGTGATAAGTGTAAGTGCATTGTGATCAGGGTGAGCGGGTGAATGGTGTGAGTGCATGGTGATCAGTGCGAGTGCATTGTGATTGCTGTGAGTGCATTGTGATCAGTGTGAGTGCATTATGAGCACTGTGAGTGCAGGGTGAGCGGGTGAATGGTGTGAGTGCATGGTGATCAGTGTGAGTGCATGTTGATCAGTGTGAGTGCAGGGTGAGCAGGTGAATGGTGTGAGTGCATGGTGATCAGTGTGAGTGCATGGTGATCAGTGTGAGTGCATGGTGATCAGTGTGAGTGCATAAATAATTAATGTTTTGATCCTGCAACAAACTTCCAGTCTTATGATTAGGGTTACCAGCTCATTATTTTGATGGCCCAGAAATAAGCAGTCACCTAAAGCTGTATTTTTAGCACTTATCTGTGAATACTTAGAACAGCAAATATAAATAGAAAGCACTTTTAATTGTGTTCTAGGGCTGCCTCAATGATCCATGACTGATAATTAAAGAGAACATAGACAGAAAAGTCACATAACTAATGAATACATACTTTTTTTTATTTATAACTCTAGTGTCAAGAGCAGGTCTCTGCAGGCTCTTTAGGCAACACAAGGCAGGCATTTTTCTTTTGGCAACGCAACTTTATATTCCTTTTCATGAAATGCATTCTCACACTACAGCAGTAAATGTAAAAATACAAATGTAAGTAATAGGCAGAGTGGGGTGGGTGGCAGGGGGTACTGAAACCATAAAAAATACTAAGCCTTTGTAACCAGTTTACAAAGGCATGTAAATATGCAAATGGTCTTTAAAGACCTGTGAAAAACTCGGGCGTGCTGGAGATAAGACTCCAGACACTGCCCAGCTGAGGCCCCAGCAGTGAGACACAGGACGGGGGGAGGAGGGAAACTGAAGCCCTGTAGGCCAGGGCAGAAGTGTGACTGTGAATGTGGGACCCCCTTCACATCACTCCACGCCTTCCTGGGGGTCGCGCCCCACAGTTTGAAGACCCCCCTGCTTTAGAGCAAGTTACTTTCTGCCTCAGAAGACCACAGTGACCTGCTAGGCACAGTATGCACCTCAATATGTGGAAAACCCAAGCATCGACACAGACAGCAGGACTTGAGTGACAGCAGCAGGACTTCCAGGATGCGGACATGGAATATCATCTAAGTAAGACAGGATGGTGTCAGATCTTCCTGCAGTTCGGCCTGGACTGTTCCCATGGGGCACAGGGTCAAGACTGATTTGTATATGTCTTGGTCCAAACGGGGGTGGCAACGTGGGCAAAAGAACGATGGATTTAACCCAGATCTTTTGACTGGGGGAGAATGTTTGCATTGTTAGCATTCCGTCCATCATTTGTTTGCTGTCAGATCTTGTGTATGCGCACACTCATTTACCTATATATTCCTCCCAGTGAGTTAATCCTCCTCTCCAGGGAGGTGCTTGTAATCTACAGATCGCTCACGCCATAAGAGTACAAAGTCTGTGAGCAATAAACTTGTACTGGCCTGCGTGCGGCGGCCACTGCATAGAATGGAAGTCTGTACTTGCTGCCTTCTGTGGAAGTGAAGCTTGCTTTGCTACTGCTATGGGATACCTGTTTTGCGAGGAAGCAAAGCTTACATTGTTCTCAAAAAATAATCAGGAGACTGTATTTCTTCCATCCACTTACGTTGAGGCTGGAATCAGGTTTAATGTCAGATATGGGACTTGCAACTGTGCTGCTGTGGGATCGGATATTAGAAATGCAAATATACATTTTTTTCCCTTGCCTGTCAGGAACACAGATAAAGCTCTTTGGCAGGCAGAGAGAGTGTAACAAAGGAGCAGGTTACTGGCAGTGCACACTCTGAGTCATACAAGACAAGTCCCTGTCGCCAGAAGCCTGCAGAGGAATCAGGCTTTTGGATGTAGGAATCGGGAGGTGGGAAACTAGCCTTGAAATCTTCAGTCTCCTGCTTGAATCGAGACGGTTGGCATATATGGTCTTGTGATGGGGAAAGCCTGTGCTGCTGCTGTCCTACCTGTACTGAAGGAGGGAAGCTTGCAATGCATATGCACAAGGTGTACCTGTTCAGTGGAGGGGCAATTCCACTACTGTAGCCCCACCTTACAAAAAAGAAATGATATATTGAATGCACACAATCCTTCTGTTTTTAATCTTATAATAGGGAGAACCCAGTTGCACTCCCACATACAATTCTGATGTGGGTCTAATATTTTAATAAAGGGAGAATTTAAATGTCAACATAAGGGACATAACCTTACCCAAACTATGGAACCCATATCTTGGAGACTGTACCACCAGTGAACAGTCGTAGTCTTAGATGCTTTTTAGATGTGGAACCCCCTGATTAATTTTTGAAACCATGTTTATATGCATCTCCAAGCAGTAGTTGAGGCATTATCAATATTTCCAAATCACATACAGCTTGCTAAATTATTGCCATATACATCATAGTGGGATATCGCAAATGTGGAACCTCCTGATGAAGCATTTCTCCCCCCTTGGCAGGGAAGGATTCATCATCCTATGCGAATACATACATGTGTGGCAACTCTATACGAGGTGTGGTTGTTTTTTCCATGAGTTTTGTAGTTCTTGTATGTTTATATTTTTACAGAGTAGAATTGTACCGGTCTTGCATGTGTGAGCGAATTGTGTAATTTACCTCCTCCTCCTGCTGCTGCTCCCAGCCCTTTTCATATTCTTTGTTTTAGGGAAGATTGCATTGCTGTTGTTGATGTGGTACCTCTATTGTGGTGTTAAACTCTGTGTAAAACCTTCTACTACACAACGATTCATATTGCCAATGCTTGTGTTAATGCATGATGTGAACGAAAGAGTGACCCTTCACAAAACGCTCAAGCAGTTTGCTTTTAGTTTTACATGGGAAACAAGCAGTGTTTAAAATGGATTGCCCAGCTTTGAAACGTTTTTAAACATAGCTGGCAAGCAACTTTATGTCCTGTATAACAGATTCAGCCAGTTCTGGCATTTTAGCCAATATCATTTATCATTCTGGGATTTTTAACCCATAATGAATGTGTTAAAAGCAGAACTGTAAGCCCTACAATGACTGACTGACTGAATTATATTTAAAGCGTGCTTATGCCGAGGCGAGGCGTCTTGGCGCTGTAGAAAGAAGAAAATAACCCCGCAACAAAACCGTACAATAAGTGAAAAGCAAATCAGTGACGTTCATTTCTTTCCTAGCGACAAAACGATGTTCAAGTAAACAACGCAGTAAACATTGGCAGTGCAACCTTTGACCCACCCTCTATCTTCTGATGGCAAATAATCAGTAGGACGGAGCTCACAATAACAGGCGATACCTTTCAACACACATGAAGTTCAGACCCAGGTTCTAATCTGAAAGACACCCATCCGGGTCAAGTCGTGGAGGCTCGCATATGTCCCCTCTAAATGTGTTCCAGGCCCCCCAAATTTGTCCCTACTTTGCGGGGCATCCCCGAAGAATAAAGACTGCTTTCTCCGCCACCATTGCTTCATCCATGTCCTTGCACCAGTCTCGCAACGTGGGCAGCACGTGAGAACCCCACAATCTCGCAATGTTACGTTTCGCTACCAACATTCCTAGCATGGCCCAGGCCTGCTGTCGATGGGTCAGGTCTTCTGCGTCCCAGATGTTCAACAAGCAGCGACGTGGGTTGGGCAGCAGGGAGACATTCATGGTCTGGGAGATGGTTCGCATCACCACTGCCCAGTACATGGCCACCCGGCTACAGTCCCAAACAGTATGGAAGAACATCCCTCTCTCTCCGCAACCTCGGAGGCAATATTCGTGAGAGGCTCTCCCTATTCTATAAAGGACCGTCCTGGTATAGTACGTGCGGTGCAGCACCTTTAACTGAACCAGCTTAAGTCTGGAAGGAATTGCAGTTTCTCGGGGTGAAGAGAGAGCCTCCTGCCATTCCGAGTCATCGAGTTCACCCACGTCACCCACCCAGGACAGACGTAGTTTGGACAGCATGTCAGGGAGGTTGGTAACCAGTTTCCTGTATGTGTAGGACGTCGCTTTGTGAGACATATGTTCTGTCAGTAGCCTGTCTTCTAAAGGGGTGGACTCCTGCAGTTTAGTTCCCACTGGAACGGCTGACAGAAGCGCATGTCGTATCTGTATGTACCTATAGTACTCTGACTGTGCCA
Organism: Lissotriton vulgaris; assembly: GCF_964263255.1. Lineage (NCBI taxonomy): Eukaryota > Metazoa > Chordata > Amphibia > Caudata > Salamandridae > Lissotriton > Lissotriton vulgaris. The sequence continues at coordinate 130,176,689 of NC_141688.1, forward strand.
TATTGTGTTTGGTTTGTAGATAAGTGAAATCCACTACATTGTTTTTTTTTCCAAAGGTCTCCAACCACTGATATACCTATCGAGTCCCATGCCCGAAACCCTTTACTATTGCCCATGAAGCCCAACCTGTGCGAGTCCCATAGGGGTGTCATTTGTGTAACTATATTCGCGCACTGAAGATGTCTATGCGCCTTGTACCAAAGCTGAACCGTGTGACGGGTTGGACCCAGAAGGTCGGTTGGGGCGCTACGACTATATAGATTTCTTAACAAACCCCTGGGTTCAATACTCTGCCTGTCCGCCATAAAGGCAGGTTCCGTCTGCGGGGCGTGCAACCAGTAATTGATTTGCTTGAGATGGGCCGCCCAGTAATACAATTCAATATTAGGGAGCGCTATGCCCCCATCGTACCAATCTTTCACCAGTTTGCATTGTGCAATCCTCGCCGGCTTCCCATCCCACAGTAAAGTAGAGACCGCTGCTGCGATGGCTCTGAAGTAGGAGGAGGGGACCGAGAACGGAGTGTTCTCAAGGAGGTAAAGAAACTGGGCAATGTCGTCATTTTAAATAACGCGGCTTGGCCCAGGAGGGTGAGAGGGAGGGATCGCCATATCTTTACATCTCGATTGAAACGGTCCAGAGGGGGTTTCAGATTTAGTGCGTGGAACTCGTCTGGGTCGGGCGATACGTGGATTCCCAGAAATTTAAAGGGGGTGTCAGTGTAGCGCAGTCGACAGTCAGCTGGGAGTGGTGGCGGACAACCAGCAAGGACGTATAGGACTGATTTAGCCCAGCTAATTCTGTATCCAGAGACTCTCCCGAACTTCTCGCAAATATTAAGCAATTCTAGGATTGATTTTTTTAGGGGAGGTCAAATAAAGAAGGATGTCGTCCGCATAAAGAGATATCCGATCCTCCCATGACGGAGACCATCTGATACCTTTGATGGACGGTTCCCACCAAACCTAAATCGCCAATGGCTCAAGGACTAGCGTGAACAGCAAGGGGGACAACAGGCAGCCCTGCCTCGTCCCACGTCCAAGCGGGAAGTCTCTGGAGATGTGACCATTAGCTGCTATGTGAGCCAAAGGCCCGGTATAAAGCAGGCGGACCCACGCACAGAACCTAGGGCCAAAACCCATGTGACGAAGCACCGCGAATAAGTAAGGCCATTCCACGGTGTCAAACGCCATGGTGGCGTCAAGGGAGAGAAGTACCGCCGGCTCTTGTATGTATTCCCGACGAGCTAGCACCGCCTGTAGGCGGCGCAGGTTATGGGAGGTGTTACGATTTGGCATAAAGCCAGACTGGTCCGGGTGTACCAACGTGGCAAGGTGGGGGGGCCAAGCGTTGTAATAATAGTTTGGCGAGGATCTTTGGCTCCACGTTTAGCAAGGAGATGGGACGGTATGAGCCGCATGCTTCCAGAGCGTTACCAGTTTTATGGATCGGGATGATCGTGGCCAGGCGTTGATCTTTAGGGAGTTCCCCTACTTTTAGGCTGTCTACGAACATTCTGAGTAAATGGGGGGCCGTTATGGAAGCTGTTTGCTTATAGAGTTCCACCGGGAGTCCGTTGGGACCCAGGGCCTTGCCGGACGCCAGTGCGTCGGTCGCTTCCCGTACCTCCTCCACAGTAATGTCCGCCTCCAACGAAAGAGCCGCCTCAGGTGAGAGGCAGGGAATTGTCAAGTCTTTAATGTAGTCATAGGCTTCATCAGCAGTGTATGACGCTTGGGGAGCATAAATTTCCTCCGGTGGCTCACCCTCTTCTAGGCCCGATTCAGCAAATAGATCCTGACTATGTCCTTGCGATGCCTGGTGATCTGTCTGAGCAGTCTTTTGGTCGCGTTGACCCCTACCAGTTCGTCGCGGGGCCTCAGTGCGTCTCCAACCTTCCAGCCAGTCTCTTGCCGCCTCCGGGGTGTCGAAAAACCATGCCTTGTGATTGTCCACGACCCTGAGCCTCGCCAGAAAAAGCATGGAGTAGGGCAACTCTTTGGCCCGCAAAGCTTTTTTTATGTCGGTGAAGGTTTTCCGGCACGGGCCACCTCAGCCGTATAGTCTGGAAAGAAGGCAATGGTGGAGTTCTGTATTTTAATAGGTTCAGAGACCCTGGCTGTCCGGAGTATGGCATCCCAATCACGGAAGTTAAAAAGTCTGGCCAGTACTGGTCGCGGCAGTGCCCCGGCTTCACTCTACCCCCTGGAACTCTATGTGCTCGTTCGACAGAAAAAAATGGGAGAGGCCTGTTGTAGTTTCGTTTTGATTAAGTCCTCCACGTATAGATCCATCGCTTGCTTGCCTTCCGATTCTGGAATACCTAGAATTCGGACGTTATTCCTCCGTGAGCGTCCTTCCTGATCATCCAGGCGTTCCTGCAGTTTTTTGGCGACTGCTTCCAGTCGCTCGGTAGTGAGTTGCAGTTCGGAGGTGTCTTCCATTAAGGATTTAGTGACGACTTCCATCTGCGCCACATGCTCCGCCATCTTGTGGAGGTCGGCCCGCAATAGGCCCACGCCCGTTGCGATAGATCCCACCGTTGTCTGAACGCTGGAGAGCGTCTTTATGAGGTCCTCTAATGTCACTTTTTTAGATCCATCTGCCTCTGGGCTCTTTCGCGTGGATGGGCGGCCCTCCGGATGTTGCGCGGCAGCCTTTTCAAAGGCGTACTTCTCCAGTTTCGATTGCGCCATAGCATGTTTGGGCCCCCTTCCCACCATCTAAATCGGCAGGCGTTTTCGCTGTTTGCACCTGTGGCCTAGTCTCTCAGCGTGCCGACTGCACTGCCGTTCTGGGCTGTGGGGAAGCGATATACAAAATGGCATCGTCTTTCAGGGCCCCTCGTGTGTCACCAAGGGGAGCAAGGTGATGGCGGATGCGAGGAGAAAGTGTTACAGTGTAGGCACCTCCGCTGTCCCAGTATCAAACTCACCGGTCTCCACTCCCCTGATCGCCCGCCAGTATGGATTGTCTAGGTGTTACTCTTACTCAGTCCCACCGATCACCGTATTCCCAGCCGGGTACAGTTTCAGACTCCCAACGGTCAGCAAAGCATGCCCTGGTCTCTTCCTCCACCAGTACAGATTCCACACAGTTAGATGCAATGGCACCGCTGGGCAAGCGATTGTCCGAGAGCAGGCCCACCCCCGCTCCTACTCAAGCCGATCTCCAACACGGTCCGCAGACGACCAGCGGAACTTTCCGGTGTGATACCCCGACCTCAGGGCTCTGCCGGTCGGGTCGCAGTGCTGCGGCAGGGCGGTGTCCGGATACGCGGCAGGGCCCGCCTCGCTTCTACGATCTATCTCCGGCTGGCGTTGCTCGATTAAGCCTGGGACTGGGACAGTCCGTGCCCCTTCCGCCCCGGCGTTCCGGTCAGGCTTCAGAAGGCGAAATAAGCCGGATGGATAAGCAGATTATTGAAGTTAGAACTGTTTCGGCCTCGGAGCTCTCGCACTACGCCGCCATCTCGGTCGGCTCGCAGCCACGCCCCCCAAAGTGCAAGGTTTTTAACACCTTCCTGAAACTTGTTCTGTTCTTGTCAGACCGTAGCGCGAGGGGCAAGGTGCAATGCAACATGCATCTGTCTGAGACTTCCGAGCTGGCTGATATATGTGTGATAGCGCCACTGGTCGACTTGGTAAATGCAAAATAAAATTGAGATGCTGACTTTCTCTTTTTTCTTGTAGGCAGTCGAGAATTAACCAAGCTAGTGGGTGAGAGCAGAGGATGGCCTTTAAAAGCTAATAAAGGCATCTCACTGCAAATGGGTTAACGTTAACACATCTTGTAGAAAGATACAGCCTGATAAAAGAAGGCATTCTTTACCAGAGTTCTTCACCAGAACAATGCAGGCAGCAGCTGAACCTGGATACACTGCAAAAGGAAAAAAATACATAAAGCACAGCCCCTCTGCATATTTAACTTATGTGCGTGGTGGCCCAGCAGGCGCCATGGTCATTAAAAAAAAACAAAACCATAAAATTAATGAAACCGGGCGCATGCTAGGCGCTGTGGTGACAGAATATCAGAAGCATAAAATAAAAAACGTTGTCCCTAAACACAACACATGAACACTTGCAGCGTAATAAAACTGTAGTTGGACCGTGCTCATTCCAATAAAATAGAAATGATGTATCGGGAGCACCAACCAATAAGGGACCAGGAAAGAAGAGCAACGCAGGAGTTAGCCAATAGCAAGCAGCAGGCGGGATATCACTTTCTATACTGCTTACAGCAGGTCTTGCAGACAGCGCATGCGCACTGCCTAGGCTTAACCTAACAATGTTCTGACCCTTGCTTCCTACCCCGTCTGTAACCTGGATCTTGGTATGATTTAGGTGTAACAACAATGTTTTGGGTCCTCTTGCACAGCGCAGCGTGTGCTCTCGCTGATGCCCTACGAAGGCCACTGGTGTGTGGGTGAAAGGGTGCCTGCTGCCCTGACTGCTCAATCTGTTCTCTAAGCTTGTATTGCTTGCAAATTATATAGCTTTAATGCAATGCTTTGCATGTGAGGGTATGATTTGTTTAAGATAAGATGTTCTGATTGGTTCTAAGATGTAGGTGTGCTGAGAGGGATGAGCAGTGAGGTGGCAGCGCATTGCCAACTTTGTGATTTTGGTGTGTTGTGCGTAAGAGGGTCTCAAGGGGTTTGTCCATTGCATATATACAAGTGTCATGGAGATAAGATTTATCTTTGGTCAGTGGTAAAGTGGCTGACAAAAATTCATGAATTTGATTATAAATGTGTTTTGACATTGCTAAAAACAAAAACATTAAATTGGATTGATTATTGATATATTTATATATTTATTATCTTGTAAATAATCATGTATATATTTTATATAAATGTATTTAATGATTTTACAATTGATATATATTTTTGTAGTCTATTTAATTTGATTTTAGACACCATGTCTTTTATTTCAATTGAATGTCAGAAAACACATAAGTATTTTTTCAGTCTCCATTGGGAGCTTTGAATTTATTGAGTAGCTTGTTCGCATCCTTTTTGCACTTTGAAAACCCTCCTTTATGTCAATGACACTCCATGTGATCAAGCCTCTGGGAGGAGGCGAAACGCGTCATGGACTGCTGGGCGAAATGTTATGCGCCAATAAAGCACTGAGGAATTGTACCATTATACGGGTCCACTCATCGTCATCTATTCATGAATGGAATGGTGTGCATGGCGAGAACTTTGCTATATAAAAGTATATGTGAAGGGGATTGAACATTATGAATGGTTGGATGGTAAGTACTACTGGGAGTTTGATGATATGAGATATCTAAAATGTTGAGTGTCTGATGCAGTCTATCTGGTGTCTACTGTTGGGTTATTGATTGTGTGTTAATTTTTGGTATTGGGTGCTGTTGCTATTGAAGTGATATCATGCTATAATAGATGCATTTCATGCTGTGTGCATGCATGACACATTCAACATGTTCAGTTGAAATGTGGGCGGTCCTGTGGAATAGAAGAAAACAGCACAAATAATCATAGCTTTTCAATCCGATTTACAGATGACTGTACAGCTCTTTCGTTAAGTAAGTCAGATGGTGCTTCGCCTTGTATTCAGTGAAGGAAGTTTCTATCATCCAGCAAGAACCCAATGTCATAGTTTAGTATTCAGCAATCTAGGGCTGTTTATGGCTCTGCTATAAAGATAAGAGGTCCTGGAAATAGCAGGAGCATTTAATGGGCCAAGGACTTTGCATCATGTTCATGCTACTTGGAATGATTATTGTTCTTTCCCTGTATTTGATAACTGATCCTATCACTCTCAGAAGGGTGACCAGTTGATTGGCCCTGTTCGACTATTCAGCTTCATACACAAAAAAGGAGCATCGGGGGGTAATAATCAGGCCGCCCCCCCACTCAGTAACTAATAAACACAAAAGGACCTGATTAATATGAGCAGTTACCTCTTTGCCACACAGAGGGAGTTTTTAAACAAGCCTTAAACTTCCCTCACAGGACGGACTCATTGCGATTCACCTGTTAGTTACTGTTCAATTTTGACATTCGTCTGTATACCCCTTTGCATTTCAAGGGTAAAAAAATGAAAGATTAGTGAAAAGAATTTGGTGAAAAAATGGTGAGAGGCCAGAAAGTACCTCACTTATCAGCATCACCAGGGGAGCTGCTGGTTGGTACTCGCCAGTCTTCCCACGTTTTCATCATTGGTAACTTTCATGACCATAAAGAAAGAAAAGGTGTCCAAATTTCTCAGAGGTGAGAAAACCAAAGAAAGAAAGTAAAAAAACATGTACAGATGCACTGTAAGTTCTCGTGTCAATCAGTACCCACTGGCCCCCATTGTGAACAAAGGGGATATTGAGTTCTCTAAATTAATATGAGGCATAACTCACTTGCGTAAGCAGAATTTTATTTGGTGTTGTGAGTATCCTTAGATTAAAATAATGGCATTTATTTGGCCATTTTCAAAGACAAAAGGTCAACATATTTTGTTGCCAATTTATTTACAGCAACTTCATCAGGGCTGAAGGGGGATCCAGTCGTCACCTCACTGATCTATCTCACCGAACGCAGTTATCAGTGGGATGAGCGACCAGTAGGCGCGGGGCCCTCATATTGGTTGCAGGTACGAGAGCAACCACTCCGTAAATATGCAGTCATAAGGAGTTGGCGTAAATTAATTCTTGGGCGGATTCTGAAGCTAAGGCTTCGGTTATTTATGGTTGGCACGTTCTCTTTTAATCTTGTCCATAACCACAGGTTCGGTGTGATAAATCAGCGAGGTGAAAACTGGTTCCCCCTTCAGCCTTGAGAACTGAATTTCTCTTTCTATTACAATGGGGGCCAGTGGGTACTGAATGACGCAAGCACTTGCAGTGCATCTGTACACATTTTTACTTTCTTTCTTTGTGTTTTCTCACCTCTGAGAAACATTTTCTTTCTTTATATCCAAGTATATATGAAGGGGATTGAATATTATGAATGGTTAGATGGTAAGTACTACTGGGAGTTTGATGATCTGACATGTTGAGTGTCCGATACAGTCTATTTGGTGTCTACTGTTGGGTGAATGTGTGTTAATTTTTGGTATTCGGTGCTGTTGCTATTGAAGTGATATCATACTTTAATAGATGCATTTCATGCTGTGTGCATGCATGACACATTCAACATGTTCAGTTGATCTTTGGGCTGTCCTGTGGAATAGAAGGAAACAGCACAAATAATCATAGCTTTTCAATCCTAATTTGCGCCGAAGGGGAACCGTAAAATACCATAATCTGGGAGACCATGACCGGCCCAAGCCCGATCTTCTGCAGAACTGTTCTTAAAAAGGCCCACTCCACCCTATCATATGCTTTCTCAGTGTCAAGAGAGAGGAGACATGCTGGGATGTTTCGCCGGTGGAACCTTTTCCACCAGGTGGGCTATACGTTGGAAGTTGTCTGCACCTTGGCAGTCCCGTATGAATCCCACCTGGTCGGGCTCTATCAAGCTAGGAAGATAGGGCTCCAGTCGGTTTGTTAGGAGTTTAGTATATATCTTAGTATCCATATTGAGGCGAGAGATAGGGTGATAGGATGTGCATAATGTTGGGTCCTTTCCTGGCTTAGGTATAGGAACTATCTCCGCTCGAGTAATCGTAGGGGTCAAGTTAGTACTATCAGAGAAAGAATTAAAGAGCTTGATAAGGTAATCTTGAATTTGAGGGAAAAACAGGCCGTAGAAGGGAACTGTAAGTCCGTCCGGGCCAGGGGCTTACCTACCGATAGGCTTTTCTAAGCCTTTTGGAGTTAATCCAGCGTAATTAGGGCCTCAAGATGGTCTGCATGGGAGGGGTCTAGGGGCTCCCATGTGCAAGAGGCAAGGAAGGGACCGATCTCCTCTTGGGACGTTTCACCTTGTCCATTAACTGTATTGCATAAATGCTGAGTAGTGCAGGAACTCGCCCTTTTAAATTAAAGAAGTGCAGGTACTCCGTACCGGACAGTACATGCCTATTTTAAAGCACTGCTCCTACCCTTCAAGAATAAGCCTTGGCTGGTTGACCTTACTACCATCTGAAAGTCAAAACTTGAACAGAAGGTACTTCAGTAAACTTGCAGTAGTATCTGATCTCTAATGTCCCTATGGCAACAGGCTATAGGCTATCTTAGTTACAAGAACTGCCCAGCTAGCTTAGAGTTCCCTGGGCCCTGGAGATCCGTCCGGACACTCGTGGTGAGCTGAAGGATTCAGAAGCCACATGTCCGAGGGCACTAAACGATAGCCAATAAAGTTCTGTGTATTTAGTAAAGTTGTGGCTAGCCAACATTTTGAGGAAGTAGTGGAAGCTACAACCACTGATGAGTTGAGAGAAACCGGCAGATTAAGTATGAATGGGCGCATAATATAGCTATTGTGGCTGAACCTTTGAAGGGGGCTCCTATCAAAGACATGCCACACCAGTGGACAATGCATTGAAATCAGCCAGTATGTCTTCCACACCTGCAGTTGCCTGCAGTGCGTGAATTCATCAGCAGAAGAGCCTCACTGGGGCTGCAACAGGTTGACCTACCAGTCACATCGAATTTTAAAGTTACTCGCCTGTGTCTTTCCCAAATGTTCCCACCAGATGAAATTGCTTGGTTTCCCTTCCCTTCCCCATGCTACATAGCAAACAAGATTCACTGTACAGAAGTAAAGAACGAATTAGGTGGATAACAGACAGGATTGGGGCTTTAACAACTGGTGAATAAGTCACAATACAGTTATCTGGACATGATTGGGGTATGATTAATGGGAAAGTGGGGATGGATACAGACTCCGTCTAAACTGGTGCTTCGAGATTAGACATTAAGTTCCTGCGCATTCAGACGTGTTTGAGAGCTTTGAAGAGAAGGAATAGTACCTTGTCTAGTGCTTGGTTATCTGAGGTAGGAGTGTGTCTGAGAAAGTTATAGCGAGGCCTCGTGGCAAAGTTTAGAACAGTGTCTCATGGTGAGAATGGGGGAGATCCACAAGTATACTCTTCCACCAGTCTTGTCTCCTCAGAAATCAGTGTTATTGATGGCTGTACGGATGTGACTGTTAGAATGTACAACTATTTAGATATAGGTACCTGATAGCAGCGGCTCTGACAGTTCTGAAAGGTTCCATGCCTATAATGTGATTGAGGTATGTGCTAAGATGTCTAGCCAGAGGTGTCTTTGTGAGGGTGTCACGGGGAAACATTACAAAGTAAGAGAAATAGGCGGACTTTACAGGGAAAGTCATCATTTCGGTCTTGGTTGCGAGTGTGAGTGCCCTCCAGTTCTGGATAGCTGTGGGTACGGTGACCAACTCGCTCCATGTTATTTATTTATTTTTTAAACTTATATGGCGCAAACAGCTACCCAAAAAGGGTTTCCCGGCGCCTAAGACCACAGCACAATGGATGGAATAATACAGCAGAGGTCGTTCAAGATTACTGAGCGAACAACCAGGTCTTTATCTCTTTACGGAACCTGGAATGACTTCCCTCCTTTCGTATGTGGAGTGGTAGAGTGTTCCAGATAGAGGGACCTTGATGGGCAAAGGATCTCCCTCCCATCCTGGAGAGCTTGAATCTAGGTACACAGAATTTTTCAGCTGATTGAGACCGTAGGTTTCTTTTAGGAATGTAGGGATGGGCTAGTGCCTGAAGGTATTTGGGAGCGGTACCTGCTTTGATTTTAAACATGTCGGTTCAGGCCTTAAATCTGATGCGATTTTCCACCCTCAACCAGTGCAGTTCACGCAAGTAGGGGGACACGCAGGTGTTTTTAGGTACATAGCAAAGGAGTCGGGCAGCCGCATTTTGTACAAGCTGCAATCTCTTTATAACTGCCTTGTTTGCACCCAAGTACAGGATGTTCCCGTAGTCAAGCCGGGATGTAATTAAGGCATTGACTACTGTTTTTTGCATGAGGATAGGCAACATCCAGAGGATCTTCTTGAGCCATTTTATGATGGTAAAGCAGAGACCCACTACTTTGCTAGCCTGTTGCTTCATGGACAGTGAATTGCCCAGAATTACTCCCAAGTTTCTTGCATGAGGCACTGGTGTAGGAAGATTACCCATCTGGGCAGGCCAGTGTGATGTACTCCAAAGATCTGGCTGCTTGCCCAGAAGGAGGATCTCCGTCTTGTCTCCATTTAATTTCAACTGGTTAGTTGTCATCCAGTTGAAGATGTTCAGGAGACCAACTTTGAGAAGGGACGAAGATGACGATTGGGATTCAGACAATGAAAAGACAATTTGTGAATCGTCTGCATACGTCATGAGGGTGAGTCCCGATTTTTCCACTAGGTCTGCTAGGGGTCTGATATGGAGATTGAAACATTGTTGTTATGGACATTGTTTCCAGTCCCAGACTTGTGTGATGGCCTAATGCATTCTAGGTGTTATAGATTTGCTTTCATTGACTTGATTAGACTAACACACCTGAAATCAAACTTTAGTGGTTGAAAAGTTCAGTCCTGGGAACAGTGTCTGTAATGATCTGGGGTGAGGTGGTTACCCTAATTGTTTAGCGATATAAGAACTGAGCATAAAGATGGTGTAAAAGTTGAACAAGGACAGAAGATTTGGTTATCCTCCCTGTGGAGCAGATTGGATACAACTGTACAGAGATGATAGTCGAGTCCAAAGGAGAATATAATGTCAGATAGGGTCAGGTGATGCACATCACGATTGGCGGATTTGAAAATGGGGATGAATTCAGCTGCATGTGTGGCTGTCACGCAGATAGATTGGTGGTGTTTGGTTCAAGCTGACAACAGGATGTAGGTAGAGAGGTGTTGTTGGCAACTGTGTGGAGAGGGTAGTTCTGATGACTGCAATCTTATAAGATAAATAGGAGGCAAATCTGTCCCAAAAAGAGACTGAGTGATGGGGGCAGCCTCTTAAGGATGTGAGTCGGAGAGGATACCAAAATAAAGAAAGTAGCCAATTACGCATTGCCCCCTCTAAGTAGTCTCATTAATGTTTGGTGATGGTGTATCAAATAATCAATTTGTTTGACTACAGCTGGCTGGGTCTTAACACATAGTGTGTAATTTTAAGTGCCCGTGTGTTCTTTGATGTGTTTACTAGGCTGACAACAATATTTTAATTGCTGGTTTATTGCTTTGTTTGTTTAAGAAGCGTGTGCTCTTTGGATTTCTTACCCTGTCTTAAGTCCACAATGCTATTCACTAATTACTCTTGCAGGTTCGTCTGTTTTGCTTTGCTCCCATGGCAACTTATAGTTGGATAGATGGCTTGGTTTGTTCACAGTGTAAAGATTTGCATGCTCACAGGCTTTCTTAAAGATGCAACGACATTACTGGGCCTTGGACAGTGTACCTACTATGCAATTATTTGCTGTGTGTACCTTTTAGGTTCACCACTTAAAACACAAACCTGATCTTCTAGCTCATCATTCATATCGTTTATCTTTCATATCGCTCATCTTTGAGGCTACAGCTTAGCTTTCCTAATGCAGTTTTTTCAACAAAGGAACCAACTTCCACGTTGTTGTAACCAAAGATGGTGTTTATTATGGTATTTTCGTTCTAGTACAAATGGGTGATTGGTGGCAAAACACATACAATCTACTTATTTACCAAACTCTTCTCCCTAACACAATCCAGGCCTGTTGACTTTGCCAATGCTTATTTCCTGTGCTTCTTCCAGATCAGATCAGTGCAGTCAATAGTATGGTTACTTCTTAAATGGAAAGTGTTGAAAGTCTGCCTGTATAAGACCAAATGCAAAGCTGGAAACATAAATCAAATCAAACATACATGCTTCAGTTGCCCCCAGCCATATACAAACATGCCATGTATCTAACTTTCAGTATCGTGGTCGGGTTGTGAAACCATTGCAAAGCTTAATCGGCCCTCACAAGCAAATGTTAATTTAAAATCACAACTGCACTATTAACTGAATCTAAAGCTCAAACTATCCATACTAAAAAACCTTTTCATCCCAGTGCTGTTTGCGTTGTTTTTGAGTCATTGCTCCAAAGGCAATAATAGCCCATTTCCTCAATTTATGCAAAATGCCTGGTGTATTTGAAACCACGTCTTTAGTTTGACATTACAGAATCCCAGTCACAGGTAGTTGAATAGGTCAATATTTTTATTGACTCAATGAGACATAAAAAGCATTGAACTTGAAACAATAATACAGATTCCAGAATTTTATTATAGCCTTATAGCCCCCCGTAGAGGGCTATACCAGCTATTAAAGGCCCTCTCCAGCGTTAAAGGCCCCGAGCCAAAGGCGAGGGCCTTTAACAAGGGAGAGGGACTTTAATAGTGGTATAGCCCATCTACGAAGGGCTATAAGGCTATTAGAACATTCTGTCACTAGAGAACAGAATGTTCTAACAAAAAAAACAAAGCCTTTTGGGAGCGTGAGGGGATTGGAATCCCCTCAGGTTCCCTGAAGCCTTTGTTCAAAGCCAGAGCTGTGAACAAAGAAACATTGGAATGTTGGAGCTCCTGGCTTATACCAGCCATTATAAGCCCAGAGCACTCCATTGTTTTCAATGGAGCTCCCAACATTCCAATGTTCTAAAATAGTATAACATAATAAACCACTATAATTCTCAATTGTTCGTTTTACATTTTTGGGAGTAAACTGCTAAAAGAAAACTACCTAACCTCCTTCCTCACCAATCATGCCACAAAGCAAAAACGTAATTGTACACGGTGTGTCACTTGCACAGAAACCTGACAGCAAAGTAAATATTTACTAGTAACTGAAACAAGTGTCAGTGGTACTTGTATGATAACAACGACTATATTTTTTCATATAGCACTAGCTACCATAAATATTACTGTTTTGTATCATATTTAATTATGATTCAGTTGCCTAGAGGCTGTCGGCTCCCCATTACTCCGGTTCACCCTTGTGCATCCTATTCCTTAATAAATAAGATGAATCTTCCCTTGTGGTTGGCACCCCGCTGCCTATATGAACTAAAATTAAATCTCACCACGACTATTGTGACCATATTGATCCATCTCCATCACAATTTACCCTAGAAGGTTGAGAAACGTGTGTCCCCTGGCAAAATGGAAGGATTTACGTCTACGCCAATTAGGAAAGAAATAGAGTAATTGGGATTACTGATTAGTTAATGAAGTATTATTTTATGCAGTGCCTTTAGGACATTGAGAACACCAAACGGTACGATGGGTTTGCAAAATGTGCTCAACTTTTTCGGAAACTGATGCTAAAAATATCTTTGTAGGAAAATGTGTTTGGGAGTGCTTGTGTATTTCAGTAAACCACTTACTCGCATTCATAGATGCTCCCTGTAGACTTCTCTGTCCAATAGTTCTCCAGGAAGAGGTAGAGCTGGACTGTATCGCCATTCCCACTGAAAGATGGTGAGCGGTGTGGACTTCTATGTCTACTTGTCAATCCAGGAAGCTGCCACATTCTATAACGTCACGTCCTGCTTTCTGGAGTATTGCCTGTCTCATAGTTATCCGGAAAGAGACAGAGCTGGACTATTTCATCATTCCCAATCCCAGATGGTGGTGACAGGGACCAATGTGCCTTAAAGACTCTGGAAAATTACCATTTGAAAACCATGCAAAAAAACTTCAGTCAGAAACATGGCAGAAGTCTGGATATATTTGATAATAAGAACTGCAAGATGGTCGCCAATTGGACATTTAGTCAGTCTCGAAAATACGTTTATCACAAGACTTCCTTGAAGAAGGGGATAGTTGGAGCGCACATGTGAATTGAGTTGCATTTCAACTGATCCATTGAAGAAAGCAGTATTCCGTGAACGAGTCTGTACACCTCAAAAAAGAATTCTGCAGTTAACCGTAATCTTGTGGCTATTCTTCCTTGGTCTAGACCAGAAAATTGCTATTTTTAGGTCTCACCTAGCATTGCAGCGCATGCGCTGCTCGCTCGGTGAGACATATAGTTAGAGACTAGATTTCAGAAGGGCGCTTGAAGCCCCTGCCCCTCTTTTATCCATTGGCTGGCGTCAGCAATTATGCTAAATGGTGGCCTGCCATTGGAAATGAGTTTTTTTTTGTTGCCGCCCTTTCCCCTTTCCGTCCAGCCCATCCGGACAGGATCTTCTGCTTTGCGGCTGTCGGGAAACAATTTGTTATCTTTAGGGGGCCCTGTTTTCAATCAACATCGTGTTTATTGTTGCATTTCGCTTTCACTTAAAGTGAAAGTGAAATCGCGATGCAAATATAAACAAGCGGTTGCCTTCCCGTGTATTTTGATGCCAGAGTCTTTTTGTGCGTTATTACTGTTTTCGGTGTGGATATCCATGTGTAAGATGCCCCTTGCACTGACGGTCACACGAGGGCCACTTGGTGCAGCGCGGCCGCAGAAGGTCTACACCACATCACGTGACCCGGACCTCCTTCTCCCATTGCACAAGTAAAGGGAGCCCCTTACCGGAAGCAGATCCGAACCCCACCAGCGGCGCGAGACACCTGCGCACCCAGAGGTGTTCCTGCAACAACAGGCTGGACACAGAATGCATCAACTTCTGCCACTTGGATATCATCTGGGTCAACACCCCTGGGTGAGTGAATGCGCCAGCTCCCCGTGCCTAACCCTTCCTGAGGTGCATGGTTGTGCAACCTGTTTCCTAAAGCGCACTGTGACAGGTAATGGTTTTAGTATCCAGGAGAAAGCTAGGTGTACGCTCCAAAGGTCCATAATCCAAAGTCTTGGCAAGCTAACATGGATCCTGGTGCCCGAAAGCTCTATATTATGATACAAATAGGAGGAAAGTGCTGTACAGATGCATATAGCAGATGGATCCTGTGTGGGCTCCGGTTTGCTTCCGTCTTGCTTTTGTTCCATGTCCGGTGTCAGGGCTTAAAGAGGGGGCTGCTGGCAGGATAAGCAACAGCACCAGGCAGAAGACCCACGTGGGCTCACAGTAAGGAGCAAACAAACCAACAGCTCACCTGTCTCCCCATTAGCGCCTGAGCAAGGGCGGCAAACCGTAGACTGCTTCAAATTCCTGTTTGCTTGTTGGCGAAGATATTCCAAGCCAATGAAAACACACTTCAATTAAATGCATTCTGGATACAAACCGGCGTTTGTTTTCTCCAAAATCGCACCTGTGTGCAAAACTCCAACATTTATGAAATGCGCTTTTCTGGGTGCGCTTTTGAACAGACCACATCGTTTTGCGCTCTAACTTTTCCAAATTGGACGACTAGTACATTAAGTCCCCATCGTGCAGTCTGCTGCACTTTTTACTTTAACTAAATGTAGCATTTTTATGGGACATACCTATTGGTTCAAAGGAAAACACCCAACTGGAAGGAAGACAATGGGTGGGGAATGGCCAAAGACTATTAAAGTGCTCTGGCAAAACACGCACAATTTGGAGTAACTCACAGAGAAAAACCGACCTATCAAATGCAGCTCTGAGCACAAGAACGAACCAGGACGAGCCCAAGGCTCGCTTTTCAGATCTGTGAACGCGTAAGCAAACAATCACAAGAAGAGCTTACCAGAGATAGAAAAGATAAAGAGCCAAGCCGAGGTATATAGAAATATGTGCCACTTGGACATCATCTGGGTCAACACCTCTGGGTGAGTACTTGCGCCAGCGACCCGTGCCAACCCCTCCCTGAGGTGCATGGTTGTGTGCAACCCCTTCCTAAAGGAGCACTGCAACAGGTAATGGTTATAGTAAACAGTGGAACACTAAGGGCCATATGTATCAACATTCCGTTTTGCGATTCTTAAATAGCGATTTTTAAGGAATCGCTATTTAGAAATCGCAAAATGGTATGTATGTAGAAATTAGCTTCTTTTTAGCGATTTCTTAAAATTCCTTAATTGCGATTAGCAAATTGCTAATCGCAATTAAGGAATCATTTCCCATTCATTTCTATGGGCCAGGAGGCCCATAGGAATGAAGGTTAAATTTGCGATTCACAATTTGCTAATCACAAATTGTGAATATTTTCAAGGGTGCAGGGGTGTCCAAAGGACACCCTGTTGCACCCCTGAAATCGGCATGGGTGGACATGTGGCACACATACATGTTCTAAGGGCATGCATGTGGGTGACATGGCACTTACAAAATAGAAAAAATATGCATTTTGAAAGGAATTCGCAACTTACCACCAACTAGAAGTTGGTGGTAAATTGCGATTCCTTAAGGCCAATTTGCTATTTTTTTTGGCTTCTTACATTGCATTTAAGGAATCGCAAAATTTGCGATTTCTTAAATGCAATGGCAAGATAAGGAATCTCATATTTTGATTTCTTTGATGCATACCATCGTCCAAATTGTATTCGCAAACGCCGAATTTCGGCGTTTGCGAATTCAATTTGGCTTGATACATATGGCACTAGGTGTACCATTCAAAGGTTCCTAATCCAAAATCTCAGCAAGCTAACATGGCGCCTGTTGTCCTAAAGCGCTATATAACGATACAACTATGAGCAAAGCGCTGTACAGATGCATATTACATAACAAATAGATCCTATGTGGGCTCCAGTTTGCTTCCGCCTTGCTTGTGTTCAATGTTCGTGTCGGGGATTAAAAGGGGGCTGCTGGCAGGATAAGCACCGGCGCCAGGCAGAAGACCCACGTGGGCTCACAGTAAGGAGCAAACAAACCAACAGCTCACGGCGTGTCTCCGCGTCGAGGCATCTTTTTAGGTCGAGCCTAGACGAAAGCAAAGCGAAGCTTTGCTGTCTAGGGCTCGACAACTTATGTAATCACTTTCGGGGGAATGTGGACAGCAGACTATCACGAGCGTCTCCTGCCGGAGATTCTACCTCGTGAGCGCGCACGTCGCCGTGCCTCATTTTCCCATTCTCAAACAAAGCCACACTCACGCATGCGCACATACACACACTGCATACACACACACGCACCCCCCTTAAACAGACACACGCTGCATACACACACGCACCCCCCTTAAACAGACACACGCACGCACGCACAAACACACTCAAACAGACACACGCGCGTACACCCCCACCCTCAACCCCACTCACCGGGCTCCTCTCCCCTTACGCATGGGAAGGCACTGTGCTAGAAGGTGCGCTGTCTCAAATCACCGCCGCCTCCCACTGCGGCATTGTATGTAAATTAAAAGTTGCCTCCCCGTTAACACCGCCGCAGCCCGGGAACTTCGGTAGCATCACAAATCCCGAGCGCAGCTCCTCTGACGTCAGACGAGGAGCCGTGCTGGGATTGGTGCCGGTGGGGCCGTTGCCTGGCAACGGAAGTGTCGTCGACGCCGGGCGGGACTTCGACGCCGGGCGGGAGGGGCGGAGCCTGATGGAGCCCAAGGCGGCTATGGAGCCGGGCCTCCCGCTGCTGCTGCCGGTGAGTCCGGTTTACGGGCCGGGGAGTGGGGTGCTGCTATGTTTCGACTTAAGGGCGCAACAGGGAGTTGTCTGCGGAAGCCTCTTCCCGCCACTAATGTGCTTGTTTTTATTGGGAGGAGAGTGTGGGGAGGGGGAGGGCAGAGAGGGCGGGGGTGGCGCCTGCTGCAGGTCAGCAAGGGATGCTGCTGATGGAGGGTATGTTGTGGTGTGTCGGAGGTTGGTTATGGGGGCCTGGGGGTGTAAGGTGACGATGTTTCGGGTTTTTGGGGGGCACTAAATAAGAGATATGAAAGCGCAGAGTGAGTGTGGGGGTGGCCGGTCAGTGGCTGGAGGGGTAACAAGGGTGTGCGCAGGGTGCTGGCGCACAGGGCGGCGGGGCGCCGTTTGCTGGTGGGGGTGTCTGTGGGAACCCCCGCTGCACTCTACCCAGACTCCACTGCTGGCACAGTGAGCTGCTGTCTCTGCTCACTCTCCAGCCCTGAGACTGCGGCCTTCCCTGGAGCAGCACTAGTGTGGGCAGAGCCCCTCCCCCAGAGCCACGCCCCCGCCGCGGCCACGCCCCCAGGTGCCCTGGCACGGCCCCAGTCCCAGAGTGGGACGGGTCCTGCACGGGCTCAACCCTGTGTGGTGTAGCGAGGGGGCTCTGCCCTCTGTGCCCCTGGCACGCCCCGGCCCTAGCGCTGCCCCCAGAACTGGTAAAGCCCATCGTCCCTCGCAGACCTGGCATAACGTCGGCCTTAGAAATAACAGCTTGGCATGTATGACCTCTTCTGCACCTGTTGTAGCCTGCGCTGTGGCAATGCCCTCTGACACCGCGCTAGGGCAGACAATCTCTGGAGAGCATGCCCCTTGTGCCACTTGCACAGAGAACGCACCCCCACGGCTCCCCCTGTGCTGGCATGACCCCTCCTGACACTGACATAACCCATATCCGATTAGCATAACCCAGCCACGGTCCACAGACCTCGTTTCAGCACACCTACACTGGCACACTCACCCCATGCCCCCGGCACAGTCACTTCTGCCCTGGCATGCTCATCCCTCCCCCTCATTGGCACAACTGCTCATGCCTCTTGCACAGCCCCTCCATTGCCTGGCACAGGCTTGGACCTGACACTGGTTCTGGCTACTTCACCCCCCTCCCCAACTATGCCACAAACAATCCCAAGCTGGCACTGCCCACAGACCTTGAGGCAGCGCTCTCTTCCTGGCGAAACTATGGGTATACACGTGCTCCAATCACAGGCCTGTTTCTGAACAAGCATTTGCAATGCAATAGGTCTCGCATTTGCAAAGTTGGAGCTCTTGGCCTTGTAAATGACCATGCCTTTTATTAATTTGTTTTGAAAACGTGCAAGCTGTGCGTATAGTCCTTGCTTACGAGAAACAAGGCTGGCAGTAAAAGAGACTGCCATCGTTGCTTTTCATAAGCAAGGACTATAAGTACAAAGTGCATTTTTATGCACTGCTTGTTATTTATGTGTTGGTTTTGAAAACAGATAAATAAATGGCATTGTCATTTACAATGCCGTTAGCTCTAACTTTTGCAAAGGCGAGACTGTTGCATTGTAAATGCTTGTTACTGATTCGACCCGCCACCAGGGTGCAAAGGTATGGAATGTGCTCGCCGTACTATGTGTTATGTTATGACCAGCCGACATTTCACGTCCGCAAATCGAATGTCATTTAACTTCTAGCAGACGTTTGTTTTTTAGCAAATGCCGTATGGTGTGGATCCCTGGTATTTAGATTCAGGTGATAAAGTCTCCTGACATCCTTTAGGACAGTTAAAATACACTGGAACCGAGCTGGGGTGGTGTACTGCCCCGTGGGAGAAGATCTTCACATGGGTATTTATATAGCGCCGACTACCACTGATGAGGCGCTGATGGGTTTAGTGCAGATCATTTCAGGTTTATATCTTGGAGGAAAATAGTGGACTGGACAAAAATATTCAAAGCGATCTGAGAAATATAAGAATAACATCTTATTTGAATGCATTCAATGTGCTAATATTATGAGAATATACATTTTATTTTACAATTTAATTTAGAACTGCTGTAAACTATAGAATTGTTGCAAAATGTTTAAGATGCGATGGTCAGATATTCCTTTTTATGACGGGCACATGCTGATGAGCTTTGCGGGGGTCAACAGGGGGTAAAAGACATTGTCATTTACAACACCATTACTTGATTAATGCTTCACGAAGGGAAAAAAACAATAACATTTTCAATGCCAATAGCTCAAAACAATGTAATTGCGAGACCTATTGCATTGTAAATGCTTGTTTGTTGTAGTTGCTGTCCTTCAATTTTGTTGAGATTTCTCAATGTACCAGAGAGCATTTATCATTCTAAAGGCCCTTGAACAAACTAAGCGTTTTGTATTAATCTGAAAAAACAAAGTATGTGAGAGAAAAAGAAAACGGGTGTAAGAGACGTTAATCTTAATACATTTTCAGAGAAGAGAAACATTTAGAAAATCTTGAAGAGATAACAAGGACTCAGTTGAAGAATAAATATTAGAGGGTTAATTCACTTTCAGCCTCCTGTAGAAGAGTGGCAAGCCTTGAAGACAACTAGTTAGAAATTAGGTAGAACTGATTGAGAGAAAAGGTTTTGAGGGCGAATGTCAGTCAGTCAAAATACTATATTTCGATAATTCAATATCATAAAAAGACGGTGAAGCATACTATACAATCTCATTGAGGGCGAATGTATTTCATAAGAGATTAAGGCAAAAGGGTTATATTCTGTGTTTTCATTTATCCGGAGCAGTACATTATAGAGAATGGAAAATAACTTCCCCGATGTGAAAGCATTGACCAGGGAAGGTTGCAGGTAGCGGCTGAATGCACCTAAAGGTGGTCTATTCTTATCCCATTCTCATTAAACCTAACTTCCTTGTTCCCTTGAAGTTGAGGTACCGTGGAGGAAAGTGGCATTGGTAAATCAGCGTCTGCCTCCGGGGAGAAATATATATATATATATATATATATATATATATATATATATATCACTGCAATACCTCGCAGCACTTCACCGTTTCCTTGGCGAAAAACAAGGCAAGGACCACTTCTTGTAGTTTCTGCAGTATTTTATTTACCCCAACAGCTTGCCATGACGCGTTTTGGCCGTCCCTGCGGCCTTGGTCATATATATATATCACAACGTTGAAGTACTGGAATCGGTGCTCAGTCAGGATCCCTTGCTCACTCCAATGTTTTATTTGCTGATCGTGTTAATGGCACACAACTTGTGATGTTTTGTAGCACCTTCAGCAAAGTGCTACACCTCACACGGTCAGCAGAATAACCAGAGCTTTTGTCACGTGCACATGCTACAGTAACCAGCACAACCCCAGAGCCCACCTCAACCCTCCCACTCCTTAAACTCTGCTTAGCTCTGGATCTGATGCTTGTGTTTCTAGGACAGTATCTTGAAATTCAGCAGATGAAGGGATGGGGGGTGAGTGGTCTTGCACCACGATGGTTGACACTGTCGGCAAAAACTACAGAGTAAGGGTGACTGGAAGAACACTCAGTTATGATGAAGGAATGGACGTAACCGCCAAGTAGACTAACCACAAATCCCTGACCCAAAACCAAATATCTGGCCAGAGCACAATGTCCTTCAGTGGGTTTGGCAGACTTCACCGCCCTGCCCTCTAGGAGGAACACAACTGCAAGGAAGGGCATCAAGTCTGGCCCTCTGGGTTCTGTTAGGGAGAAGTGAATGTTTCTCCTGTTCATAGGAAAGTTGTAAAAAGCGAATCCGTTTTTATCTCCGCCTAGATTATGGAAGTAGAGGGGCTATCAATTCTTCCAAACATAGGTGATGCAGGAAGGGCCAAGACCTTCCTAAAAACCTTTTTGGCTAGAAACAAGGCCCATTAATTCCCCACATCTGGACAAATCGATGTATCCGTTTGGCGGATATGATCCAGAAATGGATCGTCTGGGCTCTGATTGACAGTCTTCAAGAAGACCGTACTTCCCTGAGCCTTTCCGATCAAGGAAAAGAGTCAAATACATCTCTTACCCTACTGGCTTTGTTAGACCAGGGTTATTGCCTCTGCTTCAAAATCATAGATTAGACCCGCTCCATATGCCCTTCCTTAGATAGACTCTTGGTCCATGGTCCCTGAAGGAGACAAGGACTTTTTGGCAGAGAGGAGAACTTTATCATGTAGCATATCTGAACAACGTGCAGAACATTCATTTGAAACTGAGGTTTATCAAGATGTGATGTGATGTGAAAAGAAACTTATATAGCGCGCTACCACTCCAAGGAGTATCTTGGCGCTTGGATTCCAGAAAAACAGCAGGTAGTAGGTGAAAAGAGACTACCTGTCTATAAGGCAAATCATATAAATCCCATGCATTCGGAGTTTGGCAAGGAATAGATCCATGTTTTTAAAAACTTTCTGAATTTTAGTTCAGTAGTAGATTGACGCAGGAAAGAAGGAAGTTTGTTCCATGCTTTCGCGCCAATGACTGCAATGGATTTTCCTCCTCTGGTTGACATTTTGAACCTGGGGACATGGAGTAGGTTAGCTGTAGAGGACCTGAGTGATCTTGACGCATGGTGTTGATTGAAGTATTTGCGCAGGTACAGTGGGCCGTGATGGTGAAAGGCTCTGTAGGTAAGGACTGTTTAGAGTTTCCGAAGGCCCAAATTGGCCTGCCTTGAGTCTTAAGTTCAGTGTTGACAGGCTAGCAAGGCACATGCAGTGGCTATGAATAATTTCATGGCACATCATGAGGTGGTCTGCCTGGAAACCTATTGTTAGGGAGTGGATAGGAACTTTTGGATTTACGCCTCGAAAAGAAAAGACCTTGAGGAACCAGATTTGAGCTTCACTGGAAAGGTAGTAAAGGCTTCCTCTTCTTTAAAGTCTCATGACCGAGGTCCTCCAAAAATACACATTCAAGACTTCAATAATTTGTGCCAGAAGTTGCATTTTATCTTGAAATCCCTTCTGGACTCTTTTTTTATTTGCGAAAGCGAAATATACATGTGGAAGGCACATGCATGTAGAAACCACCGAGAGCAGAAGTATTTAAACCAGGGAATAACTATTTATTCAGAGAGTAACCTGGCCTTGGTCTATCTGTTCAGTAAGCTCCAAACAATTACAAAACTCTTCTATCCTGGCTGTAAGATCACAAAAATCGTTTACCAAGAGCTATGCCACCGACATCCGAATCCAACCATTTCCAGCCTGCTGTGCTAGGTTTAAGATACTACAATATTAAATTGTAATTTAGATCATTGGATCTAAATCACATATGGGATATGTCCAAATGAGGAAGAGAATGAATTCTGGGACCACAGGAGGCTGAAGAGATCTTGAGTAGACGAGGGCTAAAGTTAAGTGGTATCGTATTCTTAAGGGAAAAGGTCTCTTGTCATAATAAATGCACTAGGGCAGAGTGACCATTACATATTATCGAATAACGTATGCATAAAATCCATTGTTTACCTTTGGCTGGCTCACAACTGTTGAAACTGGTTCATCAACCACAGTTCAACAGGAAGCAGCAAACGTGTCTTTTGGTAGTGCTGATGACGGACGGGAGCAGTCATGGCACACAGTGCTCGTGTGCTGATGACGGCTCCCGGCCGTCATGACCGCACCCACGATCGGAATGTGCCGCGCAGAGTCGCGGATGCGCCCAAGGGGTTAAGGGGGCACAGGCTGTGTTAAATTGCAGCAGAGTTTTGCTTTCTGGAGTGCATGGCTAAAAGCATTTTCATGGTGGCGAAACACAGTTTACCTGTAGATGTGTAATATGCAGCTGTGGAAGTATGCTTCTAGGCACTGTGTCAGACCATGAAGTATCGCAATATTTCAAGATTCTTATAAAATCTATAGAGTTAGTGGGGTTTGGCTAATATATAATATTGTTAGGGAGTGGATAGGCCTGCTATTGGTGCTTCATCCTTTTAGCTCCCACTCTAGTAGGTCTGTCATAAAAGCACCTTTGAAATACTTAGAGGTCTTTAAAAAACACTCATGGAATGAGATTTGTATTCACTGCCTGTATGCTAAGAGAGAATGTGTAAATGACTGGAGCTGCCGACTTTGGAACTGGGGATCCAGGTTCGAGTCTGGCATGGGCTAAACATCCTGCGATTATAGGCAAATCACTTTATCTCCCCATGCCCACAAAATATTCATTTGTCGTTGTGTAATGTAACGGGGGGACAGGTAAAGCGCTTCAATACCTTCAGGTCGAGTTCGTGCTATGTAAAAATGCAGCAATAAAAAAATATTTATTGACGATTTAGCTTCAAGTCTGCTTTAACATTTGAAACAATCTCCTGCGGAAGCTGGCATTGCTAGTAAGGTGTGTCTCTTGCCTCGCACGCCCAAGGCCAGCACTGCACCCACCCACAGGCCACATAGGCAGAGGAGGCAAGGTTCACGTGAACGTGGCGCGCGTGCGGAATATCATCTCGCGGCGGAGCCACGCCCTCAACAGCGTGCTGGCGGCCAAGGCTCTGGTTTACGCAGCAAACAGGCCGCCCCCGAGGTCACCTCTGGACTACGTACAAACAGAGGTCTCGGGACGTCTCACGGCGACACTCCTGCCGTCGAGGGTTTTGTTTACCTTTGATAGGGATAAGGTTGTTCTTCAGCACATTGTTAATGTATCCTGTCCTGTAATAACGTGCGTTTTATTTAGCATTTATTAATGTGGTAATGACATTCGAGCACTATAAGTGAAAGGTGCTAATATTACCCGGTTTAATGGTACTGAAGTATTTGGCCTCGGATACTTTAGTTACTGCATAGCTCATTTGATAGTTGCTCAGCATTTGGGTAAACAAAAGGTCACGGTCAAGCGCTGACCTTTGAATTCTATTTGTTTAAGGTGGAACTACCCCCAAAATTACCGCCTCCCAGCATTACTTGACGTTGATTGACAGGTTCTGTTGGGTGCTGAGCACCAGCACTTCTGAGCATTGTGCAATACGTTTAATGGGAGAAAGCCTGCACGTCTGAGTAGTAAACAGATTCTTTGACACTATATCTGCACGATTCCAGTTTCATTTCAAGCACTGGCCCCGACAAAATGGTATCCATCTCTTGTGTGTTTTTTGCCCTGAAGTTCATTGTGTCACTAAAAGAAAATGCAAGAATGCATTGCAACTGCATTCAGATCTTCCTTTTGCTTTCGGTAGTAGACTTAACAAACTATTTGAAGATGTTCATGTGGCAGCTCTACAGATGTGTAGTGTTAGGACCCCAGTGTCTGCTCAAAAGATGCTGCTTCTTCTCCACCAGTCTATGCAATCTCGGAGTTAAAGGAATTTATCTCAACTCACAAGCCATATATATCTCTCCCTTTCTTGGCTAGGGGACCTATCGAGCATCTCAAATTAAACAAATAGCCTGCTGTCCTCAAAGAGGTATTTGATACATAGCCACAGTCTTGTAGCCACACAGGCAGTGGAGAAGAGCTTCTTCCAGGAAAACAGGTTCTGAGAAAACTATCTGGAAGGCGCTACCTCCTACTGTAAATAGAGGCAGAAGAAAACCAAAGCCTTTAGGAGGAATTTCAGTGAAGTTTTCTTCGATAACAATACCTTTAAATCCCAAATGTGCCTGCCAGAAGTCACTATAGTCATAAGATGGTCGTATAAGAAATGTTTTCCAAAAGGCATCCCTCAAATTGTAGCAATTGTGAGGTCTTGATTTTAAACCTGAAGGTAAATGCCACGGGGAACTACGCTGAATCAAGACTCGGCAGGATGAATGATACCAAAAGTTTATTATCGGTCAAACATCCTGAAGTCTGTGGGCGGCATACCGGGGTATAGATTTGCCCCACTACCACCATCAGACCCCCCCTATAAATCCGGCCCTTACGTCTCCCTGACCCTTAGATACCTTAGATGAGCAGCCCTAACGTCACTGCATACACATTTAGACATACTACGTTCAGTGAATTATGTGGTAACCTGTGCCAAGTTCTAGTTATTGGGCCTGCAGGTTTGCAGGTTAGCTTGTTGTTTAAATGTAACCGGTACAATCTCATTTGAAATGTATCCATAATGTATGGTTTGGGCTTCACCCATCATGTACCATTAAACTCAGTAACATTTGTTACTAAAAAGGACATCCTGAAGTCTGCTGGAAAGTGTAGAATGCTGCCCAAAGTATTGTCCAGGTAGGCAACCCTTTGTGGCAACCATCTCACAAAAGATCTACAATTAAAAGAGGATCACAAATAAGAGGGTGTTTGGTATTACACAGATTTTGAAGAGATGTAGTAACGCATACATTGCTGAACAATGAGCCCATCCATCCCCTTTGATCTTCAAGAGGAAAAATGTAATAGTGTCCAGAAGACCCCTTTGTCCAGCAAAGGATGGTCATATTCCTTCTACACCGACGAAGAATGCCCTGTCATGGCACCCACAATCCATCTGCAAATGTCCTATTAGTAGTAGTCCCTAAATGGACTCCAGTCTTGGTAGGGTGGCATAAATCTGTGCAGGTTGCTGTCTGGTAAATCCTCTACTGCTGTGACGTGAGTAACAATAAAGAGCAGTAGATTCCCCTCAAGCTATTTCAGACTCTGCTGCAGCAGAAGGGCCTGGCTTACAAGCCACATTCAACCTATTTTTACATTTTTTATTGTTTGTTATATAAAAGGTGTCTGAACTCGGGATACAGGTTAAAATTAAACATATGCAAATGGGACCGTGTTGCAGTAGGAAACGGAGGCACCGTACAACCACATATATTGGTTATTCAGCAAGAATCTTGGTACCTAGAATTGCAGATGCAGATGAAGCAAACGTTCTATTAAAATGATGAATATGTTCTTTTTCAGTGTTTCTAGTGTGGCCTTTGCATTTCAATCGAAAAGAAACATGCAGGCAATTTACACCCATTATAAACCCATTTGGCTTATGTTAACAAGACTTAAGAAGGCACATTATCTTGCAGTTGCAGCATTGCATCTAGGAATTCTTTATTCTCAAAATAATTACCTGCCAACCCTCACCATTCCTGCTTCAGTTTAAGAGCACCTCTTCTGCAGTAGACTGTACCTCTACATCTTTCAGCCATTCTTCCAATAAAGGGCCTTTGTGCTCAACAGTTTAAGAGCAGTCGTATATCTGGCTAATACCAATGACAATAGTATGGCCCACTTGGTCAAATGATGTTTAATTGAAAGACGAGATACACCTGTAAGGAAGGTGTACATTATGTGTATACACATGTTACTAGTCATCGCAAATCTTATCAGTCACCGTTTCCCAGAAATGTACGAATTTTAGGCTCTTCCATGCAGACGATTGCTACTTGCATTTTGCGTTCAGGACCTATAACTAATTTTGAGATCTGTCTTGAGCAGCATCAAAGGAGTCAAAACTGTATGCAAAATAAACCCTCTAGACCTATATTTCTTTAAAAAAAAGGCTTCTCAAAGCTCTAAAATTGGGGCATACAAAACATGATTTACCACAAGTGTAATAAGTTATATACCTTTTATAATATGAAATACTAGTTGAAAAAGTAAAATTAAAAAAGCAAGTAATGAAATAAAAACTGTAAGAAGGATCATCTGGTCTGTGTGGTATATCATGCTTTGTATGCCTCAATTTTAGAGCTGTGAGAAGCCATTTATTAAAGAAATATAGGTCTAAAGGGTTTATTTCGCATACAGTTTTGGTCTAATTTTCCCCCTGTTGCCTGACCTTTTGATTTATTCTCCTTAAGGGGGGTGCCTAGCTTATGTTGCATCAAAGGAGTCAAACACTGCCTACACTTCATCCAGACATTGATGTCCAGTGCTTACCTGAAGCTCAAACCAACCAATAAACAAATTCTGTTATTTGACAAGAACAACAAACAAGAAACAGTGCAAACCTGGCTAAATGACATGAACTTTGATGGCTCCAAATTCCAGCTTTCACAGAATGCCTAGTCGCTTGGCTTCACCCTGGATACCAACCCCAGCCTCAAGTAAAACTATGCCAAAAAAAAAAAAAGACGGGCTGGTAGCAGCTTTCTCTTCTAAAGATTGTGAAACTGTTTATTCCAGAAAGTAATTTTCAGAACTGCTGTTAGAGCTATCATACCCTTATATCTGGATGGTGGTAAAGCACTTCTCCTTGGCCTCCTAGACTTCACGTTGGCACCATTTAAAGGCATCCTGCACACTAAATCATGTAACATACCCAGCCTGAAGAAATATGATCACATCACTCCCCATCTTGATTGAATTCCACTGGCTCTCCTTGCTGGCCTGCACCATCTTCAAAATCGGCTGCATCATTTACAAAGTCATCACGACCAGTACTCTCACTTATCTTGAAGACAGGCACACCATCTCTGGTGGTTCATGGTATACACACAGACAGGACACCTTCAGACTGTAGACTAAGAGGTGTAAAAAAGAAAAAACAAGGCTGTAGGACTTTTTGACCTATGCATGCAGGATATGGAACAACAGGCCCATATCCATCAGGACTGCCAGAACTCTGCTCCAATGTAGGAAAGAGTTGAAGACTCGCCTCTTAAAGAAAACTAGATGACAATGCATTAACCATTGACAACCCAGCTACCTGTTGTATTACTTGCTGATTGTATGCTTGTCTTTAACACTGTAAAGTACTCCGCTGCTTTTTGGGAAGGTTTGTGCTTTAGAAATACCATATACATACACCATGCATGCCAGTAGGCCAGGTTGAGGCGAATATTACAATCTCTGAAGAGGAAATACTAATTCCTTCGATAACAGAAATCATCATAAAGTGTTTGAAATGTTTTCGGGCCCAAGGTTCGGATAGACTATCTGATAATGTACTAAAATTGGATCCTATATTGTGGGCTCAAGTTCTCAACCCAGTATTTTCCTCAGTAATAAAGTCTCATAAAATGCCAGAAACCTGGAAATGGAGAATTAGAGTTGCTAATTATTAAAAGGGCTACTTACAGAATTATAGAATGATAGCACTCCTAAATGTACCAAATAAAATATATCATTAACATTTCTTGAAAGAATTATTAAAAGTCTAAGTTGGTAATGAGGCTGTCCTCCCCAGAAGGGGTCATTTGACTACTGTTGACAGTTTCAACTTAAAAATAATTGTAGACATGTAGGCTTTGAACAGTTCTCTATCTTGGATGTATAGACTTGACTTGAGCATTTCTCTCCCTTCTTTGGGGGAAAATCGCAAAATTGAAAATCCCACTAGGGCTGCTGAAACTAAATATGTAGCTCCATGAAGACTCATGGACTAAAGTAGTATTAGGGAGTAATGGCACGCTGTTGAGTAAAATATATATACACAAAAAAGTTCACGACACGGGTGTATAATAACTCCATTAATGTTTACATAGCAGATGCCCTGTGGCTTTTCTGTCTAGAGAAATTAGGATTGTGAGTCTATATCCTGGATTTTTTAGGCATATAACACATTTATAATGGATCTCACACCTGTGGGTCTCCAGAGGCAATTAAAGGTCTTTGTACCTACAGTAAGTACAGTGTGTCCTAGGTATCCCTGGGTGGTAAATTCCGTTCCGCTTGCGATATTTGGATAATTTCGCGTTCCGCCAAATTGCCAAAAATTCAGCGACTTTGCAGAATTTCTTTTGCTCGTTTGCGCTTTCAAAATGCGTGTTCGCAAGATATTTCCCCCCCGAGCATGCAAACAGCGTTCGGGAACAGGAAAAAAGCATTGCGAAGTAGCAGAAAAAGCAATTCCATGTGGTCGGGGAACCCTGCATGCTCGCAGAAGTTTGCGTAGCGCGACTACGCAAATTCCGCCCACCCCTAGTCTTAGGTACAACATGGTCAAACAGCTGCTAAAAAGAAAATTCATTGAAATGAATCTAATGATCTGCCAAGTAAAGACACAACTAGCTCACTAAATGTCGACGGATTGTAGAGGGCACTTACAACATTATCTAAGGCAAGGCAAATATAAGATGATGAAGTTGCGACTTGGCCGAGTGCCCACTTTTCTAAAATAGAGAAAGAGTAAGAAGGATAATGGAATAGTGAGTGCAAGTACAGTAAATTGTCCCTTTTGTAATGACTGTGAACGGACATTTGTTCATCTTACTGTCTTTTGTGTCACCTTTGGTAGGGAGAGAAAGAAAATGCTATTGTAGGTTTTTCGTGAATCCAAAATTTGTCACTTAAAAAAATTGATACCCTCTATTATGAAATGCGATGATATTCGGTTTATACATAGGCATTGGGTAAATATCTTGAAATTGTTATGATTAAACAGGAATAGGATATAGAGTGATTGTTAAAGAAATTATTATCGTTGAGGATTTCTGGCAAACCGGGCCCACTGCACGTTCCCCATGATTATTATTTCACTTATTGTATATGCGAAAGATGAAACACTGACTATTTTTAGTTAGTATGTTTTATATGTTGAGAGTATATGGCGATTCAATACTTATTTTTAGGCTGATAGCTGTGGAGATATTGTTGTACCTTATCACAAAAAAAATTAGCAGAATGATAGACTAGCTGGTTGGGATGCAAGACCTATTTTTTTTAAATTAGAGCCAGGAGATATTAGGGTACTTGCACTTTTTAAACATCAATAAATCAAAATTAGTGCAAAAAACAGTTGGAATAAGATATTAAAGCTCATTACACTTTCTATTCTGCTGATTCAGATTTTAATATTGACCTAAAGAATTCATAGTTTTTAGAGTAGATAGAAGAGGAGTATGATGTGTGATGCTCTCGAATACATACTTTTTAAAAGAAATGTTTGCACATCTGAGGTAAATATCTGGCAGAGTAATAACTCTGATTTGCGGTTTTAGTCAATGTAATAGCTTATGAAACTTTTTTGAAGTTAATTATGTGGTATTTATTTGTGTTGTCTTATTGAAACAATAAATAAATTGAACTGAAAGAGCCACTAAACCGAAACTATTAAATCATAACTCCCCGAGGAATGACATATCCCTTGCTAGGCTCTGTGGGTGATAGAATGTCTGGTTAATGACAACAGTATCCTGTTTGGCTCATAGTGAGGTCCTTTACCTCAGTCTTATGGATAGTGCAGATTACTTTGAATTTGATGGTTTGGTCTATCGGGAGCCAAAGGCGTGCTTTCAGGGAAGGTTTTATGCCATTTGCAGGATGAATGAAAAGAAGGGGTGGGTAACCCAATATACCCTCGCGGGCTTGGGCGAATAATGTGCAAACTATTGATTGCCTGCAAGGGATTTATTCTAAGATATTTTGAACAGCATGTAGAATATATACTGAAATTTTTTTTTAGATTCAAACTGTAAACATCAGTTGCTGTGTTTGATTCAGATATCCAATTATTTTTTTTTTCACAACAAATTTTATTTTATTGATCAGGTAAGGCATATACGCAGCTCTCCACAGTCAGGAGATCACTGCCAGACATCAACACATGTATTAGCATCTCACAGACCCAATCAAAAACAACCCTCCTATCCCCCCGCCTCCCACAGCCACCCAGCGACCCACCTACCCACCCCTTATCCCTCCCTAACCCAGTGCACGTAATCACAGTGAGCCTCCAGTAACTGTTTGTATCAAGCTAGGAAACATGCGCCTCCTTAGGCCTGGAGTCCATCGTCTAAATCTAGACCATCTTCAGGTTCTGCTGGAGGCACCAGAGTTAAACCCCTATACTCCGCCCACCTCTTCCAAATTTTGTAATGTTTTCGGGGGCATCCTCTGGCCTCAAACACTGGGCGCTCCAGCCCCATAAAATAATCCATCCCTGCCTTCCATGCGTTCAGTGGGGGGGCTCGATCACTCTTCCATGCTTGTGCCAAATCCCGTTTGGTCACGACAAGACCCAGCAATAATAGGTGGCGCTTAGATATCCAATTATTTTAGGAAAATGAAAAACAAATACCACACTAGCTAAAGAAATAAGTATTTGCAACACAGGGGATTTTTGTATCAAAGATGTTATTATTTGTTGTAAAATCACAAGGGTTCTTAATCAGTCATGAGAATGAAACAAACAGAGAAATCTGATGTACAAGGAATATTACAATCTTTCCTATAGTACAAAAGACAAAGTCCAAACTGTTGCATAAAATAAAATAAACAATGACTACTGCTGGATTAGAGATAAGTCACTGGTGGCAAGATGTCAGTCGCACAGAAGTGGACATATAGGTCGACGTTTCGGTCTTAACGAGTCAATTCACAAGACCATCAGGACGGGTAATTAAATATATACCGATGACCCTTTAGAGGAGAACTGTTTGTGGCCAACTTGAAGATGAATTACTTCCGTTGGTGACTGGTTCTCACTGAGGTAATATATTGGACGCTCAGATTAGAGTCGACGTGTCTGTGAATCACGGCAAGGCACTCATGAGTGCCTTGCCGTGATTTTGCCGGTCGAAGCTCCCCTCCAACTGAGACTCTAAAAATCGAACACTAAATTCAACTGAGATTTCTCGAGAGCTGACCTGTGATTCAAAGACACTTCAGTATAGATTCTACATGCTGTTCAAAATATCTTAGAATAAATCCCTAGCAGGCAATCAATAGTTTACACATTTGCAGGATGAGGCATATGCAAGTGCTCTTGCATTGAGACATGGCTTGCTGTTGAAAGTTTATGTTCTTACAGTCAAGTCTATGTCTATTTGTCCAAGGCCTATACTCCCCCCGCCATTTCATGATGAGCCCACCATTTATTGTCAATACTGTGTTGTGTGTGTCCAGTGCATTCCATAATAGGTATGCCAACTTTCTTTCTCTCCATACTAAAAGTTACTGAACACTTTTCAGTCAGGAAGTTTTGTAACCATACAAACAGTCAATAACTTGGATGTAGATTTATGTGATCTGCAGCCAGCAGTGATTATAGGGCTCTCTCCCTACTTAATTCGGACTCAGGACCGTAAAGTGGCGGCAACTCAAAACACAGCTAGATTGCCCTCCTCTTCTCTCCTTTTTATACCAACTGACTACCAGAGCATCTAAAGTTTGTGCAACTGGACCTCATCTGCTCAGCCTCCAATCCCTCCATTCTCTGCAACTGGCGAACCAAGACACACTGACCCTCCCTTTTACATGATGGCTGGCTGCCCCCTGCTTCAATCACACCCTTAGCCTAGAAATACAGGCAAAACATCAAAACAGTTAACAGTATTAGATTTACCTTACCTAGATGCCAGATGTGACCGTACAACTGAATATCAACACCAACAATATTGTGGCATACTAATATCGAGGAAAGAATATAGAGGGACAAAATATTGAAAGGTTAGTGCATATCGGAAAGTACAGATTTACTATTTCTAACTTCACATCTGTGTACTTTGAAGATATATGTACTGCGTAGGTACATATATGTAGAGCTAGGTATAGAAATTCGAGACTTACATGTTGATTATTTTATTTTCGATATTCTGTCCCTTCGATACTGTTGATTCGATATTCAGGGGGCACATCTCCAAATGTGATAATGGATCTGAGGATTACTTGTCCAGTGACTGCCTAATTTCTCCAATCCACCAAGCTTTACTTTTATTATTTAAATTTTGAATACATGCCCTACCCAACAGTGGCCGAAGAATGTCTTTCCTGCCCAGTAATGATTTGTACCTCACCAACCAGCCCTTTCCTAAATCTGGACTTTTTCTGATCCGTATGCAAGCTTAGGTGCAGGTACCTTGTCAGTCTACTTGAAGCTATGCCAACTAGAAATAGTCACACCAATCTTTTTGTAGGAGCTCTACACAACATTGCCGAATTCTAGACTCCGTCCTGCCAATAAAAGGCTGCTAAACGGAAGGACAAATGTGGCATTTTGTAATGCTGGGCTGCTTGTAAACTGAATTAAGTGATGTATGGTAAAGTAAAAATCTATCTACAAAATGAATTGTAGACTATGTTCTGCAATATTGTATACACCTGCTATTGTACACCATTGGGATTTCCCTGTGGAAATCCAGTTACAAGACTCTTCCTAGCCCCCGGCACACAATCTTTTTCTACCCTCTTAATGCACATACCCCTAGTTTACTTCTGGAAAAAAATATACAACTAGATAAGCAGTCATTAGTAAATGATGGTTAGGTTTGTGAAATTATAAAGTCGGGTGCAAGCATGTCTTAGGTAGTGTTTGGGAAAACTCTGAAATTCAGATCATAGTGGATTTTTCCAAACATTTCCCATGCATTGGTCAACTTGATAGAAGATGGAAATGCACTATTCCAGTAGGAAGCAGTAAGTGCTCTTTCGACATATAATTGCTGCAGATCACTAGTATATTTAACGGTGGTGCATTCAAAGTTGTTCATCTACATGGGTAAAAGTTTCCCTGTACTGAAGAATCTAGTTTTAAAACTGCATAAACGTATTGCAACCTAAATTGGTCGAATGGCTGCCTGATTTACCAGACCTACTAGATTTCCAAAATGTAGGCTTGAGACCTTAACGGACAAGAATAAGAAGTCCGAAGGTTTGCGTAGGCCTGCTGCTGTATTTCTTACTACATTGTGAATGGACCCCGAGGTTAGACCTGTATTAAGGAGCTATTTTAAATTATGAAATGTAATCGCTATGATCTGTCAAATTTTACTCAGAGCGAAACAGCATGCAGCATGCCAGTCTAGACTTCTCACCTATGGTCTGTGTGTACTTTTCTCATGGAGGTCCCTGCTCTAGAACGAGCCATTTCTATTTCTAGCGATGCAAATCCTAATTCCTAACTGTTGTTTGATTCTCTTTTAGTTGGCAAGGGACCTACTACTTCCTCCCCTTGAAGAGGAGAGGCGAAAACACAAAAAGAAGCGCCTGGTACAGAATCCTAACTCCTACTTTATGGATGTCAAGTGTCCAGGTAAATAAAGTTATTGATCCCTATGTTCTGCCCCAGCCTCTCCGACTTATCATACACCAGACTCTGGAGGCCCCTTACAATTGTATAACAATATATAACTTTTTCCCGTTGCGTTGAAGGCATTTCCATAGGATTTCCGATTCACTCATCTTCCAAACCCTTCAATGATCTATGTGGTTCCATCAAAAACTTGATGATATAATCCATCAGGAGCTCTCTTCTTTCTTTTCTTGACTTCATTTGTGAAGGAATGCATGAGCAACTGCCTTCCACAAGAGGTTTAACCACATGGCTGCTAGGCGTTTCCCCCCCCCTGTGCTGGAAAATGCCATTTTAGTGGCACCATGAAGAGCTCAGCTCGTCATCAGCACACGACACCTGTGGGTGATGACGAGCTGAGCTCGTCAGCAGCATCGAAAGTGTTAAACAAATAAATGTACTAACATTGGAGATATATCTCCTTTATGTGGATAGGAAATAAAGATACACTCAGTGAATTTGGAAAGATATTGATCAAAATAAAAAGTAGGGTGGTTATTTACATTTTTTGGGCGTGATTGCGAAGAGCTATGAAAGTGAGACACAAACCTTAAATTGCATCTCTTTATCTGTAAGAAACCAGTGCAGTGTTGGCAATAAAGGGCATACTGAGGAAAACCTAGTTGCAGCAGAGCCAAGCTGACTCATTTTGTACTACTTGCAGCTTCCTAATGGAATTTATTAGTAAACTAACATTTAGCCCATAGGCATAGTCCAATCTGGACATTACAGTAGCCGCCACTGCTAATTATTTTGCTGCTTTTGTTAAGAAGGGTGCATTTTCCACAGGGTACCTACGTTGTAAAAGGAGGATGAGAACTGTG
This sequence comes from Lissotriton vulgaris, assembly GCF_964263255.1. Taxonomy (NCBI): domain Eukaryota; kingdom Metazoa; phylum Chordata; class Amphibia; order Caudata; family Salamandridae; genus Lissotriton; species Lissotriton vulgaris. The sequence goes on from NC_141688.1 coordinate 130,211,735, forward strand.
GAGCTCTTGTTCGTAAGTATGAATGATCCATCAATCTTAATTTGTTACATCTTTGCTGTGATTATTGCTCTGGACATGGACCAAGTTGGAAAGCCCAGTATGTTGACCGTTTTCTCTGCATTCAGCTTCAAACGGTTTATAATCATCCACTTCCCTATAAATGGCATTGGAAGGCCTGCTGGGAGGCCGGTAAGTTGGATACTCTTAACAATATGTGAGTTGTCAGCATGGTATAGCATGATATACATTTTAAGTCCTTTAATGCCAAAGCATTAACCAGTTGAGCCAGGAATATATTAAAAAGATGCAGCCACAAGGAAAATCTGTGTAGCACTCCGTATGTTAATGCCTATGGTGATGCATTAAAACTGTCTAACTTTACAGTTTGAACAAAGAAGGCCGAAACCAAGACAGGGCCGTGTCCTCCAGGCCAACCGCTGCAATTTGATTGAGGCGAATATGCGACTAGCCGTATTGAACGCAGCTGACAGGTCCAGGAGGACAAATGTATTACTCAAGCCCAAATCGCTGTCCATTTGGAGATTGTCCATTTTGGTGAAAAGAACGTCTTCGGTGTTATCGGCTGAGGAAAACCTTCTTGCATGTCAGACAGGAAATATGAGGCCTGAAGATGATTGGAGAGATGCTCTGTCATATGAGTTTGGCCCCAAAGCGAGCAAAGATACTGGGCAAAAACACTTTTTGGTCTGTCGGTTCTGTCCTTGGTTTCTTTAGAAAAGGAGTCCCTAAGGTGAATTTAAAGTACCTAGGTACTTGGTCAAGAGACACATTATCCATGGCTACCATATTGGGCAATTGCATTACATTTTTAAGTTGGGGGGGGAGTGCCCCACAGAGAACCAGATTTTACTCTTGGTAATTTCGAAAGAGCTGCTTTAGCGAGGGGACCTAGGGATGTCCACTTACAAGGACTCCACTCTTCTTCCTCCCTGTACTGTGGGAAGGAGGCTTTAGTTATCTCTGCATTTATATTTGAAATGTTCCCGGTGAAGTAATTACTACTATTATTGCAGTGCTACTATGTTGGACACCTACTGGTGTTGACCTCCGAGATATCAGAAAATTCTTTAACAATCTGAAATATCTTTCTTCTTATTAGAGTCCTGACTAAGGCGGGCCTCATAATAAGCCAGCCTCACTGAAATGATGAGTGTTTTGTAATCAGCCACCCCCTTTTTAAACCTAAGTTTATCCGGGTCAGTGTATGCTTACCTCCATGCCTGTTGATGCCTTCCAAGGTTGGTCTTAGCCTGGGCATGTCCCTGTGAATACCAAGCCACTCACTGACTTATGCTGATTTGATTGGCTGGTACAAATCGTTCCACTGCAGTTGCCAAGCGGGCATTATAGCCATTGCATCCTTTTGAACAAACTTCGTCAGCTGTAAATATATAGTAAAATCATCAAGGTTGATTTTAAATCAATTATGATATAAACAAATACAGGGAGAGACCAAGAGTATATCACTATTGGACTTAAATAACCCACACATGAGCTAAAATATTGCCTGTCTTTTGAGGGAGCTTGAGGTAATTGAGTAAAACGGAGGTAATTAATACAAATTGTTCTTTATCCTTGCTGTTTGTCTGATCATTTTAATTTTAACAGTTCATCTCAGTGTCCGCTTAGAGACCTTGACTTTAAATATACACATAAACATAAATTAAGCCTTACTTTACTGTTTAATGGCCTAAATTGATTAGAAGGCCCACCAGTCTTGCTCTCTGCCGCAGTGAGGTTTCTAGCAAATAAACTGTCATCCTTAGATGGTTTGTCGAACTTGTGGGGCATTGATCCAGCAGGAGCATGTCATCGAAATAGACTATAAGACAAATTCTTTGCGCTCTAAGCACCTCCATCACTGGTTTTAGGACCTTTTGTCAAGTAAAAAAATTGCTGAGAAAAGTCAGAAGGAAAGAATTTTGGATTCAAACATTTGGTCTTTCCAGATGACCTGCAGAAATCAGCGAAGTGGTGGAAAAATGGGAAATATTCGAAATGTGTCCTTCATGACTAAGTGTACCATCCACTACCAGTGTCTTAGAATGTTCCTCGGTAGGTGTATGCTCTCCATCCTGAAGGGGTGAAACACCAAACACTCATTGAATTCCCTCACATTTATCACAGGGCATAGCCCCTTGACTTTATTTTCCTCAAGGAAAGGATTGTCTGTGACGCCACAAGGGACAGTGGGATTTGGGAAATGGCTTACTTTGCTTCCAGTTCTACCACCATTAGAAGGGGCAGTACCTCGGGGGAAAAAAGGGGAGAAGGGTGACCTCCCTGCAGTGGAAAGCCATTGTGCTGCATGCAGAACCCTATGTTGATTTGCAATCCCTAGTCATCTGATGTTATTTCCTGCCGGTTGTGAGCAAACTTCGCTAACCTTCTTCCCTCTACATTTATGTGGGACGAAGGGGGAGTACTCAGCAGAGATGTTCCCTGTGTTGGCGAAGCGTCTGCCAATTCCTCTGGTTTCCCTCGCTCTTCCAGCACCTCTAGAGGGGATGATACCCCTGAAGTTGTTTTAGTCTGTCCATTGTCCTATGTTATTGTATAGGCTTCTTTGAGGAGCTTGATTGGAGACGTGGTTGGCCAAGCGCCCCTTTCCTCACCCAGCCCCAAAGCTTTTATCTATGCCTGTGTCTTATGCAGGGGTGTGAAAGTGGATACAAATTTGCCTAGTTCCTTTAGAAAAGGGTTTCTGATTAATCAACCAAGTGCTACAGGATCTGTAACCGAAGAGGCCAGACCCCCATGTTTTGGGGCTATCTCGATGAGCAAGGACCTACGTTGCTCGGTAGAAATCATGTAGTTGATGTTTCTTAAATAAGTAACGGCTCTCTGCTCCCAGTCGGATAGAATCTCTAGGGAGATTAAGGAACCCAACTTCCTGGCCTCTTCGGCCATGTACAGTATCTTTGTCAGCTGTCCCGTCACATCCAGGAGTTTATTTGAACAGGGACTTGGGACCCCTGACATATATCGCCAGGGATGTGGCCATCTTGCCATTGACTACCTCAGTCATTGCCACTCTCCTTTCTAAGTTGGGTATAGCCTTCTGCTGTAAGGGGGTTATGCATCTCCTTGTCTAGTGGCTTCCCCAGTCTGTCACTACGTAGGAGGTAACCATGTCTGCTTGGCTTCATTCTCTAAAGTGAAGATGGTCCATGCCCTCTGGATCGAACGTGCCAGGAGGCTAGGGGAGTGGGGCTTTCTCCATGTTTCCTTTAGTATCTGTTTCCCAGATTCTTGCTGCCTGGTTTGGAGTGCCCAAGTCTGATCTCCTTCTGTTTCTCCTTTCAATCCCCTAGGGAGGTACCTTCATTAGCCGGGTTGTCTCCTGAGCTGTGATCATTCCGGGATGGTTGGTGGGTTGGCATTACTGCTGGTGTCCCGCAATAACTCGGCAACTTTGTAGTGCTAGAGTCTGCAGGGACACCGGTCCCTTTCTGAAAAAACTCTTTCTTGGGCCTATCCAAAGCAGTCTCGTCAGAATATGCTCCTCTGGCACCTGGCCTGGGCTTTTTACGCTACATGTGAAGGAGCCTTAGAGGTTGTGAGACACCGGATGGCTCATTATGGTCTTCCCTATAGTTTATCCACAAATCAGTTTGCAAAATTCAAGGTTCAAATACATGTAATTAAATATTTTACGTAGGCCCTACCTATCTCTTAATAAAGTCAACAACTTGCCCGTCTGCGCCCATCAGCGTCTCGGAGGCGGACGGGGGCGGGCGAGCTGGCGACTTCCTGACGCAGCCCCAGGGAGAAATTTGCAGGTACTCATCAGCGCATCTCCTGAGCTTAAGACGTAACATCAATAGAGGGTGTACAGTTCAGGGCCGGTGTTTCAAGGGCAATTTTCACTGTGCTGGATGTAGGTGGTCATTGAAAAATGTTTTGTCGGAGAGGGCCCCCAAGGAGCCAGGGCACTTTGGTGATCCGATGCAAGGCTGGGACCTTCGGTAGGTACTTTCAGATGTGCCCTTTTGAACACTTTGTCGGTGAGCAAACATGCTCAGGATTTGTTTAATTTATTATCAGAATCCAAACCTGCTTGCCTCTTCCTGACGGAAACTTGGCTCGGCGAGGCGTCTGGTCCGGATATCGCCAATGCCCTGCCTCCTAACTATTTCATGTTGAGGAAAGATAGGGGCTTGGGCAAAGGCGGTGGAGTGGCACTGGTGATAGACGCTTTGAATGTTCCGTGGTACCAACGGAAGACATTCATGGGGCAGAAGCGCTGGGATTCTGCCTGACCCTTTCACCCGCCCAATCATGCGCGGGACTGCTGGTCTACCGGCCCCCGGCTCCTATAGCGTCCTTTCACGTGGGGCTCTACTCAGTGATTTCGGTAATGAGTGTGCAGTTTAAACACTGCGTACTCTTAGGCGATTTTAACATCCACTTTGATGTAACGGATGCTGCTGATGCCATCAAGCTTTTAGACACCACTAAACCTTTGGGCCTGTCTCCTTATTTGGCGTCCCCCCACCCACAACAAGGGGCATACGTTGGACCAAATCTTTTCTACTACTCCTATTGCAGTTGCCCCCCCTCAACCAGTGCTGTGGTCTGACCATATGCTGGTGACATTTGACATCCAGTATAAAACTAGCTCTACCATCAGAGACAACGGGCGTCAGCCCCAGATACCCCGCCCCTTTCGAGTGTCACCGGATATGATCAAACAGTATCTGTTGATACACCCTTGCTCGTCGTCAGGCGACATAAAGGAGGATCTTGCTCTCTTCCAAACGTGGCTCACGCGTTGCTTGAGGGAATTGGCACCGCCAGAGCAGGCTCTTAAGATCTCTACTCGTGCTTCGGCACCGTGGTTTACGCCAGCGCTCAATATCAGTCGTAGGCTTTGTAAGAAGGCCGAAAGAGCATGGCGATCAAACTATCTGGAACCACTGAAGGAGGCCTACAGGCGTTGCATTAAGGCCTATTACAAGGAAATCTACTTGGAAAAGAAAGCCTACTTTGCCAGGAGGATTGAGGAGGCCACCAACACCAGCAAAGAAATCTTTGTGATTGTAAAGGAATTTACATCGCCGGCCTCCATTACTCCTAAGTGCTCATTTTCGGAACCTTGGATTACCTTGGATTACCTTCTCTTATTTTTGCTAATAAGATCAAAAGCATTCAGGCAACTTTTCCACCTGCAGTGATAGTGGGAGTGTCTAATCCAGGACCCCTCTCCTCTGTGTCTGCCGCGGGACAGCCTAGTCTGTTGAATTTTCCTCCCATTGAGCAGCAAGCTTCTTTAGAATTTTTATCTAAAATGAGATCTGGCTCCCCGCTGGACCCCTGTCCCGCTAAGTTTCTAGCTAAAATGGCATATGTCATCAACCCGATTTTAAATCGCTCCTTGGAGACAGGGGTAGTGCCGCCAATATGGAAACAGGCGTTGGTTCTCCCTCTTTTAAAAAAGCCGTCTCTGGACCCTAGCATCCACGCCAATTATCGGCCTATCTCTCTGCTCCCGGTCCTGGCTAAGGTTGCGGAAAAGCATGTGCAGGCCTTTCTCTCTGACTTTGTAGAGTCACATGGTGTCCTGCATCATACTCAGTCCGGCTTCGGGGCGAATATGAGTACTGAATCGGCACTGTTGGAGGTGTCGGAGGCTAGCAAGGAGGTCCTGAACATTGGAGGGAAAGCACTGCTGGTGCTGTTAGATCTTTTGGCGGCGTTTGACACCGTTCCCCATGACCGACTCCTGGCAAGACTCTTGGAGATTGGTGTCGGGGGAACGGTGTTCAGATGGTTTGAGTATTTTCTTTCCAACCGACAACAGACAGTCTGGGCCCCTCCATACTCGGCTGCAGTGCCGCCTCTGGTGGTGGAAGTCCCCCAAGGGTCGATTTTAAGCCCCACTCTCTTCAACATTTATATGTCCCATTTGGCGGCACTGGTCGAGTCATTTGGCGCCCAGATTGTCTCTTACGCTGATGACACCTAGCTTCTCTTCACCTGCGGAAAGAACATGTAGCTAGATTCATGAAAGAGCCGTTTTGCGAGTCCTTAATAGCGATTATTAAGGAATCGCTATTAAGGACTTGCAAAACGGGATTCATGTAGGAATCGCAAAATAAATTGTGATTCCTACACATTCCTTATTTGCGATTAGCAAATTGCTAATCGCAAATAAGGAATAACTCTCCATTCATTCCTATGGGCCTAAAGGCCCATAGGAATGAATGGGGAGTATTCCTTATTTGCGATTAGCAATAAGCTAATCGCAAATAAAATAGCGATTTCAAGGGTGCCAGGGGTGTCCAAAGGACACCCTGTAGCACCCCTGAAATGCAAATGTACACAGGTGTTGCGCACACACATGTCCAAAGGACGTGTGTGTGTAACATGCAACAGAGAAAAATGCACTAAAGTGCTTTTTTCTATTTTTTCGCTATTTACCACGAAGTCAGACTTCGTGGTAAATAGCGGCCAAATATTGCGAATTCACAATTTAAAATTGGTTAATGAATTGCATTTAAGGAATCTCTAATAGAGATTCCTTAAATCCAATTCCTCGCAAATATGCGATTTCGCAAATAGCGATTTTTGCATTTGGGATGATGAATCCCAAATGCAAAAATTGCGCTCGCAAAGGGCCAGATTCTGAGAATCTGGCCCTTTGCGAGCCGATTTTTCGTTCATGAATCTGGCTGATGGACTTTGATGGGGATCGCATTAAGAGTTGTCTGGGTGCGGTTTTTGCCTGGTTTCAACTTATCCAGCTAAAATGTAACTCAGACATCTCCGAGGTTCTTTTCGTTGGTTGTCCTCCGGACCCTGGTTGGAAGTCCTGGTGGCCGGCGGGTATGTTTCCACCTTCCGCCGACACCTTGGTGGCTAAGAATCTTGGAGTTAAGATGGACAACTGTCTTACTCTTAAACCACAGATTCTGGGCCTGGTTGGACAGTGCTTTGGGATACTAAAAACGCTAAGGAAATTCCTCCCTTTTCTTTCCATTGCCCACAGGACAACCACGGTACAAGCCTTGGTGGGATCAAGGCTTGACTATGCTAACGTGCTCTACCTTGGTCTTCCTGAGTACCTTCTATCGCTTTTGCAGGTAGTGCAGAACTCGGCGGCATGGGCAATTTTTGCAGGTTTGCTGAAGTCTCGCCACTGGTTGCCAATTCGGAAACGCATTGAGTTTAAGGCTCTCACCACCGCGTTTAAGGCACTCCACGGCTCCGGTGCACTTTACCTAAGGAAGAGAATTGGTTTTCACCATCCGTCTAGAGCCTTACGCTCTGCGTCATTGTCACTGACCTCGGTCCCGGCAATAAGGCGTGCTCGGACCAGAGGTCGATCTTTTAAATATCTGGCGCCCGGGCCTGGAATGCCTTTCCACTGTCATTAAGAAAGATTGAGAACTTACTGTCCTTTAGAAAAGAGTTCAAAACATGGCTGTTCCGCCAATAATCTCCCCTTTCCGCCGGAGTTTTTGCTGTGCTGGGTCTGAGAGCGCCGGGACACTCTGCTTGAGTAGCTGAGCGCTCAACAAAACACCAGTTAACATAACATAACATAACATTTTCCCCTCAGCCATCACCTCCTGTCCCCACTGCGCAGCAGCTTCAGTGAGTTTCCACTACAGGTTTTGGAGCTAACCATCTTTGGTGGCCTACTGGTCCACGGTTATAGATGGACTCTATACCATGCCTGGATTAGTTGACCTGGATAGCTGGGAAGAGTGCGTCCTTGGACTTCATAAATTGGCCAAAAAGGACAAAGTCTGCTCCCTGCTTCTTGACCTGGCTTTATTCTATTACACATTCAATTACTATGAAATGGAAGGCTGCAGTGTACCCCACAATCAAGACATCATGCCAGTCCACCCTTAAGTGGGCCGAAGCTGAGTAAAAGATTGCACAAAGAGGAGGCTAGAGGTGTGCACAAGCACCCGATTATGGGGGAATAGGATCACCTGTTACTTGCCTTGAAGGAGGAACCAAAGCACGACAGCTTGTGGCCCTAGACTCCCTTAGTGGCTTGGACAATCCTCTGAGTTTCCTAGATTTTTAGTCCTCGGTATAAAACCGAGCCGGCCTGTTGTACTCCGAGGACCTACACAGCTTTATTTGTGGGCCCGCTTATAGTCGGACAATGATTCCTTCCACATTGCGACTTGAAGCTCTTATTCACCCCATCCTCGTCCTACATCCCACCTTGCTGGTTAGCAGTTGTAGTTAGACACTCCCTTGTGGGTACTGCCTAGTGCCACTGCTACCCTATTTACTTACATAAGCATTAATTATTAAAATTGCCAACTCTCCAGCCTAAATTGTGTATTACTTGAACTATGTGTATTTGCTGGTTCATGATGCCACCCGAGATGAAGTGGCTGAATTTGATATGGTGGAACCATTGCGACCATTCAGTAGGAAGACTCAGACTGGAAGTTACGGAGGTTTCTCACAGGTAGACACCATTCAGACAGCGAGAAACGGCAACGCTAGGTTACGGTGGGGAGCGGAGGCGTGGAGCGTTTTTGGCGCGCCCACATCGGGGTTAGTTTTGGTTCACAGACTCTGCATCTTTACAACATCAGACATAAGATTGGCTCCTGACGAAGGGACTGACTCGTCCCGAAATGCATTGGGCTCCAGCAAACAAGCCGTCAACAACCTAAAGATTGAATACTAGTCAAGTCAAGTTCAGTCAATAAATTTATATAGCGCGCTACATACCCAGAGGGTCTCAAGGCGCTTGAGGAAGGGTGGGGACTTACTTGTCAAATATCCACGTTTTAAGTTGCTTTCTGAATGCTAGGTGGTTCTGAGTAAGGCGAAGGTGAGTGGGAAGTGAGTTCCAGGTTTTAGCTGCCAGGTAGGAGAAGGATCTACCTCCCATGGTGGTTTTGTTGATGCGAGGTACAGTGGCAAGGGCCTGGTTGGAGGATCGTAGCTGGCGGGGGGGGGTGTAGAAGGACAGTCGTGTGTTGAGGCATTCGGGTCCGATTTCGTAGAGTGCTTTGTGTGCGTGGGTTAGGAGTCGGAAAGTAATCCTCTTATTGACGGGGAGCCAGTGGAGGCTTTTCAGGTGACCAGAGATGTGTTCTTTACGCGGGATGTCTAATATGAGCCTAGCTGAAGCGTTCTGGATGCGTTGGAGTTTTTTCTGGAGTTTTGCGGTGGTACCGGCGTAAAGGGTGTTTCCGTAGTCCAGTCGGCTCGTGACCAGAGCGTGGGTGACTGTTTTTCTAGTTTCGGTGGGGATCCAGCGAAATGTTTTTTTGAGCATGCGAAGAATGTTGAAGCAAGATGAAGAAACGGCGTTGACTTGTCTGTTCATCGAAAGAGAGGAATCCAGGATGACGCCCAGGTTCCGTGCGTGGTCTGTCGGAATGGGTGCTTTTCCAAGGGCCTCTGGCCACCAAGAGTCATCCCAGGCGGAGGGGGAGGTGCCTAGGATGAGGACTTCTGTTTTGTCTGAGTTCAGTTTCAGACGGCTGTGTTTCATCCATTCGGCTACTTCTTTCATTCCTTCATGCAGGTTGGTTTTGGCGGTGTTAGGGTCTCTGGTGAGTGATAAAATCAGTTGAGTGTCGTCGGCGTAGGAGATGATGTTGAGGTTATGTTGGCGTGCGATGACCGCGAGGGGGCTCATGTATACGTTGAAGAGGGTGGGGCTGAGTGAAGATCCTTGTGGTACACCGCAGATGACTTCAGTGGCCTCTGACTTGAATAGTGGAAGGCGGACTCTCTGGGTTCTTCCGGTGAGGAACGAGGTGATCCATTCCAGTGCTTTTCCTTGGATTCCGACGTTTCTGAGGCGTTGTAAAAGGGTGCTATGACAGACCGTGTCGAAGGCTGCGGAGAGGTCGAGGAGGATGAGGGCGACTGTGTCTCCATTGTCCAGTAGAGTTCGAATGTCGTCTGTTGCTGCGATAAGGGCGGTTTCAGTGCTGTGCTTGGCTCGGAAGCCGGATTGTGAGGAGTCGAGGGATTTGTTGGTTTCGAGGAAGGCGGCGAGCTGGTTGTTGACTGCTTTCTCGATGACTTTGGCCGGGAATGGGAGGAGCGAGATGGGGCGGTAGTTTTTGAGTTCGGTGGGGTCAGCTGTGGGTTTTTTCAGAAGGGCGCTGAGTTCGGTATGTTTCCAGCTTTCCGGGAAGGTGCCGGATTTGAGGGAGCAGTTGATGACGTCTCGGAGGTGTGGTGCTATGACGGAGTCTGCTTTGTTGAAGATGTGGTGAGGGCATGGGTCTGTGGGGGATCCTGAGTGGATAAAGTTCATCAGACGGATGGTGTCCTCAGTGGAGATTGGTTTCCAGTCATTGAGGCTATTCGGGGGGGGGTGGGGGTCCTGCGGGGGGTTGGGTGGGTTGGTCTCTGGGTCGGTTGTCGAAGCTGTTGTGGATGTCTGCAATTTTGTTGTGGAAGAATGAGGCTAGGGAGTCGCAGAGGGCTTGAGAGGGGGTGATGTCGTTGGAGTTGGCCGAGGGGTTGGTAAATTCCTTGACGATGTTGAATAATTCCTTGCTGTTGTGGGTGGGAACCCTTCTCTCAGAAGGAGGCTCTATCCAATGCGGACCTGGATGGAAATCCTTCTGTTCTTTTACTGAAGATGAAGGGCCACGTGGACCGTTTCATTGAAGACCAGTTGCCTTAGCCAGCTATGACCAGACACTGGTACGTAAAAGGAAATAGGCCTGTCCCATCGAGTTTGAAACAATAATTAAATTAACAAGACGTTCATCCACCTATGGGCTTAAGTCCCAACAGGCTTATGGCAATAGATATCACAGTTAAGTCTCTTGTTGTGACCACAAATTCCTTTATGAAGAACCAACTTCGTTCCTGAAAGAAGTACACCACCTTGTAGCCTCCACAGACAATTAAGGGACACAACCACAGTATCAATCTCACTACCTAATATTTGCTAACAAAACTCATGCCCACAGCAAACAAAATCTTGTGCCAATTAAAAAAGTTAACAACACAATCAATCATTGAAAATTAGGCGATTCAGTACTTTTTGCAAAAAATAAAAACTTTAACGTTTAAGAGAGGTTACCATTAATGCCCAGTGGCTCCCTGTGTGACGTTCTAAATGTCAGTCTCCCTGAGGGTGCAGGATTATAACTATTGTCACCATACTGTTTCACCTTCCATTAATCCTGTGAATTATTACTGCCCATTGTACTTGCAGGATAGAGCTGGCAGCATTTACCCAAAGTCTCATTATTTTCATTATTTTTCATGGGCTCTTTCTCCAGCACATGCAATGGAGAGATACCTCATATCTGAGTGACACCTGGTTTTTAAACCAATACCAAAGTTATGCCAGGTAACTTGTCTTTGGACAAAGTTTGCTGGCCTGAGGGTTCAAGGTTGACCCTTCAATATAAAGATGGCATAGAAGTTAAACGCCACCTCCATTACCTGGATCTGCAGTACTCCCTCTTGTTCCCCGCATGTCTTCTCGTTGTGGCTGAGGGGAAGAAGCGCTTCTTTGAACCCCCGGGTGACACCTGGGACTGGCTGGAATCATCGGGACAGGCACCTACCCGCCAGTCCCCTTAGCAAAATGCTGTGATTCGTGGACCTACCGGAGGCCGACGCCATGGACGCAGAAGGCACACAGAAAGCTCCGTCAGACCCAAGGTGGCTTCTGGTCTGGAACAGGCCATACAAAAAAGAAGGCGATACCAAAGGGGATGATGGACGGAGCGCTTGAGCAAATCAAGCACTCACCCCCAGTCAACTGATCTGGGTTTAATCCATCATCATTCTTTAGCTCACTCCACCACCTCAGTTCAGACATGGCCATATGCAAATCAGTCTGCCCCTGTGCCTCATGGGAACAGTCCAGCCCAAACTGCCAAGCCATGTCTTCCCTGGACCGGAAACAAGCATCCTGGGACTGGTTTCGGGTTTATAACCCAGGCTATCTTGAATCCAGTGGCAAAGTGAGCAAGAGACCCACGTCTGGGCATTCACTGCCAAATTAGGGCGAACAAAGCGATACCAAAGGGGGATGATACAAAAAAGAAGGCGAGTTCTGCAGTCGGCGGGAGCGATATGAGAAGCTGCCCAGGATTCAGGACCAGATGATGATTCCGCAAATTCCTCCAGCGAAGACCGCTCCTCTGCTACATGGCCATCTGAGAGGGACTCAACGACCCCCCCCCCTTATGTAATTGCACAGACGGCAGATATCCTTTGACATACGTCCCACAGACCACTGCAGCCTATTCGAGGCATATCCAAACACTGTGACCCGCTGTGGTCTAACTTGTATCCCAACTAATCTCCTTTTCCTTCACAGCTTGCAGGTAGGCGCTATGCTCACGCGCACCTTTGCCATGCATGCTGTGACCATGGGCCACGTCTCGACACCCTGGAGTGATGCAGCTCGCCCACCTCTGGTTAGCACAAACACATTTTGACTATATGGGGTGAGTCACTTTTGGCTGCTGCACCATCCCCCCTCCACCCTCTTTGCTGTACTTTCGCTGATTCACATACACATTGTGCTCGAATAGTATTCAATGTTCTTTCTTAGTTTTATTTTCAGTTGCATTTCTCTATTCTGCGGGACCCAGCCCCGACACCCATCCTTGTATGTCACTAGCGATACCCATGTGCCGCCGCTCACTTCATGCGCGATGGCTGACCATCTTCTCCTCGCTTACCGATAACATGAAACACACTAATATCATCACCTGGAACATTTGAGGAATGCACCCCACCATGCCGCTATGCTGTTCAGTCATATCTCGAGCATCGCTTTATCCACGTAGCACTTTTGCAGGAAACACATTTACCACTCTCGAAGTGACTAAGCTTCAAAGGTTCTGGTATGGTCAGGAGTCCGCCACTAATTTCTCCTCTTATGCCAGGGGTGTACTGATATGGGTCAGGCAGGGAGTCCCCTTCACTGCGCAGGATGTGGTTGTGGATGTGGATGTGGAGGGCCGTTATGTGTTCATGAAGGGCCGCTTACCTAACACGGATCTGAGCTTGTTCCTCCGCAGCGTGTCTGGGATACCCTCTCGTTTGAGCGGGGTTCCATGGCTCTTTGTGGGGTATTTCAAAAGTTTCTTGAATATTGATATCGATCCTTCTCCCGACTGCCTCGCATACCCCCGTCCTCCAACGCCCAGTTACTACAGGACTGGCTACAGCAATGGTAACTCGTTATTTGGCGCCTACACAATGCTCACACCAAAGTGTACTTCTTTCCTGCACCACATCACCTGCGTGTCAGAACTGACCGATTCGTCAGTATGACCAATTTGCTGCCCTGTTACCCATACCGCCTGCCTGGGTCGCACCCACTCTGACTACAATCCCCAACACCTGCAGCTCACACTGGATACAGGTTCTCCTGCTATTCTCACTTGGCGATTACCAACAGCGGCATTAGAAGATCCCCCTTTTCATGCCTCGCTTAACACTGCTATTGAAGAGTCCATTTAACTCCATCTGAGACGGCAACAACCAGGCAGATCGAGTGGGATACGTTTAAAGTGGTGCTTAGAGGCCACTGCTTAGGGGTGACTGGAACATACACCGACAACTTGAGAAACACATAGCCCTACTAGGGCGCACATTCCTAACACACAAGACCCAGTCGATGCGAAACCCAGTGAAATCTCACTGCCTGCTGAAAGTGTAACCGGAACATTCATCACTTGGAGGGGCTACGCTGCTTCAATTACACGGCCCAGTCTGTCTGGACCCCTTTCCACTGCCGTCAGATCTGGCTTTCTACTGGCATGGTTGATACACGAAGATCAACCGCAGCACCCAGTCATGGCCCTGCGATCCGCAACTGGTACTCTGCTATACACCCACACAACATACACCATAAGCTCACCTGCCATTACACCTCGCTATACCAGTCAGTATCCAATGCCAACTTGCACAACATTGACTCCTTCCTATCCACTGCACCCCTGTCCACCATCATGCCCGATCAACAAGCAGGGTACGATGACCCTGTCACGCTCTTCGAAATACAGGAGCTGATCAGAGTCCTCGCTACAGGCAAGACCCCAAGCGCTGACGGCCTACCTGCCAAATTTTACAAAGCCTATGCTCCACTCCTTGCCCCTCGCCTTCAGGCAATATATGAGGAGGCCTTTTTAGCCTCATGCCTCCCTGTTTCCTTCCGTGAAGCACTGCTCATCTCCCCTCCCAAGTCAGACATTAACCATATGAGCTGGGCTCATCCAGGCCCTCGGTGCTGCTCAACACGGACTACAAAGTGGTAGCCAAAATTTTAGCTGATTGCTTGGTGCCCCTGGTCCTGGCCCTGATCCACCTGGGTCAAAATGGGTTTGTACCTGGTCGTAGCACATCCCTTAACCTCTGGTGTTTTTTGCGTGTCTTGAGATACACCTGAGTCAATGGCCTCAGGTGTAATAACTGGTGCTAAACCTAGAGAAGGCCTTTGACTCTATGGAATGGGCCTTCCTATTTGAGGTGCTACTGCGTTTCTGCATTGGGAGCCATTTTATGCAGCTGGTTAAACTACTGTACACTCAGCCACTGGCCAGGGTCATGACTGGCCTCCTGGTCTCAGAACACATATATGTAGAGGCGTCTGTCAGGGCTGTCCACCCTCCCCACTACTCTTCACCCTGGCGATAGAACTGCTGACACTTGCCCATCATGAATGGGTGCTCATTAGGGTATCCCCTAGGTGACGGAAATCATTCAATCTCTCTTTATGCAGATGATCTGCTATGCACTCCATCCCTGCCACGATTGCCCTGACACTTAACCACTTTGCTGACCTTTCTGGCTTGAGCGTCAAATGGGCAAAGCCTTGCCTGTTCACCTCGGCTCCGTCACTGCTGTCACTTCACGCTCATCTGGGATCTTATAACCTGTCAGCCAACCACACTCCAGCATCTAGGCATCCGGGCGTATCATTCGCCACAGGACCTGTTGGACAGTAATCTTATACAAGCCACCACACCCTTGAGAGCACAAGTGACCTTTTGGCGAACACTACATTTGTCGGTAACTGGGCACGTAGCTCTCCTTGAAATGGTCGTCCTTCTCCGCCTTCTATATTACATTCCCAAACCTTCACATGTATATTCCAGCACCCTTTTTTCGCTCCTTCGAAAAGATAATGAGGGAATTCATATGGAATAAATAACTTTCGCTGCGGGATTGACACTCTCAAAATTATACTTGCCCACAGACTATGGAGGGCTTGCAGTACTAAACCTCAAACACTATTTATTACCTTGCATCCCAACACCAATGGGTAGCCAAATGGTTGGCGGGCCTGCAGCTTGCTGACACTGCCTGCCTGGTGCTTGCCAAGCACCCTTCACCTGTTGCACCCTTGCACGCGGGCACTAATACCTGACCCCATGCTGCTCAGAGAAGCATATCGCTGCTTTCGCCGTAGCCTTTACTTCGCGAGATCGGTATCCCCCTATGCTCTGGCTTGGCACAGACAGGGGATGGACCACCACTTCATCTACAGAACCAGCCTCTTGGCACGCGGTGGGCCTTCACACCCTGGGCATCTCTATCGCTATGGGACCCTCCTACCATATGAGTCTTTGATGAAGGAAGGTGGTTCACCCCCCTGCCAATTTCCTCCTATGTAACTCCCCTATATCAGCACTGGGGAGCAATTGAGGCAACGTGGCACAGGAACACCCTACACACCTCACCATGCAGTACTTTCATGGGACAGGACCGGGCAGGCACTTGATCCATTGGTTTGCTGACCCGCTGCAAGTCACAGCTCACACCGCTCCATCGGCATTGTGCAGATGACCTGGCTCGTCCATGCATGGACAAAGAATGGGTTGCATGGTTGAAAAGCCCAGTCAACAACCGCCTTATACAACTGTTCATTGCACACAGAGCAAACCTCACCCCTGCCAAAATGAATCCCTCTTTCCACCGCACGGCCCCAGTTGTCATTTGGTAGATGATGATTTTCTCCGTGCGGACCTGCCTGCCCATAGAAAGATGCTGGGTGGGAGTCACGCACCCTCTGTCTGCCTGCACAGGACACCCTGCATCACACACACGGGAAATAGGTCTTCTGGGCCTTTACCGCAGGGACAAGAAGCAAAGGGTCACATTCTGCTTCCTTGACCTAGGGTTCCTGACAGCCAAGGGACTCATCACTTGGGGATGGAAATCGCACGGACCTCTAGAGCGCGTGGCCAGAACACGATCCATCATCACATGGGGTTAGGCGGAAAGCGTCGCCTTGCACAGGGTGGACAGGCTAGAGCTGCGTCTGGTTTGGCCATTTGTGTCGAAACAAAGGTGTATACAGACTGATGACCGCTTTCTTGGCGCTACGAATGTGGAGCATGGTTTCAAGCATTGTCGGTTGCAGGGTGTTAGGCCCCGTTATTTTTGACAATACTTGCCTTTGCGTTGAACAATAGCAATTGCCCTGTTCAAATGGGATATTACAGTTGGAGTGTATGGACAGGGTGATATATTCTATCCTTATATTAGTCACCTAGATTAGTGATACTGGCATCTGCCCAAATCGAATGAGCACATTTTGATATTAAGAAGTAAAGAGTGGCAGTTGGTGACACACACAAATGGTGGGGCAAGCAAAGTGAATATTTTGGCAACTTATCATTGCGTGTAGCGCTGTACGAGTGTATCATAGGGCGGCAGAGTCTGCGCACAGTTAAGTGACCAACTGCATAAGTTGGTGAGATATGGAAAGTGAAGTCATTGTGTGGCTCATCAGTATATGAAGGTGATTAATCCACAGTCGACTGACCGTTACCGCATTTATCCCTCCCAGATAAACAGGTTCCAACAACCAATACAGTTCTTCTCAGTCGTGTAATAACTTTATTCGATCTAATTTCAAACATAGTTCAACAAAGTAAACACATTTCTTCTTAAAAAAAAATCGGTGATATACTTCTCAGTGCGATATACAAGTTCATACCCATGCACAAACAGTTATAATTTATAAAAAGGAAATAAATAAATACGCACATAGCAATTATTTAAAAAAGCCCATCATCCTGTGTTCTGTATGTTTGATTAAAGCTCACAATTAGCGTGATACTCTCATTCTAGCAGGTGTTTCTTATACTTGCTGGCCCATAAAAGGAGGCTACAGAAAAACAAACTTGAGGTTCCTGAAGCTTCTTCAGATAAAACAGGGCAACACGACACTGTTTAAAAATATGATCTTTTAAGAGAGGTTTCATATATCTAGCTCTCTGTTTCTTATAAAAATGACACAAAAAAAGTAAATGGAGATCAGATTGGGCCGAGGAGTTGTCACATGGACATTTTGACAAATCGCTAAAAGCAGACTGCTTTGAAGGAAACCCAGCATTAAGGGGATTAAATTTACACGGAACCTTAATAAAATAAACCTATGCTGCGGGTTCCTTACTGAGTCCAGATGCAAGTATTCACCACCTATCACTCGTGGGATTGAGTGATAGGAATTTACAGTTGATTTTAGCTTCTGAAAGGCATTCTGTTCATGCGCTAATTTTGCCAATGCTAATGCTTTTAACTTCTTCTTGGGGAACTTTGAGCCCAAGGTAGGGTTTACAAACAATTCAGGAACTCCTGGTGAGTACAACGTTGTTTTAGCGTACTCCAACCAGGGAATCTTTTGAGTTTTGTCCATTGTGAGACAGTTTAATATAATAGATTGATTAAGACCCACTGTGTCCCGGGTCCATCTCGAATGCCACAACGTGATCGGTTCACCCTCACCAGGTCAGAGCCAGTAGGCATGTCCAGCTCCATATCAGTGACATAGTTTGAAAAGGAGGGGGGAGTGAGGCTAACCTCTTCAGAAACCTGTTTTCGGCTCTCTGTAAGGAGTCAGAAGAAACTATGCCCCAGACCCCTGCCCCATTGGTGGCTGCCGAGATCACTTTAGCATTATAAATCTTTTTTTTATTGTTGTAAGGGGTCCTGAGCCTAATCTATTAATAAAGCCAGCTACTGCCGCCATGGTGCGTTCCTTTGTTTGGACCCTGCTATCCACCATATTTGACCAGGTTTGTCTAAAGTCAAATCCAACTCTTCGGTACGAGAATGACTCCACTACAGCTAGTCTACGGGCTCCAATATGGAACGATGGTATATTTGTGGGAGCCGGCGAACCAGCCACTAAAATGAAGGTATTTGACTCATTGACCCTGAGGTCTAAAGAGGACATAAAGGCCACGTCTTTCCAGTCACTTTTGAGTTTCAGGTATATCACAGTCCTACACAGGCTGCTCCCCCTGACAGCTCACAAATGGCTTGCAGCGCATAGGCGGGTATTTTTCACACTGTCACAATTGTATCCAAATCAACCGATCAGGACAAATTCAATCGTATTTTATTTTAGTTTGGGTATTCAGTATTGTACGTGCCAAGTCCTAAGGAGCACGTGAGCCCTATGTGCAGATATTTTCTAATTCTCAGAAGTATTTCTAATCTTGGATTCTGTACTCTACAAACACTGGTGTGTGGGGGACAGTTTACAGAAACCAGAATGTAATGTGAGCGAGAAGAGTGGGGAGAACTAATCGGGACAGTACTTGAGGACTTACCAGTTTAAGTACCACTTTGCAAAGTAAACTTTTGCCAATGTAAAGGTATCTGATTTTATAATCCGCTGCAGCTGCCAGGAGTGTATCTCTCCTTCGGACTGTGAAAAGTGCAAGAGTAGAGTATATGGTCATCTGCAAACCGCTGGCATATATTAATGCACACGTACATGGGAACCAGAGCTGGAGAAGCACTATTAGCCTTCTAAGTATGTAAACAAGTGAGGGGCAGATGTTTGTCATAATTGGTTAAATGTATTTGTCAAGTTCACAGATTGATCACTGATTCTATCGTCATCAATGCGGTGTTTAAGCTAAGAACCCAGTGTAAAAAAGAGTGCATAGACCTTATAGGAGACACACGTTAAAGTAGGCATTTTAAAAACAGATAGTGCAAACATTTAAGCAGTAGCTATTTACATATCTGTTGTGAGACTATTCATTAGAGATAAGCAATCAGTCGTAAGTTGAATTTACCTGAACATTGGCGCTTACTCTGGTAAGGCCTATTACGCCTTCAGTTTTTGGCGCCGGCCAGGAAGCTCCACGTGTAACTTGATGATGACATTTTGGAAGAGTAGCTAGGGTAAAGTTCACTAATCCACGTGGTACTGTAATGGATATCATATATTCTAAATGGACATGCCTGACCGGCAGCCCATTTCCGGGAAACTGAAATCCTGCCTAGTTGCTCACCGGCTATTCTAGGACACAAGCGAGTGCCCACTAAATCATTGATAAACTACTAAGAGCTCTGCTCTGCGCTTGGGGCAGCACTCAAACACTGCAAGTCCCTGCACAAACCAATAGCTAACATGGCTGAGGATCTGTTTACATGCTTAGAAATTAGGCACTCAGAACCATAGTGTAGGAGAGATTGACAAGTACTTATTTACATATCTGTAACCTAAAAGTTAATATTTTGCATCTGATGACATTTACCCCTTCATCTTATTCGGGACCATGTCTTTTATCTCACTAATATTTTTGATTAAAGGTGCATGTGTTTTCTCCTCTTCCTCATTTACACTGTGGCATCAAGCCCTTCATGATCCAACTCATTGTTTTCAACCTTTTATTAACATGAAGAAAATTATGATTTTGTGAAAATAGGCCTTTTTTATTAGACATGCACATCGGTGATGCAACTCTTTTCTTGTGCTAAGGTTAGTGAGATAAAATATTTAATATATGATATAAGAGAGAACTGGCTACCCGTGTACTAGACCAAATCAGTTACTACCCCTTTCTTCACGACTGCCATTCCGGCTCAGATTACTCTGCAGTCAGCAGCATCAGGAGTCCCTGCCGTAGACTATGCCATCCGCATGACCGGTTACGGCATTATCTCTTAGAGGTCTTCAACAATGTCAACTCTTTAACCCTACTGGAGACTGTCTTACACTAGCTAATACCTCACCACTCCAGTCTGCCCCAACTTATACTGATGGGAACCTCCAAATCAGAATGGACTACCCTGGGCGTCCATTCTCTCCACAGCAGTCTCTAGAGCCATTGAGTCATCCAAGTGACACATGGACCAGTATTCATCAGTATGCCTATGACTTTCAGCTCTGTCTAAAACTATTATCAAGCAGTGACAATACTCAACTGAGATCTCCAGGCGCTCATGAGACTTAGTTGTCCGACGCCTACCTCAACTTGAGCTACACCAAGACTCAATTCATTCTGATCGTCCACAACTTAAAGCAAACCTAGATGCCAAGGCATCAGCAACAAAGTCTCCCTAGGTTTTAATCATTTCGACCGACCTCCCTTTACAACACACCCTAGTGAAAAGACACAAACTCCCTTTACAACACACCTCAGTGAAAAGACACAAACTGTCTGGCAACAGCTATTGCTCATCTGCCAAACTAAACCAGATCTTCCCGAGGCAGCTTTCAGAACCTCTGTCTGAGAAGTCGTTATTTCCCATCCAGATGGTGGCAGTGCCTAACTCGCCTGTATTGACCGACGCACCTGGCGTCAACCAAGAATGCTGCTGCCCTTTGACTCGTAAAGGAATACGATCACTTCCCTCAGAACCCAAAGGAACTACGCTGGGTGTTATGATCAGAGCCCTAGTCCCAGCATTTGCCCAAGAGCCTTGAGCCTAGACCTGGGCATCATATAGGTATTTCAAAGTCCCTCAATTGGCTTCAGTCACAACCGTGGATAATGGTGATAACTCATCTCAGCCCTCTCACCCTCCAACAGTCTCACACATACTCACCAGGAGCAGCATGACACGTGGAAGGAGTCTGGCAACATTTCTGGAAAGCTTCTTGACATAAGCTTTCCACTGGGATCCCACTCATTACCTGATACTTGCACAAACTGACTGTGAAAGCACGCTAGGGCTATTATGCATGAATCAGTGCTTGATTCAGGAGTCTGACACCTGGTCAAACTGTTATTTGGGGTTCCAGCTTCAATTCTTTGGTCACCGGAAGCTGGCAGCTAGCCTGTTTTCCCTTTTATTGGGGAGTGAACTCAAAAGGAGGTGTATCCTTCCAGCTTGATTCCTGTTCCAAAGCGGAAGCCTGGAGAATTAGGCACAAGGTATCTTGCATCTTTGGGCAATGGACAGGTGGCGTTATCAGCCGTTTTGCGATTACTTTCTGCCTTTAATGCTGTATGTCTTCTCATATAATAAAGCTCTCATGGTATGTATCAGAATATCGTTGTTAGAAGATCGTCTGACATAAATATCATGTCCAAGGTATAGTCTACAAAAATATTGCCATACTGAAGAGATGCAAAAGCAAAAGACTAGAACACAAGCCATCTCAAGTTCAGCTCTTAGGCTGTGGCACAACATGACGTCACGGCTCAAGCTCCTTCACATTTGTACTTTAGGAAGGAGCAGGGAACTCATCTCTACAAGGAGCACCTCATCGAGCATCATTATGAAACCCACTGTGTATCCCACCCTGAAATGAGACTCTGACACTATTCCTCTTCTCTGCTCGTGATCCGTGTAACATCAGTCGAACACCACTTATATGTGCAGTGCTCCATTACGTCCCAGATAAGCGTATTCTTTTTAAGTTCAATTTCACAGTGGAGAGAGAGAAACACACACACACACACACATATATATATATATTGTTTTTAACTTAAAAAGCATACGTTTATCTGGGAAGTAATGGAGCACTAATATATATATATATATATATATATATATATATATATATACCAAAAACACAGGTTGCCCCTAGAGATGCCTCACACAGTGAAGGAAGCAGCACACCACATGCAGGCAGCAAATCGATACGCAGGCTGCATCCAATCCAAACGGCCAAACGCGTTTCGAGCTTAAGACAGCTCTTGATCATTGGCAATTAATCAGGCAGGAAACAGCCATTAAGAAACGCTTTTTTAATCATACACAGTCCCGCCCCAGTGGGCGTTGTGGAAATGGCATGCTGGTAGTTTTAGTCCATCCCCAATATAACCACAAAGACTCTTAGCAGTTCTTTTACCAAGTGGTTAGCGTTCCTGCCTTCAAAAAAATAAACATCCATGTACGGTGAATGTGATGCAGACACCACGTCACGGTGCTAGTATCTCTGCATGCGAGAACCCTCCACTGTCCATACCTCGTGATGGTGATTCCATCACGCTGGATCCGCCTAAGACGTCGGGGCATCTCGCGGCCGGGCTTTGCTGCCTGCATGTGGTGTGCTGCTTCCTTCACTGTGTGAGGCATCTCTAGGGGCAACCTGTGTTTTTGGAATATATGTATATATATATATATATATATATATATATATAATATATATATATATATAATATTTTGACCCGCTCTTTCTAGGAAAATGTAGCATTGCTGATAAATGTTCTTGGAGAATTTGGTAATAAAAAACTTTTGCATTTTAAGTGTGAGATCTCAATGATGGACGATAAGGTGCAATTCTAGAACCATACTTTAGTAAAATGACTTGCGCTTCTGACTTGAATTTCCTGGTCAGATGTCCATCTCAGTGGTCTTCTCTAATCATACTTCTTATGAACATCTGTAGATCAGTTTCCGCGCTGAGCCTATGGGACTTGTGAACCAAATATGGTCAGTGATCTGTTTGGCCATGGCAGAATGAGGCTACTGTGGGGCTTTGGTGGTAGGGGGGTACTACAGTGGCCTTGGAGGTACAGTTGAGGGCAGGATGAAGGGAGTCAATTGTAAGGGTCTGGATGGAAGAAAAAAGATCTAGCTGAATGACGTTACTGTGGGTTTGGTTCGTTGGAGGATAAGAGGGCTGGTTGGAAGGGTGCCATATTAGGGCTTCTGAATAGGTCGAATGCATGGATCTATATAAGAGGCTCTTTTGCAGGCCAGGATAATATTGACTCCTAGAAAGTGACTATAGGGGCTCTAGATGATAGATGTTGATAAAATGGCCATGATGTGATGCCCGAGTGGTCCGGGTGGACGACATGGGGACATACATTGGTATGAGTGTTATGGAAGCCACTGTGGGCTTGGTTCTTAGGAAACGATTGAGGTGGATGCTATAGGTTCTGTGACTTTTGGAAGGCAGCAGCTGTGGTCCTGAGTGGTATGAGCTGTTGACAAATACCACCAGGGCTGGGTGGAATGGATCCTACTGGGCTTGAGTGGAATTAATACGTGGCAAATGTAGTGGGCATGCGCATGATGGGTACATTGGAGATGCCATAGGGCTTGCCACTTAGGAGGATTAGATGACATACGATGGGGGAATCGGGGTTAAATATTGAAGTGAAGGGTAGCAGCTGTTTCTGTTGAATGTGGATGGGGGCCTTTTGTGCAGCCAGAATGGAATGGATACCTGCGTGGCAGGCACAGTAATGGGCCATAATTCTGCATGATCCTCATTGCTGTTTCTATTGAAGGTCATTATGACTAGCTCTCTCTGAGTACCTATTACTAGACCTGCCTATTCCATACTTTCTAATCCCGTTTGATGATCCTTCTAGATAATAATGCGTGAGGCTATTAGTGCCAGTTTTACCATTCTGTGATGAGCAGGATGTGCAATTTATTGGCCATGTATTAGAGAACCCTGCTCCACCCATACTTAAAACGCCTATGAAGGACTATGTCGCTTTTCACAGATATGAATTGTGGACTTTGCACTTTGTGACCGGATGAGCAATAGTGGCTTGAGTAAAAAAGTATCAAGATAATAAATAGAGAACGTGCTTCACAAAAAGATTGTTCTATTTTAGGAAGTAATTAAGTGTGTGAACATTTTGGACAATATTTTGGGAGACTGAGAAATGCATCAATAAATTTGACGTAAAGAACTTCTTTTTTTCAATCACCACTAGTGAAATAATAATTCTTGTGCTTAATCAAACGCTGCACGGCTTTATATGTAGCGCAGGGAACCGTTATTTAAATTGTAGGTCGAAGTCCAGGTTCCCTAGAGTTATTAGGGCGGCCCTGTATACTTTGCGCCAGTTTGGACATAGGTACACCACTTCCAGCACATCACAGATTAAAGAAGAAGTGCAAGAATGAACTAACTTTGGCCACAGCATCATTTACGCACCCAGGATCTGGAGTGACATTACTATGTGCATCAAGACCACGCATGTCCTCCTTCAATTTGGACCTGACTAAACACCCATTTAAGGACCACTGCATTACTAAACAGTAAATAGTCCACCTCCACTCTAGTAACCCAGCCGCCCACTTAGATTGTGCTCTGTTCTCTGTAGTTTTTTTTTGTTAAGTTAGCCCCATACAGATATCACATACAGACCTACATAAAGCCTCACTTTATTGATTGTTGTGTGCACCGATTAATAAGTAACTATATTTTCCTCTTTGGGTAGGTGTGGTTCATAATGTACCTTATGAATGCATTAGTACATTATTAAAGAGTACTACTGCAGATTTCATACCACCACAATGTATGCCATCTGCTTCACACTAACAACCTCACATGGTGCTTTTTTAGCACTGTGAGCCTTTGATTGACTGTGTGTGGTATGGGAGGCACTGTAATATTAAACATTTGTAACATTTCTTTCAGGCTGCTATAAGATCACCACAGTGTTCAGCCATGCACAGACGGTTGTGTTGTGTGTAGGATGCTCCACTGTTCTGTGTCAGCCCACAGGAGGCAAAGCCAGACTTACAGAAGGTAAAGCAATATTGGATGTAAACATTTGTGAATGCACGTGTTTTTTATGTACAGAGTTCTTACAGATGTGTTTAATGTAGATACACTGTTCTATTAAATAATTATAGTTCACTGCTGTGGGCTGTAAGGGTTATTAAAAGCACTAATCAAAATTACAGACCCCAGCTCAGGCCAGGACTTATAAGGACTGTAGGGCATTTCACATTTGGTATTACCTGAGGCAGAAGGGCTATAATGCTATTAGAACACGCCACTCACTAAGGTTAGAATGGTCTAACTTTAAAATGGAAAAGTAGATAGACAAACCTTAAAACGTTTAAGCAGAAGGTCTGCACCTGCCATTACTGCCCCGAGCTGCACCATTATTTTCAGCTGATCTCAACAGTCCAGTCTGAAATGATGTATCCATTGCCTCCTCTGCTCTACCAATACAGGGCGAGGCCCTGAATAATCTCAACATGCTTAGCATTAGAACTAACCCCTTTAGATCTAAATGTCCAGCCTGTGCCTCCAAAGTGGGATCAATACTGATCCTCCCAAACCAGTAATGTTTACTTCCTCTGGACTCTATGGTGATCCGGCAGGCTAGTTTGGCGAGCCATATTTGCAAGGAAAAGACCTTTACTTGTGTCAGTGCTTATAGAGCGCTTGGACTAAACCCCGTGTGTTGGAATCAATCAATCATTTGTAAAGTGCACTACATACCCGCTAGGGTCTCAACGTGCTGGGGGGTGGGGGTGGTGGGGGCCACTACTGATCGAACAGCCAGGTCTTGAGTATCCTCCTGAAAGTCAGCAGGTCTTGGGTCTGTCGTAGGCTCAGTGGGAGGGTCTTCCATGTCTTGGCGGCGAGGTGGGAAAAGGCTCTCCCACCGGTGGTTGTTCTTCGGATGCGCGGGACGGTGATGAGTAAGTGGTCGGCGGAGCATAGCTGGCGGTTTGGGATGTAGAAGGAGAGCTGTGTGTTGATGTAGGCTGGGCCAGTCTTATGGAGTGCCTTGTGTGTGTGGGTGAGGAGCTTCAAGGATATCCTCTTGTTGACGGGGAGCCAGTGCAGGTTTCTCAGGTGGGGGGTGATGTGGCGGTGGCGTGGTACATCAAGGATCAGTCGTGCCGAGGCGTTTTGGATGCGTTATAGTTGTTTGATGAGCTTGGTCGGGGCTCCCGCATAGAGAGCGTTTCCGTAGTCAAGTCTGCTGCTGATGAAGGCCTGGGTGACTGTCTTTCTTGTATCTGTCGGGATCCATCTGTAGATCTTGCGGAGCGTGTGGAGGGTGTTGAAGCAGCAGGAGGAGACGGCGTTGACTTGCTTGGTCATAGAGAGCGTTGAGTCGACGATGACTCCCATGTTGCGTGCGTGGTCGGTGGGTGTCGGGGCTGCCCCCAGTTCCGTCGGCCACCAGGAGTCGTCCCAGGTTGAAGGGTTGGAGCCGAGGATGAGGGCCTCCATCTTGTCAGAGTTCAGCTTCAGACGGTTGGTCTTCATCCAGTCGGCAACTGCCTTCATTCCTTCGTGGAGGTTGTCTTTGGCTGTGATGGGGTCCTTGGTGAGGGAGAGGATCAGCTGAGTGTCGTCGGCGTAGGAGATTATGTTGAGGTCGTGCTACGTGTGCGAGCGGGGCCAAGTAAATGTTGAACAGCGTCTGGCTGAGGGAGGATCCCTGGGGTATGCCGCAGGGGATCTCGGAGGCTTTGGAATGGAATGCGGGGAGGCGGACGCTCTGGGTTCTGCCGGGGAGGAAGGAGGTGGCCCAATCCAGAGCTTTGTCTCGGATCCCTGCGGCGTGCGCGTAGTGTGCGGTGGCAGACGGTGTCGAAGGCGGCAGAGAGGTCTAGGAGGATGAGAGCTGCAGTCTCGCCGTTGTCCAGCAGGGTCCTGATGTCGTCAGTGGCAGCGAAGAGGGCAGTCTCAGTGCTGTGGTTGCTGCGGAACCCTGACTGGGAAGGGTCCAGGATTCTATTTTCTTCGAGGTATCGGGTTAGCTGTCTGTTGACGGTTTTCTTGATGACCTTGGCCAGGAAGGGGAGCAGAGAGATGGGCCGGAAGTTCTTAAGGTCTCTTGGGTCTGCCGTAGGTTTTTTGAGTAGGGCGTTGATCTCAGCGTGTTTCCAGATCTCTGGAAAGGTCACGGTCTCGAGGGAGAGATTGATGATGTTGCGCAGGTGGGGTGCGATGGTGCTGCTTGCTCTGTTGAAGACGTGGTGCGGGAAGGGGTCCGACAGAGAGCCGGAGTGGATTGAGCGCATGGTCTTGATGGTGTCATCGATGCTCCCGCTGGCCCAGGTTAGCAGGGGGTCGTGGTCGATGGTGTACGAGGGTCTGTTGTGTTGCTGTCTGTTGGGGCTGTCTGGGTGTTGAAGCTGTCGTGGATGTCTGCTATCTTGCAGTGAAAGAAGGTGGGGAGGGAGTCACACAGGGCTTGCAACGGCGGGATGTCGTTGGTGTTTGAGCTGGGGTTGGAGAGTTCCTTAGCAATGTTGAAGAGCTCCTTGCTATTGTGTGCGTTGTTGTCGAGGCAGTCTTTAAAGGAGGTCTTCTTGGCCGCCCTGATGAGGTGGTGGTGGTGGTTGTGGATGGCGCCCTTGTGTGCTGCGTGGCTGTCCGGAGTTTGTTCACTGTGCCATTTCTTCTCTAGGTTCCGGCAGGCTTGCTTGGAGGCTAGGAGTTCTGGGGTGAACCAGATGACCCTCTTGCTGCTGTCTCTGTGGGGGGTTTCTTCAGCAGGGCGAGGGTGTTGGCGCAGTCCTCGATCCAGCATCCCCACAGAGACCAGGAAGACCGTCACCCAGGCCCTCGTCACCAGCCGACTGGACTACGGCAACGCCCTCTACGCCGGGACCACTGCCAAGCTCCAGAAGAGACTCCAGCGGATCCAAAACGCCTCAGCCAGACTCATCCTCGACATCCCACGATCCAGCCACATCTCCGGACATCTGAGAGACCTTCACTGGCTCCCCATCAACAAGAGAATCACCTTCCGCCTCCTCACCCACGCACACAAAGCCCTACACGACCAAGGCCCGAGCTACCTCAACAGCCGAGTCAACTTCTACGCTCCCAAACGCCACCTCCGATCAGCCAACCACGCCCTCGCCGCCGTCCCCCGCATCCGAAGAGCGGCTACAGGAGGAAGGTCCTTCTCCTACCTGGCCGCCAAGACCTGGAACTCCCTCCCGTCCGACCTGCGCCTGACCCAAGACCACCTCTCCTTCAGGAAGAAGCTGAAGACCTGGCTGTTCGAGCAGTAGCAGCACCCCCCCCCCCCAAGCGCCTTGAGACCCTACGGGTATGTAGCGCGCTTTACAAGTGTCACTGATTGATTGATTGATCTGAGGCTGTGGGCAGCGTCGTCGTGTTGGAGGGTTCGGTGGGTGGGCTTAGAGCGAGATTTGCGTGTAGTTGGTCTTCGGTGATTTTGCTCCAGCAGCGGCGGGGGATCTGTTGGGTGCGGTGGTAGTATTTAATGGGTTTCTAGAAGGCGAAGTGGATGCAGTGGTGGTCGTGGTGTGGCTGTTGGAGACGTATGGGCTTGAGGAGAAGACTAGGTTGAGCTTGTGGCTTGCGGAGTGGGTGGGCGTTGTGACGAGACGAGGTTGGCGAGGATATTGATCAGGGTTGTGGAGTTGTTGTTCTCAAGGTGAAAGTTCAGGTCTCCAAGGAGGATGTAGTCTTTGGAGGTCAGAGCGTGCGTGCTGATCAAGTCGGCGATGGAGTCGCTGAACTGGGGGCAGGGTCCGGGGGATCGGTAGACAAGGGGGCCTCTGAGGGTGGTATTAGGGTCTGTGTGGATCTGAAAATGCATGTGTTCGGCGGTGCTGAGTGCATCGTCGGTGCTAGTCGAGATCCTGATACTGTTCTTGTGGACTATGGCGATTCCTCCTTCGACTCCGTTGGTGCGGTCTCTGTGGGTGATCTTGTAGCTGTTTGGGATGGCTATTGCAATGTCGGGTGCGGAGGAGTCGTTAAACCAGGTCTCTGTCAGGAAGGCGACGTCCGGGGATGTTGTGTCGAGCAGGTCAAGAGCTCAACGGCATGCTTGCGTGCGGAGCGGGTGTTCAGTAGTATGCATCGGAGGTGGTTGGGATCTTTCTTGGCGGGTAGTTCGTTGGCTCTGAGGCTGGTGTAGCTGCAGTTCCGGCAGGTCAAGGGGCTGTGTGCGCGCTTTGGGGTGGCCTTGAAGCAGGTGTGGCTCCGTTTGGTGTTGAGAGCGTGCAGAGTGCTGGCGTCGTAGTGGCAGCGGTCGTTGTTGAGGGGGCCAGGGGTTCTGGCGCTGGGTGTGGTCCAGGAACGGACCGGCGCAGACGGGCTGGCCTTAGGCGCACCTTCTGCACGCCAATGGCGCGGCTGGCATATATGGGGAGGTAGGAGGGAGAAGCAGCTGGGAGGCGGAAGGCGGGGGCAGCGAATGGGCAGTGGGCAGTCAGGGGGCGGGGACGCAGGGGTCGCTGCGGTGAGGGACAACAAAGGTAACAGAAGAAGAAAGTTGCACAAAAATCGGGTAAAACGAGTTGAACAGAAGGCAAAAGGGGCACAGAAACGAGGGAAAAACGAGTGGCACAGAGGGCATAAGGGCAAAAAAAAACAAGTGGAACGGAGGGCAGAAGGGCACAAAGAATGAGGGAAAAACTAGTGGAACAGAGGGCAGGAAGGCACGAAAAACGAGTGGCACAGAGGACAGAAGGGCACAAAAAAACGAGTGGAACAAAGGGCACAAGGGCACAAAAAACTAGGGAAAAACGACTGGAACAGAGGGCAGAAAGGCACCAAAACGAGGGAAAAACTAGTGAAACAGAGGGCAGAAAAGCACAAAAAATAAGGGGAAAAACTAGTGGAACAGAGGGCAGAAAAGCACAAAAAACGAGGGAAAAATTAGTGGAACAGAGGGCAGAAAAGCACAAAATCACTAGAGAAAAACGAGTGGAACAGAGGGCAGAAAGGCACAAAAAAAGAGGGAAAAATGAGTGGAACAGAGGGCAGAAAGGCACAAAAAACGAGGGGAAAACGAGTGGCACAGAGGACAGAAAGGCACAAAAAAAGAGGGAAAAACTAGTGGAACAGAGGGCAGAGAGGCACAAAGATTTAGGGAAAAACGAGTGGAACAGAGGGCAGAACGGTCAGAGAGGCACACGGCCAGCGAGGGGAACAGAAGGGAAAACCGGGCAGAGAGAGCATGGGCACAGCAAGGGGAACAGAGGGAAGACAGCGGGGGAAGACAGACAACAGCAGTCACAGACACAACAATGAAAATACAGGCAATACAATAAAAGCAATAAAGCGGCGGATGAACAAACCTACCTAAGGCCTACCACTGGCCACCAGGGATGAGGCGCAGGTGGTAGCCTGCGGATGGTGGAGGGCCTCGAACGTCCTCAGCAGCTGGGGCATGGAGGCACAGGCGGTGCTGAGTGGAGGGGGAGCGACCTACCTGGTGGGGTCAAGGGTCGCTCTCCTCACCACGCAGCGGCCCGCCTATATGGAGAGGTTGGAGGGAGGAGCAGCTGGGAGGCGGGGGAAGCGAATGGGCAGTAGGCAGTCAGCGGGGCGGGAATGCAGAAGCGAGGGAGGTGAGGGACAACGAAGGTAACAGGAGGAAAAAGGGCACAAAAAAGAGGGAAAAACAAGTGGAACAGAAGGCAAAAGGGCACAAAAACGAGGGAAAAACTAGTGGAACAGAGGGCAGAAAGGCACAAAAAATGAGGGAAAAACGAGTGGAGCAGAGGGCAGAAAGGCACATAAAAGAGGGAAAACGAGTGGAACAGAGGGCAGAAAGGCACAAAAACCGAAGGAAAAACGAGTGGAAAAGAGGGCAGAAAGGCACAAAAACCGAGGGAAAAACGAGTGGAACAGAGGGTAGAAAGGCACAAAAAACTAGGGAAAAACAAGTGGAGCAGAGGGCAGAAGGGCACAAAAACCGAGGGAAAAATGAGTGGAACAGAGGGTAGAAAGGCAGAAAAACGAGTGGAACAGAGGGCAGAAAGGCACAAAAAACTAGGGAAAAACAAGTGGAGTAGAGGGCTGAAGGGCACAAAAACCGAGGGAAAAATGAGTGGAACAGAGGGTAGAAAGGCACAAAAACGAGGGAAAAACGAGTGGAACAGATGGCAGAAAGGCACAAAAAACTAGGGAAAAATTAGTGGAACAGAGGGCAGAAGGGCACAAAAAAAGAGGAACAAACGAGTGGAACAGAGAGCAGAAGGGCACAAAAAACGAGTGAAACAGAGGGCACAAGGGCCCAAAAAACTAGGGGAAAAACGATTGGAACAGAGGGCAGAAGGGCACAAAAAAAGAGGGAAAAACAAGTGGAACCGAGGGCAGAAAGGCACAAAAAACTAGGAAAAAACGAGTGGAACAGATAGCAGAAGGGCACAAAAAAGAAGGCAAAACGAGTGGAGCAGAGGGCAGAAGGACACTAAAAACGAAGGAAAAATGTGTGGAACAGAGGGCAGAAGGGCACAAAAACCGAGGGAAAAACGAGTGGAACAGAGGGTAAAAAGGCACAAAAAACGAGGGGAAAACGAGTGGAGCAGAGGGCAGAAGGGCACAAAAAAAAGAGAGAAACGAGTGGAACAGAGGGCAGAAAGGCACAAAAAATGAGGGAAAAACAAGTGGAGCAGAGGGCAGAAGCGCACAAAAAAAGAGAACGTGTGGAACAGAGGGCAGAAAGGCACAAAAAACGAGGGAAAAACGAGTGGAACTGAGGGCAGAAAGGCACAAGAAAACAAGTGAAACAGAGGGCACAAGGGCACATAAAAACTAGGGAAAAACGAGTGCAACAGAGGGTAGAAAGGCACAGAAAATGAGGGGGAAATGAGTGGAACAGAGGGCAGAAAGGCACAAAAAATGAGGGAAACACGAGTGGAACAGAGGGCAGAAAGGCTCAAAAAAACGAGGGGAAAACGAGTGGAACAGAGGGCAGAAAGGCACAAAAAACAAGGGAAAACGAGTGGAACAGAGGGCAGAAGGGCACAAAAAAAGAGGGTAAACGAGTGGAGCAGAGGGCAGAAAGGCACAAAAAAAGAGGGAAATATGTGTGGAACAGAGGGCAGAAGGGCACAAAAACGAGGGAAAACGAGTGGAACAGAGGGCAGAAAAGCACAAAAAACTAGGGAAAAACGAGTGAAGCAGAGGGCAGAAGGGCACAAAAAAGAGGGAAAAATGAGTGGCACAGAGGGCAGAAAGGCACAAAAAAACAAGTGAAACAGGGCACAAGGGCACATAAAAACTAGGGGAAAACGAGAGGAACAGAGGGCAGAAAGGCACAAAAAATTAGGGAAAAACGAGTCGAACAGAGGGCAGAAAGGCACAAAAAACTAAGAAAAAATGAGTGGAACAGATGGCAGAAGGGCACAAAAAAAGAAGTCAAAACAAGTGGAGCAGAGGGCAGAAGGACACAAAAAACGAAGGAAAAATGGGTGGAACAGAGGGCAGAAGGGCACAAAAACCGAGGGAAAAACGAGTGGAGCAGAGGGCAGAAAGGCACAAAAAAAGAGGGAAAAACGAATGGCACATAGGGCAGAAAGGCACAAGAAAACAAGTGAAACAGAGGGCACAAGGGCACATAAAAACTAGGGAAAAACGAGTGGAACAGAGGGCAGAAAGGCACAAAAACCGAGGGAAAAACGAGTGGAGCAGAGGGCAGAAAGGCACAAAAAAAGAGGGAAAAACGAATGGCACATAGGGCAGAAAGGCACAAGAAAACAAGTGAAACAGAGGGCACAAGGGCACATAAAAACTAGGGAAAAACGAGTGGAACAGAGGGCAGAAAGGCACAAAAAATGAGGGAAACACGAGTGAAACAGAGGGCAGAAAGGCACAAAAAAACGAGGGGAAAACGAGTGGAGCATAGGGCAGAAAGGCACAAAAAACTAGGGAAATATGTGTGGAACAGAGGGCAGAAGGGCACAAAAACGAGTGGAACAGAGGGCAGAAAAGCACAAAAAATCTAGGGAAAAACGAGTGGAGCAGAGGGCAGAAGGGCACAAAAAAAGAGGGGAAAATGAGTGGCACAGAGGGCAGAAAGGCACAAAAAAATGAGGGAAACCGGGCACAAGGGCACATAAAAACTAGGGAAAAACGAGTGGAACAGAGGGTAGAAAGGCACAAAAAACGAGGGAAAAATTAGTGGGACAGAGGGCAGAAAGGCACAAAAAATTAGGGGAAAACGAGTCGAACAGAGGGCAGAAAGGCACAAAAACTAGGAAAAAACAAGTGGAACAGATGGCAGACGGGCAAGGCAAAACGAGTGGAGCAGAGGGCAGAAGGACACAAAAAACGAAGGAAAAATGTGTGGAACAGAGGGCAGAAGGGCACAAAAAGCGAGGGAAAAACGAGTGGAACAGAGGGCAGAAAGGCACAAAAAACGAGGGAAAAACGAGTGCAGCAGAGGGCAGAAGGGCACAAAAAAAGAGAGAAAAACGAGTGGAACAGAGGGCAGAAAGGCACAAAAAACGAGGGAAAAACGAGTGGAACAGAGGGCAGAAAGGCACAAAAAACTAGGGATAAACGAGTGGGGCAGAAGGGCACAAAAAAAGAGGGAAAAACGAGTAGAACAGAGGGCAGAAGGGCACAAAGAAAGGGACAAACGAGTGGAACAGAGGGCAGAAAGGCACAAAAACTAAGGGAAAAATGAGTGAAACAGAGGGCAGAAGCACACAAAACGAGGGAAAAACGAGTGGCACAGAGAGCAGAAGGGCACAAAAAACGAGTGAAACATAGGGCAAAAGGGCACAAATAAACTAGGGAAAAACGAGTGGAACAGAGGGCAGAAAGGCAGAAATAAGGAGGGAAAAATGAGTGGAACAGAGGGCAGAAAGGTACCAAAAACTGGGGAAAAACGAGTGGAACAGAGGGCAGAAAGGCACAAAAAACGAGGGAAAAACGAGTGGAACAAAGGGCAGAAAGGCACAAAAAACTAGGGAAAAACGAGTGGAACAGAGGGCAGGAGGGCACAAAAAAAAGGGAAAACTAGTGGAACCGAGGGCAGAAAGGCACAAAAACCTAGGGAAAAACGAGTGGAACGGAGGGCAGAAAGGCACAAAAAATGAGGAAAAAACAAGTGGAACAGAGGGCAGAAAGGCACAAACAACGAGGGAAAAACGAGTGGAACAGAGGGCAGAAAGGCACAAAAAACTAGGGAAAAACGAGTGGAACAGAGGGCAGAAGGGCACAAAAAAAGAGGGAAAAACAAGTGGAACAGAGGACTGAAGGGCACAAAAAAACGAGTGGAACAGAGGGCAGAAGGGCACAAAAACGAGGTAAAAACGAGTGGAACAGAGGGCAGAAAGGCACAAAAATGAGGGGAAAACCAGTGGCACAGAGGGCAGAAAGGCACAAAAAAATGAGTGGAACAGAGGGCAGAAAGGCACAAATGAGTGGAACTGAGGGCAGAGAGGCACAAAAAACGAGGGAAAAACGAGTGGAACAGAGGGCAGAATGGGCAGAGAGGCACGGGGGCAGCCAGGGGAACAGAAGGGAAACCCGGGCAGAGAGAGCACGGTGACAGCGAGGGGAACAGAGGGTAGACAAAGGGATACGGACCACGTACAGGCAAGGTGGAAGACAGACAACAGCAGTCACAGACACGACAATGAAAATACAGGCAATACAATAAAAGCAATAAAGCGGAGGATGAACAAACCTACCTACGGCCTACCACTGGCCACCAGGGATGAGGTGCAGGTGGCAGCCTGCGGGTGGTGGATGGCCTCGAATGTCCTCAGCAGAGGCAGCTGGGGCAGGGAAACAAAGGCGGTGCTGTGCGGAGGGGAGCGACCTACCTTGTGGGGTTAAGGGAAGCACAGTTGCTGCAGTGACTGAGCAGGTGAAGAGGGAGCCAACTGCCTAGATAGGAGAGGAGAAGGCCCCCTACTTGAAGAAACTCATGATGGGGTCAGCTGGCTGAAATTTGGTCTGTTGTTCACCTAGAAGGAGTCGGTTGAGATAGTTGCAGACCGAGAGACCATCTTCCAGGTACAAGGAGCTGCAAAGATGCCCCCGCTGCCAACGGTGATGAGTAGGGCTATCCAAGAACTACCCTTAGGTTGCCCGTATCTGTCAGATTCAGCTGCAGAGATACACAGGAACCAGATGTATTTACCCCTTAGCAAGGATGTACCCATGTATGGAACAAAATATCAAAAAACCTTCACAAACTGTACTCTGCTTCCCTTTCTCCGCACAGACTACATACTACTGTTAGACTCTTTACTTTCATCAAACTAAAGTGCTACAGTGTGGTCTGATATTGTAAACTAAATGCAGGGAAAAATACTCTTATGTGAAATTGTGAATGCATGTCACCTTTCCAACCAGGGCTACTGCCTTGGGAATACATCGCAACTTGATGCAGGAGCAGCATTTAGTAATAATTAAGATAGTGTCACAAACCAGAGTAGTAGGTGATTATTTAAGTTTGGCAAATTCAGAGATATTCATTCTCACTGAAAGATGGAAACTGGATACCTGTGGGCACGACACCTTAAATTTAACACGCTATGGCAGTATAATTGATGATACTCTGACTGATATAGACTCCTCAAACATGCAGGGAAGTGGACGCACAGGTTCCAGCCTCCCCTGTGTGTGCATTGCTCACGGTTCAGCTTCACTTTGTCCTTCCTTCTTTCCTATGTGTCACGCAAATTTCCCAAGTGGGATGACAATGTCTGGAGAAAGTTTTAACCCGAGTGGCACATGTTTTGGGTATTGCAGTAGGCTCACTGGAGAGGAATGAAGGACTGACATACAGTGGTAAATACCCAGTCAGAATTCCAGATTTGTTTGCGTATGTTTTTTAAAGAATTAACCAAAGCATGCTTATGATATTGAATCTGTGTAGGAAAGAACTTGGGAGAGATAAGAGCCATGAGAAAGTGGGAAATATCCAAGTAATCTGTCATGTCGGACAAGAGGATAGACTAGAATAAGCATTTATAAAGCGTATAGCTACCCTAAGGCATCCCCGCGCTATCTGCGGACCGTGGACTAGGGGGGCGACTTTTCTGGATGTGAGCTTGGAACAACCAGGTTTTTAAAAGTTTACTGAAGGAAAGATGGTTAGATTCCCTACGTAGTTGGAGCGGAAGTGAGTTCCAAAGCTTGGCCGCGTTATAAGAGAGGGAGCGGCCGCCACCTCTTGTTCTCTTTATAAGGTTAGCCGAGCGTAAGGCTTCTATAAGGACAGTATGGCACAGCAATGGCTTGGTTAATGGGCGTGCCTTTCTCCCAGAAGGACTTCTGGGAGATGCAGAGGGCCTTAAACTTGACTCTCTCCAGAATGGGTAACCAATGCAGACAGCCACGGCCTGTGGAGTAAGTTTCGGTGGGACGGAGAGACGGGGCAGGGTGGGGGGTGCTAAAAACTGGGGTATGGATAATTGAAGGTAAGTAAACCATTTAATAAATAAAACAAATTTCGTAGCGCACCCTGCATCGCATTTTGCGATGCAGGGCGCGCTACAAAATTCGTTTTATTAATTAAATGGTTTACTTACCTTCAATTATCCATACTCCAGTGTTGAACATTACAAGCACTCACCCCAGTCAACTGATCTGGGTTTAATCCATCATTATTCTTCAGCTCACTCTGCCACCCCAGTTCAGAACTGTCCATATGCAAATCAGTCTGACCCTGTGCCTCATGGAAACAGTCCAGCCCGAACTGCCAAGCCATGTCTTCCCAGGACCGGAAACAAGCATCCTGGGACCGTTTTCTGGCTAATCAGCCGTCATCAGCCAGGCTAGCTTGAATCCAGTGGCAAAGTGAGCAAGGGACCCATGTCTGGGCATACCCTTCCAACTTAGGCTGAACAAAGCAATACCAAAGGGGATGATGGACAAAGTGTTGAACATTGCAAGCACTCACCCCCAGCTCACTCCGCCACCCCTGTTCAGACATGGCCATATGCAAATCAGTCTGACCCTGTGCCTCATGGGAACAGTCCATCCCGAACTGCCAAGCCCCCAGATTCATATGCCCATCAATGTCTCCTTGGTGTCATATTCTAATGATACGCAGCTGGT
Organism: Lissotriton vulgaris; assembly: GCF_964263255.1. Taxonomy (NCBI): domain Eukaryota; kingdom Metazoa; phylum Chordata; class Amphibia; order Caudata; family Salamandridae; genus Lissotriton; species Lissotriton vulgaris. Next base: position 130,248,462 of record NC_141688.1, read on the forward strand.
GCTCTACTTCTCCAGTGACCCTAGCCAGGACTCTGCAAAATTTCAGGAGGACCTGACTGCCATCTCTGCTTGGATGGCGGCCAACTTTCTTCAGTTGAACTCCACTAAATCTAAGGTCCTCCTTCTAGGGAGAGACCTCCCTCTCTGGGTTAGCAACTGGTGGCCTCCCAAGCTCGCACCCCCTCCCCTCTGCCTAAAACGGTTGTTAAGAATCTGGTCGTTTGGGTGGATAGCGCTCTCTCATTTGATGCTCATGCCAAATCAGTAGCAGGTACCTACTTCGGCTTGCTTTGGGGTCTAAAGTCCATTTTTGGACTGTTTGACTCTCACACCCGCTAGATGATTGCCCAAGCCACTGTCATGGCTAGGTTGGACCACTGTAACGCGCTGCTCCTTGGCTCTCATAAGTCGGTGATCAAAAGGCTCCAGCAGGCCCAGAATGCCGCAGCCCGCACTTTGTTTACCCTCCTAAAGCACTTCTCGGTTTCTGGTCTCCTTCGTCGACTACATTGGTTGCCCATAGAGCAGAAAATTCACTTCAAAGCCCTCTGCTTCATCCACAAGATTCTCCCTGGCCTCTGCCCAGCGATCCTGAGCGATTTGTGCCTCCCTTATGCTCCCCCGCACGCCCTGCTCTCAGCTGATCCTCACCTGGCTAGGGTTCCCTGGTTTCGCAGAGCTGGAGGGCGTTCATTCCAGGTGATTTCGCCGGCACTTTGGAACTCCCTGCCCCTCTCTACCAGAAGTATTTCCAACCACCTGGCCATTAGAAGGGCGGTGATGACTTGGCTTTTCGCTGATCACTAGTCGCCTCCTCTCACCCACTCCACCTTGCTATCTTAACGCTGGGACGTCCCATTGCTGGGACAGCCATGAACTCTATAAATATTTTAATATAACATAACATCAATAAAACAACAGCAAACAACTGGCAATACTGACAGCCTTACCGGACTCTGCAGCAGGCAACAGCGGGGCACACGTCAGGAGAGAACCACGCTCCCCAGGAGACACCGGGTCGAGCGCTGCACCACCGCCACGCTCTGACCTCACCTGCATAATTACTTCTCGCGTCTCCTGCTCCGCGGGAGGCGCTCGCAGCCTTACCGGACTCTGCAGCAGGCAACAGCAGGCACACGTCAGGGGAGAACCACGCTCCCCAGGAGCCACCGGGTCGAGCGGTGCACCACCGCCACGCCCTGATATCACCTGCATAATTACTTCTCACGTCTCCCGCTCCGTGGGAGACGCTCGCAGCCTTACCCGACTCTGCAGCAGGCAACAGCAGGGCACCCGTCAGGGGAGAACCATGCTCCCCAGGAGACACCGGTTCGAGCGCTGCACCACCGCCATGCCCCTGACCACAGCAGGCGTATTTAATCAGCCCCTCATTTCTGTCCCGCGGGCGCGCGCCGGGCGAAGCCCGGGCCAAGGGTGGGCCCGTTTGAGCCCGTTCGAGACCGGAGAAGGCCGGGCCGGCCCCATTCCCTAACATCTGGACTGAAAAACGGAAGTATAAAGTTGGCCGGTAAGACCAGTACCTTATCAATAGGGGGTCTGAATTGTTGATCATCTAGCAGAGATGGCGATGGGTGCCAATAAGGACAAGACGAATTTGAAAAGCGGGGGTATGATGGGAACTTTGGACTATATTTTTACTAAAGCATCGAATGTTCTTAAGCAAGAAATAGCAGTTGCAGAACAGCGGCTATCGATGAGCACGCTTGTCCATTCTCCCCAGCTGGGGACTGCCTTCATATCTGTCAATTCATCTGCACAGAGCCCTGCGTACCCCATCCCTCCCCCCCCCCCCCAGGCTGACAAATTCTTCGGAAAGCACTCAGACACCCCTTGTAATAAACTCAAGGCAACCAGCTGAATCATCACACCCGAAAACAAGGTCAATGACTGCCCAACCATTAAGGAGAAAAGTTCCTTCACCTAAGCCCAAAAGAGCAGATTAAGAAACGGGACATGGGTAATTGTCCAAAAAAGTCCTCTGTTAAACAAAGAAGTAGAAGGCTGGAGGAATCTGAGTCTCAAACCCCAGGTCGACGAGAATCAGAAGATGATGTGCCCACTGATGTGGAACTCACGAGCGGTGTTCCACAAAATGTTCAAGTCCCTACTATGAACAATGACTTCTGGACTAAAGTGGGGTTTGTCTTCTCTGACCTCTTGTCCCCCCTTATTGCGAGATTAGCTGCAATTGAAGCAAATTTATTGTTTTTATCTAACGCTTCTAATCCATGCCAGGGGGCGGTAGGAACCCAGAAGAGGGATGTTGACAAATGTCTACCTGTGATTTCAACTGATTGGGATGGACGGGGTCTGGCTGGGCCTGTTCTACAGGACACCGGCGCTGAATTGTTAGGCCAGGAGGGCAGGTCAATGGGCGCAGGGCCACTGGGGTGTGTAGTTGCTGCTCCCAATGCTAACCAGGACCTAAACTTACGGCCAAAACCCGTATTAAGTAAGGGCCCTAACCCACCTATACAGTCACAATGTCCAGGCAACCCAAAGTCCGTTCAAATCAATCTACCACCAGATTCCAGCCCTTATGTGGGGTTTTAGCAGGGGTCCCTGTATTGGCTAACGAGAAAGAGGAGTCGTATACCTCTCTTAAAAACAAGGTTACAGACTGGCTCAACAAACACAGGCCCCTGCCACCAACTGTAACCAGTGAAATATTACTTGTTCGAAGGGTTTCCTGGCTGGGTATCAGGGCAAAGGATCTAAATGGGGATTGCGTGTTAATTAATTTCAGAGACACACGGACGGTGTCTCACATTTGCCATTGGGGTCTGTCTCACACGAACACAGCTATACAGGCGCTCCCCCTGTCATACTTCTATCCCCAGGGGCAAACTGCCATCAGCCAAGGCTCTGAGCAACCCTGGAATCGAGTGAAGGGAGGAAGTGGTTCGGGGTGGCACAGAGACCTTCCAGGTCCATCGGCCATAAGCCTACAAAATAGGTTTAGTGGTTTAGATCAGGTGGACTGACGGTGGCCCAATCAGGGGACTTCAAGGGGTGTAGTGCTTGATATCGTTATGGCTGACAAGACACTGGCTGGCCTCCCAGATAAAAGGAAAAGATCTAGTACTAGCATGCCAAGGAGGGTGGGCGGGAGAAGGGAGCCTACACCAATACTCTCGTTTAATTGTATTAACAATAGGAACCTAATTGGCAGTCGTATCTACCCCTGTCTTTCTGTAGTTGTGCCCACTAACATCCCCTCGCCCCTAGTCCACCCAGCGGCGGGGACCAACATGGGAAGCATGATTTCAACCAGGGAAAGGGCTGAGGGTCCTGGCCCAAATTCCCTCAAAATATTATCGTGGAATCTGGCCGGGCTCCCCAGTAAATTGACCTGCCCTGATTGGGGCTCTTTTGTGGACGAAAGTGACGTTTGTCTCTTTCAGGAGACATGGGCACGCACTGAGTTACATCGGACAGGCTTAGTTACATTTTTTGTCCCGGCTGCCTGGGGCGGGAGAGGCCGCCCATCCGGGGGCCTCACCATTTGGGTGGGTATCCACCTTGGTTGTACAATTAAGGTCTTGAACACTAACTCGATAGACATTCAGTGTGTGGTCTTTACTTGGCCAGATGCATCAAAAATTGCACTAATCAATGTAAATTCTCGCCCCGCAAATCCAACTAGTGAATCCAGTCCTATTGAGGACCTCTTCTGTTTTATCCCAACTATTCCGACTGGCACCCGACTGTTGGTGGGTGGCGATCTGAATTGTCATTATGAACCCCTTAAAGGTCTAAAAGATGATGCACTTACTGCAGAGGACGAGCACTGGTCCATACCTGCGATCCAGGCTCCCTCTCCAAAGGCTTGGACCCCGGTAGCAATTCAAATTCTGTCTCTCACCCTAAACTACTCCTTACGGGCTTGTAACGGCCGCACTCCTTCTGATACCCCTGCTAAATACACCTATAATAAACCAGGACAGATGTCTGTTCTAGACTACATACTGGTGGAAACAAGGCTGTGGTCTCTGGTCATTGATTTTACAGTTGTTACAAGAGCAGACGGTGACCATAATGCTCTTATTTTAAAATTGGGTCTACCCCACCGCTGTGGAAGCGATGTTGCATCCTATGAAGGGAACGACGGTAATCTTACTGTCTCTAATGATAGACGTAGAGTTAGCTGGCACAAACTAGCTGAACATCCGGAATTATTAGGAAATCTCTATAATTCAATTCTACCCATGTTCAATGAGCTCGCAACACTAACCGGCCAACCTCCATCTCAAGATTATCTATTCCAACTAGAGGAACTTATTAATAGGGTCTCTCACACTTTGGCTGAGCTTCTGAACCCACGGGTAGCGAGGAGGACCAAAATGGCTTCTCATAGCTCCTGGTACACGCCAGCCTGCAGGCGGGCGAAACAAGAGCTTTTGTTGGCCATTAAGGACAATGACAGAATAAAAATCAAAACTAAGAGGGTAGATTACAAGAGGGCAGTTAACTGTGCCAAGGAAGGATGGGACCACGAAAAATGGTCCAATCTTTCATTGGCACTGGATGCGAAGGACTTCCGTAAATTCTGGAATATAGTAAACAATGGTAGTGGTGAGCTGAAAGCAGCAAACGAACCTAACATAGCCCCTGAAGCTTGGGAAGGGCACTAGCGGGTTTTATATTCTCCAGAGGGCCTCACCAACTACACAGTGGATCCTGCGGTTCATGCCGCTGTGATATTGCACCCTGCTGCGACCATGTTTACGGTCCAAGAAGTTTGCAATCCCATCTCCAAACTTGCCCCTGGGAAAGCCCCGGACCTGGACAAACTTCTTGGGGACCTCTTTAGGCAGGAGCCAGGAACCTGGGGTGCTTATATTCAGATTATGTTCAACGCGATTCTGAGAGGCATGACTGTTCCCTGTACTTGGCTGGGCGCAGAGATAGTGTCCATATTTAAAAAGGGCTCACCTCTGCTCCCATCCAACTACAGACCGATCAGCCTTATTGACGTTCCCCTGAAGATTTTTGCCAGACTCATACTGGACCAGATCCAGGATTGGATGGATGAGTCTGCAATTCTCAGTCCCTACCAGGCGGGGTTTAGGAAAAATACCTCCACTGTGGACCACATTTTTCGGCTCCAACTTTTATGATGGAAAACAGTGAGCATAGAGGGTGGCAGCCTCTATATGGTATTTGTAGACCTTCGCTCCGCCTTTGACCTCGTCCCTAGGGCCAAACTTTGGGCTGTCCTTCTTGATCTTGGCATACCCACACACCTTTTGATGGTCTTGATGAGGCTCCACGAGGTAAACCTTGGGCAGGGCAGGTGTGGGAAAAAGGGCTCCCTTTCATCTAGATTTCCCGTTGACAGGGGGGTAAGACAGGGTTGTGTCCTTGCACTGACCCTGTTTTGCCTCTACGTCAACGGAGTAATCAAACATCTTAATGGAGTCCTCCACAACGATGCCCCAAAGTTGGCCGGCAATAGGGTCCTGGCAATTATGTTTGCCGATGACACCCTTTTGCTGTCCAAACCCCTATGGGGATTCAGAGAATACTGGATGGTTTCCAGGATTTTTGCACCATTCGAGGCCTGGAGATCAACTCTTTAAAAACGAAATTTATGATTTTCAATCCCCCACGAGTTACCAGGGCAAACCCCAGCCTAGGGCCGATACCCTTGGAAAGGGTCAGTATCTTTGATTTATCTTGGGGTCACGCTAAATGAAAACCTTACCTGGGGCCCCCAGCAGACAAAAGCCCAGCTAAAACTGGCCCAACTTTCGGGTGGGATCCTCAAAGTTCCTAACAAATCTACAATTAAACCTCTGAGACCACCCATTGAGATCTATAAGGCAAAAGCCAGGGGTGCTATTATGTATGGGGGTGAACTGTGGGGTTATTCACCGAGGTCTAAAATCACCATGACCGAAAACAAATTCCTATGAGGGTTATTAGCTCTACCATCGAGTACACCACTTTTCCCCCTTAGGCTCGATCTGGGTATAAGACCAATACACGAAGAGTTAGCATTTAAACCATTGAGATTCTGGTGCAGACTCTGGGTTACCCCGTAGCTGCTACAGTATAGAGACAAACTCAAGGAGATTCTGTCTTTTCCCGGCTCGGGGAAATTCCCTTGGCTTGCCTACATAAAGAATGAATTCATAAGGTTAAAACTTCCGGAGCTTTGGTTTAATCCAGAACAGGGATGTACTAAACTTTCACACACCCAGCTCACAAATGTTCTTCGTGTAGATAGTCTCACCACTTCCCAATGCAATCCACATACCGGTTCTATAACGCCTTCTTTTCTCCTGGTTGAAGATTCTTATGAGGAATTTTTAGATTATATTTACCCTCTTTTGGCAAAAAAACTTTATGCACATTGGAGGCAAGATGTTTTACCGCTCAGAGCCTGTACCTGCAAGTGGTCAACTTCTGCCCCGCCCACTTGTCCAGCTTGTAAATCTGCCACTGAAAATGAGTTGCATGTGCTGTTTTTTTGCCACATCTACTCTAAGGCCAGGAACTACTGGCTGGTTCCTCTATGTAAAAACCTGGGCCTTCGAAGATGCATGCAGACATTCAGAATATTAAAAACTGACACTACAGCAGTGATTGTATTTGTCGTTTCAATATTTTTTGCTGCTATGTGTTTTACGCGTAGATCATTGATTGAACGCATTTAATCCTATACTCATAGCCCATGGTATACTGCACTTTTTACATGTTCTTATATGTAAGATTATATTTATTGTTTTAATATTTTAATTGCGGCTGATACCTATGCAATTTGTATACCCTTTGTGTCGTTAAATTCTGTTCAATTGCTTCTTAGACATGAATTCTTACTGCTATTAATATTACAATGTTCTATTAATCACTGTTTCTTTTATGGCACATTGCCGAAATAAAGATCTTTTGAATGAATACTGACAGCCAGATCAAAGAAACCCGCAAGACACTTAGACCTACAACTGTTAAAATACTGACCCAGAAAAAACCTGAATAGCAGTCCATTAAACACAATGGTATCAGGATTTCATTACACTGTGAATGTTGGCAAATACAAGCTTGATATCAAAGGTGAAAGACTGATGATTAGGGCCTTGGTTAAAGACTAATATTATGATTACAAACATCCTGAAAGTTATGAATCTTGGGAGGTGTTTATAAGATGAATGACATAAGTTGCTCCATGGATGAGGGAGAGGGCCAAGACACAAGGTGGATGGGAGAGGGGGCTCAGGCAGAACGGATGAGAAAGGAGGCAAAGGAGCAGAAGAAGGAAGTGATCTGCAAGGTGCACAAGACAGATAAACCGGCGCACAGTGAACAATGGGAAGAAACCAACGTACAAGAAAGAGGGGGCTGAGGTGGACAAAAGGTTGGAGAAACAGAAGGGGATGCTTGACTGGAGTGAGACACACAGCTGATGAAGGAAGAGACCAAGTGGACGAGAAGGAGTACTGAGAAACAATGTAGACGAGAGGGGGGAACAAAATACAAGATGAATACGTCACACTGAACTGGTGGTAGACAGATCCTCTTTAGTTATTTTTTTAACATTTTGAATTTGTTGGGTCAGGGTTTGTTCACCTTATTCTATTTTTGCTTGGTTACAGTAACACCACTGCTTGTGGGCTGCCTATATATTTATGTTCAAGCCCCAGATTCTGTCCTTTGATGTCGCCCACTTAGCATTTGGAAGTAATGAGTGCATCCGCATAGCTGACACATGCACAGCTTGCAACCAAGGGAAACCCACCCGGGGCTGCAAGCACAGGACCACTGTATTCTATGTCAGCAGTCGTGGATGGATGCAAGCTGACTGGTTAGGTGATAGAAAAGCACCCTTTCAGCGTAGCAGTTATCACAAGGGGAGAGCAGTCTTGCTCTTTTAACAGTAATGATAATATGATCCCTTTTGGATTGCAACATAAGATTTCACTTTTGGGAAAGAGCGATGGGGATACGCTGGGAGTCACTGCTACTTTCATATGGGGCCCCTAGACTTTTTCGTTAGCCTGGAAGGTCCTTCTTCTGGAACTGCGGCACATGAAATATATGAATTATATGTTCATTAATCTTAGATTGCTATGCAGACGTGTGGTTGAAATGCATTTTGCGATCAATGTGAAGGATCCTACTTTCTGATTGATCCAAGAGTCCTGGTTAAATGTTGCCTGTGGGACATGTTAGTCCAAATAGTCCGGACCAGGCATACAATCCTACATTGCGTCCAGGACTCACTGCATACAAGAGGTGGGCACATTAGCTGGGTTTTTAAATATGAATTTTAGTTGGATTGTCATAATCGCTACTTAAACTGAAGGCAGAAAATGTGATTGTGAAATGTTGAGCGCCTCCTTAATGGTTGTTGTTGATGATGATAATCATATAGAGAACTCCAGGCCAAATATGCAGACTTTCAAATTCATTTAGACCACCTATTCTTGAAAATATTGCTACAGACACCTCAGGCGCCACCTTTTGATATCTGGGAAATTATCTCCCTCAGAAGTATTTAGTCAGCTAATTGATTTTAAAATCTGGATATTATAGATTTCAAATTAAGGCTGGTAGGCTTTACCCTGATAAAAGCCAATTCCTCTTACACTAAACCCATGGAAAGGTCAGACCGGGTATCATTGGAGGGCACTAAACACGAGGCACAAAAAAAATCCACTTTTACTAGTGACTCAAACAAAGTTGACCATGATAAAATAGCTGTGCCTCTAGTCTCCACATCCCTGAATTGAAGGTCCGGGATATAGACAAGGACTATAGTGACAGATTCACGCATCTTGAGGGCTTGAAGCTGAATAAATGGAGCAACGAGTATTATAAAGGAAGTAAGTGTATGTTTTCACTACTGTTGCAAGAAGCGTGCATCAGAAGTGAGATCATAAGACACAAACCTACGAGGTACCGATGAAGTTTGCTATTCTAATTATAAGGATTCCTTGGTGGTGACCCTTAACATCTTATACAATTGGTTTGGATCAATCTCCAATAATTGGTAATAGATCTACAAAGACATTAGTACTGTTGTAGTGGACGCCTGCTCTGAAATCTGGGTTAACAAAATACTTTTTCTAAGTGAAAGGGACCAAGATCAAGGAAGGAGTCAGTCCTCCAACTCTCCTGTACGCATTACTGGTGGTTGACATGGTTCCACTAACTATTTGGGGCTGTGAAATGTCAAACTTTAAAGCTATTGTCAGTCCATAATCCTTTCGGTGACCGAGCCGGATTCACAGATAAATAACCTTGTACTGAAACTCTGGGTTTTACTGTCCTAGAATATTGTTGTCTTTCGCCGTCTTCTCATATTGTAGTAATATTTCTAGAGATGGTGAACAAGTAGTGAACACAAACCTTATGTTAAATCGCACTATTATAGGCATGGGGATCGCAATTCAATGTTCTAAAATCATTACCCTTATCACAGTGTCTGCAATGTACTAGCAAAAGTAAACAGGATTTATGAAGTGTAAAATGGGTGCCTGGTGTTTATATATATATATATATATATTTTTACGGTTTTATATAGGACTGACGTGACCTTAGCTACTTCTGTTTAGTTTATGATACGTTTCGCCGTAACAATTTGTGGAAACTCAATTATATGGGCACCTGTTTCATTTGACTTTCTTTTTTTTAATTTAAGGTGTTATTTAAATGTGTTATTGTGTTTAACTTCTGCTGGACTCTAAATCACTAATGCATCTGTGGTCACTGTTATTCAAGACTCAGCCCCACATTCGCTTCCTCTGAGCTAAACATGGATAAGCTGCCCAAAATACTCAGGGAAGCTCAGCAGGCCATCTTTACATTTTATCCAAAGCACATAGGTTCTGTTAGCTAGAGATCACACATCGATTTTTCTTTGATATTACGGCATAACTCTTCAAGGATGAAGGAAACACCTGACAGTGGTAACATCCATGCCACAATTCTTTACAGTATGCAAAGAATACTTGTGCACGGCCCAAAATACCTACAGACACTGTCCCTGCAGTACCACCTGGCTGGAAAACTACCATAAGGCCTGGAAGAGAAATCCAATAGACTCCACTCTCGAGGCTTCATTGGTTGTTTGCAGTGCAAGAAACCTGGAAAAAGCCAGTCGTTAAACTAGTTACATCAAAACACCTCATCTATTCCCCTGATAACTAGAACCAGTTTTGGCTTTAGTACATGTGCGTATATACTCATCAGGAGACAGGTCTGCGCGTCTCATCTTCTGTACTATCTTGACATGTAGCCACAGTAAAATAGCAAGACCCCATTTGAACTGCAGATTAAAATCAATTTTGTGATGTACTTTTTTTATAATGTCTTTTCAGGATGTTCATTTAGAAGAAAACAACACTGAATGGCTCTGGTGACTTTGTGCCTGTTGTGACCTTCTGTAACTTTCCGGATGAGTCTTTTCTGATATAAATTTCCAGTGATTTTGACATACTGTACACTCTGTGACATTACAGAGTGCTCTTCTGCTGCTGTATGTTCATCATTTTCAATAAAATCATGATTTTGTGCATATTATTTGAGTTGTGTGTATGCAGTAAGCATTGTGAGTGTGTTATTACTTCTGTATAAAATACAACACAGTGTATACATTAACCATAGTCAAGAATCTGATTCAGATGCAATAGCAAGAGCTCGATTAAGCATATGGAATATTTAAACAAAACAGTGTTCTACATGGAAAGATCTCTAGAAAAAAAGAGGAAGAGAAAAAATGTAAAATAAGAATCAATGGAGAAATTGTTAATCGTGGCAGAACCACAGACGTAATCCTGGAGACAGTGGTTTCCTAAATTTCTCATTCACCATGTTATCTAAGTTCAGCATATATGCCACTATAAACTTTCCCTTATGTTTGAGTCGGCAAATCTTTTTCACCATAAAACCAACTGTTCTCCTAAGAACCAAAAAGAAAGTATTAGAAATGGGATCCCTGGCTGGCCAGGGCTTGCGCCAAAGTTAGTCAGAGACCACCACTCCTATGTCAGGGCAAGGGAGTTGCACGCCAAGATAACCCCTGCTCACCCTCTAGGTAACGTGGCGCTAGCAGCAAGGCTAAACTTGGAGGCAATGTGAGTTAAGTATTTGCGCACACACCCCAGCAACAACACCCAAGGCCCACCATAAAGGAAACTCCACACAAGGTTATATATAAAAATAGCCTTTGTATTACACCAAAACACATTAGATAAAACACACACACTTTACAATGTGCCAACAGGCATGGGCAGAATTTACAGGGGATATGTACAAGACAGGGCCACATGGACCACTGTCAGGAATCAGCACTTTTAGAACTTAGCACTAGGTAGAATTAGCACTTAGAACATAGAATATAAATCACTGTAGCATAAAATAGAACATAAAGCACACAACCAGTAACTACTGGTAAAGGTTAAGTACCACCTACGCAATCCTAACCACCTTAGGAACAGGTCACGCAGGGAACCAGGACCTCACTAGCACCACCAATACTAGCAAGAACAACCACCTAAGTATCACAATACCTGTAGGGGTATAAGCACATAACACATGATGCAGAACATACATTCAGAGGTGTAAGGAAGGAAAACACATGATGCCTAAAAACATTCAGAGGTGTAAGAACATGGCACATGATGCATTAAAACACATTCAGAGGTGCAGCAAAAGAACAATTGCGCGTTAATCACATTAGCCACAACCTTTGGCAGTCCCTAGGCCAACTGGCCTCTCTAGGGCAAGGACGCCCTGTGTCCCAAAGTCGGGGGTCTAAACGTGGCAGCTGCCCACAAAGTGCTGGGCAGATGTAAAACAATGATGAGGCCAAAGGCGATGGGGGAGCCTCGCAGGCTCTGGACAGATAAAATGTCCCCCTGAGCCTCTCAGGGCTCTAACCAAATGACTGGCCCCTTTGAGCCTCGCTGGGCTCTTCACAAACAATTACGGGCTGTGAGCCTCGGGGCTCTGCGCACAAAATGCCCCCCACGAGCCTCTCTGGGCTCGCAACACAATGTGGGCACTCAAGAGCCCCTCGGGGCTTGTGAATTCAACTGCGGGGTCGTTGGAGCATCTCAGCTCTAAAGAAAACTGTGCGGAGATCGGAGGAGCGGCCCTCTGCCAACCGGGGCCGCTCTAAGGACAACAGAGGAGACTGCTCTCTCACGCGGAGAGAGCTTACTGGAGGGGCGGGCACGGCAACGTGCCCCGACGCCCCCCTCTATTGCAAGCAACCCCGGGCCCCACTCACCAGCTTCTCCGGGTGCAGTGGGGCTCTTCTCCTTTGGCCCGCGAGGCTCACCTTCTTCTCTTCGCCGGCAGCTGCGGGGATCTCCCCACACCATGGGGGCCCCGCTGCTGGACGGGCGGCGTCTCCCTCTTCTTGGCGAGTGCACCGGGGTTCAGAGTAGGCTCCTGCCTGCACCGGTGCTCGTGTAGCCACGACTCTTCCGGGGGAGGCGGGGTAGGCTCCCGCCCTCCTACTTCCGGTTTCCTGCCACTGCTTCCGTCTTGCGGGCCCGCCCACAGTCAGGCGGCCCGCTTTGCTCCCTGCGTTCGCCGGGCCGGCGGCGGTGACTTCGGGGTGACACACGAGAGGCTGGCTCCCCCAAAATCAACAATAAGGTGAGGTGGGCACTCGCTAGGGCTTCCGGCTGTCCTTGTCGTCCCGCCCCCAGCCTGCCTGACTTCCGGCCGGGCGGCGGCGGCGATTCTCGCAAGAACGAGGGGTGAGAGATACCGGGTGGGCACCGGCCACAAATATAATTAAAGCACCAAAAGGGCAATAAGCGGCAGGCTCAGCGGGATGAACACCCGCGCCGCGAATTACCTCTTAGAAGGGGGATAATTACAGAGCTCCCTAGCGCTAGCAGCAAAATAAGCGCTCCCCAGCGCTAGAAGGTTCCAGGGGCCAGGGCAAAGCGCTCCCTAGCACGAGGAGGCCTCAAAGGGTAGCAACAAGTCCTTCAGGAAGGAGGGTGGGGCAAGGCTGGGCCCAGAGCCAGCTCACTGGGTCTCTGGGCAGGGAGGCAGTCACCAGCGGTCCTCCTGGCACCCAGCAGCAACAGCCCCCTCAGCAGAAGGATCCTGGCAGGGAACAACATGTAAGGTGACACAGCCCCTTCTTATACTTGAAATCCCTTTGTCTGTAGGTGCAGGGTGGGGGAGAAACCAGTCGCAGCTGGTTTTGGAGCACCCTTGATGGGCTCAACCACCCCTTTCATTCACTGGCAGGGCTAGGGTCATTAGACGCACCACAGGGGCGGAGCCAGCATTGTGTGGGGAAAACCCAGCCTCATTCAGGACACAGGTGCACTCCTCCCCAGCCATCAGCATGCTAATCTCCACACTTCCCACCGGGCACACCCATCATGACTCATGGAGCCTGGTATCCCAGCCAGCTCCAGCCAATCACACGCCAGCACCTTCACAGCACACACACAGCCATGTCTAGAAGTGGCACTTCCCCACTAGACACATACACGCCGCACATACCATTGCGCAGCATTCACTCTCACGAGTTCGCACATACCAAACTTGAGCATGCAAGCTTCACGCATCAGGAACTACCAGGGACACAGACATTCCCCATGCATTCCTATGGGAGGGCAGGCCAACCTCACTCCACGCACTCAGAGTGCGCACGCACTTTCCACTGGGACACGGTTAAAGTGCGCAGAAACCAAAAATCACCATCAGAAGGTCACCATTAAAAGCAAAAAGTTTAGGGGTGAACCTGCCAGAAGGGCCAAGTCCAACACAACCCCCTTCCAGCCAAAACGCAGGGCAGACCAATCACCACCGTGATGGACTTCCCTGCTTGAGGCGATAGAACACGGATGCGGGCCCGCAACTGCAGGGACACCCTCCTGTTCTACGCCACGGTGAACCCATGGGATTCCTTCTCAAAACACTGTCTGGACCAACTGGGCTACCCCACTGGTACTCCCGAGCTGTCCGCGGCCAGGACCTGGCCCTGGGCCACCCAGGTGCCACCGGTCCTTGCCTATTCGCAGAGCGGGGGGTAGTAACCCCTGGCACATAGTAGCCATTCTCCACTTTAAAGTATGGGGAACCCCTACCAAAACCGTAACCATTAAACAAACACCTTTCCAACCCAATACTCATCCCCACCTCCAAACCCTAAAAGAACCCTGCTCATCCTATAGCCCCCCTCACCCCTAAACCCACACAAGCACACACTGGCCATGCAAGTATCTGTGTGGTAAACACTTGCATTGTAATGGCTGTATGATCAAGGCACTGCACAGTTAAGACATCGAGAAAAGGGATGTTGCCCGCTCCGCGTGCTAACTCTAAAAAGCTGTCTGTATGCAAAACCAAAAAAGCATGATGTTTTTCTGCTGACATCCCTAAAACGTTGACACCATCAACTGACATCTCAGGAGAACAGGCAAAATACATGAGTGTAAAGAGGCGTTCCTGTAGAATTAAAGTGTGGGCACAGATTATGGACCAAGGACAGACTGCTCATTAATTTGATCTAACGATCGATTGCCAGATGTGCTGGGGTGCATTAAGGACTTTCACACCGGGTCCCCGCTGGCTTATGGCTAGCGCACGGTAAGTGGTCAAATTCCTTCTTAACATCTCTTGGGGTAAACACGCTTCTGAAATTGAATTTGTGGGCATCTTTTGTGCTGCATCTCCTGCTGCCCAGTCACCTTCAAAGCAACAGTGGTCCTATAAAGACACCTCTGCACGCTGTGTGACCTCCCAAAAGAAGATAGAAGTGCAGCACATGCTGGCTCACGTGCCCTCACACACATTGAACAGCTACATACCAGGAAGTGCAAGCTCACCAGAAGAGCAGGAGGGAGGTGAGGGTTGGGCAGTCTCACCAGAAGAGCAGGAGGGAGGTGAGGGTTGTGCAGTCTCACCAGAAGAAGATCAGGAGGGAGGTGTGGGTTGTGCAGTCTCACCAGAAGAAGAGCAGGAGGAAGGTGAGGGTTTTGCAGTCTCACCAAAAGAAGATCAGGAGGGAGGTGAGGGTTGGGCAGTCTCAGCAGAAGAAGAGCAGAAGGGAGGTGAGGGGTGTGCAGTCTCGCCAGAAAAAGAGCAGGAGGGAGGTGAGGGTTGGGCAGTCTCACCAGAAGAAGAACAGGAGGGAGGTGAGGGTTGAGCAGTCTCACCAGAAGAAGAGCAGGAGGGAGGTGAGGGTTGGGCAGTCTCACCAGAAGAAGAGCAGGAGGGAGGTGAGGGTTGGGCAGTCTCACCAGAAGAAGAGCAGGAGGGAGGTGAGTGTTGTGCAGTCTCACCAGAAGAAGAGCAGGAGGGAGGTGAGGGTTGTGCAGTCTCACCGGAAGAAGAGCAGGAGGGAGGGGAGGGTTGTGCAGTCTCACCAGAAGAAGAGCAGGAGGGAGGTGAGGGTTGTGCAGTCTCACCAGAAGAAGAGCAGGAGGGAGGTGAGGGTTGTGCAGTCTCACCAGAAGAAGAGCAGGAGGGAGGTGAGGGTTGGGCAGTCTCACCAGAAGAAGAGCAGGAGGGAGGTGAGGGTTGGGCAGCCTCACCTGAAGAACAGGAGGGAGGGGAGGGTTGGGCAGTCTCACCAGAAGAAGAGCAGGAGGGAGGTGAGGGTTGTGCAGTATCACCAGAAGAAGAGCAGGAGGGAAGGGAGGGTTGTGATGTCTCACCAGAAGAAGAGCAGGAGGGAGGGGAGAGTTGGGCAGTCTCACCAGAAGAAGAGCAGGAGGGAGGTGAGGGTTGGGCAGTCTCACCAGAAGAAGAGCAGGAGGGAGGTGAGGGTTGGGCAGTCTCACCAGAAGAAGAACAGGAGGGAGGTGAGGGTTGTGCAGTCTCACCAGAAGAAGAGCAGGAGGGAGGGGAGGGTTGGGCAGTCTCACCAGAAGAAGAGCAGGAGGGAGGTGAGGGTTGGGCAGTCTCACCAGAAGAAGAACAGGAGGGAGGTGAGGGTTGTGCAGTCTCACCAGAAGAAGAGCAGGAGGGAGGTGAGGGTTGTGCAGTCTCACCAGAAGAAGAGCAGGAGGGAGGTGGTGGTTGGGCAGTCTCACCAGAAGAACAGGAGGGAGGGGAGGGTTGGGCAGTCTCACCAGAAGAAGAGCAGAAGGGAGGTGAGAGTTGTGCAGTCTCAGAAGAAGAGCAGGAGGGAGGTGAGGGTTGTGCAGTCTCACCAGAAGAAGAGCAGGAGGGAAGGGAGGGTTGTGCAGTCTCACCAGAAGAAGAGCAGGAGGGAGGGAAGGGTTGGGCAGTCTCACCAGAAGAAGAGCAGGAGGGAGGTGGTGGTTGGGCAGCCTCACCTGAAGAACAGAAGGGAGGTGAGGGTTCTGCAGTCTCACCAGAAGAAGAGCAGGAGGGAGGTGAGGGTTGTGCAGTCTCACCAGAAGAAGAGCAGGAGGGAAGGGAGGGTTGTGCAGTCTCACCAGAAGAAGAGCAGGAGGGAGGTGAGGGTTGTGCAGTCTCACCAGAAGAAGAGCAGGAGGGAGGTGAGGGTTGTGCAGTCTCACCAGAAGAAGAGCAGGAGGGAGGTGAGGGTTGTGCAGTCTCACCAGAAGAAGAGCAGGAGGGAGGTGAGGGTTGTGCAGTCTCACCAGAAGAAGAGCAGGAGGGAGGTGAGGGTTGTGCAGTCTCAGAAGAAGAGCAGGAGGGGGGTGAGGGTTGTGCAGTCTCACCAGAAGAAGAGCAGGAGGGAGGTGAGGGTTGTGCAGTCTCAGAAGAAGAGGAGGGAGGTGAGGGTTGGGCAGCCTCACCTGAAGAACAGGAGGGAGGGGAGGGTTGTGCAGTCTCACCAGAAGAAGAGCAGGAGGGAAGGGAGGGTTGTGCAGTCTCACCAGAAGAAGAGCAGGAGGGAGGTGAGGGTTGGGCAGTCTCACCAGAAGAAGAACAGGAGGGAGGTGAGGGGTGTGCAGTCTCACCAGAAGAAGAGCAGAAGGGAGGTGAGGGTTGTGCAGTCTCACCAGAAGAAGAGCAGAAGGGAGGTGAGGGTTGTGCAGTCTCACCAGAAGAAGAGCAGGAGGGACGGGAGGGTTGTGCAGTCTCACCAGAAGAAGAGCAGGAGGGAGGTGAGGGTTGGGCAGTCTCACCAGAAGAAGAACAGGAGGGAGGTGAGGGGTGTGCAGTCTCACCAGAAGAAGAGCAGGAGGGAGGGGAGGGTTGGGCAGTCTCACCAGAAGAAGAGCAGGAGGGAGGTGAGGGTTGGGCAGTCTCACCAGAAGAAGAACAGGAGGGAGGTGAGGGTTGTGCAGTCTCACCAGAAGAAGAGCAGGAGGGAGGTGAGGGTTGTGCAGTCTCACCAGAAGAAGAGCAGGAGGGAGGTGAGGGTTGGGCAGTCTCACCAGAAGAAGAGCAGGAGGGAGGTGAGGGTTGGGCAGCCTCACCTGAAGAACAGGAGGGAGGGGAGGGTTGGGCAGTCTCACCAGAAGAAGAGCAGGAGGGAGGTGAGGGTTGTGCAGTCTCACCAGAAGAAGAGCAGGAGGGAAGGGAGGGTTGTGCAGTCTCACCAGAAGAAGAGCAGGAGGGAGGGGAGGGTTGGGCAGTCTCACCAGAAGAAGAGCAGGAGGGAGGTGAGAGTTGTGCAGTCTCAGAAGAAGAGCAGGAGGGAAGGGAGGGTTGTACAGTCTCGCCAGAAGAAGAGCAGAAGGGAGGTGAGGGTTGGGCAGTCTCACCAGAAGAAGAGCAGGAGGGAGGTGAGGGTTGGGCAGTCTCACCAGAAGAAGAGCAGGAGGGAGGTGGGGGTTGGGCAGTCTCACCAGAAGAAGAACAGGAGGGAGGTGAGGGTTGTGCAGTCTCACCAGAAGAAGAGCAGGAGGGAGGTGAGGGTTGTGCAGTCTCACCAGAAGAAGAGCAGGAGGGAGGTGGTGGTTGGGCAGTCTCACCAGAAGAACAGGAGGGAAGGGAGGGTTGTGCAGTCTCACCAGAAGAGCAGTAGGGAGGTGAGGGTTGTGCAGTCTCACCAGAAGAAGAGCAGGAGGGAGGGGAGGGTTGGGCAGTCTCACCAGAAGAAGAGCAGGAGGGAAGGGAGGGTTGTGCAGTCTCACCAGAAGAAGAGCAGGAGGGAGGGGAGGGTTGGGCAGTCTCACCAGAAGAAGAGCAGGAGGGAGGTGGTGGTTGGGCAGCCTCACCTGAAGAACAGAAGGGAGGTGAGGGTTGTGCAGTCTCACCAGAAGAAGAGCAGGAGGGAGGTGAGGGTTGGGCAGTCTCACCAGAAGAAGAACATGAGGGAGGTGAGGGTTGTGCAGTCTCACCAGAAGAACAGGAGGGAGGGGAGGGTTGGGCAGTCTCAGAAGAAGAGCAGGAGGGAGGTGAGGGTTGTGCAGTCTCACCAGAAGAAGAGCAGGAGGGAAGGGAGGGTTGTGCAGTCTCACCAGAAGAAGAGGAGGAGGGAAGGGAGGGTTGTGCAGTCTCACCAGAAGAAGAGCAGGAGGGAGGTGAGAGTTGTGCAGTCTCAGAAGAAGAGCAGGAGGGAGGTGAGGGTTGTGCAGTCTCACCAGAAGAAGAGCAGGAGGGAAGGGAGGGTTGGGCAGTCTCACCAGAAGAAGAGCAGGAGGGAGGTGAGGGTTGGGCAGTCTTACCAGAAGAAGAGCAGGAGGGAGGTGAGGGTTGGGCAGCCTCACCTGAAGAACAGGAGGGAGGGGAGGGTTGGGCAGTCTCACCAGAAGAAGAGCAGGAGGGAGGTGAGGGTTGGGCAGTCTCACCAGAAGAAGAGCAGGAGGGAGGTGAGGGTTGGGCAGTCTCACCAGAAGAAGAGCAGGAGGGAGGTGAGGGTTGTGCAGTCTCACCAGAAGAAGAGCAGGAGGGAAGGGAGGGTTGTGCAGTCTCACCAGAAGAAGAGCAGGAGGGAAGGGAGGGTTGTGCAGTCTCACCAGAAGAAGAGCAGGAGGGAGGTGAGGGTTGTGCAGTCTCAGAAGAAGAGCAGGAGGGAGGTGAGGGTTGTGCAGTCTCACCAGAAGAAGAGCAGGAGGGAGGTGAGGGTTGGGCAGTCTCACCAGAAGAAGAGCAGGAGGGAGGGGAGGGTTGGGCAGTCTCACCAGAAGAAGAGCAGGAGGGAGGGGAGAGTTGGGCAGTCTCACCAGAAGAAGAGCAGGAGGGAGGTGAGGGTTGGGCAGTCTCACCAGAAGAAGAGCAGGAGGGAGGTGAGGGTTGGGCAGTCTCACCAGAAGAAGAGCAGGAGGGAGGTGAGGGTTGTGCAGTCTCACCAGAAGAAGAGCAGGAGGGAGGTGAGGGTTGGGCAGTCTCACCAGAAGAAGAACAGGAGGGAGGTGAGGGTTGTGCAGTCTCACCAGAAGAAGAGCAGGAGGGAGGTGAGGGTTGTGCAGTCTCACCAGAAGAAGACCAGGAGGGAGGTGGTGGTTGGGCAGTCTCAGAAGAAGAGCAGGAGGGAGGTGAGGGTTGTGCAGTCTCACCAGAAGAAGAGCAGGAGGGAGGTGAGGGTTGGGCAGTCTCACCAGAAGAAGAGCAGGAGGGAGGTGAGGGTTGTGCAGTCTCACCAGAAGAAGAGCAGGAGGGAGGTGAGGGTTGTGCAGTCTCACCAGAAGAAGAGCAGGAGGGAGGGGAGGGTTGGGCAGTCTCACCAGAAGAGCAGGAGGGAGGTGGTGGTTGGGCAGCCTCACCTGAAGAACAGAAGGGAGGTGAGGGTTGTGCAGTCTCACCAGAAGAAGAGCAGGAGGGAGGTGAGAGTTGTGCAGTCTCAGAAGAAGAGCAGGAGGGAGGTGAGGGTTGGGCAGTCTCACCAGAAGAAGAACATGAGGGAGGTGAGGGTTGTGCAGTCTCACCAGAAGAAGAACAGGAGGGAGGTGAGGGTTGGGCAGTCTCAGAAGAAGAGGAGGGAGGTGAGGGTTGGGCAGTCTCACCAGAAGAAGAACATGAGGGAGGTGAGGGTTGTGCAGTCTCACCAGAAGAAGAGCAGGAGGGAGGTGAGGGTTGGGCAGTCTCACCAGAAGAAGAGCAGGAGGGAGGTGAGGGTTGGGCAGTCTCACCAGAAGAAGAGCAGGAGGGAGGTGAGAGTTGTGCAGTCTCAGAAGAAGAGCAGGAGGAAGGTGAGGGTTGTGCAGTCTCACCAGAAGAAGAGCAGGAGGGAGGTGAGGGTTGGGCAGTCTCACCAGAAGAAGAACAGGAGGGAGGTGAGGGTTGTGCAGTCTCACCAGAAGAAGAGCAGGAGGGAAGGGAGGGTTGTGCAGTCTCACCAGAAGAAGAGCAGGAGGGAGGTGAGGGTTGGGCAGTCTCACCAGAAGAAGAACAGGAGGGAGGTGAGGGTTGTGCAGTCTCACCAGAAGAAGAGCAGGAGGGAGGTGAGGGTTGTGCAGTCTCACCAGAAGAAGAGCAGGAGGGAGGTGAGGGTTGGGCAGTCTCACCAGAAGAAGAGCAGGAGGGAGGTGAGGGTTGGGCAGCCTCACCTGAAGAACAGGAGGGAGGGGAGGGTTGGGCAGTCTCACCAGAAGAAGAGCAGGAGGGAGGTGAGGGTTGTGCAGTCTCACCAGAAGAAGAGCAGGAGGGAAGGGAGGGTTGTGCAGTCTCACCAGAAGAAGAGCAGGAGGGAGGGGAGGGTTGGGCAGTCTCACCAGAAGAAGAGCAGGAGGGAGGTGAGAGTTGTGCAGTCTCAGAAGAAGAGCAGGAGGGAAGGGAGGGTTGTACAGTCTCGCCAGAAGAAGAGCAGAAGGGAGGTGAGGGTTGGGCAGTCTCACCAGAAGAAGAGCAGGAGGGAGGTGAGGGTTGGGCAGTCTCACCAGAAGAAGAGCAGGAGGGAGGTGGGGGTTGGGCAGTCTCACCAGAAGAAGAACAGGAGGGAGGTGAGGGTTGTGCAGTCTCACCAGAAGAAGTGCAGGAGGGAGGTGAGGGTTGTGCAGTCTCACCAGAAGAAGAGCAGGAGGGAGGTGGTGGTTGGGCAGTCTCACCAGAAGAACAGGAGGGAAGGGAGGGTTGTGCAGTCTCACCAGAAGAGCAGGAGGGAGGTGAGGGTTGTGCAGTCTCACCAGAAGAAGAGCAGGAGGGAGGGGAGGGTTGGGCAGTCTCACCAGAAGAAGAGCAGGAGGGAAGGGAGGGTTGTGCAGTCTCACCAGAAGAAGAGCAGGAGGGAGGGGAGGGTTGGGCAGTCTCACCAGAAGAAGAGCAGGAGGGAGGTGGTGGTTGGGCAGCCTCACCTGAAGAACAGAAGGGAGGTGAGGGTTGTGCAGTCTCACCAGAAGAAGAGCAGGAGGGAGGTGAGGGTTGGGCAGTCTCACCAGAAGAAGAACATGAGGGAGGTGAGGGTTGTGCAGTCTCACCAGAAGAACAGGAGGGAGGGGAGGGTTGGGCAGTCTCAGAAGAAGAGCAGGAGGGAGGTGAGGGTTGTGCAGTCTCACCAGAAGAAGAGCAGGAGGGAAGGGAGGGTTGTGCAGTCTCACCAGAAGAAGAGGAGGAGGGAAGGGAGGGTTGTGCAGTCTCACCAGAAGAAGAGCAGGAGGGAGGTGAGAGTTGTGCAGTCTCAGAAGAAGAGCAGGAGGGAGGTGAGGGTTGTGCAGTCTCACCAGAAGAAGAGCAGGAGGGAAGGGAGGGTTGGGCAGTCTCACCAGAAGAAGAGCAGGAGGGAGGTGAGGGTTGGGCAGTCTCACCAGAAGAAGAGCAGGAGGGAGGTGAGGGTTGGGCAGCCTCACCTGAAGAACAGGAGGGAGGGGAGGGTTGGGCAGTCTCACCAGAAGAAGAGCAGGAGGGAGGTGAGGGTTGGGCAGTCTCACCAGAAGAAGAGCAGGAGGGAGGTGAGGGTTGGGCAGTCTCACCAGAAGAAGAGCAGGAGGGAGGTGAGGGTTGTGCAGTCTCACCAGAAGAAGAGCAGGAGGGAAGGGAGGGTTGTGCAGTCTCACCAGAAGAAGAGCAGGAGGGAAGGGAGGGTTGTGCAGTCTCACCAGAAGAAGAGCAGGAGGGAGGTGAGGGTTGTGCAGTCTCAGAAGAAGAGCAGGAGGGAGGTGAGGGTTGTGCAGTCTCACCAGAAGAAGAGCAGGAGGGAGGTGAGGGTTGGGCAGTCTCACCAGAAGAAGAGCAGGAGGGAGGGGAGGGTTGGGCAGTCTCACCAGAAGAAGAGCAGGAGGGAGGGGAGAGTTGGGCAGTCTCACCAGAAGAAGAGCAGGAGGGAGGTGAGGGTTGGGCAGTCTCACCAGAAGAAGAGCAGGAGGGAGGTGAGGGTTGGGCAGTCTCACCAGAAGAAGAGCAGGAGGGAGGTGAGGGTTGTGCAGTCTCACCAGAAGAAGAGCAGGAGGGAGGTGAGGGTTGGGCAGTCTCACCAGAAGAAGAACAGGAGGGAGGTGAGGGTTGTGCAGTCTCACCAGAAGAAGAGCAGGAGGGAGGTGAGGGTTGTGCAGTCTCACCAGAAGAAGACCAGGAGGGAGGTGGTGGTTGGGCAGTCTCAGAAGAAGAGCAGGAGGGAGGTGAGGGTTGTGCAGTCTCACCAGAAGAAGAGCAGGAGGGAGGTGAGGGTTGGGCAGTCTCACCAGAAGAAGAGCAGGAGGGAGGTGAGGGTTGTGCAGTCTCACCAGAAGAAGAGCAGGAGGGAGGTGAGGGTTGTGCAGTCTCACCAGAAGAAGAGCAGGAGGGAGGGGAGGGTTGGGCAGTCTCACCAGAAGAGCAGGAGGGAGGTGGTGGTTGGGCAGCCTCATCTGAAGAACAGAAGGGAGGTGAGGGTTGTGCAGTCTCACCAGAAGAAGAGCAGGAGGGAGGTGAGAGTTGTGCAGTCTCAGAAGAAGAGCAGGAGGGAGGTGAGGGTTGTGCAGTCTCACCAGAAGAAGAACAGGAGGGAGGTGAGGGTTGGGCAGTCTCAGAAGAAGAGGAGGGAGGTGAGGGTTGGGCAGTCTCACCAGAAGAAGAACATGAGGGAGGTGAGGGTTGTGCAGTCTCACCAGAAGAAGAGCAGGAGGGAGGTGAGGGTTGGGCAGTCTCACCAGAAGAAGAGCAGGAGGGAGGTGAGGGTTGGGCAGTCTCACCAGAAGAAGAGCAGGAGGGAGGTGAGAGTTGTGCAGTCTCAGAAGAAGAGCAGGAGGGAGGTGAGGGTTGTGCAGTCTCACCAGAAGAAGAGCAGGAGGGAGGTGAGGGTTGGGCAGTCTCACCAGAAGAAGAACAGGAGGGAGGTGAGGGTTGTGCAGTCTCACCAGAAGAAGAGCAGGAGGGAAGGGAGGGTTGTGCAGTCTCACCAGAAGAAGAGCAGGAGGGAGGGGAGGGTTGGGCAGTCTCACCAGAAGAAGAGCAGGAGGGAGGTGAGAGTTGTGCAGTCTCAGAAGAAGAGCAGGAGGGAAGGGAGGGTTGTACAGTCTCACCAGAAGAAGAGCAGGAGGGAGGTGAGGGTTGGGCAGTCTCACCAGAAGAAGAGCAGGAGGGAGGTGAGGGTTGGGCAGTCTCACCAGAAGAAGAGCAGGAGGGAGGTGGGGGTTGGGCAGTCTCACCAGAAGAAGAACAGGAGGGAGGTGAGGGTTGTGCAGTCTCACCAGAAGAAGAGCAGGAGGGAGGTGAGGGTTGTGCAGTCTCACCAGAAGAAGAGCAGGAGGCAGGTGGTGGTTGGGCAGTCTCACCAGAAGAACAGGAGGGAAGGGAGGGTTGTGCAGTCTCACCAGAAGAGCAGGAGGGAGGTGAGGGTTGTGCAGTCTCACCAGAAGAAGAGCAGGAGGGAGGTGAGGGTTGGGCAGTCTCACCAGAAGAAGAACAGGAGGGAGGTGAGGGTTGTGCAGTCTCACCAGAAGAAGAGCAGGAGGGAGGTGAGGGTTGTGCAGTCTCACCAGAAGAAGAGCAGGAGGGAGGTGAGGGTTGGGCAGTCTCACCAGAAGAAGAGCAGGAGGGAGGTGAGGGTTGGGCAGCCTCACCTGAAGAACAGGAGGGAGGGGAGGGTTGGGCAGTCTCACCAGAAGAAGAGCAGGAGGGAGGTGAGGGTTGTGCAGTCTCACCAGAAGAAGAGCAGGAGGGAAGGGAGGGTTGTGCAGTCTCACCAGAAGAAGAGCAGGAGGGAGGGGAGGGTTGGGCAGTCTCACCAGAAGAAGAGCAGGAGGGAGGTGAGAGTTGTGCAGTCTCAGAAGAAGAGCAGGAGGGAAGGGAGGGTTGTACAGTCTCACCAGAAGAAGAGCAGGAGGGAGGTGAGGGTTGGGCAGTCTCACCAGAAGAAGAGCAGGAGGGAGGTGAGGGTTGGGCAGTCTCACCAGAAGAAGAGCAGGAGGGAGGTGGGGGTTGGGCAGTCTCACCAGAAGAAGAACAGGAGGGAGGTGAGGGTTGTGCAGTCTCACCAGAAGAAGAGCAGGAGGGAGGTGAGGGTTGTGCAGTCTCACCAGAAGAAGAGCAGGAGGGAGGTGGTGGTTGGGCAGTCTCACCAGAAGAACAGGAGGGAAGGGAGGGTTGTGCAGTCTCACCAGAAGAGCAGGAGGGAGGTGAGGGTTGTGCAGTCTCACCAGAAGAAGAGCAGGAGGGAGGGGAGGGTTGGGCAGTCTCACCAGAAGAAGAGCAGGAGGGAAGGGAGGGTTGTGCAGTCTCACCAGAAGAAGAGCAGGAGGGAGGGGAGGGTTGGGCAGTCTCACCAGATGAAGAGCAGGAGGGAGGTGGTGGTTGGGCAGCCTCACCTGAAGAACAGAAGGGAGGTGAGGGTTGTGCAGTCTCACCAGAAGAAGAGCAGGAGGGAGGTGAGGGTTGGGCAGTCTCACCAGAAGAAGAACATGAGGGAGGTGAGGGTTGTGCAGTCTCACCAGAAGAACAGGAGGGAGGGGAGGGTTGGGCAGTCTCAGAAGAAGAGCAGGAGGGAGGTGAGGGTTGTGCAGTCTCACCAGAAGAAGAGCAGGAGGGAAGGGAGGGTTGTGCAGTCTCACCAGAAGAAGAGGAGGAGGGAAGGGAGGGTTGTGCAGTCTCACCAGAAGAAGAGCAGGAGGGAGGTGAGAGTTGTGCAGTCTCAGAAGAAGAGCAGGAGGGAGGTGAGGGTTGTGCAGTCTCACCAGAAGAAGAGCAGGAGGGAGGTGAGGGTTGGGCAGCCTCACCTGAAGAACAGGAGGGAGGGGAGGGTTGGGCAGTCTCACCAGAAGAAGAGCAGGAGGGAGGTGAGGGTTGGGCAGTCTGTAGTAATTCAATCCAAACGCAGGTTCTGAGTTACAGCTTTTAATGTAGAAATGACAACTTGACATCCACAAGAAGGTACAGGCAGTTAACACAGGAGCAGCTCACAGCAGAATGAGCTCCAGCCACAATAGCATTCTAAGTGACATCAAAGGTTCTAGAAATGACATCAGGTAGGAATACTACACACCTCCCCCCCAAAAACAAAAAAAAAAAAAAAAAAACAATAAACCCAAAAACAAAGAGAGAGAAAAAAAAAAAAAACACAGTAAATTTAGGAGCAAACGTAGTCCTTGAGCTTAACAGGAACATGCCTTACACGGGAACTACAACGTAGACTAACAGGTTGAACAGAGCATGCCTGGGAAATAGGATCCGGAGAGGCAACATTAGAAGTATTCAGAGAAACAATATCATGAGTATTCTGGGAAACATCAACATGGGTGTCGGAGGAAGCAGTCTGAAAAGGAGCATTGTTAGGACAAATTAGGGGAACTTGGGAAAAATGCAGATTGTCAAAAGCTTCATGGGAACCCTGAAAACCAGAACCAGATAAATTGGAGTCAGATCTAGATGAATTGAGGTCAGACTGGACAAACTTTGCATTGAAGCTATTCGACTTGCAAACTGAGACACGCCTAAAATTCCAAATCTTACCGCCCTCAACCCTGACAGCTTTGCTGAAAACTTCCGTAACCTTGACAGGGGAGGACCACCTGGAGACGCCTTTGGGGATAATACCACCAAACTTTACTCTGACTAAATCGCCAACAGAGATTTTGGGCGAGGCAAATTTGGGGGAATGGTTCCTGACCATTTTTTCTTGGTATTTACCAACGCGGTCTCTAATTCTAGTCATGTCCAATTCTAAATATCCAGAATCCTTTGACTTCAACCACCAAGGAAAAATTTTGGTACCAGGTTTCCTGCAACGCAACATTTCAAAAGGTGACAAACCAGTGACAGAGTTGGGGGACATACGATAGGTAAATAGAGTAGCTTGTAGTGCTTTTTTCCACTTTAAACCACTCCGTAGAGCCAACTGGCAAGACTCCTTAATAACTCTGTTAAAGCGTTCTACCTGGCCATTAGTTTGGGGAGAATAGTTGGAAACCCTCTTGTGGAGGATACCACAAGTTTCAAGAAAAGCAGAGAAAACTCCACTGACAAACTGCGGTCCATTGTCAGAGATGATCTCTTCAGGTAGACCCTCTCTACTGAAAACCTCGTTCAGAAATTCAACAACAACTTCGGAGTTAACTTTATCAACAATTTTGAGTTCGGGCCACTTGGAGAAGTAATCCACAAGTACTACAGCGAACATGTCCTTACCTGACTGGTAATTAAAAGGACCGATGATATCAATACCTAACTTCCTCCAAGGCCCAGAAACAAATTCAATGGGGGAAAGCCCAGAGGAAATGGGTTTTACAGACTTGTCGCTTAAAGAACAAGGAGAACAATTCCTTACCCACCTATCGACCATGGCGTCTAAACTGGGCCACCAATAATACTCTCGGATTCTTCTTTTAGTGGTGGACATGCCCATGTGACCTTCATGGGCCAACCTACAAATGGATTCACGGACGTCAAAAGGCGGAACAATTTTGTCATCTCTGTACACCATGTCATTGATAACTGACAGTTCGTCTTTTACTTTGAAGAAGGAAGCTAAATCTCCACACAACTTCCGCTCTTCAGGCCAACCAGCACACAAAAAGGACTTTACTTTGGTGAGAACCTCATCGTTACACATGGCATCAGACCAAACACTTTCGGTGATGAGATTATCAGAACCTTTACCACAAATTAGGTTAACATCAGAAAGGGAAAAAGCAACATCGCATTCGTCAGAAGTAACCGTATTGGAAATCTCTTTGACAGGAAGACGTGACATGCAGTCTGCGTGTACATTAAATCGTCCTGGAACATAGACAACTTCACACTGGTACTCCTGCAGTTTAGCAGCAAGACGGGCCAAACGTGCGGTGAGAGTCCTGCCACCCCCAGCCGACAACATATTAACAAGAGGTTTGTGGTCTGTCCTCAACGTGAATTTCGTACCCCAAATAAATTGTCGAAAATGCTGAGTAGCCCAAGTGCAAGCAAGGAGTTCCTTTTCTATTGTAGAGTAATTAAACTCGGCATCTCTCAGGGTCCTAGAGGCATAGGAAACAACATATTCACCAAAACGATCCCTTTGCATCAAAACAGCACCAAGTCCTACATTGCTGGCATCTACGCATACAATGCAGTCTTTCTGAACAGAGAAGGGTTTAAGGAAAGGAGCATTGACAATTTTGCTTTTCAACAAATCAAAGGAGGTTTGCTGTTCTGTACCCCAAACAAACTTGGCTTGTTTCTTTAACAAAGAGCGTAATGGATGTACAATGGTAGAATAGTCTTTCACAAATTTTCCATAGAATTCGGTAAGACCTAAGAAGGATAATAGTTGTTCCTTCGAAAGGGGGGTAGGGGCATCAGTGATACTTTTTACATGATTTAGTTTGGGTTTTATACCATCACAGGAGATCTCATGCCCTAGATATTCAACTTTAGATTGTCGGAATTTGCATTTGTTGAACTTCAGAGTGAGGCCTTTCTTCTGCACATTGGACAATACACAATGCAAATTATGATCATGTTCCTCGACATCAACACCAAAGATTAAAATATCGTCTTGGAACGCAATAGCCCCTTTGCAATTAAGAAGGACCTCTTTCATCAGGCGTTGGAACACAGAAGCAGCACTTGCGAGACCGAAAGGCATGCGTAAATACTGGAACATGCCTTCCGGAGTGACAAAGGCTGTGAGTTTCTTCGAATCTTGGTGTAACTCCACCTGATGATAGGCGCTAGCTAAGTCGATGGTTGAGAAGATAGTAGCACCAGTGAGAGAGGAAATTAACTCGTGAATGTTGGGAAGGGGATGCTTGTCTACCCAGATCTCCTTATTCAGACTGCGGAGATCCACACATAGACGAAGCTCGCCAGAACTTTTAAGTGACAAAACAATGGGGGAAACCCAAGGGGAGGATTCTATGGGTTCAATAATTTGTTTGGATACAAGATCACTCAAAATGTCTTTTAACTTCTCCCGATAAGCCAGTGGAACATTCCTGACCCTGTGTCTAACAGGCATGGCATTGTCATTAAGCATAATTTTGTGCTGAAAACCAACAAACTTACCTAAAGTGTCTTTAAAAACATCAGGAAAACATTTTTTTGTATTCTCTACAAACAAAGAATTATCTTCAGCATCACAGATACTTAAAACATAGGGATCTCCCAAGTAGACTGGAGGATTAGCATTGGGGTCAAGTTTAATGCCGAGAAGGCGTTGATGTGGCCAACTAAAAATTGCAACACCTTTGGTGGCGACATAAACTTTCCCTTTAGCAAAGCGATCAGCAACTTGAAAATCAGCCCAGAAGAAACCTTCAATATTTATTCTCTTACCAGTATAACCCCCAGGAGATATGTCTGAGATCAATAATTTCCTATCCCCCCAGAGACTTCTAAATAGATTCAACCCGATGATGGAGTACCATGAGCAAGAATCCATCATTAAAAGGATAGGTTGGTTATCAACTAGAATAGTGAAAGAAGGAAATTCTTTTTCTTCTGAGTCATCAACAGATAGAATGCAGTTAAAGCTTTGTAAGACTTCTTCTTCTTCTTGGGAGATGTAATTGACTCTTTGGGAAGAACGACAGACGTTAGAAAAATGTCCTTTTCTTTTACATTTTACACATACTCTATCCCAAGCTGGACATCCTCTGTAATTTCCAACATGGTTAGAGCTACCGCACCTGTAACAGTAAACATTTTTCCTGTAGGAGAACTTATTTTCAGCAAAAGTTTTATTCTCAACTACTTTCTTCTCATTGTCTTTTTTGGGAAATGACCTGTTGGAACTGGATGAAGAATTGTGATTCCTTACTAAAGCGACTTCAGTTTCAGTGATCTGAGGCTTAGGTGGTTGACCTCTGATTTCTGAAACAAATAATTCGGATTGTTCAATACCTTTGGCAATATTGATGACAGAGCTTAAAGAGGATTCTGTGCCTAACCAGAGTCTTTCTTGGATTTTCTTACTCTTGGTGCGCATCATAATTTGATCTCTGAGAACTTGTTCGTAAGAGATAGTTTCAAAGGCACAAGAACAGGCTAGAGATCTTAAAGCCGAAACATAATCCTCAATGGATTCATCCTGTTTTTGAATTCGGGAATAAAATTTAAAACGTTCCATAACTGTATTAATCTTTCTTCCAAAACGAATTTTCATTTGAGTACATGCTTTTTCAAAAACATCTAAGTCTCCAGCATCATCAAGTGGTGGGAGATTGTCAAATTCTTTGATGCCAGCTCCACCAAGACAGTGTCTGAGGAGAGCTAATTTGCGTTTAGCGGAACACCCATCTTTCTCCAACACCTCAACATAGGCTAAAAACATTGGATGCCATAGATCCCATTCTATATTGGGATCACCAGCAGTTTGTAAAAAATGAGGTGGCGCAGCAATGTTAGACATGTTCAAATAATTTTTATAACAGTCTGGAAGAACGATGTCAAAATAAATGCAAGAAAAGAAAAAAAAAAAAAATGAAGTAAGGTTATATTTCAGTACCTTAGTGTTAATGAACTGCAGGGAACTGAGTCCGCTTGAAAAACGAGGCAAAATAAAGGAGAAATGAAGAACAGAAGATCGTCTTCGTGGGTACAGCTTTCCGAAGTAGAAAGTAAACAAACAAAATGGCTCACAAGGTTGAAGGTGATACCCACAGTGCAGCGCGTTACCCACAATGCAGCGCGTTCCAGGAGATCGGAGAACGAAGATGGAAGCTTAAGATGTTGCTAGGCGCTTCTGAGCTGCCTAGATGCTGCGGGTGCATGCAGAGCGGGTGCAGAGATTCCACGCGATTTAAAAGATGCGTGTAACGGAATCTAATACCCGGTAAGAGCAAAAGCGCTAAAATGAAGAAAAAATTGTAAAACTCACGAGTCGCTTCCTTGCATCGGGGACAGGCACTGTTAAAACGCAAATCCAGCGGAGTAAAACTGTAGGCAGGGAGTGACTTCCATAAAAGAGAGTGAACGTTGTCATGGAAAGAAGTCTTTTGTTGAAAATTGTAGCTGTAGTTACCCAGTCGTCGCCAGAAATTATGTAGTAATTCAATCCAAACGCAGGTTCTGAGTTACAGCTTTTAATGTAGAAATGACAACTTGACATCCACAAGAAGGTACAGGCAGTTAACACAGGAGCAGCTCACAGCAGAATGAGCTCCAGCCACAATAGCATTCTAAGTGACATCAAAGGTTCTAGAAATGACATCAGGTAGGAATACTACACAGTCTCACCAGAAGAAGAGCAGGAGGGAGGTGAGGGTTGGGCAGTCTCACCAGAAGAAGAGCAGGAGGGAGGTGAGGGTTGGGCAGCCTCACCTGAAGAACAGGAGGGAGGGGAGGGTTGGGCAGTCTCACCAGAAGAAGAGCAGGAGGGAGGTGAGGGTTGTGCAGTCTCACCAGAAGAAGAGCAGGAGGGAAGGGAGGGTTGTGCAGTCTCACCAGAAGGAGAGCAGGAGGGAAGGGAGGGTTGTGCAGTCTCACCAGAAGAAGAGCAGGAGGGAGGTGAGGGTTGTGCAGTCTCAGAAGAAGAGCAGGAGGGAGGTGAGGGTTGTGCAGTCTCACCAGAAGAAGAGCAGGAGGGAGGTGAGGGTTGGGCAGTCTCACCAGAAGAAGAGCAGGAGGGAGGGGAGGGTTGGGCAGTCTCACCAGAAGAAGAGCAGGAGGGAGGGGAGAGTTGGGCAGTCTCACCAGAAGAAGAGCAGGAGGGAGGTGAGGGTTGGGCAGTCTCCCTAGAAGAAGAGCAGGAGGGAGGTGAGGGTTGGGCAGTCTCACCAGAAGAAGAGCAGGAGGGAGGTGAGGGTTGTGCAGTCTCACCAGAAGAAGAGCAGGAGGGAGGTGAGGGTTGGGCAGTCTCACCAGAAGAAGAACAGGAGGGAGGTGAGGGTTGTGCAGTCTCACCAGAAGAAGAGCAGGAGGGAGGTGAGGGTTGTGCAGTCTCACCAGAAGAAGACCAGGAGGGAGGTGGTGGTTGGGCAGTCTCAGAAGAAGAGCAGGAGGGAGGTGAGGGTTGTGCAGTCTCACCAGAAGAAGAGCAGGAGGGAGGTGAGGGTTGGGCAGTCTCACCAGAAGAAGAGCAGGAGGGAGGTGAGGGTTGTGCAGTCTCACCAGAAGAAGAGCAGGAGGGAGGTGAGGGTTGTGCAGTCTCACCAGAAGAAGAGCAGGAGGGAGGGGAGGGTTGGGCAGTCTCACCAGAAGAGCAGGAGGGAGGTGGTGGTTGGGCAGCCTCACCTGAAGAACAGAAGGGAGGTGAGGGTTGTGCAGTCTCACCAGAAGAAGAGCAGGAGGGAGGTGAGAGTTGTGCAGTCTCAGAAGAAGAGCAAGAGGGAGGTGAGGGTTGGGCAGTCTCACCAGAAGAAGAACATGAGGGAGGTGAGGGTTGTGCAGTCTCACCAGAAGAAGAACAGGAGGGAGGTGAGGGTTGGGCAGTCTCAGAAGAAGAGGAGGGAGGTGAGGGTTGGGCAGTCTCACCAGAAGAAGAACATGAGGGAGGTGAGGGTTGTGCAGTCTCACCAGAAGAAGAGCAGGAGGGAGGTGAGGGTTGGGCAGTCTCACCAGAAGAAGAGCAGGAGGGAGGTGAGGGTTGGGCAGTCTCACCAGAAGAAGAGCAGGAGGGAGGTGAGAGTTGTGCAGTCTCAGAAGAAGAGCAGGAGGGAGGTGAGGGTTGTGCAGTCTCACCAGAAGAAGAGCAGGAGGGAGGTGAGGGTTGGGCAGTCTCACCAGAAGAAGAACAGGAGGGAGGTGAGGGTTGTGCAGTCTCACCAGAAGAAGAGCAGGAGGGAAGGGAGGGTTGTGCAGTCTCACCAGAAGAAGAGCAGGAGGGAGGGGAGGGTTGGGCAGTCTCACCAGAAGAAGAGCAGGAGGGAGGTGAGAGTTGTGCAGTCTCAGAAGAAGAGCAGGAGGGAAGGGAGGGTTGTACAGTCTCACCAGAAGAAGAGCAGGAGGGAGGTGAGGGTTGGGCAGTCTCACCAGAAGAAGAGCAGGAGGGAGGTGAGGGTTGGGCAGTCTCACCAGAAGAAGAGCAGGAGGGAGGTGGGGGTTGGGCAGTCTCACCAGAAGAAGAACAGGAGGGAGGTGAGGGTTGTGCAGTCTCACCAGAAGAAGAGCAGGAGGGAGATGAGGGTTGTGCAGTCTCACCAGAAGAAGAGCAGGAGGGAGGTGGTGGTTGGGCAGTCTCACCAGAAGAACAGGAGGGAAGGGAGGGTTGTGCAGTCTCACCAGAAGAGCAGGAGGGAGGTGAGGGTTGTGCAGTCTCACCAGAAGAAGAGCAGGAGGGAGGTGAGGGTTGGGCAGTCTCACCAGAAGAAGAACAGGAGGGAGGTGAGGGTTGTGCAGTCTCACCAGAAGAAGAGCAGGAGGGAGGTGAGGGTTGTGCAGTCTCACCAGAAGAAGAGCAGGAGGGAGGTGAGGGTTGGGCAGTCTCACCAGAAGAAGAGCAGGAGGGAGGTGAGGGTTGGGCAGCCTCACCTGAAGAACAGGAGGGAGGGGAGGGTTGGGCAGTCTCACCAGAAGAAGAGCAGGAGGGAGGTGAGGGTTGTGCAGTCTCACCAGAAGAAGAGCAGGAGGGAAGGGAGGGTTGTGCAGTCTCACCAGAAGAAGAGCAGGAGGGAGGGGAGGGTTGGGCAGTCTCACCAGAAGAAGAGCAGGAGGGAGGTGAGAGTTGTGCAGTCTCAGAAGAAGAGCAGGAGGGAAGGGAGGGTTGTACAGTCTCACCAGAAGAAGAGCAGGAGGGAGGTGAGGGTTGGGCAGTCTCACCAGAAGAAGAGCAGGAGGGAGGTGAGGGTTGGGCAGTCTCACCAGAAGAAGAGCAGGAGGGAGGTGGGGCTTGGGCAGTCTCACCAGAAGAAGAACAGGAGGGAGGTGAGGGTTGTGCAGTCTCACCAGAAGAAGAGCAGGAGGGAGGTGAGGGTTGTGCAGTCTCACCAGAAGAAGAGCAGGAGGGAGGTGGTGGTTGGGCAGTCTCACCAGAAGAACAGGAGGGAAGGGAGGGTTGTGCAGTCTCACCAGAAGAGCAGGAGGGAGGTGAGGGTTGTGCAGTCTCACCAGAAGAAGAGCAGGAGGGAGGGGAGGGTTGGGCAGTCTCACCAGAAGAAGAGCAGGAGGGAAGGGAAGGTTGTGCAGTCTCACCAGAAGAAGAGCAGGAGGGAGGGGAGGGTTGGGCAGTCTCACCAGAAGAAGAGCAGGAGGGAGGTGGTGGTTGGGCAGCCTCACCTGAAGAACAGAAGGGAGGTGAGGGTTGTGCAGTCTCACCAGAAGAAGAGCAGGAGGGAGGTGAGGGTTGGGCAGTCTCACCAGAAGAAGAACATGAGGGAGGTGAGGGTTGTGCAGTCTCACCAGAAGAACAGGAGGGAGGGGAGGGTTGGGCAGTCTCAGAAGAAGAGCAGGAGGGAGGTGAGGGTTGTGCAGTCTCACCAGAAGAAGAGCAGGAGGGAAGGGAGGGTTGTGCAGTCTCACCAGAAGAAGAGGAGGAGGGAAGGGAGGGTTGTGCAGTCTCACCAGAAGAAGAGCAGGAGGGAGGTGAGAGTTGTGCAGTCTCAGAAGAAGAGCAGGAGGGAGGTGAGGGTTGTGCAGTCTCACCAGAAGAAGAGCAGGAGGGAAGGGAGGGTTGGGCAGTCTCACCAGAAGAAGAGCAGGAGGGAGGTGAGGGTTGGGCAGTCTCACAAGAAGAAGAGCAGGAGGGAGGTGAGGGTTGGGCAGCCTCACCTGAAGAACAGGAGGGAGGGGAGGGTTGGGCAGTCTCACCAGAAGAAGAGCAGGAGGGAGGTGAGGGTTGGGCAGTCTCACCAGAAGAAGAGCAGGAGGGAGGTGAGGGTTGGGCAGTCTCACCAGAAGAAGAGCAGGAGGGAGGTGAGGGTTGGGCAGCCTCACCTGAAGAACAGGAGGGAGGGGAGGGTTGGGCAGTCTCACCAGAAGAAGAGCAGGAGGGAGGTGAGGGTTGTGCAGTCTCACCAGAAGAAGAGCAGGAGGGAAGGGAGGGTTGTGCAGTCTCACCAGAAGAAGAGCAGGAGGGAAGGGAGGGTTGTGCAGTCTCACCAGAAGAAGAGCAGGAGGGAGGTGAGGGTTGTGCAGTCTCAGAAGAAGAGCAGGAGGGAGGTGAGGGTTGTGCAGTCTCACCAGAAGAAGAGCAGGAGGGAGGTGAGGGTTGGGCAGTCTCACCAGAAGAAGAGCAGGAGGGAGGGGAGGGTTGGGCAGTCTCACCAGAAGAAGAGCAGGAGGGAGGGGAGAGTTGGGCAGTCTCACCAGAAGAAGAGCAGGAGGGAGGTGAGGGTTGGGCAGTCTCACCAGAAGAAGAGCAGGAGGGAGGTGAGGGTTGGGCAGTCTCACCAGAAGAAGAGCAGGAGGGAGGTGAGGGTTGTGCAGTCTCACCAGAAGAAGAGCAGGAGGGAGGTGAGGGTTGGGCAGTCTCACCAGAAGAAGAACAGGAGGGAGGTGAAGGTTGTGCAGTCTCACCAGAAGAAGAGCAGGAGGGAGGTGAGGGTTGTGCAGTCTCACCAGAAGAAGACCAGGAGGGAGGTGGTGGTTGGGCAGTCTCAGAAGAAGAGCAGGAGGGAGGTGAGGGTTGTGCAGTCTCACCAGAAGAAGAGCAGGAGGGAGGTGAGGGTTGGGCAGTCTCACCAGAAGAAGAGCAGGAGGGAGGTGAGGGTTGTGCAGTCTCACCAGAAGAAGAGCAGGAGGGAGGTGAGGGTTGTGCAGTCTCACCAGAAGAAGAGCAGGAGGGAGGGGAGGGTTGGGCAGTCTCACCAGAAGAGCAGGAGGGAGGTGGTGGTTGGGCAGCCTCACCTGAAGAACAGAAGGGAGGTGAGGGTTGTGCAGTCTCACCAGAAGAAGAGCAGGAGGGAGGTGAGAGTTGTGCAGTCTCAGAAGAAGAGCAGGAGGGAGGTGAGGGTTGGGCAGTCTCACCAGAAGAAGAACATGAGGGAGGTGAGGGTTGTGCAGTCTCACCAGAAGAAGAACAGGAGGGAGGTGAGGGTTGGGCAGTCTCAGAAGAAGAGGAGGGAGGTGAGGGTTGGGCAGTCTCACCAGAAGAAGAACATGAGGGAGGTGAGGGTTGTGCAGTCTCACCAGAAGAAGAGCAGGAGGGAGGTGAGGGTTGGGCAGTCTCACCAGAAGAAGAGCAGGAGGGAGGTAAGGGTTGGGCAGTCTCACCAGAAGAAGAGCAGGAGGGAGGTGAGAGTTGTGCAGTCTCAGAAGAAGAGCAGGAGGGAGGTGAGGGTTGTGCAGTCTCACCAGAAGAAGAGCAGGAGGGAGGTGGTGGTTGGGCAGTCTCAGAAGAAGAGCAGGAGGGAGGTGAGGGTTGTGCAGTCTCACCAGAAGAAGAGCAGGAGGGAAGGGAGGGTTGTGCAGTCTCACCAGAAGAAGAGCAGGAGGGAGGGGAGGGTTGGGCAGTCTCACCAGAAGAAGAGCAGGAGGGAGGTGGTGGTTGGGCAGCTTCACCTGAAGAACAGGAGGGAGGGGAGCGTTGGGCAGTCTCACCAGAAGAAGAGCAGGAGGGAGGTGAGAGTTGTGCAGTCTCAGAAGAAGAGCAGGAGGGAGGTGAGGGTTGGGCAGTCTCACCAGAAGAAGAGCAGGAGGGAGGTGAGGGTTGGGCAGTCTCACCAGAAGAAGAGCAGGAGGGAGGTGAGGGTTGGGCAGTCTCACCAGAAGAAGAACATGAGGGAGGTGAGGGTTGTGCAGTCTCACCAGAAGAAGAGCAGGAGGGAGGTGGTGGTTGGGCAGCCTCACCAGAAGAAGAGCAGGAGGGAAGGGAGGGTTGTGCAGTCTCACCAGAAGAAGAGCAGGAGGGAAGGGAGGGTTGTGCAGTCTCACCAGAAGAAGAGCAGGAGGGAGGTGAGAGTTGTGCAGTCTCAGAAGATGAGCAGGAGGGAGGTGAGGGTTGTGCAGTCTCACCAGAAGAAGAGCAGGAGGGAGGGGAGGGTTGGGCAGTCTCCCCAGAAGAAGAGCGGGAGGGAGGTGAGAGTTGTGCAGTCTCAGAAGAAGAGCAGGAGGGAGGTGAGGGTTGTGCAGTCTCACCAGAAGAAGAGCAGGAGGGAGGTGGTGGTTGGGCAGCCTCACCTGAAGAACAGAAGGGAGGTGAGGGTTGTGGAGTCTCACCAGAAGAAGAGCAGGAGGGAAGGGAGGGTTGTGCAGTCTCACCAGAAGAAGAGCAGGAGGGAAGGGAGGGTTGTGCAGTCTCACCAGAAGAGGAGCAGGAGGGAGGTGAGGGTTGTGCAGTCTCACCAGAAGAGGAGCAGGAGGGAGGTGAGGGTTGTGCAGTCTCACCAGAAGAAGAGCAGGAGGGAGGTGAGGGTTGTGCAGTCTCACCAGAAGAAGAGCAGGAGGGAGGTGAGGGTTGTGCATTCTCAGAAGAAGAGCAGGAGGGAGGTGAGGGTTGTGCAGTCTCACCAGAAGAAGAGCAGGAGGGAAGGGAGGGTTGTGCAGTCTCACCAGAAGAAGAGCAGGAGGGAGGTGAGGGTTGGGCAGTCTCACCAGAAGAAGAGCAGGAGGGAGGTGAGAGTTGTGCAGTCTCAGAAGAAGAGCAGGAGGGAGGTGAGGGTTGTACAGTCTCACCAGAAGAAGAGCAGGAGGGAGGTGAGGGTTGTGCAGTCTCACCAGAAGAGCAGGAGGGAAAGGAGGGTTGTGCAGTCTCACCAGAAGAGCAGGAGGGAGGTGAGGGTTGTGCAGTCTCACCAGAAGAAGAGCAGGAAGCAGCGGGAGGTAGGCGAGGGCAGTGCAAGCGTGCCAGAGTCCAGATGTCTAGAGTTACTACTTTTGATTTACTTTACATTTTAACACATAATTATGGTTTAACGCTGAGCTGTTGTGCAGGTGAAATAGCATGGGGGTGGGGTTTTAATGAAAACCATTGAGTGTTATAGCAGGGACTGCACAGATTGATGAATGCAGGAGGGATCAGGCTTCAAAATGTGTATGGAACTAGGGAGACGGATGGATGGCGAATCATATACACTCCTGGTCTTTACTGAGATTATAGCCAGGGAACTGGAGATTATAAGAGTTTATCAGCCTTGGGAGGCACCTGTGACTCGTGGCTTCTATGAGGAGTCATAATATGGGTTCACTGAGCTGATGATACCTCGGTAGTAAAGAGACTTTGGAAATAGATGGAGGTGCTGAAAGAAGAGGAGGCAGAAACATAATCCAAAACCCACTTAGGCAGCATTTGTCTCAGAATTACTTTGCGCGAGTAGCGACATGTTGCACTCACAGAGCTGATCTGATCATTTATTTTGTGAAATTAGTAGCAAAGTTGTGTGACTTGTTTCTTCTTAGCCCAGGAGTGTTACCTGGTAGATAGAAAGTCTATTTTTTTTATTTTATTAAAAAAAAGTGCTTCACAAGTAAAAACAAAAAAAAACTGGATTTTTCTTAACAGTTGTTTATCCACCATTGAGTTGTTGTGATGCTAGTAGGTTATGTTATGTTAAAAGTATTTATGAAGCCCACATACACCAACCGTTTTCTTGGTGCTAAGTACCGGAACATAACCTACGGTTCGTTATTTCACTCATATGCTTGTATTAAAAGCCATATTTTCAGGAGTTGTTGAAATCTAGAGTAAGAGGAGGTAATCTGCTATCAGGTGGAAGGGAGTTCCAGAAGTGGGTGGGGGGGTGAGAGGGGGGGGGTGCAGTATGAAAAATCTGGAACCACCAATTTTCTTCTTCTTGAAGGAGGAAATAGCAAGGAAACTCGGGTAGGTGGACCTCAAGTTACGAGGAGGTGTCTATCCAGGGATACGGGAATAGACAAAATCTGGACTGTTACCATATAGCGATTTAAAGACGATGCATCCCATCTTAAAAGGCGTTCACTGTTTTACTGGTAGTCGCTGTAGTTTCCTCATCACGTAGGTGATGTGGCGCCTCCTAGGTTGTCAGAAGATTAATCTCGCTGCCTGATTCTGTACTAGTTGTAATCTCCCAGTAAGTCTTTCAAGGAGGCCTACTTAAAGTGAAAAGTCTATCCACGAGATGATTAATGCAAGGATGACCTGGACCAGGGGTAAAGAAGTTACCAATTTTCCAAAGCTGCAGAAAGCAGGATGACATCACTGCCCCTTCCTGAGGCTTCATGGACAAGTTTTTATCAAGAGGAACTCCAAGACTCTTACCTAAGTTCTTAGGGGAGGGGGTGGGGGAGGAGACCCATTGCTGCTAGATAGAATTTGGAGTTCCATAGGTCAGGCGTGTCGCCAGTTAAAACAATCTACGTCTTATCTGAGTTTAGTTTACTGGATTACTATTCATCCAATCACAGATGAATAGTATTGTGTTTTGAACAGTCATTTTGGAAGATGGAGAATTCTATGTTGGTTTCCTCTCATAATGTGTTATGTTCCAACTTGTGGCAGTTGAACTTTGTCTGTCACAGTGGCAGGCTGGGCTTTCGTTGGTCTGCTCTTGTGCAAGAGTAAACTCTGGAAATTGCTCACCTGTGTGTCTGCTGCAGTTTTTCATACAGGTGATGAGGGGCAGACCACAAACATGCCAATATCTTCCTATTCTTCAAGGCACATTAACTGAGTCCTGGGTCTATAATGTGCAGTATGGTTGAGAACTCAACAATGTCAGGCATCAGTAGTGGCAATGTCAAGAGCTTGTGATACTTAATGGATGAGCAGTTCGATTTCAATGAGAATTAGATCGAATGAGGGAATGTGCAATGAAGAGTTTAGGCAGGACACCAGAGCCAGGCAGTACTTTGATGATTACGTCTTTGTGCAAGGATACGAGGCAATAAGTAATCCAGGCAAGGGCAAATACTCTTAAGAAAACGCAGAAGAATGGCTGCGCTATTGACTCACATTAGTGGCTGTCTTTAAAGTCATATCTTTTTGAGGGCACGCATATCAGCGTGTGTGCTACTTTGACGTATATGACTGGCCACCATTTTGAAGAGGAAGTGTTATTCATTTTCCCTAGTAGAGAGCAATACACATTGTGATTTGGGAATGACCTGTTCATGAGTAAATCCTAGAAACACTGAAATTACAAATACATATGAAAATATTTGTGATTTTGGGGAAGAAATTGTGCCCTTTTTGACTTTGTTATTCAAATCTTTTAAATCCTTAACCTAGCCTTATTGCAGGTGGATTATTGATAACGTTAGTATTGGATTCATTGGATTGCTTGTTTTTTCTATTCTTATTCTCTCATTATAATGGCCAGCAACACAGGACCGGAATTTTTGGTGTAAGGGTTGAGAGAACCCCCAGGAAATGGGAGCCTGTGTGGGAGTGCTTGAGGGGGAAAACTGCACACCCCAAAGGAAACTTTACAGGTGCAGAGATAAGGGTGATAGCTTTATTCCATTGTCGGTCCAACGACCTGGAAGCAACCGTCATTGGAACGCCACATAGAGTTCTACATAGAGAACTCGTAGAGTAACGTACACTCAAGCCACCCACCATTCCATGCCGGCCCAGCCCAGCACAGCACACATCCCAACGCCCCCCTCCTCCTTCACAAAATGAAACAAATTAACAATGTACAAAAACAACCTTAAAGATTAAAAAAAGAATAACATAAGAATAAAAATACCTAGAACTGAAATACAAAATGCAAATGTGTATTCAAGAACACAGAACTCGAAATAATCTGGTTAATACATGACTGGGGGCTTGATGTAGATCACTGCAGATACCCTGTCCGCTCAAATATAAATCCCATAGGATATAATAAGATTTATATTTCAGGGAACGGGCTGTCACTTTTGTGACTGAGTAATTAGACCAGCAAGATCGAAATCAGGCCCATAATCTTTAAAGTTCACAGGACTTGTTCTCCCTCTACGTGTAGTATCCTTATTGGAACACTGGTTGTCAAATGCATAATCAGATTGAATCCCCATGTTGCTTCCCACATCTGCAGCTTTAGATTCTGGCACCAGTGATCACGATTTTCTAACACTACTACATGATCTTTTTAATTTGTTTCAAATGAATGGGTGCAGAAAAGCTTGACAAACCCTTGTGAACCAACCCAGGTCTCTTAATCCTTACCCAGACTCCAGTATGAATAGCTAACGTTCTGTGACAACTCTCCAGAGTAATACATTTCTTCTGCACCCCAGTACGTACAACAACCACCCTGCCATTTTACACAAATCTATGGTTTACCTGGATATTTAGTTAGTCAAAGAGGGAGATCCCTGGAGTCGAATGGTCGACTGGTAACTATTGGCCTTTCCTATGTACAAAGAAAGGGTCACAGACTGCAATGAGTATTAAACTAACACAAAAGTAGGTTTTCCACACTGAAATAGAATCGTTTACAGTCTATTTTTATTAAAATAACAATCAATTATACAATAAAAGACAGAATAAATTCATATACTTTTTGCACCACAATTTAAAATCCAAGTAAGAAGATACTTTGGAGGGTTAAAAATAAACCATAATATTCGACAATATTTCACAAACGTAATATAACTATAAACAATAAATAAAGACACATTCGAAGCATATTCACTATAAATAGACAACAAACTACATATAGTCACAAAAACCCCTGAATTTCTATGTGGCCTACCAGATGTCTAGGTCACAATCATTTACCCGACCCAATGGCCTGAATCCGTTTTGCTGTTGTAAAACTCTAGTGGTGGAATGGAATACCCATCTACAGTTTTATGCGGCCCTCATTGGATTCTATTCAAAAAAGACAAACAGTGCGTCGACGCGTTTCGGTGCTGTACTCTGGATTTGGTTGCACCTTCCTCAGGACTTCTTGTTTTCTGGGGTTTCAAGCAATGGATGGGTCCACCATATCTTTTAGATCAGGTATGGGGCATATCACGATGAGAACCGCTTTAAGTATCCATTGACTTCTGGAATAGTGTGGGCTTCTCTCCCCTATGGTAGGAGCTCCTTATCTTGGCTTTCCTAGCTTTGAGCTTGACAGGCGTATATTCAAGTTTCTTGCATCAGTGGTAAGGATTCTCTCTCTCCGGATAGGAGTTCCTTGTCTTGGGTTTCCTCGCTCTGAAATTGTCAGGCGTTTATTCAAATCTCTTGCATCTGGTAAAATTCTAAAACCTTCTCAGAACGGGCATACTATTTCTTTAGTCTTTTCATGAACTGGATATGTTCTGATTAGCGCTGCGTGTCTGCTTCTGCCTCGTTCGTCTCCTCGATCATACCTGGATATTTATTCTTTGTTTTATTTAGATCCTGCGGTCCTACCTCTCAATAATGTAAACGGGATATCCCAGGACTAATATGAGGAGTTGTTTTTATGGCCTACAACATATCATCAATTGTTTCCTTCCAATGCAACCTATTGATAAGTGTCAGTTATAACTGGTCTTTTATCACTTGATTTAGTATCTCAACCAAACCATTGCTGGGGGGCTGGTATAAAAAAGTTAACATGTGTTTAATGCCATATTTTTCAAAGAAACGTTCCATTTTCCTGGATACCAGTTGCGTGCAATTATTGACCACCAGTTCCTCAGGGAATCCTTCTCTCATCAATAACTCACTGAAGAATTTAAAGATTACACCTGAGTTTGTTAATTACAAGCTTCGCTTTGGGCTTTATCGTCATGAAGTCAACCAATACTACAGCACGAATGTCTGACTAAATATCGAAATTAAAAATATCGACCTACAAAAATATCAGGACAAAAATATCGAAGTCAAAAATATCGGAATCCTATCCCTAACAAGGTAAGTACAAAAATATCGGAAAAATAATATCGTAGTACAAAAATATCGAAAAAAAAAATATCGTTTTTTAAAATGTATTAATAATGATGTTAAAATAATTATAAAATACATATAATGTTACAAATATTAATTAAAAATATTAAAACATAATTTAAAAATTAAAACTAATACATATACATTTAAAATAAATTAAAAACTTAATTTAATGTAATTTTATATTTTGTAATTTCATTTAATTGATTTAATTTAAATTTATTTAATTGTTTCCCTGTACGACTGTACCCCAAAAACCCAAAACTGACCCAGAACCCTAAAAATACCCCTTTACCCATGAACTGAAAACTGACCCTGAACCCTAAAAATACCCCTTTACCCAAAAACTGAAAACTGACCCTGAACCCTAAAAATACCCCTTTACCCAAAAACTGACAACTGACCCTGAACCCTAAAAATACCCCTTTACCCATGAACTGAAAACTGACCCTGAACCCTAAAAATACCCCTGTACCCATGAACTGAAAACTGACCCTGAACCCTAAAAATACCCCTTTACCCATGAACTGAAAACTGACCCTGAACCCTAAAAATACCCCTGTACCCATGAACTGAAAACTGACCCTGAACCCTAAAAATACCCCTGTACCCATGAACTGAAAACTGACCCTGAACCCTAAAAATACCCCTGTACCCAAAATTAATTAATATTATTTAATTACCAAATAATTATTAATTAACAATAACAATAAAGTAAATATATTAGCACATTTGCTGTAATTAATCTAATTTAAATATTAATATTATTTTGCACAATTAATTAATTAAGAATAACAATAAATTATATATAAAAATTACTGTAATTAATTTTTTAAATAATTAATAATAATTAATTACCGACTAATGAATCATTATAAATATGAAAAAATGATATTAATTAATTAAGTAATTAATAGAAATTAATTATTAATTAAAATATATACAAACATATATCAATTAATTAATTATTATGAAATTACTTCCCACCCTATTCCCCTATAAACCCATAACCCGCTACAGAACATATTTATCAATTAATAAATTAATTAAAAATAATTTAAAATTAATTCTCAATTAATTAATTAATAATTCCTAATAATTATTAAATAATTTAACATAATTAAATTACTTCCCACCCTATTCCCCTATAAACCCACAACCCGCTACAGTAGTAAAACACAATATTTAATAAAATAACATTAAAAAAATTAATAAAACATAATTAATACAATATA
Source organism: Lissotriton vulgaris (assembly GCF_964263255.1). NCBI lineage: Eukaryota > Metazoa > Chordata > Amphibia > Caudata > Salamandridae > Lissotriton > Lissotriton vulgaris. The sequence continues at coordinate 130,291,560 of NC_141688.1, forward strand.
ATATACACTAAATTTACTGATATCATACCAATATCGATATTTAGACTGTCGATATTACTTACCTTCGATATTTTTGTATATCGATATTAAAACTTCGATATTTTTGCTTATCGATATTAAAAAATCGATATTTTGTCTGTGTACCCTACAGCACACTTGAATATGACACCAATAACTCCAAATGGTTCTACATCAAATGCCAACTTAACACCAAGGTGTGTTCTTAACAATAACAGGACTGTCGGGCATGGGATATGTCACTTGTGATTTGTCACTAAGAACACACATGCAATACTCACAGACATAGTATTCAATAGCTTTTATCCACTCAGGGCCACTAAAAATATTCTCTTACTCTACACTCACTTCACAGCGCGAATTCCCTTCAGAATGTTATCAACTGAACTCACAACACACAGCATCTCAAGGTCATCCAGTGTCTCATTATTTCCCTCACACTCCTCCAGTGGTAATCTAGACAATCGGCCACATAATTCTTGACCCCTGTCACATATTCCAAATTGTAATAAAATTCTTGCAATCTGTATTGCCGTATGATTTTTAAAATGTTTCTCTCCCCTCCACAAAGCCTCTTTTTCTATTGTAGAATATGTAACTTCAGCTCCCTTCAAAGTTCTGGCTGGAAAAGGGATGGTTTCCTTACGCCCATCAACCCTTCTTTGAATAAGCAGGACACAAAGCCATACGTTATTTGCATCGGTGGAGACAATGCACACATGGTTTATGTCAAAAGGTTTACAAGAAGGGGCTTGCATGATTTCCCTTCTAATCAAATTCATCCCACATTCCTCATCTAACACATACCTCACATTTATTTTGAGAAGCTTGAGTAAACACTGCATTTTGTTCAAGACATTTTTAAGTAATTTGGCTTGGTACTCTCCCAAACCAAGGCATGATCATAGCTGAGACCAAATTATGGCCTATTCACAGCATGGTGGCCCATACGGCTACACACAGGCCACTGGCAGAACTGGCTGCACTTTGAGACCGTTCGAATACTGACACGGATAGCTATAACGATTCAGAAAAGGGGGGTGGTGATGGACAGAGTATCTGAATTAAGCAGACCACTCCTACCCAGTCCAAAGATCAGGGCTTGATCCATCACTGTTTTTTAGCTCACTGCACCATCCCAGCTCAGAACCTGGCTACATGCAAATTAGTCTGTCCCTGGCCCAGTGCATCATGGGAACAGGGCAGACCAAACTACCAAGCCAATTCTTTTACTGGAAAGGAAACAAGCCTCCGGGGACCGGTTTCTGGCATTACAGCCGTCTTCGGCCCGGCTTGCTTGAATCCTGATGGTGCAGTGAGCAAGGGACTCACATCTGAGCATACCCTTCCACGCTTATGGTGGACAAAACGATTCAGAAAAGGGGGGTGGTGATGGACACAGTATCTGAATTAAGCAGACCACTCCTACCCAGTCCAAAGATCAGGGCTTGATCCATCACCGTTTTTTAGCTCACTGCACCATCCCAGCTCAGAACCTGGCTACATGCAAATTAGTCTGTCCCTGGCCCAGTGCATCATGGGAACAGGGCAGACCAAACTACCAAGCCAATTCTTTTACTGGAAAGGAAACAAGCCTCCGGGGACCGGTTTCTGGCATTACAGCCGTCTTCGGCCCGGCTTGCTTGAATCCTGATGGTGCAGTGAGCAAGGGACTCACATCTGAGCATACCCTTCCACTCTTATGGTGGACAAAACGATTCAGAAAAGGGGGGTGGTGATGGACAGAGTATCTGAATTAAGCAGACCACTCCTACCCAGTCCAAAGATCAGGGCTTGATCCATCACCGTTTTTTAGCTCACTGCACCATCCCAGCTCAGAACCTGGCTACATGCACATGAGTCTGTTCCTGGCCCAGTGCATCATGGGAACAGGGCAGACCAAACTACCAAGCCAATTCTTTTACTGGAAAGGAAACAAGCCTCCGGGGACCGGTTTCTGGTATTACAGCCGTCTTCGGCCCGGCTTGCTTGAATCCTGATGGTGCAGTGAGCAAGGGACTCACATCTGAGCATACCCTTCCACGCTTATGGTGGACAAAACGATTCAGAAAAGGGGGGTGGTGATGGAACGAGTATCTGAATTAAGCAGACCACTCCTACCCAGTCCAAAGATCAGGGCTTGATCCATCACCGTTTTTTAGCTCACTGCACCATCCCAGCTCAGAACCGGAATTGGCTTGGTAGTTTGGTCTGCCCTGTTCCCATGATGCACTGGGCCAGGTACAGACTAATTTGCATGTAGCCAGGTTCTGAGCTGGGATGGTGCAGTGAGCTAAAAAACGGTGATGGATCAAGCCCTGATCTGTTGACTGGGTACGAGTGTTCTGTTTAATTCAGATACTCTGTCCATCACCACCCCCTTTTCTGAATCGAAACGGATAGCTATAGACTCTCGATAGAGAGTAGCAGGATTGAAATTGAACTGTGGACACCATGACCGACAGCTCATCACCACTAAATGGAAGCTACAGGTGCAGAGGTAAGAGCGATAGCTTTTTTCTCCTGTCGGTTCAACACCCGGGCAGCAACTGTCGTCTGAACACCACATGGAGTTCTAAGCAGAGAACTTATAGAGCAATATACATTCCAAACGTTCCATGCCGTCCCAGCCCAGCACACCACACATCACCAACGAAACTGTTATAACTGAATCACTGGATGCTAGAGGTTTAAAGGAATTTAAGAATGTACCAACGTTAGAGAATCCTGGCAAGTTTAATGTGTTTGAGCATGGTGTGTGGAGAATACGTTGAGCTATGACAAAAAAGTTAACAGTGTGATGGAAAGGTATAAATTCTATTTACTTGACTAGACAGGATGAAGATTTGATGGATACATTAGCAGCATCTAGTAAATTTGAACCATAACTTATAACCAAGTTTTAGGAAAATAAGGAGAACCTAAAGCTAAATGATTCAAGAGAGACTTTGGGTTAGCACCGAAATTACATAAGGTGCAATTGAGAACATCACCAAGAATATTGAGCAATCAGAGAAATTTGTTCAGGAGATCAAGAATAATTCTTGTGTAAACAGCATGAACAGAATAAAGGCATGCATAGAGGTCATTTTACCATGTGTCAAACTTTGAAAGGACATCTTGTCATTGATACAAATTGCAATTGATTGGGGGCATAGTCAACTGCCATGGCCTGAGGATGCAGATGGGTCGAGCTCCTCGCCACCCGCAATACCCCTGACGCTCCTGCTTGCTGCACCCGCTGCCATAGTGGTGAGGCCCCTGGGTCAGTGGTGACTCTGTGGTGTCTCTGATCGCCGTTTTGGGTGTGGAGGCAAAATAGTGGGGGTCAGACGGCCCAGACACCAGAGCCTGGTTCAACCATCAAGATGACAGCTCTGCCTTGTTCACATAGGCTGCGGTAGAGCTCTGTGTCTGGACTTCTGTTTGTTTTGTTGCCTGCAAAGGCGGCCCCTGGTAATATGGGACCCCGTGATACTCCGGCAATTGTTCCTGGTGCTGGTGCGCCTCACGGGAGGGCCGAACCAGGCCTCAGCCAAGCCCAAGATGGCGACTCGCTCTTATCGCAGCAGCCGTGCTTTTGCATTTATTGGCTGGATATGGTCTGCCTGGGCCTGGAGGAGAGCTACATTTTTTTTTTATTTGTAAGGTTTTATATAGCCCTGGCTAGACCCGGAGGTATCAGAGCACTTTACATGAGCGGTCAAATAAAAACAATAGTTCAGAGCAAAAATCAACAACCAAGAGCAAGCACATCTCTCCATTATATGGAGGCCTGCACATCCCCTGGGGAGCCGTGCCTGTGGGGATAGCGCTTTCAAACACTGCTGGCCTCTTTTGTTGCTTTAGGCACCAGGGACATTAGTGCTTGACAGTGTTGCTGGCCTTGATTCTTACATGGGGTATTCTGGTACTCTTGTTGGTGACTGCGTGGGCTGATGTGCAAGGACGCTTAACTTCCTGCAGGGGCCCCTGATTACTTTTCTACTCCCACTTCTTCAGTTTGCAAGACACCATCAACCCTCCAGATATTGTGGGGCTCTTCAGTGCCCTGTGTGGGAAATTCGTCCTTTGGTGAGCTGGGGCCCTTTGTCATGACCCTGGGGAGGTGGACCCACATTGGTATAACATGCTAGGGACCCAGATAGTTGCTTGCGCTGACCTAAATGACTGCCCATGAAGATTCAGCTACATCAGTGTTGAACAGGTTCCCGTGTAGTCCTGTGTTACCCTCTTTGGCGACCTACTAACGACATTGGGTGAGTGACTGCCTGGGCTCATAGCTAGCTAGTTGTGTGCAACTGCAATTGGTTTTGTCTCTCTCGGTTTCATTGTAGGTGCCATCTTTGTGCACAAGCAATGAACCACAAAGAACGCAGCCACCAGCATCCCGCAACAGGAGCTCAAGTAGGTAGCAGGGTAAAGGTTTATGTGGATGGCAAGTTTGAGGCAGTCTTGGCTGCTTTTGACACTTCTGGGGAGCAATTACAAGGTAAAATTGGCTCGCTGTCAGAATTGGGCTAATCTGGGAAGATTTGTGGAAACTCTCGGAGCAGATCCACACTCAGAAGGGCGGTGTGCAATCTTTGACTCCTGTTGTACAATCTGCGGACCATTGCAACACTTCTCTAGAGGCACAGACTCGGCACCTGGTAGCCTGACTGCAACACCAGGAGGGCCGTGCTCGCCGGAATAATGTCTGTATTGTGGGACTGCCAGAAAGGGTGGAGGGTGACTCCCTGTTGGCCTACTTGGAGGATTGGCTGCAGGAGGTGTTGTCCCCAGAAGGCCTCCCCAAATTCTTTGGTTTGGAATAGGCACATACACTGCTAATGCAGATGGCTCGCCTTAGGGCCTGCTGCATCCGGTGATAGGGATCACCTCCTGCAGGAGGCATGTGCACATGGCCCCTTTGTTGTGGATGATAAGGTGCCCCTATACCCTGATTTCACCCTCCAAGTTCAGACTCGGAGGGCATCTTTCCTTGCGATGAATAAAAAATTACGTGCCTTGGGAATTATTTATTCTTTGCTTTTCCCTTCTTGACTGCGTGTCCAGGCTAAGGATAAAATGCCTTTTTTAAATGACCTGTCTGCGACCTGGGATTGGCTCAAGCTGTATTATAAGGGCACTGTGCATGCCGAGGTGCCAGAGTTGCGGTGGCCTCCTGGCCTACAGCCTGCCAGGCGTTGTTGAAACAAACAAGATTGATTGCGACCGCAGCGTCAATGGGGATCAGTGAGGGTTACTCTCAATGTCCATCGGCGGAACATCGTATCTCTGCCTCCCAGTCATAGGATACTATACACCAGGGCTTGAGAACTACTTGGCGGCGGTCAACCCTGGGTCAGTGCTGTCTGGTTTGACACTTTATTCTCATCTGGCCTTGCTCTCATTTCCCAATGTCTAGAGTTACTGTTTTGTTGAGCTGTTTGTGTGGCTGTGTGTTCTCTGATGTAGACGGGACTGGGGGGTAGCTGTGCGGGATGAGTCCACTAGAATTTGTTTGGCTGCCTGTATGTTGCTCTTTCCTCCTTTAGCTGGTGGACTAACCCACTCTTGCATTTTCAATTTGCTGTACTAACAAAGGAGGACCGCACCTCCGTTTCGCTCCCTAACATCTATGCACCATGTGCATTACTTTATTCCTCACTCATCATAGTCTACAGGATTATCGAACAACTGATTCATCATTTGTACCGATTCTTTTCACCCTTTTCTGATAATTTTTAAATGTAGTTCTTCTACCAGGGTCCACTCCCTCATATCTTAACCGCATTTCAACATATTACAAGAGGGCGCCTGGGGCACTGTGGAAGCCCCGTGGTGTGCCCAGAAGCAAGAGCGCTGTTCGCGCCAAGCGCCAAGGAGAGACTGCAGGTGCCCATGTGAGTACGGGCTGAAGCGAGGCTAAAGGGAACTGCGCAAGGGCTCGGGAGCCCACCCCGACCCTGCTGCACTGCTGGAGTAAATGTGGGGGACTGGCTGAGCGCTGTAAGAAGAAGCGCCATCACATAAAAGAAGAACTGTGCCGCTCTGTTGCAAATCTCACCCCTGATGCGTGGGAACTCGCATCTGTGTCCGGCGATCGCGTCGGAGTGAATTCCGTGAGCTTACCTGGTGGTGGTGAAGAAATAACCCCAGAAGGAAGACGTGGGACTGAAATGAAGACCGGGGTGAGTCCCTGTGAAGAGCTGTGAAGCTTGCATGGTGAGAAGAGCTGCATGTGGCCAAGTCTCGTGAGAGCTGGGCGGCCATCTTTGAGTCAGGCATTTTCTGGGACACCTTCCCTGTGCAAACTGTAGGCGGCCATTTTGAAGTCAGGCGAGCTGAGTTTAGCAAACAAGCATTGGCGGACATAACAGAAACAAGCATTGGCGAAGACCAAACAAGCATTGGCAAAGAACAAACAAGCACTGGCGAAGACCGAACGAGCAGTGGCGAAGGCCAAACAAGCATTGGCGAAGAACAAACAAGCACTGGCGAAGACCAAACAAGCATTGGCGAAGACCAAACAAGCATTGGCGAAGACCAAACAAGCACGGGCGAAGACCATACACGTACTGTCAAGAGCCAACAGACCAGCTGTGGCGAGTAGAAATCAACAAGCAGTGGCGAAAGGAAACAAACAAGTATTGGTATACGCAAATAAACAAGCATTGGTACATGCAAGTCAACGAGCCTTGGTATGTGCAAGTACACATGCACTGGTAAATGCCAAGAAATAGGCATTGGTAAGGCAAATAAATAAGCGTGGACAACGGCGCGTGGACAACGATCAAGCATTGACAAAACAAAGGTCAGCACGGGTGGAAACGCGAACAGTGAGAAATGCAAGCGAATGCGCAGTGGCGAATGCCATGAAGTAACGCGTGTCCATTAATAATCAAGCTCAAGCTAGAACACAAGCAGAAGCAACTGAAACCCGAAGAAAAGTAGACAGCACAATGCCCCGCGTCTACGACCGATCAGAACCTTCTTCTCTCATGGCGGGAGGAGACGTAGCTCAATGTTTCAATCCACACCTTGAAGCATCGCCCCCAGTGGCACGGATTGACGATTGGATCCAGGGCCTCAAACGGCACTGGTGGCTGGAAGCATTGGACAATTTCCTGAAAGCCAAGGGTGAGCAAAGAGAAAGAAAATGTCTGGTGCTACTCCTCCATCTGGTGGGTCCCGGGGGCCGATGCCCAATTAGAACATTTTCCAAAGAAGAAGCAGACATCTATGATAGACTCCAAAAGGGGCTCTGTGCCCATCTCAATGCACAGGCAGAGGTGGATCATAATCACATGGTCTTCAACACAGAGCGTAGATGGGTAACATCAGGCGAGAAGGACGAAGAGGCAAAAGCTTGGGATCAAGCACAAGGAACAAGCATGGAATCTTCAAACAATCTCCCAAATGAGACAACATTGAAGATGTTCCAACAAAGACACACGGAGAAGCTTTTCAAAGACAATTCCGAGGTGGAAAGCAGCTCGTCACGGACTACCCGGTTCCGAAGACCACCTGGTAAGACATTCTCAAAGGAACACTCACAGAGGGAACTGACGGAGCACCCCTCTGATTCAGAAAGCACGTCGGTCCGATCCTTTGAGTCGGCAGAGTCGTGGTCCCGACAACGACCACGCGCAACATTCTTAAAGAAACATTCTCAGAGGGAAGTGAGGGAGAACCCCTCTGATTCAGATAGCATTTCGGTCCGATCCTTTGAGTCGACAGAGTCGTGGTCCCGACAACGGCCATGGCGCCAAGCACCTGAACACATCAGCGAACCAAGGGACACTCTTCCCGTCAAGAGCGACATGTCTCACACCAATGTCAATGCACACTCGATCACTCCACCAGACAACCTGTCACATCGAGCACAGGTGCATCGCGACACTAATACTACACCGTCACCCCGGGTAGGGGCAGCAAGGTTGACTCGAAGGTCCTGGTCCTGGTCCTATAAAATGGAATCAGACATCGTGGCCATTAGCACCCAAATAAAAACGGACCAACCAGTCGATCTGCAAAGGAAGCCAGACATGTCAGGAGAGCCAAGTCATCATCGGATGAGAACAAGACACGCAAATATTCAGCCGGTTCCAGGGTCTGCCTGCTCTAGGCGCGAGCAGGTGTGGGAGAGACAATCCGAGACAGCAAATCAATCTCCAAGTCATACCAAGATGACCTCCACCGTTCATACCCCACCGGCTGGCATCCCAGACTCGAAACAGGAAGACAGTGTTGCTCTTGACCTGCCAAAGCAAAAGGAAGTGAAAATACATGGAAACACTCGCCAGGGAACTAGGATAACATCCCTTTGGAAAAGAGGCCGAGCGTCACGTGAGCAAGAGCCACAAAGGAGGACAGACTGCCGATATCAAACTGAGCTTGCCATAGGCACCTCAGACACAGAAGGCTCCGTCTCTCCAGACATCAGCAACAGAGCTTGTCTATTCAAAGACGAACCATTGGCAATCACGAAGAGGAAAGAAACTATGTTGACGGCGGAGTCCGAGCAGTGGCGAGTCACGAGAAACATCTCGCACTTAAAGAAGCTGTCACAGGATACCTCCAGAATCCTGATGAGTGAAATTGACACGCCCATTTCGGATGAACTGCATTCAGATGATCGAGAGAGCACTGCTCCGATCATTGAGACACTAAGTAATAATAGTCCGAGAGCCAGGTCGCCATGACCTCATCGTGACATACATACACTCAAGAGACTGATCGTAGAGACGGACTGAGAAGTCAGTATGTTTTGTTTGTTTTGTCACAAAGGGGGGAGATGTTATGATGTTAGCATACTAGTAGTTGGGAGTGGGCGGAGCTAGGGGGCCAGAGGAAGAGGAGGAGCGGACACAGGAAAGGGTCAGTTAGAGTAGGGACAGGGTAGGAGTAAGAAGCATTAAATAAAGCTCCAAGTTACACACTAAGAAGAGTCTGTGTTTATTGTAGCAGGATGCTACACAGACTGCTCTCCCGGCTCAACACCCTCGCACTTTTCACTTTCGTTCGTGGCAACCACGTACACACCACTCGTGGGCTCACCTTCTGCTCCCTACCTTATCTCCCTCTCTCTCCTCGCCCACTCGCTCTGCCCTCTCCATATCCTTTTTGAAGGCTGCTTGTTGTAAATTGTCGAGAGCCCTTCCTAATCTGAATATAGCCTCACGGCGAGTGAAGGAGCTTGTACTTTTTAATGTGATTCAAGCATGAGTCATGCCTTTCAGCTGAATGTGAAGATGAAGTAACAAGAAGCAGTGCTTAGCGCACATGTACATAAAATGTTGGCCGCACGGTGAGGAAATTCTCCTACTGAATTATGAACGGCACTCTGTTTTGTGTCTCTGGTCTGTGTCTGCCGTCTTGTTTTACGCTCGCAGTGCACAGCAAAGCAGAACCAGGTGGCAAGAGGCGCTATTAATACAGATTTTATGCTCGGTCATTCGCCTTCATATTAGGCAAATGTTATATACAGTGATTACTCCTCCTCCCCTTGCTCTCTCGTGCTTGCAGCACGAGAGATCTCTTCATGGTTCTGGAATCCGGTCCTTCAGTCGTGAGGATTCCTTGCACGTCACTTTGGACGTTGGCTTCCTCACGACTGGACGGCTCTGGTTGTGGGTGCTTATAATTGGAATTGAAACTGGAAAATAAACCTTCAAACAACAACCTACGCAAGTTTCTTGTGCTTTACTTAACATAGTTGGCGACTAGGATGGGATTTTCCTGCACCCACCGCCAGCCAACTCACCGAAACTCGACCACTGCTCGTTGTGCCTCCTCAGCTGACCCCGCCTCCAGTCTGGTTCCTGCTACACCAGGTCGTATGCTTCCGGACACCTTTCCTGTCCATTTCCTGGCTCCCGGCGTCAATTTGCTTGGTTTCTTCGCTTGTTCCTTGGCGCTACTTCTCCCTGGCGGTTGCTGCCTCGCGCTCACTCACGCGCGCAACGTTCCGACTTCCTGCTCGCGCACACGCGCGCTACGCTTCAGGATAAGCTCCACCGCCTTTAAAAAACCACGTCTTCCTGTTTCCTAGACGACGACGCCGGCGGCCATTTTCAGCGGCCTTTAAAGCCTTTGTCCACCGCTTTTCGTTTCACACGCACTGCGCTTTCTTCATCTTCACAGCGATTTCACCGCCTTGTCAAAGTTTTCAAGTACTACTACAGCGATAGGCACGCTCATTGCCTACCATGTTTACTTAACCCTCATTTTCACGTTTTTAATCGTTTTTCAACTACAGCGATAGGCACGCTTTCCTGCCTAACATGTTCATGTAAACTTCCATTTATTTCACAAGTCTTCAAGCGACTACAGCGATAGGCACGCTTCTTTGCCTACCATGTTTATTTAACATTTATTTCACAAATCTTCAAATTATCACAGCGGTAGGCACGCTTCATTGCCTTATTTAAAGTCACCAGCGATAGGCACGCTTACTGCCTATCACCCACTCTAAGTCTTCATTTTTACAACAGCTTTTGACACTTTCCTTCATTTTACTAATACAATGGCTTCTTCGCAACAGTTTCAAACACCAGCTCCTTTTCTACAAACTCCTGGGAAACCTACTCTTGCTTGGCGCAATTGGCTAAAAGGTTTCGAGAACTATTTGGTAGCCATTGATGCTACCAAGTATGATCCTCCTCGTAAAGTTGCCATCCTCTATGGTTGTTTGGGAGTTGCTGCTCAACAAGTTTTTGAAAACTTACCTCATATTTCTTCTCCCGCTGGTGAATCCGGTGACAACTGGGATGTCTTCCAAGAAGCCATTGCTCGTCTCAATAAACAATATGATGATGAGCCTAGCATTGTTTTAGAACGCCACAATTTTTTCAAACGGAAACAAAGTCTTGATGAAACCGTAGAAGACTATATCGCTCAGCTTAGAATCCTGGCTTCTACTTGTGACTTTGGTGCTAGTACAGACGCCTCTATCAGAGATCAATTTATCTTTGCTTGTTGTTCAAAAAAAATTCAGGAGCGTCTCTTAAGTTGCAAAAATCCTTCTTTGACTGAAACAATTGATATTGCCAAGGGGATTGAGCGCGCAACTTATTCCTCGAAGATTTTACAAGAAAGCATTTCTCAACCTTCGGTTCATTTAGTTGAACAAGCTTCTGGTTTCACTTCCATTGATCTTGTTAACAATTCTTCAAGACAACCAAATAGGAAACCTCTTATTTGCTACAGATGCGGATCCAGGAATCATCTTGGCAATTCTCCCACGTGTCCTGCCTCTGGAAGAAAATGCTCCTCCTGCAAATAAATTGGTCATTTTCCTTCTGTTTGCAGGGGTCGCAAAAGATTCTCTAGAGTTAATAACATCGAGATTCAAGAAAACGTAGAGTCTTGTTCCTCCAGACTCAATGATGTTATGTTGTCAATTGAATGTGACTCTCTTGAATTTACTAAAATTAAAAGTCCCTTGTGTGAATTGTTGATTGGTACAATTACTATCCAGGTTAAAGCTGATTCTGGTTCTCCCATCACCATTTTGTCTGACCTTACCTTTTATGCAAATTGGAGTAAAGTTGTTCTTTCCAAGTCCAATCTCCATCTCAAAGCATTTGGTGAAAAAGACATTGATATGTTGGGCTTCTTTTATTCCAACATCGCTTGTCTAGGCAGATACACTTTCACCAAAGTTTACGTTGCCCTCAAAGGCAGAGATGTCGTAGGCTGGTTTGACTTAGCCAGAATGGGCTTGATCCTCAAGCCTGGTTCTGACCAACCCATTGCCTTAGGTGACATCCCTCATGACTATTATACCAGTCATGATTCTGGGAACTTTGACATTTCTGATCTTTCCTTTCCCATTGTCAAAATTGATTCCTTGCTGAGTTCTTTCCCAAACTTATTTCAAAACAAGGTTGGCACTGTGATTGGTTTTAAACATGAAATTCGTCTCAAACCCAATGCTCAACCAGTTGTCCACAAAGTTCGCCCTCTTCCCTTGAGTGCTAGAGATGAACTCAAAAGTGTTCTTAAAAATCTTTGTGACGAAGGAATCATTGCCCCCTGCGATTCATCTGAATGGGTTTCCCCCATTGTCCTAGTTCGCAAGAAGACTGGAGAGGTTAGGTTGTGTGCCGATTTACGCTCCCTAAATAATAATATCATTGTTGATTGTCACCCCCTCCCCAAAATTCACAACCTATTAGCTAATCTGGGTGGGGCTAAATTCTTCTCCCTCCTTGACCGTAGGTCTGCTTATCACCAAATTCCCTTGTCCCTCAGGTCTCAAGAGTTAACAACATTCGTCACCCCCTTTGGTGCTTTCAAGTACCTTAGGCTTCCCTTTGGCTTGGCCTCCGCAGCCAGCATTTTCCAAAAACTAATGGACAACCTCTTTCAAGATATCCCTGGCGCACAAGCGTACCAAGACGACATCTTGGTCTACGCCAATGACTCTTTTCAGCACAATCACACTCTTAATACCGTGTTACAAGTCCTAGAAAAAGCTGGCATGACCGTTAGACACGATAAGTGTACATTTGGTGTCCAAGAGTTGGATTACTTGGGTCACTCCCTTTCTCCCAATGGCATTAAACCCAAGTTTTCTTTAATTAAAGCCATTCGTGACGCTGAACCTCCCAAGGATCGTGACGCACTTCGCTCCTTCCTTGGCTTGTCTGAATATTACGCCAGGTTCGTTCATGGTTACGCTCAAATCGTTGAACCTTTAAGAACACTCTTAAGAAAAGGTGTAAAATTTGTTTGGTCCCAAGACTTGCAAAGAGTTTTTGTCCAAGTCAAAAAGATCATCGAAGATTCACCTGCTTTGAATCCCTTTTGTGACGGCTCTATGTGCTTTATCACTGTAGACGCCATTTTACTGGTTTGGGCGCTGTCCTGGGTCAGTGGGTTGAGGGCAAAGAACACACGGTTGCCTTTGCATCCAGAACCCTTCTTCCTGCTGAAACCAGGTACAGCACAATTGAAAGAGAAGCCCTGGCTTGCGTCTGGGCTATTCAAAAGTTCAAATCCTACATTTGGGGTCGCAAGTTCGAAATTTACACAGACCACAAGCCACTTATGCATATGCTCTCTGACAGTGCCTCCAATAGAGCTTCCGCTAGACTTGTTCGTCTCCTTTCTAAGCTTCACGAATTTCACTTTGTCATCAAACACATTCCCGGAGGTAAAAATTTCAGGGCCGATTGCCTGTCTAGAATGTCTTTAACTGATGATTCAATTGTAAATGATGATGTTGAGTGTGTTGTTGCCACCATTGATGCAGTTGCCGAATGTCAACCCATTTCTGAAGCAGAATGGAATACAGCTTATGCCAATGATCTTGTTCTCTGTAAAGTTAAGAATTTTATTGTCAACAAATGGCCTGAACGTAGAACCTTATCCACTGATCTTAAAGGTTTTGCTAATGTTTCAGAAGAACTTTCTTTGGTCAATGATATGGTCATGCGCAATGATCTATTTGTTCCCCCTCAGTCTGTTCGTGATCATATCATTCGCTCTGCTCATCAGGGTCACCTCGGCATCTTTAAGACCTGTCAGCGCATCAAACAATTTTACTGGTGGCCTTCTATGGACTCTCACATTAGAAAGATGATTGACAATTGCACCCAGTGCATCCTTTCTGATAAACATTGGAAGACCCTTTCCACTCCTTTATGTCCTGTCTCTCTACCGGCTGGCCCGTGGGACAAAGTAGCCTTGGACTTTTCTGGTCCCTATGATATTTTACCCTCTGAACACAAGATTCTCATACTCCTGGTTGATTATTATTCCAAATGGCTTTATTATTCTTTTTGCAATTCTGCTTCTACTGACAATGCCATTAATTTCTTGCAGTCTGTTTTTGACATTGAAGGTTTTCCCAAATCCATCGTTACTGACAATGGAACTCATTTTGTCTCCCAAAAGATGTGTTCTTTTCTCAAACGTAACGATATTTTTCATCACAAAGTTGCTTTGTACTCCCCCTCTTCAAATGGCCTTGTTGAGAGATGCAATCGCATTATTAAGGAGGGTGTTCAAACCGCCATTTCTTCTCGGCTCGACCCTCTACCCTTCGTTCATGACAAAGTGTGGGCCTACAATACTTCTCCACATTCGACCACCGGGGTCTCACCCTTTAGCTTACTTAGAAAAAGAAGAGTTCATTCCGTTCTTAATCCCAGTTGGTTGCATAAGAATTCTGGTTTATCTGATACTTCTTTTTCTGTTCAAGATCATGTGTCTGCTAAACAATTGTCAATGAAATCACGTTTTGATCAAGGTAAACATTCTGTTGATCAGCCTTTACAAAAAGGGGATATGGTTCTTGTCAAAAATCCCAAAAGGGTTTCCAAAGGGATGTCTAAATTTTCTTCTCCAAATTTGGACATACAAGTTAGTAAAACCTCAGCCCTTCTTGATGACAGTGGATGGTGGAACAAGCGAGCTCTTGTTAAGATCTCTCCACTTCAAGCCCATGTCATCAAGGAACATGCCACTTCAGATTCTGAGCATTGTGATTGGTTTGATTTTCTTTACTCCCAACCACATTCCTCAAATCCTGTTACTGAATCTTCTACGCCCTCTGCGGACACCGCTCCTGTTCATTTCACCCTTTCCCCTGTCACTCTCCCTTCCACTTCCGCAGTGCCACATTCTTCTGCTTCTGAGGAAACTTCCCTACCACATGATTCGATTTCTCAGGAAACTTCTGAAGTGGCAACAAAAAGGGCTTTTCGTTTGAAACAGTTATCCTGCAGATTGAGAGACTATGTTTTAGAATAATTTTGCTTTACACTGTACCTTTTCACCTTTGTTCTTGCAATTTCTCATGTTTGCATTAGTATGTTTGCTTTGTTTCCCTTCTTAGTGGGGAAGATGTTATATACAGTGATTACTCCTCCTCCCCTTGCTCTCTCGTGCTTGCAGCACGAGAGATCTCTTCATGGTTCTGGAATCCGGTCCTTCAGTCGTGAGGATTCCTTGCACATCACTTTGGACGTTGGCTTCCTGACGACTGGACGGCTCTGGTTGTGGGTGCTTATAATTGGAATTGAAACTGGAAAATAAACCTTCAAACAACAACCTACGCAAGTTTCTTGTGCTTTACTTAACAGCAAAATTGCTTTGAGAAGTACAATAATTTGTTTTTTTTAAACGCCGTAAACATGTAGGTTTATCATCTATAACGATCATCCTGCACCTATTGCCCAGACAATATTAGGTACCCGACTTAAGCACCGTATCCTTGTATTTTGTTTTTATTTTGCTGACAAATATTATGCCAGCACAAACGAAATTCATAACAGGATCTTTTATGGTAAACCGGCCAGTATCAGTGCAAACAACCATTAACTGAATGGTACAATGCCAGAGAATGTAAAGGGTTTTTTGCATAATTTTCATTGTTCTTATTGGTTTTATTTTTCGGAACGGAATGCATTTTCGTGGTTTCTGTGAAACCTTTGACGGAATTGGGAACGTATGCAGTTCTACGGATCCTTGCAATGTTTCAAAGATGTCTGCTTCCAAGATCTTTCAACTTTCAGTTGTGTACATGAAGTATGAACTGAATTAAAGAAAAAAATACAACCTTGAGGCAAAAATACCTTTTTAATTGAAAGCAGGCACTAGGAGCTTCATTTACCAAAGCTTTCCCGACATTTTGTGCCTTTTGAAAAACAAACATGCTGAATTTGCCAAACCTCAAAAATGCAGAGCAGGAACATTTAAAACTTGAGCTCTACCCCAAAAATATAAAGAGTATTAATTTGAAATTCTTCCTAGGTCTTGTCTTTCAGGATCTTCAAGGTCATTTTCACTTTTTTGTGTAAGGGATGAGGAGACATCTACCAAGACAGAGAGAGCGCTATGGGGATTCCAAGCACAGATTGAACCTACACCGATATGAGTGTTGTTCTGTTTTAGGATTCAGTGGTCTCGTAAAATCTACCCATGGATATGACGAGCTCTTGTCTCACTATGCACACCTAATAATATTGATAATGCAAACATGCTTTTTGAACCATCATTTTGTCCGGTAACATCATTTGCCAGCATTCTTTTCTCTGTGAAGGATGGACCATACTGTAAAAATACATTTTTGACATGCTTAGCTTATTAAATAAACATGCATTTTGCATATCATGCTGTCTTTTATGAACAAATGCACGGTTGTGTGGGCGTACTTGCACAAGTTTTTATCCTCCAGAAAGCTCCACATTATGAGAAGAATAATTAAATATTTTAAGACCTTGTAAAGAAATAGAATAATCAGTTTTTAAAAACAACAAAGATATACAAAGAGGCACACATTTCTCATTTAATGTGAAACTAAGGAATGGTCTGAGGCGTTGGGGAGTAGGTGATACAGTGGTGTGCATCCCCCATGGTCTAGCACAGCAGTGACAGGCAATTCCTCTACATCTGCATTTTCTGGTTCTATTAAAATAGGTTTCCACAAAAATAAGTACAATGGAAACCCAAGTGATGTTCCTAAATATCTATTTGTCACGTACATCAACCTTTTGGTAGTATAAAATAAGTATGTCAAATTAAGCAATCAAGCTCATCCTAAAAATCCATGCACTTCTCTGTACTCATCTGTCTCTCACCTCCTTCTGGTCTCCCAGATTCTTTAAGTTTAGGATATATCTCTTAATGGCCTCCTTCCAGTAGTTACTATCACTTAATCATTGTATTTTCCCCATGAAACATCTCAGTGAAGAATTGCGAGCTATTGTAATGAATTTCCTGTGTAGGTAGCCTTTACTCTTTTGCAGTTAAAATGTACCCCACAGTGTACTCAGAAGTAATTGCAATTCATGGCCTTTGTCCTGTTGAGACGTTGGCACTCTAGTCTGTGTAGGTCGGAATTGATCCCTATTGTGGTATGTCAAAAGCAGGCGGCGCCAAGGTGCATACACACTACGTTATGTATATCTGGTCTTCACTTTCAACCTTCGAGCTTTGCTGCAGACAAGCAGTACACTGGATAGTGTTAACTTTACAAATGCAAAATGTATTGTTACTTTGAAAAAAACAAATACATTGTGGATGGAAACCCTCCCCTGCAAACATCAGAAACAAATAGGAAATAATATCAGTATTTGATGCTCAAGAAAAGAGTGTAATGTTCTTAGTCAGACAGTACTTCTACTTTTTGTTAGGAGGCATTTTTAGAGACAAGCATTCTTAGACTTGAGAAAGGGCACATGATGCAAAATGATATTGGTACTCGTGAAACCAAATGAAGATATATTTTGCATAAAAGGTAGACAATCTATCTTTCACTGCAAAAATGCATTTTCATCTAAGAAAATAATTCAACCTGGGTTATGCCTAGCCAATAGGTCTCGCCTTTGGGACTTTATAAGTGTTTAGTTATCCAGCACAATATCCTTGGTGCAACAATATCAAGTGTTGCATGGCTAAACACTTATAAGGTCCAAAGGCGAGACCTATTAGCTATGCCAATGTTTGTTATGAATGGGAGTGAATTACCCGAGTTGGAGGGAGTCAGGAACGCATCAAATGGCAAAAGAGGTGTTAATGATTTTTGTCCAACATGGGGCAATGATGTGGTTAAGGTTATGAACTAGGTTAGATGGGAGTGGGTCTTTGGTGTGCAAGGTCGTCTTTAATTTCGCAGTGATATTAAAGACTTTAAGCCCAGTCATAGGATTGAAATTAGACCAGGAGGCATTATTTTTCAATTGTAAGTTGGATAAGATATCACCAGAAATAGTAGCAATGGGTGGGTGAGTGGTAGGAGTGGTAGGGACAGTGCAGAAAAAAGAGGTACGTCTAAAGAAATTTGGGATCTAGGCAGGGCCAGCATTTGAGGGAAGGATTGATCAATTGTAGGATTTTTTTCCAAGAGGAAGTTGGCAATTTCCTCACATCTTTCGATTGAGGCCATCAGCTCTAGAGGGGCAGATTACGTTTGTTTTCTGACAATATTAAAGAGTTCTCTGGGCCTATTTTTAGCACGATCAAGTTAGGTATGAAAAAAGATGCCTATTACTGTAGTATATGTAGATCTAGCAGATCTAAGGAGGGCAAGATGAGAGGGCAAAGGGTGTTGCCCCCATGCTCTTTCTGCTAGCCTAAGTTGTCTTCTTTCATTATTGAGTTCAGAACCTTTGCTGTTTTAGTTTGAGTGGTGCAACTTGATCCAGGACTTCACAAATGGCCTTATTGAAATGTTCAGTGAGATCATTAGTGTTTTGGGAGAGAGGGATGAGTTGTAGGTGAGCTTGAAGTTTCGACTCAAGTTCACTAGGGGGGACTTGTTTAAGGTTTCTGGACCACATCTTTGGTTTGTTATTAACTGCTGTGGGGAGTAAGGCGCAGGAGGAGATGTTTAACAGAATGAGATTGTGTCCAGACCAGTCAATGGGGATGATGTTGGTAAGGGAGATCAGTTTAGTGGTAGAGAGGATTGTGTCAAGTGTGGCTCCTTTGATATGAGTTGGATTGTTGCATAGTTGCTTAAGGTCATTCATCTCAAGAAGGTTAATGAGGCGCCCAACAGTGTGATCAACTGCATTATTCAAATGGAGGTTGAAATCTCCTAAAAATAGATTTTTTGCGGCAGAAAGGGAGAAGTGACTGAGAATGTCGGATAATTCTTCAGCAAAGAGGAGAGGCTCACCCGGAGGGTGGTAGATGTTATGTAGTCTAATGGGAGGAGAGCCTTTGACAGTGAGTTCTACGCCAAGGTATTCAAATGTCAAGCGATCAGTGTTTTTCAGAAGGGAAAGTTGAAACTCTGTTTTATGGATTATGGCTAGACCACCCACTATTCTGTCGGGTGTGTCCTGTCTAATGATGGAGTAGCGGGGGAGGAGCAAGTCAAGGTTGGCCGTCGAATGGTCATTGAGCCAGGTTTCAGTGAGGAAGGCAATGTCAATAGCCTCACGGAGGATGGTTTCTGAAATTTCAGTAGCATGTAATACTGCCAATCTGCAGTTAACAAGCATACAAGAAAGGGGATTCAGGTTAACTTTAGCAAGTTTAAGGGAGTGGATGGTGGGGAGTTGTGCTGGAGGTCTAGGCGAGATGAGTGTAGAAGGGACTCAACGCCTACTATTACTGGGATGCTGGAGTAAGGGAAGTGATCAGTCATCGGAGACTTAGGGAGATAGGAAGTACACAGGTCATTTAGGTCAGCAGTGGAGTGGGAGCAAACAGCACAGTGAGGTATTTGTGCTCGTCTGCAAAGGGGTATGGTCAGCCATCGGGCATGTTGGCAGAAGTTACGAGAACAAGAGAGGGAAGTATCAGAGAAGTAGGGGCAAGCCCGGGAGTTAAGGATAGAGAGATCCCCTCTGAGCCGTGTTAATTAATTCAGTAGCCATAGAATTGAGTTTGCGTTCTATGCTGTTTAGGGTCTGTGCAATAAAGTAGGGGGGAACTGGCAGAGAAGGAGCAAGGGGATGAAGTGGGGTCTATGTTGACAGGGAAAGGAAATCCACAAATGGAGGGTGAGCAAGGACAGAGGAGGGAGTAGGAACAGAAGGCAGGAGGTTAGCGAGGTAGTATTAAATTAATTCTGAAAGGAGTGATTAGAGTCAGTCATAAAATCAGGGGATGAGTAGGGTGAAAGAGAAAGAGGGAGGGTTACAGGAATAAACCACGTCTTATTGCTTAGGAAGGATTTCATTAGGAGTCGGAAAATTAGACAGACAAGAGTGCAGTAGGAGTCCCAAGGAGAGGCAAGTGAGTAGGAAAAGAGTTAGAGGGAGAATCTGGGAAGATTGTAGGGACAGGAGGGGAGTGATCAATGGTAAGAGTAGGTAAGATATCAAACGGTCTTGGGAGAGCAGGGGCTGGAGGTCTTCTGCAGAGGAGTGGGGCCCCGTCAGAAGTTATGGATGAGGTCGGGAAGGAGGGCCTGACCGGGGTAGAGGGTGAAGTCACATGGGAGCAAGGCAATTGGGTTTTTGAGGGTTTATGACCCAGTTAAGAGAGTAGATCGGCCAAGGTACTGAAATGGCTTTCAAAAATGCTGAGGTGGTGTTCAGATGCTTCAATAAGAATGTTACCAGGTCTGAATATGGAGGTATTGATTTCCCCTTTGAAGGAGAGGGAGGGGGTAGTTGGTAATTTGATTCCATACGGAATTTTGATTGATTTAGTGATAGGAAGGTGGAGAAGGAAAGTGTTTTTCCATTTTGTAGAGCATTTGGTGTGGAAAATAAAGTCCGTTTTCAATGGACAACACATGTGGTGGTAGGTATCAACTATTAACGTTTCAGGGTGATGTTTCAATAATTTATGTTTACATTTTATTTTGCTGTTCTTAGAAATATTACATGGATATAAGATGCTCCACAAGTTAGGGTCATGTCTAGCGAGAGCAGGATCCAGGGGATTGTGGAGGGGCTCAAAAGAAGACATGGTAAGAAACACGACAAGAATAGAGGCAGTCAAGGAAAGGGAGGGATGATTTGGAAAAGCGCTATGTAGGGAGAGTTCAGTTAGAAAAATATTTGAAATGGAGAGTATCCACACAGGGAAATGGGAAAAAGAATGTCAAAATACTAAAAACATGCACAGCAAAAAACATCAACATTGAAAACAAAAACATCAAAATTTGAAAAGATTTTTAGAAAAGCACTGTAAAGGGAGAATACAGGATTATAAAAAGGATGTGAGCTTTGGCACTCTTTCAACCACCAGTTTCCAATCTATAGCCACATGTCTAACTGCCCACAATGTGCCCACCAGCCCATCCATGCCCCTCATTAAACAAATTGGCGGGATGTCCCCCCACTAACATACGTAAAAGATTGAATCGTATACACACAAACTTGAAACAGCAAGCCAAACATTCACACCACAAACCAATCTCCCAAAAGAGTCCAAAATTGTGAGTCTTGTAGCGCAAATGGTGTGCTTCTCCACTCCTCCTGCCGTTTCCAAGGAGCAGTCTCCAAGACCAATGTCAAACTTAACACAAATGTGGAGTGCACCACCAGCACCAGAAAATAATTTAATCCATCCACTGTAGATATTACACAAGTTGTTCCTTTAGGAGGCTGGTGACATTTGAAATTGGTGGGGCGTAAAATTGGCGGTGGAGAAAAGTCCATATCTTATTGTCCTGTATTGGCACCCGCTCTCCACTCAAGGCTGACATAACAAAGGCTGTATAATGTCCCCGCGTTATGTGCGACACCTTCAGCCAGTCTATTTCAGTCAACAGCACAGCATGCTTGATTTTTTTATTTTACATTTTGTGTCTTAACAATAAATGACACCGGTGAAAAGGTGGAACCCTGCAGCCAGGGGCGACGCATACCACTGCTGTGGGCATGAGTTATAATTCCGGATGCAGGCTGGCTGCGCCCAGCACAGGGTATTAGTCTAGAGGAAGTAACTTGGCAGAGGTCTGTGTCGCTGCAGCGCTACCGGCTAATTCTTTAAACAACACACCATGCATGAAACTGCTAGGACGGTGGATAAATAATAAAGTTTACTTAGTTTAATCCTGACCGCGCAGGCACAACTGTGACAGCTATTACGGAGGAACAACAGAAACGCTGGGTCAAAAGTAATTAGGGCGGAAATAATGTGGGATTACTTGAGCTTGAATTAGAAATAGCAGTTGAACCTGCTCAACTTGGCGCTTCCTTCAAAATGAATGTGATTTAGCTGAGAACTACTAAATTGTGAAATAAATTATGAAATAGGAGAGTTCCTTGTTACGTAATAAAACCTCCTGCCTCGCGGTCTACGACGTGTACCTACCTCTCCCCGCTGGTTTCATGGAAAGCCTGCTTACATGGATGCTCACAGCTGAAAAGAGACACGGTCATTCGGCTTAATTTAATCACTCGAGCCATGGAGGCAGTGGGTCTAGCTGTCTGAAAGGAATCAAAGTTGACGACACAGACCACACACTATGAATATTTTAAAGTCAGTGCTGCAACTTCGGGTGCAGGAACCTAGTTTCTGTTAGTAGACATTCATAACCACTTTATGAACCGCAAGATGAGTCTCAGAGTCGACATACCACAATCTCAATCACCACGGCACCTTAATGGCGAGGAGCACGAAAAGGCCAGATTACAATACACATTTCCCTCAGTTTTTTCCACACCCGCGCCCCCGCCCCCCATCCCCCCATCCCGCCGCCATGGAGCCGAGTCCTCTGTTAGCCCGCACTGTTCAGACTTCTTTCAGGTGCACTGATCTGCATAGTTAGTACTTTTCTCAGGGTACTTATTAAGGAGTGGTCGACCTGCATTCAAAATACATACAGTAAAGTATAAATATAAAAAAACTTACTGGCGTCCTCGATTTTGAATGCCGCCGCGTCTGACGTGTGTGGGCTCTCGTCACGGAAGGCTGCAGGCAGCCTCCCTCCCCTCCATGGCAGCCGGTGCTGATTGGTTCGGCCGGCTGCCCTAAATACGTCATTCCTCTTGCTCTGCATGCTGCAGAACGGAGAGTGGGAGGAGGCTTGGGGGAGCGGCTTGCCCACTGTTGCTAATACTGTCTGTTTGGACAGCCTCTCAGGCTGTCCAAACAGTCCGTATTCACAACATTGGGCAAGCCACTCCCCCAAGCCACTCCCCCCTGCCCTGAGCCTCGAGTAATCAAGTTCTGCTGACTGCTTTAGTTTCTCGCCGTGCGAGAAGGGCAGGCAGAAACAAATGGTAGTTATAAATAAATAACTACCATTTGTTTCTGCCTTCTTCTCGCACGGCGAGAAAACAGGGGGGGCGGCGCCCAAACGCCCCCATGGTAGAACCGCCGCTGTTCTTCTTGTTTAATAAAACAGCCAAATAGCCGACGCGTTTTGTCCAACTGGTATGTACTTCATCAGGGCTCTAGAACATATAAAACATATAGTGTATAGTACAACATGAATAACCACAAGTGGACAATAGTACATAACACAAGATAAGAACACTTAACCAGACAAAAGTCTGTCTGTAAATATTCCCATATTAGACATTTACATTTAAAAAGTCATACATGAGGGGCGTGGCCAAGATGGCGGGCTGAGAGGTCGCACTCGCCGAGGGCTCCCGGACCCCTGAATCCCTGCACCGCTTGTAACCGCTGATTCCCCCCTGGATCACGCGGCGACTGAGCCTGGTGCCCGCGGTGGAGGTGTGGAGCGACTACTGAGCCCGGTTTGCGCCGTCGGGGGTGAGATCCTGACCGGTGAAGCCCGGGTCGGGGCCCGCTGCATGGCCCGTGTGTGAGCCGGAAGCCGCGAGTCCCCCGCCCAGCCGCCTGTGTGTGAAGCCCGCAGCGGCGCATGAACTGTCGGAGTGGGAGTCAGCTGCGGCTTCGCGAACGGCTCAGAGTTGCCCGACGGCGGTTGTGTGGAGCGGAGCAGAGCGGAGGTGAAGAGCGGAGGCGGAGTCGACATCGCCTCACTACGCCAGCCCGTGGATTGAAGAGGTCCGCTGGGAGAGGCCGCTCCGGCCGGTTGTCTGAGCGGAACAGAGGAACGGGGCTCCCGGGGCAGATCTCCCCCTGAGGCTACGGACCCCGGCGACCATCGCACCGAGACTTTGCCCACTGGCCGGATTTTTGGGTCCCGGATCAGAGACGGAGAGGGGTTCTCCATCTTGGGCGTTGGCCCCTCGACATCACAGAGCGGCCAATTTGTGGTCTCCGGCCGGACGGCTCGGCCTTCCTGGTGCTCTTTGTGTGGCGCTGCCCCCGGCTGGCATATAGCTGCTTTCTTTGCCTTCAACGTCCTCTACACAGCTGCAATGTCGAACGCTAGAGGACAACGACGGGGCGACCGAACCTTGCCGGACATGCTGGGTCGCGGCGCCCTACGCAGCGTTGGAACCCAACCCACCACGACCTCCCCGGCCCCGACCAGGGGAGCAGATGGCGGAG
Source organism: Lissotriton vulgaris (assembly GCF_964263255.1). Classification (NCBI taxonomy): domain Eukaryota; kingdom Metazoa; phylum Chordata; class Amphibia; order Caudata; family Salamandridae; genus Lissotriton; species Lissotriton vulgaris. The sequence continues at coordinate 130,315,416 of NC_141688.1, forward strand.
AACCCCCGGTGACGAGATCATTTCTCGAATCGCTCTTTAGCTCCCTTCGGGAGGACTTTCAAACGCTCAAGCGTGAGGTGGCCGGGGAGGTCCGCGAAGTAAGGAGGGAGATGGACTCCCTGGGGGAACGTGTGAACACAGTGGAGGAAGCGGGTCACTCCAGGGATGAAGAGATCACCCATCTGCAGCAGGAGGTCTTGCGACTGCGGGAGCAGCAGATTGAGCTACAGGCCCACGCCGAGGACCTTGAAAATCGGTCCAGGCGGAACAACATACGGGTCCGCGGTGTGCCGTCCGGTGAGGAGGGTGAGGACGTGACTGCATATCTGGTGGCCCTCTTTCGTGCGATCCTGGGAGAGTCGGAGGACTTTCGGATCCGCATAGACCGAGCACATCGGGTGGGCCGCCCCCGCAGAGCTACGGCGCCCGCCCCGGACATTCTGGCCTTTCTCCCGAACTTTCCCTTGAAGGAGCGGATCCTCCGAGAAGCACGAGGGCAGCAATCTTTCCGATTCCGGGACCACCCTGTGACCCTGTTTCAGGACTTATCTACAGTCACGCTGCAGAAGAGGAAGTCGTTCAAGATCGCCACTGACTTCCTCCGGGAGCAAGGGACACAGTACTCTTGGGGGCACCCCTTCCGTCTGATATTTCGATGGAACGGTATTTTACATCAGCTTCGGTCCCTCCAGGATGTCTGCGCGGTGTTGGGCCTCACAGCATCGGATACAGATACCCGGGCTCCGCGGCGGAGGCGAAGCACTCGTGACGGATGGCAGCAAGCTGGAGGGGGGACCTCTCCTCCGTCGGAGCGTCCGGGCTCGCCCACGATCAGGGCGGACATGCCGGCCGCCATCCAGGAGGCCTCCAGAGTGGCGGCGAACGGCGAAGTGGCCCTGACGGCCTGAACTCACTCCGGGGGGAGTCTACTCTAGCTTATTCCTCTTGCAGGTGCGGGGATCCGGGGGGTCGGCTGGGGGGAATGGCAAGTGCTGGAGGAGGTGGCTGGACGTCCACTAGACTGCTTTACCACGGCCCTGCCCGTTACGGGCCGGACTGGGACAATGTCTTTTTTGGAAAGTTTGAGTTGCAGGGAATGGGGTTGGGACAGGCGGGCAGATGTTTTGATTCTGGGGCCCAGAAGGGGGGCCAGTTGCGGGGGATGGTGTAGATTTGGTTGTGTGGGGACTTGGGGTTTTTTTTTGGTTGTGGGGTGTTGGGGTTCGGGGACTGTACTGTGCCAGTGGACGGTTCAAAGTTGCTCTGTTTTGAGGCCTCGAGTTGTGCCTTCTGTGTTTGCCTGCGGGGCTTTGCCTCTTGACATGTGCTCCATTGATCCCCCACCTTGATGGCTCTTAAGGTGCTTACTCTCAATGTGAAAGGGCTGAATAATCCGGTTAAGAGGCGGGCAGTGTTATCCTTGTTAGAAAACTCACAGGCGGATATCTGTCTGTTGCAGGAGACCCATTTGCTGGCTAAGGACTGCTCGAGGCTGCGTACCCCTAAGTTCCCCACGCAGCTGTTCTCCTCTAGCGCCTCCAAGACGGCAGGGGTGGCGATCTTGTTTTCTAGGGGGTTCAGGTGAGAGGTCGTGTGCAAGGTAGCAGAACAGAAAGGGAGGCTTCTAGTGTACAGGATTAAGATGGGGGGTTTAGCACTGACTGTTGGCACCATCTACTGCCCCAATGATCACCAGGACCAATTCTTACACAGGGCTTTGGAGGACGTAGCATCTACCTCTGATAGGCACATAGTGTTGGGGGGTGATTTGAACCTGGTTTTCGACGCGGCGATGGACAGGTCTGTGCAGCGGCGCCACCAGTTGGGTGAGCTTTCGGGCTCGATTCGAACTCGACTTGAGGAGCTGGATCTGCATGACGTGTGGCGCCACCTCCACCCCACCACCCGCGCATACTCTTACTTTTCACATGCCCATAGATCTTATGCGCGATTAGATCATCTCCTTGTGTCGGGCCCAATGCTCCCTTTGGCTGCGAGTGTGGACATGGGGGTCCTCTCTCTTTCTGACCAGGCCCCGGTGGAGGGCGCTTTCACTCTGCCCCCGGTGGTTCGGCCGAGAGGGGTATGGCGGCTCCGGGACACGCTTTTACACAGGCGGTCAGTGGTGGATCAGATCCGGGCGGCCATTTTGGATTTTCAGACCATAAACGATACTGGGGATACTTCTCGTGCGACACAGTGGGCAGCCCTGAAGGCGGTGCTCCGAGGCGAATTTATAGCGATTTCCTCGGCCGAGAATAGGGACCGACAGCTCAAGAGAGATGAGCTCACCCAGCAGGTGAGGGAGCTGGAGCAGGTTCATCACAGGACAGGGGCCCCCAGGGTGTGGCGGCAGCTGAAGGCGACACGGAAGCTCCTGGCGGCCCTTGACACGGACCGGGCGGAGTATGCGATGCTTCGCCTGAAACACAAATATTATACAGGGGGCGATCGGTGTGGGCGGCTCCTGGCTAATAAACTTAGGGTGCAACACCAGCAGCACCGAGTGAAGGAATTGGAGGACCCGACCGGTGGTAGGGTCACGGCTGATGAGCAAATAGCAGACGTCTTTCGCAGCTTTTATGCTGACCTCTACACCGGGGAGGCCCCTTCGGCCCGGGCTGAGATGGCCTATCTGGACTCGGTCCCGCTCCCGTCGTTGTCTCAGGAGCAGGCTCAGTATCTGGAGCGTGACATCCGTATCGAGGAGGTGGTTACGGCGATATCCCGGCTTAAATTGGGCAAGGCCCCGGATCCGGATGCCTTTATCCCGCTGTTCTATAAAACTTTCTGTCAGGAACTGGCGCCTCTACTGACCCGCCTTTTTAACTCCTTCGCAGAACCGGGAGCCATCCCCTCCAAATTTCTCCAGGCCACGGTTTCCGTGATTCCGAAGCCGGGTAAGGACAGGACCGCCTGTGGGTCTTACCGTCCCATTTCGCTACTGAATACAGATTTGAAAGTATTCACCAGTATATTAGCTGCACGCCTGGCGTTGCACCTCCCAGGCCTGGTTGACTCGGACCAAGCGGGCTTCGTGCCCAGTAGGCAAACAGTAGATAACACAAAGAGGGTGACGCACATCCTCGAGAAGGCTTCCATGATCCCTGGGGAGAGGATGCTCCTGTCCATAGACGCAGAGAAGGCTTTCGACAGGGTGCACTGGCCCTACCTAGGGAAGGTCCTGAGTAAATTCGGGATTGGGGAGAAGTTCCGTCATCTGATCTTCAACTGTTACCGGTTCCCCTCTGCGGTAGTCCGGGTGAATGGCGGCAGCTCTCGACCCTTCCCCATTGAGCGGGGTACGAGACAGGGGTGCCCTCTCTCCCCTCTGCTCTTTGCCCTGTACATGGAGCCTTTTGCTCAGAGGGTTAGGCAGAATCCCGACATTGTCGGTGTCAAGATGGGTGAATTCCATCATGCGATCAGCCTGTACGCGGATGATGTCATTCTGACGCTGGATGATCCGCGGAGATCGCTGCCGGCCTGTGTAGAGGAACTGAACTTATTCGCCGACGTGGCGGGCTTCAAGGTGAACCTGGGGAAGTCGGCCGCCCTTGACATTTCGCTTACTAACGCCACTAGAGCGGAACTACAGAGGCTTTACCCTCTGAGCTGGTCCAGGGACCGGATCTCGTACTTGGGGATCCTATTGGCGCCCTCCCTCCCGGAGATGGTCACGGCCAACTACGCGGCTCTGGGCGCGAAAATCAGGGAGGAATTGGGCCGGTGGAACAAGAGCACGCTGTCGTTACTGGGTAGAGTGGCCGCGGTGAAGATGACCCTCCTGCCTCAGGTGCTTTACCTCTTCAGAGCGTTGCCGCTCCAGCCCCCCGCGGGGTGGCTTGCGGAGACACAGACTGCCATTGCGCGGTTCGTGTGGCAGGGTCGTAGGCCGAGGATCAAGAGAAGTATCGCTATGCTGTCACCGGAAGCCGGGGGGCTGGGGATACCGGACTTGCGGAAATATTTCCAGGCCGCTCAGCTCCGCTATCTAGTGGAATGGAGCCGGTGGGAGTCTGATAAGCACTGGCTGTTCCAGGACCAGGCGGTGGCGGGTAGGACGCTGCAGGAAGTACCATTCTTGAGGCGAGCCCATCGACCCCCCAATCTCTATGCGTCCCTGGTAACGCGGGTCCCGCTTCGGACGTGGGACTCGGTGGCTGCCAGGTGCGAGCTTACCACCTTCCCCTCTCCCTTTACACCGCTCATCGGCAACCCGGACTTCGGCCCCGGGATGGAGCAGGGCGCTTATGAGCGCTGGCGGGTGGCCCGCTGCTGCACTTTGTATCACTTGTACTGCCCTGAGGGAGTTGTCCCCTTCCCGGACCTGAGGAGGGATTATGGCCTCCCGGAAACGGAGCGCATGCGATACATGCAGGCGCGCCACTGGGCATTACAACCCCAAGTGCGCGACGCGGCACGCCGGGAAATCACGGCGTATGAGCGTTGGTTAATTACTCGCACGTCGGACGCTAAACTGATCTCGGACCTGTATAAAATGCTGCAGCCCCCCTCCTTTCATATTCACAACCCCGGTCGGGAACGTTGGGAGCGTGAGCTCGGGCGCGTGTTGAGCCATAAAGAATGGGAACACATCTCCTTCCGCGCACGTCATTCGGCCTACCACACAGGTCTTACGGAGACCTTCACTAAAATCTCGACCTACTGGTACCGTACTCCGGAGAAACTGCACGAGATGGACAGGGCAATACCAGGGACGTGCTGGCGCAACTGTGGCAATACTGGTACCCTAACGCACATACTATGGGAATGTCCCCTGCTGGCTCCTTACTGGGAAGAGGTTCTGGGCGAGGTAGACAAATGCTTTGGGATAGAACTGCCTAGATTCCCGGCCTATGTTTTGCTAGGGTTGCCGAATGGGCTGATGTATCCCCTTAGGTCTAAGAGAGGTAGACAGATCGCAATTGCGCTGGGGTCGGCGGTGCAGAATGTTCTCATACACTGGCGCACTACCACACTTCCCTCCGTAGTTGGTTGGCTGCACAGATTGTGGCATGTCCTTGGAATGGAGAAGATGTCCTTAGTAGCCTTGGGGGATACTGATACCTTTGAGGAACTGTGGGAACCCTTTCACAGCCTGTTATGTTCCGAGTTTCGGGAGATCACCTGCCCTAGATACCTTAGGTTGTTAAGACTGACACCGCCACCGGACCCGTCTACTTGATTGGGTGGGGTCGGTACTGTATAGCGGGGATTTTCGGGGAGTTGCATGTAGTGGAGACTGTAGATATTGGCACAGTACAGGGGGTGGGTTAGGGTTAGGTAGTTGGGGGTTTTGTTTGGTTAGGTAGGTTCTTGGAGCGGGGTTGCTTCTCCTCCCTTCACCCCTCCCTTTTTTCCCCTCCCCTCTTCCCCCCCCCCCCTTTTTCTTTTCTTTTTTTCTTCCGTTCTTTCTCGGTCCCCCCCCCCTGATTTTCTTTCCTCCCCCCCCATCCCGTCCCCCCCTCCCTTTCTCCCCCCCCCTCCCCCCCCCTTGTTGTTTGTATGTGACCACAGGTGCGAAAGCTATGCTCCCGAGTCGGATGGGGCCTCTTGCAAACTTGTAACTGCATTACTGTACTTGCTGTATGATGCACATTGCTGTGCGGTTCCTGTGGTTTATTTGTTCCTTGCCCCCTTGTGTCCTACCCCACCCTGCTTCAATAAAATACTTTAAACCTAAAAAGTCATACATGACAAGACCACATTGACAATTTGCAACTGAATAAAAGACAGGGTCGGACGTGACTTATGTCCAATACATAAAACGTGTAGTTAAAAACTTTCAAAATGTAATAAAGCTTAGCAAGAAATGAGCAAGTGGAAGACACAGCAAACAGAGCGAAGTTTCAAGAGAAATTTAGGAGAGTAGAGGACCATCCAAAGTGTGAAAGAGTCCTTAGTCGAGTGAGGAAGTAGACCCTATTATAATCTGGGCGGGCCTACTGCCCCAGATATAATGTCGCTCGAAGCTATATACCTTGAACTATGAATAAGAACTTCTAGGGTAATAGGTTTTAGTACAGTGGTTGAAGAAGGTTTGTAAACTGTATTATTACTGGAATGCAACTGTACCCTCCTGAATACAGGGACAGTTCGAAAATGAAGGGCTCCTGTGCCTGCAAGGTAGAGTAATAGAAGGTCAGGAAGAAGAACCTCGTCCTATTCCTTGTCCTAAAGTCATAACATGGACTTGATAATACAAGGCCACGCATAGGGAAAGAGATAATGAGACCCCATGGGAGTATGACTGCATTGATAGCAGAAAGAGTTTTAAATAAACAGAGGGGACCCACCTTGACATTGATAGGTGCGGAAAGTGTTTTAAATAAACAGAGGGGATCCAGCATGACAATGATAGGGCCGTACCATATGGGCCTCCAGATTAAATAAACTGGTATTGTATATCCTACAATTGACATATAAATGTGATCCACTGACCGCATTGTGGTAAGACTCAGGCTAGCCCAGAACATTTGGAAAAGTTGTGCCATATAGAGTGCTGACATAGCGGTCCCAGTAATTGAATCTGACCCCCGTTAGTGTAAGTGACCAAGCATGAACGGCATTAAAATGGGCCCAAGCGCACACTAATAACCGCGTTGGAAAATGCCTGCTTGGTCAGCAAAAAAGGACTGTGCCCCAAGGGCATCCGAATGCAGTCAACAAGTGCCAGAGATCCCAACTAAAGGCTCACCGTAACGAGCAGCGGCGAAGGACGTCCTTAGCTTCGTCCTCTTGTTCTGTTGAGTGAAAATGCGAGGCCGCAGTTGTCTGTTTTAAAGACTCGCTGCGTAATCTCATGGGACGTGCCCAAACTTCAATTTAGGGAGTATCTCTTAAGACGGTGGGTTTCAAAAGAACAAGACGACCGTTGCCTTGCCAGAGACAAACTGCTAGGCCTTATGTAATACGTCTATGTGTGCACTTCCGGCACTGCCCATAGCTGCATACATATAAGGCCAAAACTTGGGAGTGTTCAAAACATAAACCCCGAAAATCATAGTGCAACACAACACTCGCATGCATTGAAGCGGGTAACGAGGAACACTCCTAGAGGAAGTGGTGCAACGGGTCAAGCACCAATTTAACATGCACCTCGGTGGGGACGATACAATGAAATAAAAATAAAAGTGTGGAGGCTGACGGCATATGCTTATTGCTAATAACAGTTCCAATCAGAGCACCAGTCTAACGTGCACCTCTGGTGGGGACGATACAATAAAAAAAAGTTTGGAGGCTGACAGCATATGCCCATTATTAATAACAGTTCCAATCGGATTCACAGAACAGCGGTGGGAATACTTACAAGCAACGTCCAATGGGGCAGTACCACTCTATTGGTAATATACTCATGCAGAGAAATTGCATGGATTCACGTGACTTAACCATAACATCAAATGACTGGCCTGAGTTAACCAGTGTGCTGTGCCAGTCACAGCAAAGGCATGAAGGCTTGATGTGAAGAACATTGAAATGGAAAAAGGAAGAGAGAAAGAATAATGCAAAGTTTTTACATACATTACTGAATATCTTTAAATACATTCTTGAATATGGAAGCATTATATCAATATGTGAGCAGAAAACCAGCATCATCAACCAAATAAGAAGCATTCATTGTTTCATGGGTTCTATGGTATCTTGCACTGCCATAGTATATTATGGTGTTCATGATAACATGTATTGGCCAAGCTAAAGTACAGTTCATCCTGTATACTGATTGTATGTATAGACAAACATACATATATAGACACACAGACTTCATTTTATTGGAAAGGTCAGCAGTTGCGCCTATAAGAAATAGTGTAGTTCCTCGTCTGTGTTGTGCCCCAACATGACACACCGCAGGCGACAAATCCAACCTGCTACGATACGTCCGAGGGCCAGTTCCCTGTCCCCTCCCCTTTCCCTTAGAGGGACATAGTCAATTGCATGGAAGCAAATATCTGGTTTGCCTGCATGGTGTTCCGCCATGTGAGCAGTCATAGGGATACTTGGTGTCTTGCTATTTGCCTGACAGATGTTTTGCAGGGGGACACCATGTCCCAGTGCAGTAGTGGCAGCAGTAGCTCTGGTGGAATGAGCATGCAGTCCCACCGGAGGTTCCTTTTTGCCAACGAGTAACAGGCTTTGATACACAAGACAACACAGAGGGAGATGGTCCTCTTGTGTACCGCCCGACCTTTCTTGGTGCCAACGTAGCCAACAAAAAGTTGGTCATCCACCCGGAACTGTTGTGTGTGGTTGAGATAAAATAAGAGCTCACGCTTTGGGTCCAGAAGGTGGAGCCTCTCTTCCTCCATGGAAGGATGCAGAGGTGAAAAGAAGTTGGGCAGGGTAATAGTCTGCCCAATGTGGAAGGCCATAACAACTTTTGGCAAAAAGGAAGGATGGGGCCTGAGCACAACCTTGTCCGAATGGACTGATAGGAAAGGAGGCTTACAAGAAAGAGCCCGGAGCTCACTCACTCGCCTAGCAGAGGTGATAGCCACCAGGAAGGCATTTTTCAAGGTCAAGAGATGAACAGGAGGGGGAGGAGCCAAGCAGGCATTCGAAATGGCCGCATAGTCGCTCGGCTCCACGAGCCCTTTCGCCCCACACGTCTATCCTGACTTCTACCCTGAGCCACGAAGGCATACTTTAATAGAAGAAAGAAAACGAGCGCCTACCGTTTGCTCCCGGAGCTCCTGCGTGCAGCGGATCCTGTGAACTATCCCCAACTGCTTTGCGGCCAACGCGATGATGAGACCGGGGCGTTGATTCGGCGGGGCCTCCGGCCGCAGCTGCAGCACCAACGGCCGTTGATGGCGGTAAGGGGCCTGCCGGCGGGTGCCGATGACATGAAGGACCGCCGCTAGCGGTGAAGACCCGATCCGCTTGTCGGTGACCCTTGAGGGGCAGTGTGGTGGCACAGGATCGGAGGGGGCGCATGACTCCTGCCCCCTACCCAAATTTTGTTGCCCGGGCATAGCCAAGGACTGCCCCCGACATAGGCGGGCGACTACCGGGGCCCGGCAGGGACTTTAGCCTTTTGGTGCCTCTCCTTTCTGGAGCCTGCCCCACAGTTTGTTTGCCCTGCGGACGCATCCCGTGGCGCCCTCACAGTGAGGCCTGGTCCCTGAATGTGGTGAAGAGGGACGGGCCGACTGGATCAAGATGGCGGCTGGTGCCCTCCTCTACGGCCCACGTCCATGTCAGACGGCTGTTGCGCGGATGGGGCCGAGATGCTCGCAACATACGAAGGAGTTCACATCCTGGGACGTGTTGGCTGCCCTAACAGTTTTGCACGAGACCATGGATTGCCATGTCCGAGACCTGTTTCGCCGTCTATGGCGGCCACGGTTCTATTCCAGGGAACTGCCGATGAACTTGCTGCTGAGTCCATGGAGGGAGTTTCGGCTCCTCAGGGGGCACCGAGAGCCGCTTGAGTACCGGGCTCCCGTGCCCGCGCGGGCCGACTCGATTGCTCGTATGGATGTATCCTTGGGACACATGTCCAACTGGCGGCTGGAGGTGGAGCGCTGTTTTCCTTCTTGGACTGGCCTGGTTATGTCGTGGCGGTGGCCGGACTGTGTGACTCTCCACTCCTCGATGGTGTTATTATCTGTCAGCTTTGGGCAGTTCACAGGACCGGCGTTGATATTGCCTGATCTTTGCTGTCTATATTTAGATGGATTTGGATTACTGTGCTCTTCTGTGGCTGCGCCCCGACCGGACCCGCCCATACTGTTTGGACCCTCAGGACTGTGCTTTAAATTGATTACCAAGAGGACTTCTGGCGGTACCACTGCCATACAGGGTCAGGGATGAGGTGGTTCATGGTCTATTGGCTTTATTATTGGCAGACGGTGCAGTGGGTATGTTCGATCGATATTTCATCGTTATTGTGCTCGGGATTTGTTATTCTTCCGGGGTGTAGGGGTGAAGGGCGGGGCCGGGCGGCGCGATGAGGGCCTTCCTCCGCTTATTTTCTTTTCTTCTTTCCCCTATCTTTCTATATTTCGGGTTTCTATTAGGGCGACAGGCACGCTGCTTGGGGGGTAGGCCATGGCCTTCTGCGGGTGTGCAGGGTGGGGGTTACGGGATGAGTGTTTGATCGGTATTTGTTTCTATGGCCCTTTAGTCTTTCTTCTCCTTTTTTAGTGTCGTCGTCGCTCATGCTCCTTGCGGTATGTTTGGTGTTGAGGGGCGGGGGTTAGACTTGTTACACGATGGGGTTGTGCCTGCATTTCTCCTGCTTTGTATATCTTATCTCCCGATATTCCCCCGTATTACTACTGTTTGCAGATATCCTGATTCGCACACTATTGCGGGACTGTGTACGACTATGCGACACCTTTCCTTAGTTCCTTATTTGAAAATGAACCTCTCAAATCCTGATTTCAAGCTGTTGTGTCTGCTTACAAACTATGTACTGTTATTTTATTACCCCGGGCTTCGAACTGTTACAACTATTCATATTGCTTGCAGTATTCTAGCTTTGTTTAGCGCCCGGCCGGGATGGTTGTAGGCCCATACCTGTAACCACATGTACTACAAATAAAGGTTCAACAAAAAAAAAAAAAAAAAAAGAGATGAACAGGACAGTTGTGAAGAGGCTCAAAGGGAGCGCACATCAAGTATGTAAGAACCTGTTTCAAGTCCCACTGCGGCATCACAAAAGGAAAAGGAGGAAATAGGTGTGCAATGCCTTTGAGAAATCTATTTATAGCAGGGGACTTGAAAAGAGAGGGCTGATCTGCTCACTTTTAAAAAGAGCCTTAAAACTTACCTGTTTCCCAGAGTAATGTAGCTGTTTTAATAGATGCACGGTTAGGTCTCAGCGCCAGGATACCCTTGGGGTGACAGATGCGCTCAATAAGCAATAAATACAATACAATACAATCAGGGATCCTGAGAAAGGCCGAAATAGCAGAAAGATAGCCCTTAATAGTGCCCAGTTCGGAGCCCTGCTGGGCCAAAGAAAAAAGGAACAGTAGTACTTCAGAAAGAGGGGCAGAAAGGGATCCACAGCCTTTGCTGTGCACCATGCCACAAATTTGTTCCATCTACAGGCATATACCACTTTAGTGGATGGATGCCTGGCTGCCAGAATGACATCACAAACTTCAGGAGGCAAGTCAAAAGGAATCAACTGCCACCGCTCAATCTCTACGCAAGGAGGTGGAGGCTGGACAGGTTCGGGTGGAGGACCGTCCCCTACTGCTGAGACAGAAGATCCTCCCCAAAGTGCTGTCAGATCGGAGGATCGATGCTCATACTGATTAGCTCGGGATACCATACTTTTCGAGCCCTGCCCGGGGCCATAAAGATGACCTGTGCCCCATTGTGCCTGACCTTCTTCAGCACTCTGGGCAGAAATGGTATAGGCGGAGGTGCATGTTGCAGCATCTCTATGTGATTGTCACCATATTTGTGCCTGTGATCTTTCACAGGCCGCAACTCCACTCGCGACGAAAGGTTTCGCCGAGCGAGTGCCGCCTTTGAAATTCCAAGGCTCAGAACTGATGACATTGCGCGTTCCCAGGAGGGATGCATCTGTCACCACTGTAAGCTCCTGTTGGGGAAGGGAGAGGGCTCTGCCGTCGACCCAATGCCGGTTCGTGAGCCACCACTGCAACTGTTGTGCAATGTCATCCGAGATCTGGACGTGATCGGACAGGTTCCCCTTATGTTGCACCAGTGGAACTTCAGGCCCCACTGCAGAGCCCGCATATGACATCTGGCATGATCAATCAGCAGGATAGAGGAGGTCATGAGGCCCAGCAGCCTCAGAGTCAACCTGGCCGAAACCCAGGACAAGGGTTGAAAGATCGGAATCATAGCCCGAATATCCTGAACTCACTGTTAGGGAGGATAAACCCGAAACTGCGCCGTGTCCATAACCGCTCCGATAAAGAGGAACTTCTGAGAAGGAACCAGGTGTGACTTCGGCATGTTGACGGAGAACCCCAGCGAATGCAGTAGGTCGGCCATAGTCTGGAGGTGGGAGACGACTGCCTGGGGCAAGCCCGCCTTCAACAACCAGTCGTCGAGATATGGGAAGACTGAAACCCCTGATCTGCGCAGATGAGCTGCGACCACTGCCATCACTTTCGTGAACACCCGAGGGGTGCTGGTAAGGCCAAAAGGGAGCACGGTGCACTGAAAATGCTCGTGGCCTACCGTGAACCGCAAGTGGGCCCGCAGGACTGAGATGTGGAAATAAGCATCTTGCAAGTCCAGCGCTACCATCCAGTCTTGTGGATCGAGAGCAGACAAGACTTGAGCCTGAGTGAACATCTTGAACTTCTCTTTGCGGAGGAAGTGATTGACGTTCCGGAGGTCTAAGATAGGATGCAGTCCCTTGTCCTTCTTGGGCACCAGAAAGTAGTGGGAATAGCAACCACGACCTACTTCCGGCGTCGGAAAGCGCTTGATGGCCCCCTTGGCCATGAGGATTGCAACTACCTGCTGAAGAAGCACCAAGTGATCCCCCGACATGCAGTGGCACCGAGGTGGCATGGCTGGAGGGGTAGTCTCAAAGGGGAGGAAGTAGCCCCTCCGGACTATCTCTAAAACCCACCTGTCCAATGTGATGGTGCGCCAGTGGGGGAGGTAATGGCGAAGCCTGCCGCCCACTGGCGTATGGTGGGCTGACAGTTCGGACTAGGAAGGTGTGGAGGCAGAGGTGGCCAGGGTGGAGGTGGACTGACCCGTCCACTGGCCCCGTGTTCCTCCATGGTGGAACTCGGGTCCGCGCTGAGATTGTTGCTGCGCAGGCTTGTGGCTCTGCTGCAAACGCTGCGGGCACCCCTTCCGGTGTCACAAAAGGACCAAAAAGCAGAAGGTGGAGGAGGGCGGGCTGCAGACAGTTCTAAGGACTTGGCGGTGACCCGTGAGTCCTTAAACCGCTCCAACGCGCTGTCTGCTTTGTCGCAGAAGAGGCGACGGCCATTAAAGGGCATGTCCATAGGACATACCCCGAAAATCCAGTTGTCCTCAACCAGGCGTAGCGTTGAATCGCCACTGTCATCGCAATCGATCTGCCCAGTGTCAAGGCCACAACGTATCATGAACTTAGCTGTGTCTCTCCCTTCTGCAATAGCTTGGGAGAGAGCTGTCCAGGGCTCCTCGGGACACTGAGGCAGCACTTTCGCCACCGTATCCCACAGAGAGTGGGAATAACGGCCCAAGAGGCATGCAGTGTTCATGGACGGCAGCGCAGAACTGGAGGAAGAGAACATTTTCTTTCTGAACTGATCCAGTTTCTTGGGTTCCCTTTCCGGTTGTGCGGAAGGGAAGGCGGTCTGGGAAGCAGAGGCTTGGACAACCAAGCTCTCGGGGTGGGGTGTTGGGAGTGGAAAATGGGGTCACCCTGAGCCAGGCGATGGCGTTGGTGCACATTCCTATCCACAGGAGCCCCTGTGGTGGGCCTGGACCAGGTGCCCAAAAGAACGTCGGAAAGCGCTTTGTTGAAGGGGAGCAACGGCTCCGCAGAAGTAGCAGCTGACTGAAGCACTTCTGTCAGGAGGTTAGTCCTGACGGCCACAGTGGGGAGCATGAGGTGTAGTGCCTAGGCTGCCCTACGCAACACCACAGCATAACTAGCGGCCTCCACCATAGCCACGGTAGGAGGAGACAGCATGTCAAGGTCTGGTGAGGTATCCAGACCACTGGCTTCTCCCAACTCCTCTGCCCAGTCCTAATCATCCTCACAATCAGTTGCAAGAGTGTCCTCAGATCCCTCTCAGCCTCCCATTCCTCCTCAGGCTGTTCCACAGGCGGAAAATAAGGAGCAAGGACATGGGGATAGAAATTCCCGAGCAACTTTGAGAAAGGTATTGACTGACGACGGCCCGATGCCGCGTCCCCTTCGGGGCTGAAACCGGGGTCAACGTCGTCCCGAGGAGCGGGCAACGTCAGAAGTGGTGCCGGTGGAGGTGTTAGGTCAACCGACGTCGACCGGGATCCATGCCTGGATCTATGGGAGTCCCGGGGGGCTGGGACCGAAGCTGGCAGCGACGCTGGACCCGCTGCCAAAGGACCGCGGGGCCCGAAGGCGCACCAGTGGGAGCCGACAGCCCAAAGAGGCGAGCCATTGCTGACAGGAACTCCTGTATCTGGGCCGGAGTCACTGACAGACCCGGAAAGGGTGGGTAGCCCCAGGATCAGCTAGAGCCACGGGTGAGGCACCACCCACACCCTCAGCCCCAAGACCGATGAGGGGAAGTTGGAGAACGATGACGTTTCTTCGACTTCTTGTGCTTCGCCTTACCTGACCCGAGTGCGAAGACTTGGATCCCGAGGTTCGATGATGACTCCGCACACAGTCCCTCGACCTCCCACAGGACCGGAATCTTGAGTGGCGCGGAGTCGACTGCTGGGCCTCCAGCAGCTTACGGGACCGCTGCCGCAAAAACTTTGGCGCCATGGCCCGGCAGTCGGCGCACGACTTGGAGTCGTGGTCGCGTCCAAGACAGAAAAGACACACTCGGTGTGGATCTGTCACAGACATCATGTGATGACAGTCCTCGCAGGACTTAAAACCGGGCATCTAACTGCACAAGGAGTCGAAGACTCGATGAAAAAATAGAAACAAAAGGCCTCAAAAAGTCAGTCAAAAAATGGTTGGGGATACCTGCTCTTCCCGGATATGCGCTTGCTGGTGCGGAAAAAGAAAGAACTGACGTCAGCACGCGTTGGCGGTGATAAGTAACGCCCATGACATCATCTCGGCGACCACAACGCCAATGACGGACGCGGAGCCACACAACACCACCTACCGACGCACAGGGGTACTGCTGACAAAAACTTTCCGGATCCAGTCTGACGCCTGGGGGTAATTCTAAGATAAGGAATCTATTGCTATGTGTTTCTTTCAGATTTTATCATATTTGCAGATATTACTCTCCATGCATGTGAAGAAACCAGACGTTTGTTTAAGCAGCCAATTTTTTTCTGGTTGACTGGCAGTTATGTAGCTAGAGCATAACATGTCCCTTAGGGTAGTGCCTCGTCAATATGTTATGCTGGGTCTTGGCGAAATCATGCCCCTCAGACCATGCACATCCAGTAGCAAAGACCAATATTTTGCCAGAGTTCTGTAGACACTCTGACTGTCTTTATTATATTTGGTACCAAAATAAACATTGGCTGTCTTGTCTGGTGTAATAGAGTTTTCCTTGTATTGCTTTAATGTGTCTGTCCTTGATCTTTGGCTGATCTTACATTCTGCATGCTGCAGTAACCTTTCCTTATAACCCTTTTTCCTGAAGCGATCTTTGGTAGCCTCCAAATTAGTCATAAAAGTGTCAGTCTCGCTGCAGTTTCGGCGAACCCTCACCACGGATAAGGGATGTTATCGACGGTGGCTCTTGGGTGCGCACTAGTGGCATGTAACGTACTATTGCTATTTTTAGGCTTTCGATACAATGTACTGTGGATGCGTCCTTCCTTGGCATGAAAGGTAATGTCCAGGAAGTCAATCTTATCCTGCCCATGTGTCATTGTAAGGGCAACATTATATGGGTTATTATTCAAGAAAACATGATAGTCCCTCAGTTGTTCCACAGAATGAATCGTGTTGGGAGGAACTCAGTGCAACTAGCTGTGAGTTGGTTTAGCTTGACATAAGGCTGTTCAAGCTACTTACTTGACTTATAGGACTGTGACAGACGTGTCTCCTTTTAAATTACTCAGAGGAGAAAGCCGGGGTGAAAACTGGCTCCACAGTGACACAAGTGAGTGTGGAAAAAGAAATATTGCTATCATTTTGGTGGGGCTAATTTTGTGAAAATAAGGGAGCGAGAGGAGAGGCATCAGGGAAAGATGAAGATGTATGTGAACAGGAGAAGAGGAAACCCAACAGGTCATAATTTTAAAGTTGGAGAATGGGTCGTGATTAAATGGCCTGTGATAGTGGGAAATTAATCTCCTAAGTGAGTTGATCCTGTCAAGGTATTTGAAGGGTTTGGTAAAGCGGTAAGATTAATGGGTGGCAACATTTTGAATCTGAGTAGAATTTCTGTGTGTACTGAGCCGAACAAGGCGAAAGTTGGTCTGGTTGTGGGTTGTTCTCAGAATAATATTTTTTCTTGAAGTTCCATCAGATGTTATGTGTGAATGGTGTATTGGAAGCTTGTTTCGAGGAGTAATGATAATATATCAGGGTCTGATAGCGTGGTTCAGGAGGATCTGAATGTGGACGATAAAATTATTAAGTGCAGGCTTCAAGGAAGTGCAGAGAGTTTATTAGATTGAGAAATTCTTGGGGTTAATTTTTATTTATTTACTTTTACAGAATGCTTGGTTTATACGGCTGCATCTGTATTTTGTTTGCAGTTTTATACAGCGCAAACTCAACCTGAATGTATTGGAGCCCTTTATATGAGCACCAGTTACATTACACAAGGATTTTTGGTAGGCACAAGGAGATTAAGTGAATTGCCCAGAATTATAGGGTGGTAAGCCAAACATGTTTCCCCCGCTCCACACTCAGCAGCTCTAGCCGTTATAATTCTATAGGGTGGTAGGGACGTGCATCGTATGTATTCTGAGGCCTTTGAGTTGTTCCTATGCTAAGAGGGTCTGTGTTCAAGAATTGTTTCTCTCAGGATGTGTTATGTTCCAAATAGTGGCAGCTGAAGATTGGCTGCCACACTGGCAGGCTCTACCTTCTTCATCTGCTCCAGTGTAAGTATAAACTCTGGAAATTGTGCATACTCAGCAGTTTCTTCACTAACACACATACTTCATATACAGTTACGTGCAGCAACCGTAGACATCGTATTCCGGTATACTAGGAGCAGGTAGAAACAGTCTCATACACAGAACCGATGCCGACCAGTTAACATAAGGGTTTAATAGTCCTGCAGCTTCATATATGTCAACAGATATTTAACCTGGAGTAGGACAACAAGGGACGAAGACAAACTTTTGGAATACAAAGTGAAGGACAAAGTGACAGAGAGACTGGGCATATTACTTGGGAGTGAACAGCAAGTAGTGGGATAGGCACGGCCTCATGACAAGGAATACAGAACATCTGAGAAAGGGTAGGAACACACAAATGAGAGAGAGAAGCTCAGTGTAGTAATGTCATATTCCTTTATGGAATATTGTGTAGGAACACTGTATATGTAATTGTAGAATGCACATGTAGAACCTTGCTTATGTAATCACCTGTTCTGTTGTATTGGAGAATGTTATCATTCAAATGGTAATGCAGTCAGCTCCACTTGAGCTGCTTGTTTCCTTCGTGTCTTCTTCATTCCTTAATTGAATATGGAATTGCAATTCAACTCGTCTACTCACATCTCTGCAAGATACTACAGATTTTTGGCGACGAGGATGGGATACCCACGCGTTTAAAATCCATTCCAAACAACAATTTGCTGCACTCTGTTCTTTTTGGACGTTTACCACTTCGTGAGTACTTTCGAGCTACTTTTTATATACGTTCCCGAAATATTTTTTTTTTCAAGTGGCACCGAGAGATTGTTTTCGTCCTGGATTGCATGTAACCTCGTTTATTCCCGTGGATGCTAAAGGTTGACATTTTTACCACAGAAGTTTTATTTAAAACAGTGTATGAGCTGACTGTTTCGATTCTGGAAATTTCGTCGCTGTAACCCAATTTATGCCGGAAATACATTCTTTTTTGTTAATCTTTTCTTTTGCATTCCAGTCAGCTCCACTTGAGCTGCTTGTTTCCTTCGTGTCTTCTTCATTCCTTAATTAAATATGGAATTGCAATTCAACTCGTCTACTCACATCTCTGCAAGATACTACACTCAGCTTCGGAGAGAAAGACAGGGAACTGAGAAGGAAGAAAGGAACACTCCATGGGGGAGGGCCAGAAAGACACACAGGACAGACCAGCACATCAAAGAAGGAAATGTACAGCTTGACAGATACATACGTCAGCTATTGATGTGTACGAAAGGACCGCAGTACCTTGATTGGAGCTGCCTAGGTTCGACAGACGTAAATCAGGCTGCGTCACTGAAACCCAAGCCATGAGAATTGAAAGGCAAATTGTCTGTTCCAGCTTCAGGGAGGTGCCACCGCACCAGACGCCAAGCACGAGGAGTGTCATTTGCACTTTGGGAGAGAGAGAGCAGCACGGACACAGACCACTTAATATGTGTGAAATAGGCAGCTTTATTGAAACAGGTGCGCATTCCAACCTAAATGTTATGTTATGTTATGTTATGTTATAATGGCTTTTGTAGAGCGCACGGCTACTCAAAAAGAGTGTCCCGGCGCTTTAAAAAGAAAGGCTGCAAACTGCTAACATAACACATTAAAAAAAGAGAGAATCACAGAACAAAACAGAACAAGAAAAAAGCCTACTGTGTGAACAACCAGGTTTTGAGGCCTTTTCTAAAAACTAATAAGCTGGAAGCTCCCCGGAGAGTAAGAGGCAAAGAGTTCCACAACTGTGGCGCCAGTAGTCCAAAGGAGCGACCTCCCAGGCGCGCTCTCTTCACTCGTGGGACAGTCGCTAAAAACAGGGATTCTGACCTCAGAGAGCGAGCCGGCCGATAGAAGGCAAGTCTCTTTTGGAGGTACTTCGCTCCCGTCGCATGGAGGGCCTTGTATGTCAAGGTCAAAGCCTTGAAGGCAATCCATTTACGGATTGGTAGCCAATGCAGGGTCTGCAATAAGCCCGCAGCACTGGCACGTCTGTTCAGGCCAAAGATCGCTCTCGCCGCCGCGTTCTGCACAACTTGGAGCCGCTGTAGCAGGTACTCTGGCAGGCCCAGGTACAGAACGTTTGAATAATCTAACCTAGAGCCTACCAGGGCCTGCACAGTCAGCTTCCTGTGCTCCTCCGACAAAAGGGGAAGAAACCTCCGCAGCATCCTAAGGAAGCCGAAGCAGATGCCCGACAACCCCAGGATCTGGGACTTCATAGTCAAACCCTTGTCCATCTTGACCCCCAGGTTCTTAGCCACTTGGGATGAACAAGTGGGGATGAACATACCAGTCGGCCACCATGCCTGCCAATCTGGCTCCATATCACACCCAAAGAAGAGTACCTCGGACTTATCGGAATTGCACTTGAGGCTGTTCAGTTGGAACCATTGGAACACGGCCCCAAGGCAATCCCGGATACTCTCCCCATCAAAGTCTCCTCCTCTCTTACACGAGAAGAGGAGCTGGGTGTCGTCTGCATAGGATACGATCCGGGCCCCAAACGACTCCGCCAACGCCGCCAAAGGGGTCATGAAGATATTAAAGAGGGTCGGGCTCAAGATAGAGCCCTGGGGGACCCAACTCCCAAAGGCGGCATCACGGCGGAATCTGGCGAGGCCCAGACCGTTTGCCGGCGGCCAGCTAGAAAAGACGAAAACCAGCTGAACACCGTCCCCCGCAGTCCAATCTCACTCAGTCTGGTGAGCAGGCCATCATGGGGGACGGTATCGAAGGCCGCCGACAAGTCCAGCATCACCAGCATGGCTTTTCCCCCAGCATCCAGCACCCCTTTGATGGTTTCTGAGACCTCAAGGAGCGCGGTCTCCGTGCTGAGATTTGGGCGAAAGCCCGACTGGGTGGCATGCAGAATCTCGTTCGTCTCTAGAAAATTGGACAGCACCGTCTGCACGTGCTTTTCTACAATTTTCGTGAGAGCTGGTAGCAGGGAGATAGGCCGGTAGTTGACAGGGGCCTTTGGATCCAGACCAGGCTTCTTAAGCAGCGGGATGACCATTGCCTGCTTCCAAGCCTGCGGAACCACTCCCTGGCTCAACGAGAGATTCAGGAGCGGGTTAGCCAGTGGATTAATCACCTCGGCCAATTTCGCCAGAATTTTAGCAGGGCACGGGTCCAAAGGCGAGCCAGATTTCAAATTGCCCATTAGAGCTAAAGAGGCGGGCGCAGATAAAGGTGGAAACACGCCCAACGTCACGCCTGGCGAGGCCGGGGGCGGTCGGTTGGCCTCAGAATTGAGCAATAACCTGGCAATTGCCTTACAAAACTAAAACCTCGCTATACATCCGTTAGACTATTACCTTACCTTACCCGACCCCCACCCCCACGATCCCCGCCAACCTGCCCCACCCTGTAATTACCACATTACAAAAATTACAATGTATTGCATTTCAAATTACCAAATTCTACTAACCCTACATCATATGCCCTCAAGTATGAATCCATAAATAATCAAACATCCTAAACTGAACCTTGAAGTACCTACCCACCTTGTCCCTGTGCATGGTTCACTAACTTTCAACTCCAACCAAACTTCTGGCAACCCCTGCCAAACTTTGCATGCCCCCACCACCCAGAAAAGGGGGGGAGCACGCAACCTTTCAGCCCCCCAACTGATGCTAAAATTCACTTGATAATATCTTTCACCGAACAGTCAACGTTCTCGCTAACACCTCTCCAATTTCCAACAAGTAAAGGTCCATACTCCATCTAGATAGGTGAACTCAATCACCCCAAAATAACTCCACTGAGTCAAACCGGATAAAGGAATGACAGATCCTGCCAAACACAACTCCCCCTAAAAAGAAAAAAGCCATTTCACTATTCACCTTTCTGCATGCCCTATCGCTACTGGCTTCACCTCACCTCTTTAGGTAAGAACTTGGGGTTAGTCCTAAGGACCACTTTGCTTTGGTGTATTTGCAAAAATGGTTCCTTTCTGGTTAATGCCTGAAGCTCACCCATTCACCTTAGAGAAGTGATGGCTATAAGGAAGGCTACTTTCCAGGTAAGAAATTGTATTTCAAACTTGTGCAACGGTTCGAATGGTGGGCCCATGAGTCTTGTAAGGACTATGTTAAGGTTCCACACCGGAAAAGGTAGAAGTCTGGGAGAAATAAGTCTTTTGAGTCCTTTCATTAAAGCCTTAATAGCTGGTACTCTAAAAAGAGATAGGTGCTGTCTATTTTGCAGATATGCAGCTATTGCCGCGAGATGTAAGGGTATGGATGTGTACGCTAAATTAGAACGCTGCAGGTGCAATAAATACCAAATTATGTTTTGTATTGAAGCATCTAGTGGATTAATGTGGTTGTTGTTACAATAAAACAATAAACCACAAATAAGCTCCACTTTGCTGCGTTGCATTGTCTTGTGGTAGGACGTGTAGCTTCTTTGATAACGTTCATACAGTTTGGCCGAAGGTTAAAAAAGCCAAACTCTAGGATTTCAGGGGCCAAATCGCAATATTGAGCTGATTGGGATCTGGATGTCTTTTCTCTCCATGGTTCCGAGTTAGGAACTTGGGGGAGAGGTGTAGTTTTTGGTGGGGAACTACTGATAGTTCCAACAGTGTGGTGAACCAGTGTTGAAGGGGCCCTTATTGGAGCAATTAGGATAAGTGTCAGGGAGTGTTGTTGGCATTTCCGAACCTTTGGCCCCCCCAAGCAGTACAGCTGACTGCCAGGAGACATCGACGGTTAGAGCGGTGCTCCTCAAACCTGCGCTGTGGCCAGGTGGGGTGAAGCCTCTCAACCACCAGATTTGGTATTCGGTTGAGTATGTACCTGAAGATCAGGTGATATTGTTCTTAATTCCTTAATCTAAGCAGCAGTGTTTTTATATTTTTGGTCCTGAAGAATGCATTTGAAACTATGTTCAACACAATGCAGAAACATGTCGACCACCATGTAGTACGGTGATTATTTGGAACCCGCACTTACACTTGCTTTTTAAACCTTAGGGATTGGGAGACACTAATAAATGTTGTTCGTCCACCCGATCACCTAATTTTATATCTTTCCCTCACTTAACACTCTTACCACCACAACACTGCCTCTACAGTAGCCACTTTAATTCTTTGTACTTTATACACCACCCTTATCTCACACATATCGGTTACGGTAACATCTGACCGGCCGTTCAGTCTCCTGGGTAAGGAGAACCCAGATGATGAGAAAAAGGGCGGTACAGTGTGGCTTCTGATGGGTACTATTTCTCCATTTGCTCTTGAGCCTTAGTCTGGCCGGCATTTCACTATCGGAGCTCACTCACTGGTGTCTTTTGTGTTGCATTGGTTTTGTGATCCACCCTTTTCTGTGACCCCCAGGTGTTTTCTGTTGTGATAATGGCATTTCCGAACCACCAATGGAGTGAGTGGGAGAGGCGGAAAAGTGTAAGCAAATATCCCCAACCAATTCATCCATAGTGCATTGCCTTTGGACAATGGGTGTGGATGTCTGGACGCGAAGTTTGGGCATTTTGCGTTTTAGTGGGTGGCGAACAGGTCTATTTCTGAGAAGCCCCACATTTCGAAGAATGGTAAGAGAGCTTGGGGGTGAAGTTCCCATTTGTGTATCTGCTGTTGTTGCCGACTGAACAGATCTGCAACTTGGTTGTGTATTCCTGGAAGATGTTCTGCAAGGAGAAGAACGTTTTAAGGTAAGGTCCATCTCCTGTGCTAGCTGTGACCACTGTAGAGAGTGCGTCCCCCCTTGCTTTTGTGTGTAGTACATGGCTTTCATGTCTGTGTGCACCAGGACAGCTCTACCTACTAGATGAAGTTGAAAGGCTTTCAGTGCTAGAAAAATTGCTAGCAGTTCGAGATGGTTTATGTGGAGTTGTTTTGGTTGCAGAGTTTTCCCATATGTGTTCCCCAACCAGGGAGGGATGTGTCTGCTGTTAGCAGTATCTGTGGTACCGGATCGAGAAATGGCCATCCCTTGGATAGGTTTTGTATGTTCCACCACTGAGAGAGAGAGGAGTACAGCCATCTATCAACACCATATCTGAAAACTGACCTTGAGCCTGGTTCCACTGACGTGATAAGCATTCCTGTAGGGGATGCATTTGAAGTCTTGCATAGGCAACAATTAAGATGCAAGAAGCCATCATTCTGATCAATAGCATGAACACTCTGGCGGTAATGATTGTTGAGGCTGAAACTGTGAAATTAGAGTTTTGTTGTGGCGAATCCTGACTGGGTTGGGGTATGCTAGAGTTTTGCGAGTGTCTATTGTGGCTTCTAGATACACTTGTGTGTGGGATGGTTGGAGGTGAGACTTGGTGAGATTTACAGTGAACCCCAAGTCGTGAAGCAGTTGGACCTTTGAGTGTGATGTACACAGCTTGGTTGTGATCTGGCTTTTTATCAGCCAGTCGTCTAGTTAAGGAAGTCATGAACGTGCTGTCTTCTTAGATGAGCTGCAACTACTGCCAGGCACTTGGTGAGAACTCTGGGTGCTGTAGTTACTCCGAATGGAAGAACTTTGAACTGGTAATGTTGTAGATTTAGCTGTCTGAGATCTAGTATAGGACTGAGAGAGCCATCCTTTTTGGTGATTAAGAAATACAAGTAGTGCACTCCCGTCCCTTGATGTATTAACGGAATAGGTTCTATAGTGTGCTTTTATAACAGGGACAGAACCTCTTACTTTAAGAGTGAGATATTCCGGTGACATTCTATGTGTTCTTTGAGGAATGTTTAGTGGAGTGTTTGTAAGCTCCAGGCAGTAACCATGTTGGATAATTTGTAGTACCCATTTGTCTGAGGTGAATGAGTTCCAGACAGGGAGGAATTGGGAGAGATGTCCTGTGGAAAACGTGTAATATTTTACTTGGCATAAGCGACAGCCATTTTGGCTGTGGTGTCCATTTAGTTTCCTTCATAATTCTTCCGTCCTCTGCTGCTCGTCTTTTCACTCTGCTTGTGTTATCTATTTTTGTTGACTTCCTAAATCAGGTAAAAGCAATGTATGTGCTGAGGGTGTGTAGCTGTCAAAGCACCTGGTCTCAGATGTTAACTGCCATCCATTTCCTGCTGCCATAAGCACTCCTGCTCCCCCTCCCACTTTGCTGACCAGTTATTTATCCGCCCTTGTTTGCTGAAAACTATTTCTAAAACTTGTTCTCCCTAATTCTTTTCACATGCTTACACTGCAAAAAACCTGTATAAACGACCTGTGTTCTGTGACTTCAGTGTACTATCTCCTTGCAGCACGAGAGTATGTTGTGTGGACGTAGTCCCACTCATGAGTAATTAATAAACTTATTTATTTTCAACTCCAGTGCTGATCTCTATTTTGTTGGTCTTTGAACCCGTGGACAAAAAGGTGACCCTGCGCCAGTGTACCCCTAAAAAGGTACATTTCCACAGTTGGCGCCCGACTTGTAGGTCCCCATTGGAGACGCTGCCGTCCAAAGGAGTGGTCTTGATGGAGGATTGGAATTTTGCTGAGGAAGTGCACTGCACAAGGAGACCTTTGTCATTGCAGGCCGACGTGAATTTTCCAGTTTTTCCGATTTGACCCTCCAAGTCGTGGCCGGTCTCAACTGGGGTTTTCTTTGGCACAATTTTGAAGTGACCATTAGGTCGACCAGACATCAGCAGGTGGGAGTTGGAGTCTTCTGTTTGGTAAGGTCGCTAAAGTGTCACTTTGCAAAGTTTGAAGGCAAGTAATGTAGAGATTTTTCTCCTTTTGAAATATTTTAGAGTAGTAGTAATTTACACATATTGGTAAAGCATGCTAGTTCTCAGCCCACTCCGTAGGTGGTGTTGCTGCTCTGGTTGTACCAAAGTTAAGTAAAAAAAAAAAAGTCAGCTAGCTCCCCCAGAGGGGACACCTAATAGAGATATGCATGTCAAATATGGTACACTGTGGAACAAATACACAGAAAAAGATTTTGATCTGTAAAGGCCAGTGAATAGGGAATTTGATGTATTAAAAATATAATAAAAATAATAAAGTTCAATATGTAGAGCAGTGTTTATTTAAAAGAAAAAGTAGACAGAATATGTTTGATTGTATGCGTATGTGGGAGAAAGAAGAATGAGAGAGGATAAAGAGAGCAGAAGTATAGCAGAAAAGTATAACAAAACAATATATAAAAAAATGCTAGAATTAAAGAATAAAGAAAGAAGGAAAATATAGAGAAAAAAAGATAGGAAACGTCGATTAGAGGTAAATGGCCAGTACCAGACCCCCCAGGATATAGCGGCATGGATTAGCAAATTTAGCGGCACAAAAATGGAAATTTAGCGGCACAAATATGGAAATTTAGCGGCAATTTTGCGGCATTTTATTTGGCCATTTCTCCTACAATAAACACAGATATCTTAGTTTTTTTAGTTATTTAACAACATGAAGCTATGTATATTTGGTTTATTTACAATGTAGACACTTTGTTTCCCTCGAAAAGCAAGACTTCCTCTCCGGCAGAACACAGAACGTCCGCCTTCCGTTCCGAAGCCACCAAGATCATCAGCGGCATACCCTAGGGCTCATTCCTCAGCCCTACGCTGCTTAACATCTACATGGCACCACTCGCCCACCTTGCCCGACTGCACGACCTCAACATCATCTCCTACGTCGATGACACCCAGCTGATCCTCTCCCTCGCCAAGGACCCCCACAGCTCCAACACCCACCGACCACGCACGCAACCTGGGGGTCATCTTCGACTCATGGCGTCGTACAGTGGGTGGTAGGATCTCTCCCCAAGCTCCACGCGGGGTGCAAGCGGCAGGAGAGGAGTGCCGCAGCGAGGCCCAGTCGGGGGCGGAGATGGTGAAGCACGCGGAGCCTGAGGAGCGCCCGACGAGCATCCTGAGGCTCCAGGGGTTCCCTTACTGATGCTGATATGGTGTTGTCTCCCGGGGCGAAGGCACCTAGAAGCACTCCTCCAGGCTGGCGAACAATGGAATCTGCGGAGTGGCAAACCCGGCTGAGCCGGGAGATGCGCATTTTTATAAAGAAGTGCTTTAACAGGAGGTTACACATTCTCTGAGTGCAGAAGAACGAAACATATGTGGTAAGTTTTTAGTTTTGGACATGTGTGCCTCAGTTGCAATGCAGAACTACCGCATGTCCGAACAGAACACTTCAGTTCTGTGATCCTGCTGGAAGTGAAGTAGTGTAATGTATTGGAGTTAGTGGCGGTAGTGTAATCTGCAGCGTTTAATCTAGTGAAGGCAAAAAATGACCTATAAAAGTTTGTAGTAATTACTTTCCTTAAATTATGTTTTAAGAAACATATGCGAGATTCTACTTTTAATCTCTTTTGCTAAACAAAGGAGGTTATTTTTTAACCAGTGAACTAATATTAAGAAGTTTCCTCTCCCGCATTGCATACATGATAGTGCAATGCCTCAAACAGGACACACTGATTGAGCTACTAAAATCAGAATTTATTTCTTCACAAGATTATATACATGTGTTTATTATTATATTTTAATTCACATGCCAGTCTGCTTTTCAAAGTGCAACCTGTTGCCATTTATTAACACCGAATATAGTTTGGTCATCTCATGCATGACCACATTACGAAGAGGAGAGGACTGATGTATATCACCTCTGAATTCCTGTGCTGCTCCACTGCAGGTTGAGGCCTTGGTTTGGAATCAATACATTCACTCGGGATAAGACATACACACAGATGAGCATTTATGTAATGCTCATGGTTGAGAGGGGCTTAAATATATATTTCTACAGACACTGCAGAGCTTTGCCCTCAATTGCTTTGTGGGCAGAACCACGTAAATGTTCTTTTTGTGTTTAAAAAATGTCTGTCTATTAGGTATGGCTTGCTAGCACAGCCATCTTGAAGACGTATTATTACCAAGTCTTGAAATAGATATACCGTGAACCTGGGCTCCAACCAGAAGAGTGACTCCCCCATTCATAGCCATGGTGGTATGTGTTTCTAGATTTCAAGTTTGACATTAAGAATGAATCCCAGCTATCGCTGGAAGATCATTTAAAAAGTTGGTGGAATTGAATAATTTCTATACAGGGCGTAGTTGAAGCAAACAAAGAGATTTCCACATCAAGCTGGGTGTTGTCAGCATACGAATTAGTTGCAATACCAGAATGTCAGACCATCGCAAACCTTATAAGAAAGCCCGCAGTGTTGCCTCGAGGAGGTGATGTAAACCCACTCACAGTCGCTTACTTCCTACTTATATATAAACCAGGCAAGTAAGAAAAGCTAGGGCATTGAGGGGGGAATGGGGAGAGGGCGGGCATTTGCGAAGTCCCTCTATAATATGGAGAGCTGATGTACTATAAAGAAGGGAGGGGCAATGCCAGTAATGGTTAGTGCAAGCAGTATTCCCAGTGTTAAGCCTTCCCAGTACCAACCCAGTATTTCTACCTGAGGGTGAATGGATGCACATACCGAAATTGCGGTTCGAAGCAGGAATCAGAATTGGTGGCCGACCTCAGCGTTATGTAAGAAGAGCGACAGCATCCGGTCTCAATGCCATAACTAAAAACTATGTCTATGGCAGACTTCGCTACTGTGACCAAGAACTGTTCCCATGCCTGTCTTCATCACCATGACCAATAACTGTGCCCACGGCGGTCTCTGGGGCAGCCTATCCAGACCGAGGGCTGCTTCTGCCAATATCCCGATTCCTCATTTGTGGTTAACCCTTTCAGGGCAGACCTGGATTAAATACATCGATACCCATGTTTACCAAGAGCAAATCAGTCATTCCCAACGCCGGATTGTGCAATATGAAGTATCCCTCCTCTGAAATGCTCTCCTTATATTCCTTACATGACATACAACAGTGTGTTGGTAAAGACCAGCTCACCCATCGGCTCCAGCTCCCCAGGGAGGCCCATCAGAGCACCTTAGAGTAACCCTGCAAGAAGGACTTCCAGCTCTCACCTCAACAGCACAGATCTAAAGTGTAGAAGTCAGCGCAGACCCCCCAGGATATAGTGGCTTTTGTAAAAATGCAGCGCGATTTCTACAAAAGTGCCGATTTCGCAGGCACTTTTGTAAAAATCGCGGCATTTTTACAAAAGTGCCGATTTTGCGGCAAACCGCAAAATCACGAAAACGCAAAATCCTGGAGGGTCTGATTAGGCACCCTATTTATCTCATACTTAATAAACCTCAGGATGGCTGCATCCTATTAGAACGCGCCCACACCCCGTATAAATTTCCCACTCCAAGTGCCCCTTATGAGGTTTCTGACAAGTATTTGTCTTCAGTCGACAAAGAACAAGATAAGCAAGATGGGCGACAGACTCACTCTACTTTGATTACAGCAGAAAAATATACATTAAAAACTGTTGCTAAGGGAGGAGGCTCGCCGGCCTCACGCTGCATCGCTCATTGTAACAATGATTCAACTGTGGAAAAATTCAGGGCAATTTTATTTTGTAGAAAAATTTGTTTGGGAGGTAAAATTTGATTATAGACAAATTTCTCAGTAATTAGAGCCAAAGGATATAAATACTGATTATAAACGATGAACAGATGGGACTTTCCCTTTTTCAGCCTTATCTGATATTATTTGACGAATGGTTAAAATATGAGACGCAACATTACATTTACGAAAGGAGCAAGAATTAGCTAGAAAACAGAAAGGTGTAGAAACAGTTCAATCCCCAGCACAGAAAGTAGATGCTCTGGTGGATGAGGTTGCACCTGTTAGTAGTACAGTTGCTATAAAACCTATGCGTGAAGCTGCATCCCATTATGTTCCTCCTAAGGGTGCGGGAACAAATGAAGAGAAAACTTCAAATGATGCAAAGGGATATTTTATATATAATTGGGTTTACACTCCTTGGAGTAGAGCTGATGTGATGGCTCTTAAAGCTGCTTTGCCCGACCACCGGAAAAATCCTGCCGCCTCCTATTACTAGGTGAAAGGAGTCATTAGCTCCTGCACTATGACCTTGCCAGATATTGATATGTTCTCTGGGCTTATTTTGCCTCCTGATATGTGGAGAACAATACGTAAAATAGATGACAATGTAGCATATGGTGATACTTGGGAACATTTAGAACAAATAGATGCGGAAAGGGAGCCTGCGCAGAAACCTTAGAGGGAGGTATTAGATATTCCTAAAGCTATTGTGACTAAGTTGAAGACTCTCATATTCCCTAAGAAAATAGATTGGACTACGTTAGCATCCTGTAAACAGAAAAATGATGAGTTCTTTTCTGACTTCTTTTCAAGGTTTGAGGAAACATTACATGATTTTAGTGGTCAGTCATTGGCTGATGAAACGGGTAAGCATTTGTTTGTTGACAAATGTGCACTGATATGTTACCAGAAATAGCTAGTCCCTTAAAGGCCAGCAAGAGTTCTTGGACTACATCTTCACCAGTTTCCCTTTTGACTATGGCCCAAAATTATGAGCGACAGGAAGCGAAAGGCAGGGAGGATAAGAAGGTGAAAGAATTCAAGACAAAATTTATGTTGGCTCAAGTATATGGTCCACTATTTAGGGAGGGTGCCCCCTTTGCCTTGAGCAAATTTGTTTCCTGATTAGTGTGCTTATTGTAAAGAGACTGGGCATTGGCGTTCTGAGTGTACTGGAGAGGTACTGGAGCTCGCCTCAGGTTTGAAACTGTTGAACAAGGACCAAATTACTCTACTACTTTTGATAAACGAAATCAATATCAAATGTCTGATTATTCTGCTGATGCCCTTGCAGATTATGATTATGCATAGGGATGCCTAGGATGGGGTAAGGAACTGGTTGAGGTGCCAATAGATCAAATGGGTCCTTATGTTGATGCAAAAGTCTTAGGATCTACTAATCGGTTTCTGGTTGATACAGGGGCTACCCGTAGTGCGCTGTCAAAATAAATTGGTTCCTAGGGCTCTCCTGTTCGGCACAATGATAACATCAATAGGATTCGATGGAACAAATTCACTGCAGCATGTCCATTTTTGTTTTCCCCTAACACGCCAGAGAACATTGTAGGTATCGATATGCTTAAATATTTTCGTGCCACATTACGTTGTTCTACGGAAGGTGGGCGTGTTAAATAACAATTATCTAATGGTTGAGAGATCCTGTCTTGTCAATGAGGATTCCGCTTTGGCGTCCTTACCTATTGTGAAGCAGGAACACTGTTATTGTCATAATTTCTTGCCTCCCATCATCACAAAGTCTCGCAAAAGAAATTGCAATATTGTAGACAGCAGGGTACCTATTTAGGTCACCTCCTGTCTAAGGGGGGATGTTCACACACCAAACTGCATTCAGACCATTCTAGACACTCCTGTACCCCGCACTCAGAAGGATATTCGTACACTGACTGGCCTCACTTCTTTTTGTAGGCAGTTCTTCACATATTATTAAACCTTTGATGACTTTTTTTTTGCCCCTCTCATGTAATACTGTCAGAGCACCTTCCAACAGTTAAACCAAGCCCTTTGTTCTGCACCAGTATTAGGTACCCCAGACATGTTGAGGAGTGACTATTTGTCCCAATTAACTGACAGCTTGTCTTCTATTTATCAGCAGGTGTGGGAAGCTCATCCTTCGTGAGCCCTGCTGTGCTGACAGATCATTGCGACATTTTGGTCACCGAAAGGACGAGTTACGTCACCTGTAGGACCTGAGGAAGTCTTTGTGGTACATCTAGATATTTGCTTTGATCCAGGAAGACATTTCATCACAGACAAAGACTGTTTGAGCCACTATCCTGGGTGGTTAAAGACTGACTACAAAGGGGGGTAGCCTATTAGTGACTACTTGTCTCAACGTTAGTGAAGAAACCAACGCCTGCCCAAGAGCTTTAGGGCATCATCTATTTTGTTGATTGCCGATGAAAATGAGCTCGCATAAGAAGAAGGAGATCGCTGCGACAATGTGCAACGGCTGTACAATCTGAAGTCTTGGTCTGACTTTGACTGTTGCCATCATCGCTACTGTAATGTGGGTAGTGGAGAAAGTAATGCCTGAAGCCTCCTTACCTAACATTGCTGTTACATCACTTGCTGCAAAAGAGCACCATCATTTTGATTTGCCGCAACATGAACAGGGATACTGGCAAAATCTGTTATTCAATTCATTTCTTCAAATGTTGCACCAGACACACCAGCTAAGCAATGCTACTAACTATTGGGTTTGTGGCAAGATTCCTCCTCATCAGAACATAAAAGGAATCCAGTTGTCACTGGTGCCATTTTCCCACAATGGCTCATGCCCAGCTTTGTTCAAACTTTTTATATGCCTCTAATGAACAAAGTCTGTTACACCAACAACGATGGGGACCCTTAAGCAAAAGGTACTGCTTTGGTAATGGAAGAATATTGTAAAGGAAGTGCATCAACAAACTATGTGTATCCAAAATCTAGGTTGACTAAAGGAAATGGACCTCTTGTTATCTCTGTTGCGATGACCACTGGCCCCCTTTGTGTACAAAGTACAGGCGATGTGCCGGTGAGCCACAGTGACTGTACTGCAGTGTTGCAGAGGTCTACGAGAGGCCGAAGCAGCTTCCTTGCATCAGGTCACACTGATGTGGAACTAAGGCATACTACTTCCTAACCCCAGGCTGGTCTGGTACCTGTTACATAGACTTCCCTCTACCACCTGTGTTTTTAGCTTCCCCAACCTACCATCAAGATTTGCAATTGTTCAATCACTATGCTGGTAGTAGGGGAAAATATGAAATCAATGTCTCTGTAGTCGACCAGACAGAGACCACATGGGAACAATATAGACAGGAGCATGCTGTATCATCAGATCCAGCTATTGTGTCTTCACAACAGACAATTCACCTTCTGTATATGCGGTCATCTCCAAACTACACAAATAGCGACTGGGACACATCAAGGCTAAGGAACTTGGGCTGGGTGGCTCTAGTGCATATTTTCTGTATGGGGCTTAAAAATATTATCGGCTGTGTTCATAATTATTGGAATTCTCTTCTCTTGTTGTTTATGTATCCAATGCAGGCGATGCTTTGCTCTCTCTGTATTTCCACTTGTACTACATGGCTACCACCTAAAACGAATGTCCAAAATGTAAATGCCCGTTTAGCAATAGATCAAGACGCCCGCAACAAAATTCTAATTGATATACATCACATTTATCGTCCCCTTTTTAAAGCATAAGAAAATGTCTTCGCTTATGCCAAAAGTGCCGTCTGTGGGAAAAAGTGTAACATTTTACTTGGCATAAGCGACGGCCATTTTGCTGTGGTGTCCATTTAGTTTCCTTCATAATTCTCCCGTCCTCTGCTACTCGTCTTTTCACTCTGCTTGTGTTATCTAATGTTGTTGACTTCCTAACTCAGCTAAAAGCAATGTAGGTGCTGGGGGTATGTAGCTGCCAGTGCACCTGGTCTCAGATGTAAACTGTCAACCATTTCCTGCTTCCAAAAGCACTCCTGCTCCCCCTTATTTATTTATTTATTTATTTTTTGCACTTATAATGCGCGCAGATACCCACAAAGGGTTTCCTGGCGCCAGGACTGGAAGGCTGAAAACACAGAAAGCAACCTGGTCAAAGACCGCAATTATTTATTAAAGAGCCAAGTTTTAACGCCTTTCTTAAAACTGGCGAGATTTTCCTCCTTACGCAAGGCTAAGGGAAGGGAGTTCCAAAGGACTGGTCCCAGATGGGAAAAGGACTTTCCCCCCACACGGGCCAGTTTAAATTTAGGAACCACAAAGTTTGCTCCATTTAGAGAACGGAGGTTGCGTGCAGGAACGTAGGGCCTAACCAGTTTTTGCAGGTACTTTGGTGCGGTCCCTGCCTTGATCTTAAACATGTAGGTCAACGCTTTGAACCGAACCCGGTTCTCAACTCTAAGCCAGTGCAGGTCCTTAAGGTGCTTCGAGATCCTTGCTGTCCTAGGGATCTTACATAGCAGCCTGGCTGCGGAGTTCTGGACAAGTTGAAGCCGCCTAATCACAGCTAAATTGGAACCCAGATATAAGATGTTACCGTAGTCAAGCCTAGATGTAATCAGTGCATTGACCACGGTCTTCTGGGTATCCACAGGCAGCATCCAGATAATCTTCCGCAGCCATTTGAGGATAGTGAAGCACGTACCAGCTACTTTATTGACCTGCTGTTTCATCGATAAAGAATCATCGATGCATACCCCTAAATTTCTTACCTGGGTAGCCGGGCTGGGAAAAGCACCCAAGGATGGCAGCCAATGGGTATCCTGCCACAGATCTCTCTTTTTACCTAGGAGGAGAATCTCCGTCTTCTCCCCGTTAAGCTTCAGCTGGTTCGTTGACATCCAGCTGAAGACTTCGTGAAGACCTAATTTCAGCGCAGAGGGAGATGATGGCTTTGAGTTGGTAAGAGAAAAAATAATCTGCGAATCATCCGCGTATGTCATAAGTGCTAGACCTACTCGCTCTGCTAAATCGGCGAGAGGGCGGAGATACAGATTAAAAAATAGCGGACTCAAAATTGAGCCCTGCGGCACGCCATGGGGTGAGAAAAAGGTGTCTGACTGAGCTTGCGAAGACGAGATCTGAAACGTCCGGTTGCTCAAGTAGGACGCGATCCAGTCCAGCGCTTTCCCTCCGACACCATCATCACTCAGCCTAGTAAGCAGTCTGTTGTGTGAGATGGTGTCGAAGGCCGCGCTTAGGTCAAGTAAGACAAGAGCAACTGTTTGCCCCTCGTCCAAGAGTCCCCTGATCTTCTCGGTGACTCCCAAGAGGGCGGACTCGGTGGAATGGCCCGCCCTAAAGCCTGACTGGGAAAAATGGAGTAAGTTATTATTCTCCGTATATGTTGAGAGTACACCGTGAATATGCTTCTCTAAGATCTTTGAGAAAGCGGGCAACAGGGATATCGGGCGGTAGTTGGCCAGCACCTCGGGGTCAGCAGCCGGCTTTTTCAATAGAGGGCTGACCATGGCATGCTTCCAAGCCGCTGGGACGGTTGCCAGATGAATAGAGGCATTTAATGTTTCAGCAATAGTCGCCAGGGCTGAGTCATCCAGTTGGCTCAGAATACTAATAGGGAGAGGGTCACAGGGAGAGCCTGATTTAATGGAAGCAGCTAAGGATTTTAGGGTATCCAAGGAGATGGGTGGCCAAGAGTCAAGCCGTTGTCCTGTTGGATTTACAGAAGATGGAACTTCCCTGTCATCCCTCACCAGGGGATTAATATTGGCAATAATGTTCTCGATCTTTTCCACAAAGTATGTGGCAAGACTTTGACATTTCTGAGGGGTAAGGGGGGGTGCGGCCGCCATAGAATTAGCTCCGGCTAGTTCTTTGACTGTATTAAAAAGAGTCCGTGCTTTATTGGCGGCAGTGTTGATGGTCTCTGTTACATAGCGTGCTTTGGCTCTGGTGCAGGCCATATGGTAGAGGTTTCTGGCCTTACGATATATTTCCTTTTTTAGAGGATCATAATGTTTGCGCCATTTCCGCTCGAGTGCCTTACACTTGGTTTTTTCTAGCTTCAAATCTTCATTGTACCAGGGAGCTGGGGGACGATGAACATTCCCTCTGCACTTGGTAACGGGCAAACAAGTGTCAACTGCTCTCTCCAGCCAGGTGTGGGCTTCCCGCGCAATTGTTTCCATGTCAGCGCCCAGAACAGGGGGGTGTGTTTTTAGTGCATTCTGCAACTCGGTCAAGTCCAACCTTTTCCAATTTCTCATGAAAGTTGGAGGCCGAGCAGAGTATGGCAGCTTAGATTCAGTAGGAGTAATACTAAAAAGGGTTAAAAAATGGTCTGACCAGCAAATAGGGTCAGTTTTCAACCATTTTAACTCCTGTATGTTGGATATAATAGGGTCACTTCCACTTTGCTGAACACGTAGTTATTCACCTGCCCTTGTTTGCTGGAAACTATTTCTAAAACTTGTTCTCCCTATTTCTGTTCACATGCTTACACTGCAGAAAACCTGTATAAAAGACCTGTGTTCTGTAACTTCAGTGTACTGCCTCCTTGTAGCACTTGAGAGAGTGTTGTGTGGGCGTAGTCCCACTCATGAGGTATTAATAAACTTGTTATTTATTTCAAACTCCAGTGCTGATCTCAATTTTGTTGGTCTTTGAACCCATGGACAAAAGGGTGACCCTGCACCAGTGTACCCCTAAAAAGGTACATTTCCACAGTCCCCCGAGGGGAGTGGGATGATCGGGGGTAGTGGAGGGAAGTCATTGTTTGTTTGCAGGGGACGAGCGTGTGGAAATACCTCTTCCTTGTCCTCCATCATTGTTCCCTCTATAATTTCCTCTGTGGGAGGGGGATTGATTGTTGCCCTTGTCAGAGGAGGAGGCCTGTTCAGGAGAGACAGCTTTTGAGCCACCCCTGTAAAAGGAGCAGCAAAAGGAACCTCTACTGGCTGGTAATTGTAAAGCCAAAATTGACTTTGCGACCTCAGTGTCTTTTTTTTCATCTTTTCCAGCATGGTGTCAACAGCTGGGCCAAAAGATGCTCTTTATCAAATGGCTGGTTAAGGATAGAGGTTTGTACCTCTGGCTTAAAACCAGAGATCCTGAGCCAAGCGTGTCTGCGCAGTAATACACTTGTGTTAATAGCATGAGAGGCTTTGTCTGCTGCGGAGGTGTTAGTAATGAGCCTACCCTCTTGTATAAGGTTGTTAACTTTAGATTTGTATTGGTCAGGAAAGTGTTGGATTCGGTTTTCCAACTCATCATAGTGAGCTCTGTCATAACAGGCTTGAGCATTAGCAATACACCAGGTTTATGCAGACTATTAAGCTATCCTTTTGCCTGAGGCATCGATAAGCTTAGATTCTTTATCAGAAGGAGGTGTGTCTCCTGTAACTTGGGAGTTAGCTCTTTTGCGTGCGTTTGATATTACTAGAAAGTCTAAAGGTAGTTGTCCTTTAATGTAAATAGGATCTGTAGGATTTGCATTTTTTATCTGTCCAAGGAGTGATAATACTAGCCCTTACGGGATCTTTAAAGACCTTGTATGTATGTTTTAGCATACCTTTCAGAATTGGCAAGGTAGGAGTTGATCTTTGGGGGGAGGAAAGTGTTTCAAAAAAGAAAATCCTCTTCTAAGGGTTCTTTGTGAAGTTCTACCCCATGGTAATTAGTAGCCCTGTTAAGGAGTTCAAGGTAATCGATATTGTCATCAGGTGGGGGAGGTCTAAAGGGGTACAAATCAGGGTCATTGTACGTATTTGGGTCTGTGTGGTAATCATCTCAAGCATCAGCATCTTCATCCTTGTCCCTTTCCCCTTCACCCTGTGGGCCAGGTGTAATGGGCCAAGTAGGTGAATGTATAGGTGTAATGAGCAGTTATGATTAGGAGGAGGAGAAGGAGGTGGAATGTAAGGAGGAGAAGGGTTAATGCCCATATTCTTTTTAGGAGGGGCATGGTGGTCCTCTGTCAAGTCAGCTTTCTGTTTTTTTTTTAATAGTTACTTGATTATGTCCAATTTCTTCTGTTTTGGGTCAAAAATCGGGTTATTAGATGGAAGTTCCGTGGGGGAAGTGTCTCTATCTTTCCTTGGAGACTTTGGCACAGAAGATTTCGGCTCCGAGCTCTTGGGTGCTGATATTTTTGGCTAAGTGTGTTTGGGTTTATCAGAGTCTTTGGTTTTGGAGGATTTCGGTTCCGAGTTTTTGGGTTTGAAAGCTTTCAGTTCCGAATCTTTAGTTTTGAAGGATTTAGGTGCAGAGTCCTTGTTTTTCGATGGTTTAAGTTCTGAGTCTTTGGACTTGAAATGTCTCAGCTCCAAGTCTTTAGTCTTGGAGGGTTACGGCTCCGAGCCTTTCGTCGTAGCGGGTAAAACCTTCGGTCCCGAAGGTAGGTTGTGTTTATGTTTCGAAGCCGAAGGTGTCGGTTCAAAGTCAGAGCGGGGCTGGCCCGAGCCCAAAGGCTTTCCTTTTAGTTTCGGCACCAGGCCGGAAGGCGGGGCATCGAAAACAGGTTGTTGAGGCCGACCTAAACCCGAAGGTGAAGGAGGGACAGGAGCCTTTGTCTTTTGTGCACTGGCTACAAAGGGATTTGTACTCACGGTGCGCTCTTCCGCAGTGAGGTCTTCCTCTTCCTTCTTCTTCCCTTGGCTCCGAAGCTGCAGGTTGGATGCAGGAATCTTCTCCGAAAAGGTCCAGAATGGAATTGCTGTGGTGCAGCATTTTGTGGCCCTGAGCCCAGCGATCACGAAGTGTCTTTTTCGATCGGAAGGATAGACACGCTTCGTAGCTACTTTTGTTGTGTTCCGGGGATAAGCAGAGATTACAAACTTCATGCAAGTCGGTGCATGGAAATTTAGCACGACACCTGGGACATAGTTTAAATGGAGTCCGTTCCATTGACAGCTAACGTGGGCGGTATGAGTATGCCCAACGGCCTGCCTCGAGCATTCCAAAGGAAAGTTTTCCGAAGTCAGACGATGCGCGGTGAATGAGGGATCACGATCGATAATACCGTCGAGGGTAGTAGATTGGGCGTCGAAGGGGTCCTAAAACAGCACCGAACCAGAGCGCTGCAATACACATCCAAAACCCGATGGCGGAAAAAAACAATGTAGAAATGGAGTCGATGCCCATGCACAATATCACCGAAAGGAAGAGTCACCCATCTTGTGACTACAAGACTTCTTCTAACAAAAACAAAGTGCAAAAATCCGGACCCAACACCAGACGGCGATCTAAGCTAAAGCCTATGATCTACAGCTCATATGCCTCAAAAATAATTATCCACAAATGCAAGCTCTGCCAACTTCCCAGCAATGGAAAACTTCTTCAGACCTTTCTCAATCAGATCCAATATATATTGTTAGACATCTTCGTCTCGCAACCACCATTCACCCTGCTGCCGAGCACCCGTATCTCTACTTCTCATTCGTATTCCTAAAATCTGCCACCACCTGCCCCTAGATGACCTGCCCCTATACCCAGGCCACAATCCACTTCTTCATACTGCCACCCCTCCTCCACTCCCTTCATTCCACACTGCTCGCCCATCCCAGGCAGCCCACACTACACCGGCCCGTTTGCTATTGCTCCTCCGGAACCCTTTATCCACCGCCCTCTCTTTACCTCCCCTGCTCTGTTAATCACTCCTCGTGCAAGGCGGCTTGCTGTGCTTGGCCCTGCCCATACACTGAGGCAGAGCGGGTCAGAGTTATAGACAACGTCGCCCTGCCACCGTTCCTCTTCCTTCATGTGACCCCAAACCAGCATGCACCACGGCCTGTGGCTGCGCTCACTGTCCCCTTAGCTGCACTGCCCAACGCTGCCTCTCATACTGAAGGCAAGGTCCCGGCCACACCCTCCACCTCCAGACTCAAGGCTGAAGCCGCAGGACACATCCTGACCCCCGCTTGACTCATGCCCCCGAGGGGGCGCTCTCTTCCCATTCAAGGGGCCGCTCACACTTATGCCCGCATCATGAGGCCCACTTGTTGCTTTCACTTTATTTGGCAGGGAGCATGCTGCCACTTCAGCGGCTATCCCATGCTGACTTCCTGGGAGCTGGGAGCGCCGTCCCAGCTGCTTCTGCTGCGACCAGGTCCATGCGGCCCGCCTCTCGCAGGAGCTGCATCGCCTCATGAACCTGCTCCTCCATTGCAGGTAAACCCCAATATCTCTCACTAATCACTACGTTAACTGCTGACACTAGCTACTATCACCCTGTCGCACAATACAAAACCAAATTAATCTGCAAAATATATAAAACATTTAGCTCCTACACTTCCTGCCACCAGGTCATCAGAACCTAAAATGGTGGTAGGGATCCCAAAACCTTATCCCTATATAGCTTTTGCGCTATTATTGGGCTACATATATGTAGCCCAACTTAAACTCAAAATGGCAGTCCCCTGGACTGCACCACTCTCCCAATCTGCCAGGGGGACAGACCTCCCTCCTTTCGGCTGCCCTCCAAATCCCTATTTACCAAAATGAGTGCAGTTGTCCCTCTATCATTTCCACAATGTCGGTTGTTGGGTAAATAAGACAGACAGTGGTTCGCATACAGTTCCTTGCCAGCATTATGCACTGGACTTCTGGTCTCCAAGTTCCGGGGCTGCTTGTGTGATGCTTGTGGGCGCTGGGTAGTACTTTTTCTGTGTGTTAAATGTCATCCCCAACACTTAACTTGCAGACAAAAAAAGGCTTGTTGTACTACAAAATAAATTCAGACATCCTCTCAAATGGAAGAAACCTGTTCTACGTTTAAATTCTATGTCACATGGAGGGGGGTGCTATTGTCTCTTGGACTGCAAACCAAAACAAGTGCCAATACTGAACGCTATTTACCATCCACTTTTTAAATGGTACCAATGTAAGTACATCACAGGTTCAATGAAAAATCAATTCAAAAATACTTCTTTTTATTTTGAAGCTTTAACGTATTTTCAGAAAATACATACAAATAAAATATCATATTCAATAGAAAAAATACAAACAATACAACCACCACTTCATCCCAATTTATACAAACTCCCTCAAGACACCACAATCACTCAATACTTTCCTTCAACTATTCCACATTCATTCCAGACACATTACCAACTCCACATAGCCAATAGTTCACCTACAGGTTAAGCCAAAGTCACTAAAATTTTTAGAAAGGCGAAATCCAGTAGGGATCTCAATGCACACAGTCAAACAACACCAAGTTTAAACAGCAGTCTCAACAAAAGAAATGCACCAAAACGTCAACACAGTGAATAGACAGTCATGTTACAGTGCGCAACAAAACCAACTAAATTCTCAACATGTTTGTTTGACTAGAAACTGCACAAGGTCGACGCGTTTCGAACTCTTTAAAAGACAAGGTTCTCCTCAGGACGATCACAATCTACAAGAAAGAGAGAAACACATACTCTTACTACTCAGGCCACATAGTATACAACACCAGCATGAATGCACCCACACTGTGCTCACACTTCTTACCTTAATCATAGAAGAAAAGGCTGTTTAATTCTGCCATTCATCAGTGTGTCTACAAATGAGAAAAGAAACAAAGAAAAACAAGGCATAAACCTGCAAACCGTCACGCCTACATGTTTGTGCAAAAGACCCTCTGTAAATGTCAAAAAATGGGCTTACATTGTGGTGTCTTCCATAATCCTTTGTACTTCAAATCATTATGTTGGAACACTTGTCGCATCAACTCCAAAAGCTCACGTGGATCTAAAAGACAAGCAAGGGGCATATCCATACTAAGAATGAATCGAGTCATGAAAGGGAAGTACAGACTTCTCAATTTTGACGTCAATAAACATACCAGCTATAGAATTAACCAAGGGACTTTCAGCGTGTGGCGGCTAGTTGTTTTTATGCCCGCCACGTCACTGCCAGCAATGTCGACATAAATCTGAAATGAGTCGGTGATAAAAAATTAGCTCTCATGTTGCCACAAATTGTGTTGCCCTCTCTTCTGCGCGTTTTAACAAAGCCCGATTCAAAGAAACGTACAGTGGCACTCCGGCCATTCACAACGGAACCAAACCCAATGAGAAGTTACTGGTGCCGGTAGGATGAGGGAATGCGAAGACGCATACATCAGCTTAAAACCATGACAACTGTGCGATAACATACCTTGCTACAAAAGGAGTCCTCTACGGATCTTATTATTATTGTCTCTTGGACTGGCATTTATTGCTAATGCATCCAGGGAACTTACTACACAGCCACGCAAAAAAGAAGTGCATAACATGCATTGCAGGAAAGAAGAATTTGGAAAAAAGGCAAGTAAGGAAAGGTACCAGAGGCTCTAGTGAATCAAAACTGTCACTAGAGTGTCATAATTGGCACCATTGCACACGTATCAAAAACCAACCAGCTTAAATCACCAAAATGTCACTTCTGGGTATCACTTTCCTTTTTGCTGACTCCTGCAAGTTTGTGATTTGGGTGTACCAAATAGTCCTCAATATTACTACCCCAATTAAATGCAAATGTTGGCTGTTCTAGAGGTGCGTCCCCAGCGTTTAGAATTCTCAGGTCAATAAACGTTTATTATCATAATATATGAGGTATCAATACATAGTGCAATAAAAGAGCTATGAGGAAGAAGAGAAAGGGAGGAAAGGGGGGACAAGGGAAGAAAAATCTGAAAAAACTGTATAATTGAGGAAATATCAACAAACTTATCATGGGCATTAATAAGTAAAAAGAAGGAACATAATGATTATACAACAAAGCGAATGCAAATGGGAGTATGCAGGTAATAATGTTAGAAAAAGAAAGGAAATGACAAGGGCATCATGGGGGTTTAGAAACCTCCTGCTGAGAAGGTCGTGGACAAAATGAACGAGTTGTACAAGTATCTAAATACAGCATAACAGGAAGCCATAGGTCTACACGTTTGGCTGCCATCTGGGCAGGAAAAACAAAAGAAGTATCAAGCCTGTGATTATGACATACATTATTCCACCATGCTTTGAAAGAAATGGCAGTGGCAGTCTTCCAGTTAATAGTAATCTGTTGAAACGCAACAGCCAGTAGCAGATCAACAATACGAACATTGAGATAGATGTCGTCCCAACAAGGAGAGAGACTCCCCAAAAAGAGATGAGTGGGAGACAAGGGAATGCAGGTATGAAAAATAACATTATTTTGAGCCTAGACCTGTAACCAAAAAGCATGTACGTGCTGGCAGAGAAACAACATATGAAACAGGGTAGCATTAGGCAAGGAACAAGACCAACAAACATCCGGAGTAGTAGAGAATCGCTTGTTAAGGGTAGAAGGAGTGTAGAGCATTCGATTATATATGAAAAACATAGATTGCGTCAAAGACACCGCCCTGGAAGTTTTGCGAACCTTTGTCCAGATCTTGTCCCAAAGGAAACCGGCCAAGATACAGAAAGGTCATGTTCCCATTGCTCCTCCACTTTAAACTTGGGCCTGGGAAGTGTATGTGCATGAAGGTGTTTGTATAGAGTAGAAGCTTTAGGAGTAGCTCGCAGAGTAGAATGGAGTTGGGGAGTGAGGTCAGAAGAAGTAGGGGAAAATGAAGATGATGCCGGCGTGAGTTTAGTGTAGACCTCCATAATCGCTGCTTTAAGTAAGAGATATTTGGGAGCAAAGGACGAGGGCAATGCAAAGGCGGAACATAGGGTATGAAAAGGCAAATAGGTGGAGTGTGAGAAGAGTTGTGTGATCCAGAGCAAACCTTTGGACCTCCAAGATTTCCAGTAAAAGGGTTTACCACGGATTAAAAGGTACTTATTATGCCAAATAGTGGATGAGAGAAAATCAGCAACAGTCGTAGGAGGGGGAGCATTAGAGGATAAGAGGAGTTTGACCATAAATTTGTGAATGAGAGTAGGAGTCGAGGATGGTTTGTGCGAGAATGAGATATATTCAGCGAAAGAAAAAGGGGAAAGGAAGAGGCGTTCAACCTTAGTCCACAAGGTGAAGCAGGGTCCTGTAACCAAAAGGAGGCTTGACGCAGTAAGAAGGCCTTCTGGTAGGTTTGGAAATCCGGAAAATTAACTCCACCTTCAGAAACAGGGCATATAAGCCTAGCAAGGGACATTCTGGGTTTTTTGTAATGCCATAAAAAGGAGGAGAGGGCTGAATTCATTTTCTTAAAAAATTTGGTTGGGATAGGGACCGGGATATTGGAAATTGTATAGAGAATGATGGGGGATAACATCATTTTAATGGTGTCCAAACAACCCCACCAAGAGAGGTAGAGAGGGTGCCACCTAGTTGTGAGGTCAGATATTTTCTGAGTACATTTAGTCAGGCATAGGGAGACGGTGTCAGGGATGGAAGGGGTGATATGCAATCCTAAATACTTAATATGGGAAGGACTCCATGCAAAGTTGGAGGCAGTGAAATCAGATTGAAAGGTGAACTTTGTCAGAGGTAAAATTTCACATTTATCGTTGTTGAGCTTATAGCCAGAAATTGAAGAATAGTTCCGCACTTCCTCTAGGAAAGCAGGGATGGAGATAGTGGGATTCAAAACGAAGAGCAAAATATCATCAGCGTAGGCAGCCAGTTTAATGGAAGACTCCGCAGTCTGAAATCCGTGAATATTGGGATTCTGACGAAGCTTGGATAGGAAAGGTTCTAAGGCGAGATTGAAAAGGAAAGGGGAAAGGGGACAACCTTGGCGAACTCCTCTACTGAGGTCGAAGTAGGGGGAAATTTGACCGTTCGTATAAACAGCGGCCCGTGGGCGAGAATACAACAACGAGACTAGGGAAATAAATTTAGGGCCAAAACCA
Organism: Lissotriton vulgaris; assembly: GCF_964263255.1. Taxonomy (NCBI): domain Eukaryota; kingdom Metazoa; phylum Chordata; class Amphibia; order Caudata; family Salamandridae; genus Lissotriton; species Lissotriton vulgaris. Next base: position 130,358,253 of record NC_141688.1, read on the forward strand.
AACCAGCCGAGAGTGTGAAAGAGATAAGGCCACTCACCCTATCAAACGCCTTCTCGGCATCCAGGGCAATCGCTGCAAGGGAATGTTGGATGTTTGATGATTTTGACAATAAATTAAATAAAAGTCTGGTGTTGTCAGTGATATAATGATCTTTAACAAAACCAGATTGCTCTTCGCCTAAGAGATCAGGAAATAAGTGATCCAGCCTGATCGCCAATGACTTAGCAAAGAGTTTATAGTCAATATTAACAAGGGAAATGGGCCTGTAATTTTTGCAATTCTGCACATCTTTTCCGGGCTTGGGAATTAAGCAAATGTGCGCGTCGGAAAAGGTCCCGGATGAGGCACCTAGTGCAGCAAAAGTATTAAGAAGGGAGTGCAATTTGGGAATTAACCGCTTGGAGAAGTGAAGATAGAATTCAACGGTAAAACCGTCCGGTCCAGGGGCTTTATTAAGTTTGAGACGTTGGAGTGCAGTAAACAATTCTTTCTGTGAAATGTCAGCCTCCAAAGAAGAAAGATCAAGAGGAAAGTGTGCAGGCTTTTGGATAGTCAAGAAGAAATGTGTGAGAGAGTGAAGGGAAGGTTGAGTGGCAGAGGTGTAAAGAGTTTCATAGAAGTGAGAGAATGTAGCAAGGATATCAGCATCTTTGTGTTGTAAGTGAGCATAGGTGTCAAAAACAGATTCAATATTCATCTTGTTATGCTTGACCTTTAAATAATTGGCAAGGATTTTCCCAGCTTTAGTCCTACCACCATAAAACTTAGCGCTTGATTTGAGCAAGTATAAGGAAGCATCTTCTGTAAACTTTTCATTATATTTAACCTTAGCAGCGATCAAAGCTGTCAGACTATCTTGGGACTGGGAAGTGAAATAGGCGTGTTCCAATCGCTTAATGTCATGAAGGAGATTCTTAGTAATTTGGCGAGCAGTCCTGCGTTTCTTTGCGACATAGCCAATAATAAAATTGCGTGCAGCTGCTTTGAAAGGGTCCCAAACAGTATGTTTTGAAATGGGCGGAACATCATTTAACAGGAAAAATTCATCAAAAAAGGCAATGAAGGAAGTAGAAAATGTGGGATCTAAGAGGAGGGCATTGTTAAACCGCCATCTCCTAGGTCCGTCAGCTTTAGGGATCACGTCTAGTCAGACTACAACAGGGGCATGGTCTGAAAGTAAGATTGGACCAATTTCAGCCGTAGTAAGCGTTGGTGCTAGGTTATGGGAGACAAATATGTAGTCTATCCGCGATTGGGATTGGTGGAACGGAGAGTAAAAGGTAAGGACCCGTAAGGTCGGATTACAAAGTCTCCAGGAGTCAACAAGTTTATGTTGGGAAATAGCTTGGGTAAAAAGTTTGTGCGATTTGGTGGGGACACAGGTGGTGTCAGAGTTCCTGTCTATGAACGGATCTAGGGGTTGATTACAATCCCCACGAGGATAACATTTTCATCCATGAAGTGGGTGATACGCGGAGAAAACTCAGCCCAAAAAAGAGGTTCGCCATTGGCGGGTCCATAGACATTAAGAAGAGAGATTGGAACACCTCTAAGCGATAGTCTGACATGTGTCCATCTGCCATTAGTATCGGATTCTTGGGAAAGGACTGTAAAAGGTAGAGACCTACGACATAAAATTGCAACACCATTGCGTTTACCATCACCTTGCGAATAAAAGACTTCACCCACCCATCCCCTTCTAAGTTTAGCTGACTCTATATCAGAAAGATGGGTTTCCTGGAGGAAAGCTACATAAACATTCAATTTGGCAAGGTGTGATAAAATACGCGGACGCTTAATTGGAGAATTTATACCCTTGACATTCCATGAAACTATATTCAAGGACATAGCATGTACATTAATGCAATAAATACATGGTAAATGGAACAGGAATAACAACCCATGAAGAAGAACAAATAAAGAAAAGAGGAATATGCAATGAAAAGCAAGAGGAGAGAATGCGAAGTGAAATTTAAAAGAAGAAAGAGAAGGTAGAAAGGAACGAGAAAGAAAGAGTGTGCAAAAGAAAAGAGTGAAGTAGTGACCGAAGATAGGTGCAGAAAAATCGGAATAAGAAGAGAAATAATAGGAAGACAAGTACAACCTGAAAAAAAGAAGTTATGATTTCGGCACAACCAAAGAAAATGAAAATGAAACTGAAAAGGAAGGTAAGAAAACAAAAGAGGACAAAGTAAGAAGAGGATACAAGGGAGGAACATACTTACAAGAGGAGAAGACGAGAAGGAGTCGGGGGGGGGGGGACCACATAGGTAAGGCAACATATCCAAGATCGGCAGGGCAGGGAGCCGGGGAGACATTATCAAACGAGGTAGGATTCCTGTGGAAGCAAAGAGGGAGACACAAAAGGAAATTACTAGCCTATGTCAGATAAGAACAGAAAACAGTCAATTACGAAGCAACGAAGAGGGAATAACAGTCTAGAGAACAATGTATAAACGAGAGACAGAACATGGCCAAACACGGGCATTATAAAGACAAAATAAGAATAAACAGAACAGCAATTCATCCAGGACGCGATGAGGAAGTCCCGGAAGAGTCCATATCAGTAGTCTTATGTGCATTGATGAAGCTCTGTAGTCGCGTTGGATCTTCATAGGTGGTCGTCTTATTGTTGTAGGTGACCTTAAACAGTCAGGGATGGTACAAACCATATCTAGCACCTATGGAACAATGATCGTCTCTCAAACCAAGGAAGGCCTTCCGGCGGCTTGCAGTCGCCTTAGCATAGTCCTGAGCGAAGAACAGGGAGGAGCCTGACCATGTTAATTTGGGAGAAGCCTTGGCAGCCGCAAGAACCTTCAGGAGGTCAGTATACTCCAGAAAGTAAAGGATAACGCCTCTTGGCCGATGTGATGAGGAAGTAGATGCAGGTGGGCGACCCAGTCGATGAGCACGCTGAATATTAAGGATCGTACCTTCTGGTAGATGAAGTAACTTAGGGAGGAAGGATTTGAAGAAGGCGATGGAGTCCGTACCCTCAAGACCCTCCGCCAGGCCATAAATACGAAGGTTGTTTCGCCTGTTCCTATTTTCTAACTCCTCCACCTGCCTCTGGAGGGTAACCACCTGTGAGGTTAGATGAGAAACCTTGGTGCTAGTCTCCTGGAATGTGGCAACGGACTGTTCAACCGAGGTGACTCTTGTATCAATTTGTGACCAGCTATCTGTTAGAGCTTGAAGCTTGACAGTGGTGTCTTCCATGAAAGGACGCAAAGTTCCGATTTCTTCTAGGAAAGGGCGAAATGATCTTATCTCCTCCAACAAGAGTTCCATGGAGACTGGTGGGGACTGCTTGAGCAGCGAAGGGGGGTCCTTCTTTAGTCTTTTGGTAGTGGACTTTCCCGATGCTGGCGGAGGAGGTTCGATGGCAGTATCTGAGCTAGACGAGGCGGGAGAGTCGTCTAATTTTGAGAAAGCAGGAAACACTTTGGAATTTTTCACGAAGGCCACCTTTGTTGATGATTTGGAAGGTATGCGCACATCGACTTGAGCCGCCCCATAAAAAGCAGACGAGAATAGAACAGCCTGCGTAACACGCACTATCTGCGCAATAGGATGGAATGGCACAACGAGGCGCAAGAAAATTACACAGCGAGCCTCTGGTGAAGAGGAAGGCAATAAGGCTACCTGGAGGAAACACTTGATGAGAGCAAAAGAACACACAATGAAAGAGGCATCTGTTAAACTGAGCGAGCCAAATGAAGAATGCACCACTTCACTGAGTCAGGAAAGTTGTCATTGTGTGCACAACCAGAAGTAGACCTGTAAAAGGAAATCCAGAGAGCCACTCGATGGATGTCGAAACATGTGCAGTGGACTATGAGGCTGGTGAAAAGTACACAGTTCAAAAATAGAGTACTAAAGGCATCAGAGTCTCACCTAAAATAAACTCCTGGATAAAGGCGCATTACCATGAACATAGTCGAAGTCTCCAATCACTCCGAAATCCACATGGTCAAAGAACAGCAATGGGTAGAAACAATAGGAGAAGAGCTGTAACCATTAGTATATAAGCTCAGGTCTTTATCCATGCAGAGCAAAACAGGTGAGGAAAATTGAAGACATATGCTAATTAGCAAAAGGGCAGTGAAGCGAGGCAGTCCGTCACAGAGCCAAAACTGAGAATCAGAACACGACTTAAGAGTGAGGGAAAAATAGCGCATTAGCACATCTCACCTTAGTTCTGAATGCGGCTGATGCAAGCCGAGGTGACAGAGCAGAGGTATGCTGTCCTGTTGAGTAATTAAGCACAAAAACACTCCCTCAACAGCAAACATGTGGGCAGTGAGCTACAAGACATTGTGAATAAAAAAGAAGGCATCTGCTGTCAGCCACACAACTCCTACGCCATAGCATGAGGCAAGCGAGAATACATAGAGGACTCGCAAAATGGCGGTCGGGAGTTGTAGAAACATAGTTATCAGTCACTGCAAGGCAGACATGCGGAGAAGATCAGCAAGCTAGAAGAAAGTCATAAGGAGTTTAACTGTTGGGTTCATAAAGAAAGGAAGAGCATTTGCAGAGGAAGCCCCGTGAGGCTGCCAGGAACTCCGTAAAAATGCAGCATCATAAAATGGCAGCCACGCCAGTACCTGAAGCAGAGTTCGTCGCAGCACCAAAGTTCTCCGTTTCAAAACATTGCAAAGTAGGGTTGAAGAACGCGCTGGTCTCCAGGAATGTTCCGGTAGACGAAAAGAGCTTTCCACGAGGAAATAACGGGCTGAAGACGTGATATTCCCCGGAGCCTCTGCAGAGCCTCACACGGGCGCCGCCATTACCGTGGGCGCCAAGCCACGCCCCAGCGTTTAGAATTCTACAGTTCCTCTTAGTGCTGTTCTTGAGTTGGTGAGGCAGAAGAGCGAATGTAATCAATAGTGTCATGGTATAGGCATTTCATCTTTCCCACTTGCTTCCAATAGTTCTACCCTGTTATTATTAAGGGCTGATTAAAAATCTTTCTGGATTATTTTATTAGGATAGGCATCTGTCACTAGACCAGCTCCTTGGATAAGTCGAAGGCATGACAGGGTCTTCCAGTGACCGCAAATGTAAAGGCCAACTGGACAAGCATTGGAATGTGGCTCATTTAGCTATATAGTATGGTTGACAAAGTGGCAGAGTGACATATACCATACATAGTGAGACATACAAATTAATCTTAACCTAATATTTGACACATCCAAGGAAAAAGTTACGTTTCAAGAGTGAAATCGTGGATTTCTATAATAAGGGTGAGCTTTTTCAAGGTAAACAGATTCAATAGTTTGGTTGTTACAAAAAAGACAGTTGTGCTGACAAAGGGGAACTTTTTCATTATTTTGAAGGGTGTCACATGGTGACATCCCACAACTAGAGAAGCAGCGACCAGACTCAACATCCCTTTAAGAATATGATACCAACTTTTACAGGAACTTGTGGTTTGGTATCTGAACTTTACAGACTGATTGCAACCACCTCAGGCAGAGCTAAAAGGCCAAGTAAAAGTTTAAAAGCATATGGGAAACAGCAATGAGCACATTGAAATCCTGGGAAAAATTGTGCAACTGAAATGCAACATGCAAATGAAAGGTATGATGGTTTGGCAGCAAAAAGGGGACTAAGTCTTATGTTTCTGGAAAAACCAGATATGTGGTGGAGATAGTGAGAAGGGGGGCACTCCCGTGCATGTTTACAGATTGTACCCCACCTAAAGCTATATGAAGGAAATACCTGCAGTATCTTTATAAAATTGTTTTTATTAAATGTAATTAAAACTATACATGTTGCCCTACTTATCCAGCTCACTCTTGATTTAGTTTCAAGACAAAATAATTGCTTACTCTACCCTGGACCTTTTAGGCCACCCCTGAACCACTGTCTCTTTTACATGAATCATCAAAGTATGCAGCTACCTCTGTAGCCGTTGACATCTCGCGATATGCATTTAGAATCTAGTAGTAGTTAGAGAAGGTAGATAGTTCCCTGATGCATCGTAGTAATCTTTCCCAGTGCTATCAGTGATTTTTATCACATGATTCTGCCCCCAAGTTGGTTTTAGCTTGGTGGCCAGAGTGCGACCCAGCCGCCCTGCTTCCCTTTATGGTCTCGCAATGTGTCACTAGCAGATGTACTGCAACTCCCGTTCCGCCATGTCATTTAGTTTGTAATGTGGTCTCTTATGCTGGCCAGGTCGCAGTGCAAGGCATGCATTCATATTCTCATGAGACAGATTTTGTAGATTGAAGAAGGTCAAGCACTTGATCCACTATCTAGGATAAAAATGGGGAAAAAAATATTTTATTCAAAATGCCAAACACCTTTCCTATCTTGACTGAGGGATAGCACTTCCGCTACAGCCTCCAAACAGTACTCTTTAATCCCTCCACAGCTAGACCTATTTCTCCCCCCGTGCCAAGCCTTTTTTGGCTCTTTGGGGTGGTTCGTGCTTAGGCCCCTGTAACATTTTGACCACTTAAGGTATCCACGCAAAATTTGCAGCCTTTTCTTCCAACATTATGGGGATTTTAAAGGTACCCAGGGTTTGTGGAGTCCCTTGGGGGAAAACCAGAAATTAGCTAAAATACAGGCAAAAGTTTTTGGGGGGAAAAAAGTGCTGCAGATGAGAGTCTGTTTTTTTGCCCTGCAAATGGTATCAACAAAGGGTTTGTGGTGCTGAAATCCCCATCTTCCCAGCTTTCAGGGACAGACAGACTTTTGTCAGAAAACCAAATTTCTTTAAACAGTTTCGACATTTTACTGGGACATAGCCTATTTTTGCGCTTTTAACCTCCTTCCATTTAATGGTAGAAACGGGTATGAAACCAATATTTGATCCTGGAAAGCTATACATTTCGGAAAAGTAGACAAAATTCTGAATTTATCAAGGGGTCATTGTGTAGATTCTTCAAGGCTTAATAGAAACTAACAGTTGAAAATAACAACATTTGAAAATGAGTTAAGAAAAACAACCATTTGTGCAACGTTTTCACCTGAAACTTCTAAAAATGACAGACATCCGCTGGACCCTTCTGGTTGTGGGGATATATAGGACTTGTAGGTTCGCCAAGAACCCGACGAACCCAGAGCCAATAACCAAGTAGTGTCTTGCAATGGTTTTTTATTGTGTGCCGGGTATATAACAATTAATTTAGGAAAATATAAACCGGGAAGAATCGGTATGAAAGACACCTATGTATTTCTGAAATAGGAACAAAATATAGAGTTTATAAACAGTAGCTATTTGCATATCTCCTGCATCTATTCCTCAAGCACATACATACTGGTTAGATTTGGCACGAGGGTGAGTGATAGTTCAATATATACAATTTTATTAACAATAGATTTCACAAAAATTAAATGAACTGTTAATAATTGAAAGGACAAGAAACGGGAACCATTGACTCAAAGCTCATGAGCTGTAAAGCCACGTCAAGGCACCAACCTCTTTACAGGCCATTCGTACACCTTTCATACGTGTGACGCATACCAAAACCATTCACACCGCCAACCGCGGGCCCATCACATTACAAAAATCACATCAGCAGACCGCGCCATTCAAGGGCCCATCACTTTCACACGCCCACATGCCTGACACAGCAACCACACCAGCTGACGCATTGCGTGGACTGGCTTTTGGCTACCAGTGTGTGTAATGACCAGCAGCAAGTCACTACTCACACACCGCCAGCCAAGCGCCAGTTCCAAACACACCGCCAGCCAAAGGCGAGCCATTCACACCGCCAGCCAAGTGCCAGTCCATGCACACTGCCAGCCAAGCGTCAGACCATGCACATCGCCAGCCAAGCGCCAGTCCATGCACACACCACCATCCCATTCAGGGTAGTTTTATACAAAAAAGAAAACACAAACAAATCGTAAGTAGATACAAATCTACTAACACAAAATCTGAAACTAAATACATTGCACTAATGCCAACCATGAAACTGAACAGAAAATATAAAATATAGACCAGGCAGTTCACTATACCACTCATGGACGCTCCCAAAAATTCTTTTGTGTGTGGTACATTTTAAAACAAGCAGGCACACACAGTGCAGGGTTAGAAGGACACTCAGGGCAGTACATATGTGTCTCCTTCCGCATACCTCTTCGCCAACAGACTTTACATCTCCTACTGGGAAAGTTTTTTGAGGGCGTGGGAGGAATGGTATCAGGAAAGTGGCGATCTTTTAATCTAGAAATGATAGTGTACATGGCGCACTCTGATTAAATTTATTCTGCTATTACGATAAGTGTGCGATGTTGTGTAAATGCCTACTGAGCATAAATTCAATAAACTTAGAGGCCCAGCCCCTCAAGGGCGACTGGGACAACAACATGCAACAACAACATATAATTTAGGCAATGAAACGTTCAATTCATTTTATCGTTTGTTCATTCAGATAAACTTTTTATATTTCCACAAAGTTCATAGAAGAATTTTACATAAACAATATTTTTCAATTAGTTTCATATGTCAATCAATCAATCAATGACATTTATAGAGCGCGCTACATACCCGTAGGGCGCTACATACCCGTAGGGTCTCAAGGCGCTGGGGGGGGGGGGGGGGGTGGTGCCGCTACTGCTCGAACAGCCAGGTCTTCAGCTTCTTCCTGAAGGAGAGGTGGTCTTGGGTCAGGCGCAGGTCGGCCGGGAGGGAGTTCCAGGTCTTGGCGGCCAGGTAGGAGAAGGACCTTCCTCCTGTAGTCGCTCTTCGGATGCGGGGGACGGTGGCGAGGGCGTGGTTGGCTGATCGGAGGTGGCGTTTGGGAGCGTAGAAGTTGATCCGGCTGTTGAGGTAGCTCGGGCCTTGGTCGTGTAGGGCTTTGTGTGCGTGGGTGAGGAGGCGGAAGGTGATTCTTTTGTTGACGGGGAGCCAGTGAAGGTCTCTCAGGTGTCCGTGATGTGGCTGGTTCGTGGGATGTCGAGGATGAGTCTGGCTGAGGCATTCTGGATCCGCTGGAGTCTCTTCTGGATCTTGGCGGTGGTACCGGCGTAGAGGGCGTTGCCGTAGTCCAGTCGGCTGGTGATGAGGGCCTGGATGACGGTCTTCCTGGTCTCGGTGGGGATCCACCAGAAGATCTTCCGTAGCATGCGTAGGATGTTGAAGCACGCCGAGGAGACGTTGTTGACTTGCCTGGTCATGGAGAGGGAGGAGTCCAGGATGAAGCCCAGGTTGCGTGCATGGTCTGTCGGTTTGGGTGCGGCGCCCAGGGCGGGAGGCCACCAGGAGTCATCCCAGGCGGAGGGTGAGGAGCCCAGGATGAGGACCTCCGTCTTGTCAGAGTTACAATCATCATTACAATGTACATAATTAAACTTCACACCCAATGCATTTCGAGACCTGAGTCTCTTCTTCAGGGGTATAGCTGCAAAAGAGAATGTATGAAATGAGACCAGTTCATTTGAAAAAAGTAGAAAATTCTACTCTATGCAAATCAGTGAGTTAAGCCCAATCACCAACACCTGTGTGACAAGCCACCTTGGCCAAACTTACTTGAAGTTTTCAATTAAATCCTGAAAAAACAATTGAAAAAACAAACAAACAGACTAAATCAAAATCCAACACAATTTCTACCTCAGTTTAAACTCATGGCAAGCTCATGACAAACCAAAACCTATGTACCTTAGGTTTCTTGCAATAAATCCTATTACTGATGGGACAGTCGATGAATTCCTCTGTGGATCTGGCACTGCAAAATTATATTAACTAGGATCAGAGTCATATGATCAGATCAATAGTAATACCACAATGAGTGTGTAAATAGCCATGGTCTTACCTAAAAATATAGTAGCAATCGTTTTGTAACCAGTTGATCTGTAAAAAGATAGAAAAATAAACTCTTAGCTCTTATGTGCTTATCACGACCAAGAAACGAACTACACCGAAACCAGCTCGCTAACTGCTCCTACCTCACAGGCAAAGGTCTGCTCTTGTCACCACCCGTTCTACACGCAAGCTATCAGCACCATGATACTCATCTCGCTTCAGGGCAAGAAGTAATCCTTCCGCGTCACGTGATCGCGGTGGAACGATCATAAACATGAAAGATGGACTGATGTAAACACGGAGCTCCATGTTAAAGAAATCCAAATTAGTGGATGTTTTAAGATGATTTCAATAAATAAAGAAAAATGAAACGAGTCGCAATCTTAAGCTAATGAAAATAAAATGAAAATGGAGTGTAATTCAAATAATTATAGTAATCGAAGGGTTGCTAAACAATATTGCTACTATATTTTTAGGTAAGACCATGGCTATTTACACACTCATTGTGGTATTACTATTGATCTGATCATATGACTCTGATCCTAGTTAATATAATTTTGCAGTGCCAGATCCACAGAGGAATTCATCGACTGTCCCATCAGTAATAGGATTTATTGCAAGAAACCTAAGTTACATAGGTTTTGGTTTGTCATGAGCTTGCCATGAGTTTAAACTGAGGTAGGAATTGTGTTGGATTTTGATTTAGTCTGTTTGTTTGTTTTTTCAATTGTTTTTTCAGGATTTCATTGAAAACTTCAAGTAAGTTTGGCCAAGGTGGCTTGTCACACAGGTGTTGGTGATTGGGCTTAACTCACTGATTTGCATAGAGTAGAATTTTTTACTTTTTTTAAATGAACTGGTCTCATTTCATACATTTTCTTTTGCAGCTATACCCCTGAAGAAGAGACTCAGGTCTCGAAATGCATTGGGTGTGAAGTTTAATTATGTACATTGTAATGATGATTGTAACATATGAAACTAATTGAAAAATATTGTTTATGTAAAATTCTTCTATGAACTTTGCGGAAATATAAAAAGTTTATCTGAATGAACAAACGATAAAATTAATTGAACGTTTCATTGCCTAAATTATATGTTGTTGTTGCATTTTGTTGTCCCAGTCGCCCTTGAGGGGCTGGGCCTCTAAGATCTTTTAATCTAGCCACATCCTCCTCCACTCCAACTCTAGGAACAATTGCCGGTTTCACTACAACAAGGCTGCCTATCACAGACTCCTGAAACTTAACAAAAGTCATTGTTGAAACAGGACTACAATCCTTAAATACAACAAAAGCATTAAAGATTGCCAAGTGGAAAAGATGGATAGCCAACTTCTTATACCAAATGGAAGCCTTACAAATAGCAGTGTAAGGTTCCAACCTCTGATCTACTCTAACACCACCACCCATGTGCCTATTATAGTCTAAAATGCACACAGGTTTGTGCGCTTCAGTAACCTGACCTCAAACAGTCACAGGTGAAGTGCTTTCATGGTAGTCAGCATGTAGGCATCTCTCCTGTCGGAAAACTTCATAGCTAGAAGTTCCGCACTACAAACTGCACTGCACTGTCCCCGCACATGCTTTTGACAAACAAGTTCTTTAGGGAAACCTTTACAGTTAGAGCGGATTGTGCCACAAGCAACAGTGTCCACTTTGGCCAATTCCCTCAACAACTGCACCCCAGTGTAGAAGTTATCTATATATAAATGGTGACCTTTGTTAAAATGTCCTCTACCAAGTTCCCACACAATTATCTCACTCGCTCCAAAAGTGGACGAACAACATGGGGGGTCAATCTTGGATTCCCTACCAGTGTACACCCTGAAATTAGAGACATATCCAGTCCTATTGTCACACAGCATATACATCTTAATTCCATAGCATGCTCTCTTGCTAGAAATGTACTACCTAAAAACCAAGCGGCCTTTGAACAATACCAAAGGCTCATCCACAGTTATTTCTTCACCTGGAGCATAGATCTCAGAAAATCGATCTCCAAAGGGTTCAATGACAGGCCGAATCTTAAATAGACGGTCACAATCAGAGGGATCTCGTGGCAACGATAAACCATTATCGACAAAATGCAGCATCCGAAGCAGAAGCACATACTGATCATGACTCATGATTGCTGGAAATATAGCCGTTGCTATCAAGGGACTCGTAGACCAATATGAAGACATTGATGATTTCCTTAGCAAGCCCATCAAAAAAATTAAACCCAAGAACTTCTTAAAATGATCCAGATTTGTGGGAGTCCACCAGGTAGCTCTAGGGTGGGGCCTAAACCTGGCACTGTTGTCTCTCAAATAATGTTCAGCATATAAATTAGTCTTCTCAACAATCTCTGCCAAAAACACATCGTCCATAAATAACTGAAAAAAATGTATAGGCAAAAAGTTCTCTGTGTCCACTCTACACCCAGTAAAGTTGGGCAATGCCGGCTGCACCATGCATGGGGCAACCCAGAGGTCAGTACTTCCAATGGGAAGCCTTGCAGCCCAGATGCCTCTTGCTGCACTATCTGCACACCAACATCCACACTAAGAGTAGCTTCATCCACACTGAGAGTAGCTTCATCATCCGATGATTCCTTGTGGACAGAAATCTCACTGCCTGGATCTTCCACTCCCTCCTCTGCCTCAGATGCAGAATCATTTTCTGAACCAAGGTCAGAGGAAGACTCAAAAAGCATACCAACAACCTGCTGAGCAGTAATCCTGCGGCTAGCCATAATCGTTACTAAGAAAGGAGACTTGGTAAACAAGTCAACAACAACCACCAACACTGTGAAAAATAAATAAGTAAACAAAGTGTTGCTTTATCACAAAGATCTATATACTCAAAAATTATACAATTCACTTGCAAGAGACAGCTACACTCACCAGCACTTACTCTGCAGAGACACCGCAAAAACCAACAATATCCCACTAGAAAGAAAAAACAAAAGCAATTACTCACAAGACAACAAAGTACACATCAAGTACAAATGCAAAAAGTTTTCCAAACTCAATAAAATAGAAGCTAAACATTCAGCTATTATTACACCATTTACAAAAAGGCATTTATGAGTAAATAGTAAAAGAAAATTTCTTACCAAACACATACAACTAATGCAAGACCACAAGTGATGAAACCGCAACCTGGAACATCAGTCAAAAGCCTTGAACTAGAATGAAAAGAATAAGTAAAACATTACAATATCAATTCAGAAGAAATAAAACAATTAACATAACACGCTATACCACTACTCAAATGGACAATCTGCCACCAAGGGGGACAGAAAAACAGGCAAAAGTAAATAATAACTGATGCCCCATCCCATTGGGGCAACTCTTACCCAAGGGGCCATGCCGAAACATAAATATATACATATCCCTGGTGCTAGTGGGTTTTCAAAACCCTCAGCCCCACAACCCCCAGAGCGGGGACACTCACCTGTTTCCCCTCTGGACATCTGGAAGCAAGCAAATGGCTTCCAGGGCATCCGGCTGCTACTAATGACGTTGGTGTGTGCAGACATCGCAGAATTGCCCGGAAGGGGGGGTGAAGCGCCAGCGCATCCTCATGATGGAACGGTTCCATCATGAGCACACGCCACCCGTGGCTCATAACAGAAACCTTCCATGACGGTTCCACTGTGCTGACAAAAAGGCTGGGGTTATTTCCTGGCTTCAATTAATTGGGGGGTGGGGAGGTGGATACCAAGACATACCATGTCTTCTCATTTGTTTGATTAGATTGTATGTCCTTTTTTGACCTGGGTAGAATGTTAAATACACAGGAGTAATCATAGCCATTTCAGTAATTACATGTGACTATTTGATGCAAAATCACTGATATTCAGGTGATTACTACTCCTCATGTAACATATACCGCAAGAGCACATTTAGGGAGCAGCTGCTCGCTGTTCGTGTTCTGTTGCATTTAGCGCTATTATGTAATTAAGGCAAAGTTAGGGACAAAAATCCTACCTCAACAGCACTCGCTGTTCGTGTTCTGTTGCATTTAGTGCTATTACGTAATTAAGGCAAAGTTAGGGACAAAAATCCTACCTCAACAGCACTTTTAGGAAGCAGCATATAGTGCTTGCTATTTGTGTTCTGTGCTATTCAGCGCTAATTCTTGGTGCAAAAATGCCCCTTTAAGACCATTTTGGGCATGAGAGGACATTCTTTGCTTAAAGAAATAGAGCTAAACGCAGAACGTGTAACTCTGCATAATCTCATGGAAACATCAGGTAATTCGGAGTGATTATGTTTAACGGAATTATCTGAGATATGCCCACCCCTAATCCTCACCGAAGTTAATCTTTTGTTTCAGGATATCTCTGCTGATGAAAGCTGGGTTATGGAGATGAATTTGTTAGACAGTCACAGAGCTAATTATTTGTTGGAACATTTTCAAGGTTTTATACACATGGGTTTTCCAGCTACTTTTTAATATTGTTTGTACTTTTATGACCAACACTTGCCAATAAAACGAGCTGCTTCCCCACTGGGTGGATTACTACTCTGCTATATGTAGATTTCGGCTTCCTATCGCAACAGAGCAAGGAATGCAAATGAGCATTCGAAGAGCATAACATATTTTGACCTATAGAGCTTAAAAATAAATAAAGGAAATAAAACTGTGTTCTTACAGGAAAGGTACTTACTAAAAAACAACCACCATCAGCGGAAGATAAACAAGGACACAGTTGAACAAACAGCTAAATGAGCTTAATTGGTCTTTTCATTCTCTACAAAAATTCACCCAATCCAGAAAAGGCCTTCTTCACCAAGAAGACAAAACTTAAGTTCCTGAACCCGTCATCCACCCCACCTGACGAAACTCTAGGTAGCCATGTATGTGAGCTTGCGTCCAACCAAAGCTACACCTAATGGGATAATAGCCTGTCAAAAAGCACATGCCTGCTAGTCTGTAAACAAGTACTGTAGGTCCAAGTAAATGCCTCCAACAATGACCATCAAGCAGAGCTAAAGTGACTTGCACTATCACTCTATATAAAACCAGGATCAATTCAATGCACAAAGCAACAATAACAAAGTCCTCCAAGCTTGATAAAATATTAAAACAGCCCTGATAGCCAGAGTATATCGCCTCATACCAGTAGCAGAGAAACAGCATTTGCAAACAACTGGAGATACCCAGAATCCCACTGCCTAAATCAACGATTGAAATAAGACACTAAACAAAATTAATTGGTACAGAGTGCAAGATGGAAGATACATTTCATAAGATCCACGGATAACTACCTTATCTTTAGAAGACTATTCAAGGGTTGGCTCTTCCCTACATAACCCCCGTACTCAAACATAAATATACAGCATATCCCTCTGCATATCAGCATTTATTTGAACTATAGATGTGTACCTACATTCTTGTATAACTTTGTATAAATGTGTATAACAAATGTGTTTTTAAATATATCATCATCATTTTAACTTTATTTCGGTTTGTTTATGAACCATAAAAGTACATCAAAAATAGAAAAATACATTTACAGCAATAGACTAATACACAGTTACATCTCATTTTAGATATTTGCAGTAAAATCAGTTAGCATGTGGTTTATAGAGTGACGATAAAAACACTAAGACAAGAAAATACATAGATTAAATGTTCAAAAACGCGGTGGAAGCCTAGTTTTTACTAAGACAAGCTATCTACCTACATTAAAGTAGCTTGCTACTACCGAATCAATCTCCGTCTAATTAACCACATTGGAAACAAAAATTTAGCAATAGCAGTAACTATTAGTGCATTAGTATCAGTTTTTAAAATTCTAAAAAACTCTATATGGTTCCTGACTCCTAGGTTCACACATAACTGTATGATCCATTTTTTTCTGCTAACAGAATAAGCAGGACAAAACAAGATCACATGAATTAGGGATTCGTTTGGATCATTACAACCTGGACAAGGACGAACTAAACCCATTTTCCATTTATCAGTGTAAGAGTGGAGGGGTAGTGTACCATATCTGAACTGTAGATACAGTTTTTTTGCTAAGACAGGTTCTATAATGTCTAATTCCTTCTCAAAGCTGTAGACATTCTTGAAATCCAGAAAGCTGTCAGTGAGACTAGAAGACCTGGCTGATCGAAGGACCTCTTCTAAGTTGTAATATTTTATAGACTCAGCCAGGGTTCTCTTTGAGATGGATTTGCATGTGTCCTCTGGATTAGACCAGAGATTCTCCATGCCGATCCTAGACGCCTGCCCCCTTATAAAGGATAACCACTTTATCCTCCCTGCACCCGGGGGTGCCATCACAATCTTCAGTTCTTCTCTATAGCACTCAAGCTCCGGGACACTCCACAATCTATGCCAGTAAAGAAGCGGGCGTGAGGCAATTGCTTCTGCAATGGGCCTCAGATTTATATCCAACCTTAGAGGAACTAGAGGAGTGTTTTTTGGTAAAGAGAGCAGCTGTCTAATAAAGTTATTCTCTGTTATGCTAATCTCACTCGCTGGACGGTGGCCCCAGAGTTCAGCCCCGTAAAGGGTGGATGATCTGGTTTGAACTTTATATATTTCCAGTGGTACACTGACTACTTTATGGACACAAGATTTCTGCACTTTGAGAATCCCTCCCGTAGACTGAGAAAGGGTTAAATTAGCCTTAGTCATTTGAGTTTCCCAACTCATTTTATCATTTAAAGTCAGACCTAAGTAAGTGAAATTATTTACCGTTTCCAGGGCTCGTCCATCCATTGACGGGCGTGGACAATTAGTTGCACTGGCATTGAACACCATGTACTTTGTTTTATCTATATTAATCACCAAATTCCTGTTCCTACAGAATTTGGTGAATTGGTCTAACACCCGCTGCATCCCCATAGATGTTTTTGAGAGCAGCAGGGTGTCATCCGCAAACATAAGTGCAGGAAATTTACCGCCAGCTAGGTTAGGGGCGTCAATGTTGTGTACACTAATTAGGTCATCGACAAGACCATTTAAAAAAAGGGAAATTAAAGTAGGGGCAAGTACGCATCCCTGCCTAACTCCCTTCTCAATAGGAAAAGCTCTTGTCAGCTGGCCATATTTGCCATAGCGTACCTTTGCATGGGTTCCTTTGTGGAGTCTTTTAAGTTGGTGACATAAGTAGGGTGGAATCCCCATTGTTGTTAATATACTCCACAATTGGTTCCTGTCCACCATATCAAATGCGGATTTGAGGTCCACAAATGTCAGGTAGAGACTACCCCCTTCCAAGACCACATGCTTCCAGTAAAGTACCTGGAGCCGTAGTAGTTGGTCGATGGTAGATGTTTTAGCACGGAACCCTGCTTGCAGGTGGGAGAGGATGTTATTCTCACTAATCCAATCTTGCAAGCGTTGCAAAAGCAGTTTGGCGTAGATTTTTTGAGTAACGTCAATAAGACTAATTGGCCTATAATTTGACGGGTCCAACGGAGATCCCTTTTTATAAATCGGAATGATTTCGGCCCCCAGCCAGGTACTTGGAACCTCTTGACCGTCAAGAATAGCATTAAATATGACGGTCAGGTAGGGGACCCAGATCTTCGGCTCTTCTCTGAAAAGATCACCAGGGATCTTGTCCAACCCTGGGGCCTTGTTACATTTTAATGCTTGAACTGCAAGTGTAACTTCCGACATGGTAAAGGGTGGAGGAAGGCATCCAGGGACCAATCTCAAAGACATGGTTAGTAACACTTTATGCTGGGAAGGAGGGCTAGAGTAAAGTTCACCAAAGAATGCCCACCAGGCTTCCTCGGCGATGTTGGGATCGATCTTTGCCTTACCTTCTGGTTTCCCAGTATGGACCAGGTTCCAAAAAGTTCGGGCATCTTTCGCTATTAATGCCTGTTTAATGGCCTGCCACTTCTCTGTTTCCCATTCGGATTTTGCATGGGAGAGGAGATTCTTATAGGCATTCCTTGGGGCCATAATATATAGATATTCATTAGTTCTGCTTAGTTCTGTACATATTACTTATGGTTATATTATTCTATGTTTAACATGTATATAGGTGACTGCATGAATAAATAAATCTTATACAACTATGTTATCTACAATTGATTCACTGTTGAATTGCAAATAAAACCTAATAAAAACAAATATATTAACTTTAAATACAGCAATATTTGAAAATCTACGTTTATTAAATACAACTTAAATCTGCATATATTACCATACTCATACATATTCACCTTCCATGGACTTATGCATCTTTATATTTATTATTTTTCTTCTGCATCTCCAATGCATTACCCTACATCTCACCCTATACCTCTTCCAATATATCCTCTACCTCTACTCTGACTCATTTCTAACCTCATTCTACTACTCTCTCCAATGCAATACCCTATTTCTCATCCTACACCTCTCTCAATATATCCTCTACCTTCACTGTAGCACTCACCCCAACCCCCATTCTTCTACTATGATCCCCAAAATAACCCTTTCTAGACTCTTCCTGCCTCTACCCCTCCTTGCACCATCTCATACCTCTTTTACTATTCAGATCTCCCAAATAAGCCCTTCTAAACCCTTCCCTCTGACTTACCTCCTCCACCTCCCCTTTACTCATCCTAAACCTCTTCCTACTGCTTATAGCTAAAAGAAAATTAAAATGTTAAATCCTATCTTCTATCCCTCCACTGTCCTTTCCAATCCAAATAACAAACTAACATGTCCATCACTCAAACTAATTTCAAATTTCCCTATAATAATTCCCCACTAATCCTGTTTGGGTTCTGGAGTAGTATGCTACCTGCTCAAAAGCATTTTGACAACTCATCAGGAAAAGAAAGTGCAATATAAATATTTATTTTAATTTATTTTACTTAGAGAGTTTTATATAGCGCAAACGTGACCCTTGGGTATCAGAGCGCTTCAAATTCACATGAGGTAGGTTCGATATACATATACCGCTTAGGGCCGGACTCGTAGGCCGGGGAATTGAGATCAGGCTTACCCGCATTTTAATTGTACTTCCACCCGCACTTCGCGGGATACAGCTAGTTTAGCGGGTCCGACCGCCATCTTGGGTTGGGGCGAAGGCGAGGAGCACTCCGGGCGCCATCTTGCTGAAGGCAAGGGACGCTGGAGGCGGACTTCCGCATTTTGGCAAGCTTATAAGTGCTGCCAGAGTGCTGCACAGGTTAGATCTTGCACCAGCGCGCTGCACTGCTGTGGCTTTTAAACTGTGTTGTTACTCTTAAATTTAATTTGCGCCGCGTTGCATTACGCTACAGAGGTACTGAAGGTTTCTATTGGTCGCGCTGTTAGCTTTCACCGCTTAGGGCCGGACTCGTAGGCCGGGGAATTGAGATCAGGCTTACCCGCATTTTAATTGTACTTCCACCCGCACTTCGCGGGATACAGCTAGTTTAGCGGGTCCGACCGCCATCTTGGGTTGGGGCGAAGGCGAGGAGCACTCCGGGCGCCATCTTGCTGAAGGCAAGGGACGCTGGAGGCGGACTTCCGCATTTTGGCAAGCTTATAAGAGCTGCCAGAGTGCTGCACAGGTTAGATCTTGCACCAGCGCGCTGCACTGCTGTGGCTTTTAAACTGTGTTGTTACTCTTAAATTTAATTTGCGCCGCGTTGCATTACGCTACAGAGGTACTGAAGGTTTCTATTGGTCGCGCTGTTAGCTTTCACCGCTTAGGGCCGGACTCGTAGGCCGGGGAATTGAGATCAGGCTTACCCGCATTTTAATTGTACTTCCACCCGCACTTCGCGGGATACAGCTAGTTTAGCGGGTCCGACCGCCATCTTGGGTTGGGGCGAAGGCGAGGAGCACTCCGGGCGCCATCTTGCTGAAGGCAAGGGACGCTGGAGGCGGACTTCCGCTCGGTTTAATATCCTATAAAGATGGCAGACCAGGCGCGCAGCGGTCATGCGCAGCGGGCGCGTCGTAGGCGCGCCGGAGGTGCGCCAGAGGTAAACCCGTTTGCGCCCGTTCGCGTATCGGACGCGCATAGGGCCACTACCCCTGGCCATCCGCACTCCTCTCGCCTGACATACTCTTGGATGGATCTGTTGGAACTAAGATCGTCTCAGGCTCCCGTAATACAGAGAGCCTCCGCACCTTCTCTTTCTCAATCCTTGTCCTGTGGGCAGCTCAATGTTCGGTCGCTTTGCAAGCACCACACTGAGATTGCCTTTCTGATTGACTCCTCTGGGTTGGACTTGCTGTTCCTAACCGAAACGTGGACTCGGGAGGACTGCTTAGTTGAACTGGGTTTGGCTTGTCCCCCAGGTTTTAAAATCATCCACACCCCTCGACCAAAGAACCGGGGTGGAGGGATTGGCATTATCTATCGTGAATGGCTGGGTCTTTCCCAGCTTAAAATCAGTGAGGTACCGGGCTTTGAATTGATGGGGTTTTCCATCAAAGACTCGGAGAAAGCACTGTTTTCTGGTGTGCTGTGCTACCGGCCACCTGGATCGGCTCCCTCTCTACCAGAGTTCCTTGACCTAGTGTACGACTTATCCAACACCCACTCCAAGTTGTTAGTCCTTGGGCGACTTCAACCTATGGCAGGGGGGCCCTGCAGACGGAGCATTCACGTCTCTTTGCCAGGCTCTCGCTGACATCCAACTGCAGCAACTGGTGTGCTCGGCAACACATAGGGGTGGTCACGTCCTGGACTTGATTTTCGCTGACGGTGAATCGGCAGTGATTAACGACATCTTAGCCCAGTGCTGGACCGATCATGCGCTTGTGGCGTTTTCTCTATGTTTAGGGGATTATTCCCCTGATGGTGCCGGGGTAGGACTTGCGAAATGGGGCAGAGCCTGGTCCCGACTGCTCAGCTCATCCCCTAGGCCTTCCCTAATACCCGCTAACTTCCGCTTGAGTAACTCGGCGGAGGAAAGCTACTCCTTGTTATGCCGGTCGATTACTGACACGCTTGACAAGGTTGTACCCCTCCGTAAATCTAGAGGGAGAGTAAACAAGGCTTTTCCCTGGTACACGGAAGAACTACGACAACTGAAGCTGAGCTGTAAACGTGCTGAGAGAGAGTGGAGGAAGCAGTACTCCGTCCCGGCAAAAAACTCGTACAGGCTCGCCTTGCGTGACTACAAGGCCCAGATTAAGAGGGCCAAAGCGACCTTCTTAGAAGTCTCCTTGACTCAGGCGTCTAATAAATCCCAAGCCCTGTTTAAAACTGTCAGGGACTTGTCCCACCCTGTCTGTGCGGCTAATACGGTTCGTGCGTCGCAGGCACTCTGTGATTCCCTGGCTATCGCTTTTGAGGAGAAGACTGCTAAGATCTTGGAGGGCTTAACGCACCCCTTACCCACTACCCGCGGCTCGGGAGCTCCGGTTGGCTCGGTCAGTCGACCCCAGCCAACATGCCTCCAGCACTGGTTTGGGAGCTCCGACCGCGCCACCCAGTCGACCCCGGTCGCCTGTCCCGCCTCCAAGAGTGTCGGAGATGGGAACTCCGGTTGATCTGCCCAGTCGACCCCGGACTGTTGCCTTCGGCCCGAGTCCGGGAGCTCCGGGTAGCTCATCCAGTCGACCCCAGCTGACTGGCTCTGTTGGCACCTTGGTAGCCCTGGACGTGGGAGCTCCGGTGGGTCTGCCCAGTTGACCCCAGACGGGTGGTGATGAACTTTGTCTGGGAGCTCCGGGTAGTCCATTCAGTCGACCCCAGATCAATGCCCCTGACCTTTGTTTGGGAGCTCCGGATATCCCCCCCAGTCGACCCCAACTAAGGTTTTTTCCTTCCCCTTCCTTTGAGGAATTTTGTAAGGTGGCACACACGGTGTCCTCGGGGTCCCCGCTTGACCCACTGCCCCCCAAATTCTGGAAGGCTTTCCAAGCAGATCTTTTCTTGCCTTTGTTCTCGATCTGTCTTCAATCTTTGGAGTCGTCATCGGTGCCAGAATGTTGGAAATTAGCAGTAGTGTCACCTCTGCTTAAAAAGCCCACTTTGGACCCTGCCTGTCTCTCCAACTACAGGCCCATATTCTTGCTCCCTTTTCCTATCAAGATTCTGGAAAAGTGGGTGACCCGTTCACTCTCAGGTTTCCTGGAAAACATCGGGTGGTTCGATGAGGACCAGTTTGGCTTCCGCCCCGGCCACGGGACGGAGTCCGCGCTGGTGACCGTGTTGGACAATCTTCGGTCGCGTGTCGACAGTGGTCGGGCAGCCTTTTTAGTGCTGCTCGACATGTCGGCCGCGTTCGACACGGTCTGCCATCGGACCCTTGTCAGGAGACTTGAGGAGTGCGGGGTCACTGAGGGGGCAAGAGACTGGCTGACATCTTATCTTGACGGCAGGCAACAGTTGGTCTCACTTCCACCATTCACCTCTGAGCCAAGGAGTGTAGGACAGGGGGTCCCACAGGGCTCGGCCATCAGCCCTATACTTTTTAATTTGTACCTCCGTCCCTTAGTCCAGCTAATAAAATCTTTTGGTGTCTCGGCATTTAATTATGCCGATGACACCCAGCTGGTCTTTTCACTGGAAGAGAATAACGCGGTCTCGCTGGACACCTTCCATCGCTGCATGGCAGCCACAGCAGACTGGTTAAGAGCTAATTCTCTACAATTCAATAGCTCCAAGACGGAGGTACTCCATTGTTCCATCGACAGGATTCCGCGGGCACTCCCTGACAACTTTTGGCCTAGTACCTTTCTTGAGCCAGTACTGGCGGCGGAATCAGCCCGTAATCTGGGGGTGATTTTTGGCCCTAACCTACAGCTTGACATACATGTCAATAAAACCACCTCTACGTGTATGATGCTGTTGCGCATGTTGCGCAAGGTTTTACCCCTTCTCCCCGCTCATGCAAGGCCGGAAGTAGTTCGTGGGACCATATTAAGTCGCCTCGACTACTGCAATGGGCTTCTTTTGAAGGCTCCAAAAAATCTGACCGGTAAGCTACAGCGGGTGCAAAACATGGCCGCCAAGCTGGCTCTCTCCCGCCCTAGGTCCAGTTCTTCCACCCTTGCCTTAAGAGACCTACACTGGCTCCCGGTTCATCTGCGGGTACAATACAAAGCTGCGTGCCTTGTGTTTAAAGCTGTTCACCAACAGGGCCCCATCCCTTTGCAAAAGATGTTTGCTTGGTACTCTGCATCGCGACCCCTCCGCTCTTCTTCGGCGCATCTTCTTGTAGTTCCGAGGTTTCACAGAGTGAGGATGGGTGGCCGCTCCTTCAGTGTTGCAGCGGCCAAACTTTGGAACTCCCTGCCACTCTCTCTGAGAAGCCACAAGGACTACTTACCCTTTAGGAAACCGTTAAAAACCCACCTATTTCCATAAAAGGCCTGTGCTGTTAAGTGTATGGTTCCTGATCATAGCGCCAGGATGCCCTTTGGGTGACAGGTTTCGCGCTCTACAAATACACTAAATAAATAAATAAATAAATATACATCTTATCTGTCCTGAGGTAAGTTTTGTACAAAGCAATATAATAAACATTTCACATGGTATGAGGTAGGTTCGGAAATTACATATGTCTGTATAATTCCTGTAAATGTCCGACTTAAAAGTTTCAATGGAGGTTCTTGGACTAGTCTACGGTGCTGTACTTGGTGTATTGTGACTCCAGTATCAATAGTTTTGAGTTGTCCTATTCCGTGCATTCTCCACCCGTAGATCTGGATTAGTATTGTATCGACACAGGTTATCCTTAGCATAGCATGTGACTTTCTCTTCCCTTCCATTTGTTGATCTATTTTGGAACATCTATGTTCTGGTGGTGGTGATGCCCTGCCTGTCTATTTGAGAAACGTACTCATTAGGAAGATCTTAGCTTCCCTCTTGAACGTTGCAGTGTTTGGAATTTTCCTAATATTTGAGGGGAGTGAGTTCCAAAATCTGGGGGCGGCTCCGGAGGAAGCTCTTTTATGTTTTCTTCTTCCGGAACATGGGTGGTCTCATCAGCAGCTCCTTGGCACTCCTGGCTGGTCTGTGTTAGAACCTGGGGTAGCCTGGCCTAGGGCAAGACATACATTTCAGAGGCACAGTGTAAAGGTTGCAGACCACCCAACAGTAAAACCACGCAATACCACACAAAAAGATAACGCTACACCAAAATGTGGAAAAATAAGTACTGCTTTATAAAAATAATATTCTCTTTGTTTTCAAAATATACAGCTTAGGACATTTCAAGTTACTTTAGAATCAGCAATTATACCTTTTAAACTACTAAGCAATTTATCACTTAGCTTCTTCAGTACATTACATTTAGTTGTCTTCAAATCAGTAATTCCACTTCCAGAGATGTTAACCTGTTTCAATAATACAGTACACTTGTCAATAAATTAATAATAACACTTCAGACTTGCTATCTCAAATCAATGACCAACATCAATTGTGCATTTCATCAGACTCCAGAATCAATTTCAAATGGTTACTATACTGTGCACATTACTGGTCTCCCACAGCACCAACCTCCCTCACTTCTAACTCCTGGCAGTTGAATTATCTACTAGGGCTATCATTAGAATGATTTGAATCAGATTTAACAGTTTACATTTGTAAGTTCCCTCCACCTTCAATGTTATATTATAACTGTTACTTCTCAGGACCAGAGGGGCGCTCCCCAGCACCAGCCTGGTCCTGATCTAGTCAGTCGGCAGTCTCTGCTCTTCTGAGAGACACTTCTCTACTTGTAACTTTCCCCCCTCCCTTCTCAATCCCTCCTTACTTCGTTTGGTGTGGGGGGGGTCTGGGCCCTCCGGCCCGTGTCTCCGCCGATAACAGGAGACAGGCCAAAGGCTTCCGATTACTCCAAATGATCCCGGGGCCTCCCGACCTCCCTCCTCGCTAGTGCGGAGGCAAGGGATCGAATCGCCCGGTTTTCACCGCTCAGGCAGAAGTGCTCGTCACAAATGGACCGCCCGCTTCCTTTCTCCTCAGCGAAGCAGGGGTCCTTGCTGCAGACGTTTCCCGCTCTGATGCGGGACCTCGATACCCGGCGGCTGCTCCTCTCGGTTTCTCCTCGCTGTGGCCGAGGGTCGCGCTAATCTCCTGGGCATGCGCGAGGCACACAGGATGCTCCGCCTCTCAGCCCACCTCCGCCCCCGCCTTTCTCTGCGCAGGCTCCGCAGACAAGACGCTGCTTCATCCGGCCTGCTCGATCCTAGGCCCCTCCCACGCAAAGGTGTGGAAACGCCTGAGGCATGCGCGGTAATGCTCCCTGACGCCAAACCTTGGGGATATGCACGATGACGCGGCCGGTGCCCCCGGGGGCCTCGCAGACGGCGAGATCAGCGCCGCTTCAGGGAACCGGCACCCTTCACCTCCCAGGCGCCTCCTCAGTCGCAATCCGGCGCCGGCCTCTCCTGGCCCCTGCTCCTTCAGCGCCCACTGCCTCTCTCTCAGATAGCGCTCAACCACTGAGCTAGGACAGCTCACCAGGCGCCGACTTCTCTTTCACAGCAGGTGAGTGAAGATTCTGTAAGGTGTTTGACTAGGGGACAGTCTCTGAAACTAGGACAGGACGGTGTAGAAAGCTTAATAAAAGGGTGAGGGCCACAAGACTTAACCCTCCTCTGCTAGAGGGAAACCCTCCAGAATTCCTTTCACTGGGCAGAGGACTGCACTCCGCAGCGCTGCAGTCTCCTTCTCCTCAAGACTTCCCCTGTATGGTTTAGACAAGGGGCAAGCTAGGCGCCCAGGGTCTCCAGTAACCCTTAACAGCGGGGTCAGGACAAGTAACCCAAAAGGGGATAGTGAGGTGATTCAGTAAGGCAGCTTCCCTAGCCAGGAGGTCAACCCTATGTCTAGCCTCTTCCCACCCTTAGCTACAGCCTGTCCTCCAGCTGACTCTCTCAGGTAGACAAAATGGCTGCCCCGCATTCCGCCTTATATAGGCTGACCCTCAGTGGTCCAGAATGGACCAGAAGGTTCTAGAACGCCCTATGCTATGCTATGGCCAAGTTCTGAGTGTGACAGTTAGGGCAGTTGGTAGCCACCATTTTGTGTGGTTCCAACTTTCCTGTCAGAACAGGCCTCTGGGCCTGAGGTGAAAAATTATGAGGGGGGAAAAGAACACCTATCCCCCTGGCCAACACCTATAAAAAGTCAGTGGACAAAAAATTATCAAGGGTATGAGGGGCAAAAAGGGGACAAAATAAATAATAAATAGGAGGGACTACGCCAAAAGGCTAGACAGGTCTAACACGCGTTCCCCCCAGCTGAAAGTGGGGAGAACTACCCAACCCCTTGGGAGTCCTCATCACTAAGGCGGAAATACCTGGAGAGACCGTCTGCATTGGCGTGGTCCACTCCAGGCCGATGTTCCACCCGGAAGTCCATTCCCTGTAGGGAGATGGACCACCTCAACAGCTTGGGATTTTCCCCCTTCATTTGCATCAGCCAACGAAGGGGTCGGTGGTCAGTCTGAACCAGGAAGTGCGAGCCAAAGAGGTATGGCCGCAGCTTCTTCAGAGCCCACACCACCGCAAAAGCTTCCCTCTCAATGGCACTGTGGTAAATATTTGATTTACCGTCCTAATTTCTATGCAGGTAAGTACTTAATCAATAATAACTCAATCGGAAAGAAAGAGGCAGAGTCCGTGGTGTTAGAGTTCTTAGGGGTTTTATTCCTTAAAAAGGAATGGTCAGACCGGATATCATGTTCCTACCACCACTGGGGTGTAGGAAGGGATAGAGCAATATTTTATTGACAATACATAGCTTATATACTTAAGTCACATTATAGAAACCAATACAGTAGGCGTAACAGCTGAGAGAAACAAGATAAAACACACACACGTGGTAGTGATACGTAATTAGAAGGCGTGAACTAGGCGTGAACATAGAGGTGTGTGCTAGAAACGTCATAGGTAGGTGTCACAAGTGGGTGGCAACAAAGCAGAATCTTGTAATGTCAGCAAAAATCTGAGGCCTGGATGCGCGCGCAGCTGCATGACGTGTGATTGACGTGAAACCGGAGGGTGCAGGGGACTTGACATTTACACTGGCGGAAAGAGACAGAAGTCTGGCATGTCAGATCAACTCGTACCTCTATCATATCTGATATCTGATGTTTGGGAACCTTATTATCTAGAAGGAAAAGGTCTCTGGGGCATGAGCTATTCTATACTGACTGCGAGTGCGTGTATAAGCGCCTAAGTGTCTGCATGTGATGCGAGGGGCATGGGCCTACCATGGTAACAGAGGCTATGAATTACTTGCACGGAGACAGTGAGGCCGGGCCCTTTGCTCTGCAGCTGGGGGAATGTTTACTTAAACTAGTAGGCAGGAATGCATTTTCGAGGAGCGGAACAGATAATTCGAAGGTTGGATTCAGTCTTGGCAGGCAGCAGGCTGAGCTAAGCGCCGTGAGCCGCACAGGGAGTAAGGCAGAGGTCACGGGTACAGAGACAGCCTGGGCTGAGGCTTTCGGAGTCAGAAAGCAGAAAAAAGGCTCGATGGCAGAATTCAGAGCCTACTTCGCCAGAGCGGAAAAACGTGTAAAGTACACCACAAAAAGACGTTGGCATAGCATACTTAGAAACGGAATATTCAACCCGTTCAGGGTGGGTCTGAAAGAGGACATGTTAACGTTGGACGCAAATGTATTTGCGTCTTCATAACTGACACAGGAGGGAAGTTACATGCACTTTAAGCTGATACATGGAGACGGTGGGGTACACGTTAGGGAACATTACTTGACCATAAAATTTATATTTCCTCATTCCCTCCTTGTTCCCTACGGACCCTTCATGATATATCGATCCTCATGAATCGATCAGTCTGTTCTTGTAACATCATTTGCTCTTCTTTCTTCTTTTCGCGTTTTGAGTGAAAACTGGAATGTTCAATGCATGATGTGGCACACAGTCCACAAATCGCTGGCCCACACTGTAGGCACAGGCAGCAACTGAATACTATGACAAGGGCAATGCCTAGGAAGGATAGGATCTTCCATCCCCAAGCGGTCAACGTTGTCCAGAACCAACCGGACCAAGTCCAGGTGCCTGGATTCTGATGTATCAGACTTGCAATTTTATGAAGACGTGTAATAGCTTGGTATACCGTTGGCGCGTTTTCTGGAATGAAAACACAGCAACTTGACCCGATGACCTTACAAGCTCCGCCTCTATCTGCCAAGATGACGTCAATAACAAGACGATTCTGAAGAACAACAACCCGCATGGCGGACTGCTCCTCTGTTAGGTTACCTAGGGCGGAGGCCGTTTCATTCACTACTGCTTCGAGTGTTCTAGTTAATCTGCGGATTAGTTTACTATTTTGGACGGGGCCTGTGAAGAAAAAGAATCCTTTATTGAAATCTGTGTATTGCTCCCATGCCGTTTCAGTATAGTCGACAATCGGGAGATCTCTTTGGAGCCTATTCTTTACTAGATTTGTATTTCTGTGATAATCAGGAGGGGCTAGAAAAACAGGTGGCAGAAGGAATGCAATGTAACAGGTAGCATCCCAATCTGGAGGTAAGCGTATGTATGCGGTATGGCCACAAACAAAGTAGGAATGACGGGCAGCTCTAAAGGAAGACTTGCCTTGATCACTGAATTCGACCACAGTAGTACATTTACTATGACCTAAGTGTACTGAACCCTTCTTACTGACACATAATTCACCAGTAACTGGTAATACTGACATAGCCGGGAGAACTGGTGCAGCTTCGGATTCGACAGTAAGAATCATAAGGTTAATTGTATAATTACCTAATCCATATACTTCATTTTCTAGATCAGTTCCTATTCTAATGGGAAGTCCCTTCTTGTCAGGGTAACAGGCATTAAGCAGAACTAAGTTCAAGTTTCCCCAAACCCAGCTCCCTTTAAAAACAGCAATATCAGGATCTAAGGAATTAATTATTCTAAACCATGCACCACAGGAGCCATTGTGAGTGAACGGGTACGGAAAGAGGGGCAGAACTCCCTTGTATTTCTGGTAGGGAGGGAGTCGGCCACATATCCAACAGTTTGTAGCATTGTTAGTCTGATGGGAGTGATGTAACATACTAATGAATGTGTTGTTGCGCAGCGCGAGTCTATAAGATAGTTCGTGGGGAGGTAATTCACTAAAAGAATGTTCGGCAGTGACATTGTAAGCAGATTGTTCACGCTTGAAGATAGGGTAATATATGGAAAGCAATATACTTGCAACAATAATCATAAGACTTAGAAAAAACATAATTAATAATGTCACTATACAGTGACTGCGGAGTGATTTACAATATGTACGTTTCTTGAGTTGTCTCTCTCTCTCTCTATCTCGATCTAGGGGATACATGTCAGAAACTATTTAACCGATTCACCTAGGGGAGGACTTAAACAATTAAACTGTCTGACTTGCTAGATCGAAGTTTCAATCGATACTCCTCTTGGGGAGTTTTCTCTTGTTTAGTAACTTTAAAGTCTTTAGTATCGAGGCAGTCCTTGGAGGGGGTGGACGAGTCAGTTTCCGGCAGTTCATTACATTTTTTAATATGACTCGTGTGGATCCACCCCTTTCGGCCTTCCACCTTGATAGCGGTCCTCGTGGTAAGAAGGACGATCTTCGGCTCTTTCCAGCGGGGCTCCAGCGGGCTTTTCCTGTCGAAGTTCCTAATTAGCACTGTATCGCCGGGACGGACATCGTGTGGCTTTACATCAGTGTTGTCGGGAAAGGCTGCGGCAACCTGTGAACGACATGATTGGAGTGCAGACATCAAGGAGGCAAGGTAATCTGTCAGCATATTACAATCAACATCGGTAATTTTCTTAGGCATGGGCGTCCCCCACATATTCGGTGGTCTGCGAAAGACCACTTCATACGGGGATAGTCCTGATCTCGAATGGGCGACCATTCTCATATAGAATAATGCAACTGGCAGGGCGACTATCCAGTCGACCCCTTTCTCTTTACAAACTTTAGCAAGGCGGGTTTTTAGTGTCTGGTTTTGCCTTTCTACAAGGCCAGCGGCTTCGGGATGTCGGACACAATGGAATTTCCACTGATATCCTAGCAGCAGGGAAACCTGTTTCATGAGTTCGGATGAGAATGGCTGTCCGTTATCTGAGTACACGACACGAGGCAAGCCGTATCGTGGGAAGAATTCTCGAACCAGCTGCCTGGCAGTGGTCGGAGCAGTGTAATCTGGGACTGGATATGCTTCGGTCCAACGGGAAAGTGCACAAACAATTACGAGGACATATTTGAATCCTCGACAACGGTCCATCTGGATATAATCCATCTGGAGGACTTCAAAAGGGTGATCGGGAGGATGAAATCCACCTTGCTCTACAGGGACGCTTTTACCTGGATTGAACTGACAACAGATCATGCAAGTACGCACTTTCTGTTTTGCTGCTGCTCGTAAGTGTTTGTTGTACCAGAGGTTCTTTAAACTGTCTAACATCGCTTTTTCTCCTAGATGTGCTGGACTATGTGCTGTATTTATTATGACTTGAACCATAGAGTCGGGGAGAAACCATGTAGATTTTCCCTTCGTCATCCAACCTTGATCTGTCTGAATCCCTCCTAGTTCGGTCCATTTCTTTATTTCATCTGCCGTAGCATGTGTCTGAATATCTATTACATCTAGGGTGGGATCCCTGACTGTCATACAATGTGTCGGTACTATTGTCTTTGTCACGTCAGTTATCTGGGTGTGAGTCAATGCTGTATGTTTTGCTGTCTGGTCTGCCAGGTCGTTACCCTGGGAAACAGAATCTGTAACTTTAGTATGTGCTTTACACTTCATGATGGATATGCCTGAAGGCAGATGTATTGCTTCTAACAGTGCTTGAATGAGGGGTCCGTGTTGGATCTTGGCACCGTGAGAGGTCAAGAAACCTCGTTCTTGCCATAACACTCCGAAGTCGTGTACGACTCCGAAGGCATAACGGGAATCAGTGTATATGTTAACATTTCTGTTCTTGGCTAGTATACAGGCTCGGGTCAGAGCAATGAGCTCTGCCGCTTGAGCGGACAGTGTATCAATACGATATGTTTCTTTAACTTCAGTTTCAGTGGTCACTGCATACGCGGCCACTAATTCTCCTGTACCTGTTCTCATACATGAACCATCCACGTAAAGTGTCAGGTCTGGATTTGTCAATGGAACATCTGTTAAGTCTCGTCGGGGCTTTGTTATTGCATTAATGATCTCTATACAATCATGCGGGGCTGGATCTGTCATAATCGAAGGTAACAATGTTGCGGGGTTTAGAATGCTGCAACGTCTGATTTCTATGTGTGGCTGGAATAGCGTCAATTCATAACCTGTCAGTCGTGCTATAGTCAAGTGTTGAGTCTGAGTTCTGTTTAAAAGAACCTCTACAGAATGTGGAACTTGAACTGTTAATGGATGTCCTAAAACAATTGAGTCGCTCTGTCTGATTGCTAGTGCTGTTGCTGCTACTGACTTTAAGCACGCAGGGAGATCCTGGGCTACTGAATCCAATGTACTTGAAAAATAAGCGCAAGGCTTATGTGAACCTGCTTGGTCTTGAGTGAGGACAGACAACGCTGTACCATCACGTTCTGTAACAAAAAGTGTAAAAGGTTTGCTGTAACATGGTGTCGCTAAAACTGGTGCTTGGCATAAAGCTTTCTTTAATTCCTCAAAGGCTTGTGTATGTTCCTGAGTCCAAGGAAGGACAGTCGAAGTTGCTACCTCCTGTGTTGTCAACTGAATGAGTGGTTTAGCTAGAAATGCATACTGAGGAATCCATTGTCTGCAGTACGAGGTGAGGCCTATAAAAGCCCGCACTTCCTTTTGTGTCTGGGGTTGTGGCATATTTACAATTAACTGGATACGGTCAGGAGTGAGCTGTCTCCCCACTTTGGACAGCAAGTGACCCAAGTACACAACTTGCTGAACACAGAATTGTAGCTTCGAAGGAGACACCTTGTGTCCCTTGTCGGCCAGAAAATGTAAAACTGTCAGTGATGCTTGTTCACATTCGGGTTCACTTCGTGCGGTGATCAACAGATCATCGACGTATTGCAGTAAAGCGGTGTTAACTGGCATTTGAATACAATCAAGTTGTCTTTTCAGTGCTTGACTATAGATGCTGGGGCTTTCTGTGAATCCTTGAGGTGCGCGTGAAAATTTGAAACTTCGTCCATTTAAACTGAATCCGAAGAGATATTGGCTCTCTGGATCAATAGGCACACTAAAGAAGGCGTTCTTGAGATCAATTACAGTAAAGAACGTTGCTTCTGAATCAATAGCAGTCAATAGGGAAGAGATGTCGGGAACCACAGGGTACTGTGGAACGATGCATTTATTCAGTTCTCGTAAATCAATCACCAGCCGATATACTGGCGGTGCATTGGGATCAGTACGTTTAAGAATCGGAATGATAGGGGAATTACAGATATTGGAGTCGGTCTCTACGACCACTCCTTGGGCAATAAGCTCTTCAATGATTTCCAGTAAAGCCACTACAGCATCGGGTGGTAACTTGTATTGTCTGATTCGGGGTAGAAAAACACCTGGCTTCAGTGTAACACGGTATGGTGTAATGTGCATGCAGCCTACATCGGTTGGGCCTTGTGCCCACAAGTGATCTGGTACATTTTTCAATCTGACATCAAACTCTCGTAATACATAATGACCCTTGAAATCTCGCAAGAAAAGTCTAACTCCTTCCGGAGAACAACATATCACTGCTCCTAGAGCCTTCAATGTCTTTATTCCTAACAGATTTTCTGGACATGATTTCGTAAGTAACAGGTCTGTAACATGTGATAATGGACCCACAGCCAGGGGGACGGGTTTCGATACCTCATTTACAATAGGTTGTCCTGAAAAACCAAGGGAAACATTCTGTGAGCCTGAGAGGGGTGCCCCTGGGACTTCATTATGGCTGATTGTTGTGCGACTTGCCCCTGTGTCAATTAAAAACTTTCTGTCTTTTCCCAATACTTGACTGTGTACATAAGGACCCTCTTGATCTACAGGAATCTCAATAAGAGGCAAGCCACCCTCCCTCTCTAGGCTGTTTCATGTGTATCGTGGATAATCGGGGTAATCAGATTGGGCATACTGGTACATCTGTTGTGAGACTTGCTGAGTCGCGGCAATGGGCTGTGGCTGTGACTGTGGTACCGCTACTGTCTGTGCTGCATGTGGTGAAACATGCATAGGCTGTGTATTCTGCATGGGCTGGACATTCTGTGAAGTCTGTTGCTGGACCTGGTCTTGTCTAGGTGGACGCGGTCTTTCTTTAGTTTTACCTGTTGATATATTATGTTTCAGGACTGGGCATTCATGCACGTAGTGACCTGGCTGCTTGCAATAGTTGCATGTCCCCTTAACGGGAGCTGCTGAATTCTGGGTCTGGGTCGTACCCTTTCTCTGGCCGTCGGCTGGAACCGACTGGGCCACTAACATTTTCATTTTCGTGTCTTTCATGCGTTTCTGTTCATGATCCTGTTCTTCTCTGATTCTGTTCTGATGGTACTGTAGCATCTGTAACATCTGGGATGGCGTATTTGCTTGCCATGTACTCTCAACCTTATATACACGGGTTTTAACCGCTGTCAGGGAATTCTCGACTAACTTTGATACAAAAAGATGCGGGTACGACTCGCTACTTGGTTTAAGGCCACTATTAATAATGAAACATTTCTCAAATCTTGAATAGAAGTCACTAGTATCTTCATCGTGTTTCTGTTTACAGGCCGAAATTGCGTCCCAATCTTCCTTTCTAGTTGTCAGTAATCTTGGCAGAACCTGTACTATCAAACCTGGTAATGCTTTAGTTTTCTCCCCAAGGCCTAGCCCTGGGGTACGAAGTTTCTCCTCGTCTTCTATTTCTGTCCATATAATCTTTTTGTCTCCCACCTCCCATTCTCTTTCCTTGAGTTTCTCGTAGATGCCTGTGGGCAGCAGTACCTTTAACATTTTCATGATATCTGCATATGTGTAATCTCCCATCAGTAACATGTCTTTAAGTTCTCTGTGAAAACCTGCAGGGTCTTTATCGTGACAGGGTACTAGTTTCTTCATTTCCAATAGTTCTAACTTGGTCAGAGGTGTGTGTACATACACACGTTTCAAAGTATTATCGGCACCCATAACTGGATGTACTTCTCGTAAAGGGTTCTGTCTTTCAAGACGCTCCATATGATACATTTTTCTTTCTGGGGGCGGAGCGGGAACATATTGTGAGCTTAAGAAAGTGTTATATCTGTGACGTTGTTCTAGAATTATTTGTATTAACTTTGTACTTAGGCCTCTCCATCTATCCATGAGTAGTGCTTCTAATGTATCGTGTAAGGGACCTGGATCAGAATGTTGATTTCTGTATAACGTGAGGAGGTGCTGAATCATATATGTACCTGCTAGTTTCTGCTCGTCTGGGGATAGGTTCAGAAATGTCTGCGCTACTGTGTCATCATTGTATATGTTAGGATTGTCAGCCCATAGTACTGCTGACCGGGCTAGTTCTTGTTCATCCATAGAATTGAGTACATGGTACCCCATTCGTTCTCGAAGCATTTTATCTGTGTCTTGGAACTGATGTTCAGGAGAATTCGGTTTTGATATGCCAGAGAGAAAAACTCTCTTGCTTTCTGGACGAATGCCTTTCCTAAGGTAAGTTCCCTTACCTACATACGCTATCGTATCTGTAGTCTTTTCTTGTTCTTCAGGTCCTTCCTCCTCCTCGGAGGAAGCATTTTCTTTCTCTTTTTCGTGTATATCTATTACTGCTTTTCTTATTTTCTTGTACATACTGGCTATACAATTCACTTTATCATGTTTTCCTTCGGATATATTTTGACCCCACTTGTTTAGTGCCTCCATTTCAGCCTGTTCTGTCTCAGGCCTGTCTCGTTCTCTTATTAAGCAATTTATGAAAAAACGTAGTATATATGCTTGAGTGTCAACTTTCTGATGTGCCAGGGCCTCCTTAATACTTTCAGGATTTTCCCCAGTCTGGACAAAATGATATATTTTATCTAGGTGATCTTTCATTCCTGAGAATAACACTAGGTAATCTGTAGCTTGTCGCAAACGTAGTGATGCTATCAACATTCTATCGTCTTTGCCGGGTACTGGATCGTATCTGCAAACTGGAAGCTGTTCTTTGTGTATGTCGAGACGGGGTGACTGTAGTGTAGGGTGGTTCAGCATGTCCCTAAGATGTAATCTGTGTGTTGCTGGCGGGGTCTGGTAACCCCCGGTCGCACCTCCTGAGGCGGATGCTTGGGCATTATCCCTCTGTGGAGTCTGTATGCGTACTTGAACTTGTCTCTTAGTAGGATCAGGCAGAAACGGATTTGGTATCTTAACCTTAGGTGTGAGAAGTGGTTGGGGTGGAGGAGGGACGACAGGCTGTCGGACGGGGGAACCTTGTTGCGGTAACGGCGGGATATGGTCTGGAGGCGGGTTGCCATCTCCGTCACCGTCAGTAGGCGGGACGTGGGCACGTGGATTGGTGTAAGCGGGTGCTACATCGTTTAGATAGGAATTCAGAAATATGTCCTTAGTAGTCCTGTGATTTACTTTAGTTGGAACCAATGGTGGCGGCAGATCTTTCGGAATTTCTGAAGTGGCTTCAGGCGAACCCTCGGCCACAAGATACATGCCATTTACGAGATTGTTTCGTGCGCGGTCTACTTGTTCTGCTTTTACTCGGATCCCTTCAGTAACTAATTCGTTTTCTCGGGCTTTATCTGACTCTTCTCTATGCCTGTCTTCTCTACGCACGTTTATGTGATTCTTTACGCCAAAATTCTATGGCGTCTTTCTGAGATTGTCTGGCTTTCTTTTTCCATAGTGCTTCTTCTACCTTCATGATGCACTCGGCATCCCATGTTCCTGTAACAGGCCATCTGTGTCTCTCGTCTAGATGCTTAGTATAATCGGCCCATAAATCTAGATACAATATGGCATCTAAGCCATGCTTATGATACATGAAATTTCCAGGAGTGTCCCTAGGGGGGATAGGAATTTCTTCCTCTAGTATCCCTTTCCTAGTTCCTATCTGCTTTAACTTATTGAAAAACGGCATCTTGTTTACTTAGTACTGAATGCTTGGTACTTGTTACTTACTTCTGAATACAGCTAGTTACACAAAAACACAATAATGTACATTAAAAACAGTCACTCATACCACGACATTAATCACATGAAAGACATTTGAGACATATATGACTACCCCCCTATACTGGATGTACTGCTAAACAGCACAGATACACTGTCTAAAAACAGTGCAAGAACTGGAATAACGGATATACTGCTAAACAGTACAGATACACTGTTTAAAACAGTGCAGACCGAATTTGTGTACCCAAACCCGTCTTTACCGGATACATAATAATGCACCCGTCTAGATACGTCCCAGCAATGGTACTCACCGGGAAGCACGGAATCGGAAGGCCTCGGAAAACTCGACTGGACTGGACCGGACTGGACTCGACTCGACGCGTGGATACTTCGGAAACTGGTGGGCCTCTTGACACCTCGGACCTTGCTTCTTTCGGCTAGGCTCTGGTCGGGATCCTCCGCACTCCTCACCGCCTCGTCTGGGTGCTGATCGCAGTCTTCGTCACCTCCGTGGGCCAGAGGGAGATACAGGAAATCCTGCCAGTACGCGTAGTTCCGTCTAACTGATGGCAGGGGACAGAGCTTGCAACGCACCAACCGGCGCGTGGGGTGGGGGAGGGGTCCCTATTCGGGCGCCAGAATAATGTGGTAAATATTTGATTTACCGTCCTAATTTCTATGCAGGTAAGTACTTAATCAATAATAACTCAATCGGAAAGAAAGAGGCAGAGTCCGTGGTGTTAGAGTTCTTAGGGGTTTTATTCCTTAAAAAGGAATGGTCAGACCGGATATCATGTTCCTACCACCACTGGGGTGTAGGAAGGGATAGAGCAATATTTTATTGACAATACATAGCTTATATACTTAAGTCACATTATAGAAACCAATACAGTAGGCGTAACAGCTGAGAGAAACAAGA
Organism: Lissotriton vulgaris; assembly: GCF_964263255.1. NCBI lineage: Eukaryota > Metazoa > Chordata > Amphibia > Caudata > Salamandridae > Lissotriton > Lissotriton vulgaris. The sequence continues at coordinate 130,394,907 of NC_141688.1, forward strand.
TAAAACACACACACGTGGTAGTGATACGTAATTAGAAGGCGTGAACTAGGCGTGAACATAGAGGTGTGTGCTAGAAACGTCATAGGTAGGTGTCACAAGTGGGTGGCAACAAAGCAGAATCTTGTAATGTCAGCAGAAATCTGAGGCCTGGATGCGCGCGCAGCTGCATGACGTGTGATTGACGTGAAACCGGAGGGTGCAGGGGACTTGACATTTACACTGGCGGAAAGATACAGAAGTCTGGCATGTCAGATCAACTCGTACCTCTATCATATCTGATATCTGATGTTTGGGAACCATATTATCTAGAAGGAAAAGGTCTCTGGGGCATGAGCTATTCTATACTGACTGCGAGTGCGTGTATAAGCGCCTAAGTGTCTGCATGTGATGCGAGGGGCATGGGCCTACCATGGTAACAGAGGCTATGAATTACTTGCACGGAGACAGTGAGGCCGGGCCCTTTGCTCTGCAGCTGGGGGAATGTTTACTTAAACTAGTAGGCAGGAATGCATTTTCGAGGAGCGGAACAGATAATTCGAAGGTTGGATTCAGTCTTGGCAGGCAGCAGGCTGAGCTAAGCGCCGTGAGCCGCACAGGGAGTAAGGCAGAGGTCACGGGTACAGAGACAGCCTGGGCTGAGGCTTTCAGAGTCAGAAAGCAGAAAAAAGGCTCGATGGCAGAATTCAGGGCCTACTTCGCCAGAGCGGAAAAACGTGTAAAGTACACCACAAAAAGACGTTGGCATAGCATACTTAGAAACGGAATATTCAACCCATTCAGGGTGGGTCTGAAAGAGGACATGTTAACGTTGGACGCAAATGTATTTGCGTCTTCATAACTGACACAGGAGGGAAGTTACATGCACTTTAAGCTGATACATGGAGACGGTGGGGTACACGTTAGGGAACATTACTTGACCATAAAATTTATATTTCCTCAGCACTCCACTTCTGTTCCCGGGGAAGCAGTCTCCTGGATAAGAAGACTACAGGCTGATCAAGGCCCTCTTCATTTAGTTGCGATAACACTGCCCCAATGCCATGTTCTGATGCATCTGTTTGGACAATGAACTCCTTGGAGAAGTCTGGGGCCTTCAGGACCGGTGCCGCACACATCGCCTGCTTCAATTTCTCGAAAGCTTGCTGACAAGCTCCCGTCCAAACTACCCGTCGAGGTTGTTTCTTGGAGGTGAGCTCTGTGAGGGGCGCTACAATAGTGCCATACCCCTTCACAAAGCGAAGGTAGTAGCCTGTGAGGCCCAGGAAAGCTCGGACCTCAGTCTGTGTCTTGGGGGGTTCCCAGGCCATGATTGCCTCAATCTTCGCCTGCAGGGGCTGCACAGTCCCCCTACCCACCAAGTGTCCAAGGTACACAACCGACCCCTGCCCAATCTGGCATTTGCTGGCCTTGATTGTCAATCCAGCTTGTCTCAGGGCCTGGAGAACTGCTTGCAAATGCTGCAGATGGTCCTCCCAACTCCTACTGAAGACAGCAATGTCATCCAGATAAGCAGCAGAGAAACTCTCCATTCCAGAGAGGACCTGGTTCACCAGCCGCTGAAATGTGGCAGGGGCCCAAAGGACATCACACAGAACTGGAAGTGTCCCTCAGGTGTGGAGAAGGCTGACCTTTCCCTTGCTCCATCTGTCAAGGAGATCTGCCAGTACCCTGAAGTGAGGTCAAAGGTACTCAGATATTGGGCAGCTCCTAGCCGGTCAATCAATTCATCCGCCCTAGGGATCGGATGAGCATCAGTCTTTGTCACTGAGTTCAGTCCTCGGTAATCCACACAGAACCTCAGTTCAGGTGTGGTGCCTGGTGGTGCGGCTTTTGGCACGAGCACCACCGGACTGGACCAAGGGCTGTTGGAAGGTTCAATAACTCCCAGCTCTAGCATCTTGGCAACCTCTCCATGGATGCTAGCCTTCACCTTGTCGGACAGCCGGTGGGTCTTCGACTTCACTGGTGGGCTGTCCCCTGTGTCCACGTCATGGGTACACAGGTGAGTCCTTCCCGGGACAAGGGAGAACAACGAAGAGTACTGCTCCAGGATCTGGCGGCAGTCCTCCCGTTGCTCAGGAGTTAGAGTAGGAGAGAGAATCACTCCCTCCACTGACCCATCCTTCTCTTGAGACGAAAATAGATCTGGGAGAGGTTCGCTTTCCGCTTCCTCTTCCCCGTCAGTCACCATCATCAACATGACTTCGGGCCTCTCATGGTGGGGCTTGAGACGGTTGGCATGCAGCACCCGTAGGGGCTGTCGAGGGGTCTTAAGGTCCACCAGGTATGTGGCCTTACCCTTCTTCTCCAAAACCTCAAAGGGGCCTGTCCAGCGATCCTGGAGGGCACTAAGCTCTCCAGGCTCCATTACCCACACTTTCTGGCCAGGCTCCAATTCCACCTGGTGAGCATTGTGGTCATACCACTCCTTCATGACTGCCTGGCTGGCCTCCAAGTTGTCGGAAGCTTGCTTCCACAACTTCGCCATTTGGCTCCTGAAGGCCAGCATATAGCTCACCACATCCTGGGGGGGTTTCCTGGGAGACTTCTCCCAACCTTCCTTCACCAGGCTGAGAGGACCGCGTACAGGGTGCCCATACAGAAGCTCAAAGGGGCTGAAGCCCACTCCCTTCTGGGGCACTTCCCTGTAGGAAAAGAGCAAACAGGGTAGGAGGACGTCCCATTTCCTCCGCAGGCTTTCGGGCAGACTTCTGATCATGCCCTTCAAGGTCTTATTAAACCTCTCAACCAGTCCATTCGACTGGGGGTGATAAGGAGTGGTGAACCGGTAGGTCACTCCACACTCCTTCCACATTGCCCGCATGTAAGCTGACATGAAGTTGGTCCCCCTGTCAGACACAACTTCCTTGGGAAATCCCACTCGGGTAAAGATTCCCATTAGGGCTCTTGCCACTACAGGTGCAGTGACTGTCCTCAGAGGAATTGCCTCTGGGTACCGTGTGGCATGATCCACCAGAACCAGGATAAACCTGTGACCAGCTGTTGTTGGTGGATCCAAAGGCCCTACAATGTCGATGCCCACCCTTTCAAAGGGTGTGCTAACGACTGGAAGTGGTTCCAGGGGAGCCTTTAGCTTCACCCCTGTTTTCCCACTGGCCTGGCAGGTTACACATGTCCGACAGTAAGTGTTGGACGCCACTTTCATCTGAGGCCAGTAAAAGTGGAGGAAAAGCCGTGCAAAGGTCTTGTCCTGGCCTAAGTGTCCTGCCAGGGGTATGGCATGAGCCAATTCCAAAAGAAAGGCTCGGTACTGTTGCGGGACTACCAAGGCCCTTGATGAACCAGGCAAGGGTACCTTGGGTTCACTGTAGAGGAGTCCATCCTCCCAGTAAATATGGTAGTGTCCCGTAACATCACCTGCTGCTTGGGCTTCAGCCTGTCGCCTCAGTCCCTCAAGGGTGGGGCACTCCCTCTGCCCCTTACAGAATTCCTCTCTGGTAGGACCTCCCTCCACATGCCACTCAGCAGGGATGGGTAAATCCTCCAGAGAGTCTACTTCCCCCTCCACGGACTCCTGGTCCACCACCGCAGGTGGCCGATCTGTCACATGGGGTGTGGAAGCCGGAGTAGGCTCTCCCTGTCTCCGGGTCTGTCCCTTTTTAGCAGCGGGTTGGGCCATTGTTCCAGGCTCCAACCCAGGCGAACTCCCTCTCCGGGCAGTCGCAGACCGTGTGCTTGCACAGGCCCAGTCAGGTGTACCCAGCATCGCAGAATGCGTCCGGTATTCCACCTCTCTCCAAGTGTTGTGTTCCATGTCATTCCCCAACAGACAATCGACTGGCACTGCAGGGCTTACGGCAACTCGAAGTGAACCTGCAACCCCCTCCCACTCAAAGGGAACCTCAGCCACTGGATAGTGGCCCATTCTGCCGTCAGCCATCGCGGCGGGGTGGAGTACATTAGGAACAACCTGCTCTGGAGACACCAGTTGACTTCTCACCATAGTCATACTGGCTCCTGTATCTCTCAGAGCCTCCCCTCTCTGGCCATTGATGGTGACCCATTGCCCATACTTTGTAGTATTTGGGGGCACCTGGATCTTTGGAACCATCTCCCGCTCTCCCAGGGACACTAAGGTGACACCCGCCCACTCACCCCCCTTATCTAAGGGCAACTCCTCCCCGAGCGCTACACTAGCTACTCCCGGTGACTTTCCTCCAGTGGGAGGGGGTGGTCTCTTTGGGCATCTGACATCCCCCTTATAATGTCCAACACCACCACATTCAAAACAGTGGAGAACCCTTGGCTGCTGGCTTTGGCCAGGATTAGGGTTTCTGGGCGGGTTTGCCCTAGGGGTGAAACCTGCTCCCTTCCCTTGGAAGTTTTTTTGGGGACCTTTAGAGAACTCATTCTTTTTCTCTCCCCCCTCCTTCTTCTGGAGGGCGCCCTGTCCGGCTTTTTGAGAATCCCCTCCAGTCCCCTTTGAGGACACCCGGGTACTTGCCCAGATGTCCGCCTCCTCTGCAAGCTTCCGGGGATTGGTCAGCTTGCTGTCCACCAGGTGTTGGCGCAGCTCAGGAAAACATTTCTCGAGGAGGTGTTCTTTCAAAAATAGATTGTACAGCCCCTCATAATCCTTCACCTCGCTGCCCTTGACCCAACCCTCCAAAGCTTTCTTGGCGTAGTCTAAGAAGTCTACCCAATTCTGGGTACTCAGTTTGTGACTTCCCCTGAATTTCTGTCTGTACCTTTCAGGGGTAAGTCCAAACTTCTTCACCAGGGCCACCTTCATCGTGGGGTAGTGGGTTTGCTCCTCCGGCTCCAGAGCCAACAAGGTGTCCCTGCCAGCCGGGGGCATGTATTTATACAGCCCACCCCCCCAGTGAGTGTCTGCGATCCCGTGAGCCCTTAAGGAAACTTCGTAGGCGGCCAACCATTTGGCAATGTCATCGCCTGTGGTGTAGCTGGCGACGACATCTTTGGGTAAATAGGGTCTGGATTCCCTGGTGTTCACCTTGGTTTCGCTGCCACCATTATCTGGGTTGGGAGACTTTAAGGTTAAAGCTTGTAGGTCCATTTCTATAATGGTTCGCTCATGAGCTAATCTCTTGTCCTCCCTTTCCATATCCATCCTAGCTAGTTCCAACCTCATTCTCCTCTCCTCCCTCCTATCTTCCAGTTCGGCTTCAGTAAAACCCCTCTCTGAGACGCTGCTGCCCACCCTCGAAGGTGTCCTGGGACCTGTTAACAGATTCCCCCCTCCAGCTTGGTACAACATTGTAGTCTCAAGGACAGTGCCCCTGTCACTTCCTTCCGTGTCCAGTTCCTCCCTTGAGCGAGCTTCCACCCATGCCCTTATGCTGGTCAGCAACTCGCCTTTCCTGGCACCTTTTTTAAAGAATACCCCCTGTTGCTGACCCCACTCCTTGAGTTGGGTCACGGTGTAGGATTCCAGCTCCTCAAAATTTAATTCCATCTTTTATTATGGAATAGAACTAACACACAGGGGAAAACCCAGAAGTGACCTGAGGTTAACCTCCACCCACCACCAGAAACAAATTTGGAAAAATCAAAACTCAAATTAGGAGGGCCGCAAGGAGAAAACTCCTGGTGTAGGTTTAGTGTATTACGTTGAATTACTAATGAGTAGCTGCAACCAAGTCAGAATCCCACCGCTAGGCACCAATCTGTTAGAACCTGGGGTAGCCTGGCCTAGGGCAAGACATACATTTCAGAGGCACAGTGTAGAGGTTGCAGACCACCCAACAGTAAAACCACGCAATAGCACACAAAAAGATAACGCTACACCAAAATGTGGAAAAATAAGTACTGCTTTATAAAAATAATATTCTCTTTGTTTTCAAAATATACAGCTTAGGACATTTCAAGTTACTTTAGAATCAGCAATTATACCTTTTAAACTACTAAGCAATTTATCAATTAGCTTCTTCAGTACATTACATTTATTTGTCTTCAAATCAGTAATTCCACTTCCAGAGATGTTAACCTGTTTCAATAATACAGTACACTTGTCAATAAATTAATAATAACACTTCAGACTTGCTATCTCAAATCAATGACCAACATCAATTGTGCATTTCATCAGACTCCAGAATCAATTTCAAATGGTTACTATACTGTGCACATTACTGGTCTCCCACAGCACCAACCTCCCTCACTTCTAACTCCTGGCAGTTGAATTATCTACTAGGGCTATCATTAGAATGATTTGAATCAGATTTAACAGTTTACATTTGTAAGTTCCCTCCACCTTCAATGTTATATTATAACTGTTACTTCTCAGGACCAGAGGGGCGCTCCCCAGCACCAGCCTGGTCCTGATCTAGTCAGTCGGCAGTCTCTGCTCTTCTGAGAGACACTTCTCTACTTGTAACTTTCCCCCCTCCCTTCTCAATCCCTCCTTACTTCGTTTGGTGTGTGGGGGGGGTCTGGGCCCTCCGGCCCGTGTCTCCGCCGATAACAGGAGACAGGCCAAAGGCTTCCGATTACTCCAAATGATCCCGGGGCCTCCCGACCTCCCTCCTCGCTAGTGCGGAGTCAAGTCAAGTCAAGTCATAAAATTTGTATAGCGCACTACATACCCAGAGGGTTTCAAGGCGCTTAGGAAGGGGAGGAGGATTATTTGTCAAATATCCACGTTTTAAGCTGCTTTCTGAACGCTAGGTGGTTCTGGGTGAGGCGAAGGTAAGCGGGGGCAAGGGATCGAATCGCCCGGTTTTCACCGCTCAGGCAGAAGTGCTCGTCACAAATGGACCGCCCCGCTTCCTTTCTCCTCAGCGAAGCAGGGGTCCTTGCTGCAGACGTTTCCCGCTCTGATGCGGGGCCTCGATACCCGGCGGCTGCTCCTCTCGGTTTCTCCTCGCTGGGGCCGAGGGTCGCGCTAATCTCCTGGGCATGCGCGAGGCACACAGGATGCTCCGCCTCTCAGCCCACCTCCGCCCCCGCCTTTCTCTGCGCAGGCTCCGCAGACAAGACGCCGCTTCCTCCGGCCTGCTCGATCCTAGGCCCATCCTGTGCAAAGGTGTGGAAATGCCTGAGGCATGCGCAGTAACGCTCCCTGACGCCAAACCTTGGGGATATGCACGATGACGCGGCCGGTGCCCCCGGGGGCCTCGCAGACGCCGAGATCAGCGCCGCTTCAGGGAACCGGCACCCTTCACCTCCCAGGCGCCTCCTCAGTCGCAATCCGGCGCCGACCTCTCCTGGCCCCTGCTATTTCAGCGCCCACTGCCTCTCTCTCAGATAGCGCTCAACCACTGAGCTAGGACAGCTCACCAGGCGCCGACTTCTCTTTCACAGCAGGTGAGTGAAGATTCTGTAAGGTGTTTGACTAGGGGACAGTCTCTGAAACTAGGACAGGACGGTGTAGAAAGCTTAATAAAAGGGTGAGGGCCACAAGACTTAACCCTCCTCTGCTAGAGGGAAACCCTCCAGAATTCCTTTCACTGGGCAGAGGACTGCACTCCGCAGCGCTGCAGTCTCCTTCTCCTCAAGACTTCCCCTGTATGGTTTAGACAAGGGGCAAGCTAGGCGCCCAGGGTCTCCAGTAACCCTTAACAGCGGGGTCAGGACAAGTAACCCAAAAGGGGATAGTGAGGTGATTCAGTAAGGCAGCTTCCCTAGCCAGGAGGTCAACCCTATGTCTAGCCTCTTCCCACCCTTAGCTACAGCCTGTCCTCCAGCTGACTCTCTCAGGTAGACAAAATGGCTGCCCCGCATTCCGCCTTATATAGGCTGACCCTCAGTGGTCCAGAATGGACCAGAAGGTTATAGAACGCCCTATGCTATGCTATGGCCAAGTTCTGAGTGTGACAGTTAGGGCAGTTGGTAGCCACCATTTTGTGTGGTTCCAACTTTCCTGTCAGAACAGGCCTCTGGGCCTGAGGTGAAAAATTATGAGGGGGGAAAAGAACACCTATCCCCCTGGCCAACACCTATAAAAAGTCAGTGGACAAAAATTATCAAGGGTATGAGGGGCAAAAAGGGGACAAAATAAATAATAAATAGGAGGGACTACGCCAAAAGGCCAGACAGGTCTAACAGTCTGCCTCTTCCAGATAGCTCGATTTTCTGGGCCAGGTATCTTGGTGTTTTATAGTGGAGCGCTTTGTGGGTGATACATGCCATCTTCAGTTGGATTCTGGCTTCGTTCGGTAACCAGTTTAATGATTTCAGGTGTGGAGAGATATGATCGAATTTCCTCGCTCCGGTGATGAGTCTTGCAGCTGCATTGAGGCATGCTTTTAGTGGAGCTGTGAAAATTTTTGGTAGACCTGCTAAGGTTGTGCATCCATATTCAATCCTTGTGACCACTAATGATTGTACTGCTAGTTTGAGGTCCGCCGTAGAAATGAATGGTTTCACTCTCCTAATGTAGTTCAGGTGAAAACATGCACTTTTTGCCATTGATTTGATGTGGGCGTTCATGTCTAGGTTCTTATCTAGCCTGATTCCTAGCGATTTTGCTGAATCCACTAGCGTAGGGTTACAGTTTAGTGCCGTGATCAGTTCGGTCCATTCCTTCACTTCTGTGTGGTTCTTTGGTGGTGAAATTAATAGGAATTCTGTTTTTTGTGCATTGAGTTTCAGATGATTGGCAGTTAACCAGCAAAGTGACAGTTTTAGGGCCTCATTCATTACCTTGATGTCTTCCAGGGATGCGATCTTCATGTAAATCTGCATGTTGTCTGCGTACATGTGATAGGATATGTTTTCGTCTTGGAGAATTTCTGTGAGTGGTTCGACATATAGGTTGAAAAGAGATGGAGATAGGGTAGACCCTTGAGGGACTTCAATTGAGTTAGGACATGATGGGGATAATGTCTGGTTGACCAGAAATCTTTGCGTTCTATTCTGAAGGTAGGATTCAAACCATTTCAGCACATTTCCTGACAGTCCCATCCTGTCATGAAGCCTGGCTAGTAATTTTAAATGATTTACCGTGTCGAATGCAGACGGCAGGTCGAGAAGGATTAGTAACATGTTCTATTGCTATCTAGGGCCTGTAACGCATCATCGACAATATGTAGGATCGCTGTTTCCATGCTGTGGCCTGTTCTGAATCCCGATTGGCAGTCGTACAGTAGCATGAAATTAGCGATGTGTTGGCTCCGTTGATTTTGCACGCATTTCTCAATTAATTTGGTACGTAATGGAATATTGATAACTGGGCAAAAGTTATTAGGATCTGCCGGTTCCGCTGTAGGTTTTTTGATGATGGGATGACTTGGCCTGTTTTTAGGAAATTCAGCAGGATCCCTTGTGATAGTGAGGCATTTATTATTCTAGTCCATATAGGGATGACGATATGGCTGATTTCTTGAAGACATATAGAGGGGAGTGGGTCATTATAGTGGTTTTTAGGTTTGATATCCGAGAGCGTTTTGGCGATGGTATTCTGGTCGTATAGCTTGAAGGTATCCCACTGTACTTTGTTCTTTGCCCTATCAAGATCGATTGTCGAGGTGGTATTGCTCAGTATTTGTGTTTGGTTGAGCATGTTGTCAGCTGCCATCCTGAGCTCTCTTTCAAGCATGTCGGCCTTATTGGTGAAGAAAGTTGAGAATTCTTCACAACCCAGTTGAGTTTTAGTAGTTTCTTGGGCAGTTTTGGCCAACTTGTTGGATTGCTGCTTTAATATCTCGAATAGTTTCCGTGGTCTGTTTTTCGCGTTATCCAGTTCTGATCTAATAAATTCTTTCTTGGAATTGAGGATCTTTTTGTTGTATTTGTTCTTGATTTTTCTGATTGATTTCAGCTCTGGGGATGATGGGTGCTGTCTCCATTTTCTTTCACCTTGTCTTAGTTTCCGTCTATCTTCGTTTAGTGACCCATTGAACCATGGATTTTTATCGTTTTCTGTGACTCTTTTCAGTTTTAGTGGCAAGGTAGAGATGACAATATTTGTTACTGATGTAGTGTAGTGATCCGTTAGCTCATTCACATTCTGCAGATTGTTAGGTGGATTCAGTTCCTTCTCACAACTTTCCACCAATAGCTCAATATTCGAGTCTTTAGTGTCCTGGGACCACTTTTGGAGTTTAATAGGCTGCGTGGTCTTGTTCCTTTTCAAGGAAGGTTATGACATGGTGATCCGACCAGTCGCACGGAACAACTGAGTGGGTCGAGATATTCTTGTTTCTCGAAATTATCCAGTCTAGTGTTGCTCCTTTCGAGTGTGTTGGCTGTGTGCAGGCTTGGGTAAGGTTTAGCTCCGTTAAAAAGTCTTTAAGAGCGTTGACCTGTTTGTCCTTATTGTCCTCCCAGTGTAGGTTAAAATCGCCTAGGAATATATTGTTAGAGTGATTGTTGGAGTTAGCCATGCTGATCCCCATTAACTGTTCTATGAAGGTCGCATTATTACCTTGAGGGTGGTACAGCGCATGTAAGTTGCATCTTTGATTGTCTGTCGTTCGTACATTGAGACCTAGATATTCACAGGATTCGAGTGGTTCGGCTTGTATTTTGTTGATCTCTATATTCGATCGGTGGATGCAGGCTGTACCTCCTCCTGTCTTTTTTAGTCTATCTAATCTCACAATGTTGCATTGGGGAGGCACTAGAAGGTCCATGATTGGAGATGAGGATTCCGAGAGCCATGTTTCTGTCAGGATTGCTAGGGCAATTTTCTGACTAATGATAAGGGCAACGATGTCTGAAGCATGTTTTGTTGCGGACCGACAGTTGAGCAGTAGGCATATTATCAGTTTCCCTGAGCTACTAGTGCTCAGCTCTAGCAAGTTGGTGGATAGCTGGCCTTGTTGTAAGTTGTTAAGGTTGGGTTTTCTTTCATTCTGTCTGGATGTTCTATTCGCGTTGATTGGGACTGTTCTAATTTCCTCCCCTCTACTGTGGTCTGAAGCCTCATACGTCCGGAGTAAGGATAAGATTTCCTCTTCCGACAGGTAACCAAGATTCTGTATGGCCGGTTCTGCCTAATTGATAATGACATAGCTGTCTCAATGACCTTTCCTTGGGAATTATGCACTAATTTTCAAATGTGTTTGACTTTTGAGTGTGTGCTTACTGTGATTTCCATAATCTTTTCCATTGCTTGTAGTGTGCTTTGGATGTCCTGTGACATTGTCGATTTGAGCTTGTAGTTCTTTTATTTCTCTCTGGGTCTGGAGTGACTTATTAGGAGTGCTCATCCGCTCTTTTCGGGACTCACAGTTTGCGTTCCCGTATTCGATATCTGTTCTATTTCCTAAGTACCTTTCCTCTGAGTCATAAGTTTTGCTGTTTGCCCTTCCTCTATGTGCTCTGTGATTGCACTATAAGTGTCATTTGATCTTGACACCCCCCTTGGGTGAAGAGAATTTCGTACAGTTCTTGATGACATTTGTGCTGTAGTAGAGGGGGGTATGGGATGGGTGTAATCTTCCGTATCCTTTATTCCAAGGTTCCTAATGAATGGCTTAATTTTAGGAGCTGTCTTAGGAGCTGTCACATCGTGTGGGAGAGGTGTTGGTTCTACTCTCTGTACCTGCGCCGTATTCGCATGTACTATATCTATTTCTGTTCTCTCTGTAACCTCCCCATCCAATGTGTCTCTTGTCTCCGTTGTGTCTTCAAGTGGCGTTGAGTGTTGTTGATGCTGAGTGTCTCTAGGAAGTACGCTGCCTGTGGTGGTATTGTTGGCGGTGTATAGGATGTCTACTTGAGGGGTCCGGCGTTGTTGCGCTCTTGTGTTCTCTACCCCTTCCTTTAATGTTAAGAAGATATTATCAAACTTTTCTAATTCGTTGTTGGCTGCTTGTATAAGTATTGATCTTCTATCCCTCCACTATCCTTTTTCAATCCAAATAACAGACCAACATGTCCACTGCTGAAATGAATTTAATATTTTCCTACTCAAATTCACTACTAATCCTTTTTGGGTTCCTGAGCAGATTGCTACCCGCCAAAAAGCGCTTCAATACCTCAATGAGGGTAGAAAGCGCTGTGTAAATGCAAACCCTTCCCTTGCTATCCCTCCACTATCCTTTTTCAATACAAATAACAAACTTGCATGTCCACTACTCATTTCATATTCCCTATACTAATCTCCCCACTTATCCTGCTTGGGTTTCGGAATAGCATTCTACCTGCAAAAAAATCTTCAACACCCCAGTAGGGGTAGCAAGCGCTACATAAATTAAAACCCCTCCCTCTTCCTTCCCTCCACTATCCTAACATATCCACTGCTCAAATTAATTTCATATTTCACTCTACTAATTCACCATTAATCCTTTTTGGGTTCCGGAGTAGCACGCTCCTTGCCGAAAAAGTACTTGGACACCTCATCAAGGGGAGTAAGCGCTTTTAAAATGCTATTGCAATTAAAAAGAATAGATCACTAAATCTCAAACACAGGCAACTGATGTCGAAGCAAACTGAACACCAACAGAGCAAAGGCTGAAAGATGGCGACGGTGGAGGAACCGGAAGGAGCTATCCACAATATTGGCGTGTAGGATCCGACATTCAGTTCCTCCTACGCTACCTCAGAGCTGAAGAAACTCTGAACCGAAACTAGGTAAAGGTTAATGAGCCACAGAATCACTGATGTGATAGATCTGAAGGTTTGAGAAAAATCTTGGCATCCCAAAGAGGTCAACCCTAGCCCTGGAGGAAAAGGCAGGTCTCAGTTTTCTGACAAGGCCAGCAACGATTAACAAACTCTTGAGTGTGAATGATGCAATACCTATGAATTTGCAAGAGAGTCACTTGTGAACCCAGACATCTTGCCAATAAAGCTCAATTGCATGCTATATTGTACACTACTGTATTGTATTGATAAACACTGAGAGAACGGGAGTTGGGCAGGCGCTCAGAGTAGTAGAACGGTAAGAGTAACAGAGAGAAAAGAATGCTGCTGGGAGGGAGAACAAAGCCACTAGAAAGAGGGAGGTAGAACTGGGAAGGGAGGGGAAAAGGTGAGGGAAAGAACGTCAATGAGGGGAAGGAAGACACTGCCATAGTGAAAGAAACAACGGGATGCTGGTAAATGGGGGCGGGTGGGCAAGAAATGGTGAGTGCAAGGCAGAGTATTAGAGGGACGCTAAAAGAAAGACAGAATTATACTGAAAAGGAGGCAGGAGAAAGCAGCATCGCCTGAATGAAGCTCAAATCCATGCAATCAACCATGCTTTTCAAAATGGCGCCAATTCGCACATATGGGTCACTTTTTTTGGTATTTGGGGCCTCATTTATGAGGTCCCTTTTAGTACGTACGTGCCACCGGAACGTCATTTGTTTTATATTCCTGTGGTGCATTGTGCTGCTGCATATTTACAAGGCCACGTAAAGCCACTTTACATGGCCTTGTAAATACGTGCTCTTTTCAAGCAGAATCCTGCATAAAAAGGACGTTCCATTGGTGTTGCTGTGAGTGTTCCCAAGCAACACCCATGGAATCTGAAGCATTCCCATCTACGAGAAATCATAAACCTGGGAATACGTCGGAATCTAACCCTACCCCAGGGGTGGAATAAGGGAGGCGGAACAAACAGAAATGCTTTCATTTCTCTTTGTTTTTTCCTTTTTCCATGTGTGCTGCATTCTGCAGCACGCATAGAAAGAGAAAATAGCATGAATTGATTGATTTTGTGCTGGAAGGTGCCCCTTCCTGCACAAAATCAATTAGCCCCACAACGCAGGCCCCCTTGCAGCATGGTGCAAGAGGGCCTGCGCTGGCGCATGGCAGACCATTGTGCGCCAGGCAGGTGAAAAGAGCAGGAATAGGCAGTATCATATAGATACAGCGCATTCCTGCCCTTTTCTTTTGACCGAGAGCAGTGCAGTAAGATTCCTTGCGGCACTGCCCTGCACCAAAAGCTTATAAATGAGGCCCCTGAGTGGCTAATGGGTACCACTTTTATTTTAGCCTATATTCTGTCCCAGTCCGACCCCCATAAACATTAGCAGTGCCCAGCCTCCAAACCTGAGCTGGGAATGCACACTACACAGCAGTTTCCAGCTCCTACTATCTCCCGTTGTGTGATATTACGTCCTCACTGGCAGGTTGTGTGAGCAAAGCTGATATTGTGTTACACATGGGGGGACAGTGTATACTGGCAAACCTGCAAAGTATTTGCAAACCTGCAATATGAAAAAGATTACATTTAAACATATAGGGCCTTTTTTATGACGGACTTGCGCCGCCGCTGCGTCACTTTTAACACGGAAAAAAGTGACGCACCGGTGGCGCAAGGCTTTCATAAATGAGGCCCATAGTAGTACCGATTTGGCTCAGGCCTGGATTGTGAATGCGCCACCAGATGTTTGCAGTTAAGCACACCAGACCCCAAGGGAAGTGAAAGCAAAGGCTTATTTAAAGAGCTAGCACAGCAGTTCTTAATCTTTTGAGCCAACAAACGCTTCCCAGAGACAGACAGCGTGGAGAATAGTAGCCCCGTTTGGTGCTCTACCAAACTGATGGGAATTTACATACATTTCCAGGTAGCGTTTGTGGGCTTCCGTCACCGTGATCAGGAAGGATATTCCCATTACAATGTCGTAAGGTTGGGGCTACTTCTGAGATAATAATTTTCGGATGAAATAGCTCATTGTGTGTTCTGAATCCTGAGGAGAACCCTTTAAAACACATAACAGGGTTCAAAACGCATCGACTGTTTTTCCAAACAAGTGCTTTACACAAGCATCTACCATGGAGGCTCATAATGTGAACTATAAGTTATAACTGAGATGGTGTATAGTGAGCACAATTGTCATACCTGTTTGGTTTTGCCCTTGTTAAAGGAATATATAAGTAGGGTGTTAAAACGCCAGCCGAAAGGGCGTAGTTGTGTTTTTTTGTGTGACAAAAAGATATACAGGTAGATTCATGAAAGGAAAATCGTCTCGCAAAGGGCCAGATTCGCAGAATCTGGCCCTTTGCAAGCGCAATTTTTGCATTTGGGATTCATCATCCCAAATGCAAAAATCGGTAATTGCGAAATCGCATATTTGCGATGAATTGCATTTAAAAGGAATCTCTATTTGAGATTCCTTAAATGCAATTCATTAACCAATATTTATTTGCGAATTCGCTATTCCTGGCGCTATTTACCGCGAAGTGTAACTTCGTGGTAAATAACAAAAACTTAGAAAAATGCACTTTAGTGAATTTTTCTAAGTGGTATGTTACACACACACATGTCCTTTGGACATGTGTGTGCGAAACATCAGGCTACATTTACATTTCAGGGGTGCATTGGACACCCTGCACCCTTGAAATTGCAAAATCAAAATGCGAATCGTTAATAGCGATTCGCACATTGATATGTCTTCCCATTCATTCCTATGGGCCTTTAGGCCCATAGGAATGAATTGGGAGTTATTCCTTATTTGCGATTAGCAATTAGCTAATCGCAAATAAGGAAGCTGTAGGAATCGCAATAAATATTGCGATTCCTACATGAATCCCGTTTTGCGAGTCTGTAATAGCGATTCCTTATAAATCGCTATTACAGACTCGCAAAACATGCCGATGATGAATCAGGCTGATATTGTCTTAAGAAATTACATGTGGATAAATTGTCAAATGTCTTGTTTGTTTTGTTGTAAGGAATGTATTTTAATGCAATTGTTTTTAAGTGTCTCTATGTTGTACAATGGTTTGTGACAAATTGTTGTTCTAACCAATGAATAATGCATTTTTGATAACTGAAAAAATGATTGAAAACATTATATAAAATAACAGAAAAAATAAAATATATGGTCATACCAAGTGGTTTGTGTGATCATGATGTGAGATGGTGAATTGAGATCAGTATTGGCACATGTGTAGTTTTTTTATTGGTAATAATATTACCAGCATGACAGAAGTGCTGGGATTGGTCTGAACAGACGGGTTTGACACTCCGGTAGGGCCTGGGAGCCTGTGCTTGTTCTCCAACCAGGTGAACAACACTGCGAGGGTTGGAGAAATCCAAGTGCGCATGTCAGTTTGGCCGTTCTAAGACAGCCGGACAAACCGACATGCGCACTTACAGTGCCCACCACTCCTCCTCCCTGCTGCTGACTGTCAGGATGGCCCCGCCCCCTCCTTAAACTCTGCTGGCACTGTGAAAAATAAAAATTATGCCAAAATTGTTTTATCATCATTTTATTTTTCACGCTTGCCTCTGCTGGCTCTCAGCAGTGAGGCGATGCTCCTCTGCCATAACGGAGAAGCCATCACTGCTCGTGTGGCGGAAAGCATTACATTGATGTATTTATCACTGAAAAAACCTGCAAATGCAGTATTGTTCTTTGTCAATCTGTGCTTAAGTGTCTTAAGCAATAGGTATAAGGGTTCTACATTTAGAACTGGGGTTTCCTCCCTTATCAGTGAGGCTAAGGTACTGAAGGGGCTTATTCAAAGCCCAATGTGCCGCCAAAGCATCACTTTTTGACATACCAGCGGTGGAGTGTGCCTGCCCATATTCACAAGGTAATGTAAAGCCACCCTTTGTGGCTTTACATTATCTTGTAAATATGCCCCCTTTTTCATATTACTCTGCGTGAAAAGGGAGTTTCATGGTTGTTACTGTGGTTGTCCCCACACAACATCTAGTGAACCCGACACATTTCCAGGTTTTTCTAAATCTGGGAATGCATCAGATTCCTATGCTTCACCAGGGGAGGCGTAATGGAGGCTCAACAAGAAGAAACACCTTCATTTCACCTCGTTTTTCCTCTTTCTGTGCATGCTGCATTGTGCAGCATACACAGGAAGAGGAAAACACCTCTTGTGATTGTTTTTGTGCAGACAGGTGTCCCTTCCTGCAAAAAAACAATCACTCCTACAACGTAGCCACCTTTGCACTATGCCGCAAGAGTGCCTACGTTGGTGTATGGCAGCCCATTGTGTGCCAGCGCAGGGCAAAAAGACATGAATGCACTGTATGAATGCACTGTATCTCATTGATACGATGCATGCCTGCCCTTTTCTTTTGACGCACGGCAGCGCAGCAGGAAGGATTTCTGTGCTGGAGTAATTCAAAATATTGTATATGATGATGTAATTCTTTATGTGGGTTATGAATACAAAACAAGGCATCGATTAACCTCATCCGTGCGGTGTAGATTTGCCGCCGGTGCTGGGCCCTAATGAAAATCGGTGTGGTCATGACGGAACGGTTCCGTAATGAGCACAGCTCGACCGATGCTCATGACTGAACCGTTCCGTCATGAGCATCAAAGGAGTTAATGCTCTAGCCCTGACAGATTATTGACAGAGCATGTTAGGGTAAGCACTAGCAGAAAGAATCTAATTCAACTGGTGCAAAATAGGAGCTACGCCATCACCTACTTTGAAACCCGGGTGGCAGGCAGTCAAGAAGTTCATATTCAGATAGCCCCTATAAGAAATATTTTTTTTTTAATTACTCATATGAAAATGAGACAATAAGTTAGAAAGATGTGGAGGCTATACCACCAGTATAGCTACAAAAGAAGAGCTGAAGTACCCGATTGCTTTATTGCTGTGCAGAAAAGGGGGGTGGTGATGGACAGAGCATCTGAATTGAGAAGAATACTCGTACCCAGTCAACAGATCAGGGTTTGATCCATCACCGTTTTTTAGCTCACTGCACCATCCCAGCTCAGTACCTGGGTACATGCAAATTAGTCTGTCCCTGGCCCAGTGCATCATGGGAACAGGGCAGACCAAACTACCAAGCCAATTCTTACACTGGGAAGGAAACAAGCTTCCGGGGACCGGTTTCTGGCATTACAACCGTCTTCCGCCCGGCTTGCTTGAATCCTGATGGTGCAGTGAGCAAGGGACTCACATCTGAGCATACCCTTCCACGCTTGTGGTGGACAAAACGATTCAGAAAAGGGGGGTGGTGATGGACAGAGCATCTGAATTAAGCAGAATACTCTCACCCAGTCAACAGATCAGGGCTTGATCCATCACAGTTTTTTAGCTCACTGCACCATCCCAGCTCAGAACCTGGCTACATGCAGAAAAAGAAAGAAAATAAAATGATAATAATGTAATGTCATTATTATTTTATTTTGTCCTCCTGCTTTGCAAGCTGTGTAAGGTGGGTGTAGGGGAGGGCTGTAGAGCAGGGGAGGAGTGGTAGAACACTCCTGTGTGCAATGACTGTTTGGTTGCCCAAAACAGCCATGCACATCTCCCAGCTGCTTTACATCCTGCATGGACAACATGCCCACTCCTCCAGCCCCTGGCTGAGCGCCATGCCATGTTGCTCAGACCAATCGCATTGCTGCAGTGCAGCATTGTGATTAGCTGCGGGGGCCCTTGTGCTTCCTGCTTCTAACAAGAAGCCAGGAAGAGGATGGAACAGGACACAGGAGAGATGGCGGCGGCCGGCAGGTAAGTGATTGTTTTTGTTTACCCGATTCCCCTGCCGCCCCCACCCGCCCCACTGCCTGCTGCTTCTAGGCAGCCATGACTGCTCTCAGTAGTTCTTAGCCCATTCTTTTCTAACTTACTGTTACATACAATAATCTAACTTACCTCTTTCTGTGCCTTGCCTCTTTCTATATTACCTTTCTCTTTTTCTCTCTTCCTTTCTAACTTTGCTCTCTTTTCTTCACATCTACCTACCTCACCTCTAAGTACACCTCTCTCTTTCCCACCTCCCAGTACCGGTCCCTCTAGATGGTCCTTTTGTGCCTCACTGACCTGTTTTCTTCTTTACTCCCTGCAATCCTTCTCCAACGACTTCATCTCTGCTTCAAACTCATCTCTCTTTACCTCACCTCTCCATCTCCCTATACCTCACATCTTTCTGCACCTCAAGCCTCTCTTTAAGACATATCTCGACCTCACACCTCTTTCTCACTTCCTAAACCTCTCACTTTACCTCACCATTATCTCCCTACCTTGCCTCTGCACCTCACCCCCTCTCTTTCTACCTCTGTTCCCTCTTCCTCATCTCTCTCACTGCCTTACAAGCTTTGCTGCTGCCACTTTCTCGACCTCTACATCTTTCTCATTCTCTGTCATCACCTGATAGGTGTGAAGGGAGATTTGTGATTATGGATATCTGATCATTAAAGGCCCATTTCAAGCACTATCCCCCAGATTAATCAAAGTCCTCTTTTGCGAGTCCTTAATAGCGATTATTAAGGAATCGCTATTAAAGACTCGCAAAACGGGATGCATGTAGAAATCGCAATTTATTCAGCGATTTCTAATGCTTCCTTATTTGCGAATCGCTAATTGCTAATCGTAAATAAGGAATGGCTTTCCCATTCATTCCTATGGGCCTCAATGGGGAATGGGGAGTCATTCCTTATTTGCGATTAGCAATTAGCGATTCGCAAATAAGGAAGCGATTTCAAGGGTGCCAGGGTGTCCCTGAAATGCAAATGTACACTGGTGTTGCGCACAAACATGTCGACATGTGTGTGTGTAACATACAACTTAGAAAAATGCACTAAAGTTTTCGCTATTTACCACGAAGTTACACTTCGCGGTAAATAGCGGCCCCATATTGCGAATTCGCAATTTTAAAAAGGTTCATGAATAGCATTTAAGGAATCTCTAATTGAGATTCCTTAAATGCGATTCTTCGCAATTTAGCGATTTCTATAATTGCGATTTTTGCATTTGGGATGTTGAATCCCAAATGCAAAAATAGCGCTTGCAAAGGGCCAGATTCTCAGAATCTGGCCCTTTGCGAGCCGATTTTGGCTTCATGAATCTACCTGTATGTGCATTAGTCTTTTTGATCATTCTCTCCTAGTCCACCAAACATCTACCAAGTCATTGTAGTAAGTGCAGCGGCGTAACATTAGCCATCACAATCCGCATAGGACCCTAGATCTATGGCACTGTGTAGGAGGCCCCTGGCCTGAGAGCTCCTCAACGGGCTTGAGGGTGGGGAGGGGGGAGTTGGAGGGCCCTCAAGTTTTTTCACGCCACTGAGTCTATATAAAACATCATTGCAACACAACAAAATCTAGATCCTAGCACATTGAAATGACAACTTTAATTATTGGCAAATGCCGGCCAGCTTGAGTTTTGCGACTTCTACTTTACCATATAATTGAATATTGTTTGCTTAGTTGCCTAAAAGTGGATAATACATTTAAAATTGTTCTGAACTGGGGCCCCAAGACATGCCTTCACCAGGAGCCCAAAAAATCCATACATTGACGGTGGTCCTCTTGACCTGCCCTGAGCAGATCATCCCTAAGAAATTATATTTAAAACCAATATAAAAGAGGCATAATACGAGATATATTAACGACTCACTCCAGTATTATGATAGAATCAGCCAGAGCAGTTTGGCGTTTCCTTAAGTTTGTGATGGACAAATCTGCCTTAAATCTAATATCTGTTGGGAAGGGTGTCAAGTCAACATGGCAGTCCTAGACTGCACAAAGGGTCTGCAATGGCAGGCCTTATACAAATTTTACAAGCTGCACTGGTGGGTGGCACAATCAGTGCTGCAAGTCCACCAGCACCATTTAATTAACAAGCGCTGGGCACATGCAGTGTACTGTACTAGGGTCTGATAAGTAAACCCAACAAGCCAATCATGGGGTCACTAATCCATATATCGATTTAACATAGGGAGCACTTGCACTGTGGCACTGAATAGCAGTGACACAGTGCCCAAAGCATCTAAAACCAGCAAAAACATAAGAGGCAACAGCAAAAAATGGAATGGAGACCCACGCCAATGGTGCCAGGTCTAACAGTTCCCCTCCAAGACCCCTCCATTGGGTTTAGTGCAGGGCCTTTGCTTCCGGCCTACTCCAACATAGACACCCTAGAGGCTTCTCTTTAAACACAGTACAGAATGGCATCCAGTATCTTGCTTCCCCTCATAAACACTCCACTCAAGCACGGCCGGCCATTAGCACGTGCATACCAAAGTTGGGTTTGCCCAGGGCGCTCACAGCCCACAGGTCAGGCCTTCAGCCATCTTGACGAGGCTGAGGACCCTAACGCAGTATGGCTGAGAGATCTAACTACTGTCCTGGGACTCACAATACTGACTAAAGAACCCACACACAAAGCGGGGCACATCTTAGACTGCATCTGCACCAATACTAAATCCATGTTAGTTGACTCCCCACGTATCCAGACCTGGACTGACCATTTGCTGGTCCCCTTTAAACTGACTGTAGAAAGGAAAGGGATCAAAACGGACCATAGAAAAATCGAAGTCCATACGCAGAAAGA
Organism: Lissotriton vulgaris; assembly: GCF_964263255.1. Classification (NCBI taxonomy): domain Eukaryota; kingdom Metazoa; phylum Chordata; class Amphibia; order Caudata; family Salamandridae; genus Lissotriton; species Lissotriton vulgaris. Next base: position 130,416,027 of record NC_141688.1, read on the forward strand.
CTGGAAAAACATTAGGGACACTCCCAACCTGCACCTAATTGCCGAGGATAGTAAACCCCCTCTCACTGGAAACACGGAGACAGATTATAACAGCTTCTGTAACTGGATCACAGGACTCTGCGGCCCTGACGATTCCAGTAAAGTGAGCAAAAAGCGGAATAAAAGGTCCGCCCCCTGGTTCTCCCTCCCTTTAAAGGAAAAACTAAAAGAGGTCAGAACCCTGGAAAGGAAATGGCGGCGTGCATATGGAAAAGAAGAACTCATCATCTATAAAACAGCCAGAAGGCAGTACCATGCAATTATTAAAAGTGCCAAAAAAAACTACTTTTTTGAAGCCATAAACTCCTCCAACAACAAACAAAAAGAAATCTTTAAAATAGTTGTTGACTTCATGAATCCCAGGATCCTTAGACAAGAGATCCCCCCTTCGCTTCCATTATGTAACTCAATCGCTAACTACTTTGAACAGAAAATATCCGATCTCACCAAAGAAACCATAAGACCTTACAATGAGAAGATCCAGCTTAACAAATTTACCCATGTTAGTCTGGAAGAAACCCGTCAGGCCATTCTATCCAGCAAATCTGGCTCCCCATTTGATCCCTGCCCTCCCTTACTGTTACATGCTCTTGTGGACACAGTAAACCCGAGCATAAATGCCATCATTAATTCATCCCTGGCTACTGCCGCCATTCCATCCGAATGGAAATTAGCCGCTGTTATGTTATGTTATGTTAACTATTTTTGTACCGCGCACAGCTGCCCCAGCAAAGGGGAGTCCTGGCGCCATAAGAAGGTATACACAACACAGCATAAAAGGGACTCAATCAGAGATTTTTATTAAAAAGGAAGGTTTTAATAGCCCGTCTAAACTGGAGTAAGTCATCCCGTGCCCGAATTTCAGCAGGAAGAGAGTTCCACAGCTTTGCGGCCACTACTCGAAAGGAGCGGCCACCTGTCCTGCTCAACAAGAAACGTGGGACAACAGACAGGTTCTGACCCATCGATCTCAAGGATCGGGAGGGGACGTAAGGGGTCAGGAGGTTCATCAGGATTGGGGGAGCCGTGCCTTTTAAGATTTTAAAAGCCAGGCAAAGCACCTTAAACTCGATCCTCCAATCAACAGGCAGCCAGTGGAGCACTTGCAGTGTTCTCGAAACTGGGCAGCGCCTGGGCAAGCCCACCACCGCTCTGGCTGCAGCGTTCTGCACTCGCTGCAGCCGCGTGAGTTCAGCCTGGTTTATTCCTGCTAGCAACGCACTGGCACTCGCTATCAAACCTCTGCAGAAGAAACCCCTAGCAGACCCCACTATACTTTCAAACCACCGTCCTATTTCGCTGCTCCCAATCCTCTTTAAACTCACGGAAGCAGCAGTGAATAAGCAGCTAACTAGGTATCTGGAGGAAAATGAAATCCTGCATCCCAACCAGGCAGGGTTTAGGGCTAAACACTCCACAGAGTCAGCACTACTACACATGGTGGAGACCCTGAAGACAGCTATGGACCAAGGAAAAAAGGCTGTTCTGGTGCTGCTCGATTTATCGGCGGCCTTTGATACGGTCTCACACTCCGTATTAATTGACCGCCTAGCGGAATCAGGAATAGCAGGAGTCGCTCTTGAATGGCTAAAAAACTTTCTCAGCCACAGGAAGCAAGTTACTGTACTAGGGAAATACTGCTCAGAGGAGAAAGCATTAAAAACTGGAGTACCACAGGGCTCTAGTTTAAGCCCAGTACTATTTAACCTTTACATGACCCCCCTGATAGAGCTTATCACTTCCTTTCACATCAGCACTATATCTTATGCTGATGATACTCAGCTCATCCTCGTATTAGACAGCAATACAACAAAGGCAGAGGAAAATCTGAGAGATTGTCTTACCGCCACATTCGACTGGATGAGAAAACATCATGTCAAATGTAACTCTGGCAAGACCGAAATTCTACCATTCGGACAACAAAACCTTTTCTCCCCCAAATCATGGTGGCCACAAGATGCAGAAGTCCCCCCAAACACCATTACTATGGCCCGCAACCTTGGGATTAGGTTTGACGAGGCCTTGTCATTTAGGCAACAAGCAGGTGCGGTGGCAGGGTCCTGCTTTAGCATAATCAAAGGCCTCAGACGATTCTTCGACCTTCTCCCGCTGACAGCCAGAAAGACGGTGGCGGTGGCTCTTATCACATCCCGCCTGGACTACTGTAACAGTCTATATGCAGGCTCCAGTAAAGCAGTACTGCACAGACTGCAGATGGTCCAGAATGCCACCGCCCGCCTTGTGCTGAGATGGCCCAGGAAGTCGTCTGCATCTGCAGCACTCAAGATCCTGCACTGGTTGCCCATCCACAAAAGGGTACTATTTAAAATCCTAGTAATCACCTTCAGGTCCTATTACCAGCTAGGTCCTACCTACCTGTCAAAAAGGTTTGGAAGATATGTGCCTTCTCGCGCACTCAGATCTTCCAACCTGAACTTGCTGGTTACTCCCAAATTTAGACTAGCTACGAAAGGAGGAAAATCTCTTGGAGTGCTGGGTGCTAGGGCCTGGAATAAACTACCACTCCAAGTACGCCAGATCCCATCAGAGAACCTTTTCCGAAAGGCTCTAAAGACGTGGATTTTTAAACTCACAGACACAGCCTGTTTAGCCCTAGTCTAAACCCAATCCCCAGAAACACCAGATACTGTCTTACCGGTGTCTCACTAGCTCCCTGGCCAAACACCTCCCAGACATGAATGGTCAGCGCCAAGATGCTCCGTGGAGTGTAAGTCGCGCTTTATAAAAATAAAATTACATTACAATTACATTTAAACCCAGCACTTCTCAAACTTATTACAGGCAGAGTTCCAACAACACCACAGAACTACAAATTTATTGACTCCGGGCCAAACATGAAAGGTTCAGCCAGACCTGCCATTTTTCTAACCCTGTTAGCCAACTGTAATTAAATACCTGTGTGTGTGTGTGTGTACATATACATACAACGAGAACTCCGAAATTGCAAGCTGAAAATTGTGAAATGATGTTGGGATAAAAGCCTGGGCTGGCCGAATGTCTCGCATTACAAGGGTTGATTGGCTTCTGTGCCCCTGTGACACGCCCCTTTTTCCAGCTCCCCAAACTAACCTTTTCAATCTTCTAACATTGTACTGGTCAAACTTGCCACTAAACTGCACAGCACTTGTATAAGGCCTAATCCGGAAACTGGTGCCCTAAAGGTAATAAAAAATGAACAGTAAAATAAGAGTGTAGTCTGCTGACACTATAAGAAGGAGGTGAGGTAGGAAGGGGGACAAGAGAGCCCACAGGGTTGCTTTTTAAAGCAACATTGACGCCTGCTTCACTAAACGGGCTCCATGCACAGCGTTTGAAATTGTAAAGCGAAAGCACGGCGGAAAAGAGTAACCTGACACACGATGAATGTAGCTGACAACCCAAGGAGGCACTGCAGCTGCCGCGCGCCACTGCTCGCTCCCGCAAGCAAAACGTTTTGGGAGTGAACCTTTTCAAAAGGGGTGGGACATCCACCCACCTTTAGCCATGTACAGGCTTTGATTCCAAAAAGACGCAGGCAACAACCGTTTCAATGCGTAGGGGGAGTCAGACCCACACAGAGTTAGCTTAGAGTACTTACGAGAAGCCTCGCAGAGCAGCGCATGTATGCTGGCTCACGCTCGATCTCAAAAGAGTTCAAGCATAAAAGAATGCAGACCTGGGAACAACACCCCTCTCCTCAATGCCTTTTAGCTGGTTTATAGAGTGTTTTCCCCATGGTATCATTTCCTTGAGTCTCTTTCTGTATGTATCTAACAAAAATATCCAGAAAACCTCTCTTTTCTTACGATATTTTTTGTCATCTAGTCCCCTCCATGGTAAAATTTTCTTCATAATGGTCCATTTCAGATCCTTTTGTATATGTCTCTGATCGAGCCAATGCTGGATCAATGGCGCTCCTGTCTTGTGATTGCGGATATTGGACTTATGTTCGCCTACTCGTATTTCCCTTCCTGTTTCTCCTACATAGCCAAGCGCGCATGGGCATAAAATAAGATAGACAACATTTGCAGTCCTACAATTTGTCGACAATCATAGTTGAATAGTACTACTCCCAACTTGTACGCGTTCAGCTATAAAGACATTATCATAACCTTGGCATGTTCCACATCTGTGGTTGCCCATGAAAGGATTAACGCCTGCGATCGATTTCTGGCAAAATTAGTCTTGGATAGTAGGTCTGTCTTTGACTAGGAGGTGCCTTTGATTACAATTTCTTTTGAATGCAAATACTGGTGTAGGTCATTTGCATTCATCCTCATTGAAATTTAACAGGTGCCATTGAGTGTTCACTGCCTGTCTGATTTTCTGGTTCAGATTGCAGTGTTGTGTGACGGATATAAGTTTTTCTTTTGTCTGAGTGACCCTTGTTTCAAACCTGGTTTCCATATTAAAATATTTTGCCCTTTTGAAAGAGTCCCTGACCAGCCTTTTGGGGTAGCCTCTCATGAGTAGTTTTTGTTTACCTACTTCTGCATGAGTACAAAAGTCACCAAGGCTTGTTCAGTTTATGTGACCCGCAAGTACTGGTTAAGCCTGGTTTCTGATAGCGCAGGATGAAAGATGCTGTAGTGGAGCAAAGTATTCTTAGCAATCGATTCAGCATACAAAGGTTCTGCAATTTATTGGTTCCAGTGTTCAATCCAAGCATCTAAAAACTCCACTTTTACCCTGCTGTTATTAGGGGTAAATCTGAGGTTGTTTTCACATAGGTTAATCCACTGAAAGAGTTGTACAAGAGATTCTTCTTCTTCATGCCATATAAAAAAAGATGTAATTTATAAAACAATGCCAGCTATGTATGTTTAAAAAAAATGGAGCAATCACGTTGTAAATATGTGTTGACTCGAAATCTCCCATATAGAGGTTTGCTTTGCTAGGTGCACAGGCTGCTCCCATACTGACACCTTTTGTATGTTGGGATAGAACACCGTGGAACTAAAAAGAAATTCAATGAGAACTGTATTTAGACCTTGAAGCAAGAACTTATTACTGTGATCATGTCCTGCTCCCTGTAATGTCCCTTGAATAACTTATAAGGCTCTTGCTTGAGGCACATTAGTATAAAGGGCCTCCATATCCATTGTCACAGGAATTTCTCTTTTCTAATTGAATGCTAGGCCTTCTATTATAGGTATAAGGTGACCTGTATCTCAAATGTAGGCAGGTTATCGGTACACTAGGGTTTTTAAAAAGACACCGATGTGTTTGGACAAAGGTACAGTAGCTGAACCTAGCATAGATATGATAGGGCGCAGCAGCGGGTCCACTGCATTTTTGAGAGTCTTGGGTACCCCATATATGACCGGAATTTGTGTATTGATCGGTTTAAGAAATTCCAATTCTTTTTCACAGATGATCCCTTTCCTTTATGCTTTTTTGCAGATATACTGTACTTTGCCCTTCAATATGGTCTCCAGGTCTCCCCTGATCTTCCTGCATGAGTGGAGCAGCATAGAGTGGAGTGAAGAGGGCAGACTGCCCTAGAGTGAAGTAGCGTAGAGTGGCGTATAGTGGCACAGAGTGGAGTGTAGAAAAGTGGATCAGAGTAAAGTAGAATGTCATAGAGTGGAATGTCATAGAGTGGAGTACAGTAGAGTGCCAGTTTGGAAGGGCATAGAGTTGAGGGGCATAGGGTGGAGTAAAGTGGCATGGATTGTTGTAGAGTGGAGTGGTGTGGAGTGGATTGGCATAGAGTGAAATAGGCAAGATGTAGTAGTGCACTGCCATTACAGACAACACATTTTCAATTAAAATGACCATTACATTTACATAGATGGTTGTACAGATACAATTATACAGTGCACAAATGATAATGTGTGGAAATGGCATCACCTAGTGTATTGATTTGTATTTATAATATTAAAATATTTGTTTCCACCACACTTTCGAATTAAAAAAAAATAGCTTCATTTGATCTTGATATATTCTTAAATATTTACACAGTTCGTTTAGACATTTAAATGTTATTTTGTACTAGAAAAAAACATTTTCTTTCCCAGTGCCCCCAAGATTGTACCATAAATCCTCTCACTTTGAAGTCAGATAAAGAAAAGAAAACACCAAGCTCTGTCAGAAGGCAGAGCCTGACTTTTGACCTCTCTCTTTAAATGTACACTAAATGTGACAAGATATGACTAACATTTAAAGGCCTATTTACAGAAAGTGAAGACTGGTGGAAGAATACATGGACTGGTGGTGAACAAGCTTTGCTCATAGGGAAAGACAAACACATGCTGGACAGCCTCAAACAAATAAAGGCAGCAAATAGAAAGCCATAAAATGTGAGTTACAAACCACAAAGCAATGGTGAGCAATCAGTGAAATGCATTCCATGGGAAGCTCTCAGAATGCCCCCAAAAAGTCTTTTCACAACCAGACAGCTGTTTAGTCTGGTGGCTTCAACCTAAAGAGCAGGCAACAGGGTGCAGATGCACTGGGTTGCCCTTGGAGGACACATAAGTGTGAGCCATGTGTGAGCTAATGCACTACTGCTTTCGTCGCCAGTGATGGGTACAAATGGGCAAACAAAACAGGTGATGGACAGAATGTGGATCAATGTCACACATTCACCCCAGTCCAAAGATCTGGGCCCAAATCCATCGTTTTTTTGCACTCCACACCACCCTGGGTTAGACAATAGCGATATGCAAATCAGCTCTGACCCTGTGCCCCATGGGAACAGTCCAGTCCGAACTACAAAAGCCATGTCCTTCCCAGAACGGAATCAAGCATCCGAGGACCGGACCGGTTTCGAGGTAACACCTCTCATCAGCCCGGCTAGCTTGACTCCAGTGGTGTGGAGTGCCTGGGACCCACGTCTGAGCATCCCCAGCGCACTTATGGCGGTAATTGCAAACAAAATGGGCAGCCTAGAGTCGCACACACACGCCGTTTGCACAGTAGTTCAACTGTTTGTGAATGTTGTCTAGCATAGGTTTTGTACTGGAAGGCCAATCTTTCAGTACAAATACTATGACCAGTCTACTTTTAAAACGTTTCACATATTGGATATGTGCTTTACAGTGCAGCGCACATGATGCAATGCTTGGAAAGTTCGGAGAAATAAAACACGTCTCCTTGTTAGCACTGCCCCAGGGAGGCGTTATTGTTTGGTCCAACCCCTGTCCGCCACTTTCAGTAGATGGAGATTTGCATCAAAAACCATGGGTAGTGTTGGACAGGCCTCGTGGTAGGCCCGACCCCTCCCCGCATGGCGGGTCACGGATCACTGCTACCCCCATTCCCCGGAAAAGAACCACCCCTGCAGCCGCCGGGTCAACCCCCAGCTCTTCCCCGACGGGGCCCCAGCCCATCACAACAACATTCTCGGCTGGCCCGGGTTCCTTCTTGAACGACCGTCCCCGCCCTAGCCGCCATCTTATACCCTCCACGACCAGGCCTCGTGGCCTCGGGTCAACCTCCGCCTCAGGCCCAGCCAGGCCCCGACATCGAGGCACAACCATCCACCCAGGGGGTAAGGAGACCACTTGGCGAGTCAATGGAAGAAGGAGTGTCGATGGCTCCCCTCCGCCAGGTTTCGATCACCCCCCAGCCTCCCTGGGCGCTGGCTCCACCCCCCTGCTGGGTGTCTGGACTCCCTCATCCCGGACCCCCCGACCTCCAAGTGCGAGGGTCCGGACATCAAAGGGCGCCAGACCTATAACTGGGGTAGCTCCAGAGCAGGAAGGCAGTTGTATCCTGGAGTCGAGAGACACCGAGACAAACTCATCCTTGGAGGCCTGCTGGCGCTGCCGCGGCCCCTCTTTGTGAAACCATCTTCGAAAGCCTGCTGGCGCTGCCGCGGCTCATCCTCTTCGTGAACCATCTTCGGAAGCCTGCTGGCGCTGCCGCGGCTCATCCTCTTCGTGAACCACCTTCGAAAGCCTGCTGGCGCTGCTGCGGCTCATCCTTGTGAACCATCTACGAAAGCCTGCTGGCGCTGCCGCGGCTCATCCTTGTGAACCATCTACGAAAGCCTGCTGGCACTGCCGCGGCCCTGCTTGCGAACCCTCCAGCTCGAGGATTGAGAGCTATACACCAGCTACCCCTGTACCGGACCGGTAGTGAGACTGTCCCGCTACCCCCTTTCCCACAGAGACTAGAATTGGCAAGCTCATCGTATCCTTGTCTTGCTGTATCGTCAAGTTACCCTGCCTAAGAATACCTATAAAAGTGTACAGAACCTATCTTGGTGTGGCGTCCATCTGTGGGGGGGGGGGGGTAGTTGCTTGGCCGTACGATCTAAGGAGAGGGCCCTCGCCAGGAGGCCTCTCCCCCTTGCTCGGCCGACCCTCCGGGTCTCCGTCTAACATTGGTGGCCAGCGGCGCGATCCGAGCCGACGCATAATCGTACGGAGAGTAACTCGCCCCACGACGCACAGCAACAATGACGACAAAAGAGAGTGGAACAACCGCAAAATTCCAGATGGAACGGCTGGAAGAATACAGCCACAAGGAATTGAAACAATTCTGCATAGACTTGGGCATCGCTACCACGGGACTGAGCACCAAAGATGACCTCAAGCACGCCTTGGAGTCTTGGGTGGAGCCGGAAGCGCCCCCACCCCAAAACGAAAACATTGAGACCACCGAAACAACGGCAACCCCCGGAGAAGAAAGAAGAACGGGCCTCTCTCCCGAGGAGGCCCAAGAACGGGAGAGGAACCGGCTCCACGAGTTGGAACTGGCTTGACTCCGCTTAGATGGAGAACTAAAACTAGCCGAGAAAAAGATAGCCCTCGAACACTTACGGCTACGGGAAGAACGGGAAGAAAAAAAAAGCCAGAGGGAGCTGGAAGAGAAGAAACTAGCGTACGAACACGAGCGCAATTTAAAAGAGCTAGAAATCCGACGACAAAACAAGGATCTCGGCATCCCCGAGAACCAGAACTCCGCTCCCCCTACGGACACCCAGGTCCACATTCCCAAAGACGTCGTCCGGGAGTACTACCGGAACGACGATATCCAACAATGGTTCAAGGCCTACGAAGTAGCTATGATCTCCCACCGAATTCCACGGAAAGACTGGGGAGCCGGGTTGTGGGGGAGATTCGTCAACGAAGGAAGAGATGCCCTGCTGCAACTCCCCGACGCAGAGATGACCTCCTACGACCACATGAAAGCCGCCCTGCTCACTCGCTACGGGCTCACCCGCGAGATGTACCGGCAGCGATTTCAAGACTGTAAAAGAATCCCCGGTACCACCTGGGTAGAATATGTGAACTTTTTTAGCCGAGCCCTAGAAGGATGGGTCAAAGGCAGCCAGGTCACCACCTACGAACAATTGTTCGACCTCATCGTGTGGGAGCACCTCTCCAATAATTGTTTCGTAGAACTCAGGCAGCATCTCCTCGATAGCAAGCTGACCGAACCCCGGAAACTCGCCATCGAAGCGGATCGATGGGAGAGCACCCGGATCCCCCAGAGTTGGCTGGGCGAACACAACAGGGCCTCCCAGGGGTCCCACCGTCCGCGAGGAGGAGGAGGAGGAGGCCAGGGTCGGGGCAGGGACACCGCTCCGGTGGCCCTCACTAACAATCCCCCGTCCCCGGCCGGAAGAGGAAGCCCTCCGACGCGACCGGGATTCCGCTCCAACATTATCTGCCACAAATGCCAGCGGCCCGGCCATTACGCCAATGATCCAAACTGTCCGAGGAACCAGTCAACCCAGGCCCCGGGTCCCGTGAGCCGCCAGATCACTGCCGTCGCCCTCGGAGAGGAGCAAGGCGAAGAAGAAGCCAAAGAATGTGAGCACTACCCGACCGAGTGGGAACCTGCAGCCATGTCCCTGGTATGTCTAGGAGACAGGGACATGGTCCCGCGGGCCCTCCTCCCCGCCAACACGCAGAAGTACAGGCAGTGGGTCACCATTAATGGACACCGGGCTGAAGCCCTCCGCGACACGGGGGCCAGTGTGACCGCAGTCCGTTGCCATCTGGTGACCCCCGATCAAATCCTGCCCAACGCACTTTGTCCAGTACGATCTGCGGACAATTCCGAGAGCCTGTGCCAGATGGCCCGCGTCCCTTTCGAGTGGGGGGGTATCGGGCATGCTGAAGGTGACCGTCCGAGATGACGCCCCCGTGGACTGCCTCCTGGGGAACGACCTCGAGAGCTCCCCCTGGGCAGCCGTGGAGCAAAGAGAGCACCTGGGGATGCTTGGTCTCCTGAGGAAATATACATTTTATGGTCAAGCAATGTTCCCTAACGTGTACCCCACCGTCTCCATGTACCAGCTTAAAGTGCATGTAACTTCCCTCCTGTGCCAGCTATGAAGACGCAAATACATTTGCGTCCAACGTTAACATGTCCTCTTTCGAATCCACCCTGAACGGGCTGAATATTCCGTTCTTAAGTATGCCTTGCCAACGTCTTTTTGTGGTATACTTTACACGTTTTCCAGCCCAGGTGAAGTAGGCCCTGAATTCTGCCATCGAGCCTTTTTCTGCCTTCAGACTCTGAATGCCTCAGCCTGGGCCGGCCTCTGTACCCGTGACCTCTGCCTTACTCCCTGCGCGGCTCACAGCGCTTAGCTCAGCCTGTTGCCTGCCAAGACTGTATTCAACCTTTGAATTATCTGCTCCGCTCCTCGAAAATGCATTCCTGCCTACTAGTTCAAGTAAACATCCTTCCAGCTGCAGAGCAAAGGGCCCGGCCTTACTGTCTCCGTGCAAGTAATTCATAGCTTCTGTTACCATGGTAGGCCCATGCCCCCTCGCATCTCATGCAGACACTTAGACGCTTATACACGCACTCACAGTCAGTATAGAATAGCCTCTGTCCGAGAGACCTTTCCTTCTAGATAATATGGTTCCCAAACATCAGATATCAGATATGATATAGGTACGAGTTGACCTGACATGCCAGACTTCTGTCTCTTTCCTCTAGTGTAAATGTCAAGTCCCCTGCACCCTCCAGTTCCGCGTCAATCACACGTCATGCAGCTGCGCGCGCATCCAGACCTCAGATTTCTGCTGACATTGCAAGTTTCTGCTATGTACCCACCTACTTGTGACACTTACATGTGACGTTTCTAGCACACACCTCTATGTTCACGCCTAGTTCACGCCTTCTGATTACGTATTGCTAACACGTGTGTGCTCTTATCTTGTTTCTCTCAGCTGTTACGCCTACTGTATTGGTTTCCAGTATATGATTTAAGTATAAAAGCTATGTATTGTCAATAAAGCATGGCTCTATCCCTTCCTGAACCCCAGTGGTGTCAGGAACCCGATATCCGGTTCAAGAACCATTCCTTTTTAAGGAATAAAACCCCTAAGAACTCTAACACCACGGACTCTGCGTCTTTCTTTCCGATTGAGTTATTTTTGTTTAAGTACTTACCTACATAGAAATTAGGACGGTAAATTAAATATTTACCACATTATTTTGGCGCCCGAATAGGGACCCCTCCCCCACCCCACGCGCCGGTTGGTGCGTTGCAACCTTTGCCCCTGCCATAAGTCAAGACGGACAATTACGCGTACCTGCAGGATTTCCTGTATCTCCCTCAGGCCTACGGAGGTGACGGAGACTGCGATCAGCACCCAGACGAGGCGGTGAGGAGTGCGGAGGATCCCGACCAGAGCCTAGCCGAAAGAAGCAAGGTCCGAGGTGTCAAGAGGCCCACCAGTTCCGAAGTATTCACGAATCGAGTCGAGTCGAGTCCAGTCCGGTCCAGTCCAGTCGAGTTTTCCGAGGCCTTCTGTTCCGTGCTTCCCGGTGAGTACCGTTGCTGGGGACGCATCTAGACGGGTGCATTATTATGTATCCGGTAAAGACGGGTTTGGGTACACAAACACGGTCTGCACTGTTTTAGACAGTGTATCTGTGCTGTTTAGCAGTACATCAGGCATTCAAGTTCTTGCACTGTTCTTGACAGTGTATCTGTACTGTTTAGCAGTACATCTAGTATCAAGGGTAGACCATATGTGTTCAAAATGTTTCATGTGATCAATGTCGTGGTATGAGTGACTGTTTGATGTACATTACTGTGTTTTTGTGTAACTAGCTGTGTTCAGAGTAAGTAACAAGTATCGAGTATCCAGTACTAAGTAACAAGATGCCGTTTTTCAATAAATTAAGACAGATAGGAACTAGGAAAGGGATACTAGAGGAAGAAATTCCTGTCCCACCTAGGGACACTCCTGGAAATTTTATGTACCACAAGCATGGCTTAGATGCCATACTGTATCTAGATTTATGGGCCGATTATACCAAGCACCTAGAAGAGAGACACAGGTGGCCCGTTACAGGAACATGGGATGCCGAGTGCATCATGAGAGTAGAGGAAGCGCTATGGAAAAAGAAAGCCAGACAATCTTAGAAAGACGCCATAGAATTGTGGCGTAAAGAATCACATAAACGTGCCGAAAAAGCACTCAGAAAAGCAGAAAAACATAGAGAAGAGTCAGATGAGGTCCGAGAAAACGAATTAGTTGCTGAAGGTATCCGAGTAAAAGCAGAACAAGTAGACCGTATACGAAACACTCTTGCAAATGGCATGTATCTAGTGGCCGAGGGCTCGCCTAAAGCCACTCCAGAAATCCCGAAAGATCTGCCGCCACCATTGGTTCCAACAAAAGTAAGTCACAGGACCACTAAAGACATATTCCTTTCTTCCTATCTAGACGATGTAGCTCCCGCTTATACAAATCCACATGCCCACGTACCGCCTACTGACGGTGATGGAGGTGGCAACCCACTCCAAGACAATGCCCAGCCCGTACCGCAACAAAGTTCACCCGTTCGACAGCCTGCTCCACGTGCTCCTCCACCTCCACCACTTCCCACATCTAAGATTAATATACTAAATCCGTTTGCACCTGATCCTAATAAGAGACAAGTTCAGGTACACACACAGACTCCACAGAGAAATAATGCTCAAGCCTCTGCCTTTGGAGGTGCGACAGGAGGTCTCCAGACCCCGCCATCAACACGCAGATTAAACATTAGGGACTTAATGAAGCAACGTACACCCCAATCACCAGGTTTTGACATGCTTAAAGAACCCCTTCCAATTTGCAGATACGATCCAGTACCCGGTAAAGACGATAGAATGTTGTTAGCATCACTACGCTTACGACAAGCTACAGATTACCTAGTATTATTCCCAGGGATGCCTGACCACCTAGATAGAATATATCATTTTGTCCAGACTGGGGAAGATCCTGAAAGTATTAAAGAGGCCCTGGCTCACCAGAAAGTTGACACTCAAGGTTGTATATTACGTTTTTTCATAAATTGCTTGATAAGAGACCGAGACAGGCCTGGAGCAGACAAGGAAGAGATGGAAGCACTAAACAGGTGGGGTCAAAATATAGCCGAAGGAAACCATGATAAACTGAATTGTATAGCAAGCATGTACAAGAAAATCAGAAAAACAGTAATAGAAATACACAAAAAAGAACAAGAAAAGGAAAAAGGTAGCGACAGGAATGGCTCCTCCGAGGAGGACGAGCCTGAAGAACCCGACACGGCTAAAGAAATGATAGCGTATGTGGGAAAGGGAAATTACCTTAAGAGAGGTATTCGCCCAGAAAGCAAGAGAGTTTTTCTCTCCGGCATATCAAAACCGAATTCTCCTGAATATCTGTTTCAGGGTACCGATAAAATTCTTCAAGAACGAATGGGGTACCACGTACTCAATTCTATGGATGAACAAGAACTAGCCCGGTCAGCAGTACTATGGGCTGACAATCCTAACACATACAATGATGATACAGTAGCACACACCATACCGTGTTACACTCAAACCAGGAGTTGTTTTACCCCGAATCAGACAATACAAGTTACCACCCGATGCTGTAGTGGCTTTACTGGAAATCATTGAAGAGCTCATTGCCCAAGGAGTGGTTGTAGAAACCGACTCCAATATCTGTAATTCCCCTATCATTCCGATTCTTAAACGTACTGATCCCAATGCACCGCCAGTATATCGGCTGGTGATTGATTTACGAGAACTAAATAAATGCATTGTTCCACAGTATCCTGTGGTTCCCGACATCTCATCCTTATTGACTGCTATTGATTCAGAAGCGACGTTCTTTACTGTAATTGACCTCAAGAACGCCTTCTTCAGTGTGCCCATTGATCCTGAGAGCCAATATCTCTTCGGATTCAGTTTAAATGGACGAAGTTTCAAATTTTCACGCGCACCTCAAGGATTCACAGAAAGCCCCAGCATCTATAGCCAAGCACTGAAAAGGCAACTTGATTGTATCCAAATGCCAGTTAACACTGCCTTACTACAGTACGTCGATGATCTGCTGATCACCGCACGAAGCGAACCCGAATGTGAACAAGCATCACTGACAGTTTTACATTTTCTGTCCGACAAGGGACACAAGGTGTCTCCTTCGAAGCTACAATTCTGTGTTCAGCAAGTTGTGTACTTGGGTCACTTGCTGTCCAAAGTGGGGAGACAGCTCACTCCTGACCGTATCCAGTTAATTGTAAACATGCCACAACCCCAGACACAAAAGGAAGTGCGGGCCTTTATAGGCCTCACCTCGTACTGCAGACAATGGATTCCTCAGTATGCATTTCTAGCTAAACCACTCATTCAGTTGACAACACAGGAGGCAGCGACTTCGACTGCCCTTCCTTGGACTCAGGAACATACACAGGCTTTTGAGGAATTAAAGAAAGCTTTATGTCAAGCACCAGTTTTAGCGACACCATGTTACAGCAAACCTTTTACACTTTTCGTTACAGAACGTGATGGTACAGCGTTGTCTGTCCTCACTCAAGATCAAGCAGGTTCACATAAGCCTTGCGCTTATTTTTCAAGTACATTGGATTCAGTGGCCCAGGCACTCCCTGCGTGCTTAAAATCAGTTGCAGCGACAGCCCTAGCAATCAGACAGAGCGATTCAATTGTATTAGGACATCCATTGACAGTACAAGTTCCACATTCTGTAGAGGTCCTTCTAAACCGAACCCAGACTCAACACTTGACTATAGCACGACTGACAGGTTATGAATTGACGCTATTCCAGCCACACATAGAAATCAGACGCTGTAACATTCTAAATCCTGCAACATTGTTACCCTCGATTATGACAGATTCAGCCCCACATGATTGTATAGAGATCATTAATGCAGTAACAAAGCCCCGACGAGACTTAACAGATGTTCCACTGACAAATCCAGACCTGACACTTTACGTGGACGGTTCATGTATGAGAACAAGTACAGGAGAATTAGTGGCCGCGTATGCAGTGACCACTGAAACAGAAGTCAAAGAAACACAGGGTATTGACACACTGTCTGCTCAAGCAGCGGAGCTTATCGCTCTGACCCGAGCCTGTATACTAGCCAAGAACAGAAATGTTAACATATACACTGATTCACGTTATGCTTTCGGAGTCGTACACGACTTCGGAGTGTTATGGCAAGAACGAGGTTTCTTGACCTCTCATGGTGCCAAGATTCAACACGGTCCCCTCATTCAAGCACTGTTAGAAGCAATACATCTGCCTTCAGGCATATCAATCATGAAGTGTAAAGCACATACTAAAGTTACAGACTCTATTTCCCAGGGTAACGACCTGGCAGACCAAACAGCAAAACATACAGCATTGACTCACACCCAGACAACTGATGTAACAAAGATCATAGTGCCGACACATTGTATGACAGTTAAAGATCCCACACTAGATGTAATCGATATTCAGACGCATGCCACTTCAGATGAAATCAAGAAATGGACTGAACTAGGAGGGATCCAGACAGATCAGGGATGGATGACGAAGGGAAAATCTACATGGTTTCTCCCTGACTCTATGGTTCAAGTCATAATAAATACCGCACATAGTCCAGCACACCTAGGAGAAAAAGCTATGTTAGACAGTTTACAGAATCTCTGGTACAACAAACATTTACGAGCAGCAGCAAAACAGAAAGTGCGTACTTGCATGATCTGTTGTCAGTTCAATCCAGGTAAAAGCGTCCCTGTAGAGCAAGGTGGATTTCATCCTCCCGATCACCCTTTTGAAGTCCTCCAGATGGATTATATCCAGATGGACAGATGTCGAGGATTCAAGTATGTCCTCGTAGTTGTTTGTGCACTTTCCCGTTGGACCGAAGCATATCCAGTCCCAGATTACACTGCCCCGACCACTGCCAGGCAGCTGGTTCAAGAATTCTTCCCACGGTACGGCTTGCCTCGTATCGTGTACTCAGATAACGGACAGCCATTCTCGTCCGAGCTCATGAAGCAGGTTTCACTCCTGCTAGGATACCAGTGGAAATTCCATTGCGTCCGACATCCCGAGGCAGCTGGCCTTGTAGAAAGGCATAATCAAACACTGAAAACACGTCTTGCCAAAATATGTAAAGAGAAAGGGGTCGACTGGATAGTCGCCCTGCCAGTTGCACTATTCTACATGAGAATGGTCCCACATTCTAGATCAGGACTATCCCCGTATGAGGTGGTCTTTGGCCGACCACCAAATATGTGGGGGACGCCCATGCCTAAGAGAATAACCGATGTTGATTATAATATGCTGACAGATTACCTTGCCTCCTTGATGTCTGCACTCCAATCATGTCGTTCACAGGTTGCCGCAGCCTTTCCCGACAATACTGATGTGAAGCCACACGATGTCCGTCCTGGAGACACTGTGCTGATTCGAAATTTCGATAGGAGGAGTCCGCTGGAGCCCCGTTGGCAGGAGCCGAAGCTCGTCCTTCTGACCACGAGGACTGCAATCAAGGTTGAGGGCCGAAAGGGGTGGATTCACACGAGTCATATTAAAAAGTGTAATGAACTGTTGCCAGAAACTGACTCTTCCACCCCCTCAAAGGACTGCCCCGATTCTAGTGACTTTAAAGTTCCCAAGAGAGAGAAAACTCCGCAAGAGGAGTATAAATCCAAATTACGGTCTAGCAAGTCAGACAGTTTAATTGTTTAAGTCCTCCCCTAGGTGAATCGGTTAAATTAGTTTCTGACATGTATCCCCTAGACCGAGATAGAGAGAGAGAGAGACAACTCAAGAAACGTGCATATTGTAAATCACTCCGTAGTCACTGTATAGTGACATTATTGGTTATGTTTTTTCTAAGCCTTCTGATTATTGCTGCCAGTATATTGTTGCATATATATTACCCTATCTCCAAGCGTGCACAATCTGCTTACAATGTCTCTGCTGAACATTCTTTTAGTGAATTACCCCCACACGAGTTATCTTACAGACTTGCGCTGCGCAACAATACATTCATTAGTATGTTACATCACTCCCATCAGACTAATAATGCTACCAACTGTTGGATATGTGGCCGACTCCCTCCCTACCAGAAATACAAGGGAGTTCTGCCTCTCTTTCCGTACCCGTTCACTCACAATGGCTCATGTGGTGCATGGTTTAGATTAATTAATTCTTTAGATTCTGATATTGCTGTTTTCGAAGGAAATTGGGTTTGGGGAAACCTGAACTTAGTTCTGCTTAACGCCTGCTACCCTGACAAGAAGGGACTTCCCACTAGGACAGGAACTGATCTAGAAAATGAAGTATATGGATTAGGTAATTATACAATTAACCTCATGATTCTTACTGTTGAATCCGAAGCTGCACCAGTTCTCCCTGCTATGTCAGTATTACCAGTTACTGGTGATTTACGTGTCAGAAAGAAGGGTTCAGTACACTTAGGTCATAGTAAATGTACTACTGTGGTCGAATTCAGTGATCAGGGCATGTCTACATTTAGAGCTACTCGTCATTCCTACTTTGTTTGTGGCCATACCGCATACATACGCTTACCTCCAGATTGGGTTTGTACCTGTTACATTGCATTCCTTTTGCCCCCTGTTTTCCTAGCCCCTCCCGATTATCACAGAAATACAAATCTAGTGAAGAATAGACTCCGAAGAGATCTCCCGATTGTCGACTATACTGAAACGGCATGGGAGCAATATACAGACTTCAATAAAGGTTTCTTCCCCTACTTAGGTGCTGTTTTTAATAGTAAACTGATACGCAAATTAACTAGAACCCTCGAAGCAGTAGTGAATGAAACTACTTCCGCTCTAGGCAACTTAACAGAGGAGCAGTCCGCCATGCGGGTTGTTGTTCTTCAAAATCGTCTTGTTATTGACGTCATCCTGGCAGATAGGGGCGGAGCCTGTAAGGTCATCAGGTCAAGTTGCTGTGTTTTCATTCCAGAAAACGCGCCAACAGTATATAAAGCTATCACACGTCTTCATAAAGAAGCAAGTTTGATACATCAGAATCCAGGCACCTGGACTTGGTCCGGTTGGTTCTGGACAACGTTGACCGCTTGGGGATGGAAGATCCTATCCTTCCTAGGCATTGCCCTTGTCATAGTGTTCAGTTGCTGCCTGTGCCTACAATGTGGGCCAGCGATTTGTGGTCTGTGCGCCACATCATATATTCTGCATTCCAGTTTTCATTCAATGCGCGAAAAGAAGAAAGAAGAGCAAATGATGTTACGTGAACAGACTGATCGATTCATGAGGATCGATATATCATGAAGGGTCCGTAGGGAACAAGGAGGGAATGAGGAAATATAAATTTTATGGTCAAGAAATGTTCCCTAACGTGTACCCCACCCTCTCCATGTACCAGCTTAAAGTGCATGTAACTTCCCTCCTGTGCCAGCTATGAAGACGCAAATACATTTGCGTCCAACGTTAACATATCCTCTTTCGAATCCACCCTGAACGGGCTGAATATTCCGTTCTTAAGTATGCCTTGCCAACGTCTTTTTGTGGTATACTTTACACGTTTTCCAGCCCAGGCGAAGTAGGCCCTGAATTCTGCCATCGAGCCTTTTTCTGCCTTCAGACTCTGAATGCCTCAGCCTGGGCCCGCCTCTGTACCCGTGACCTCTGCCTTACTCCCTGCGCGGCTCACGGCGCTTAGCTCAGCCTGTTGCCTGCCAAGACTGTATTCAACCTTCGAATTATCTGCTCCGCTCCTCGAAAATGCATTCCTGCCTACTAGTTCAAGTAAACATCCTTCCAGCTGCAGAGCAAAGGGCCCGGCCTTACTGTCTCCGTGCAAGTAATTCATAGCTTCTGTTACCATGGTAGGCCCATGCCCCCTCGCATCTCATGCAGACACTTAGACGCTTATACACGCACTCACAGTCAGTATAGAATAGCCTCTGTCCGAGAGACCTTTCCTTCTAGATAATATGGTTCCCAAACATCAGATATCAGATATGATATAGGTACGAGTTGACCTGACATGCCAGACTTCTGTCTCTTTCCTCTAGTGTAAATGTCAAGTCCCCTGCACCCTCCAGTTCCGCGTCAATCACACGTCATGCAGCTGCGCGCGCATCCAGACCTCAGATTTCTGCTGACATTGCAAGTTTCTGCTATGTACCCACCTACTTGTGACACTTACATGTGACGTTTCTAGCACACACCTCTATGTTCACGCCTAGTTCACGCCTTCTGATTACGTATTGCTAACACGTGTGTGCTCTTATCTTGTTTCTCTCAGCTGTTACGCCTACTGTATTGGTTTCCAGTATATGATTTAAGTATAAAAGCCATGTATTGTCAATAAAGCATGGCTCTATCCCTTCCTGAACCCCAGTGGTGTCAGGAACCCGATATCCGGTTCAAGAACCATTCCTTTTTAAGGAATAAAACCCCTAAGAACTCTAACACCACGGACTCTGCGTCTTTCTTTCCGATTGAGTTATTTTTGTTTAAGTACTTACCTACATAGAAATTAGGACGGTAAATTAAATATTTACCACACTCCCTGAATGGGTCTGCGCCACGACCCGATTCATGGCCGCCCGTGCCATCCCATCCCCCGAAGAACCCGAGTGGCCCGAACCTCCACCACCGGTCGTCACAGAAGAGACCACCCCTGAGCCTGGTCCGCTGGGGCCCAACAACGAAGACCCGGACCCACTCCAAGACCTCCCGGAGCTGACCCAGTGGTGCCAAGAAGGTGGCCCCACTCAGGAACAGTTCCGCCAGGAACAAAAAACGTGTTCCTCCCTCGAGGGGCTCCGACAGCAAGCCATAGCCCAGAGCGCAGGGAATGCCTCGGGGGCCCACTGGATCTATTGGGACAGCGGAGCAAAAGATTGCCGAACTGGGGGCCAGCCGGGTGCTGGTGGTCCCCCTCCGATTCAGAGACTTCCTCTTGAACCTGGCACACAATGTGCCTCTCGCCGGGCACCTGGGGCAGGACAAGACTTACAGCCGCCTGGTGACCCATTTCTACTGGCTTAAAATGCGGAACGATGTAGTAAACCACTGCCGGGCCTGCCCCACCTGCCAGGCCAGCGGGAAGAGCGGCCGGAAAATAAAAGTCCCCCTACAACCCTTTCCCATCGTCACCACTCCCTTTGCGAAGGTAGGGATCGACATTGTGGGGCCCCTGGAGCCCCGGACAGCGCAAGGTCACCGGTTCATACTCCTCCTGGTGGACCATGCCACCCGATATCCCGAGGCCATCCCTCTCCGAACCGTGACAGCGCCCGTGGTGGGCCGAGCCCTGATGGGGATCTTCTCGCGGGTGGGCTTCCCCGAGAGGTCGTCAGTGATCGAGGCACGAACTTTATCTCCCGGTACATGAAGTCCCTATGGCAACAGTGTGGGGTCACCTACAAATTCACGACCCCTTACCACCCGCAAGGAAACGGACTAGTGGAACGATTCAACCGCACCCTCAAGGGTATGATCATGGGCCTGGAAGAGCCCCTACGCCGCTAATGGGACGTGCTGCTCCCCAGCCTCCTGTTTGCTTATCGAGAGGTCCCACAGAAGTCCCTGGGATTCAGCCCCTTCGAGCTCTTGTATGGGCACCCCGTCCGGGGTCCCCTCAGCCTGGTCAAGGAAGGGTGGGAGGTAACCCCCAGAAGACTCCCCCTGATGTGTACAAGTACCTCTTGACCCTCCGGAACCAGACTCGGCGGTTCAGGGAACTCGCCAAAGCCAACCTCGAAGCCAGTCAAGAAGACATGAAACGATGGTACGATCAGAATGCCTCATCCATCGAGTTCGAGCCGGGACAACAGGTCTGGGTCATGTCCCCGGTCGAACCATGCGCCCTTCAGGACAAATGGACAGGACCCTTCAAGGTGGTGGCGCGAAAGGGCCCCGTCACCTACCTGGTAGACCTGGAGTCCCCCGGAACCCTCTCCGGGTCCTCCATGCCAACAGACTTAAGCCTCACTTTGTGCGCTCTGACCTTAGCCTTCTGATGGCTACCGACAGTGGGGCTGAAGAGGATTCCGAGCCCCTTCCCGACCTCCTGAAGACCCGCGAGAAAGACGGCTCCGTGAAAGGAGTCCACCTCTCCGCTGCCCTGTCTCCAGCCCAACGCCAAGACTGCCGAGACTTGCTACCGCAATTTGCCGACCTGTTCTCCCTCATCCCTGGGGTCACCCCCTGGTGCCTCCACGATGTCGACACCGGGGATAGCCCCCCTATCCGGCACAGAGCCTACAGAGTACCTGATCGGGTACGCGCCTGCATCCAGTCAGAAGTATCCAAGATGCTGGCCCTGGGAGTAATCGAGCCATGCGACAGTCCCTGGGCCAGCCCAGTGGTGCTGGTCCCCAAGGCCACCGCCCCTGGCGTCGCCCCAGAACTCAGGTTTTGCGTAGACTACCGGGGCTTGAACGCCGTAACCCGAACAGACGCTCACCCTATTCCACGAGCGGATGAACTGATCGACCGCATGGGGGCCGCCCGCTACCTGAGCATCTTTGACTTGACCTCGGGCTACTGGCAGATCGGCCTCACCCCGGGTGCCCAGGAGCGATCCTCCTTCTCCACGCCGGATGGCCACTACCACTTCAAAGTGATGCCCTTCGGCATGAAAACGCCCCCGCCACCTTACAGAGACTCGTAAACAAAGTGTTGGCGGGGCTGGAAGAGTTCAGCGCCGCCTATCTGGACGATATTGCCGTGTACAGTCACCACTGGGCAGAACACCTCCAACACCTCCGGGAGGTCCTGACCGCCCTCCGGCAAGCAGGACTAACAATCAAGGCCAGCAAGTGCCAAATCGGCCAAGGGTCCGTGACCTACCTGGGGCACCAGGTGGGAAGTGGCCAGGTGGCCCCTCTCCAACTCAAGATCGCTGCCATTCGGGCTTGGGAGCCCCCGGTCACCCAAACAGAGGTCCGAGCCTTCCTGGGGCTCACTGGATACTACCGGCGCTTCATAAAAGACTATGGCAGCATTGTGGGGCCCCTCACAGAACTCACGTCCAAGAAAAACCCCCGGAAAGTACACTGGACTCCTGAGTGTCAGGCCGCCTTTGAGAACCTCAAGTCCGCAGTGTGCACCGCCCCAGTGCTCCAAGCCCCCGACTACAGCCGGGAATTTGTAGTGCAGACAGATGCCTCCGATCACGGCGTTGGGGCCGTCCTCTCCCAAATCAACACCGAGGGAGTTGACCAGCCAGTGGCCTTCATCAGCCGACGCCTGCTGGCCCGAGAACAACGCTGGAGCACCATAGAGCGAGTGGTGTGGGCCCTCAAGAAGCACCGGTCCTATCTCTTCGGTACTCATTTTCGGGTGCAAACAGACCACCGTCCTCTGCAATGGCTGATGCAGATGCGGGGAGAGAATCCGAAGCTGTTGCGTTGGTCCATCTCCCTGCAAGGGATGGACTTCACTGTGGAGCATCGCCCCGGCAACGGCCACGCCAACGCAGACGGCCTGTCCCGCTTCTTCCACCTTGGCGAGGAGATTACCCAAGAGGATGGGTGACTCTCCCTGCCTTCAGCTGGGGGGGACGCATGTTGGACAGGCCTCGTGGTAGGCCCGACCCCTCCCCGCATGGCGGGTCACGGATCACTGCTACCCCCGTTCCCCGGACAAGAACCACCCCTGCAGCCGCCGGGTCAACCCCCAGCTCTTCCCCGACGGGGCCCCGGCCCATCACAACAACATTCTCGGCTGGCCCGGGTTCCTTCCCGAACGACCGTCCCCGGCCCAGCCGCCATCTTGTACCCTCCACGACCAGGCCTCGTGGCCTCGGGTCAACCTCCGCCTCAGGCCCAGCCAGGCCCCGACATCGAGGCACCACCATCCACCCAGGGGGTAAGGAGACCACTTGGCGAGTCAATGGAAGAAGGAGTGTCGATGGCTCCCCTCCGCCAGGTTTCGATCACCCCCCCAGCCTCCCTGGGCGCTGGCTCCACCCCCCTGCTGGGGGGGGTAGTTGCTTGGCCGTACGATCTAAGGAGAGGGCCCTCGCCAGGAGGCTCCCACTTGCTCGGCCGACCCTCCGGGTCTCCGTCTAACAGGTAGGAGCGTGGGATCGCCCACGTACCACCCGCCTTAAGATGCCACGATGACACAAACAAGAGCAAACCCCAATTTGAATTACTTCTAGGCTACAATTCAGTGAAGTACAACCTCTGCGGAAATAGGCAGGGAGGCGTGAAACAGCAAGTGAAAATGAGAACAAAGCAATGACTGTAATGACAGGGAAAAGAAGAGTTAAAGAGAGGGCAATAGATGGAAAACGAATGAGAGGTCAAACAGATAGAAGAAAAGAACCGAAGAAGGAGATGGCAAGGGTTGCAGAGCAGGCGCGGTGCGTCCATTGGGGCGTAGGGGCGAAGCCCCACTAAGCCCCATGGACCCACCACGTCGTCACTAGAAGCCAAACACAATTATTTTAAAAAATCGCGCTATCTGCCGGCCGGGAAACCGGGAGACACCCAACCTTCCCGGAGTGCGCAAGGGGGGGAGGATCGGGCTGCTGCAGCTGCGCAAGTGTATTTTTGGGCACAAACATGCCCGCGCATGCGCAGATCGTTTTCTTGTGAATTCCCCCTTAGAGAGAGGACCAGGGGGCGGGCCGCAGCCCCCGGGGTTACACAGGGCGACTGGGCGAGGAGTCATGGTGCCCCCCCAGCCAATCCTGGCGCAGGATTGGCTGGTCACTACATAGCCCTGTTACATAACCCCTGACGGATAGCACGGCCGACTTTGGTGATGGGAAACCAGGTTCGAGCCTCTTATCGAACCATAAAAATGTATACATGACTTACACTGGTGTTAAATAAATAGATATTTTAAAAAACAAATAAAAATGATGTTCCGACTAAGGTGTGAAATTGGTGTCGAATAAATACATGTTTTTAAAAACAATTAATATTAATCATGTATCATTGGTGCTGGAGTACAAGGTTCGAGACTGGTATTAAACACTGACAAGCTGTGTGCAAGTTATAGGGTCATAAAATACATGAATGATGGATGGATGCAGGATGAATGATGGGTGGATGAATGGATGGGTGGATGCATGAATGAATGATGGATGCAGGATGGATGCAGGATGGGTGGATGAATGAATGATGGATGCAGGATGGATGCAGGGTGGATGGATGGGTGCATGAATGAATGATGGATGGATGGATGGGTGGATGCAGGAATGGATGCAGGAATGGATGGATGATGGATGGATGGATGGGTGGATGGATGCATGAATGAATGAATGATGGATGCTGGATGGGTGGATGGATGGATGGGTGGATGAATGAATGATGGATGCAGGATGGATGGGTGGATGGATGGATGGGTGCATGAATGAATGATGGATGGATGGGTGCATGAATGATGGATGCAGGATAGGTGGACACATGAATGGATGAATGATGGGTGGATGAATGGATGGGTGGGTGCATGAATGAATGATGGATGCAGGATGGGTGGATGAATGAATGATGGATGCAGGATGGATGCAGGGTGGATGGATGGGTGCATGAATGAATGATGATGCAGGATGGATGGATGGATGCATGAATGGATGCAGGAATGGATGCAGGAATGGATGATGGATGGGTGGATGGATGGATGGATGGGTGCATGAATGAATGATGGATGCAGGATGGATGGATGGGTGGACACATGAATGGATGCAGGATTGATGATGGATGATGGATGGGTGGAAGGGTGGATGGATGGGTGGATGGATGGATGCATGAATGAATGATGGATGGATGGATGCAGGATGGATGGGTGGATGGATGGATGGGTGGATGCATGAATGAATGATGGATGCAGGATGGATGGGTGGATGGATGGATGGGTGGATGCAGGATGGATGGATGGGTGAATGCATGAATGAATGATGGATGCTGGATGGATGGGTGGATGCATGAATGAATGATGGATGCAGGATGGATGCAGAATTGGTGGATGGATGGATGGATGGGTGGGTGGGCGGATGGATGGATGGGTGGATGCATGAATGATGTATGGATGGATGCAAGGTGGTTCGGGCTCGCTCGCTCGCTGTGCTCGCTCGCTGCGGTGCAATATGCAAATTAGTTTACGCCTCACCACTTTCAAATGTCACCAGCCGCCCCTGTTGCAGAGGCATTAGAAGAGAAGTACAGAACGAGCAAAGGCTGGAGGGAGAAATGCGGAGACAGAAGAGAAAGCGCGAGGGAAAGAGTTGCAAAGTGAGGTAGAGATAAAGCGAAGAGAGAGCAAGTGAGAGATTACGATTAAGAGAAAGAAAAAATGTACGTACCTACCACAATAATTCTCCAGTTGTCATATTTTTCCACGCTATGTGCGTTTGTCGTCATCTAGTGGTTTGATCTCGAATTGCATGTTGTGTTTTTTTATCAAAAGTT
Organism: Lissotriton vulgaris; assembly: GCF_964263255.1. Taxonomy (NCBI): domain Eukaryota; kingdom Metazoa; phylum Chordata; class Amphibia; order Caudata; family Salamandridae; genus Lissotriton; species Lissotriton vulgaris. The sequence goes on from NC_141688.1 coordinate 130,441,686, forward strand.
TAAAATTGCTGCTACTGAGTGAGAATAGAAAAATTATTATATGTAGTGCGATTTTTTGTCCACATCCAGTAAATACCACCAACCAGGGTTGAGGAGTTTACCGGATGTGATTAATATTTCCTATACCGGATGTGATTAATATTTCCTATACCGAGGCTTTAATTTGGAAATGAGGTATATAATGCAGAATCAGTATTTACCACACCGGATTCTCCATGTTTCACATTTTTACAGGATTTCCCTACAAACAATACTTTCAGGAAGTTTGTTCTGTTGAGATCTCTTAGGGTAAAACAGTCCGGTTGTCATAAATTACCACATAACACAGGATCGGGATCTCTGTGCAGCCTCCGTCGACGCTCCTGTCTGAAGAGAGGGATGGAAGCCCGAGGCTGGAGGGAACTCTCACGCCAGGGCTCCTCTGGGATGCAGGAGCTGTTTTCCATCAAAGAAGTCTTAAAGGGGTCATCCGGTGAATGATGTCACAAAAGGAGTCAACACCTAAACAGACATCATTAAAGGAATATTCCAGAGCACGCATTGCTGCTGATTGTTAGGGATAGAAGGCAGGGACAAAGAGCGGTCTTTTTTCTTTGCATTGCATGGCGCCTTTACCTTTTAGGAGCCATTAGCCTGAAAGCCTGGTGCATTAGTCTGTTCAAGATAATGTACAAGGGAGCAAGAGGACCTCTAACCAAACAAATGTATTAAGCATGTCAGATGTTCACTCCTATGCTTACATTGGAAAAACAATACGTGCAGGAGCTAAATATTCGTTGTAGAACCCCACCGCAGGACGTCACCGGATGCTGGGGCTGCTGATTACTAAGGGTGCAGAGCTATTATTTTACCTCATACCTCTTTCTTCCACACCCTCCCTTGCTTGCTGTTTATCTCACTCTTGCTCGTTCTTTCCATCTGTGCTTTCAGTGTCACTCTTTGTCCCTGTGATCTTATCCATCTCTCCCTTTCTCCCTCATGCCCGAGATCAAAGTCTGAGGGTGGAAATGAGGCCGTAGCGGAGGACTTTCTGGCAGCCACCAGTACCGGTGATTGTCAGAGGCAGGCCTCGGTGCTGAAAGTTCAGTTCATCAGCAGCCATCACTCACGCTCAATGAAGGGGCGGAGCGCGGTCTCTCCTCTTCGAGCAGGAGTCTCTCTTCAAAGGAACTGAATGTGGCCCATCAGGAGCGGCCCAGCGGTCCTGTGGCACCACCTGTCGGCACTTGAGGGCAATTGCTGGGGTGAAAGATTTCTGCTTCCAGTCTGACGCCTGGAGGATATTCATGAGGTCATAAGGCGAAGCATCTGCGGAAGAAGTAGTCATCAAAAGGTGTAAGTTGGATCCCAGCTCAAGGGCATAACAAAACTCGACTGGTCATCTGTGGAAGCCACAAGTAATTTTTTCACATTAAATGAAAATGCTAAGGGGAACATGGCATGCCAGTCTGTCTGTTGATGACCACTGTTAAATACATTTCACTAGCCACTGTATCCATATATTGTAGGGTGGATCAGAGAAGGAACCGTCCAGTCCAGCGTGCCCTGATTTGGATCAGCTTGCAATCTGTCTTGTCCAGAAGAGAGAGCGACATTTTAAGCCTGCAATTGCCCCGGGTCCCCATCTTCCAAGGGACTCCCTGGGAGAGGGATTTCAAACCACCACTGTCTAGATATCTGCTTTCACCTCTCCCTTTCTCTTTGCCTCTTTCTCTATGAAAGTTTAACTTATAATATCGTTTGGAATCATGCACTCCTGAAATAGCAGGAAAGGGAGAAAACAATGGAAAGTTACACTGAATAGGGGGACTCAAAATATGTCTTGCCGGGCCCCGAAATCCTTTAGATGACACTGAGGGAGCTTGAAGTAAATCCCTTTGTTCTAAGCATATCTTGTGGCTGTGGCAGCCAGAAAGGCATTTGGATCGGCTTCTCACAATTGGACAAATGAGCCGCTGTGATTCATGTGCTTCCCAATAGTATCAAGCAGTACTGGGAGGATTTCATTCCCCGCTGCTATTCTTGATTCAAAACCAGCTTCCGGTCAGCTCCTGAGAATTCTCGTGTCTGTCTTGCATTGCAGTTTGCCTGGACAGCATGGCACACAGTGGCGGCTGCTCCCAATGCGAGGTGGTAGGGCGGCAAGGGGGAGGGACATAAATACATTTGAAAAAGATATCAATTTAAATGAGAAAAAAATGACCACTTACCTTATGCTGCGTCCGCTTCATCTTCATCCTCTACGGATCCTCAACTGGGGGACACTGCTCTCAGGTGCCAATCCCGGCGCTTCCCTCACGCTGGGAATGCTATTCCCAATGTGAGAGAAGTGTTGGATTTGGTCTGAGCGTCCTGGTTTGCCACTCAGACAGTGCATGGGAGCCTGTGGCTTTTCTCCACCTGGCTGTGTTACACAGCCAGGTGGAGAAATTCTAAGTGTGCATGACAGTTTGGCCGGAACCGCCTTGTGCATTTAGTAGTGCCCCCAACACCTCCTGAAGCTCCCCAAAGCGGCCAAATGGCTTGCGGCACCGCGCTGCGTTACTTTCTTGTAAATAATTTTCCTAGTACTTACGCTATGGAGTCCTGCAGAGGGCTCCACTTTTCCTTTCCAACACAAATACATGCTCATTGCTTGCCTTCACACACAATCCAACTTATTTTGCCCTAGGAACCCTCGGTAGGGAACAATAAGAGGTCAAACACAGTAAAGTAAGACAAAAAAATAAACTTCTTGTAGAGCAACTTCACAGTTTCTTAACACTAAACAGTGTGTTTAACTTATTCTGGGGGTCTCTGTAACGTTTGCAGATCAATGAATGATTTATGCATACAGCTGTCTTTGTATGAGTTTAAGCACAGTAATAATAGCCATTTATGTATATGTATGTATGCATTGGTATGTATATAGCGCAGACCTAGATAAGAAGCAACAGAGCACTGTACATTACTTGTGTAGAATGGTACACAATCTACAAGATTGTATACATCGAGTGGATGACAAATAAAATTAACTATTAAAAAATGAATCAGACTTTACATTTCACATTTATAGGCACCGAATGCTGTTGAGTCAAGAGCCGAAATGACAATTCGACCCTGGGTTCCTGCAGCCTGATTCATCAATCTCCCGTTTTGCGAGGCCCTAATAGCGAATTATAGCGATTCGCTATTAAGGACTCGCAAAACGGGATTCATGTAGGATTAGCAAAATTTATTGCGATTCCTACTGATTCCTTATTTGCGATTAGCAAATTGCTAATCGCACATAAGGAAAAACTCCCCATTCATTCCTATGGGCCAAAAGGCTCATAGGAATGAATGGGGAGTATTCCTTATTTGCGATTAGCAATTTGCTAATCGCAAATAAGATTGCGATTTGAAGGGTGCCAGGGGTGTCCAAAGGACACCCTGTAGCACCCCTCAAATGCACATTTGAACAGGTGTTGCGCACACACATGTCCAGAGGACATGTGTGTGTGTAACATGCAAAAGAAAAAAATGCACTAAAGTGCTTTTTACTCTTTTTTCGCAATTTACCACGAAGTCAGATTTCGTGGTAAATTGCGACCAAATATTGCGAATTCGCAATTTCAAATTGGGTGATGAACTGTATTTAAGGAATCTCTATTAGAGATTCCTTAAATCCAATTCCTCGCAAATATGCGATTTCTGTCATAGCGATTTTTGCATTTGGGATGATGAATCCCAAATACAAAAATCGCACTCGCAAACGGCCAGATTCTCAGTATCTGGCCATTTGCGAGCGCAATTCATGTTGATGAATATGGCTGTTAGTTTCCAAACTTGGTAGCTCTAGCTGTTAGGCCACATCTCCTAACTGAACACGAACCACAAACTGATTTTTAATGTAATAATAATGTTTATTAGTGTGTACTAAAACCCATTTTATCAAACCAAAACCTGTTTACTTTTTGACATACATCTTGGAAGTTACATGAAGCTGTTTAGCTGGTGAATAACTGAAAGCCATTTTACTAAGATTGTAACTAGTAACACAAGGATCTTTGTAACAAATAAATTAAGCAAATGAGCTATTTCACATAAAATACAAATATATGACAGGAGTCTGTATTCTTCTATGTATGAGTCACCTTTACCACATCCGGCTGTAAAGGGACCCCGGATCTTACAGACACAACCAATTGGAGAAGAGGATTAAATTGCTGAGATTTTACTTTAGAAGTAAGTGCAGGGTGTAAGAATACTGTAAGAAAAGAAGGACCTGAATGGCAGACCATCACAGTGATAGCTACTCTTCTCCATCACACACCAATTCTGCCCTGTGTGCACAACATCCCTTACAGGGCCCACACACAGCTCTACCAATGCACCTCACTCTGTACTCTTCTGCTATTCAAGAATATCCAATCTACAACTGAGATGCATTTGGGAAAATTCAGGTGATTGTCGCCATCAAGAAGAGAAAGCAGGATTTCAGTATCATCTTTATAACTCATGAACATCATGCCATAAGATAGAATCAACTCCTGGGCAGACATAAATGTTAAAGAGAGTGGGACCCAGGGAGGAACCCTGAGGCACCCCTGAAGAAAGTGTTTAGAATTTGGAACAGAAAGTGGTTAGATATGTAGCTTGGGATCTGTCAGTTAAATATTCCTTAACCCCTTCGATGCTGATGACGAGCTCAGCTCGTTATTAGCTACGGCGCTCATATGCTGTATTTTGAAAATAGCCGCACACAGTGGGAAAAGCCGCCGCTGCGATGCGGTTAATCCAAGCCAAAGCAGAGGTATGTATTCCAGTTTCCTAAAGGTTGAACTAGTATGAAGGTGTGGGAGACAGTGTTGAGTGTGGCAGATAGAACCAGCAGTGCCAAAGCAAAGCAAGCTCTGCCCCTGTCCGCCAGCATTTGAAGATCATCAAGTACTGTAACTAAAATGGACTTGGTGCTACGTGTAGGCCGAAATACAGATTTTTTATGGTCTAGTTTGACAGAGAAGCTGTCGCCAGTCAATTATGTGAGCATCACTAGAGAGGAGCTTTGGAACCTCCCACATGTTGGGAGTCAGCAGTACATGGTTTGGTTGGGCAGACCTTGTGTGTTCCTATAAAAAAAGTACTTTCCATCCACACAGCTGTAATCATTCTGTTTAGTTATCCAGTTGCCAGAGCTTGAACTTTCAGGGGCACACATATGACATTGTAATGTTAGTCAAGTGTCTTACACAGCAAGATAGTTTTTGGTGTTTTTGTCTGGCAGCAGCACAGATGTTTCAAGCTCCAAACAACAATCCTTTAACCCCTCGCATGCTTGTGACAGAACCGTTCCGTCACAAGCCTCGGGTGAGCTGTGCTTGTGACAGAACGGTTCCGTCACGGTCCGCTCGCCGCGCCTGCGCGGCGCGAATTCCGCGCCTGCACTGACGAATTAATGGGCGGGCGGGTTCGTGACAGAACCTTCCGTCAAAAGCACAATTCACCCGCGAGCTGTGACGGAGCGGTTCCGTCACTAGAACGGAACCGCCGCGCGGCCGCCCCACCCCCTTAGCGCTGCTGCGGAATAGCCGCCGCAGCGAAGGGGTTAAAGGCAGACCCACTGCCATTCCAATGCTTGCTGTGTTATGTTAAATTGATTTGTTAAGAGCTTAATCATCCTGGAAAGGATATCCCAGCCCAAGGCCAACACAGACCAGAACAAAAAGAGTGAGAAAGTAGCAAAGAAAAAGAATAGGAATATGAGTCTGGGAAAAGGCAAGTTTTGAGGCGCCTGCAGAACTGCATATAAGTGGTCAGGAGGTGACAGTGTCCAGAAGGTGACTGGCCTCAGGAGAAAAAGGAAGGTGTTTACTAATAGCTTGTTCAAGAAGCCTAATTGAGAAAGTAACGCGAGAGGGTAAAAGCTGCTTTAAATGGAAGTGTCAGTCATAGGTTTTTTCAGAAAGGGAATGCCAAGGCCCTGCATCCAGGCGTTAAAAGCGGTGGCAGCAGTAATGCTTGATCCTTGGTTACTGAGCGATTAACTGGCGAAGTTTTCAATTTCGAATGATTTTTAATAGCCATTTTTTGGGAAGTTTTGGCAGAGTAACTTGATTTAATGAAAATAAGAATAAGATAACTCTTTGCAGAGCACTTGAGTGGGCTCTGTCACTGTAGGGGCGCAAGCAGGTTTCACAGTGAGTTTAGAATTCTAAAATAGGAAATCTGGCAGACTTCTTGGGAGAATTTTGTCTGCATAAAAATTAGGTTTCATGGTGCAGACCAAAAGTTGTTATTCTCGAACTGCAAGCTTTAGAAATTAATTTTATGTTAAGGCACGCTATCAGTCGCTATCAGTCCTCCAAATATGATCCCGTTTTTTTTTACAATTGGGTTTAGCTTCCCTAAGGGTAGAACAGTACTAGAGAATGGTAGGGCGAGCCAGATTAGAAGAGACAAAGAAGGTAGTGAGCGCCATATCCAGAGCATTGCTAACCTGAGGTTAAGTGATCAAGTGTCAGTGTCTAAGGATGAGTTTATGGGAGGCAAGAGCTAGCTGGAAATAATCAGGTGAGAGGTTTCTTGAGATTGGAAGGGGCGCACTGAGATACAGCAGGTAAGTGGGTTAATAAAATAGAAAAGGACCTTAACGCATGATCAGTTCAAAACTGCAGGATGAGTTGCCCATAGTGGATAAGACATGGGGGAGCAAACATGAGGCCCAAGCAGTGTCCCACACGATGAGCTGGGCCTTGGACAAGTTAATGTAGATTGATGCTTAGATCATGTAGATAGATACTCTTGAGGGACCTCAACATGTGAGTGGAAGTCCTGGATCAATCAATCTCTACCTCCTTGTCGGAAGTAGAGTTTGGATGATGCAGTACTTCTACTCACATGTTGAGGCTCATCAAGAGTAGCAGCGAAGAGTGGCTCGGAATGAGCAGGGCAAGTAAGTCTGCAAAAGATTTTATAAAATTTGACCAGATGAAGCATGGACCGGTAAGAGAGAATGCCTGGGATGGAGCAGGAGGCTGAGATAGGAATAAAGAAGCTGAGCAACTCGCCTCCGAAAGGCGATGAAGATTTAAAGAAGCAATTTTTAGTTGTTTTATTTATTTATAAAGTTTTATATAGTGCTAACAAGATCCGTAAGGATATCGTTTAGTGAATAAGATTGCAAGGCTGCCACCCATTTTCATGTTTTGTAATTTTGCTTCAACTGTTTAGATAGTCTTACCTTGAAACTACCACGGTTGAATATCCTATCGATCAATAAAGAGCATTTGTTACATGCACAGCTGCCTCAGCTGAAGCGGCTCGGCGCTCACAGCAGAGACTGAGAGGCATTCCGGGTCATTAAGGATTAATCTTGATCAAGCAGCCACGTTTTTTAGGTCTTGGTAATATCCGGTCTGCCGAAGGCAGACCGGAAGTCCGAGATTTAATGTTGTTTAGTAGGGCTTCAGAACCCGCCTCCCTGCCCTGTCTCTCCACCATTGGCTGGCTTCCTAAACGGAGGGCAGCCATTGGAGGAGAGAGCCGTCCCTCCAAAGAAGCTCCGTCTTTTTCGGATTCGGGGGCGTGGTTTTTTGCGTTCTTTAGCCATGTGACGTCGTCCGTCACTCAGGACAGCAAAACACACCCCCGAATTCGAAAAAATCCGGAAGCTTGGGGGCCGCCATTTTGCTGCGTCTACCGAGGAGGTAAGTTTATCGTGCGTGCCTTCCTCGTCGGGCTCTTGCCTCCCCCGGGCCCCCACCCCTCCCTCCCTCTCCAGCGGCCATGTGCAGGAGAGCCTCCACGCCGTAGTGCGAGCTGTGACTGGCTCGAGACCCCTCTCTGCACCTCCCTCCAGAGGGGGCACGGCTCTGCACAGCCACAGCTGGGTCTGCCTGCCAGCCTGGTCCCACTCGTCCCACCGCTCACACCGGGAAGGAAGGGGCAGAAAAGGGGTCAACCCATCTCTTCACCTTTCACCTGACTGCAGCTCCGGTCTGCAGAGAAGATGCTGCCCGGGAAGGCGGCCCTGTGCGTCCTATTGCAGTTTCTGCTGCAGTAAATGCCAGTCTTCGAGGCTCTCCCGACGTACCAAGGTAAGAGAGAGGGGTGTGTTTCACGCTCGTGGCCGCTTTGTGACAGACTTTGGGTTCCATCTGTGGGAATGTAAATGCATGCATTGAACGCACTTTGTTCGGTTTTATGCTTCGATCCCGGGGCGCCCCTGCCCTGTAGTGGCGCAGCTCTGGCTTTCATTAGAGAAGTCTGCACAACACCCTTGAAAAATGCCTGCTCAGCAGTTCACGTCTACTGGCACGTATGGCACCCGCTGGGAACACTTCTTTTCAACAGTAGCAGCACACACGTGATGCTTACACAACTGCTCCCTTCTTTCAGAGCATCTGAGGCCGATGTACCCCACCGCAGACGTCCCCCAAAGTCAGCAGGGCCCACTTGGTATTTTCTTCTATACTCACAGACACAACAAAGAGGGGTGCTTTTAGATGCAGATCACACACCTACAGTCACCCATGACGCAGACTGACGGTCATGGACACTTACACATTCATTCACATGGACCGACAAACATACAATCACACATGCAAACACATCAACACATATCGAGGCGCATTAACACAGTTCAACATGCATATATGCAGATATGTATGCAGACAACTCACAGAGGCACATTTACACTAAACAGCACACATGCACACATGCACAGACAACACACTTACCGGCAAACACACACAGACAGATGGACTGGGGAGAAGATGGGCTGACAGAAGGCTAGAGAGATGGGTGACATACATACTGTGCCGGTCTGTGCCGTACTCCCTGTCAACAGACCTACAATCAGACATGCACCGTACCAGACAGAATTGTGTGTTTCTATTCACATTGGCCAACACACGGACCATCACTCGTGAACCACAGTCCGGCAGATGCACAGGCACCTACGAACACAGGTCAACAGGCATAAAGGTACGCATTCAAACATACAGGAGTGCACAGACCAACAGGCAGAAAGCATGCTTGTGCCCATCTACATGTACAGAGGCACATCATATACACACACGGGACAGGATAGAATGGACTCCGGGGCTATCTGGCAGTGCTGGAAGCGCCAGACTGACAGGTTCTAACGCCCAGAGACCGGCTGCACGCCTCTGCAGGAATAGGTGCGTGCATGTGCATTTGCCTTCCTTCGTGCAGTGAGTTTGTATTTACAAACAAGTGAGTTCTGCACTGGTGGGGTGTAGAAGGGTGTCACGGAGATCTCTCCATATGGAAAAACACACACATTTAAAAAGCAGATGATCCGGGTTCCTGCTTCAAACTGTGGCAGCGTTGGCTGGTATGAAAGTGTGGGTAGCTTCTTTCCATGTTTGTGCGTCACGGGCGCGCTGCATCTCCTCTCCGAGCCCGGGGCGCCTCTGCCCTGTAGTGGCGCAGCTCTGGCTTTCATTAGAGCAGTCTGCACAACACCCTCGAAAAATGCCTGCTCAGCAGTTCACGTCTACTGGCACGTATGGCACCCGCTGGGAACACTTCTTTTCAACAGTAGCAGCACACACATGATGCTTACACAACTGCACTGTGGTCGGTTTCGTGTGCTCAGTGCCTGTTGCCAATTGGAATCTCTCCAGTGAGTGACTTGAACATGATGCTATGTTGTGTTATTTCGTGCATTGGTGTGCACGACGTGTGCGTCATTGTGTGAGCGCGAGTGTCACTCAATGGTTTCCATAGCCTGCTCTCGAAGAGATGTCATTGTTCCTATGTGATTAAGTGTGGCCGTCATGCAAATGTAAGTACTTTGTGACCTCGTGATGGGTATGCAGCAGTATATAAATAATACTTTTGGAGTACCCCAAAGGCACCTTGGGACTCACAAGAGGGAAAAGTGCTATACGTATACCAATATAATACAATTGTGCAAGGCTAACTTGAAGTTCACTGCCTAGCCATAAGAGGTCTTTTGAGGACTAAAGGGTTAGGGAAGTAAGTTGGTTTGGCCATTTTGCTACCAAGCCCATTAAAAAACACTTATTGGCTGTGGTAAAAGAAATATGACAGTTCAAAATTATGTAGTATTCACAGCACTGTTAGGCCACACCCCTGCAGTAATTCCAGAAAAACTGACTGGCCTACAAACAAGCTTGCAGCCTGTAAGGCTGCACAACTAGAAGAAAAGGCATGGTGGCAGATTGTCACATGGCCTCAACTCTTACCACCTGGGGATCCTCCATTCCGCTTGTATCCGGATTGCGATTTTTGGGACCACTACTGAACAAACTTGTCCAGGCCACCGTTCTGCCCAACTCAGCTAAATCTTTTTGCATTCAATCACTCCTCAATTGCACTAATGGGGTTGCTCGTCTGCATTTGGTCAAAACTTTCACTGGCTGAATAGATGCCACGACTGACGCTGGCAAATGCATGGGTGGACAACACAGATCAAGCAACAGTCTGTATACACGTTCTTAAGCCCAGCAAGATTCTTACCTTTTGTAATCTCCCCATCCTCAAACTCGTAAAACAATTTACAAAACTCGTAAAGCAAAGAAAAACAAACTCCTGAAAATAGCTTCTAGGAAATTTCCTCAAAAACAATGTTATCACCATCAGCAATTTTGTGGAGGGACGTCCATATGATGTAAGAATATGGGACAGAAAATGTGCCGTGCTGGTTATTGTTGATATTTATTGGCTCATATATAGCACTTACCCACTACTTGAATCTCACTTTTGGTAGTACAGAATAGCTGGAGCAGTTCTAAGGCGCAAAGGCTTTGAGTTATAAAAGGTGCATAACATAGTAGAGTAATTCATTGTATTACAGTACAGTACATACATTATTATTATTTGTGTAATTTATATAGCGCGCAGCTACCCCAACGGGGTGTCCCGGCGCTTCTGAGTGAAAGCAGAGTGATAGTCCTGGGGGAATTAACAAAAGAGAAAAGTTTTTAGTGCCTTACGAAAGGGTAATTCTTCCTGGATCATCCTAATTGCGATCGGGAGTTTGTTCCAGAGAGTTGTGGCACAAACCTGGAAGGTTTTACCTCCAGAACGTGCTTTCCTGAATCTTGGTATGGAAAGCAGATGTTGGGAGTTGGAACGGAGGTTCCGAGAGTTACAATAAGGACGGATACTAACAGAGAGGTAGGCCGATCCCCTACCCCTAGTTGCTCGATGGGCTAAGGTCATGGCTTTGAATGCAGCTCTTTGATGGATTGGAAGCCAATGTAATGCTCTGCGATGTGGCGAAATATGGGTGCGTAGGGAAACCCCGCAGACCAGCCGAACAGTCGCATTCTGGACTGTCTGGAGCCGATGTAGGAGGCCCGCGGGCAACCCTAAATACAGGCCGTTCGCATAGTCCAGGTGAGATGTAATCAATGCCTGGACTATGGTTTTCCTGGTATCACTAGGGAGATAGGTGATGAATTTCCTAATCATCCTGATCTTGGAAAAACAAGCGGCTGAAACGGTCTGTATTTGGTTGCTAAAAGAAAGATTAGAGTCCCACTTGACCCCTAGATTTTTTACAGAGTCCTTAGGGACAGGGGGAAGGCTGAGTTCCTGTGGCCACCAGAGAGTTGAATCAAGAGGGGAGGGTTGATGGAAAAAGAGAACCTCCGTTTTCGCCGCATTCATGCGGAGGCAGTTATGGTCCATCCATTTTGAAATGTCCCGCAGACAATCCTTCAAAGGATCAAAAGTAGTTTGCGTGGCACTCTCATAGGAGAAAAGCAGCTGAATATCATCTGCATAGGAAGTAGCTATGATGCCCGACCTTGCAATGAGTTCAGCCAGAGGAGAAAAATAAACATTGAACAATAGTGGGCTCAAAATCTGTGTGGGCTGTGTGGGCTGCGAGAGCTGTGTGGGCTGTGAGAGCTGTGAGGGCTGTGTGGGCTGTGTGGGCTGCGAGAGCTGTGAGAGCTGTGAGGGCTGTGTGGGCTGTAGGAGCTGTGTGGGCTGTGAGAGCTGTGTGGGCTGCGAGAGCTGTGTGGGCTGCGAGAGCTGTGAGGGCTGTGTGGGCTGCGAGAGCTGTGTGGGCTGTGAGAGCTGTGAGGGCTGTGTGGGCTGTGAGAGCTGTGTGGGCTGTGAGAGCTGTGTGGGCTGTGTGGGCTGTGAGAGCTGTGTGGGCTTTGAGAGCTGTGTGGGCTGTGAGAGCTGTGTGGGCTGTGTGAGCTGTGTGGGCTGTGAGAGCTGTGTGGGCTGTGAGAGCTGTGTGGGCTGTGTGGGCTGTGAGAGCTGTGTGGGCTTTGAGAGCTGTGTGGGCTGTGAGAGCTGTGTGGGCTGTGTGAGCTGTGTGGGCTGTGAGAGCTGTGTGGGCTGTGAGAGCTGTGTGGGCTGTGAGAGCTGTGTTGAGAGCTGAGAGCTGTGTTGAGAGCTGTGTGGGCTGTGAGAGCTGTTGACAATGTAAATAACAATGCCATTTATTTATAATACCAACAACAACAAAATAATGTCATGAGCAATGCCAATAGCTCTACCTTTAACAATGCCGAGACCATTGCACTGTAAATGCTTGTCTCTCTCTTTTAAAGAGGTCTACTTATTTCTACAGTGTGACTGACTAAGATTTTGAGACTCCACTTGAAGAACTGGGTTCTGTAATAAGCTTGAAAGAGTTTCTTTCAGGTTGAACAGTGTATTTTGTAACTATGTTGGTTATAAGCAACCGGCCAACATCTTTATTTGCCCACTAGCCTACAAGGACAATCACTAAATCCATTCTTTAAACAAATGTATAGGGATAAGGAGATGCAGTAAAGTCTTCACGGAGACAACAGCTAAGGAGAGTAGAATCTGGGGTGAACTACCTGGCTTCTCCACCACCTTACCAGGCTGGGCGACTTGTGTAACTGGCGGGCGAAAGGTGTGTCAGAACTTCAACGATATACCTCCTCGATAGGCAGCCTGGCACCTGCAGAACATCTAAAGATGTTTATCTCTCACCTACAGGAAACATTTGAACACCGAGCATGGAATAAAGAAAGGTGGGTATTACTCCCCTCCCACCAACAACAACCACTCGGTACAGCAAATTAGCCAGTATACTTCACAACCAGTCAACACAGTTCAGATAAAGCATATATTCGGTTATCACCCAGCTCACAACAGCTAAAATAGTAAATCAAAACCAATGGTTTCTCGTACCAATCCTTCTGACGGTGCACACCGAAATTGCTAAAGACTTCACACATCACGCACAGTACCACCCACCATCACGCACAGTACCACCCTGTGGGTAATCACACACTATGAATATTAGATCCACCCACTTTACTGTTGGTACTACTGAAAGACAAAACACATCCCAGTCTGTGATTACATTCTTGAGACTTGGGCGTGAAGGTATCCGAACCCATAGCTGTAGAAATCTCTGTTAACATAACAGAACACATTTTTTTCTGGCAAATCAAGAAGGTATTTTCACCTATATGTCTACACTTTGCCCTTTTGAGTTTGAGATCAAGTCTTTTACTAATAAAACAAATGCAATGTTCCAGTCTACCTCGACCCTGCCTGGCACTCACTGTTATACTGTACTAGTCCCCACTCAGCTCTACCACTGAACGTCACATTGCAATCTTCTGCTATCAAAAAATAGAAAGCGCCGCCAGTCCCTATCAGTGCTGTCCTTAGGCACCACAGCCTATACACCAGTAGACCCGTCTGCAGGGATGAAAGAAGCACAGTTCTTGCTGATGAAGATCTACGCTACCCCCCCCCCCCCCCAGCACCGCAGGCTCGTCTAGTACTGGAACTGTACAAACAGACATTCTCTGCTCTCTTCACTTTCTCTCATCTTAATGTCTCCTTACAACCACTAGGTTAATCTGTTATCCTTGCTCATCTGTTCATTTCTTTTCTACTCTCACCTTTTACAATCTCCCTTGTGTATGTTCTTTCTTGTCTCTTTCCCTCCTGTTTCTTGCTCTCCTCTCCCCTTTTGTCATGTCTCCTCAGCCTTCCTCTACATGCCAGCTGCCATTCCTTTTGCTCTATTTCTGTTGAATTCCCCGTTCTGTTTTTCCTTTATACTCTTAACTCATTTTAGATTTCAAATCCATCTATCCACTACTCTCCCTTTCCATTTGCACACTCATTTTTGGACTTCTTGTCTTTCCTCTCCCTTTATCTACTACCTGGCCTGGCTCATTAGTCTTTGCACCCCTTCACTCTGGGCGACATGGCGTGATCAAGACAGACATTGTGATAAGTGTGAAAAGGGCCGCTTTAATGAGACAGGTCTGCACTTGCAACTATAATGCACTGCCAATGCATTACAGACTGAGTGCTCAATTCTCGTTAGACACTGTTGTCCACCTAATTGTTCTGATGTCTTGTCCACCTAATGTGTCAATGCCCCTTCCTTGCCCCGAACAACTCTCCTCTCCCAAATTACTGCCTAAAAGCATTACAGCCCAACTCCAGCCCTACCATCCCGTGAAGTTGATTTGTTCAATCAGACTTCAAGCCAACCCACCTGTGATCTCTCAAAGTAGTAACATATTTTCAACACTGGAAAAACACTCATCTTAGACGATTTCCTGCCCTACCCCAAATGCCTTCATCTTTCCCATCTGTTTCACCCATTCGTACCATAATAAAACTAACCCTACAACCATTCTTCCTGACAATCATACCACTGGTTCCCTGTCTCCACAAAAAATACTAACCCATTAAAAGTACCCTAACCTTACCTTTACCTACTACAGTATGTACCTGATAGTACCAATAACTATCTCTTAACCCCTATCGCTTGCACCAACTCCACAAAATACCATTTTAACCGAGGTACTCCACCGTATAAAATGGTACAAACCCCCTTCCATTACAAAACCTCCCCTCGTTCTTCAATAGACATTTAACTTTGAGGCATAACAACTCTGCAGGGGTAGCTTCCTTTGGCGCAAACTGCTGTCGCTACACCACCCCAACCTCCTGCACCAAAACCCAGATTGTTCTTCATTTGTCCAATCCCTCCCACCCAACCTTCATAAAAATGAAATTTTACCTCACCCATACTGGTTCTCCCCCAACTTACCAGACCTGTTTGTAGTGCACACCCTGGTTTAAAGGGTCTTTGGCCCACTCAATGGTAATTGTTTGATCATTTTTGGAAGAATGAAAGGTTAAGCAGACCCACAGGTATTACAACCTGTGACATTTAGGTCAAATAAAGCATCCTGTAGTGGGTGCCCCATGCCACTAAGCCACTGAATCCGCCTTTTGCCATAATCTATTCCCTAGCGAACTACCCCTCCAATCCCACCCCCCACCAAAGTCCTTCCATAGCATTCCACCTCACAGCCAAACCAACCCATATAGCCAACACAACCCACCATTCTTCATGCATCATACTTAGGCTGAGTAAAGCTCTTTACCCCACTCCTTAAAAACTTCTTCCTACACTACTCATAAAAAGTGTTTGTAACCCTTCTCGCATCCAGGCTCCATCCTCCGTTCATCATTAGCCCACCCTTCCAAAAGCCAGCCCTAGTTACCACTGCCACACAGCTAAACGGAGAACCACCACCATGGTCCAGAGAGCCTGTTTTTCCTGTCGACTTTGCCTCTTCACCTCAAACCAAAATAGGCAACGACATCCTCCCAAAATTAGCCCCCCTCTACAGAGTGCCCCAAAACTAGCCAAAAATTGCCTCTTCAGTCCTGGTTAAAAAAATGCCCTACCTGTTCGCAAACACTTTGATCAGATCAACACACACCCACTGAAGTAAATACCAATTTGTAATACAATGCTTCTTCCGCTCTCCCTGTCCCTTAAAATGCCCACTTATCCCACACATTTGCACTTAGTCAAGTAACAGAATGCAGATCCCTGTCTAATAATGAGTCATGGAACCTTCCCTTTGTTCCGGAGAAATCGGCACCCCATAATCTCTCCACAACGTTTTGAAACTCTCAGGCATCTCCTGATTCTCCTCGCACCCCATTCCCTTGCTGTTTTATCGCTCCAATGAAAACACATTGTGTGCTACTTAACCGCAAACCCTTCTCTATGTAACCAACTACACCAGACCCAAACTATCCTCCCATACAAATGAAACATCCCTCGGTTAAGTCTTATCTTCAGAAAATCACTCATTCCCATAGAAGCCACAAAATGAAAGCATCCCAATGATCCAACCAACCCGAAAGGAGTGCCCAGATAAGCACCCACTCAGCATTTCAGGCAGCTGTGCTTAGTATGAACATTTTCCTTTTAAATTATGTATAGAGTACAGTGTACACGTGGGAGGTATTAATCCACATATAATAAATAGAAGCCAACGATAAATGGAGAAAAAACGTTCTATAATTTTCTTAAAATTTAGTTGCGAGATCACCATTCTACTGTATGAGGAAAATAATATAGCTACACAACTGTTATGACATATTACATTTGAGTAGTGACATCACACTATGGCCTGCTTTATAATGAAAAAAGACAACGGTTGCACCCAGTGAGCTATATTCGGTTTTAATGGGCGTGTCCTTTCCGCCGATGGTTGTATTAAAAGTTGGTCATTACATTGGAAAGATTAGATCCTGTCTATATACATCTTTGGGAATCGTTTTACATCTAAGGTATGGCGAGCTCTTTCAGCTGCGTTACTTGGATTTAGAAAGTACGTCTCTCTTTAAGTGTACTGGTTCATTCAAATGAAAGTCAATGGGCATTAAAGAAGGTCAATAAGGAATTAAATGCAGGTTTGTCAGCTTTAAAATGCAGAAAAGGTTCCTTGATCGTAATTTTACAAACCCTTGTAGAAGAGGTTAGAGCCAATAAAAGCTCCATCTTCAAAGAAAAGACATTTCAATTCTGCCTTATGATTTGACTGAAAATGATTTCTTATCAATTGGGATATAACGGTGTTAAGTTGTCATGGATTAGGAGGAGGATTTATTGGCAGAAAGGCTTTGAGAAGACTTAAGGAATTACAAAAAGAGTCTCATCAGGAAAGGCTGATTCAGTGTCCTCGTAAAGTGCGAAATGGCAACCAGATGGACCTTGACTGATGGATGAATTAAACCAGACCTTTCCAACTGCAGAGGGTAATAGTTACTGCAGAACAGATGATATTCGGTGCCAAGTACCTCCAGTACACCGAGACCATAATCTCTTTCATTTGCTCAGTAAGTCTTATTTGTACAAGCTGCTCTGGCCTTACTTAAAATGTCTCTGCAATCATTTTAAATGCCTGGGAGGTGAAATTTGCGGACTCCTTAAGCCAAGTCCTCATGCTCAGTAAACCTGGCTCCGGGTGTAGTCCCTGGCTTAGCAGCATGATAGTAGTTTGGGGTGATAGTTTCAACAGAATTCAAGACTGAACTCAGAGAAGAAGATACTCAAACCAGCACTGTCTGGGCCACCATGGGGCAATGAGAATGAGGCGATAAGATTCTTTCCTCATCTTTGTCAAGACCCTCGGAACCAGAGTAAGTGGAGGAAAAGCATATGCATAAGTTCCTGAACAATAGATGAAAAAACATCCCCCCCACAACTCGACAAGTACATACCTGCAAACCTTAATACAGCCATTTCCGGTTCAGATTAGATACAAACAAATCCAGATTTGGTTTGTCCCAGAGCTGAAAGATGTGGTTAATTTGTGGCAGATTCAGCTCCCATTTGGGCACTCTTTTGCTGACATTGTAGGCACAGAAGTAGGTTAAGTCTTGCATGTGCTCCACTGTTATTTAGATATGATTTTGTATGGCCTAGTCCCATATAGGGTGTGCCTCCCTCGAAAGTGGGCGGGAACGTGTTCCTTCCTGCTTCCTGATGTAGTACATACTTGTTGTGCACTAACACTGAGGATGTTCTTAAACATTTGTTAGGAAGAAGAGCAGGCCCAGTGATACAGCTCTTAATTCTAAGACACTGATATGAATGTGTGGCACCTTGGGGGACCACTTGCTGCTGAATGCTAGCTCCTGCAAGTGTGCACCCCAACCCAAACCTTCTGAGGCATTCATGGTCATGATGAAGGTACTATTTTGTATAAAAGCCAATCTGCCGTTGATATTTTTGATTTGAGTCCACTAAAGTAGGGCTGGAGACCTTCATAGTATCAAATTGTCCTTTTGCTAGTTGCCTCCATTAGTTGAGCTCTTTTTGAAACAGCTTCATGTGAAGGTCATGTGGGCTCAGAGGTATGCAGGACATTGATTGAGATGTAGCTGCTGATCCTGAAGGCTGTTTTGTCAGTACTGAGGTCATTGATTCAGGGAAGCGCTTATGATAATCTGCGAGCATAAGTCACAGAGTTCTTACCAGAGCTATAAGAACCTGGATCATGGACTCTGGTGTTTGGGTAGTCTGACTGAAAGGATTGTCGAATACTTTCAAGCATCACTGTCATCATCAAAATGCTCTTCGAAGGGTTGGTAGATGTCCCCGATATAAAGTTCTTTTACCTGCACAGGATCAGGGTGAAAACGACCTTTCATTTCTTTGTACTCGTCCTTGTTTGTGTCTTGACACTTTACTTTTAATTGTGTTGGACTAAAACAAAGTCAGAAAGGACAGTGGTTATCACCAGATCGCTCTGTAACCAGGCATTTTTGTGGTGGATGTGGAGATACATTTCTTGGAGATGTATGCTCAGGCACAGATGACATTGGGATGCTCTTTTCAAATGTCAAGGTTATTTTTGATGCTTTTTGTCAGATTGATTTATCAACTGTGCCTTTGTCAATGGTGTTCTCACTGGTGTTGATGGGGTTGCCTTGGTTAATGTTGTACATGGTGTAGTTGCTGAGGTGGTCATTGATGGTGTTGTTACTGACGATCTCTTTATCGAAGGCTTCGTTGTCATTAGGGCCGAAGGCAATATTGTCGACTGTGACTTGCCTGTTGGTGTTGTCATCAAAGACATTTACCTGCAGTCATAGTCTACGACTGGATCTAAGCCGTCTTCATTGACGATGTTGTCAACAATGATGTAGTCTTTGCTAATGGAGACGCTGACAGTGGTCTCGTCAACGTCAGTCTTTATTTTGAGCCCGATTCCTTTGATATTTTCTTTCTTGGTGTAGGTGCCTGAGAGGACTTCTTGTTTTTGAGGGAATGTTTTTAGTCAGTACAACTACTTCAGAAATGACATCAGTGTTTCTCACAGATATTCTTTGGGCTTTCCTTGGCGGTTACTCAGAAGTTCATGATTTTTATTGCGACGTCGATTTTGAAGAGCACGGAGATTGAATGAGCCATTTTCTGCACTTTTCCTGAGGCCTTTAAGGTACTCCTATATTCTTCCTCAAAAGTGTGTTTTTTCTGTCTGACTTCTAGAGCCGTAATAAAAGTCAACCGTCATGGTCGTTTTTGGTCTCATTAGAAAAGGTGTGACATATTTTGCGATCCTTCACCAAATAGTTCGAATATAAACAAACTTCATATGCAGCCCTTATGAAGATCTTCAGTGTGAAGTCTCTTACTGCCACAACTTCCACAAGGTGGGAAAGGGTGAAGACTGTGCGGTATGCTGATTGGCTGAAGTTAGGATCTTTCTAAAATAATGTAAATAGGCTACTTCTGTGATTATGATAAAGCCTTTCTTTTTAAGTTTACCATTGCACTGCTCTCTAACTTTACCGTGAGACTCCCAGCTCGACGACAGTGATGATTCAAGCATATGAATATATGACAGCCTCAATATTGGAGCATACTGTTCATAAGTGGTCTGCTTTGCTTAACTCCCACAGTAGATTTCTCAGAGAGAAATATGATGTATCATGTTTGAAGATTTGCAGAACTGGTACTGAACGCTTTAAAAATGCAGACAAAAGGGTTACTCTTGCATTATTGTTAGAGATGAAACTGACACTGTCCAAGCTACAAGATTAATGGTCTGTGGTACGGACTCGGGTACCAGACTGCTATTGCCCGCTTACTACTTCATCAACCCACCGGTCACTAAGCATTACATGACGTACACACCCGGACTGACTACACACAATCATATGTGGACACCCACAGTACCAGCAGGGGACAAGATATACGTTTTATGACAGTTTCTGAACGGACATTAGAGGAATGGCTAAGATGGTCCGGATTGCCTGTTGTGAAAAGGTCATCTATAGGACCAATGACCAGCTGGTGGTTTTAAATGGATTTGGGGACGGTTCCTAGATGGGTAGGCAGATATGCAGCTATTACCAAACATCACAGACCTGATCTCCCCGTGCTCATCTTAGGTAAACCCATACCCTTAAAGGACCAAACGACAACGGTCTCTGCCCTACTAGACAGAACCCTCTGTCTTACGCTAGTATTAGGTGCACTTTAGGTGCACTAATCTGCACCTCGGGTCTAGTGATACAAAAGAATGCAAACATGGGTTTTCTTATAGTGGAGGGTCCCTTTAGAGCGGAGTTCTTCAAACTGTGGGGCGCGACACCTTCCTAGGGGGTGCGCGCACTCCACTCTAATTTTACCTTTGTTCCCTGACCAGTCTTCTTAGAGAACTCCGGAATGGTTGCAGGGAGGAGGGAGGGGAAATTGACGGGGCACAAAGTGCCCTGGCTTTTATTATGTTGACTGTCCCAGGAGGGGGTTTATCCATTCAGCTTCAGCTGCAGTGAGGAGACAGGAAGTCTCCCCTGCTAAAACGGAAGGTAAACAATCGATATTATTATAGAGGAAACTCCTAGCCTCGCACTGCAGCTGAAATTCCTGCCTGTTCCTTTGCTTTCAGTTTAAGCAGTGGAGACATCCTGCCTCTCACTGCAGCTGAAGCATTTCAGCTCTATGAATTAACCCCCTCCTGGAGGGTTAGGCTTCCCAGAAAGGAGACAAAGTTTCTTTTAAAACTACACAGGCAGGCGCTCAGCCACGTGTTCTTTTACAGACTGCATGTTCCCTTTTATTATCACCAGTATACCGGATGCACAGCTAAAAAATACTGTATGTAATCTTCACATTAGTAATCAGCAAAAGATCACAATATCTTCTGTTAGTTTAAACATTATTTGTAAAAATAATTGCATTACTCGCAATTCATGTAATGATTTTCATGTTGCCAGTTCTTGGACTTGAAAAACACAAGAAAAACGATTTCGGTACATTATAAAAAATAATGTTTAAACTAACAGAAGGAATTGTGATTGTTTGCTGATTACTAATGTGAAGATTACATACAGTATTTTTTAGCTGTGGATCTGGTATACTGGTGGTTTTCCACCATAAGTATTGTGTTAGTTCAATAGGCTGGCTACCTTCTAACTGGGTTGCAGGCATTCACGAAGTGAAACTTGATTATTCTTTGTTTACTGTGTTCAAATACGGTGTGCTCAGACTCTCCACAAAAACCCTTTTATTATCAGCCATAGATTATTCAAGCAGCCCTGGAACACAAGTAAAAGTTATTTCTATTTCTATTTGCTGTTCAAAGTATGCATGGACAAGTACTGACAAAACAGCTTTAGGTGACTGCTTATTTTTGTATCGCCTGGGTCATCAAAATAATAAGCGGTCAACCCTAATCACAAGACTGGGAGTTTGTTGCAGGATAACCACATTATTTAATTCCTCCACCCTGATCCCTGGTTACTGCCATATTAGCAATAGTTTAACACATTTGAAACCCTACGCTGCCGTCAATAACATTCTGAGTTACTTCAAGTGTCTGGGAATGCACCTTGCATTCAGACAACTCGCTTCTCATTCCTGCCCTTCACTTTGACGCTCACCCTGCACTCACAATGATCCCCATGCACTCACCATTCACAAACTTACCCTGCACTCACAGTGATCACTCTGCACTCACAATGCACTTACACTGTTCACCCTGTACCTCACCCTGCAATCACACGAGCACACTACTCAACCTGCGGTCAAGTGACACTTCACTCACCTGTCCCCCTCACTGCTCAATCTGAAATCTCACTCAAATAAGCCCACCACTAACTATACATTCATTCGTCCCACTCTGCACTTATATCTGCAACCAAATTCATATGGTTACATCGCTGCCCCTGCAGTCACACCTCTTACCCTACTCGCAAACTGTCGCATGGCTCACTGTGCACACATGAGCACTCCTGCCACCCACACAGCACAAAGGGTTAATGTGCCTGCTCCATGTAATGTGTACCATGCAGATCACAGAACTGAGTGTGAGTAAACAATGAGTCACGGTATAACAAAATAAAAAGAGAGGAGGTGCATCGTTGGAGAGTGGTAGTGAGGGAATTCATGGAGAAGGAGGAAATGTGGGAGGGGGCATGGCTGCAGTTTGTGTGCCAGCGCAGGGGGAAGCACAGAGATGCGTCATATTCTTGTAAATATGTTGCACACCTGTGCTTCGGAAGTGTTGCAGTGTGGCGCAGTCAAAGGGCTTGCAGTGCCATGCTGCGGCACTTCCTTGTAAATCTGCCCCTGAATGTGGACACTATCTGAGAATGGCAGTAGCAAAAATCCATCCACAGATTGACCGTCTGTGGCGAAAAACAGGCACACCCGTTATATTTATGTTAGTGGTGTTATCAATCAATGTCATGTATAAAACAAAGCATCCTAGTAAAAACAATTTGCGCACATTTTATCTAGGAAAATGGCGTTTTGAGCTATGTAATAATCTGTCATTTCAGCCCACCCACTCACAAACCTGCACTTTATTAAACACTCTTATTATGTTGAACATTATTTGCTGGATATGGCCCAGGATATGCGCGCAACGGTCAATTATGTAGTGTACCAGATTGCAGAAATTTCTGTCAGGTGATGGTTGGGCCCCAACAGCTAAAAAATTGAGCTGGGGGGCTCAACCTACAAAGGTTTGAAGACCTCTGCTTTAGAGGATGGTTTCCCTCACCCACCAATGATGGCATGCTTTATTATTGGGAATCCTCCTCGCACCATGAAGCCTAGTCATGGTGCGGGCTACAACCCCCTCGCTGCTACTACATGTTGGTCTGTTTATCGGAGCTCCTTACACATCTCGTTACAGAATATATGGCCTATTCATGTATAATAGTGCCCTTCCGTTGCTACTATTTGCCTTCTACTCTACACTGTGTTTATTTGATACTGTGATAGACTTGTTTCTAGTACCTTAAAACAAAGAAGTGTTGCAAATAAAAAAAAAAAGCTGCTATTTAAACAACGAAAGGGACAACTTGCTTTTCTGCTAATTCTTTCTCTGAACTATGGTTTCCTTCAAAATAACAATTATTTGCAGACAGGTAAATAATTTGGTCAGTGTTTGGATTTTGACACTGCTACAATTTAAAGCACAAAAGCAGGATTCGGACAGTGCTGCAGTCAGTTTCCACAGTGATTTAAATCAAACTGCTTAAAAAAATTTTTTTGCAACAAATTACACGCCACGTTACAGGATGTTTATTTTCCACATAATAGATTCATATGAAGGAGCAAGAGACTAATTATTTTCGAAGTTTATGGAAGATGTGACATTGTATTACAAGTGTTAGACTGGACTTGGCATCCTTGGAGTGTTTCCCCCTGACTGTTTGCCTCCTGACCTCCTGTTTAGCCAACTTAATTTTTGCTGGCTTTAGGATTCTGTGTACATTACCACAGCTAACAAGTGCTAAAGTGCAGATGGTCTGTACACTAAACATGGCAACATTGAATTATTCAAAACTGGCACATTAAATTTACCTATAAGGCCCTAGTAGAGTGCACTATGTGTGCCCAGGGCCTGTAAATGTAATGCTACCAGTTGGCTGTAAATTAAATGCTACCAGTGGGCTTGCAGCACTGATTGTGCCAGCCAATCAGTAATCTCTAAACATGGCTCAGGCCTGCCATTGCAGAGCTTGTATGTGTAGTTTTAAACTGCCATCTCGACCTGGCAAGTTAAACTACTTGCCAGGCCCAAACATTCCCTTGTACTACATATACGTCACTCCTAAATGGGCAGGGTACAATGTACTTAATAGGTAGGACATGTACTTTTCAGTTTTAACATGACATGGTAGTGGAAAACTGCTAAATTTGTAACTTGGAGATTGCTTTAAAAGGTCTTTTGAGTGTAATTTCCCATTGGGAGCAGATGGAGATTTGGCGTTTGGGGTCTCTGGACTCACAATTTAAAAAAACACATCTTATGGTGAAGATGGTTTTTAAGTTGCAAGTCTGAAAAGGCCACTTTTAGAAAGTTCGAAAGTACTTGTCAGGTTGCCATAAGGATCTTCGTCAGGGGTCTCTAAAACAAATAAAAGAAACAGCTCAGCTGACTACTCCAGGGTTAGGGATTTGCATTTAGATAATGATTTTGAGTTTTTGAGATTAGAATGGGGAAGGGGGTATTGAGGGAGGCGAGAGAAGAGGCATTGAGTGTTGCAACACTGTTTTGTATCTTGTATATTGAAGGTTCTCATTGGAGTAGTCAGCTGCTTTCAAGTTATGTCCTACTGTATGCTTTACTAATGTGTTATTCCTTTTAAAAGAAATGTTTAATTGATTTTTGAATGTCGTTTTGAAAATATTAAACTAAGCTGAATAAAGCTTATAAACTTTAGAATTACTGGTCTAATGTTCAAGGTGATTCAAATTGAATAATTTCCCTGAACACCTTGTTTGTTGTTTTAATATACGAGAGGTCCAGTCCAGGGAATTAAGGAATTCTGGTCAGAAGACGCAGAAATATAGATATTTCTTTAATGGGGATTCACCTATTATCAGAGTTAAATCCTTTTGTCATTTAGGGATTCTTTTTGCAAGCAATGGCGCATGGACTCAACAGGTCGCTAATGCTAGCTCCAAGATGACCAGGAATTGCCAGAGGTTTTTAGGTTTTCACACAAGTTGGGCTGCCGACAACTTAACGAGCTGATAGACATATGCAAAGCTAGTGGACCGTCCACTGCCACATTTGGAGGCGGTCTGTGGGGTTGCACCTGGAGCTTCCCCCTCCAGGTAGACAAGAATTCTTTTTTGAAGCAGCTGTTATGTCTGCCTGTCTCAACCTCATCAGTGAGCATACACAGGGAAGCTGGCCAGCAATGTTTGGAAGATATGCTCCTGGTAAAACCATTATTATTGTGGTACTCTAGCTGGTACAAAGCGAAAACTGGTTTCACCAAACCAGTAATTTAAGACCGTCTCACTCTGAACCATGTTTTAACCCGTTGGCTGCTTCGAAAGTTCTGCGCCAGTGCTGAACGTTCGAAGAAACGGGTGGGGCCGCGTTGACCAATGGACGGGCGCAGCACTACCGATGTAGTGGTTGCGACAACCATTGGCCGACGGCAGCAGCCAACAGGTTAAACAATTCCTGGCACTCTTACACTGGCGCGTCCTTTAGTAGGATATTTAATATTTCGGTTCTCCTAGATCCTCCTAAATCCTTGACCCTTGATAAAAGCTCTATCAAGAAATGCTTTCTTAGTTATAGGCAGGATCATAGATTGTGTTGAGTTCAGGAATCTGACTGTTATTTATTATAGGTCATCTGCCCTACAGGTTGGTTGTCAATATTACTTATCTAGTGTGCCTAATATCCAGCTTCGTGTGTTATTGACTAGATTTCAAAATGGCATAGCTTATCATTTAGTTGCATTTCCGGTAATGAAGGTACACCCTTAGGATAGGACGCCTTGCCCTTGTGATGAGTGCACTAAGAAAAGCAATCAGCATCTTAAACGTTTCCGTGGTTTCTACACGCGTTTGAGGAGAAACCATCTTAAGCCCATCTTTCAGGCACAGAATATTAGAGACTATAAGCTTGTGCTTAGCTAACTGTATGCACTTGACAACCCATCCGTGCATCCAAATGTTGCACTTTTCATCATGAAGGCAATACAACTCAGGGAAAGGATGGTTTGAGATGTGGTTGTTTTTTTTGTTTTAACTGATGCTTTATTTAACTGTGTATTTTTTTATACCTGTATACACTTATTATGAAGGCAATATAACTCTGGTAAAGGATGTTTGAGTTGAGGTTGATATATTTAACATGGAGGTTGTATAATGTATTTAACATATTTGTGTATTTTCATGTCTGTATATTTTTAATTGATGATATTATGGCTGCACCTTTATGGCTATTTTTTAATCTGTTGAATAAAGCTACTAATCGAATCAAAATGAGGAAATTTACTAAATTTACAACTCTATTTAATCTCAAAATCCAAAATAAATATGGATAAATACCAATAAGATGGACAAAAATTAAATATGGATAAATACAGACGGTAATGTAACAAAAATAAATACCATACCACTGGGATCCCTACTTATAAAGAAATCTGGCCTTCCGTATTCCAAGTGCCATGTTCTTTTATTTTGTGATATTCGAGTCTTCTTTAGATCTGTCCAGCTCACACATTTCAGTTCACTGTACTTCTTGCTACCACTCACATTACTTACTGCAAGACACATCTGAATGAGTGACGATGGAAGAGCAGCAAACTACAACAACAAAAACTCAAAAATACTGAAAGTTAAACATTTTTATTGCAGATTACTTAAAAACAGTTCCATGCTAGAGGTGATCTGTATTTTTGCACTTCATCAATATGGAAAAGCATACATGAAACGGTTG
Organism: Lissotriton vulgaris; assembly: GCF_964263255.1. Lineage (NCBI taxonomy): Eukaryota > Metazoa > Chordata > Amphibia > Caudata > Salamandridae > Lissotriton > Lissotriton vulgaris. Next base: position 130,468,187 of record NC_141688.1, read on the forward strand.
TTGACCAGGGAGAATAAGAATGAAGGTACAGTTCTTTGGAGGCTTAGAAACATTGGTTCTTGATTTCTGAGAGGTTACAAAAATCATGAGCATCCGAGGCAGAGATTTCTCAATGGAGAAGCTAAAGGGCACTTTCTAGTTAGAACAAATACTGGTGTAAAGACTATTGATGAAAAGTGCAGTGTCACTAACATTTAGGCCCCCATTAGGATGGCGGGCGGATCGTGCCGGAATGACCCCCCGCCATATTACTATGGCTGGGGGGTCCGGGGCAGACGGTAAGACCATCCGCCGCTTTCCCGCTCTGGTCGCCTTGCGACCGGGCGGAAAAGGGTTCTCTATGGTGGCGGTGTCTATCAGACACCGCCAGCCATATTAGTATGGGCATTTTCCAATGCCTTTCCGTGGCGGCATTGCCGTCACGGAAAGGCATGCGGAGTCTGCTTTGCCCCAGGGACTCTGGGAGTGTGGGAGGTGCACATCGGGGGGTACCTATGGTACCCCCCAGGATATCAAAGAACAACGTTGTGCCTGTCATGTTGTGCTTTGAAATTAACTACCTGTATTTTCACCATTGCGGCGGATGTTAAAAATACAGGATGCGCCCGCCAGCGGGCGCACCCTAATTTCCCCCGCGGGACCCCCGCTTTTATGGCGGGCTGTCCCTTTCCACAATGGGATGGCGGGCGGGCAAAGTCCGCCCGCCATCCTAATGGGGGCCTTAGTATCTGGATCTTGCACCTGGTAAAGTAACTTTTGGTCTTCCAATTTCAATACACCAGAGAAGGGAAAGAAACGAGACTTCTTTCTCTGGACATGAAAAGCAATCAATCAAAGATGGCAGATGCCACTAGGAGCAGTGAATCCAAAAATAAAAACATATGAACTTTTACTTGCAAAAATGCATTTTTTGTAAATGGTGAAGCCAGCAGAAGATAGCAGCTGCCGGTGCCCCTGAAAATAAAAACAAACTCAAACTTCAGAGGTGCAGTGGAGCAGCAAGTGGGGTGTGCGGGGGCAAAGTCAATGCGGAGGGGGGGCGGGAGCAAAGGAAATAGTAAGGATGAGTTTGAGATGGGGTGTCTGGAGAAGGGAGCAAGCAACCAACACAAAGTGCATAGCGGGTACTTCGGGGGAAGGAGGGATGGATGAGGGTGGAGTAAGCAGTACGAGAAAGCAGGAAAATACATGCACTCTTAGAGTGCTTAAAGTATAATGAAAAAGTAGTTCTCTGAATGTGAGCAGTGGTGGGATACACACAATCCATCCAAAAGGATGGTAAGAAACCTAGCCCGCCAGGGGAGAGCCAAACACAAGAAAAAGAGGAAAAGCCATTGAATAAGAAGCAAAAAAGAAAAAAGTGACGAGAAAGCTAACCAGTGGTAGTCAATGGGCTGGATCCAAGCCGTCTAAATTGTAAGTATGATCCACAGGAGGTCTTTCACAATTGTTAACCAGACCAAAAAAGGACTTGCACATTGTGCACCATGCTTCTGAGCAAGAAGCTAAACACAAAAGCACATACTCAGTCACTGGATCAAAAATGTAACATAAGGCTCTTTTGATTTTGAGTTGCAATTTACCACTGATTAATTGATGTAATTTTTAGTGCAGAGTTAATCAGTAAACATCTGATTTACTAGTTTTATCAAGTTCACATTTTTGAGATACTAGAGAGCAACCTCAACCTATAATGTGAGCTGAGAATTAGCATACAAATGCAAAGGGTACTAAAGATGGCTTCATATTTAGCTTGCAGGTCATCAAATGCTAAAAATACAAACTCTAGATCTAGTGTCTACTTGGGTCAAATACAGAGTGCAGATCACCAGAGAACAGTTTGTCACTTTAAAATCATGCATCCTCATTCACTCGAAGTGGACGTCCAACAGTGTGTATTTAGGTGTTCTGTTTTAGAAGCACACAGATGAACGTGGCTGGTGCATTCTCTTTGATGTGGTCAAGTGGATGAGCAGATTTCTGTAAACAGATTAGTGCAATTGACAATGTCTAACATATCCTTGTCACACTGTAATGCTGGTAATATAAAGAGATGTAAGGCAGTTGATTATCACGCACCTTTGTCCGTAACCTTGGTTTGAAAATACAGTCATGACAACCGTGGCCTGACGCTGACTACAAGTAATATCAAAGATCAAGGTGGATACATTTTCACGTACATTTGTCCGTAACCTTGGTTTGAAAATGCAGTCATGGCAACCGTGGCCGGACGCTGACTACAAGTAATATCAAAGATCAAGGTGGATACATTTTCACGTACATTTGTCCGTAACCTTGGTTTGCAAATTCAGTCATGGCAACCGTGGCCTGACGCTGACTACAAGTAATATCAAAGATCAAGATGGATACATTTTCACGTACAATTTTCTGTGACCTCTGCTTGCAAACAGTCGTCAGATTGGTGGCTTGATGCTAATTTGTCTTTATCAAATTCTCTTGCAATTTTGAGAGCTGTACTGTTAAGACCAACAGACTGCATGTTGGTTATCAGGGAGACCACCACGCCTCTCGGGGGAAGGTGACCATCAGTGTCCGGATGTGAAGTGTCAGACTCTTCGGGAAGGATCAGCAGGACGCTGCTCCCACCCACCGCACCCCCGGTGTGGGAGACGTAATGTCTCTGTTGCCGGCACTGACCAAACTCCTGCTTACTCTCCACTGCGGCCCATCCCATGGCGTACTTGCCATCCTTGTCCCAGGACATCTCGGTGTTTGGCACTGGGGTCCACATCATCGCTATGGTTCCTGGTTTGAGGTAACCACGTAGGAGCTTCCCGCCAGCATTCTGGAACCTCTGCACTTGGTAACTATACAACAAGACATTCCCAAACGTGAGCAGGTCGCCGACTGTAGACACGAAGCCACCGCCAGCCCACTTATAAGAGTTGTCCACATACGGCGCGTTTACCAGGCGGCCTTTCTTATTATACACATAATATCTGAAAAATAAAACATAATAATATTCGTGTTAAATGGAACTCATCTGAAAGTAATGCAATCTCCAATGATTTATATTGCTAGTCATCACTCTTGTACAGTGCACTACAGTGAGGAATCTCAAGGCACTGTGGTAAATACATAAATGTACAATCGATTGAAAATACCATTCCATTCCCAAAAACTTTATTTCGGTCAACTAGGAGCATAAAAGTGCATACAAAGAAAGTTTTTGCAAATAAAACCATGTAAAATGAGAACAATCATTGGTGGCTACACAAGTGTTTTTAGTTTAACAGCGTTACAAAACAGTGCAGAGGTCGTTAAGTGGTGGTCCTGGGCAAATTGTATCTCAAACCCGTTCCCAACCGTCAAAAATCGTTCCCCTTGGAAAAAAGGGCACCTCGAAGATGAAAAGTTTACACTTACAATTAGCAGAATAAAAACGAATTCATTCAGCAGATTTAGGATTTGAGACGTTAAAAAGATTAAAACTGTAAGTAAAGATATTAGCAAATGGAAACAGTATGTACATTTAAGACTGATATAAGTTTAAAAAGGTCCAGCGCATGCGCCACATTGAAGTTAAAAATCTGAATACAGCAAAGACAATAGGCTTGCGAGTGTCAAACTTCAGGACTCTAAATGCCTCCTCAGATTGCACGAACCCTAGATTCCTATTCATATGCGTACAATCTATTGTAAATACATATACGTACAATCTATTGGAAATATATATACATACAATCTATTGTAAATACATATACGTACAATATATTGTAAATACATATACGTGCAATCTATTGTAAATACATATATGTACAATCTATTTTAAATACATATACGTACAATCTATTGTAAATACATAGACATGCAATAGATTGTAAATACATAGACATTCAATTGATTGTAAAATAAACTGTGTTCAAGCAAACCTGCTAATCGGTTAAATAAGATATTAAATTATTCTTCGTAGCAAAGTAATAATGACCCTTATTTGTACCTGAACCTCATCACTATTATAATGAAAGCTGAACGGATTTATCGAGGCCATTTTGGTACATTCAAAGGCAAACATTAAAAATATATTCTATAAAGAGACAGCTAGTGTATCAATTGCACGTGTGACACGAGACAGTGCAGAAGATGAGTTAGGTTTAGGAGCAGCCCTGGGACAGATCTGGAGAAGTTAAGTCTGGATCCCTCTATTTCTGCAGTTTCAGTCCAAGAAAAACAACCAAAAGATGCTGGAGTCAAGAAAAAAGTTTCTCTGCAATTGTATGTTTTTTTTCCTCTCATATCCGAGGATCGACTATTCTTCTTCCCCGGAGGGGCAGTGGACTCCACGCAATCCTGTGCACTTTGCTATGGTCTTCTGGATTCACCAGTGGGAGGGTAATGTCCAGGTAGTATCCATCTGCCCAAGATGGCTGATGCTTGCGTCTGCTGTACCAGGGGATGTGGTGGCCTCATGCTGTGGCTGGTGTGCTCCTTGAAGTTTCATAGGTGATAGTTTGTTTTTTCTCACCTTTCCTCCATGTGTCTGGTGACAGGGGTTTTTATTGTCAACCTGTGTCCATGTGTCTTGTCACGTGCGTCATTCACTATTTCTTGGTGGATGTATATGTTTTTAGTGGTTCCCACCATGCTGCGTTACTGTTTGCACTATGGAGTTCAGCTTTAATTGTGCTCATTTGAGTGAATGTTTGTATGCTTGTCTCGTGTGGCTGAATGTGGCAAGTGTGTCATTATGTTACCTTGTTTATTTTATGTGCAACAGATGGCAACGTCTTGTGTCTGGCCTGCCTACATCTGCATGAGTGATATCAATGTTGAGAACATGTGATGCAAGTGGCATGTACTATCAGTTGGGTGAAGTCACTCCAAGAAGGGATGAGCAAGAGTCATCATGGTTTTGCAACTGAGCCTGGGCCTGTACTTCAGTGTCATCTGTAACCTGCATCCTGGTGTGGACTTTAATGCAAACAAAACCAGTTCCTTACCTGCTACTGTGTGGACCACCTGATCTTCACACGCGACCTACTGAGGAGGATGGTCTCATTTTAAATACACAAGAAGTCACAATTAACTCTTGCGCATTTCATGTTTTGTTTTAAGCTCAACGCGGGTTTGAAAAGCAGCACTGAAGCACCACATGGGCCTCATCCCGAGTCCAAGATGTAGTTATAGTTTTTGTAGAGCAGTGGGTGCCTTCGGTTGGTTACACCAGAATCCTTGAGTATGAGAAATCAAGTGACTACGAGGTCTTTATCAGTCAGTGGGGGGGTCTCTAGCCGATATTCTTCGGCCACGACCCTTGGGCTTAGACAACTGCATGACAAACACTTCCGTTTTCAGGCCTTCCCTGAAAAAGTTCTAGTTTACTTCTGCCCTGAGCCCCGGGTGCCGGGGGTTCTTCAGTCTGGGCACCACGGACCTGCTTCTGTGTCTGAAGGATCAGTGGGATATGACGTTTGCCGCCGCGGGCGGCAGGCTTCAACTCGTTTGCGGCCCGTTGCTGGAGGGTTCCCGGACTCTGCACTGCTGAGCCTTGTGCATGGTACAAAGGACTTTAAACTTTAGTTTTGCTGCAGCGGCGAGGGGAGGTCCTGGAGACACTGGCTCAGTATGTACCATCATCATCATCATCATCACACTCCCTCAAGACACCTGGCTTAAGGCCTGCGGATCATCAAGTCACTGGGAGCCACAGCAACATCACCCAGACGCAGGGCACATGTCCTATAAAAAGAAGTGGGGGAACAGACCAAGTAAAGACAATATGCAAATGACGTCACGGCGTAGCGCTAGAAAAGAAATAAAATAGTGCTAGTTAAATTATTTGTGTAAATACTGGGATAGACTAACCCATCTAACAGTCTTACAGTGTCTATTTGTATACAGGCACAGATCAAAGGCAAAAGCAGCCTCTCTTAAGTACCTGCGAAGAGAAGGCAAGCTGTGGGCCTTTGTTTCCCTCTGTTGTGTATACATTTAAATGTAAGGTTCCAGGTGGCCTCCAGTCAGCACATACAAACAAAAGAAGACCGGATGGCCCCTTAACTTCGGCCCAGCTGGAGGTGAAAAAAGGCTCCCTCGCTCCCTGCACGTTACTGCTGGGAATGGAAATCAGGCAACCTGTAGGATCTGATGAACGTGTCTCGGTGTCTGAAAATTACACCAGGACAAGTTCAGCATATTTCCGTGGGGCCCAACTTCTTGGCAGGGGGGACAGCGTCAACCCTGTGAAAAGAGTGGGGGGACGCTGTGTACCTGCGTGTAACCCCAACTCGTGTTCGGGCCAGAAGTCTGTGCGACTAAGCGTGGCGGCTCATAGGCAGACCTTTCAATTTCACATCGAAAAGACATTCCCAGGACGGTCACTGCGGCGCCTCAGCGTCGACATGACAGACACTGATCTTACTGCTAGTGAGGAGCTGCTGAACACTTTACACGAGGGTCACCCCAGGGGTGTGTACGTTTTTTTTGTCACTAGTGAAGTTTGGCGATGGTTGTAAAAGTCGACCGTTACCCTTTACAAATATTTTTAAGGGACTACGAGATAATATTCACTCTGATAAAGTTCAGCCAAGTTCTAAAACATATGCACAATTTTTCTATGTAAACTTACATTTTACAAAGATTTACCATAGCCTGCTGCAAAGATTTACCGTTCAAAAAAGCATTGCACAAGAGAAGGCAAACGATTTAAAAGTATATCTTAGGCTGAACTATTTGTTGGTGTTAAATGGAAAAATATGCGATATAAATGTCACAAAAATCCGTAACGTGCATATAAATTAACAAATAAAGTACGTTTCTAAGCCACTGGCTGCTAGCTGCATAAAATAATAAAGGACTTGAGCCACAAGAGGGCAGTCTGCGCCTTGGTTTAGAAACTGCTTGATAAAATATTCGGGTATGCACAATTTAAGGACTTGCTCTTTATCCATAAATGAGCTTATCACGAATTTAACATCCCTGATTATTATGTACACTTAAGACTCAAAATAATACCTCATGCATTACAATGCTTGCACTCTATAGCAGGCGGAATGATACATCAAATATGTCAGGAGGTGAGAGGGTGCCGCTCCCGCCGAGCACAGCGAAATCCTACCCTGGATAAAATGCAAAAGAATTAAAAACAACACCTCTCAGACAGAAGCGCTGTCAAATAAGAACTAAAAAAAAAAAATCGCGCCCCCTCCATACAAACTAACCGAGCTGGGCTCAGTGTCCGGCACTGACACCACTTTGAAAGGAACTCCTCAGAATCGAAACTTCCCAAAACGTGCGACAAAAGCAGCGAGGGGACTACATTTTGTGTTAAAATCTATTTGGTAACATGCGAAATATTCCGGATCTACCATACACTGAAATACATTTTCTTACCAGAAACTCCTTGTTAAGGCTACAACCTCTTGTGCTTACACTGCCTGGACCACCGGGGAGGCCACACCGAAGACACCAGGTTTTAGCCGCCCCTTCATTTCTTTAAAAGTGCCCTCGCACCTCGAGCTGACATCACTGTTTACCCACCCCAGCGGGTTTACCTCACTTTTAGATCCTCGTGTACTCGCAAGCTCACACTTGTTGGCCCGCTCCCTGCTAATGATCCTAGGACACTTTGGATCCTAGCAATGCCCAAAGCTTCCTGAATGCCCATAGCTTCCTGAATGCCCATAGCTTCCTGAAAGCCCATAGCTTCCTGAATGCCCATAGCTTCCTGAATGCCCATAGCTTCCTGAATGCCCATAGCTTCCCGAATGCCCATAGCTGCCCAAAGCTTCCTGAATGCCCATAGCTTCCTGAATGTCCATAGCTTCCTGAATGCCCATAGCTTCCCGAATGCCCATAGCTTCCCGAATGCCCATAGCTTCCCGAATGCCCACAGCTTCCCGAATGCCCACAGCTTCCCGAATGCCCATAGCTTCCCGAATGCCCATAGCTTCCCGAATGCCCATAGCTTCCTGAATGCCCATAGCTTCCCGAATGCCCATAGCTTCCTGAATGCCCATAGCTTCCCGAATGCCCATAGCTTCCCGAATGCCCATAGCTTCCTGAATGCCCATAGCTTCCCGAATGCCGCTTCCTGAATGCCCACAGTTTCCTGAATGCCCAAAGCTTCCTGAATGTCCATAGCTTCCTGAATGCCCATAGCTTCCTGAATGCCCAAAGCTGCCCAAAGCTTCCCGAATGCCCAAAGCTTCCCGAATGCCCAAAGCTTCCTGAATTCCTGAATGCCCATAGCTTCCTGAATGCCCAAAGCTTCCTGAATGCCCAAAGCTTTCTGAATGTTTGCACTGGAGATACACACGCCAGGCCTCTCTCACCTGCTCCTCCTTAACCACAATGAATGCACACATGGACAACAATGCACACAGCACGCCCACATACCCGGCTGTCCACACACTCATCCCTGCCTGCCCTCGAGCACACACACCTTCCTGGTCTCTCCTGAGACCAGGTGTCTGTTCCAAGGCTGCCTCAGAGCATCCCGGGAGCACTGGTCCCACCAGCCCATCGCCTTCAGGGTCTGACAGGACAAATGTGCACAATCCCTCACTAATGGAGGCTGCTCTCATGTTATCAGAAAACCATGTGCGACACCCGGGACTCTTGCTACAGTTTGAAAGCACCTGGGTTCTAGTGTTAAAGTGGGCACCCTAAAATATGTCGGTCACCTTGGGAACCAATCGCCAGCTGATGGCTATAGCGCAGAGGTCTTCAAACTTTCTGATGCCGCGACCCCCCCCGTTTTAGGCGCAAGGACCCCCCTCCACACAAACATTTCTAGAACCTGGTACTCCTTCCTCATCATTGACAACTATCAACAGCCATAATCGCCCTCAATTCCCACAGCAAATCATTTCTACAGTGGGGAAATGATATAAAAACAGTGTTTAGCAAACAAAAAGGTCAGTGAGCGTGGTCAAAGGTGAAGCTAGAAACAGAGGGCTGAATTATTGAGGAAATGGCGAAGGGCAGCCCCTCAGGTCTTCTTGCTCCGCTGCCCTACGCCAATGTGAAAGGGCAGGAATGCACCTTATTTATGAAATACAGTGCATTCCCGTCCTTTCCCCTAGCGATGACGCAAAGTGCTGCCTAGCACTAACATAGACAGGACTGCTGCAGACCACTGCCTACTCTTCAAAAATGATACTGAAACTGAAACGTTGTATTTTTTAATTTTAAACACATCCAGTATCTTTTATAAAAAATGGACTACATTTAACAATTTTTTTTTTAAAAAGGTTTGTTTTCATTAAAAAAAAGCAATCGTGGACATGGTGGTCTGCTGACCTCCGCAGGCCACCACCCCCGTGACGGCAGCGATTCCTAATGGGTGGCAAATTGAGACCTACCGAATTAATATGCATGAGGTAGGTCTATTTGAGACCCACTAGGAATCGCTAATGAAACAAAAAAGTTTAATACATTAGAAATACCATTTTCCTAAATGTGATTCAGGACCAGAATTCTTTGTTCTACGCGCGTTTTGGCACAAGCGCCTTCCTCAGGATACCCACAATTTGACAGGCTTTAGACGGTCGCCAAACCAATGCCGGGACACAGTAGAATACTTTTCCATGCATTCTTCAACTTTCACTAAAACAAAATATAAAACGCACCTCAGAAGCGCGGATAACATTGCTCTACAGAACTCACCCTGGAGGCCAGCAACCAGGGGGATGTGGAAGTCACTCGACATGGACCTAGACTCTTACGAACCCCCTTAAAACCATTCCGATTCCCTCCCCCTCGTAGGTGGTTGGGGGGGGGATATAGGGGGGGAGCGAGTCAGAACACTACTGCCATGGCTTAAGAGGCGTCGGGGGCCCTTACATGGCAACTAATCTTGCCACAAGCTAACCAGTGGGGGGTCGGCTTTGTCACATGGCTACATGTCCAATTAGGCTCATTGCTACAGAAGCTCTCTTCTATCCTCTTTTCACCCCTTTCTTTCCTGCTTCTTTCTTTCTATCATCCTTTGCCTAATTTTCCAGCATGTCAAGGTAGAGGGGATTAGCTAAACATATATTTCAAAGTACATGTAATCCCTGCACTACAAACTTTGGTTAACCTCGTAACAGAAATGCTAATGTATCTGCTCATAAAATTAATAAAATACTTTGAAATAAAAAAAAAGGGAAACCTCCACCTGTCTAATGTAGCAATACAATGCTTACACGTTTGGCTATTTCCCCGAGGCATGCTGTGACCCCTTCACCAAATCCTCAGTGCTGTTGTAAAACCACGCAAATCTATCACCGCAAAAGTATCCTTGATCATCCTAAGGTGCCTCTTAAAAAATCCCCCTAAATCCAAACCATTGGGATACCGCACAAGACCGATTACCCACCAGGATTCAATGAAACAATTGCCAGTAATAGACCAGGCATTCCACTACCAGCAGTCACAGTCAGGCATAGGTCACAGGACATGAGAGAATCCTTCTGAAATGAAATCAATTTCTGAACATTTAAAGAAAACACAAGAATATGTTGTTAGTTCCAATGGTTAATCACCAAGGAGATCATAAAAAGCATCCTGGGGCCTCTCCAGGTACCATTAGTAAGGTTGAACTTACATTATGAAATATCCCATGGCCGACATCTGTGTCCCTATATTTAGTAGCTTTTCTTATAATTCAAGGATAACGGGATCTAGAAGGGACCAGAAAGCACTGGTATTAGACTCTGATAGTTAACTTCAGGCTTCACAGGACCAATAGCCCAGATACCGGCAGGCCAAGGTTGAAAGTCAAAATACTAATGTAGGCACTGTATTAAAAAAACAGAAATGCACACGCAAGATAATACTCAACTGCCAGCACAAGGTACAGATGGGAAAAACCTAGAAACAAATCCAGGATATACGTACAACTGACACGAAAAAGTCAGATCCATATAAGGAAACCCAACTGATGGTTAGACAACATAATCTTATTCCGTAAGCAAACTCCCATACAGAAGGATTCTTGTGTGTCCCCGCTACTTCAGATAAGGCGCTATAGGAGTCTGGACATTTCTTGTTACGGGGCCTGGTGGAGCCAAAGTGTTGCGAGGAGTTTCCTAACCCCGAAACAAGAGGTTTTTTTTTTTGCATGCTCCACCATTCATCTTTATCCAACCACCCGCAACCCCAGATTTCTGGAGGCGGGCGAGCCAGAAGGTAATGAAATGTGTGACTCAGACCCGAGATCTGTAATATTTTAAATCATGCTGTAAATAATCCACTAATATCGCACTATAAGGGTTTTTTTGGAGGAATTATTACCATCCACGGTACCACTCCACAATAACCATACTCACAAAAAAGGTAACAGGATGGTATATCTAAAGATTACACAAAAATGTGATATTTGAGGGGCCAGACAAGTGCATTTGTTAAGACGAGAAACCTCACTCACCCTCAGGTGAAATGCTTCATCATTGGGTTCCCTCTTACACACTGCGACTGCAAGGTACACAGTGTGGGCTACAACTCTCCCTGAGGGGAGGAGCGCAAGGTGTTTTACGTCATCCAATGTAGGTTAGAGTGAGGGCTAGAGGGCAAAATAAAGTGAAAAGGGTGAATTAAAACGATCTCCTGGGTAGACAAAGATAACTTTAATAGTGCCTCCAGTGGATAGATCTAAAATCAGCGAAGTGAAAATTAGGGATATGGATGTACCCTAAACAACTAAGGTCAATCTGTTCCTGCCTGTTAGACCATCTGATTCTTTGGCTTTCTTCAGGACCAAACTACTAGTCACTCTGCTTCAAATGTGAGATTTTGTTTTATATGAAATAAAAAACACCATACTCCATTTCTAAGGCAATGACCCGTGGTACCAGCTGCAGTCCGGTCCAATGTCTGTAAAAAAAGCTGATGGTGCATGTTGAGATCCCTAAATTTGTTGGGTATTAGACTACATTAGAGATCTATACAACATGAGAACAGAGGCATTTCATTTGATTTTGTTTATATGGTTTTATTGGATTCTGTATATTATGAATCATACACCACTAAGATTTTAGTACCTCCAAATTGATGAGATCTGCCAATAAAGGATCTAAATGAAGGAGGAGGCATACAAGTAGCCCGTATTTTGGTGAGACTACTTATAACTACCCTAGGCATGCAGAACAATTTTCTCATGTGTGCAGTGAAGAGGTGTTGACACTGTGGTGGGTTACACACAATTTGTTATTTGTTTTGTTCTGACTATGGTTATACTTTTTTTACAGACATTGGACCGGACTGCAGCTGGTACCACAGGTCATTGCTATATATGAAGCAGAGGAACTAGGAGTTTGGTCCTGAAGAAAGCCAAAGAACGAGATGGTCTAACAGGCAGAAACATGTTGACCTTCATTGTTTAGGGTACATCCATATCCCAAATTTTCACTTCGCTGATTTTAGATCTATCCACAGGAGGCACTATTAAAGTTATCTTTGTCTATCCAGGAGATAGTTTAATTCACCCTTTTCACTTTATTTTGCACTGTGCCCCTCACTCTAACCTACATTGGATGACATAAAACACCTTGCGCTCCTCTCCTCAGGGAGAGTTGTAGCCCACACTGTGTACCTTGCGGTCGCAGTGTGTAAGAGTGAACCCAATGACTAAGCATGTCACCTGAGGGTGAGTGAGGGTTCTCGTCTTAACAAATACACCTGTCTGTTCCCTCACAGACCACATTTTTTGTGATCTTTAGATATACCATCAGGTTAACCTTTTTTTAGATAATCCACTGATACAAAAATTCCAAATAGCACCTTCTTGTGACCTTTGACCTGCACAAAGCTATGAACATATTATTGGGGTGCCATTTTACTTTGGATGCCATTCCAATAAAATTGCTCGTTCTGAAGATCTAGGAAGAGGCCTGGTGATGGCAGTGTTTCTCCTCCTCTTCTTAAGATTTATTTCTTGTAAATTTCATATCTTGAATTACAGGGAGAGCCTGCCAGGTAAAACAAAGGGGCCCTTCATGCAGTACTTTTATTTAGCATAAAAAGATTCACAATCCACAGCGTTTTGCTTCCTAGCCAAGACTTTCTGGCAGAGTTTTAAAGAGCCTTTCCCCGTCTAATAATACACTGGTGAAAAGAGCCAATTTCTGAATCTAGTGTTCGCTCGCTTTCAGAACTTAAGCACACATCTTTTAGAATATAGGTTTAGGTAGCGTTCTCTCTCCCCTCTGCCATACACATGATCGCTGAACAATAAACAGTGTAAAATATTAGACTGAGAAGACCCTAAACTGTTCTACGAGCTACCTGGTGGCTGAGCTCTAGACCCTGCCCTACAGTGGTGGGACCCTCCGTGCATGCACCGCGAGGTCCACACAACCAAACTATTCTCGGATGGGGGCGTGGCTTAGCAAGCCACGATGGCGGCTGTGTCCTGCTGAGGCTCTGCGATCGGGCTAGCATCTTGCCCAATTCCCGAGATCGCCGGGAGCCTCAACTCGCCCAAGAAAGCACCTGTGATGTCCCTGCGCACTGGGGCGTCCATCGACAGACCCGGAACTGCTGCGGACGGACGGCACGAGCCGGACTGCCTTCTGCCGGAGCCGAGTGGCGCCAACCCCTGAAAATGGCGGCCGCAGCTCTGGCCTGAGAGAGAGCGAGCCACTGAGGGACGGCTCCCTGAACGGCGGCCCCGGCGAGCGCAATCGGCCGACAGCTGCGGAGGAGCCTGCGGAGGTGAGGAGACCAACCCACCGGGGGGGCGCACCGGACGGCGCCGTCCTCCGCTCAGCGCCCCGATACCCAAGATGGCGGACACCGCCCAAAGGCTCCGGTGCTCCGGAGCTGTCTCCCCGCCGGGACCCTGACCGATCACCAGCCTCGGCCAGCCTGCCGCCGCGGATTGCGGGGGGCCGACGAGCGGGTCACCTACACGAGCGGGACACTGCAGAAGCCCGCAACCCACACCGAGGGCGGTGAGTGCGGATCTCTCCCCTCCTCCCCCGAGGATCTCGACGCCGGCGCCCTGGGGGCCCCCTCCTCCCTCGGGGCCCCATAGGAGGTCATAGCATACGCCGCTGCCTACCTGGGGGACCCAGAGTGCGTTCACCGCCACACGCCGCCAGATGAACCCGGGCGCCTGACCCTAAAATGGCGCCCATGGAAGCCTGACGCAGCAGCAAAACGCGAGCCTCACCCCGAGGGCAGGGGTGCCCCGCTCGTGCTAGAGAGAGTACCGGTGACCATGAGGAGTCCCGAAACAACAGCGAGACCGGCCCTCAGAGGTACGCACCGGACCGCGCCCTCTCCCTCACCACCTCCCTGTTGTAAATCGTGCCCTCTCTCGCTCCAGCGCCTGAGTGCGCAAAGTGGCGGCCGCTGCACCGGGGCTCCGAGGTGCCGACCCTGACAACGCACTGGGAGCCTGATTCCCACCACCTGACCTCTGGCCCTCCCAGCCAGTGCTGACACTGCGCCACCCGCCACTGCGCCACCCGCAAGGCCCCCTGACGCCGAGGCCATTGGCCCCAGCAGCCACGGACCACATATGGCGCCCTGAACTGGTGAAGGCTCCCTGAGACGGAGGAGAGCCGCCTTGAAGCCGGGAGAGACAGGGGGGACCGATTGGCACTAGACCACCTTTGGCCCTGATACGTCTGCTATCCCCGGAGTGCGCGGAGACCCGGTGGCCCACCCGACAGTACCTACGGGGAAACCAAGGGCCCCGCAGGTGACGGCTGTCACTGAAACGGCCGTTGAAAAGATGCCACACACCAGGACGTGGACGCAAGCCAATACGTCACAAACGGACCCTGCACTGTCGGCGAAACTGGACCAGGTGTTGGCGGCGATCGAAATGTCTCGCCTGTCAATGGAAGAGAGGTTAGGTGCCCTGACGACGGACATTAGCTTGATCCGAGACGAACACCGTAAACTGGCGGACAGGGTAAAGGAGGGCGAACGAACCGTGACCGAGTTACAGCCCGTGGTGAAGATGCAGGAGGAAGACATGAGAGAGCTACTTCGTCGTGTGGAGGCCCTAGAAGAGCGCACGGTGGACTTGGAGGGACGCTCGAGAAGATGTAACATTCGCGTCCTGGGCCTACCGGAGGGGGTTGAAAATTCGGATCCTCTGACCTATATGGAATCCTGGACCAGATCGTTCACCACGGAGAGTGAGAGATCACCGTACTTCTCCATCGAACGGGCCCACAGAGTCCCGGCCCGGGCACCCAAACCCGGCCTCCCTCCACGGCCCATGCTAGCCAAATTTCTACATTTCCGAGACCGAGACGCGGTACTCCGAGCGTCCCGGACAGTGGGCCCCCTGCAGGTGGAGGATCAACATGTTATGGTGTTCCCGGACTACGCCCGGGAGGTCCAGCAGCGGCGATCCACCTTTCTGGACGTCAAGAGGCGCCTTCGCGCTAACGACCTGCAGTACTCCTTGTTGTTCCCAGCCCGCCTCAAAGTACTGCACAATGGGAAAGCCCTCTTCTTCACCACGGCGGCGGAAGCACTGGATTGGGCTGAACTTCACTGCCCACTGATCCCTAAACCCGGACCCCAGAGGACCCGCAACAACGACCCCAGACGATCTAGAAGGCGGGGTGCGAGCCGAGTCCGGTCTGGCCGCCCCAAAAGCCAAGCGTCCTCCCCCACAGGGTCACCCGACCTCGCGCAAATCATACAAGAGCGACGAGATGCCTTACGAGCGGTGGTCGAGCTTCACACGTCACCCCCGGCATCAGACCTAGAGAGTCACCCACACCTGTTCACCCCAGAGAAAGACCGCGACAGCGATGGAACGATGTCGGGATTTGGCCCGATCTCTACCCCACTCATGGCGGCACCTACATTGGACGCTACCCTGGCCGACCAACCCAACACCTCCTCATGAACAATGAACTGTCGATTTCTGTATCCTTCTAATGATTGCCTGTTGTATTGCGCGATGTCTAGGTGCCTAGACTGTTTTGCCTGATTATAGCATGTGCATCCGAGCGATGGACTTTTCTCCTACAGGAGCCCGACCCGCGCACAGGCCCAGCAGCGACACATGCTGCCACCCCCGCAGTTAACTGTTGTATTCCTCCCCTAGTGGGATACTAGTTTGGATATGCCACCTCCGGTGCTATATCCCCAGTATTGGGACTGTTACCCACCAAAGGTTATACTAGTTGTTACTCCCCTTAGTCCCTCCCCTACGTTTGTGGAAGCTTGGCGCGCAGGAACACACGTGACTCATACACACAGGCGACTCTTGGATATTATAGGGGGACCCTCATCCCTACCACGGCACCCCAGGAATGGCTGTTCCACGCTCAGACATTAATATCCTTACTTTGAATGTACGGGGCCTGCACACGCCCAGCAAACGATACTCAGTGTACGCCTACATTAGACGCATGTCAGCCAATATCGCACTCCTCCAGGAGACCCACATAAATGCTACCGAACTCACTCGCCTGCAATCTAAATGGCGTGGAACCCTCTGTGCCACGCAATACTCAGCGTTTGCACGCGGCGCATTAATCTGGGTCAGACAGGGCACTCCCTTCCGGGTGCTCCGACGGGTGGTGGACAAAGAGGGTAGGTATGCGCTTCTGGAGGGAATCCTGGACGGACAGGGAATACTCCTTGGCAGCATTTACGCCCCTACCACAGACCAGGATAAATTCTGGGATCACCTCACGGGCATTCTGGCCCAGTTCACCACGGTCCCATGGGTACTGGGGGGCGACTTTAACTGCACACTGGACACCACCTTGGACCGCTCACATCCTCCTCCCGCACATTCAAAGGCCCCCAGGCAGGCAGAACTCTTTAGGACCTGGGTCACACACTGGGCGCTCACTGACGCATGGCGACACCTCCACCCACTGGCTCGCATTTACTCCTTCCACTCGATCCCACACAACCTCCGGGTCCGCCTAGACCGCTTCCTCTGTTCTGCACTAATTCTCCCCAAGATCACGTCTACGGACTACCTGGGCCGGATCCTCTCGGATCACGACGCTCACATTATACGACTAACCTGGCGCCCCCCCCACCCACCGGTCCCCACCTGGCGCCTTCCTCGAGATTGCCTGACTGACCCAGTATTTAGAGACACGCATGAAACTTGTATACGGGACTACTTTGCACATAATGCGAACACGGCGTCGTCGGTACTAGTGGAGTGGGACGCGTTTAAGGTGGTGGCTAGGGGAGAATGCATCAAACAGGTGGTGGGGGTTCGCCACAATCTGGAGCGGACGCTCCTGACCTCGGAGCAGACTTTAGCCACACTCACTAAACGACTTGACGACTCGGAAGAGCACGCTGTGCTCACGGCCGAGGCTAAGACGGAATACCAAGCCGCCTGCGCCGATCTCCGGAAGTATAATTTTAGGGCTTACGCCTCTAGGATGCATAAGGACAGGGACAAAACGGGGGCGCTGTTGGCTTGGATGGCGAAGCAGGACACCGAAATTAAGCCAATCACAGATATCATCAACCCGGACGGTGTGTTGGTGCGCTCACAAGCCGAGATTCTCCTGGCGTTCCAGCAAGTGTACGGGACCCCGGCCCAGTACTCCCCATCTTCTGTAGACAATTTTCTAGACCCTCTGACTCTATCCACAACATCGGACACCGACAAACGCTCCCTCGACGCCAAGATTGCCCCATCTGACATCACCCAGGCGATACGTGCCATGTCTCGTAATAAAGCGCCGGGGTTGGACGGCTTCCCACTGGAATACTACTCGACGTTTTCCCCCCTGGTGGTCCCTCGTCTGTCACGAGTGTTTGGGGCGTCTCTTCATCTAGGCAGGCTGCCCCAGTCACTACGAGAGTCCGTGATCGTCACCTTTCCCAAGCCCCACAGAGACCCACTCCATTTGGGGTCGTATCGCCCCATCACGCTCCTGTCAGCCGACTGTAAGATCCTGGGGAAAATCCTTGCGGACCGGTATGCGAAGATCATTCGCCCATTGGTCCACCCCGACCAATGCGGCTTCGTGCCGGGAAGAAACACCTCCCAGAATCTCCGTCGAGTCTTCCATGTCCAGGATCAGGTGCGTGACCGATTTCCTCGCGCCGCCTGTCTCATTATGGACCTGGAAAAGGCATTTGATACCCTCACTTGGCCCTATCTCTTCTCTGTCCTGCGGCGCCTTAATATCGGTCCAACACTCCTGGCGTACACACGCCTCCTGTATACCGATCTCACCACTCGAGTTCGGATCGGGAAACATATATCACCAGCATTCGGAGTTCGACGGGGCACAAGACAGGGGTGCCCCCTGTCGCCGCTCTTATTTGCGTTGGCGGTCGAACCACTGGCGGTTCGACTACGCCTGGAGGGTGTGAACTGGGGCATTCCCCTCGCGGACGACATGCATTGCGTGTCCATGTACGCGGATGATCTCCTCATATACGTCCGGGACATCGAAACGGACCTGGCCCCCATAGGGGCGACACTGGTGGACTTTGCGGACGCCTCGGGCCTACAGGTGAACTGGGACAAGTCCACAGTTTACCCCCTACACCCGAACCTACCCCCCCGGGAGGTCGAGCTCGGTCCACATACACTCTCCTGGTCCGCGGAGGCTCCCCGATACCTCGGTGTCCGCTTGTACCATTCTCCGGCCGCCATGCTTGAAGGTAATCACCGCGCAGTGCTTGCTAGTCTGCGCCCGACTGTCGCCTTCTGGAATAGACTCCCCCTGGCCCCGATAGGACGGATAGCCCTAGCTAAAATGGTGATGCTTCCCCGACTCCTTTACCACTTCACAAACCTACCGGTTATACCACCCAGATCCTTCTTCCGCGCTGTCGATTCCCTCCTAGGAACCCTCATCTGGGGCGAGGGCCGTCACCGGGTTGCCCTGAAAACCCTCCAACTTCCCACGACGCAAGGTGGACTCGGAGCTCCATCCTTCGAGGCGTATTTCCTCGCGGCACAACTCCAATGGCTGTCTTACTGGACGGCAAACCGCTACCCTCAGGAGACTGTCACTTCAGCCGGCAGAATCGCAACCCCAGAACTCACCCGTCTCCTCCTCCCGGGCACCAAGCCTCGGCGCACATACCCCCTCCAAGTGGCAATGGCGCGCCGATGCATGATGCGAATCCACCGGCTGTCCCCTAATAGACCTCCGTACTCCCCGCTACTGCCGCTGATAGGCAGCCCCAGACAGGACTCTTACTTCACCGCTCCAGTGCTCACCGAGTGGTCACTCTGTGGCATCACGGATTTGGAATCACTCTTCGAGGAAGGCCAGCTAAAATCGCTGGACCGCCTGACCGCTGAATACGGACTCCCCTCAGGCCAATTCCTCAGATATAGACAGCTGCTTGATGGATACCGGCCCCATTTTAATCTCTGCACTGGCGAGCCAGACACGCATCCAGTAATACACACAATCCTACAAATGGGGGTGGGACGCCACTTAATCACCTGGTTATATAAGTCCATCCGGGAACTCTCACATACTCCCCTTACGACTTTGAGAGCCACATGGGAGGAGGACATAGGTCGCGCACTACACGATTCTGAATGGACTAAAGCACTTGAGGCCCCAAAACGCGTCTCTAGGAACGCTCGCTTCAAGAACATCCAATACTACATCCTACACAGGGCATACCTCACCCCAGCGCGACTACAGAAGTTCTATCCCTCCACAACATTCCTTTGCCCCAGATGCTGCTCCCCTACGGCGGACTTTCGGCACATGTTCTGGAGTTGCCCCAACCTTCACCCCTTTTGGCGGGCGGTACATGACACTCTGGCGGACCTCACGGGTCTCACTACACTAGCCACCTGGGAGTCCAGTGCACTAGGCATCTTTCATGTTCCCAAGGGAGACCCAGTGCGCAAGCGTTTCGTATCATTAGCACTCCTGTTGGCAAACAGATGTATAACCATGCGTTGGCGCTCCCCGGAGGGTCCCCCTGTAGCGGCATGGAAGGGTGCGGTCGGAAAATGGGCGGCGGCGGAAGAGGATGCCCTTAGAGAGGAAGAAGCCAGGGGTGCGCGTAAAATTCCCTTGTCCATGGACTGGGCCATGCTCCTCCACAGCTTCCGACAGTCCACACATGCAGAAGACCTACCTACTCCTCCCCCCCCCCACCCAAGAGAACCAATAGCCACTACATGGTGCCAACCGTCCCGGGACCGTCTCCCGGCACCCTTTACAACCGGATCAAACTCTCGTATGACATGCCACCCACCCCGATGCCCGCATTCCCGGGGGTACTCACCCCCTGCTCACCCCTCTTATCCCCCTCCCTCCCCCTCTCATGGAGCGCAGACCAACTAGCTCCGAGGCCCCCCCCCCCCCCCCCCCTGACACCCGTCGCCAGTATCCCCTTGCCTAGAGCCTGCTAGCGCCCATATGCTTCCCACCCACGGTTTTTGTCCCCCTCGTTATCAGGTGCCACCACTGTATGGACAGTGCAGACCTTGATCCAACGCTCTCAAGGTGGGATCCTACATACCTGCTGTTATCCACCGCCCCATTGGCGATATAGATTTACTGTTTCCCGGCCTGCGGACATGTTTGTACGATCTACATTGATCATTCAAGAAAATGTATGTTTGCACCAGTTATATAGATACTAAAAAAACGTTGCACGCTTGGCTGTTCGTGGCTGAATGTTGAGGCCATGTCAGCAGATCAATTACACTGTACTTGTATACTTTGATGCAACAATAAAATAAATTTCAGTAAAAAAAAAAAAAACTATTCTCGGATTCTAACCTTGACCACGGTGTGATCCTGGGCAGCACTTTATCTGGCTGCACTTTATGTCACAATTGATACGTAGACTAGCACTGCACAGCTGACAACACGCCCATCTTCAACCACATACTGAACTGCCAGATTGGATCAGTTCTGCCACGCTCTATATACACCTTAAGAAAATGTATAACACGTTATCACTCGCATGGACCTTCTGATGGCTCATTTGTAGTATTTCACGACCCTGCTTTTGACATATAGCGCACGATGCACAAGAGTTTTGTTAAATGGATACCATACTACAGGTGCAAGATAAAGAGTTTTGCAAAAATGTGCTCAACATTAAGTATAATGTGGAGTCTGTTACGGAAGTGTGCATTACTGTGCTACTCGCCAAAAAAGTGCTTCAACACCCCATCAGGGGAAACAAGCGTTATACAAATACAAACCTGTTCCCCCTCTTCTATCCTTCCACTATCCTTCTGAATCCAAATAATTGACTAACCTATCCACCACTTAAATTACTTTCATATTTCACTATACTAATTCAACACTAATTCTTTATGGGTTCCGGAGTAGCGTGCTACTCGCCAAAAAAGCACTTTGACACCTCGTCAGGGGTAGTAAGCGCTATATAAATGCAATTACAATACAATACAATCTAATGTTACATTGACTGTTCTAGTTTTTTTCACCGTGGACTCCATGACGTAAAACACCAGAGAGACGCACTCCAGGGAGGCGTGGACGTTGACTGGTTCTTGTAGGCATCGAGGGACTTTGGTTCTACCTGCTTCAGTTTGCTTTTTGGAATACCCAGTGTGTTCTCAATGTAAGAACCCCAAGGTCCCTCAGGAGAAAGGGAAGAGCTGAAATCTACAACGCCAGAGACAGCGCAGACCTTTTTGAGAGAGGTTCTTCCCTTCTCTCCTAAAAAGGTAAAAAACCTCAAAGATCAAGGCTTGGGAGCGAAAGGGTGCAAGACAGGATGTAAGTACAACTGCACTGCCCGTTATGCACATACATTCCACAAGGCAGGCAATGAAAAATGCAGCCAGGATAAGATCAGAATGGAGGAAGAAGGTATATATTGTTTCAATTAAAAAACACATTCTGCAGTTTCATAAAGAGCCTCCACTCAGTCTGCAAAGAGGGCTTCAAAACTTGTGCCTCAATATCATCCTCCTCTCTAGAAATGAGATTCTGAAATCCCAACTCCACAGAATGAGACCCAAAACGGCTGAGAATCTGATGGGAGTTTAATTTGTATAAATGTTCCGTATCTGAGGCATTTCCCTCTCTTTCAAATATTCTGTTGGCCTTTCCCTTGCCATCTGCAGGGTGATAAGAGTCACAGTCATCAAAACAGACTTAGACAAAGTCAGAGCTGAAGCCTATAGCTACACCACAGCTGAGAGGCATGAACAAGCTGGGACATTCGAGGTCGACTCAGTAAGAGGTCGTGGTTGGAGTCACCGATACCAGACCGTGTTGGCAGCCATCGAATGAGTCCAAGCGGAAGGCACGTTAGAGGGGTCAGTACACAGATTGCCAACATCGCCTGTGGAAGGCCTCAATTTTTGCCCAAGAGGAACCGGTTGAGGGGAACTTACATTTAGACGAGGCCTGCAAGACCCAAACCAGTTAGGGAAGAAGAGGACTACTGCTTGGACCTCTAGTATCTCACTTTGTCCCTGTGCAGGGAGGAGGGAGTGTGTTTATTCTCACTATGAGAAGGAACAGCCTTTCAGAGAGACTAGGGGCAATTTGGCCTCTCATTCACTAAAGGCCTTAAGGTGCATCTGAGCCCACAAATCACAAGAAGAATCTGTATTGATAAAACGTCATAAACCTACTTATGAGTGCCCGGAACACATTTCTATCTCTGGCACTTGGTCACGCTTGACGACTTGGGAGGAGACATGGAGTTTCAAACATAGGACTGAGTGTGGTTGAAGTTTGTGTTACCCGTTCCTGTTTCACCACTGCTCCTTCCTGAAATGCTGTGGCTGTTGTCAGCAGTTGCTGACAGTGACCCCTGCTGCCCCCGGTGGATGCCACTTAGTACAGAGTGCTAGATTTCTTTGCACATTGCTGGACATTGTGGGCCAAGTCTGATTTTCCTTAGAGGCGGAGGGCGGATGCCTGGTGGCCCTAGTGACAGTGGTGATTCCAGTGGAAGC
Source organism: Lissotriton vulgaris (assembly GCF_964263255.1). Lineage (NCBI taxonomy): Eukaryota > Metazoa > Chordata > Amphibia > Caudata > Salamandridae > Lissotriton > Lissotriton vulgaris. The sequence continues at coordinate 130,491,024 of NC_141688.1, forward strand.
TGGAGAGGAGGAGCATGCCTGTTTGCAACATTTATTAAAGGCCTTTATCTCATCAGGATCTGGAACATTTGCCCTTAGTAAAAAAAACCTTTTACAAGCAGCTTCCAGCAGTGGCATTGCCACTTGGATTAAACTGGAATGAGTGGGCTCCACTGTGCCAGCTCAACATTCATCTTTTTCACCTCATAAATAGCCCACCACATGCCCAGTGATATAATGTGATCTGCAGCTCACTTTCCGCACAAGCACGCCTCCGTATGAACATCGTGACACTCAAAGGCAGATCTTCCAGCAGCAGATTACGGCATGATCTAGGAGGGGGTCACTCTCGAAGAACGTGGAGACGGGCGCTGAGTGGCTCCATCCCCTTTGACCCAGGGACACTACAGAGTACTTCAAGTACCCCAGAGTACTGAAATCCACAACGGACAAGCCTACTTTAGCGGAATTTCCACCTCCATAAATGCTCTCCCTACCAATGGTCAATCGCCCTCGAAAGATGAATCAGCCTGCAATAAACACCCCACAAGTCCCCCATCCATTGGCTGATTAGTTGCCTGTCCGTGCCCTCTCCCCTTATTATCCCTCTGTCTCTAGTCATCTGTATTACCAAAAAAGGTCACATTCGTGCCTCTCCCTCAAGCCAAGGATACATCATTGGTGGCCTGCAGTGGAAAATGTCTTCACCTATATAGCACGGCTGCATGCGGATAAGCACGATGTACACTGGCTGCATAGATATCGCCTATTGATAATAAATTAAACAACTTCAATAATTTAATCTACAAGGTCCGGAAGGACAATGACAATAAAAATATGGAGGATCGATTTCACCGACAAGGGAGACATCAGCTGTTAAGCAGTCACCAGTTAACCCCCTGCAAACAATAATGAAGAGAATGACCCAGACTACCGAAGACCCTTTTTTTTGATTCAATTAATAATATTTCAAAGGAATCAAATGGATTTATTCTGCGTACGGGCATGGAAACTCCGCAAGTCCAGCAAGATACATTGGCATTGCCAAAGAAAAACTGAAAAAATTTGGAAATATAAAAGAAATATTTACCCAGCCACGCAACTTAAATCCGTCTGCCCCGGCTTGAATTAAAAATGTGTCTCCATCTTTAACCGAATTAACCCGCAGACTTGTGCCACTATGGATATTTTCTATGCTGAGGACAGCCCCCAAGTTGCCATTTTAGACTGAAATAGAAGGAATGAAAAGTCCAGCTCTCCCTTCCAACCTAACAAGGCCAAGCTAGAAGATCCCTCCGGCAGCCCAAGCAAATTGCTTTGTGAAAGGAAAAATCTGACATTTGTGCAGTTAATGTAAATCTTTCTTTGGCAGTTGTGGAAAGCAGGGCACCCATGATGAGGAGGGCCCTACCCTCAGTCAAATCTAAAAAAAAATGCACTATTGCCACCCAAAAGTAGGTGGCTATACATCATGGGCTCCCATAGTGATATCGGTTGAGAAACAGGGTTCTTAAATCCCTCTCTCAAATGATACTGGTGCCTTACTTCGTAAAGTGGCGACCTCCGTGATCACGTCGCCCCCTCGCTAACATAAAGGCTCCTAAAAACTAATCCTCAGCCCCTGATACAGATGTAACCCTAAATTCAATGCTCAAGGCTCCATATCTCAAGGCCACCAAGGCAGCAGAGAAAAGGCACATAAATGCATAGGTGGAATATCAATCCCATGGCTGGGAAGACATTCTTAAGAGGTGTAACATTGTCAAGTTATGTAAAGCCCTACCAGGGTTAAATGCTTGGACACATCAATACTGCCCCATAATTGATGGGAAAGTGAATAAATGCACTGTTGTTCCATTTTTCAACAACTCCGTTGACTGGCAGCATGAAGAAAACCGCTTAATTCTATCTGATCGGGGAATTAGAATAATTACGATGGATCTTTCTAAAAATCCTACTTTGTTCGAACAAACGTCTCTCCGTTTTCCACTGAGACTGCGAGATGGCTGCTCCATTCACACATAAAGGGGTGCAACATCTTCTATATTAAATGCTTCCAAAGCCATTGATATAGGCATTAACCACAGGAGTATGAGTTTAACTGTTAGCACTCCTACAGGAGAGGGTTCGAGAAGGAGTTGTTTAATTAAAGTCACTTCAGGGGATCACTGGCCCTGGTTGCTTGCTGTTCTACAAAGAGGCTCCTAACGCCAGCAACCTCTGATATAGCTCCCACATTGCCATTCGATCATTGGGACATTAGGGGTATAAATGGATTGAGCACTAAACCTGAAATGCAGAGGTTAATAAAGGATTTAACATTATTTGTTTCCAGGAGACAGGGGCTCTAGCCTCTTTCTAGATAGCAAACTACACCAAGTTCTTTATGCCTGCTGTCCCATCCTTATGTGGCGGTCATGAATCTGGTCGGGTTCCCATATGCATTCACAATACAGTAGTGATTAACACTTGCCTCCTCCGCTTGGACTTAGGAGGATATCTGTCTCTTAAAACGTACATTCGGCAGTCAACGCAAAACACATTTGTTAATTTGCAACGTTTACCCAAATCCTAGCCGAGTAAAGAAACAGAAGACTGCAACAGATTTTCTGGTACGGATTCAAGTGCTAAAGAAAGATATGAATGTCAGCAGCCCTACATGCCAAGAACAGATGCATACTGGTAAGTAGAATATTTTTATTTATTTTTTTGAAGGAAAAGGAAACGATCTTTATTAATAATTCATGTTTCTGAGCTTTCTTCTGAATGACAGTTCTAATTTTATTCCTTTTTTTTTTATTAAAAAGATCTTTATTGATAGCAAAGCCATTGACAACACCAAATGTAACACTTGAGCACAGTGCATCTCCACATAAAGTATGACCATCAAAAGGATCATTTCGAACACAGCCTTATTGCCGGCATCCCGGGGGCCCGGCGGCGAGGTAATGCATCAAACGTAGAACTGTGCCATTAGAAGCGTTTTGTCGTGAGCCACGTATTGATTCGGTGTGTCAACTGGCAATCTACTACTGAAATCGCGGTCAACAGATCTAATACTGAGACAAGGTCAAAGAACAACCCCAACTAAACTCCCACCCCACCCTCTAGAGTGTGTCTGTGTGGCCGCCAACCCAGCCCTAACTAACATGTCCCCCTGTGTACCTACGTGTACCTACTCTGTGTCCAGTGTCTATCCTCCCTCAGTGAACAGTCCCCCCCCGGTAGCCCCCAGCCTCAACATCCCCCACCTAACTCCGAGCACTCCCAACCCTTCCCCCTCCAGTATAGCGAAGAACACAGTCAGAGCTTACTCCTCCACCCTATCCTGGAGTTCAACCGCCTCGGATGTGTCAGAGCCCTCCTCCTCCCCCTTCTGCAGGTGTTCTTTATAAAGATCCCAGAAATTCTTGGGCCTACTCCTGGGCGGTAACAGGTCGCTGTATAGTTCTGTCTGGGTGCAGCAAAACTGTAGGTCTCGCATCCATCTCGTTTTGGTTGGCAGGGGTCCTCGCATCCAGCAAGCCGCTACCACTCTCCTCGCCAATAGCAGTGCCATGTCCACCAGACGACGCAGAGAGGGGGCCAGTGGCTTAGAATAACCAATAAGCGCCAGCGCTGGTGTGCGGGGCAGTGTCTCCCCCAGAATCTGATCCAGTTCGGCAAAGACCTCCCCCAGAATGCCTGCACCCCAGGGCATAACCATGCCAAATGGAAAAAGTCGGCCACCATAGTCCGGCAGCGCTCGCATTCAGCTGTGGGGCGAAGGCCATACCGGTGTAAACGCTCAGGTGTATAGTACACCCGCTGTAGATATTTAAAATGCACCAGCCGGTGCCTGCCATTCAACTAAATCTTACGCGTGCTAGAGCAGCAGTATCGCCACATAAGATCGTCTATGGGGGATTGAAAATCAGCTTGCCAGGCCTCCCTGGCCTTAGAGGGTTGTAATCGCTGATGCGCTACACCCAACTTGTTAACCTGCGAAACGAGCTTCGCCGGCGAGGTAGATTTAATAACATAGGTCAGTTCCGGGACCTCCTCCGGTTCCTCCAAGTCTGGGCCCAGTGTTTCGCGGAACGCAGAGCGGAGTCTATGATATTGGAATTTCTGTAACAGGGTGTGGCCTGACTCTGTGGAAGTCAGCTGGTCCCAGGTTTTAAGCGTGCCATCAGCGAATAGGTCCTCCATTCTCTCTACGCCAAGGGTCCGCAGGGCTTTAATCACTCCTTTTTCACCCAGCGGGTCAAGCCAAAGGGCCTACTCGACGGGCATCAGTGGGGAGTATAGCAATGTGCTGCCACGAGAACTCACCAAGTGGTTCCAGGCATGGTTGGTCGCCTTAAGCGAGTCCATTTGTCCAACCGCGCGGTCCGTGGGCAGGCAGACAGTGGCAGGCAGAGGGAGCGGGTCCGCAAACAGCCGCTCCAGTATAAGGTGCGGGGTCCGAGCATCACCATGAATCCATGAGTGTAAATGCGATGCCTGTGCTACCCTATAATAGCGTTCTAGGTCCGGTGCTCCCAGTCCTCCCATCTCGCAAGGGAGTATCAGGGGCGTCCATCGAACTCTGGGCTGTTTGCCACCCCAGGCTAATCTTATCATGACTTTGGTAAGCTGTTTAAAAAAGACCTTCGACAATACCACAGGCAAGTTCAGGAAGAGGAACAGGAATCGGGGGAGCACCACCATTTTCATTAAGGCGATTCTACCCGAAAGGGAGAGCGGAAGCCTGATCCAGGTATCGACGTCATCGACCAATTTGCTATATGCCACCCCGTAATTGTCCCGAATCAGAATCTCGGGATCTGTATGAAGGCGAATGCCCAGATAACGAACAGAGTCGGAGGACCACTGAAGTGGGTACTCCATAGCGAACGGCCGAGTCACCGGGGTGAGCGGAAAAGCAATTGACTTATCCCAGTTCACCTTCAGGCCCGAAAGCGAGCCGAAGCGGACCACTTCTCGAAGAACCGCGGCCAAGTTAGCCTCTGGGTCCCTAACATAAAGCAGTGTATCATCTGCATAGGTTGATATCCCTATTTTATAGGTGGGGAAACTAATGCCCTCCAGGCTGTGGTATTCCCGAATGGCACATGCCAGGGGTTCCGCCACCAGTGCATAGAGCAACGGCGACAGGGGGCAACCCTGTCGCGTGCCCCTTCCAATGTAGATCGGCTCCGTCACTCTATCGCCCAAAGGTAGCCTGGCAGAGGGACAGTGGTACAGCGCCCCAATCCGCTGCATGAATGGCTCGCCCAAACCCAACTTCCGCAGTACACGTACCATGAAGGGCCACTCAACCGAGTCGAATGCCTTTTCCATGTCAAGGAAGATTGCCAGCGCGCTGTTCTCCTGTTTGACATGCTGCATAGTGCCCAGTACCGTGCGTATATTGTAGGTCAAATTCCTGCACGGGACAAACCCGGACTGCTCCGGGGCGACCAAGGCCAGGGACCAATAAGGCCAAACGAGTGGCTATAACCTTAGCATCGACATTCAGCAAGCTGAGCGGTCTGTACGAGCCGCAATGGTCAGGCGGTTTCCCCGGTTTAGGGATAGTGATGAGCAGTGCTTCACGCATAGTAGGCGGCATTTCACCGTTCTCACAAACTGCATCAAAGAGGGTAACCAAGTGTGGCAGCAGTAGGTCCTTAAAGGCTTTATAAAAACTAACCGTGAGGCCATCCGAGCCCGGGGCGCTGCCCGATCTCATACTCGCTAGAGCTTCCAGTATTTCGTCCTGGTGGAAAGGGGCCATTAAGAATTCCCTATCCGAGTTCTTGAGGAACGGCATAGCAATATGATCTAAATAGTCCTCCATTTCGTCCTCCACTCCCTGCGTCTTGGATTGATATAACCCTGCGTAATATCTTCTGAAGGTCTCTAGTATCTGCTCCTCGTCCGTGACTGTGCCTCCCTCCGGAGTTCTCAGCTCCTCAACTACCAGTGGGCGTCTAGAGCTCCGGACCATGCGTGCCAGTAACACACCAGGTCTTTCCCCCTCCCCGTACACTCTGGCGGTGGCATATTTACCCATATATAGGATCTCCCTGTCTGCCAGAGCCTGAAACTCGGACAGGAGTTGGGTGATCTCCGGCCCCTCAGAATCGCCGCCGGATTGCAGTCGCCTAGCCTCCAACCCCGCTATCCTATTTTCCAAAGTGGTAAGGTCCCGTCTAATGGAGCGTAACACACTTGAGTGCTTTGACATAGCCACCCCCCTGATGTACACCTTAAAAGCTTCCCAGACCGTAAAGAAGTCGTCTACTGTACCTATGTTTGTCACAAAGAATTGGTCTATGTCCTCCGCGACCTCCCCCCTGAAGGCTTCATCTAGCAACGCGAAAGGGGGGAACCTCCAGGTGAAGGCCAGGATCCCCTTCCTGGCTGTTAAAAGGTGTAGAAGGATAGGGGAGTGGTCCGAAAGTGTGCGTGGAAGGACCTCGCATGCGCTAGTACTGCCAAGTACCTGGGGGGATGCCAACCAGTAATTTATCCTAGTGTGGACATCATGGAAGGCCGAGTAATGTGTATAACTGCCCTTCGTGGGGTGCCTCTCCCTCCATACATCCGCCAAGTCTGACTTAGTCATTTCGGCTCTCATATACGAGGCCGAAGCCACCGGGCGTCGAGCAACACCCGCGGTACGGTCCATAGTTGGGTCAAATACAAAGTTAAAGTCCCCGCCCCATAGCGTCCAAGGCTGTGCGTGTGACCTGGCGAGAGCTGACAGAGTCGCATAGAATTCAGGGTGGTCATAATTGGGGCCATAAACATTCACCACCAATAGATCTAATCCCTTACCCACACATCTAGCCATGACGTACCTGCCCTCCGGATCAGAGTGCACTGGGATGAGCTTCAGCTGTGAGGAAGGATTGGCCCAAATCAACACCCCACGGGCGTGTGTAGTGAAGCCCGCGGCGACTATGTTCCCAGCCAGTCCCCTAGCCTGTAGCATTCTACTGGAGTGTGGTAAGTGCGTTTCCTGTAACAGGGCTAGGTCCACGTGATGTCTACTAAGATAGCTAAGGACCTTCCTCAATTTACGGAAGTCGTTCAGACCCCTCACATTCCAAGTCATAAATTTCAGCGTATCCGGGGCATGTGTAGGCAAATTCGGTGCAGCATTAGACATTACAAGGATTCACTCGTGCATATGTATCAAGGAATAGCGAATAGGGACACAGCAGGTCACGCAATCTCAAAAACGGTAGCCAGTGTCTCCGAACAGGGACAGCACCACACCGCAGTACACACTCCGTACAGTTAAACCCCACAAACAACCCCAGGCAACATCTCACCCCAACAAACCAAATCCCAGCCCCCATCCCTCGAGCACCAACCCACCCACAGCCGACCTCCCCCAACCTGGTCAGACAGGACCCAAAAAACCCCCCCATCAACCCTCCTCAAGTGTAGCGTTCAACAGTTCAACACTAACCCCTCAAAGAGTATCTCAACCAAAGGCACCAGGGCAGAGCGCGCCAAAATAGTTCACCACCAACTGTTCCGAAGGAATGTGTGATCAGCGCCTCAGACCGGCCCCCCTTATGTAACAGTGCCCCTCTAGTAGCAAGTATAACCGCCCTCCCCCACCCATACTGATCCCCCCAGTTCTGCAGCTTTTGTCCATGAAACCTTCCCCCGTTGCGTCCGCTACCTTACCAGCAGTGCTTGGGACCTATGTCCGAGCAGATCTCCACACCCCAACAAAGCAACCCCTGCGTAGCGAATGTAGACCTCTCGGGCCTCTGCAAACATGGAGTCCTTGTGGTGCCAGGGTCATGTGAACGCCTCCATGGAAGAGTACCAAACCTCTCTGCAGTGACCTCTAGTCCTGTTCTTCCAGGTTCGATGCCGAGTCGGCTTCATCGTCCTGGCCTCGCCGGGCCTCCTTCCGCTCCCGCGTCCAAGTTTTCAGGGACTTGTGAAGTTCCTTAGGGTCCGTGAAGTAATACGACCTCCCACCGGTGTTTATGCGGAGCTTGGCGGGATACAACATCGCATAGTCCAGGCCCAAATTTCTGAGTTGTTTCTTGTATGGCGCAAACTGTCGCCTCTCTTCCTGCACCTTGGCTGTGAAGTCCGGGTATATGGAGATATCCATACCCTCATGTTGTAGTTTGCCCTTCTCCCTCGCCATTCGAAGGGCCGTGTCTCTGTCGCGGTAGTTAAGTAACTTTGCGATAATGGGGCGAGGAGGCGCGCCAGGCTGAGGTTGTGGGCCCAACGTGCGGTGCGCTCGTTCCACAATGAACATGGGGGAAAACACTTCCTCACCCAGTAGAAGCTTCAGCAGTTTCTCTACGTACAGCTCCATCTTCCCCGTCTGTGTAGTTTCCGCTACGCCTGTGATGCGGAGGTTGGATCTGCGGGAGCGCGCCTCCAAGTCCTCTGTCTTGTCCCGGATAACATGAAGAAGCCTATCGAACTGCTTTCTTTCTTTGTCCCACTCTGTTTGAGCCTCCTCCGCTTCGGTGAGACGGCGCTCCGCCATGTCGAGGCGCTCCGCATGTTTATCCAAACGCTCCGCCATGCGATCCATGTGGTAGGACAGAGCGTCTATCTTGGTGCCCACAGATGCAATGCTATCTTGTATGCCTTTCTCCATTGCAGCTAACATGTCTCTGAGTTCCGTGGGTGCCGGGGCTGTCGCCGTGGCTCCCTTCGGCGATGTCTCCGGCGCCGCCACCTCCGACCCTTTTGGACGGCGCCGTTCAAAGGATAGTTTCCCCTGGGCCGTGTCGTTCTTCCCCATCGCAGTCCCCAATGTGTTGAGTTGTAGAGCGGGGGAGCCCCTCTACGGCAGCAGGCCACGTATGCAACCCTGGGATCTTCGTAAGCAAGCGAAGTACTGCCACCAGTCTCCGGGTTTCCGACGCGACCAAGATGGCGTCTGCAATGGCGGACGAAGCCCTTCCCTGCGCTGCAGCAAGTCTCTCACCTACACGGCTTAGAAGGCAGTCAGGACCACAGTTCCTGCCCCGGTCTACCTCCCCCCAGGGGGCGGCAGGATGGCGGTTCGCCGCAGCGGGGAACCAGATAGGCTATGGCACCAAGTTAATGGGCGCTCCACCTCGTGGCGCAGAAGTTCAGAGTTGTGTGCTTCCCCCTGTCGCAGAGCCTCCGGGCCCTTCACTTATGAGCAGTCGCCGAATAGGAGGGAGAGAGCTCCTCAAGCAGTGATAAATCCAATTTTCGGTCCGGTCCGCACCCAGCCCGATCACTCTCAGCGTTGAGGCCGCACGTCAATGACGTCGCCCGGCCACCTCTCCAGGATAGTGCGCGGCTGCCGGTCTAGTCCACCACTGCCGCGTCGCCGGGTGCAGCACCCTCAAATGGTCGGGAAGGCTCACACGCAGCCGGTCCAAAAGTTCTCCAAAGGCAGTCGGGGGTGCCAGCAGGTGTTCGTGAGCTCGCTATGACATGTTCGGCACAGTTAAGGATATTTTAACAGGATTATTCCGGGGCTATGCGAGGAGCCGAAGGCTCACACGTCCGCCATCGACGCCGGCTAGCTCCGCCCCCCGGTAAGTAGAATATTCCGTTCGAGGCATGTTGGCTGCTGAATTCATATCTGTGCATAGACTGAATAGCAGTATCTCCTCTAGCGGTGGTCACCTGTGCCACCTGCAGCAGTTTGAAAAAGAGTTTTAAGAACAGCCTGTCCTACAGCAGCTTGCTGTTTGGAACGTACGTCTACACAATAATGTTTTGTGAAAGTGTGTATGGTAGACCATGTGGCTGCTCTACAGATATCCTCAAGGGGGATATTCCCTAGGAAAGCCATGGATTCCCCCATTTTGCATGTGGAGTGTGTTCTTGGGGGGACTGTTAAAATGCGTTTAGCTTTTTGATAGCATATTTGAATGCATTTAACTATCCATCTGGCTATTCCTGACTTTGATATGGGATTTCCTTTATGTTGTGGTGCAAAAGCAACAAACAATTGTTTTGTTTTTCTGAATGCCTTTGTCCTGTCAATATAGCAGAGCTCTTTTGACATCTAGGGTGTGTAGGGCTCTTTCAGCTACTGACTGTGGATTTTGGAAGAACACTGGCAGCTCTATAGATTGGTTGATGTGGAAATTGGATAGGACTTTTGGCATAAAGTTTAGGTTTGTTCTAAGTACTACCCTGTTTGCATGTAGATTTGCATAAAGGGTTCTTGAATAGTTAGTGCTTGTAGCTTGCTAACTCTTCTAAGTAAGGTAATAGCTATAAGGAAAGCCACCTTCCATGTGAGAAATTGTAGTTCACATGAATGTAGGGGTTCAAAAGGAGGCCCCATAAGTCTGGTGAGTACAACGTTTAGATTCCAGACTGGTGAAGGTGGGGTTTTGGAGGAATTACTCTTTTGAGGCCCTCCATGAACGCTTTTATTGCTGGTACTCTAAACAGTGAAAGGTGTTGTCTGTTTTGGAGGTATGCTGCTATAGCAGCTAAGTGTAGTCTTATAGAAGAATAAGCTAGGTTGCACCTTTGAAGGTGCAATAGGTAGCATATGATGTTTTGTATAGAAGCATCTAATGGATTGATTTGGTTATGGTTACAGTAAATGAAAAATCTTTTCCATTTAGCTGCATAACATGCCCTAGTAGTTGACCTTCTTGCCTCCTTAATGATGTTCATGCAGTCTGGAGGCAAGTTAAGGTATCCGAACTCTAAGACTTCAGGAGCCAGATCACTAGGTTCAACTGATTGAGATCTGGCTGTTTGATTTCTACATGGCTCTGAGTCAGAAGACTGGGTGTGAGTTTTAGTCTTTGATGAGGCACTACTGAGAGTTCTAGGAATGTTGTGTGCCATGGCTGCCTTGCCCATGTTGGAGCAACTAGGATCATTGTGACTGACTGTTGCCGGAGTTTGCGTGCCACTAGTGGAATTAGTGGAGCTGGGGGAAAAGCGTACGCAAATCTGCCTGACCAGTTCATCCATATCGCATTGCCCTGAGACAATGGATGTGGGAACCTGGCAGCAAAGTACTGGCATTTTGAGTTTTCTTTTGTAGCAAACAGGTCTATTTCTGGGTGCCCCCATTTTTGAAAGAATGGTTCGAGGACTTGGGGGTGAATCTCCCATTCGTGTAGTTGCTGGCTGTGTCTGCTGGGTAGATCCACTATCTGATTGTCCTTCCCTGGGAGGTGTTCTGCCAGGAGAAAGATGTTTTTTGGAATTGCCCACTTCCATATGCTTTGCGCTAAGTGAGACAGTTGTAGAGAGTGCGTTCCTCCCTGTTTCTGTATGTAGTACTAGGCTGCCATGTTGTCCGTCCGGATGAACACAGTCTTGTTGTACAGGTGTTTCTGGAATGCTTTTAGAGCTAGAAATATTGCTAGCAACTCCAAATGGTTGATCTGCAATTTTTTCTGCTGGGTTGTCCAAAGCCCTTGCACTGTGTATTGGAGTACGTGGGCTCCCCAACCCAACAGTGATGCGTCCACTGTTATCACCATTTGTGGAACCTGCTCTTGGAACAGTCGTCCTTTGGAAAGGTTTTGTGGGTTCCACCACTGCAGAGAGGTGTATGCAGTGGACGCATGTGAAGCCTAAGCCTAAGCTGTTTAGCAGCTTAAGTGTTTGAGACATATGGCTCTTGCACTGTTCGTACGATTTTGCTTGTATCAGCTAATCGTCCAGGTATGGATAAACGTGAATGTGTTGTCTCCTTAGATGTGCAGCTACTGTCGCTAGACATTTTGTGAACACTCTTGGAGCTCTGGTCACCCCAAAGGGGAGAACTTTGAATTGATAGTGCTGTTTTTGGATTGTGAACCTGAGATACTTCCTGTAAGAAGGATGTATAGGTATGTGGAAGTAAGCATCCTTGAGGTCTAAGGTTGCTAGGAAGTCTCCTTGCCTTAGCAACTGGAGGACTTGCTGTCGAGTGATCATGTGGAAGTGCTCCAAAAGTATATACTGGTTTAGGGCTCTGAGGTCCAGTATTGGTCTGAGGGACCCGTCCTTCTTGGGAATGAGGAAGTATAGTGAGTATACTCCTGCTCCTTGGTGCTGGAAAGGGGCTGGCTCTATGGCCTCCTTTTCCAGCATACTTGTTACCTCTTGTTGCAACAGGGCGATGTGTTCCGTGGACATTGGACGGTGTCTGGGTGGTATGTTGGGTGGAGTAAAAGTCCTTCTAGATAGTAACCATACTGGATAATTTATCTTACCCACCTGTCTGTGGTAATGTTGTTTCAGACTGGTAGGAACTGTTGTATTCTTCCTCCGACCGGTGTTATGTGGTCTGGAGGTATAGTGTATTGAAGTCACTGTTTTGTGGCAGTGGAGGCTCTGTTGTTATTGCCTCCACGTCCGCTCCCCTTATTGCTAATTCCTCTGTATCCAACTCGATTGGGACCTTCATTGAAGGTGGACGGGGTATTGGCTTTATATGCAGAGGCACCTTGTGACGTGTTGCCTCGTGCAGCTCCTCTGTATGATGAGCGCCGAAAGGAGCTTTTATGCTGTTGGAACTGCAGCGCACCCATTGATTTTGCAGTCTAAGTGTCTTTTTTCATTTTATCCAGAATATTATCTACTGCTGGTCCAAAGAGGAAGTCTGGATTGACCGGCTGGTTTAGAATAGTAGATTGCACCTCGCTTTTAAGGCCTGAGATGCGTAGCCATGCGTGTCGTCTTAGCAAGACACTAGTGTTAACGGATCTTGCTGCGATATCTGCTGCGTCTAATGCACATTTAATGGAAGCATTTGTGATGAGCTTCCCCTCCTGAATAAGAGCATCAGCTTGTTCTTTGAATGGCTCAGGTAGATGTTGCAGTATGCTCTCTAGTCTATTGTAGTGTGCCCTATCGTAGCGAGCTAGTAGAGCCTGCGTGTTAGCTATTCTCCATGAATTGGCTGCCTGTTCAGCCACTCTTTTTCCTGAGGCTTCAAGGATTTTTGATTCTTTATCGGGAGGTGTTGCTTCTCCAGTTGTTTGGGAGCTAGCCCTTTTTCGTGCATTAGCTACAACTAGTGAATAAAGTGGTAGTTGACCTCTAATGTATGTGGGGTCTGTAGGGGCAGCCTATATTTTTTCTCAACCCTAGGGTTGATAACACGTGCTCTAGCTGTATCCTTCAAGATATGCGTGGCGTGTTTTAGTACACCCTTTAAAATAGGGAGTGTTTTAACTGTTCTCTCAGAAGAGGCAAATGTGTCAAAAAGGAAATCCTACTCTATTGGGTCACTATGCATATCAACATTGTGATATAGTGCGGCCCTGTCCACTAGTAGGTTAAATGCTACTGTATCATTTGTGGGTGATGGTTTAACTAGGTAGGAGGAGGTGTCAGAGATGGGATGTCTATCATATGGGTCTTGTTGATTGTCCCATGTGTTATCCTGTGTCTCTGGGTCCTGTGGATAGTTATAATCCTGCTCAGGAGCCTCTTCTGCATAATCTACATTATACTCTGACTGTGTAGGAGAGTAAGGGGCATAAGGCGTGGTAGGCATAGTAGGAGAGACAGGTCAAAAGGTCTAAGTGGAGAATTGCAGGGTCTTTCTTTTTCTTTAGAGGAATTGGTGAAGAAGGTTCAGTGTCCACTGGTCTCTTCTTTTCGCGGTAAACTGTTACCTTGCCAGTCTCAGGGTCTATGTACAGTTTTGATTGTTCCTCTTCTATAGGATCAGGGTGAAAGAGTTCTTCTTCCACTGTCCTTGGTTTTGGAGTCGAATCCTTGGGTTTTGTCTTTTTTGGTTCGACGTTTGTTTTTGGATCGACAGGTTTTGTCAGTTTGATAGGCTTAGGTGTCTTTCCAGCCTTCTTCGGGCCGAGGCTTTGTTTTGGATCGATCGGACCGTTTTTTTCGGAGGTTCGACCTTCTTTGGTTGTTTGTCCTTTGTCTAATCGATTGGTTTCTTCGGTTCGACTGGGTTCTTCGGAGCAGTTGTGCACGGGTCGATCGGCTTTGGCGCAACCTTCTTCGGTTGGACTGCTTTCGGTTCGACCGGCTTTTTCGGTGCGACGTTCGAGTCGACACCCCATTTCGGGTCGACGACCTTTGGTTGTAAAGGCTTACCCGGTACATCGAGCCTCGGCTCGGCGGCCTTTGGGTCTGCGACTTTTGGTACGATGACCTTCGGTCCGACAGCCTTCGGATCGACAACCTTTGGTTTTTTGAGATCGTGACTTGGGCCTGGAGTGTCAAAAGGCTTTTTCTTGGTATTCGTAGCCGAGCTTGAATGCGGGGCTATTGAATCAGTGTCTTGATCTTGGCTAAGGCCTGTTGGCGATGCCTCGAGCGGAGCCTTTGTTCTCGGTAGAGTGCGTTTCAGGGGCAGTGTACTCACGGTTCGCCCCTGCGGGATCTGTTCGTCTTCCGAATCGTCCTCGACGGCCACGATCTCTAGATCCGAGTCTTGTACGTTGACGAACTCTTGGTCGTCGTCGAAAATGTTTTCCGGGTCTGGTGCTGGTCTCTGCATCTCTTGCCCCGCGGCCCGTCGATTCCAGATCGTCTTTTTGGAACGGAATTGGGCACACGCCAGGCAATCTTCTTTATGGTCCGGTGACAAGCCCTTGTTGCATACTGGATGTCTATCAGTATGCGGGTACTTGGAATGGCATTGTGGGCAGAATTTAAATTGACTCCGTTCCATCAACGATAGGCCCACGTGGCGTCGAAAGCCCCAACGGGGCGCGTCAACGACCGGAGAGAAATAGGAAGTTTATCCGAGGTACTAGGCACCAAGCGGAAACAATACCGTAGATTCCGAAGGCCTTTAAAAAAGTTTTGTTTCGATTCCGAACTTAGAGTGTAGGAAAAACATCCGAACCCAATGGCAGAAAAAAACAATCTGAAGATGGAGAGGATGCCCATGCGCACTGTAGTCCAAGGGAGGAGCCACCTATCTCGTGATACTTCGAAGATTCTTCCAGGACAACAAAGTGCAATCATCCAGACCCAACACTAGGCGGCGATCTATGCACTGATATGAATTCAGCAGCCCACATGCCTCGAACCTACGTGCCCTTATGAATGTGGGTGGAATGCGCTATGCAACATTGCTGCTGAAAGAACTGGAGCAATGGGTAACCAAGAACCATCTAACCCCATCATTTCAAACAGGGTTTCAGAAAAGGTGCAGCACTGATGAGAACATACTGGCCCTAGACACTTTGGTAGAACAAAACTGGTCCTAATAGGGCAGACTGTTGTATGCATGCTTCATGGATTACACCACAGTTTTTGATAACATCAGTAGAGGAGACTTATGGGCCAAATTAACCAAGTGGAACATCCCACCTTCTCTGCTGACAGCAATCCTCAGGCTGTAAAGAGATATATGGGTTAAAATTAACAGCGATATAGGGGGGTCTCAAAAACGGCTTAATGAATAAAGGTCTGAAGCAGGACTGCATATTAGCTCCACTGCTCTTCAATCGTTAATTGGCTGATATGGAGAGGGCTTGTGTTTCCGCAACAGGCCGCAGCCTATAAATTCTACAGTGTGCGGGCGATACAATACTTTCAGATCAGATGACAGTGGGGATTCAAAGACGAACTAGCTGGCGACCATAAGAAAAATTAGATCAAGATAAATACTACCAAAACTAAGATCATTTCCTTTGGCTGTACTGTGAAGAAAAGAGAAGTCTAGCAAATTGACAGTGTAAAAATATAAAGCAAATGAGTCACTACGTATAAATACTTGCGTGGTTTGAGGAAACAGGTCCGATCAGATGCTCATAAGCGAACCCTTAAAAGTGCAACTCAATCACTTAGCACTGCATTCATATGACCGTTAAAAAATCTCTGTGGACCAGATGTCTGTAGGATATGTAAAGTTATAGAATGCAAATGAACTCCCATGCTACTATACAGTATGGTTGCTATTAGAAATAAGCTTGCCTACTTGCTGGACTAATTGCAGTGCAGCACCTTTTGTCATGCCCTCCGATTACCGGTTGCCACATCGAAAGCTCAGCTTTGACTGGAATTTAACAAGGTTTAAGCCGCTGCTCTACTCAACGATTCCTGGCATATTGTTGAAAACTAAAAGAGGCCCCCTCTAATTTGATAACGAAATCTACTATGGCTAACCTTAACTGGTAATTCACCCTGGAAATTGTAACTTGCCATGGGCCTATGAGAATTAGCTGATGAAGTGATCTGGGTTACGGAACTGCCCTGCAAAATAAAATCTAAATGACTAAAGGAGCAGGCCAAATTAGCATCTGCCTCATTGGATCTGGAGGAGCTGGATAGAAACTCACGGCAATTTTGCCATATTTCTTTACAATCCTCCCTCTAGACAACCGTTCTTAATGCAACCAATTGCAATTTGAGGACAAGCATTTGCAACGCAATAGGCCTCGCATTACTGAAAGTTTGAGATATTGGTGTTGCATTATATTTGACAATGCCAATAGCTCAACCTTTCAGTAATGCAAGACAAATTGCAATGCAAATGCTTGTTTAACTTAAGTCAGTGAATTATATTTAACCGCATCGCTGCGGCGGTTATTTTTCCGCTACGCGGCTTTTTTCTAAAAGCCGCGTTAGATGACGAGCTCAGCTCGCCATCCGCACACGACCACCGTGGCTGATGACGAGCTGAGCTCGTCATCAGCATCGAAGGGGTTAATGAACTGTGCACTTAGGGTAATATAAAATTCCTGCACTTTGGCAGATGCTCTAAACAAACATTTAATTTACTTACAAACCCAGTTCTCGAAAGTACGTGCTGAACACCCTTTTGTCAACGGCCGTCAGGGACTGGTTGATGCGGGGGTGAGTAGGGGAAGAAACCGACATGAGGGCGGGGCAGTGAAATGAAGCAGCGGCGGGGCGTGTGGGGGAGCGAGAGAATACCGGGGGTTATACAAGTAACTAGAGGAATGCTACTAGCAAGCTAGCCGGCAACATTCACAGATCGACATAAACGAGAGGGTTCGGGTGGGGAGAAAGGTAAACAAAACGCATAAAGTGCTTTTTTAAAAAACTTTATTTATTGGATTTTCAATACAAAACAATACAAAGGTTGGTATTTGTGGCATTAAGTGGTAACACCTGGTTGTACAGCATGAACAGTTCGTGGCAATTCAACAGCATCTCATAGCGGGGAAGAGGGCATCGGGCTGTATAAAGTGCATGTCAATCAAGGATAGTTTCTCATAACCATTGTACAGCATGGGAGCGCCTAGCAGCAAACACAGTATGGAGGCATCTAGAGGGTTTCATCCAGACTTACATTCATAGCAACATTAAACAGTGGTAAAATATGCTAGACGTACGTTCATGCAGTCATATGCATAGCAAATAGTCATAATTATAAGCCAACCCTAAGTAGTGTCACATGGCATTTCAATCACATCCCACGTGGCTATCACCACCAGTCCGCGTCTTGCCTCCAGCCAAATCATCATTCCCATCTCCCTGCGCTAGCATATACTTGACCAGAGGACCCCAGATGTCTTTAGGCCTACTGGAAACCGGAAGTGTTTCAGCAAAAATTACAGATTGTTCCTGACAGTGAGTCATGTCTGCGAGCCAGTCCTTAAACTTGGGGGCCCTGCCACGACCCCATCTACACGCAACTCGTCGTTTTGCAAGAAGCAGAGCGATATCTATGAACTTCCTACAAGTCTTAGTGATATGTGGTGTGTACCCTAGGAGCATCAGTAAGGGATCGGGATTTATAGATTCTTCAGTCATAGTTTCGAGGGCACAATGTACCTGTTGCCAGTAGGCATGGACAAGGGGTCACACCCAGGCCAGGTGTAGAAAACCAGCATGTTCCGCGCGACAGCGGTCGCATCTATCATTACTGGATAAGCGGAACTTGTATTTTTTGACTGGTGTATAGTACAGCCGCAGCAGGAATTTGTAGTGTATCATCTTGAGCCTGCTGCTGGCCAAAGTCCGAGCAGTGAGGTTACAGCAGTATAGCCACTGTTCATCAGTGACCTCCAGTGCCAGGTCAGCAGTCCAATGCAAACGGGCCATGTTCTCCGGTCCCTGGCTGGCCGTCCGAATGTGGCGGTACATACCCGACACCAGATGCAAACCGTATTGTGAGCACAACATGAAGTGTAACTGAGATAGGATCTCAGGTTCATTGGGAAAGTCAGGCTGAATTTCCCTCATCCCCTGGCGCAGACGCCTGTAATAGAACGTGTCGAGTGGAGTAGGGTTGTAAGATACAAAAAAACTGGACTGCAGAGTTGAACTGGCCATTGGAGAAGAGGTTGCCCCAACAGCTGATCTGTAGGTGCCGACAAAGCAGCTGGAAGCCACGTTCCTGTAGGAGTGCAAGCTTAGGGTGGTATGTCAGTGGCAGCCGAGGAGAATACGGAAAGGTGCATTCCAACCTCTTAGCCATGCGATGCCAAGCATCCATGGTGCATGTGACTGAGGTGCCCGGTGTTTCAATGGACGTCACTGGGCAATGTAGTAGCCCATTGAGGGGGAGTGGGTTCGCAATCCAGTCTTCGACTGCCAGTTGTGGCATGTAAGGAGTGGAGACCATCCAATGATATGCATAGTGCGCTTGAGCACATAGATAATATGCCTCGAAATCGGGCACATCAAAGCCTCCCTTATCACATGGTTGTGTCAACAACGTCCATCGCAGCCGTGGGTGTTTACCTCCCCCAGAATAATTGGCAGAGTTCCGTCTTCAGTGTTTTGAAAATAAATCGCACCCGGGTAGTAAGGGATAGTAAGAAAAAGATATAGAAATCAAGGCAGCACTACCATTTTGATCTGCGACGCCTTTCCCGCCATACAAAGTGGGAGGGATAACCAACGATCGACCGATGCGTTAAGTTTTGTGACCGCCACAAACGCATAAAGTGCTTGATGTAAATAATATAAAACAAGCAAAATCAAAAGTAAACCAGCAGGAGAGAGACTGCGGTGTAACTGCCAACTTCAGACCTAGGGAACCGGGTTTGAGTCTCAGCGTTGGTAAAATTGTGGTGATAAGAAATAGAACATAAATAGAATGTAAATACATGATGCTTGTTGTCGTCACTAAAACAATGGCAGGAATGCAGATAAACTAAAAAAAAAAAAATACCTAGTAGAAGCAGCTGGGAACTGCGCCGTCTGGACAACCAGGAGGAAACCTGAACATGAGGGGCAGTGACGAGGAGGGATGACAGGGGAAGCACCAACAACAAAACAAAATTAACATTGTTTTTAGTCTGTACCAGTTTAAATAATCAAAAATTAACAACCTGCGAAGCGCAGAACGTGCATCAACAGTGAATTGGTAGCACTGGCTCATGATACGGCCAGGAACGTTACAGCTTACGCAAGTAAAGATAACATGCACACATGGGCAGAGGCAGGCCAACAAAAAGAAGAGTGCTCACCAAGTCCCCTTAACCCCTCCCATGCTCGTGACGGAACCGTTCCGTCACGAGACTCGGATGGGCTGTGCTGGTGACGGAACGGTTCCGTCACGGCCCCCGCGCCACGCGAATTCCGCGCCTGCGCTAACGTTCTCTAGCGCGGGCGGGGCCGTGACGGAATCGTTCCGTCAAAAGCACAGCTCACCCGCGTGCCGTGACGGAGCGGTTCCGTCACGAGCACGGGACCGCCGCGCAGCCCCCCCACCCCCTTAGCACTGCGGCAGAATAGCCGCCGCAGTGAAGGGGTTAATTAACATGAAGAGTAACAGCACAGTAACAGGGGCAGTCCTAATGGGAGGTTACAAAAGTAGAAAGGAAGGGAGTACTGAGCATATTAACCAATGAAAAGCAGGCATTTAGGAAGGTCAGCAAGAGGAACCAATGAAAAAGATTCACTTTTTCACGTCAAAAAGTGCTGGTTAGGCGAGAGCTAAAAAGAGGCAACTGAGGAGATTAAGGCCTGACCGAATTCCTTTCAGAGCACAGCCTGCTACACATTGTCTGCATTGAACACAAACTTCAGAGGTTGAGAATATTTTGGCCACTTTCCGGAGTACTGAATATCCGCTCTTGCAAGGCCGCAGTGGAAATGTGTCTAAGAAGCAAATGCAGCTGAAGGCTTGATTGGTCAAATTTATGAAGTAGGTCACATCGGAGCTATGTAGGGTTGACCCAATATGATCATAACTAAAACTTAGCTGCCCGTGCATCCTGCGATTTTTCCAAATCACACATCTTGGCAACCTGTATTGATAGGACTAACCTATTATGGCATGAGTGTAAATTTCACTTTAAGCCTCTGCCTTATAAGGAGGCATCCAGTTGCATACTAAAAATTCAATATGTCCTTGGTGATGCGAAGCGAAGGATGCATTTCCTTAACACAAGCATGACCTGGCCCGGCCAGCAGTTCAGACACTTTGTACTTTATTCCTTCTGGCTAGGAAAGAGCGCAGCCATCGGCACTTTGATAACGATACTTTCTGATCCAAGTCAATGCTTTAACATATGTATTTATTAGTCCATGTTATTGAGAGTGACCCACTTTGTTTTTAAACTGTTCTTACTAATTGTTCTAATGTGTTTGCCTTTTAGTTCTTCCAGATTTTATGAGAATTGTAACGATTTGAATTAATCATGCGATAGAGCTATCAATCTATCTAAAACATGCTAGAAAGGTGTCAAAAATTCTATAAAAAATCTGGGGAAACATGCCAGAAAACATGGAGGCTTGGAATCCTGAGATCTTAGAGGAGTGCAAAAAAAGTGACAACTTCCATGGACAATATGGGGTCCATTGAGGTAATTTCCGGTGGAGTTTTGTGGCTCCATTAACCATGCCGAGTGTCACCTGGGGGAAAAGGTTCATATAAGGAACTATTAAAAGTTTATATAACCATTAGAGGGGAGTGGTAAAGCTGCTCAGAAAGAGACTAACAAAAAACACCTGATTTATAGTTACAAAGGAAAATGACAATGAAGGCTTGTTCCACAGCTGAAGAAGAGGCTGCCAATAGATTAGGCTGGAAAGGGATTGTGCTTTTTAGCTACAGAGAACACTCAGATCCCTAGAAAATAATAGATAATTAGTCTACAGCGGAAGACGTGAAGGACAAAAGAGGACTGTGTTAAGCGGAAAAAGAAGACTGTCAACAGATGCAAGTCCAACAGTGAGGGGAGAGACTGGGAATGTATACTTCTGTTACAGAGAGAATAAGGACTGGGGGTGTGGGTTTCACAGCAGGAGGATAATAACCAAGTGTATCTGTGCACGGTTATCAAGACAAATGTACTATTGATCGAATGATCCAAGTTTAGATAGGCACCCTTCGGATTCACTAAATGTTCATGCGCGTTTCACGGGGATGTGTTACACAGCTGCTCCTCCGATGCTCACGTCATGACGGTTGACAGAAGATAAGGTACATGATCCTTAAGGGCCAAACACTCAACACTGGCACACAGCAAGGCACATTTATAGAAAATATCATCTACCAGACCCATCACGGTTTCACAAGTGCGATCACTACTCCACTTTAATTGCTTCTACACAAATGTCTATTTTCACAGCTGGTTAATATATCTGTGACCAGGAAGACCTTTGTTTGCAATCAGAGAAGACGGTTGGTTCCTGGTGATTGAAAACTATGAAGTGCATTATTCTGGTCTACTTGTTATACTAGTTTATTTAAACACGGATTCCAATAAACAGATAAGGAGTTGTCCATTTTCAACAATCCAAAAGGGCAAACACTTGTTAATAAAATTGCCATTGGTCACCGTAAGTGAAAGTGAGTTAAGGGGACTTTATAAGTGAATGTGCAGTAGCAGCAGTCTTTCCCAACCATTTTTGACAGGTGCAGGGGTCGTAAAAGAGACCCCACAACTGGGCGTCTTACAGTTTCACATCTAACTTTAGATCACCCCACCCACTCAATTCTTCTTTGAACATTTCTACGAGGTATATTGGTTCCATATGTAAAGATAACTGATGAACTTCTTGGCTGAGACCTACATGCATCAAGTGTCTGACTGCAACAGAAGACTTACAATTATGTTTTTTGCTTTATATCAGGGACTGCTATAAAACAGAGAGGCGGAGATCTCAGGCCTCAGTTCAGAAAATTGTACAGGCGATCAATCAAACAAACATTTATAAAGCGCAGCAAAAGGGTATTGAGGCACTGGAGATGTTGTCTGCTGCGTCGTGGTTTGTTCATTCAAACATCCAGGTCTTCAGTTCTTTCCTGAATTTCTGGAGTGACGGAGGCCCTGAGGTGCAGGGGGAGGTTGTTCTATGCCTTGGCTGCCCGGTGCGAGAAAGAAAATCCTCCGCTGTTGCTTGGGCGGATCCTATGGGTGTCTTGCAGGGGAGAGAGAAGAAGCTTGAAAGTGTCTGGTTGGTTGGTGGAAGGTTGGGCATTTGCTGATCTATGCTGGT
The DNA here is from genome assembly GCF_964263255.1 of Lissotriton vulgaris. NCBI lineage: Eukaryota > Metazoa > Chordata > Amphibia > Caudata > Salamandridae > Lissotriton > Lissotriton vulgaris. Next base: position 130,513,320 of record NC_141688.1, read on the forward strand.
TCTTCTATGTGCAAGGCCTTGTAAGCGCGGGTCAGCATCTTGAACTGGCAGCTCTTCTGGATCAGAAGCCAGTGAAGTTTCTTAAGGTGGGGTGTAATGTGGGTTCTTCTGGGAATAACAAACCATCAGATAGCCTATATCAAACAAATTCACTGCATACCACTGGCTCTAAACTGGCTCCCTGTGGATCTAACAACTCCATAAAAGTCAGATGAGGTAGCACTGGGCAAATCCATCAAGGTTCAAGGCGGTGAGATAAGAGAACCATATCTGAGAACATTGCACAGCTCATCTCTATTCATAAAGAACCTGAAAAAGGGAAGCCATCCACTCAAGAGGACCAGTGATGCTTAGAACACCCCCCTCGTGAGCAATATATACCCACCCTCACGTTTACAACACACCGGTCCAACAACCCCTCCTTACCACAAGGATGTGAACTTCCTCACATGAAGCTGATGACCCGACTGAGGACCAACATATGACAGGCACAGCACACTCCTGCTAAAAGGAGAAAAGAAGAGGCTATAAAATAACTAAATAAAATAATACAAGATGCATGTTATTACCAATTCCTTCTAGAAAGAGGCTTTTAGGATCCATCTGGGGACTGCACGACCTCTGGGCTGTAGACGTGGGACCACTCTAGAATGCCCAAAGCGAACACTTTGGGAAATGTGTGTGTCTGGCTCAGAGTCCTGGGTGATACCACCGGCCACTGAGACCTCAGTTTCATATAGTGCACAGGATTCACAAATAGGGCACTTTTGGTTAAATACGGAGGAATCCTGTAGGGGTCCTAGCACAGAACCTCAGAGGGCCTAGGAAGAGATGGATCATGGAACTTTACGTCATGACCATCCATTGCCCAAGATTCACAAAATAAAATTATTCAGGAAAACATGTTTATGCTGCAGAGCTATATTTACTTTGGAATTTAGTAAATCAGACATGAAGTGGGCGATTGTAAGAAACAAACCTGCAGGCTGCAAGTAGAGAGAAGCTCACTTCGGATGAAAAGCAAACATTGCATGCACTTCCTTTAAACTTACAAAACATGCCACAGCTGACAGCAGCGCTATCATTTCAGAACACTTCAGAGATGTAAACACGGTTTCTAGGAAACATGCTGAAACAGGCGGTGAGCGCCAGAACAGGTTTGACACCTGCCTCACGGCGCCGAAAGAACAGCAAAAATGCACCTTTTAAAAGACAAACGAGGCTTCACAATTCACTCAAGGTGCGCTGGGGTGATGTGCAGCATGAAGGAATAATAGGAGGAAGCAAATGTCAATTGCAAAGGCTAATGAATTCAGGCACCTGGCAGCAGACCGAAACCATTCATAAAAATCTATAAATAAAAGGTTAAACCACAGACAGGAAACTTCTATTATGACGTGCTGCTGAAACCGACGCGGTAGGAACGTGTCCTGTCCAGGGACAGCATCAGAAAGGTGAAGTGGTGTCTGGATGTTGAGGACTGCAGAGAATAGAGGGATGTCCCTCAGATGGGAAACCAGTGCAGCAGAAGCGTGTGTGGTGAAACCGTCTCTTCCGAACCTCAAAATGTTTAGAACAAGCATAAGCAAAGTTAATTAAGTCTGGTTTTAATGAATTAAGTTATGCAAATAGAGGCATGCATAAATATTGCATGAATGCAATAGACCTTCAAAGCCAGGCCTACAGGCGCTAACAATGCCAGGTAACATAATGCATCTGCTCTTAAGGGTCTTGTACAACAAGTCAGTAGAGAAGGATGACGCCGCACTGTATATAAACTAGTCCAACAGTAGAAGAAAGTAGAGCAGTCGCAAGTATGTCGCCTGATAATTCTCCCCTGAATCAAGCAGCACGAGTTTGATTAAAACACACTGGGATCTTAAGGGCAATATTGGACCCTGCCAATGACAACACAGTTGGTTTCCTGCTTACCACCAACTTTTCCTTTAACTGTCTGCATACGTTCCCTTTACTTTGCTCTATATTGACCGCTTTCACAAATCTAATGCCATGGTTAATCCTTATGGATGGGCTAATGTCTTCCCTTAGGAATGGACACCCTACACCCAGATTATCAATCTAATGCTCCGGCTGCTGCATGGAAGCATCTATCGCTCCTCTATGTGCGTGCCACATTAAGGACCAATAGCGGGTGCTGTTGGACAATTCTCCATACTCTCCACTCCTTAGTTCAGAGAGTTGCAGTGCTCGAACATTACACTCAACTTTGGCACAAAACGTTGAATAAGTGTTTTTTTTTTACTTTAAATTCTAGATCCTACTCCAATCAGGCCACATTGCTTAATTCAGCCAAGGATCTGCCCTTTAGCTTTCAGTGTTGTGCTAGAGAGGAATGACTAAAGTTGTTACCTACTTTTGTAAAATGTTACCTTCACAACAGGTCAGACACTGGTGTCAAAACAAAACCCTGAGGGTCACCGTTGGGTTTTCCCACCTACCAAGCATAGGCAGCAACAGCCAGCAACAGAACGGGCTGGAACACAACAATAGAACCCCACTGTCTACACTGGTAGGAATCCAGTATCCTCAATTGTTGATGGAACATACGAGCGTACAAACGTGGAGCCAATGAAGAAGCGAGACACATATGTGTGATGGTAATGTGTCGGCTCAGCCAGAGAAACGTCCAGTTGGATATTATATGAGTTTGAACCAGTCAAGGCCATACTGGTAATATTGTAATAATGGGAGGCATATGTTATAGTTCCCTCTAGGAGATCGCCTCTCGTTGACCCAGGTATATGAAAGTTTCCCCATTCAGCATACGGATAGCAAGCGGCTGCAAGTTCATAAAGCCCAGGAGCATATTGTACACAGTGGTGCAAGCATGAAACTAGCTCACATTGGTATGCAAGTGTACCACTGAGTTCCCAAGATGTCCGCCGCTGCAATAGATGCATGCAGAACCCTTGAAACAAGTAAACTAGAGACTCGGTCAACGTGAGCTCAAATCGCCCAATGGTGATGCAATGGCATAATCCACAGTGTAAATCACGCATCAAATCTACATCGGGTGAATCATTGCCCATGAAAAAAAATTACAGACAAAAAAGCCATGAAGAAATTTGCACTCACCAGAAAGAATGCACAACTAGGTGTAGTGGGCCGCCAGAGGTGTGCGGAATTCCTCAATAGCCGTAATATAAGGAAGCAGAAAGAAAGGGGAGCAGGCAGGCTGCAGAAGTAGGCACGGCCATTTCACAGCAGAAACAAGAAGCACCGTCTCTCAAAGGCACCTTAGCTGGGCCAGTAAACCATCCTAGAATGCTCTGCTGCGGCACCTAGAATCATTCCCGTTGGTGGCTGTAACACAATCCGGTTGCTGGGAACAGAAACACCACCACCACTCAGACTCACTCCTTAGTCTTTCACTTGCTCTACAATCTATGTGCTTGTACTATGCTGAAGTACTGTTGTTGCCAGGGGGAAGGTGCACACTGCAGAGGAATCCATTTATGCACGGGGGTCGAAGTGTCATGATGTTGACGCGAAAGGCATTAGAGATGCCCCTCCCCTAGCGCCTTGAGACCCTCCGGGTGAGTAGTGCGCTATATAAATGCCTTGATTGATTGATTGATTGATTGAGAGATCAGGGATTTCTGCTAAGAATCAACCTTGTGTGCAGAAAATTGAATCCCTCATCGTAGACGACTAACTCATGAAATGAATGCAGCTATTGTCAATGACGCAATAACCTTGTGGCAAAGACTTGTTCCGCAGATTATTCTTGCAGTCGCCACCACCTTAGTTCAGCTGCAGCACCTGGACACATCTGGCTTCAGGGTGGAAGAAGGCAGTGGCAGCTGCATGTCCCCAAGCATTGTCATCTACCGCACCCACTCCTTTACCCCTGCTGCCATCGCTGGGAGACGGAGATGGCTTTTGGAGCACACAATGAGGTGCTGCTGGTGACAGATGAGGAATGGCACAGCACAACGTGAATCCCTTAATGTAAGATGGCCACTATATCATGACCTTGATATGGCAGCCATCTTAGAAAATGTTATTCCCGACAGGGACTACTTTTACTTAGCCACCAATAGAAAACCTACATTACATGTTAGATATGTTTAACATTTGTGAAAAAATAAACCTTGAATTTGTAAAGCGCACAGCTACCTCCAAAGTGGTTTCCCTGCGCTGGGGGCTTTCAGGAAGATTAAGCGAGCTATTGCCCAGTCACATGGTGCGGGGCTGACCTGCCGCTGGCGCCGGATATCGAACCGTGAACCCCATTTCCGGAGTCAGGCACCCTGGCCACTGCGCCACACCTCTTCCACAAATGCTGTGAGCGGATACCACAAGGCGACTGACACCCCAGTCACCTACTGCCTGAAGGGCCTCCCCCAAACAAGACATTGGATGGAGGGGCTCACCCTAATCCCCGTTCAGCAAGCTTTATGAGGTCATGGCATGAACACTGCAAAACAGTTAAAGCGGTCTGTAGCTAAACCTAAATATTGCCACTCCAAGAAGATGTATGTAGAGGGTAGGAACTTGTGCAAGAAAGGTTTTACTCCAAGGTCTATTTTAAAAGATAAATGAATCAAGGCAATCTGTGCAACCTTTGACCCACTGGTGCTAGAATTTAGAGGGTCTGCTTACTGGAACCTTTCAGGGGCACCCTATATGCTGCACCACATCTGATGCAGGTCCTGAAGAAATGTGATCACATCACCCCCACCCTAATGGAAGTCCACTGGCGTCCTTGCCGGCCTGGACCATCTTCAAAACTAGCTGTATCATTACAAAGCCATCACGACTAGTACCCTTGCTCATCTTGCCGAAAACCCCACAATTTCTGGCGATTTTCGGCAGACCAGCAGGTATGACGCTAACAGACAGAAGACGAAGAAGAACAAAAAAAAAATTAAAAATAAAAAGCAAGACAACAGGCCTTTCTTATTTATGCACCCAGGACCTGGAACAATATCCCGGCCATCCACCAGCATTAAACATCCACAACCCAGATTCCTCTCCCATGACTCGATGATTTTATGCTTGCCTTTGACCATGTACAACTAGGATTGCGCTATAGAAATACCATTTACTCACATCGATACATAAATCTTCAAAAAACAAATGTGATGCCTCCTTTCATGCCAGCAGTCCCAGAATAAATGTTTCCCTTAAACAGAACATCTTTTCTATTGCAGCCTTAATACATTTCAGGCAGCCGCAGAATCCATTTGATTTCTTAAATTATAGGTTTTCATTTCAACTGGCCCGAATAATAATGTTCTGGTAAACTAGGGCTGCCACTACGGTCTTCCTCGTTTCCAACTCTTACCCATCCATAACTACTAAGATTACAAGTCGAGTTGAGATCATTTTTAACAAAAAGACTAGATAACAACTGAGTCTAAAAAACAAAGTTTGAAGTACAAGGGTCGCCTTTGAACTTGCACATTAGTGTCAACCTCCCAAAATCTAAATGTCAGCAAGACGAGCTGTTCACGAGGTATTGCTTACAGAAAGAAGAATGTGACGCCTGTTTGCTAAAGACCAGAGTAAAGTCCAATATCACAGTCACTTGGGAAGACGTGTGGGGATTGGGCCTACGTTATGTACTTGTTTCAAGCAAACGCTGTGTCTACGTAATAAGATGGCTGCAATTGTCAGACAGTTTTACAAACTAAGCCATCAGCGAATTCTGCTGAAAATCGGTCTATTATAATTAAGAAGCAACACTGTTTGCTGAAACATTTTTAACTATTTATTTCGAAGGCCTTAAGACAATGTTAACTTTCTGTTTACCGTGCTTTGTCACTTCATGGGGGGGCCAGTACATTACATTTTAATACAGAGTCTACCTAACTTACCAAGTTCACCTCAGCCATCCTTTCAAATTGGCTAGGAATTCGAAAGAAGATGCATTGCAGAAAACGGAACTACAATTACCATGGTCCTTAGGGGCGATCCCGCTGGAGTGTTAGCAGTGTGCGACCCCATTTGGTGAATATTTATGCTCCTTGGAGCCTGGAGCTGACGAGCTCGGGACCCCGCACCTGCGCGCCTTTGTGTGGTACTATACCTGGTAATATTTGGCAGCACACAGCAACCCCAGAAGATAGCCTAATCCCTGCTGATGAGGGGTAAATACCCCGAAACACGTGTACAGGGATGGCGAAGATTTGAAGATACGCGAGAATTCGAAAGAAGATGCATCGCAGAAAACTGAACTACAATTACCATGGTCCTTAGGGGCGAACCCGCTGGTGTGTTAGCAGTATGCGACCCCATTTGATGAATGGCTAGGAAATGGCATGGTATGTTTCACTCAAGTTTTTTAACTCTTTCGCTGCGGCGGCTATTCCGCCGCAGCGCTAACGGTCGCGGGGGGGCGCGCGGGTGAGCTCCGCGGGTGACAGAACCGTTCCGTCACGGCTCGCGGGTGAGCTGTGCTCATGACGGAACGGTTCCGTCATGGCCCCACCCGCTCAATTAAACGCGCTGCGCAGGCGTGAAATCAGCGCCGCGCAGGCGCGGCGGCCGGGCCGTGACGGAACCGTTCCGTCATGAGCGCAGCTCACCCGCGAGCCGTGACGGAACCGTTCTGTCAATAGCCTGGAAGGCGTTAAAGAACTGAAAACAATAACACAGACCAATATTAGAGACATGCATATGCACAGACATGGACACACGAATACTGGCATGTAGAAACACATAAAAACACGTGCCGATGGATGGACAAGCTGAAATGCACATAACCGCTGAAATCCTAAAAGAACACCACAAAAAAAGATGTTTAGATATGCGCACTCATCTGTGCTGGGTCGTGCACACCCCCACTGTGCCTTGCGTACCCAGTATTGCAGCAAACCACTACAAAGTCCAGCCCATTTCTCATTTTCTCACCGTGTCCCCCCCCCCCCCCCCACTCCCCCCCCACTCCCTGTCCCAATTCTTCTCAGAGCCTGCTCAGGCCCTGCAGCTTCCGGCTTCACAGTGTCCCCAGCTCCGTTCACCAGCAGTGGTCCTCCTGTCACCAGCAGTGGTCCTCCCAGCCCGGTGGCGTTGTGTGTAATGCTGAAGATCCATGGATACCAGCCAATTATACCAAAGACGCGTCACAAAGGATCCCTGGATACCAGCCATTTGTACCAAGGACGCGTCACAATGGATACACTTCCACACATCACCATTGTGGGGTCATACCACGATCCTCATGCAGGGTCGGATTGGGAAGGCGGCAGTCGGACATTGGCCAATGGGCCGGGACTGAAGTGTCACCGGAGGACCATTTTTCTTTAAGCCCAGGTTCACCCGGGCCACAGAACCTTGATATCTTTGCCCGCTCCCAGCTAGGCAGCTGTATTGTAAGGTAGGCTGTAGTCTCTGGGGACTGCACAAAGTAGTGTTCCTTCTCCCCTGCCGGGCTGTCAACAGAGACGGCACAGGAAGAATAAATCAGCCTCACTAGGGGTTCAGTGTCGGGTGATAACAGCGGATGGCCCATCTTCACCTCAGCCCCCATTGGCACCCCACCTCCGAGGCCGGCCCAGAAGCTTTGTTCTATTCTTCCTTCCAGCTCTGCCAGGCCAAAACCCTGAGGCAACAGTGGGCTGTGGAGAGGGTGAGTGGGAAGCGGCCTGCCTGCGGACCAGTTTTGCTCTGGCTGTAGGGTCATTCTCACCTCACCCCCTTGGGTTCGACCCATCCAAAAGCACCGTATTTTCCTGGGCCCTCCCCCACTGGGCCATCACATCATACTCGGGCATTGGTGGACGGGGAGGGAGAGAGTATCCAGAGGCTTTGCTGGGGGCCAGGTGTTGTCACCTTAGCCCCAGTGTCTGTCTGAACTGAGGGTAAGGTGTGGGGGGCATAGGCCTAGCTGTGAGGCCACGTTGACCAGACGTTGAGCAGACATGCCAACTTTGGAACTCTGTACCTATGTTGGAGACCCGGCGTTAGCTCAACTGTTATGTTGTTATTCCTTTAAGTCCACTAGTTTAGAACATAGAGTGTAATGGTTTTATAGTTCCATGTGGAACATTGATGATACAGAGCTGCTGAGAGAAGGACATCGCTTCCCTGGCTCTCACCTGTTATTTACTACTACTTGAATAAATACTATATTCTACCTCTACATCTGGTTTGCTACCTTCACTTCAAATTGGCGACGAGGGAAACTGGCGTTTGGTCATCTTTACAGACTATTTTATCGGAAGTATTTCGAAAGAACTTTCATCTTAAAAAAAAAAAGTAAAGAGAAGAAAGCGGACCGGAACGAGAGACTTCTGTGAGTAATTTTTTAACAATTATCTTGACGTTGCCACCACTCGCCGACTATGCGTTAAACAAATTACAAACTGTGTGTATTGTAACACAGCGCCGCTTAAAAGCAACCGTTACTCGTCAGTGTCTACCTGCATCTTTCAACCGTGCCTGCCATTCCACTGCGTGTGCCGACCGCGAGAGGGACTGCGCGTGTCACTCATAACGCGACTACATCAATTCCCTCAGGATCGGACGTCGGACGCAGGTCACGCAACGTGACCCCAACGTGGCGGCCATCTTACAACCATTGTTTACATCGAGTACTTCTCGGAAAGTAATGGAAAAATCGAGCACACTGAAATAAACGTCAAAGATCGTGTGGTGCAACGCGAAGAGACAATATTTACATTTCACAGAAAATACATTCCGGACAGCACAGTAAGGTGAAACGGATATTTAAAAAAAAAAAAAAGAAGTTTTATTTAATAATTTTTTTTTATGTGGGGAACATTATAACAGGTGAGAAGGTCGGGAGAAGGTGTTTTGTTAATTTAACTGGTACTTCACAGTGCATGGAAGAGGGTGATTCCAGTGTAAGTACTGTGGTTAAGGACAGAGACATGGCACAACAAAATTTTTCAATTAGTCCTCCTGAACCATTTTGGGTTAAAGGTACCCAACCCAATATAAAGTGGATAGAATGGAAAGAATATTTCATTAATTATTTGGAAGCCGTTGATGAAACCAAGAAAATGAAACCTGAGCAAAAAAAGAGACTTTTATTACATTCTTTAGGTCCCATAGGATTAAAGACATTTTCAAGAATGAGTAAGTCTGACGACTCCAGTCTAGATGAGTTTGAAAACGCGATAAAAAATATGGACAAATACTTTGCACCTAAGGTGTGCATTGGGGTCATAAGACACAAATTCTTCCAAAGGAAACAAACTAAAGAGGAAACTGTGGATGAATGGATGGATGACCTCAAAAAACTAGCCATTGATTGTAAATTTGACAATTTGCATGACGATCTCATACGTGATCAGTTGGTAATGCACAACAACAACTCTGCCCTACAAGATCGTCTTTGGGTTAACGGTGATGCACCTCTTGATGATGTTGTAGCCATCATGAGAAAATCTGAAATGTCAGGGAGGTCTGCCACGGTGGTGAAGGAAACAGAGAAAGATTTGTCCAAGGCTTCGGGAACTGTGTGTAAGATTCAGGCTTCCAATAGAAATTTTCGTCAGCAGCAGCAACAAGGGAGATGGACTAGTCAGCCTGCAAGGGTTCAGAACAAGAACATGGAAGATAGGAGATGCTATAGATGTGATAGTAAAGAACATCTAGCATTTAGTAGACTATGTCCAGCGTTAAAAAAGAAGTGTGGTATTTGTGGACTTTTAGGTCACTTTAGCAAGATGCGTCGCAGACGCAGTAATGTGAAGTATGTGTATGAAGATGAGATTGAGAGTGTGGATGAATTAGAAACTGAGGATGAATGTTGCATAAAAAGTGTTAGAGGAAACTATGTGATCAACATTTCCGAAGATTCGCTAAAAGGAAAACCAATTTGTGAGATATCCCTTGGTGGGGTAGTCATAAGTGTGTATGCGGACTCTGGTTCCCCATACACGATTATAAATGAGGAAGTTTGGCGGAAGAACTTTGTAAATAAGATTGGTGAGCAATTATATCCATCAGATGTTTGCCCAATCAGTTTTACAGGTAATAGAATTGGAATGATTGGTTTTAGATGGCTTACCTTTTTGTTTAAAGGCAGGTCCACGAGAGCGAAGTTGTATGTGGCAAAGGTTGGACCATCTGTGTTAGGATGGTTCGATCAGAAGAAATTACACATCATCTTAGATCCTAACTCTAAAGATAAAGTATTGATTTTAGACGACTGTAGTAGAATGGAAGAAACACTGTCTGAAAATTTTCCCAAAGTGTTTAGCAAGGAGTTAGGTGTTCTGAAGGGGTTTGAACATAAGATAATTTTAAAGGCTGATGCACAAACTAAAGTTCACAAAGTGAGACCAATACCTATACTAATAAGAGAGGAAGTTAAAAAGGAAATTCAGGGACTGCTTGCCAAAGGCATTATAGAGGAAGTTGAAACATCAGAATGGATTTCTTGATTGTGGTTGCCCGGAAACCCAACGGAAAAATCCGTCTATGCATTGATTTGCGCCACTTGAACAATAACATCGTGGTTGAAAAATTTCCCCTTCCCAGAATCAATGAAATGGTATCTTCCCTTAAAGGTGCTACATGGTTCTCCACTGTTGATCTCTCTGCCGCTTACCACCAGGTGATGTTAGATCCCGACTCTAAGAACCTTACGGCGTTCATAACACCGTTTGGTTGTTACCAGTTCAGGCGTATGCCTTTTGGGTTGGCCTCAGCCGCTGCTGTTTTTCAGCGGTTGATGCACAGACTTTTTGGAGATATGGAGAATGTCTCATTTTTTCAAGATGATATCCTTGTCGCGGCTAAAGACAAAGAGATTATTAATGAGAATTTTGGGAAGATAACCAAAACTTTCGAAATTATCAAATTTAGATCCAGGTACCGACTATCATTTTAGCAAATGTAAATATGCTTTAAAGTTTCAGTTTACAAAAGCTTTGCCCTATTTCCAATATTTTTACATTTTTGTCACTGTTGTGTTTGCCCTCTAATATAGCTTCTATGCACTATAGAGCTCACCTGAAGAGTGTAATGCTTTCTTACTAGGATCCTAACACACCGAGGGATTGGTCAACTCCACTTTCCACTGTTTGTGAGGTAGATTATTAGAGCTCCTTGGAGGTTTGGCAAACATTTTGGGGTCCCTATACGGAGGTTTGGCAATATTTTGGGGTCCCTATACAGGTGAGTTAAAATGTGGGTTGTCTGATATTGTGTCACAGTTCATCTGTGTTTTTCACACACTGATCTGTTTGCTGCTCTTAAGTTCATTTTCATAACTGGTGTCTTCTATTTTATGAGGAGGAGACTGTGGAGTAGGGGGGTTGATGGAGTCTGCCAGTTGCTTATGCTGTCAGGCCAAGACAGGATATGACCTGCATACAGTTTGGAGCCGCAACATTTTGCCTCCTTTCTGGGAATGGGCGTTTGGCTGCTTGGAAAATGTGTTGGGCCTGACCTTGTGGAGGACCCCACAGAGTGCCCACCTGCACGTCGTGGAGGGGTAGACCATGGGTACTCACAAACATTTGCCCAGGGGCCACAAAATATGGTTTGAGGTGTGACCCAGGTGCCAGCAGGGTGGCGGTGGGGGGTCTGGGTGGATCAGGGAATGTGTATGGAGGTTTAAAAAAATGTTAAATAAACAGACATACATTTATTTGCAGGTGAGCTAAAGTTAAGTGGTGCAGGACACCAGCGTAGTTACGTGGTATTGTTACTAGGACTACGGCGCCTATATAGGCAGGAATACACTAGATTGTATAGAACTGTAACATTTATATAAAACGGTGCTAAAAGGTGTAGAGAACCACAAACTCTACACATTTTGAGCCTCAACTCAAACAATATATATTTCACTCCCCAGCACACGTTACATTTTCAAAACCAGGTTTCCCCATTTATTTACAATTCAGTTGGTTCTTTCTTTCTGTTTTATTTCGGGGTTCTTGTCTTTTAGTTGTCAAACTTCACCGCCAACACGTGTTTCGTCGCTTTAACAGGGATATGTTCCAGCGACTTTCTCAAGGCTGTATAAATGTAAACATACAAAAATGCCTATGTATTTAATTTGTCTAGACCTCACAGAGGTAAAATAATGACATAAAAACTGTAATGAAAAGCAAATATTTAGCACAAGGTGGATAGATCCCATATTCCATACACGTGTATATCTCTAAAGAGGTTAATTATAACCCGAATATGATGGAGAGATTAATTAGGTTCTAATCGCCTTCGTATATTGGTCAGTGTAACCTTAAACCCATTCATGCATTTAAATGTGAAAAAGTCATTACTCAGATGCGTCTTGTGTTAGTGCTCTACCGTGGGTGGTGCATAGTGAACATAAGCTTGTGATCAAAATAGCACAGTGTCAGTTCAAGGCAAATGAGTGTAAATGATAGTGAGTAAACTTCAGAACCAATATCTGATAACAAATTCCAAATACCTAAATGCTTCAAATCCTCAACTTCTGACAATTAAGAAGGAAACAAACATGTATATAATGCACATTAGTCATTTTACCTATACTCACTATTTATGATGTACTACAAGAGACCCTCTCATACAAATAACAACACCTACTTGTAATGTGGTGATAATTCCAACCGACACTCCATGCGACGTGTCCACAAGTATCCCTTCAATACGCACTATCCTTTCTTCTACAGTTCTGATTTTCTATAAAGTCCATAAGTGATATATTAGCTTATATCTCTAAATCCTAAGTGGTCAGCCAATCTATATAAATTGGACCGTGTCAACTAAGACAAGTTTCGTCTACTCTCTTCCACAATTTTCCATACCATACATATATAGTATTCCTACACATAGCGTACGACAAACGGCATAATTCCTCTAATCTCGTCATTTGTCCCATTTACATATTTGTAATGCTTCAGTAGCTTCATATGTGTGTGACTCAATGGCTATAAGTAAAAAGCCCAAATGGCATGGAATGCTGATATCGTTACCATTGGTATATCTGATCCGTATCCCATATTCTCTTGTAAACCCATTCCTGCTCATTATCTCTACTACTCCCATATCTTCTAAAAATAATTTCAAAGACCCCGTTTCACACCGCGCATTTGCTTCACGGTCCATATGTGACCATTCCTCCTAGCCCGCCGTCTGCCCCATCCTCAACTCACCTTTGATAAATATCCGTGTGAGGCAGCACACTGCTTCAGTTTGTTGCCGTGTTCGGTTGCAAATTGTTGCAAACTGTTGAATGCCGGTCTCCCGCTAGTATGAAGGTCCGCCTATCTTTCCCAGGTAGTATGCGCATGCGTGTTATGTGTTCGTGAAGACGGACGAACAAGCTATGCCGAGTTTAGCCGCCATTATGAAACGGGCACTTGTAGGCACAAATGTTTAGTCTCCAACAAGAATCCAATTGTTAGATAGTCCAAAAGACCGTATTTTTTTTTATAAAAAACCACAACTATCATTCTAGCATGTTGGAATGATCGACTTATCCAGTAACCTAATAAATAGGCGTTTAGACCAAAAGTCACGTATTATACATAAAGCCACCAGTGGCGTAGCGAAAAGTGAGGGGGCCTCCCTGCACGGTACTTAGGGGGGCCCCCTCCGGGCTCCATCAGGAGCTCTCCCGGCCAGAGTTCAGTGCCGAGGGGGCCCCTTGGAGCTAGGGGCCCCCCGCACCGCATGGGCTGCGGGGGCCTGTGTTACGCCCCTCATAGCCACCCACTTTTAATGAATTGTGTATGTGGTTGAATGGAATATTGGCAAAGTGACCATAAAGGCTTTTCATTGTATTTTTTTTTCATTTGTTTTCCAGACTTCGAAATGAGTCCTTTTCTCTGTGGAGTGTGATATTGTCACCCCACCTAGTGGCATCTTATCACCATAAGGTTGGTAAGAACGAAGCCCTTCATTAATTTTCGGTCCTGATGAATGCCACAAACCTGATCGGGCCACATGGCAGAAACATGTTGACCGCACCTACAACGGTGAGGGGACAGTAATTTCCCCATTGCACCTTTCACTTGTTTTTAATACCATATTGCTGCCTGCCACATTAAAATTAATTTGGAAACTATAATGTTTTTTTAAATCTCACTCACTTGTCACGGGCCCCCACTAGAAGTTCATCCCTATCGTCAGGTGTATGCCTGCCCTCCACGAAACCGAGTTTCTGGAGGGCGAGGATTGGTCAATGATGAAGCATGACACCAGGTGGTGTGTGAGACCAGTCCGTCACTTTTTGTGAGATGCCATCACCCACAATTTAACCTTCACCTAGGTCACTACCCTGGGAGCAGCCCCATTTTGTGTTGAACAATACCAAGAATGGACCATAAATTTCACAGTAAGGTATCAGCTCCCCATCACAATAAGTGTAAGCCACCCAATATCCAAAGTTAAGATGAAAATGGTGACAAAGATAACTGACAAGAAAAAGGCACATGCAATTCCAGCCCCAACTAACACTTTCAAGAAAATGTTGGCATTCACAAGGACATATTGCTAGTTTGTGTAGAAAAACTACCCAAGCAAGGAACAGTGAGAGACACCACAACTATGAGCAGTTATCAGAATCTGCACTAGACTGCGCTCGCTAATGACAACTTGGCACTGCAGACGGCCTACTTGACCAACTTGTTTACAATAACACTAACCTTTGGTCTCGCCTATTCATTGTAAACTCACCCTGCAGGAGCCAGCCCCAAGTATGCACACATGATCTTTCATTTCATATACAGCATTCCTAGAACTAAGAGCATCATAACAGCAAATCTACCTTTTATAAGGCAGTACATCGCAGAATTTTACAGAATTGGTGTAGTAGGTAGATGCGAGAAGGGCAGAAAACAAGAGCACTCATACCCAGACAGGGTAACAACTTAGGAAAATTTAATACAGCTCTATCCAGCACAATAGAATTTCCAGAGCTACAAAAAACTTGTCCTCCTTTCAAGGAACAGAGCTCTTCAACATTCAGTGATTGGAAATGTAGCCAACGCACATCATTTTGAAAGTTTGGAAATCATTTTTTGTTGTGGTGTGACGGATGTAGATGGTTCTGGAGGAGCACGCAGGGTTATGCAATGCAGTCCTTACTTGAAGAGAAAAAGGCTGTTGCTGCATCTGCCTGCCACCCACGCTCCAACCTCATGTGCCAAGAATTAAAGACAAAGCATTAACCTTTCAAGTAAAATAGGAAAAATAAATGTCCATCTAAGGGCTGAAATTAACAACGTGAAAGCCGAAAACCTTTGATTGATCCCAGATTCCCAGCTTGACCAAATTGTGGAAACCTAGGCCAATCTCTCTCTTATGTTTGATTTAATAGGCTGTTGTGTGTATGAAAAGAACTTAATTAGCAAACAATTAAATATTTACTGCCCTAATCTAATCAACATATCGTTTACACTTGAAGCCATTGACTTTCAAAATAAACCACATAATGAATAACAAGGGAAATTGATATATTATTTATTTTTGTTAATTGTTATAGAGTAGAAAAATTATTATTTAGTCCATTGATTTTTTTCTTTTTCTTTTCTTATTTCATAAAAGATTTTTTACTTTATCGACATACATAAATATTACAAAGACAGAGAAAAAATACATAAAATGACATATACATAACGTAGTTTAGGTTGATTTTTTAAAGATGCAGGCAATATGGTGTTAAATAGGCTGTTGTGTGTACCATGTCTAATAAAAATCTAGGCCACATATAGGATGCTCCTGACGCTGGACTTTGATGTGCATCTGCTGACCAGCCTCTCTCGAACCTCATGCACCAAGAATTTAAGACAAAACATTAACCTCTGATGTGAAGTAGGAGAAATAAAGAGATGTCCATTTAGTAGATAAATTGCACAAAGTGAAGGCACAAAACCTGTGTGCTGCCTATGACTTCCATATGTCAGATGGAGGCTGCGGTGATAACTTAGGGCTGTCGCCCTTGAGCATTGCTTTATCGAGAAGAGGGTGGTCGCCTTGTGCAATGCTGTGACCCGATGGTGCCGGTTCCCGGTGTGCGCTGTTACGTATCCCATATGCCAGGAGGGGGCTGTCAAAGTGAGAGGGCTATTGCCTGGAGCAGCATGCAGTTGTGAAGGAGAAGCAAGACATTACCTGCAGAGGATGAGCTAGGATTCAAATACCCAACAATCCAGGAGGACCCAAGACTTTCTGCCGGATTCAGAGAGTCTTACTGTGTAGGTGGAGTGCCTCTACCGTAGCATCATGACTTCTGCTCAACACTGGGCAATAGACGTGTGCCAGGGCTCTCCAAATCGCCACTTCAGAAAGAGTGGGTAATAGTGAATACTGGGTCGCGAGGCCTTGGGGCAACGAGCAGTGACTGACATGCTACAGGCTTTCTAAGACTTCTTCTTTCCAAGTCTTGTACTCATTAGTGGGGCATAGCTTGAAAGTTATTTCACATAAATGGGGAATAAACACTATCTTTTAAAAGGGAAGTGAGACTCGAGAGCTGAGCCATGGAAAGCAAGTGTTGCTGCCTTAAGAAGACTGTGTGTTTTATTTATACACAAAATACATGGGTGGATGTATGGGCATGCCAATGTACCATCCATGTAATCCTTACCCGACACACGGTAACACAAGGCAGTGCAATGCACTACCTTCCGTTTTTTTTTTTAAAACAAAGCCAGGTAAAAACTATCCTACGAGGCTATTTCCTCTTTGCATGTGAGCTGCAGCGTACAAGCAAAGAAGAAATAATGAGGAGAAATAAAGATATTTCTCCTTTTTACGTCAGCCTCAGGTACACTCACCAGTTTAGTGCAAACTTATGTTTGCAAGACTTTGTAAATATGGATTTGCATCAAAATACATGGGAGAATGCACAGGAACGTTCACTCACCACTCTTGTAATGCCTACATGACACAAGGTAATGCAAGGCAGGGCAAAGTGCTGACGTGTGTTGTTTTTTGTTTTTTTTTCAACATAGCCACAGAAACAGGATTTGTGCAGCACTGTAGATGCCAAAATAGATTCATGGTATTTTCTTTTTTGTAACTCTGCCACAAAGAATTTAGCAACACGGAGAGACACGTGGCAGTAAATCGGTTCTGCTTAATTGTTTGCAAATTTCGGAATTTCACAATATGCAACGGTTTAAGGCACCTGCTGGAGAGATTTTTGCGATTTCAGTTAATATGAGGGAATAGTATTAATGTTTAGATAACTTTGGTGGTTAACACATTGTGTGGAAAGATCTGTGTTTCATATAATCCTAGTTTTGACTCAAAGTGGCAAACAGGGTCAATGTGCCTCCTGCAAAGCACATCGTGTAACATGCAGATGGCAGATTTTATTTCATGGAGATCGGTAAGTAGACTATTGCTTTGAACACAGAGATCCGTTTGCTACTTGCAGTTGTATTGTAATCCTTCTAATATAGCAGAGTGAGCTAAGAAGGATGATAAGTGACTCCTATACCCAGTAACCCTCACTGTCTTATCTAACACATCATGTTCAATGATTTACAAACTTGTGTGATTTATTGTTACTATGTGTACGTTTGCTGTAAAGCGCTCCGACACCCTACATTGGGATGAATAGCGCTGTAAAAGAAATAAAAAAGACTTGAATTTAAATTGTTATTCTGCACTGGGACAGAGTAACACATCTGACATTCTTACAGTGCATGAATATCTATTATATATATATAGGGGTCCGAAAAAAGTAGAAATCGTGCCTTTCTCCTGTACTTGTGAAGTGCTAACAAGCCGATTGCTTTTGTTTCCTTTCACTACATTTACATCTAGGTGTGAGGCTCCCAGCCTGCACACTCGGAGAAATGGGGGCCACATGACCCCTTAAGTTCGGCCTTTGTTATGGCACAGTTGGAGTCTCCAATGACAAAGCCCCCTCTCCGCCTGCATGGTGCTACTCGGAAGGAAAGCAGATACCGAGCAGGCGCTGCTGAATGTATCCCGTGTCTGAAAATGACACCAGGACGAGTTCAGCATATTTTACATTTGGGTCCAACTTCTTGGCAGGGTGGTCGGCGTCTATCCTGTGACAATAGTGTTTTTTAAATTATTTGTGTAAATCCTGGGACAGCCCAACACATCGGACATTCTTATATACAGGGACTGAACAAAGTCAAAAGCATGCCTCTCTTAAGTACCTGTCAAGTGATAAGCTGTGTGACTTTGTTTTCCCTCCGCTGCATCTTGTTGTGAGGCTACATATAGCTCCCAGCCAGGATACTCCAGCAAAAAGAGTTCTGATATCCCCTCAACTTCTGGCTTTTCTTATGGGCCCAGCTGGAATCTGATTAAACCTTTCCCCGCCTGCATGTTGCTGCTTGGAACAAAAGCAGACAACGTACAAGTGCTGCTGAATGTGTCTTGGTGTCTGAAAATTACACCGGGACACATTTAGCATATTTCTGTGGGGCCCACCTCTTGGCAGGGTAGACGGGTCCAGCCTTTGAACAAAAGTGGGCAGACCCCATGTACCCTCGATTTATGCTCTTGTAATAACATGTTTCACTGTTCACCATACCAGTGCTCAATATGGTGGCGGCCAACCAAGGCCTGGAGGTAAAGATCAGGGAACACATGGAGAAGAAGGGGCCGAGCACCACGGTCTGGAGACCCTACTGCCGGACCCTGGAGTATCTGAGACAGCAGGGAAGAGACCAGACTGCGCAAAATGCAATCCTAGCTGTGCAAGAAGGGTGCGCACATCCAGGACAGGAGACCTGAGGAGGCAGGTAAGAGAGACAAGCCCGACCGATGTGCAACCTGAGCTGCACAAGAAAGATGCATGCATCAGTGGAGAAGTGTGGCTCACTGGTTAGAGGAGGCAGACCTGGAAGCAGAGGTCAGCCCAGGACCAGGGTTCAATCCTGGCTCGGCGGGGTCTGGAGTCCTAAAATGTCCATGGACTCGACAATTCTCGCTCCGGTGCCTACTCGATTCACGGGTACACACTCTGCGACTCTGGGCAATAGCTTGCTTAATCTCCACAACAGCCCCTCGCGGCGGGATGCCTGGCTTTCACCTTGCGGATACCCTGCCGAGGTTATCTCACAGGGGAATACCAGGACGGGTTCCCTAAGCAAGCGCTTAGAGACCGGTTGGTGATTTGCGCTATATAAATTCCTGTACATTTACATTTACATCCAGGACAGAGGACACCCAGAGCCAACCAGAGCCTCGCTCCCCGCACTAACCATACTTGTGCAAGAAGGGTGCTTGCGCCCAGGACAGAGGTCCTGCTGCCAGACCCTGGGCTACTTGAGGAGACAGGTAACAGAGACCAGCCTAAATCCATTCCCAGCCCCGGCTGCACAGGAAAGGTTTGGGCATGGAGGACTGAGGCTCCTACTGCCAAGCCCTGGAGGATCTGGGGAGGGCGGTAAGCAAGACCCGTCTTGCATCTACCCCCACATTAACCCTGACCAAATTTCATTGCCAGTGAGTGTTTTTGTAATACACAGAGGCAAACTCAAATACCCATTTTTATTTGTTTTGCTTTCAAGTTGTGATGTTTTCAGTAACTAAGTGAATATTGGCAACTCCAATGTGGAATCAGGGGGACGAGAAGCACAAACAGGTAGGGTGGGGGGGCATAACCTGCATTCTACGGCTTTTTGGCGGAAGCCACAGTGAAGTGAGAACAATGCAGACGGGAGTCCTGTCAAAAATTCGGTGAAGGCTTGTTAGGAAGCGCCTGCTGATTACTTGCGTTTCCAGAGCACTGCAGGTTTGGTGAATGGGAAGTGTGCGGGTGAGACTGCAATTTCTGTTGCACAGGTGGGGGAGTGTTTAGGCAGTTCCTTTCCTTTGTGTGTCTGATTGCTGCTACATGAATGGCAATTGATAGCCATAGGCAACATTTTGTGCTCCATTGTGATAATGTTGTGGGTCCTTCAAATTGTAGGCCAGCTAGGTGTGACCTGCACTGAGAAGTGTTAACACCAACTCACTAAAGCAGACTCTGCTCTCCTTCATCCTGCACAGATCATGAGAGGGACAGGGGAGGAGTATCTCTAGCACAGACCTTTAAAATACAACAATCCTGTTTCAGTGGTGTCCTGCATCAGATTGTATGGATACGAGCAGCCTGATAAACGAGGTGCCGCTTCACTGTTTGTAGCGTCTTTTTAAAACGGTCTATTGCCTTTTAAAACTACTACTTGCATCTTTTAATTGTATTGCTTCGCCCTAACGCATGTAACCTGATGTAAGAGGTGCCGCTTTTTGAATAATGTTTTAACACAGAATCTGTCATTTGCAATTTATCTGAGATCGTATCGTGGTGTTTACATTGCTCATTCCTTAACCCACGTTTTCCTCTGTGCCCCGAGGCCCCGTTCCAGCCCGGCTTGTGCCGTTTGACTGGAGGGCTACACCGGGAGCAGACTTACCCGCACTTCCGGCGGATGCCGCAAGCAGTGCTTCAGTCTCTCGACGGCCCCAGACTACTTAGGGCGGAGAGCAAGCGCAAGCTCAGAGGACGCGCCCAGCGGGCCCGCCGGCGGCGCGCCAAAGACAAGCCCGTCTGCACCCGTCTGCGCCTGTACCGGGCCCAGGGCCACAACTCTTAGTCCTCCAACACCAGTTCCCATTCTAGGCTACAATCGCCTAGCCCTTCTAAATCTACGCCCACTGACTAATTGCTCTGACTTTGATTTTAACTTTAACAACCCTCACTACTTCCATAACAGCTGCCCAAGCTGTTATAATAAACTCAGCGCCCCACAACATACAAATGCATGTTCCCCACCTTCTCCTTCATCTAACACAAAACAAATACATGCTGCACTCAACGCCCGGTCCATAAGTAATCACAAAGATGAAATTGCTGAGTTTATTAGCGCTTATAATCTTGACTTACTTTTTGTAACCGAAACATGGACCAACCCTTCTTCAGAACCTGACCTCCTTATAGCCACTTCAGAAGGCTATAACATTCTTAGTCAGGACAGAAAGCTTAGAACTGGTGGAGGAATTGCTATAATGTACCGAAACTCTCTCAAAACCATCATCAGTTCAGTTCCACTTCTCTCTTGTGAAGCACTGCAATTTTCTATCACCTTAGGCCCATCCCAACGTTTCAAAGGCATCCTTTTATACCGACCACCAGGCAGCAAAACCCAATTTCTTGCCACTTTTTTTTTTTTTTTAGAAACAATGGAGTCCCTAGCTACAGACAACACTACTACCATTTTAGGCGATTTTAACTTTCCCCTTGAAAATTCTTTAAACAATTATACCAAAAACCTCTTAACCGACCTAGCAACCTTAGGTCTTATGCAATTGGTAACAGGCAGTACTCATGATGCAGGTAACACCCTAGATGGCCTGTTCACCAATGATAAAAACGTAAACATCTCCAAGATCCTTCCCTTAGGATGGACAGACCATCATGCGGTCATGTTCACAATTTTATCTGACTCTTCCCCGCATCCTGATTATAATATTCGTTCCACACACACTTTTAGACCTTGGAAAAATCTGGACTACCAGCAACTTAGAAACCTTTTGCCCTCCTCTATAACTGACCTGTCCCATAACCCTGATATAGCATCCAAAGAATATTCAGAATGGCTTACCACCGCCTTTGACAAATTAGTACCTACGAAATCTACTTCTAGAAATCGCAGTACACCTTCGGCACCCTGGTTTAATGAGGCCCTTAGACAGCAGAAACAAATCTGCAGAAATAAAGAAAGACATTGGAGAAAGACCTACTCTGGAGAAGAGAAGGAAATATATAAAAAAGAGCTTACCAAATACAAACTTCTAATCCTGAAAACAAAAAGTAACTACTATTCCTCCCAAATTGAACATGCCAAAAACTCCAATAAACAACTTTACCAGGTTGTAGCCAAACTAGCTCATCTACCCCCACAATCCAATCCCAAACCATCTCAATCATTTTGTGATAACTTAGCTACATTTTTCTTTGATAAAGTAAATAATATCTATACCCAATTCGCTGGTAATGCTATCACAGTACCCCCTCCCCCTGTGATCATCAAAAATCACCCTACTTTTTTGCAATTTGGCAACGTTAATCCAAGTCAGGTTGCCAAAACTATGAATGCTATTAAATCAGGATCATCCAGGGACCCTTGTCCCTCAGCTATACTTCTTCCGATTTCCTATATTATAGCACCTCATCTCACTAACATCTTCAATGGTATGTTCAATTCCGGCATTTACCCAGCAATTTGGAAAGATACCCTTCTCAAACCGCTGTTAAAAAAAGCTCACCTTGATGCAGACGATTCTAATAACTATCGTCCCATAGCCAGTCTGCCTTTCCCTGCTAAAATTGTCGAAAAACTGATGAACCACCAAATTTCCCAATATATTGAAGAACACTCCCTTCTTGACCACACGCAGTTTGGCTTTCGGAAGCACCACAGCACCGAGACCGCCCTTATCAAGGCCACTGACGAGATAAGAGGAGCCCTTGATCGGGGAGGAGCGGCGGTGCTCATCCTTCTTGACCTCACCGCGGCCTTTGACACGGTCGATCATAAAATTTTGATTGATCGTGTCAACGCCATGGGCATCCAGGCCAAAGCTAAAGATCTCCTGTCATCCTTCCTGGCTCACCGTACCCAGACGGTTCAGCTAGGAACATTTCAATCTGCACAAATGGTGTTACCCTGTGGTGTCCCTCAAGGCTCATCCCTCAGTCCAACTCTTTTTAATATCTATGTTACAGACTTGGCAAAAGTCATTATGGACTGTGGGATGAGCCTAACATCCTATGCAGACGACACCCAATTAGTACTCAACATCAAAGACAATGGAGACAAAATCGCCACCAATTTTCAACAGGGCATGTCTGCCATCAGTAACTGGATGTCAACAAATTGTCTCAAACTTAACTTCAATAAAACGGAGGTCATTACTTTTGGCAGGCTTGTCCCTACTTGGCCTAATGCTTGGTGGCCCATGGACCTAGGCCCTCCCCCCCTTTCAGTCACCAAGGTTAAAAACTTAGGTGTCCTCATTGATGACAAACTCACCTTCTCCGCACATGTAAACTCCATCGTGTCATCCTCTTTTTTCAAATTAAAAGCTATAAAAAAGATTCTTCTGTATCATCCTCCCAACTCTGGTAAGACCCGGGTTACCGCTTTTGTAATGCCCTCGTTGGACTACTGTAACGGACTTCTGCTTAATGCCCAACTTAAAGTCATCATAAAGCTACAGTCCGTACAAAATGCCGCTGCCAGGATGTTATTTGGTACTCCCAAGTTTCAACCCAATGCCCACATCATCAAAGGCTTTCACTGGTTAGCTGTCAAGAACAGAATAAAGGTCAAAGCCCTCTGCATCGCCTTCAAAGCCACACAAAAACAAGGCCCACATTTTCTCCAAAAACCCCTTTCATTTCACCTTCCCAAACGATCACTTCGATCAATGAATACCCTGACTATGACGGTTCCTAGAACCAGAACTGTCACTTGGGGTGATCGTAGTTTCACGGTATCAACTGCCAAACTCTGGAACTCCCTCGAAACTGACATCAGATCATCTCCACACTGACCATCTTCAGAGAAAAGGTTAAAACCTGGCTCTTTAACCAATAAATCTCCCTCCTCTGCTCATATCCTGCTCTACCCATAGCGCCGAGACGCCCTTGGGCATTTGTTTGCGCAATATAAATTGCATAAATATGGGAAAATAAAACCACATTTAGGTTGTATTTACCAGTGGGTGGTGATGATATGTGCATGTCTGTGTTCTCATGGGAAACAGTGGTATTGTAACACATGCAAATAATGTTGTTTCTTTCTACAGTTTTGCAAACTATCTCTTAAAGCCTTCACAATATTCATAAAATAATGCATGAAACGGGCCTGGACTTAAATTTTCTGATTGTCGACTCACCTTTCTTTCAAACAAATCTCTCCTTCCTTTCTATCCTCTGCATACCTCCTCTGTCTGAGCACAGCCTACTCCAAGTCACATGAATGTTTTGCCTTAACCCTGATAGGACTATCTGTCCAGAACACCCACATCTCATTTCAAAGATCACACCCTCAGCTGTTTTTTTATTCTTATCACAGGGGCCCTGAGAAGCGCGAATCACATACTGAATTAGACACAGCCTGGACATGTTCCCTATCTGGTCAGCATTCTGGTTAGCCTTAATATGCCTGTTCATTTTTGTGACACCTTTTTCCTGTTTCCATACTTCTTTAGAACCCCTTTTAACCATCGAAACAGACATCGACCAGATTAACTATTGCTTCATTTTGTGGGACATCACTTTAGGTAGTATAGATACTCCATATTACCATATGCCTTACGTCTTATTGTGAGTTGGGCTTTCCATGTAACCTTTGCTCTTCCCCTTCGCTTGTGTTCTTGTTATCACCGATTCTTTTCTTGCCTATCCTTAGGGGTGTGATTGTCACTCTGCTTGGCTTTAGTCAAAGATACTACAAGGTGGTGGTTTCTTATCTACTTCACGGTGATCCCTGCCTTCCCTTCTACATTTTTATCTAATAGGCTTGCGACAATGTTTTTACCATTAGTTAGCATTTTAACATGTTAGTTTTTGTATATAATGTGTAGGACCTCAATAGATTCAATGTGTGACACGAATGGTTAAATACATGCATCAGATTACATCTCATTTCACTTTTCAGGTCACATCTTTGTCGTTGAATACATGGCTTCCTGATGAAGGCACATAGCCGAAACGCGCATAGGAACATATTCCCTAGCCATGCTCTGATTTATTATGACTTCTTGAACTGTATTGTGACCATTGATTGTCTGACCTGATACCCATTGACATGTTTCAGTAACAATATTTTGTTAATGAATTTTTTGAATTATTGTATTTGATATATAATTCTATAAAACAAATTCAAATAAAAAAGATATTCTAATGAAACTATTATCTTTATTTATAACCGATGACATGTATTTTTGACATTCGTTAGTTAATCATTTTGTTTAGGTCCACTGTATTTATCCTGTTCCTAAATGTTCTTATTCACACCAGTGTAATTTTCCCTGATTTAGGAACATATTTCAGGGGTACCCCTTTTTTTGCTCCCACACCCTTTGCTTTAAAATACCCCTGCATTCTAATACTAAACCATTTTCTGTAGCTCACCTATAAAAACCGAAAACGAATGTATGAATTCACATACCTTACCCCATCACTAAAGATCATACCGATTATATAAATGTAATTCATCACATTGAAACTGGAGTAAAAGTGTGGCATACTTACCTGAAGAGCGGCAGATTAATTCCAATAATCAAAAACCTACTAAGCCTGGGATTCAGGGCATGTTCATCGCCTAGCACTGTAATGGTCCACTGCAAATAAACCACTCATCACCGATTGAACAGGCACTGAATAACTGAAGAGAGCTGCCACATGTAGCTGGCCAACTGAGGTTTTTAATTTAGTCGACCTCTGCAGGTCACAATAACAACAT
Organism: Lissotriton vulgaris; assembly: GCF_964263255.1. Classification (NCBI taxonomy): domain Eukaryota; kingdom Metazoa; phylum Chordata; class Amphibia; order Caudata; family Salamandridae; genus Lissotriton; species Lissotriton vulgaris. The sequence goes on from NC_141688.1 coordinate 130,538,705, forward strand.
ACTACGACCGCTTCTTCACACCTCACAATAACAATCAGATTTGGATAATATTAACTAAGTCCATCTCAGCCAACCTATGACTGCTAAGGACCATAACCTAAAAAATATATATATATCTCAGAATACACAACCCAGTGCAATAACCAATATAGTGAACTATGAACATAACAAATACCATAACGGGACTTGCAGAGCTGCTCAAGCTGCCAGCTTACTAAAAACCCGCTCCCATCTCTCACACTACTTCATCCATCAAGTGCAGCATTGCATTTTAACCTCGGTGGTCGTCATGCATGACAAAGAAACACTTCCCGCACAGGATAAAAACAAAGACAACTCACTTCCAACCACAAACCCTACACTATGTTGTATGCTACTCATGTAGGCAAGTGCTTTAGCACCCCACAAAGAGGAAGTAAGCACAATGCAAATGTTGCATTACAATACCATACACCACAGTATGCAAGACGTGATTTCAATGTTTAAAATTGAGAAAATTGTAGTAGTAGCAAGCGTTAATAAAGAAGAGCTCTAGTTTCAAAGGAAGAACTCAGGACGGAATATGGTTGTGAATCCTAGTGCCTGCTAGATCAAAATTTATAAAAGTCGAGGAACTCATTTTGGTTTAAAACCTAGATTTTTCCAAGGAGAGTGGAAGGCTAAAAATGGTTACCGGTTGACAACAAAGAGTAGGGAAAGACAAACTTAACAGAAAACCTTACTGAAGGGACTCTAGGAAACAAAGGGGCCCCAAGCGTGAGGCTTTAAATCTCTAGTGGTATAACCTTGTCTAAAAGAAGCCCAAGAGATATGTCGAGGAGTCCTCCAACAAACTCTAGCCCCTGGTTTGGCTGCAGATGTGATCCTTTATGAAGACTGAACAGTAAACTGGTAGTGACTGTACATGAAAGCAAACCTGAGGAATCGCTGATGGCTTTTTCTTATGGGAACATGATAATAAGCATTTTAGAGGTTTATTAAGGGCAAGACTCATCGGACGTTGATTTTATGGTGGACCTTGACTTGTACAGCACTCCCCTGCCTTTTGGTAAGTTAGTGCACAGATACAACACAAGCAAACATTAACAGGGAATTAAATACAACCCCTTTCTTATTTCTGCCAAAGGAACAGGACAAACTGCATACTTCAAAATTAGCTTCTGAATCCCCTAAAGAAGAAAGGATCTCTTTACAGGATCTAGCGAAGAGATAAATCACATAAAGGGAGGAGGATAATCTTCTGGAAAATACTAATGAGCAGCCATTCATCACAACATCTAAGACCCAATTGTCTGAAATGCCTTGCAGCCAAAATTTGGCGAAAATAAAAATAAAAAACGTGTAGTCATCTCCTCCCAATAATTAGTAGGGAAGACTGAGCTGCAGACAAAAACAACCTCTAGGATCTGAAGCAAGTGTTCTACCTCTTCCCCACTCCTCTGCAAGAGCGACCTCTTCCAGAGATAGTCTTGAAGATAGAAGATTTTTGAGATGGTCAGCGCCATGAAGAAACTGTAGGACAAACATGAAACACAGAAGTTAACAAAGTACTCAAGTTATGGTCTAGAGAGCTTCGGAACCTCAAAGAGCGGTCTCAGTAAAAAGGACTTTTGCTGAAAACCCTTTCCAGGATCTGAGCCGAAAGGTTCATCTTGCTGCAACCAACATAATAGTTCCTAATCCAAAGGCCTAGAGTCTAAAACTATATAAAAAAAGCAACTGTAGCTGAGATAAGAGCAATCCGATTCTTCCTCTAAAGTTGAAATCCTACGTAAAAGTCTGTCATTAAGGAATGGTTTGGGTAGGCTACATTAAGTTTACGCCCTAATAGCAAACGATGTAGCAGCATGCTGTTTTAACGTGAATTCAAACGTCCCAACTACGTCATACAAAGGGGCCAATCTGAAGAAAATACAAAACAGTGACCAGAAAAGCAAAGAAGTAAAGAATCTATCTTCATAATTTTCAGATACTTTTGGTCAAAATCATCTAAGAGACCAAGATATGGGGACCATAGCCTTCTCAGGGTCACTTCAATTCTGCAGTACAACCATTTGACCCAAAGATTCTGAAGGTAGGGATCTCCCAAATATATTAGAGTCCAGTGAAGTTGAAGGCACAGATGGGTCCTTAAAATACATGTTTTCTGATAAAAAACGACTTTTTTATTCCAAATCAGGAGTGACCGCATCATCTAGAATAGGCTCCCGAATGTCTTCAAATATTGGTCTCTGATATTCAACAGGGTTTGTGTTTCAGTGGACTAATACACCTCCTCCGGTAATCTGTATTGACTTCATAGTCCAAGGTTTGAGTGTTGGCAGTTCTACTCAGATTGTTATCCTTCTGAGGTTGATAAAATGTGTACCTTGAGTTAGGTACAATAAACATTTATTTCAGCTCCAAGAGATTTAAGTGAGAAGGTGCACCTTACAAATACACATTATTTTTAGGCAGGAGACTGGTGGCAGGCGCGTGTCTAAGGCAGAAGCTACAGTCTCAACAATCAACACCATCAGCATATTTCAATCAATTGAAGGCTTAGCAAACCTGGGGAAGAGAGGTGCTCATGCTTTCTGCAGTGTGTGTGATGCATAACACCATATTATCTCTTTGATTATGCACTTCTGTGGAGATAGAAATCGGTCAAAGTTCAACATTCTGCAGCACCCAAAAAGTTTACAAGCTCACTTGTCAAAATAAATCCAGTGTACATATAGGAACACTTCTACTTCCTTTTTGACTCAGAAAGCAGCTGGATGTCACGCCTAAAACAAAGGACAACCGCAAGGCAGGCAATCTCAGTTGGTAATAGGAATAGGTGCACGAGTTTACCAGGAAGCCTTTTCTTAGCTAAAGAACTTCTACCATTCTCAAAGACATTTTATGGAGAACAAGCATTCATAGCAGTATCCACACATTAAAGATGTAAAATAACTACACAGGATAACAAAGCTTGCGAGAAACCCGTGCTAACCGGACCCTAATGCAACAGGATATGAAACATGATTTGCTATTTGATGTCAATATTGTTATAGCCTCAGTAAAGTTTAGTGGCTTAACAATTTCCAATTTTTTTCGTAGAAAGTCACTGCTTAGAAAGAACCTGTAGTGTGGGCTTGAATAACCAAGGATTTAGGGACTGGGACAAGGAACCGGACAAAGCGGTAATGTCTCTCACAGCAGGTAGTAATGGGGCTAGCTCCAAGCAGGAGTATCCAAAACAAGAGCACAATGACTTGAGTGATATCTGCACCTGGGTGTGGTTACCTTGATGAAGCAGTAACCAGGGACAGACAAAAGAGCAAGCCCTATCTTGGTCTCCTTGAAAAACAGAAATTGTAGTCACACACTCATCCCTACCATCTAACAAATTGCAGTGGCTCACAAAGAATGAATAGGTAGCATTTTGCTAACATTGACTTTTTCGACGTAGCCCAGTCTCCATCCTTCCTCACTTCAATGTTTGGACCTCCACCATCTAGCCTCAGAAATGCAATCAATACACTTCTACTGTCGGGGGAAACTGTATAACCCACCATCATCATGTGCCATTCCAAGGCAGACGTCATCAAAAATGGAACTAGCGGTCACAGTACTCAACTCATACCGCACACAACATCCTACTACAATACATGTGCTAGACACCCACTGCCAATTCTTGCGCTCAACACGCACATAGTGTGTGAGCGCATGGTTCTAGGGTTCACATAACAGTGCACCATTTCATGAGAGGGGTTAGTAGACTCTCCTCTCACTGACACAGAGAAAAATGTCTTAACACCCTATTGACTCACAAAATCTCAGTACCCTGCCACACTGCTTCATGTAATTTACCCAGGCATGGACAGTACTACCCAAATTATGAGTGCGTGTTTTGTGTGTCTCTTCAGGTAGAACAGGTTCGGGACTGTGTATTTCTGGCGACAGGCCTAGGCCTCTACCCACTCACCAGATTAGGGTGATGCCAGGATCAAAATCAAATGTTTCCCATACAGTCGGGCACTCAGGAAGGGTAAATACCTGTTCGCCATAACGCGAACATTCTTGTCTCAACAGCCCAACAGCCTGTTTATCAACGATGTTGAGGTGTTCAAGCAGCCACATTTCTTCAACGGTCTAGCTTTGGCTGTTACCTGCTGAAAAAAGGGTCTCCTTCCTTAGAACTGCGTACCGGTGCAAATCTTGAAGTTCCTCTATGAGGACTTTGCAAAAATAAAACAGTTGATGGGACAGAATGCAGAGCAAGGTCATACATTCACCCCAGTACAGAGATCTGGGCCTAAATCCATCGTTTTTTTGCACTCCACACCACCTCAGTTCAGACATGGCCATATGCAAATCAGCCTTGACCCTGTGCCGTCCAGCCCGAACTGCCAAGCCATGTCTTTCCTGGACAGGAATCAAGCATCCTAGGACCGATTTCTGGCGATCAGCCGTCTTCAGCCAAGATAGCTTGACTCCAGTGGTGTGGAGAGCCTGGGACTCACGTCTGAGCATACCCATCCCACTCGGGGTGACAAATGCAAAAATAACAGTTGATGGACAGAATGCAGAACAATGTCATACATTCACCCCAGTACAGAGATCTGGGCCTGAATCCATCGTTTTTTTGCACTTCACACCACCCCAGTTCAGACATGGCCATATGCAAATCAGCCTTGACCCTGTGCCTCATTGGAACAGTCCAGCCCGAACTACCAAGCCATTTCTTTCATGGACCGGAATCAAGCATCCTAGGACCGGTTTCTGGCTATCAGCCATCTTCAGCCAGGATAGCTTGACCCCAGTGGTGTGGAGAGCCTGGGACTCACGTCGGAGTATACCCAGCACACTCGGGTGAAAATTGCAAAAAACACAGTTGATGGACAGAATGCAGAACAATGTCATACATTCACCCCAGTACAGAGATCTGGGCCCGAATCCATCGTTTTTTTGCACTTCACACCACCCCAGTTAGAAGGAGCCTGGCACCATCTACGCTTATAGCTCATTTGAAAGACATTAGGTCCCATCAGGAGCCCTACATGGGGTTAGGGTGAGAAAGAGTCCCTGGCTTTGGGGGTATGAAGAGTTTCTCTTGGTCTCATCTCCAAGATCAAGTCTTGTACTCCACTCTCCACCATTTAAGCCCTTTGTTTGGACCTCCTTCACGATCTTGTTTTTGGTAGCCATCACCTCCACTAGTCCCCTGTGGGAGCTTGATTCATTGATGCCCATACTGCCTAATTTACATATCTTCCTGTATCACTTGCTTTTGCATCATAATTTAGACTTTCGTCCCAAGAGTTGAATTTTCATTTCTCCGGGAACAGCAGTTTTTGTTTTAGAAGTCTACTTTCCCTGAGGCCGTCGGCCTTCAAGGTCTGGATGACAATCAGGCATTAGCCACTTATTTGGCTCGTACAACAGATATTCATCAATGAGACAGTTTGTCAACTTTAAGCTTGCTATGCAGAGCCTAAAGCTGTCCATTAATGCTACAGGTGGGTGGCTGTGTTCTGTCAGCTTGATGGACAATGGTCTGATAAACTTGTGCACCGTAAAAGTGTTGTGGGTAGGTTCTATCAGATGTCTGATGGTGGTTTGGCGGGGCCAAATGTGCACCTTGGCAAAATATCTACTTTCATCTCTCACTAACAATTAGAAAGACGAGAGAATGAAGAGACCATTGTACTCAAGCACTGCCGTTTGCTCGGCCCACAGAGAGGGAGTTAGTTGCTCGTCATTCTCAGGATTAAAGTTACATGTGTACTGGTTATCTCTTATGGCGATTACCTTTCGGAGGAATCATAAGCTGGCTTGGGTACATTCTCATACAAAATATGGTCTGAGAAGAGTGACATAATGGATGAGACAATGGCCTGTTTACATATCATCCTCGGATTCCATTTCCCCCCCCCCATTCCTTATGAAAGTGCAGATGCATGGATTTGTCTGTATGAGAGACATGGGTAGTCTATACAGTTGGAGTTGTGGGGCCAGGTCACTGTTTCATTGGCTTCAGGAGCTAGGCTCAACAGACCATTATGAAGATCCAGTCCGATTTGGATAGACGGTGAGGAGAAATGTATTATCACCTGCTGTTTAGTTGTAATGCATTCCCTTCATAGAATCTCTGTTCCCCACTGCCTTTTGGGTGAATCACTGTTTTAGAGCCAAGTTTGCTGTGCCTGGTAGGAACTGTGCCAAAGGCAGATTTCATTGGCTCAATTATTCACAGAATATGGGCGGTGAGTCTATTGTGCAGTGATAGCACCGCAAGCATTTACTTCGGTGGCAGTGACAGGTAGAAGTCCAAGCATTTACTTGTGTTAATCGCAAGTCTGAAGTGCCTTTGTGCAGCAGCAGCATGCCAGATTCATCAGTGTCTTGCCATTAAAGGAGTTGCCAGGATCATCAGCGCTGCCAAGGGAAACGCATGTGTGCAGCGAGGTCTGTGAGGTTGATGCGTTCAAAAAGTTTAGACTTACACCCACACAAAACTAATGTGAGCAGGGCATGCCATTACTGTTGTCTATCAGGTGTACCGTAAGCTGGCAAGTTGCAAAGGGCGCTACATTGTGATGTTCCGTCATCTGGGAAGACCAGAACGTTGACTGCATCAGTATTAATATCTGGGAATGGACTTGTGTATTGTGAAGGCAGCGTGATTGGAGCAGTCGAGCGCGGACAAAGCAGGGTGTGTTGCGTGGCATTGCAATGGGACATGTGCGACAGAGGAGCATTCTGGGACATTGGAGCTGCGTTTAAAGTCTCTAATGAGCAGTCGAGTCACATGCAATCCTTCATGAAACGAGCTATAAGAAGTACATACGCACAGTCAGCGACCTGGAGGTAGAACTTGTGCAACATTAACCCTCACAAGGTATTTGGGGGGGAGGTGCCTATAAACAAAACATTATCTCCAGTGATCAGTAAAGAGATATTCAGAATGAGAAAGGATTCCCACTTTAGTTCATGCTGGTGATGTGAAGTATTAGATTCATACTCAGGGTACTGAGGTGAGATGTCGCTAACCAGAGTGGAAAACTTTGTGTTACCTGCCATGGTTATTTTATTTTAATGTCCTGCGGATTCAGGTGTGATATCGCTCACCATAGGAAAGGACTTTGGGTTTGCAATTTTTAAAACAATGTCAAGTTGATTTTGATGCCACAGTATATGTTTTCTTTTGCTTCGCTTTGAGTGAAGTTTTCAGTCGAATGTTTTAACGAGTGCAATGTAATGCGGAATGGTTACAAATGCTATCTAGACGAATTGTGACAATTTTGTGCAATGTTACGCTGAAAATTTACTGACTATGTCAGTTGCCAAACGTATTTTGCTAGTTTTGCGTTTCTGTTCCAGCAAGAGTATGCAGTAGAGGGTAAGAGTATGAAATGTGACCTTGGTCCTGCGAGCGCATACCAAGAAGGCATGTTAGAGTGTATTTATCCCTGGTCCTGCAAGAGGGTGTGCAGTAGAGGATGAGTGTTGAGTTCCCCGGCCCTGCAAGAGTATGCACTAAGCGGTGAATGTGTAGTGCTATTCCCTAAGCCTACAAAAGTACGCAGTATAGGGGCGTGTTCTTTGTTTCCTGGTGTGCAGTAGAGGGGAAGCATGTAGTATGTTTCCCAAAAGTGAGTGCAGTAGAGGGCGTGTGTATTTCCCTGGTTCTGCCTATACGCAAAGTGTGCAGTAGGACGGGTGTTAACGCTATATCCCTGGCTCAGCGAGTGTGCACGGCAGGTGGGCAAGTGGTGAAGGCTTCGTTATATACCTGTCTGAATAAATAGGACTTGTCTATAGTATTTTATTCTATCTCACGTTTCCTGTTGTATTTATTATTTTTCAAAGAGGAGAAGTGATATAACCTTCTGTTTAGTTGCAATGTTTTCTCTCCATAACACTCTGTTCCCTGCTGCTCAGCCAGTGTGTGATTTCTTGGAATGTTGATGAGTGCCTGGAAGAGGGTCAGTTAGAGAGAGCGGGCTGAGCAGGAAGGAAGCTCCTCATGGTGGGGTACGTTAGAGAGAGCGGGCGGATTAGTAAGGAAGCTCCTCCTGGTGGGGTCAGTTAGAGAGAGCGGGCTCAGCAGGAAGGAAGCTCCTCATGGTGGGGTACGTTAGAGAGAGCGGGCGGATTAGTAAGGAAGCTCCTCCTGGTGGGGTCAGTTAGAGAGAGCGGGCTGAGCAGGAAGGAAGCTCCTCATGGTGGGGTACGTTAGAGAGAGCGGGCGGATTAGTAAGGAAGCTCCTCCTGGTGGGGTCAGTTAGAGAGAGCGGGCTGAGCAGGAAGGAAGCTCCTCATGGTGGGGTACGTTTTCATGTAACTTGTACCCCAAGCTGCAGCTTCTTCCATAAACTTACAACCTATTACCCTACATGAACTGGCTACATGACTCCTGCCTACCAAGAGGGTCTAACCAAATGGGAGAGCGGTAAGGAAGATTCTGACATATTGAGAGCCATTTGTAAGAAACTCCCAATTCACTCTTCCATGCGCCAATGATGTATAGTAGGGGATAATTCTTTAGGGTCAGCATGCAGCCTCATTATGTCACGTGGCCCACAACATTTACAAGACCAGAGCGAACGCCATTCTGATCCCCAGAGCAACTCTCTCATTCTGCCACTTGCATTCATTTTTTCTTAGAACCCTTTTGTTCATCATGTATTGTACTGTAACAAGAGCCACAGAGTCCTTCAGACAGACCCACAAACATCCAAATCTGCGGTAAGGTTTCCATTGCTGACCCACCCTACATTTGGCACAGAAGTGTCCAATCCCACCACATAAGAGCCATTCTGCACAACTTGCATGTGCAAACACTGATTTAAAGCTCTGTGATCAGCGGATCCAAACCGAAACCACAAGGCACTGTTGAGAGAGCCAGATAGATCAGTTACTAACCGAGAAAAGCGCTGTTAAACTGGATACTTCTGAATTAGGTGTTCCAAAATGATACATTTTCCTTTGCTTTTTGTTTTCAAATATATGTATGAGCTACAGTTATATTTATTGAGCTGTACGCATTTACCAACAATGTAGGGGCACTGAAGGTTTGTAACCCCACGGTTATTAACATAAGTGTACCACAATGAAACATACATTTTTCTTGACTTGATGCAAACGTCTATAAGAGTGAGTGAAATGTGCAAGCCCACCTGGTGAAGAGAATGCTGGGAGTGGAGTCCAAGGGTGTACTGCGAACTCATTTCCCAACCTTTTTGGTGTTTAGTGGGATAGGTATTATAAGGTTGTACAGACTGCCTTTTAAGATATTTCTATTTATATTTCTAATTGAAGCGCAGAATAATTACCATGTGAACTTGTGAAGACATTTACATGTTCAAGAGGGACATTATGTGACCAAGCAAGAGATATTAGTTAGACATAACCGAATCAGACCCATTTTAAACAAATTTACAAGCATATACATTGTGTCTGCTTTTCTCTTTCTCTCGCTCTCTCTCTCTCGGCCTTTAGCACTTGACTAAAATGTATGATCCTGTACAAATCACCTTGTCCACCTTTCTCAACTGGCCCCCAAAAGGCTCCAACAAAGTGATATCCCTAACACCTACAGACGACCCCAACTGGAGGACCAGATGGATTAAAGGAAAGATAAAGAAACTGAACACAGAAATCAGTGCACTACAATATGAGAGGAAAAAATCAAACCCTCTTAACAAAACACACATCCAAAAATAACACAAAAATTTTGCGATTCCTTATTTTGCACTCAAATTTGCTACATACATACCATTTCGCGAAAATGAGTTCGCTAGCGCAGAAATTCTGCGAATTTCGGAGTTTGCGAACCCATTTGAGCTTCATACATATTACTTCATACTAAGTCCTTAACTCCTGCATCTTCTTCAAGCCATCTCTCCACACAGGCATGACCCAACCACGTGCCACAGTAGTAGGGCAAGGGTGAAGAGCAGTCAAATATAAAGCAATCTGTTGTGCCCCCAGATGAAGGATGCCACCACAAGACACGTCAGGTAAGTCTTAAGAGTTTATTTATGGAAACAATGGGCCACCGCTCCTCTCACAACAGATGAGAGGCACCAACTGACCATTATAGAACCCCCCACACATAACTACTATGGCAACACAGATTCTATACAGAACATTAAACAAGCATATGCAAGTACAAAACAATCTTTATCTGCACTCGGTTCTTTGCAATTGAAGGTTATATTTACTATCTCAAAAGAACATAAGTGTGGTCCTTGCCAAAAGCAAATTAGAATCTGTGCTAAAATGCTGCCGCTAAGTATAATCTTTCCCTTTCCAACTCTGGCAAGAGTACTTCGAATGCTGCTGTGCTACCAAATGGAATTAAAACAAGCTGCCAACTACAGTGTTCTATAAACAGAAGTGCCTACTGGAGCTGAAAAGCAATCCTACTGTGTCTGCCCTGCTGATGTGCCCACAGGAAAACATTCTCGAAGCTGGAAATCTACACGAGCAAAGTATGGTTGAAGTGAGCTCATTCATGTCTTGCTGCTAGATTTAAAGAACATTCACCTAAAATGTCTGCACTCAGGAATTAGACTGAATCCCATCAGTGCATAGAAGCAGAAACTAACCAAGATGGAGGCCTGGGAGAAGAGGAAAAATGTATAAATTGCATCAATTCTACGACTTTTCACGGGTAAACAGAAACTGATATGCTGTAGACGAGCTGTGGTGTAAACATGTCTTGTGGGCTCACTATGAGCCTGGTTTGTAGTAACGAGCGCAGCTCTTCGAAACTTTCGTTCCTCCCCTGTCCGCTGGAAGCCTTCCACCCCACATAGAGATTCATGTATGGTTGGCAGGAATCTCAGCAAAAAATACATGTAGTGGGGGCACTTTCGGCCAATCTGATGTCGAACAGGTGGCTATATTGTTGCAGCAAGCTTGGAATTCTTTTTTTTCTTCTCAGAAGCAAACCTCCAAAGCGAGGATAAAAAAAAAAATGAAACTGAATGTCCCCCTTTTTAAGTCGAGCCTAGAGTCAGCACGCATACGCTGCTCTGCAAGACTCATTACAGTGGAGTAGGGAATAGAAGCCCCGCCCACTCTCCACCGATATTTACCATTGACTTGTGACATTGTCCTTCCTAAATGCTGGCTTCCGATTTGAAAATAGGCTTGTTAGTCCCTCCTTAGTGCCGCCTCGTTTGTCACCTCCCATGGCGACTGGCCCTTTTACTTTAGTTGTTACACGGTACCTGTTGTTTAGTCTTTAAGCACTATTTGCTTTATTGAGTTTCTCTTACTGCAGGTACGACATGCTTAGCTTCCATTCAGTCCGTCGTGCCTTCTTTGCAACCCTGATCTCCCTCCTGTTGTCCGTGCCTTCTTTACTCACTTACCTCCCGTTATCCGTGCCTTCTGTACACCCCTCCCGTTGTCTGTGCCTTCTTTACCTGCCACCCCCTCCGACCCGTTGTATTGCCTTCTTGGATGTAAAATAAAATGCATGCGTCATTTAGCCAGGAGAAGTGTTGTCTCACAAGTAGCTGCAACGAGGGAGGATATTTAAAGGGTGCTTGGTTCACAGTCAGTAAAGGACCCGCCCACATCCGAGTTTTGTCTAATAGATTTAGAAGTCTGTAATGATACAGTAAGAGTTCCGTGACAATAGAACTGTATACGACTGGGAGGAAGTGATGCCTGCGAGTGAAGAATAGGTTTAACCGGGCTGTAAACTGAGGGCGAATAAAGTGCGAACAGCCCAGAGAAACCTAGTTGGGTTGGCAAAGAGGTGTAGGACAAAACTATTCCCACAACAGCATCCCTTTTAACAAGGTGTCTTCATCATTCTGACTGGAATGCACATTAGAAGTTGGTGGAGTGGAAGGACCTAACACGCTTTGCCATGTCACAAAACTGTACCCGCTTAATTAATTCCATATAGAAAGAGGCTGGCTATTTGATTTCGAGTTTAAATGACCTCTTTTTGAGTTCGCATTCCCTTACCTGCTGTTTCATGAAGGGACACCACGGAAGGATGGTTTGTTTTCTTTGTTTGAAGGTTTTTTCCTTCTATGAACACACTAGACAAGGAGTCAGACATTCTTTGAAGCTGGGCCAGTTTTGTATAGGTTACATGTTTTGCAGCAAACAGAAGTATTCTGGAAGGACACATAAATAACAAGCATTTGCAATGCAATAGGTCTCACATCTGCAAGAGTTTAAGCTATTAGCATTGCAAATGACAATGCCTTTTCTTTGTTTTAAAAAACAAAACATAAATAAAAGACATTGTCATTTACAATGGCAATAGCTCAAACTCGTGTAAATGCGAGACCAATTGCATTGCAAATGTTCGTTTGTATTTTACTGCACAGCACCCCCAGTAGCCGGCAGGAACATCCAATGGTGGACATCATGACGAAATAGGAGAGGAAAGGGTTTCCAACAGCAGAGTAAGTGGATGTTCACCAGTCGGAAACAGAGTAGTTCTTTCTCCTTTAAATCAGACAAAGAAACAAATGGTTTGGCAGAGTGGAAGCCCCCCCATTTATGGGTAAGCTCCCACTCCACTAAGCTCAGTGACGCCCATAAAACAAACCAAAGCCTCAAAGAAAATACACTTAACTAACAAGTCAAGAGGGTTTTATTTTATTGCTGACAAGATTTGCATTGGCTGTGCAGATAAAATCACTGTTGAAGACAAAAACGAATTTAATATAAGCTGCACCTCTTTAATTGACACTCCTAGTGGCAACCTCACAAAGTCTTGGCGATATCAGCTCAATAAAGCACAACGTCTTGCATACAACCTCTCAACTGCTGATCTCTGCGAGCCAACCAAAGATGGGGCGTGACCCTCTTCAACCCATTCTATCCAAGAAAGAATTGCGCCCTCACTCACCATAAATTCTTACTTGAACAGCATACTGACTTTATTCATCATGCTGCCAACATTTCTTTCAGCGAAGGCATTCAATGCTTTTTCACACATAAGCCAGGTGATTCACTAATACAGAGTAAAAGAGAAAACCCCTTTTAACAAACTAACAAACAAGACAAGCACATTCACAAAATTGAAGATATTTCTTTAAAACAAATGACATGTACAATTTATCTCATATGTCATTTTCCATCTAACACCACATACGTCATTCTGTGATAGCCCCAGCAATGGTACTTGCCAAGTTTGTGAGGCCAGTTCAGTATTATATGGCCTTGTACTTCTCCATCAAGCCAACACTTTAAATCACAAAATTAGGCACCAAAAGTTAATTGAGATCTTCCTGAGGGGTCCTATAACCTTTACATACGCTGGTTGTATCTTGTTCATTAAAATATCTTGTACATAACAAATAATTCCCCTGCAAGTCATGCTAGCATCTTCAGACATTGCAAATGTGCTCATAATTGCATTGGTAATAGGCTGCAGACTATCTTTGAAAGGAACTGCGGTCTCTTGTCCAGTTAGCATTCCTTTTAGGGTAATGGGATGTCCTAATGTGGACGGCGGATGCGAGAATCTTAGGTACTCTAGTCCTACTTCATCTATCAGTGACATCTGAAACCATGGATCCTATGGTCATCGGGGAAAGACTCACTTGTGCAGCTGCTGCTCCCACAACACAGAACAGACTTAAAGTAACTTTTCTGGAGACCTTCCAAGTTAGAAGAGGAATTGCTCCTCCACAGACTCTAGTCTACAATGACTGACAGAGTCCTTATGGCCCCCTTTTAACTTTTGGAAAGTAAACAAAATGTGCCAAAGACATGCATACCAGGGTCAGAGTAACCTGCATAATCCACCAGTGCTCAGTGGCCTTGGAAATGACCCTCATATATTAGTTCATAACACTTAACAGACAGTGTATTTTGTCTGTGCACTGCTGTGTAGCAGATCTGAAGCCACTATGAATATTTTTGCCCAAACTACATTTAATGGAGAGAAATACTGTTTCAGTATTCTCCCATCTATCCATAAGCTTATACTCCATGCGTCTCCTACGTGCGTCACTCCAGCAGACGTTATGAGAGAGGTATATGTTTGAGGGGGGTGTTTCGCCTAATGTCTGAAGCAATGTTACACTGTCTAAAAGTGATTACCACTACTTACAAATTAAGCCTGAGTGACAGTACCTTCAAAATGAGATCAACATGTAAACTTTGTCTCTGAAACAGTCATGGACAATATGCACATACCACAGCGCCGAAAAAGGGATAAAAAACAAAAAACAGCAGCAGTCGTTGGTACGAGCCATACCGAAAGGACACGGTCCAATTTAGGGCGGTCTTCAGTCCAGGAATGTTACTACCAGGATTCCCTGGACCTGTAGTAAGGAGCTAGCTGATAATCATGTGGTAGTTGCCGCTGCTGGTACACATGGCTTGCTCAGGAGGCATTTTAAGTGTCAAAAACACCCACTAACTGAATACCTACCAAGCACCAGACCCTGTGTCTACATCGTAGCTACTGTTTAAAGGCAGAGCTATCTTTGGAGAAGTAGGTCATCGTCCCTGACCCTCTTCAACATCTACATGTCCCCACTTGCAGCTATCGTCAGAAGCTGCATACTCAACATCGTCTCCTAGGCCGACTACACCCACCTGATTCTGTACAAGAAATTCCTGGCAGCCCGTGAGGTACTTTATACAGTTACCTCAGAATATTCATGACTTTCTTACAAAAAAAACAATGTCACTACCCTTTCTCATAAAACTGCAGACTATTGCACGGGAAAACATCTTTACATTGAACCATTTCAGCATTTGATAAACCAAATAGTTCTTCAAATGTGTTGTTCTTATTTCAGTCTAGATTCAGACTTCCACTCACCACTAGTTTTACTTAAGCATTTGTTCCTCCCATCCATGTAGACCATGTTACAATCACAAGACCCACTTTGCGCTTTGCTGTGGCTCCAGGTTGATAAAATGTCTTGCATATTTGTGTGACAATTGCTACTACAATTATTAGCCAAAGTAGAAGTGTCTACATTGCTCAAAATAGTCATAACCAATCCTTTCCTCCTCTCTAAGAAAAAGTCAGATCTTGGCCATCTCCTTAACACATGATCTCTACTGGCGGAGAATATGGGGGCTCTCAGTTACAGGCACATCATAATGCCCTGATCTACAGAACAACATCAATCTGGACTCAGGCCTTCAACATGAAACAATAGCTGTATGTAAATAACAGGCTATAAGATTCATGTTCACTATGGGGATGTGTCTAAAGCTTTGTGGACAGCCAAGTCACCGGAATAATGAAGCAGAGCATCAATCTGATCGATAGGACAGTAAATGTTTACATTGATGAATAAGAGCTTGTCTGTTTAGTAGATGTTTCTAGGCAGCAAAGTTACAGAGAAGAGAATAACTTAATGATGCCAACAAAATACATGTTTTGCTCTTATTCTGATTGCAGCCACAACTGATGCTCAGATTACATCTTACATTTACCTCCCTCGTGCCAAACAATGCTTCCTAAAGCTAGTAATCATTGACAAGTATTCATTTATTCCTCTAAAAATCCCACGTACTCTTATTTTACTCCCTATTATCTATCGCCTTTACCAGAAAAAGTCTAAAAAGTGTGCCTCAGACATGCCACTGAACAAATTAAACATCACTCTTTCTGGAATATCATGGCAGTGAACACTAGATTATGCAGAAAAGGTTACACAACGCAATGGTTTATGAAAGTCATGATCTCTACATTCTGATACAATGGTAAAGAGATGATAAATTCAGAACATGAATATACTGGTTTCTTTACGGTAGCTTCGATAATTTCCTATGGGTTCTGGAATGAATGCCCGTCTATAACCACTGATTTTCTTTCAACCCCCTCTAGTCGACACATACGAATACTGTGTCTCAACATGCTTAATAGCCTTAGATTTGCAAAGCGTCTCAATTATCCTTTAAATGGTTCTGTTAAGGTCCATGGTATGCTCGGTACCTTGTGAACCACAGGAAGGCCCAATATTGGTCCTTCTGTGGTGGACAAATGAATTCAAAGGCTTGAAACTCCTCGATAAACGCTCAGCATGGATGGATTTCTTTATTTTCAAACACCTTTGACATGGATGTTCCTTGAGTTCCTTGATATCGTCTTTAGCTAGGATACATGCTGGATCTTCTGTTTGTTTCCTCTAGAATACCAAACCAGTAATACATCATCCATTGAAGCATTTGGCATATCCCCATACTCTCCTGTCTGACATCTGTTCCAGGCACTTTGAAGGCGAGTAGGTTGTACAGCAGTATTCCGAGCACCTCACAAGTGCCATTTAGCCGAAGGAGCACTGTTCTGCTCAATCCTTTATTGTAAAGAAGATCTGATGCCCCTGAGGGGGTGCCAAGTCACTCTATTTTTTGGTCCTGATGTAGTGCTGGTCGACCCTTGGGCTTTCTAGGCACAAAACGTGTTGACCGTACTCTATTAACAGCTATCTTGGTACATTGAGACCACACAATAATACCACTGTTTTTATTTAGTCCTGGTACCCTTTCCTTAATAACCCCTTCGATGCGGGTGACAAAGCCAGCTCGTCATGGGCGTTACCTGCGCTGCGCGCATGACTAGCTGGCTTTGTCACGTAACGCAAGATTTTTGAGATTTCAGCGCACAGCGGGAAAACCCGCTAGCGTGCATGCGGTTAAAACTGTTTTGAGGGTACCAGAACCTATTTTAGGCACCCCTCACTTTTCATTTGTCACACTCTTTGTCAGAGATCAAAGGATCTCTGACAAAGAGCCCCTAGGGCCGTCAGGTATTGCAGCGCCGACCAGACGAGTAGCGCCCAATGATTAAGCATGACACCCTAACAGATGTGCAAGGGCATCAAGATCGGACCTTCAGGTCTCCCCACGAAAGCAGTAACAGCCACGTGGTTCCACCCCTTGTAACCATCTGGCCAAAGAGGAACTACCCCGACCATGATAACTATTGACATCTGTAGCTTCATTACAAATCTCTAAATTTTTTCAGAAATAAGAGTGATCTTATATTAAAATGCATCTGTCTTCTGTGCTATTCACTAACACTATACTGAAGTTATTTACATAAATCCTCTTCACTTTAGAATTATTTTCACAGCATTTCACAAAGTGACCCCTTTGTGCCATGAGATATTAATGGACCGGTAACCGTTTCAATCCACGATCGCGACCATCGTCAGAAACCATGAACTCAACATCATCTCCTATGCCACCAACACCCAGCTGATCCTTTCCGTCACCAACAAACCTACAACCGCCAGAACCAACTTCCACAGCGGGATGAAGGCTGTGGCCAACTGGATGAAAGATAGCTGCCTCAAGCTCAACTCAGACCAGGCCGAGTACTCATCCTAGGACCCGCCCCATTAGCCTGAGACGACTCTTGGTGTCTCAGGTGTGGCGCCTCGGCCAGGGCGACTGATGCTGGAATCTGGGGATCACGGTTCGATTCCTGGCACCGGCAGCAGATTAGCTCAGCACCATGTGACTCTGGGCAATAGCTTGCTTAATCTTCCTGACGGCCCCCAGCGCCTAGAGACCCTTACGGGTGATTGTTCGCGCTTTACAAATGTGGAATATAATATTGGTGGGCCGCCGCTCTGGGAACCCCTCCCACACCCATGGACCATGCACGCAACCTCAGCATCGTACTGGACTCCTCACTCTAAATGAACCGCCAGATCAATGCCGTATCCTTATCCTGTTTCCACACGCTCAGCCTACCCTGAAAGACATTCAGATGAATCCCCACAGAATCCAGACAGACGGTCACCCATGCACTCATCACCAGCAGACTAGACTACGGCAACACACTCCATGCCGGCATCACCCAGAAACACCTCAGTAAACTTCAGAAGGTCCAAAACTCTGCAGCCAGACTGCCCCTCGACATCCCCACCGCAGCCACATCACTCAACACCTCCATCAACTCCACTGGCTCCCAGTCAATAAGAGAATCACCTACAAGATCCTCAGACATGTCTACTACGCTCCAGAATATCTGAACCAACAGCTCTCTTTCCAAGAGGTAGATTTTCTCCTACATCACCGCCAAGACCTGGAACACCCTGCCCCTGCACCTCAAGCAATCACCCTCGCTGACCCAATTCAGGAAGGATCTCAAGACCTGGCTCTTTGACTGAACCCCAACGCCCAGATTGATCAGCAGCCTCCGCCCCCACCCACACTCCCTCCCCTTCGGTGTCTTATGACCCTTATGGGCGAGTAGTTGTGCTATATAAATTAAAAATTCCTGCTAGAATGTTTGTTTGTCCTTTCTACCAGCCTTCGTATTTAGACAGTTATTCTTAGCACCACTTTTGTGGGTTAAAGCATGAAGTTCACCGACATGGGACGTCAATATGCTTCTCGAACGGTTTATCACACTCCATTGAGTATAGCACAGTCTTCACCACCACTGCAACAATGGACAGGCCTTCAGCAAGATAAGCCAGTTTAAGTAATTTTGTGTTTCAAAACTGTAAATGGTGGCTAAACCTGAATGTAGGGATGTACCATTCCAACCACTCACAAGTCCTCTGTGTGGGACTCCCAGAATGGTGTCTCTAGAACACTACACTAATGTTTGTGTTCTAGTATGCATCTAATCTCTAAATGCAAATTTACACTGATATGCTTGACTTTAGGTAGCTGTAACTATTGGCAAGCTTTCATACACAGACTGTTCTTCTGGCCCAAAAGAATGGAGTTACTTCTTCTCCATGGTTTGGATCACTCATCACAGATGAATAACAGGCAAATACTTTTCCATGGGCCTCATTTTATTGCCGGACCATCTGGCGTTGGCTGAAAACATAGCAGGAGAAGGGTAGTATCAGAAAAAGGCACTCTTTAGTAACCCACACTTTACTAAACAAAAAAGTTGTACCAGATATAGTTTTAGCTCTCCTCTGGTACCCAAAGCTGTATGTATGTGACTAGAACACAACTGGATTCTCAAACCTCTTGTCAGTTCAGAGTACATGGCTTAAACCTATCAGCGCTAGTGTCCTTTTGCAAAACCCATGAAATAGGGGTTTTGTCACAAATATGGGCATTCAATAAGTTACAGTAAAGTCTCCATCACAAGAACAGTCTCTCACCAGACTCTGCTCAAACTACAGGATGTGAAACACCTTGCAGAATATCACTTGGATGACAAGGCACAGCACAATATTTCCATCAAGCCTACCTGTACTGCACCCGGAGCCAAAACAACTTCACATCCATGAATAAAAATGCCTTCAGGAACATGCCTGTGTCCCCTTGAGTGATAAGCCACAGCACTAAGTTGAATACATGAACACAAACAATACTTAAAGGATAGTATTCTAGGTTCAGATTTTACCATTTCATAGCTCTACAATGTTAAGGACCAGTATAAGAAGACAAAGGCAGCCTTGTACCCCCTCCACTTTGACAATACAAGTTTAATGGCTCCAGACCAAATGCCAACTATACACATCATAAAAAACACAAAGAGCAGTGCTAGAAGATGTTGTGTGCCCAGAACAGACTAAAATTAATGTGAGATGTGCACTCGCAATCACAATATGCTACAGAATGAAAAAAATAATATCACAGAGAAGCACTCTTCTCCTTATGCATGTAATCGGGTGCATTGTGAGAGAGCAATAATACAGGAGACATCACCATCTAGTCAAAAGACTACATCAACCTGGGCTGGAAAGGTTCTCACTGACTAAGGTAAATGTTGCAGAATGCTGTAGTTTAAGTACATTGAGCTAATGTAGGTATGCAATCAATATAGACTAGAATCAGTACTATATTACTTCTGTCCATCAGGACAAATTTTTGTTTTGTATTAAGATTCTTACCTTGTCACTCATTAAAAATGCACTGTGCGGCTGGACAGAAGTGATATAGTACTGATTCCAGTCTATATTGATTTCATACCTACATTAGCTCCTTAACAAGGACCACTGTTCTCTCAAAATACTGATGCCCACGGTCCTTGCCTACCTTTTTCGGGTCCCCTTGTCTTTCTTTAAATACATAGTTTAAGTACAAGCAGGTATCTGGCTAGTTCAGCAGAGATACAAATTCAATGGAACCGTAAAGTGACTACATTTCCTAAAAATTAGAACCCTTTCCGTGGCGCTTTGCAAACACTGTAGTGGCAAACAAGTAGAATTTGCGGAGGGACACGCCATTGCAGTAGAATTCCGCTGGACACTTACGGCTTCTGTAAATCCTGGTAAAACAACCCATAAACAGATTACTGAGGGATGAGTCACTGGACCACATCTTTACCAGTGAAAAAAGATGGGTTCACACAGTGAGTGGAAAATATTTATTCAGGATAAGTTACAGAAAAAAACAGCTTAAAGATCGACCTAGGCTGTCAGCCAGTTCCAACTGTTTATAAGCCAACAATCCAGAATTGTGCAGAACAAACGTAAGTTTAAAGAATATCGCAAAGTATGGGATGGCATACAGGTATGTGAGGGACTGCATACCACATTCGGCTTTATTGTACAGTGATGCATGAGAAGAGGTAGGAAATGGAGAGGTACACAGAATAATGTCAGATCAACCCGCTTTTGATTAAGTGGTCCAGGATTATATTCTGGTCTATACTTTAGGAGGGATATATCTCTTAAAGTAGAACTTTGTTAACTACAGTGGGAAATAATGAGAATTAATGCAGTGAAGAGCTTTGTAGAAAAGGGTCGCTGTGGGGGAGACAACAGAAGCAGAGGCAAGGAAAAAGATTTACTATGGTCGTCAGAAACTGGATCAAACACCTTCGTTTTGTTGACGGTGAGGACAGATTAACTTCAGGGTTAAAAATTACAGATAATCTATCACACTTGCAAAGTTAATGTTGTACTTCGAAAGGGTTTAAGTGGTTACAGCGGTAGGGACCTTAACACCCTGCTAACATTATCCTTTAAAATCTGATTGGTATTCCACATAAACAGAGTGTTTGAGGATTTCAGGGCCATCATGTCTCTACTGTTCATTCTTAAAAAAGCGTACTCATTCCGCTTACCATGAGCGAGGATAGGAAACATGTTTAGCCTAGTTCTGCATACTTAAACAGGACATCATTGAGTATGCGATGGTTCACAAAGAAGCAGGTTCCATGATTTCTTCTAAAACTGACTTGGCAATGCAGGGCTAGGATTTGATTTTACCATAATAACAAAAGTATTGTTGATTTAAGTGCCCTACACAATCCTACTAACTTACTTCTTTTTCATGCTTAGTATTGATAACATGATTATTTTTCCTGTGCCATGGGGCTATGCATATCTTGCATTCCAAATCTTATAGGAAAGCAAACATACTCCTAAAGATAATGACAACTGAGAAACAACATACCCAATCAGTTAGCTGCTCCCAAGATGTGCATTCGAATTCCAAGGCCCAGTCTTTTATAAGGTATGCAAGTGATGTGCCCCGGAGGCGTACTTGGTGCTTTTGAAGAGTATGTTTTAAATTCTGTAGCAAGTAACTAAACCGCAATTGAAACCCACTGCTTTCCTTCTGATGCTGATAATGTGTCTTATTGAATAGTAAGAATTTACTTGTAGTGCTATGATACAGTAAAACCATGGTGATCACGGAGCTATATTAAAACATGTCATTTTTATATTATTACTGCAACAGCAGCCTCAAAGCCCAAGAAAAACAAGTTTTACTTTTTGTTTAAGATTTAACTAAACATTTTCCTTTTCACTTTTCTATGAATCACAATATGTCTGATCAAAAAAGGCAGATAAAAAACAAAGGTTACATTTATTTCAACAGGAAATCTGCTTGCTTCCATTCCAAATCCACATACCTCAAAGGTTTTTCCACCTCCCAGATCCAGTTACAGTCCATTTGCTAAGCCAGCTGAGTCAACAAATCCTGCTCAAACCCTTCCAGGCAATTTTGTGGCAGAGTAAAGTCAGACAAAATAAAACTGGACACAGGTCAGTGAAGTTCACAAAACTGAAAACTCCAACACCAAGCTTATAATCCCTAAAACGTGTACAGATGGCAAAATGTTTTCTGCCAACAAGAAAATAAACAACTTGACAATTTTGTGATCCACCTAGATTTATAGAAATGCAGTATCGCAGCTGACTGTCGAATAAACGGAAGGTTTGCAATTCTGCCTCCTGGCTTTTTTCTTAGAAACTTAACTCACCAAGCGCAGATAAGAGAACTCATATTATTGGCAAAAAGGTACCAAAGGTATGTGCTTAGAATTTCATGGTGCAACCACATACTCCACTATCTGTTCAACCACAAATATTTTAAGAACTGTCCCAAAATTGAACCGAGAATTGCTCGAAGGCAAGGTAGATGGGGAACTAGAAATTTTGGGACATTTCTTAAAATATTTGTGGTTGAACAGATAGTTGAGTATGTGGATGCACCATGAAATTCTAAGCACATACCTTTGGTACCTTTTTGCCAATAATATGAGTTCTCTTATCTGCGCTTGGTGAGTTAAGTTTCTAAGAAAGAAGCCAAGAGGCAGAATTGCAAACCTACATTCTCCAACATCTTACTTTCTTCAATTCACAACAGCAGGGCAGATTTGGAGGTGCCCGAGAAAGAACTACTTAGATTAACAGGGAATACATCCATTCTCAAAGTATTGTCACAGACAAGGGAAGTGTGCAATTTTGCTGCTGTTCACATTTTACCAGAAAACCCAGCTATTAAGATGAGAAATACATCATCAAGGCCCTACAGGGGAAGATATAGATGTTCTCAGGATGGGAGATAGAGGGTGATACATGATGGGAGGCACTCTCGAGCAGAATATTCTTTATCAGATGCAACCAGCATCAGATAATCTTCCAATTTTTTTAAAACGTTTTTATATAGGGTGAATTTGGCCCAAGGTCATTACAGCGCTTTATTCCAGTACCAGGTTACATCACATAAGGTCAGAATAATGTGTTGGGGTGAGGTGAAGATAATGCCCAGAATCACAGGATGTTGAGCCCATGCCGGGAGTCGAGCCTAGTTCCCCAGTTCCAAAGTCAGCAGCTCTTGCTCTTGGATAACATATTATTCCATGGAGATGAGAGAGAAACCCATCTAGGGCTGAATCACAAGCCTATCTGCAGCAGAACAACAAGGGGCTTGTTGCACTGGAAATGAGACTGGCTGAACAAGAACAGGGCAGAATTCCCCGGGCCTCATGGTCTGTAAGGAAACACACCACAAGAGAACAAGATAGCAGTGCACCAGCATAGGTATTCTTTGGGCTGCAACAGAGTCCCAGGCAGCACTCAAGGGCATGGGTGAGCGATCCAGAGAAACACCTTTACATACAAACACGATTCCTAAAATGAAACCACAACAACAAACCCTCTTAAAAACATCATTATATATAGTCAACCTTCTTTTAAACTTTTATCCTAACTGTAATTTACCTTAACCCTAATCAATTGTCTTACCTTACTAACTTCTAAACTGAACGTATACAGGCTCCCTGTCACTTACCTTGATTAGTAACAGAACCATATTCCCCAAAGTAAATCATGACTTTATCCCTTTTTAGCACCTTTATCACCATTAATTATCTAGTCTTTTTTAACTAATCGGAAAACGCAATGAAAAATATGTTTGTTATTATGACTTATCTCAGTAGTTGTTCCTTTGTAACAGTATTTTTGTTCCAAGGCAGGGCTCCCAGCTTGATGAAAATTTGGCAGAGCTTTGAGCTGTCTCTAGGCCACGTGTTGCCAAATTTGCTCGCTAAAATCTGCAGGTGCTGTGCAAGGACAGAGAACCGGTGCAGCATTGAAAGGGTTAATATATATATATATATATATATATATATAAAACGAATCTTCACCACTTCCGACACACGGCAAAATGAAGACACGGACCACAGGCTGTCGGGAAGGTAGATTTATTAACCTCTGAGGCGACGCGTTTCGAGCAACGAGTGCTCTTGTTCACACACATTATATATATATAATGTATATATAGATTTAGATATAGGTGTGGCGAGAACATCAATCCATTATAGACTTCCAGCAGAGGGGCAGAGATCTGACAAAGATGTAGGAAGGGTGCCTGATGTCAAGAGGCCAGAATCACCCTAAAGTCAATATACAGGAAAGTTAAAGGTACAGCAAATTTGAAGGCCGCATGTAGCTCTATTTAGAAAGAACTTAAGCCAGGGGCCCCCGGTGCGGACAATGGGTAGGTTTTGTCCCCAAGTGGCTGTGGGAAACACCCTCATGCCCTCATTCACATGCATTGCAGTGCAAGTATAAGTAGGCACTATACTTCCACAAAAGGAGACCATTACATTTTTGCCTCGAACACACAGACACCAAAGTAGCCATGACACCAAGGTCAGAGTCAGTCCATGCCTATTTAATAAGTTTGAACAATCCATGACAAAAGAGCTAAAAACCACCCAGGCTTGCATTATACCATGCTTTGGACCCGAACAAGCTAGAACCATAGGACAGCTAACTGGGAGAGCACAGAGAGCAGAAAAATGTTCAAAAGAGCACATACAACCCACACACTTGGATCGAGAAACCATCGGCAAGGTTCTCGGTTTTTGCCCACGCTACTTCGATGTCTACTAACACGATCTCACACAGATGCATTGTAAAACAGGAGGTACATTGGAGTTGAAGTACTGTAAGCCTGAAGAGGGATTGTGCAAAACTGAACATACACGCTAGAGTGCAGAGACATGAGGACTGGTTCAGATAGAATGTACTTCAATAAAGAGGTTTTATGTGTCACAATCAGAAACCACGGAAAACGAAAACAGTGGGGCAGAACCTGTACTGTTAATGGCTGTCTGCAACAGCTAGGATATGAGTGCAAGCCTGCTCCATAATCTCTCAAAATCGACCCAATGTAGAGACACTGATATATCTGCAAAATGTAATACTCCTGCTATTTCCTTTTGCCAATAAAGGTGCTTGATAGAAGCAAACAAAATATATACACATCACTGAACAAGGCAAGAGATATTTCATTAAGCCACAAAAGAAGTCTTAACAAACACATAAAGTGACAAACAACCTGGAAGAGAAGCTTTTCAGAAATGAAACGTTTCTTCAGTGCAGCTTGACCTGAAAAACATATCCCCGATTGATATAAAAGCAAAAGTATGATTACAATTTTTCATTTTTTGAATGGCTGTATGGACCAGATGAAGACAAGACAGGAGGCTACCCATATTGGAAAGAATCACAATGGCACACCCCATACTAAGTTAAGAATTGGTCCTAACTGAGAAGGGTCTAGAAATAATGTTGAGGGAACACATTATATTGGGAACTAACTGCTTCTAGTTGGGCACAAAACAGGTAAAGTTATTTTCAGTTCAGTTTGAACAACTGATATGGACTGTGAAAATATGAAAATAATTATTATAAGTGTCAAGAATTCCTGTCATGCGAGGGGAGGAAAACGGTAACCAGCGAAAACGGACTACATCTCCCAGGATGCTTAGCGGTTGAGAGGTTATGTAAACAGGAGAGCTGTTACATAACTCAAGGAAAACACGCCCTTATGTAAACAGGAGAGCTGTTACATAACTCAAGGAAAACACGCCCTTATGTAAACAGGAGAGCTGTTACATAACTCAAGGAAAACACGCCCTATAAAGGGAGGAATCGGGAGGTACAACGCTGTCGGATATTGTGTTTACACCGACGTACCCGCTTCGTGAAGAGCAGCGTTCCGGAGTGGTGCTCCAGTAAGGCAAGAACAGAGGTAGGTCGAGTCGTTACTCCCTGGGCCGTGTCTTGCCCCATCGTCACCTGTGAAGGACCCGGAAGCTATACCGGTCAACCATTGAGCTTCGCTTTTTGACTCGGCTGAGTCAAAGCGCAGTGGCGCTTATGCTGGTTGGAGTCGTAACTCCCAGCCGACCAGAGATACAGGGACTGCCAGCTGTAACGCACACCAGGAGGTGTTTGCCGCGTTACAGACTCGGAAGTCCACAGGATCGATCGAGCGGCTGCTCTCGGTTCAGTCTTCTTGCTTTTGATTGGGGTATCGGTGGCGCATCACCAGGAGGTGACTCCGCGTCCCGGTGCAGTCTGAGGAAGAGGTTGAGCGGCTGCTCCCTTCAGGTAGAGACCCCGGCTGGGTGTTTCCCTGACTCCTCGATTCTCCCCAACACTCTTCGTGCCCCTCACAGCCTACCGATTGGCATTGTCGGCCATTTCATTTCTGCCCTCTGTTGGCATACGCCGGGATCGGCGTATATGCAGAGGACGGTTAGGACCATCCGTGCTGTGGGCTGGTAACGTACTTAGCCTGGAGGATTCCAGTGACTATAACTTTTGTTTACTCTTTGTATTATTTGTGCCTTCATTAAAATAACTAACCCTTCACAAGTGGTTGCGTCCTCATTATCGTGTCTGTTAAACGATCCTGAGACGTTCAGGGCGTTACAAAAAGCAACAAAACGCTAAAAGGGCGGTGTGACCATAGGCCTGTAAGGACATAAACAGAACCGGTTACATAGGACTGTCATGCCGAATGCTGCATCTGCTAAAACGCATATACCCAGAGTGTTCTACCAGTAGGAGGCGCGAGTTCTGGTTGGCTTAGTAGACTTAAGAGCAAGTTGAAGTACCTGACTTTCAACTTCAAATCCCTGTGGAGCATGGTCGAGTGAAACTGTTTTTATTTTTAGCCAGAGGCAGATGTCTGGTGACAGAACAAACGCCAAAATCTTATAAGGAATATGCTACTTACCAGTATGCATCTGTTCTTGGCATAGAGGGCTGCAGAGTGGTACATTATGAATAGATCGCCATCTGGTGTTGGGCTCGGATGATTGCACTTTGTTTTTCTCTTGGAGAGTCTTTTGTATGTTGGTGACTCCTCCCTTAGTTGGTAGTGCGCATGGGCATCGGCTCCATCCTTAGATTGTTTTGCCATAGTAGGGTTAGATGGAGTAGTATAGTAGAATACAGATAAGAGTGCCCATGTAAGTGTATCTAAATAAGATAATGTTGGAACAGACACAGGTTTCCGGGGAGGCTGGGAGGGCATGTACCACTCTGCAGCCCTCTATGCCAAGAACAGATGCATACTGGTAAGTAGCATATTCCGTTCGAGGCATATGGGCTGCAGATGGTACATTATGAATAGACTATACAGCAGTTCTCTCCCTAGCGGTGGTCGCCCGTGTCTGTTGCAACTGTCTGAAACAATGTTTTTAATACTGCTTGTCCCACTCTAGCTTGTTGTGTTGTGTGCACATCAACACAATAGTGTTTTGTGAAAGTGTGCGGTGTAACCCAGGTAGCCGCTTTGCATATGTCATCTAGTGGAATGTTTCCCAGAAATGCCATAGATGCTCCTAGTTTACGGGTAGAGTGAGCTCTAGGAGGAACAGTTAATGTTCTCTTTGCCTTTAAGTAGCATATTTGAATGCATTTTACAATCCATCTGGCAATGCCCGCTTTGGAGATGGGATTGCCTTTATGTGTGGGAGAAAACGCAACAAATAGCTGTTTTGTCTTTCTGAAAGTTTGTGTTCTCTCTATATAGTACAATATGGCCCTCCTAACATCCAGTGTATGTAGGGCTCTTTCCGCTACTGTTTGTGGTTTTGGAAAGAAAACCGGTAATTCCACTGACTGATTGATGTGGAATGCTGAGATAACCTTTGGTAAGAATTTTGGGTTTGTTCTAAGAACCACTTTATTTTGGTGTAGCTGCATAAATGGTTCTTGAATCGTAAAAGCCTGCAGTTCACTTACTCTTCTAAGTGACGTGATAGCTATGAGGAAGGCCACCTTCCATGTGAGGAATTGTATTTCACACCTATGCATAGGTTCAAATGGTGGCCCCATTAGTCTGGTAAGCACTATGTTGAGATTCCAGACTGGGGAAGGTGGTCTTCTTGGTGGAATGACTCTTTTGAGTCCTTCCATGAAAGCCTTAATTGCTGGTACTTTAAACAGTGACAAGTGTTGCCTGTTTTGTAGGTACGCCGCTATGGCTGCTAGATGAACCCTAATAGAGGTATATGCTAGATTACATTGCTGTAAGTGTAATAAATAGCAAATGATTTGTTTAGTGGATGCGTCCAGAGGGTTGATGTGCTTACTGTTACAGTGTATAGCAAACCTCTTCCATTTTGCTGCATAGCATGCTCTGGTGGTAGGCCGTCTTGCCTGTTTAATGATTTCCATGCATTCTGGTGGTAAATCTAAATACCCAAACTCTATGACCTCAGGAGCCAGATCGCTAGGTTCAGTTGTTTGGGATCTGGGTGCATTATTTCTCCATGGTTCTGTGTAAGATGCATGGGTAATAACCTTAGCTTTTGATGTGGTACTTGTGAGAGTTGTAGCAGCGTGGTGAACCACGGCTGTCTTGCCCACGTGGGTGCCACTAGTATCATTGTCATTGAGTGTTGTTGCAGTTTCCTCACCAGTAATGGAATTAGTGGTAGAGGAGGGAACGCGTAAGCAAATTTGTTGGACCAATTTATCCACAGTGCATTGCCCTGGGACCTTTGGTGTGGGTACCTGGATGCGAATTGTTTGCATTTTGCGTTCTGATGATTTGCAAACAGATCTATCTCTGGTTGCCCCCATTTTTGGAAGAATGGCTGTAGTATTTGGTCGTGCAGTTCCCATTCGTGAACTTGTTCTGACTGTCTGCTTAGGATGTCTGCTATTTGATTTTGAATTCCTGGTAGGTGTTCCGCTAACAGGTAGATCTTTTGAGGAATGGCCCATCTCCATATGTCCTGTGCTAGTTTGGACAGTTGGAGAGAGTGTGTCCCCCCCTGTTTTTGAATATAATACATTGCAGTCATGTTGTCTGTTCTGATCAGGACTGCCTAGTTTGTTATTTGCATTTGGAAAGCTTTTAGTGCTAGAAATATTGCTAATAGTTCTAGGTAGTTGATGTGCAGTTTCTTTTGCTGCGCACTCCACTTCCCCTGTACTGTGTATTTGTCCATATGCGCTCCCCATCCGGAGAGCGATGCGTCCGCTGTTATTATTACTTGTGGAATTGGCTCTAGGAACGACCGTCCCTTGGAAATGTTTTCTGTGTTCCACCACTTCAGAGAGCGATACGTCCGGTCGTTTACCAACACCAGATCTGTAATCTGACCTTGAGCCTGATTCCACTGTGTCGCTAGACACTCTTGTAGTGGGCGCATTTGTAGTCTGGCATGCGGTATTAGCAGTATGCAAGAGGACATCATGCCTAATAGTTGCATAAACACTCGTGCTGGTAGTGAGTGTTGTGGTTGAAATCTTTGTATTAACCCGACCATTGTCTGTACTCTGATTGGGTTGGGGTATGCTATTGCCTTTTCTGTGTCTACTGTAGCCCCCAGGTATTGCTGGATCTGGTTTGGTTGCAGGTGTGATTTTTTGTAGTTCACCGTAAACCCTAGGTGGTGCAGCAGTTGAATTGTCTTCTGTGTGTTGTGAAGACATTCCTCCTTTGATTTGGCCTTTATTAGCCAATCGTCCAAGTATGGGAAGACATGTATTTGTTGTCTTCTTAGGTGTGCTGCCACCACAGCTAGGCATTTTGTGAAAACTCTCGGTGCTGTTGTGACACCGAACGGAAGGACCTTGAACTGGTAGTGTTGTCCTTCTAACACAAACCTTAGGTATTTTCTGTGGGCTTTGTGAATTGGGATATGAAAGTAAGCGTCTTTTAGATCCAGTGTAGAAAGAAAATCCCCTTTCTTCAGTAAAGGGAGTACTTGTTGGAGCGTGACCATGTGGAAGTGTTCCGAATTTATGTAAGCATTGAGAGGTCTGAGGTCTAATATTGGCCGTAGGGACCCGTCCTTTTTGGGGATCAGGAAGTATAGAGAGTATACTCCTGTTCCTTGTTGATCCTTTGGGACCTTCTCTATTGCATGCTTTTGTAGAAGTGCTAGCACTTCTTCTCTTAACAATGTCAGATGATCCTGACTCATTGGACGCTGTTTGGGGGGGATGTTTGGTGGGGTAGCTGTGAGTTCTAGGCAATAACCATGTTGGATAATTTGTCTCACCCACTTGTCTGACGTGATGTTTTCCCAGACAGGTAGGAACTGTGATAGACGTCCCCCGACCGGTGTTATGTGGTCTGGGGGGAGATCTATGAAGTCACTGTTTTGGTGTTGAGGCGTTGCGGTTGTTATTATTTCCGCGGCCTCTACCCTTATTGTTGTTACCTCTGTAATTACCTCTTGAATTACCTCTGGGTGATGTTGGTGTGAAAGATGTGGATTGCTGATTTGTTCCTGTGTTTTTTGAGCCCCCTCTATAGGTGGATCTACGAAAGGAACCTCTGTGCGTTGGCTGTTGCAATGCTCCCATTGACTTAGCCGTTTCCGTATCTTTCTTCATCTTTTCTAATGTCTCGTCTGTACTTGAACCAAACAATGTCTTCTGATCAAATGGTCTGTTCAGTAGGGCTGTTTGAACTTCTTGTTTGAATCCTGAGATTCTAAGCCACGCGTGCCTTCTTAGCATGACACTAGTGTTAATAGACCTTGCAGTGTCTGCTGCGTCTAATGCACACTTAATGGAAGTATTGGTTATTATTTTACCTTCCTGTATTAATTGGTCTGCCTTCTTCTGATGTTCTTTTGGAAGATGTGTGAGAAGTTTTTCTAACTCATCATAATGTGCCCTGTCGTAACGTGCGAGTAGTGCTTGTGTATTAGCTATACGCCAGCTATTCGCTGCCTGTGATGCTACTCTTTTGCCTGATGCATCTATTAACTTTGACTCTTTATCTGGTGGAGGAGCCTCTCCTGTAGATAATGAGTTTGCTCTTTTACGAGCGTTTGAGACCACCAGCGAGTCTAGAGGTACATGCCCTCTAATAAATATTGGGTCCTTTGGAGCCGCTTTGTATTTTTTATCGATTCTTGGGTTTAACACCCTGGCTCTCACTGGGTTTTCGAATATTTCTTCTGTGTGAGTGAGAAGACCCTTTAGCATAGGAAGAGTACCTGATGTTCTCTGTGCACTAGGTAGAGTCTCTAACAAGAAATCCTCTATCTGAGGTTCTGTGTGCATATCTAGTTTGTGATATTTTGCTGCCCTATTAATGAGCTGCACAAAACCTGTGTTATCATCAGGTGGTGAAGGCTTTGAGGGGTATAGCTCTGGGTCGTTGTCCTCATCTGACCCTACATCGTAATTTTCCCATGGATCTTCCTCATCTGGGATAGATTCGTCATCCCCTTGAGGTTCGCCCTCCCCTATATCACTCTCTACATCTGACTGAGGTGTAGCTGGTCTTGGTGTGGAGGGTGTAGGAATATGTGGCCTATTGTGAGGAATAGGAGAAGAGGGTGTGTCTCTAGGACGAGGAGAAGCAGGAGGAGTTATGTTCGTCCCCATTGTTCTCTTTTTTGAAGGAAGAGGTTTATCTTCTGATTGTTCACTCTTTCTCTTCTTCGTGACCACTTTCCCAGTTTGTGGGTCAATAAACAAGATCTTTTGTTTGGGATCTGTTTGTTGCTCTTGAATCGGTACCGAGGGTCCTGGTTCCGAGAGCTGTTTTTGTTTTCGATCTTCAGATCTTTCTGTTTTCGACACCGAATGTCTGCTCGATTCCGACTTTTTGGGTATCGAGTGTCTTTTGGGCGATACATCATATTTCTTTTTCGACATGGAATGTTTCGATACCGAGCTCTCTTTTGTATGCAGCCTCGGTGTCGAAGTCGATGACGCCCTTTTCTCGGATCCGACGTGGTGGGATTCCGAGTGTTTCGGTTTCAGTTTCGGTTTCGTTGCCGGGCCCGAAGGCGGGGCGTCGGAAACTTTTTTCAGCGGTTTGACCGGGCCCGAGGGCGGGGTCGTTACCGCACGGGGTCGGTTTTTCGGTAAGGGGACGTCGTCACTCACGGTTTGTTGCTCGAAGAGTTCTTCAACCTCCGACTGGTCCCCTTCCGACCCCGACTGGTCCTCTTCTTCCTCGATTTGTTCGTCTCCGAACAGCTCCGGGATTGCCTCCGCCTGCATTCTGGAAGCCTCGTGTCTTCGAGCTCGACGATTTCTAATCGTTAGCTTGGAGGAGAATGCTGCGCAGGCTTCGCAGTCCCTGGATTCGTGTTCAGGCGATAGACAGAGGTTGCACACCTCGTGTAGGTCCTTGTGTGGGAACTTAGCACCACACGATGGACATTTTTTGAATGGAGTCCTTTCCATGGACTCCGGGCTTGACTGCGTCGAGAAAGGTCTCCTGTTCTTCGACGTAGATCCAAGTTTTTCTCTTCTATTTTGAATTTGTAACGCGTCGGAATGGAAAAGAACGCGTTCGCTAACAATACCGTCGAATTGGAAAGGGAATACGCGCCGAAAAATCACTTTTTTCTGAAGTTGATCTGGAGCGTCTCGATCTTCATCCGAACCCGATGGCGGAAAAAAACAATCTAAGGATGGAGCCGATGCCCATGCGCACTACCAACTAAGGGAGGAGTCACCAACATACAAAAGACTCTCCAAGAGAAAAACAAAGTGCAATCATCCGAGCCCAACACCAGATGGCGATCTATTCATAATGTACCATCTGCAGCCCATATGCCTCGAACACATAATTCTCACCAAATAGAAGGATGGGTTGGGCAGTCCACTGCCTTATCAGGGTGACCAAGACGGAGAGGTTTGGTGTACACCAGTACCAACTCCTGAAAAAGAGAGAAAATAGTCAGTGCTAGAAAATCGGTATTCCATTACTGCATGCTATTCATCAGGGGTTTGTCCTCTTCTTGATGAATGTGGTCCCACAAATGATCCACACATGTGGTATTGAATAATGATTTGAGTTGTGGACTTGGAAGAGGACTTTTTAAAAAAGTTCTCTTCCTCTGCACATGAAGGCATGAATCCAGTTCAGAACAGAGTGGGACATGGGTCCTGTGCTCTCCATGTCGCTGGAGTCAAGCTAGCAAGGCTGAAGAAGGGTCCTAGGATGCTTGTTTCCAGTCCAGGGAGGCCCTGGCCTGGCAGTTCAGGCTGGATTGTTCCCATGGGGAACAGGGTCACGACTGATTTTCATATGGCTGGGTATAAACTGAAATGGGGAGCAAAAAACGATTGATTTAGGCCAAAATTCCTGTACTGGGGTAAATGAATGACATTGTTCTGCATTCGGTCCATCACTTGTTCTTTTTGCATTTGTCATTCTGAGTGGTACAGGTTTGCCCAGATGTGGGTCCCATGCTCTCCGTCCCACTGGAGTCAAGCTAGCCTGGCTGATGAGGGCTGATGCCCCGAAACCAGTCCCAGGATGCTTGTATCCTGTTCAGGAAGGAAATGCCCTGGCATTTCGAGGCTGGACTGTTCCTATGGGGAACAGGGTCCAGACTGGGGTCCTGTGCACTGGCTTCAAGCTAGTCTGACTGATGAGAAGCCCCGAAACGTGTCCCAGGATGCTTGTTTCTGGTCCAGGAAAGACCTGGCTTGGCAGTTCAGGCTGGACTGTTCCCATGATGAGTAGGGTCAAGACTGATTTGCATATGTCTGGGTCCAAACTGGGAAGGCCTGGTGAGCTAAAGAACAATGGATTCAACCCAGATCCTTGTGACTGGGGGTGAATGTTTGCATTGTTCAACATTCCATCATTTTTTCCTTTTGGCTACATATCATTTACATAGCATCAGTCACTACTATGTAGTTACAATTCAGCTACACTTGCCATTGAAAAGACATTTTACTTTGCCTATAAATGTTGACCGCCAAAGGACAGTTATGCACCAAATTTGGAAATCATTAGGTGTGGTAATCGAAGGCCCAGCATGCCAATTTTCATACAGATCCATTTAGAAGAAAAAAAGATTCAAGTGTTGAGGGGCTGAAAACAGAAGTGTTTCCCCATTTAGCTCCTGTAGGAAATTTTGATTGTGCCTTCAGCTGAAATAACTGAAAGCATTTACACCAAACTTGGCTCCAAAACAGAACTTTACTCAGAAAGCTTTCTTTCATTGGTTCAGTGTAAGTAAATCTGTTCCGTTTAAAAAAAAAAAATTTTTTAGATCTGGTATTTTTAAAAAACTTGTGGCTTTAAAAGGTTTTCACTCTTTAATATCTTCACCGTTTTATTCACAAAGGATTTGTAGATCCGATCCATGGATGCTGGGTAATCCCCTCAAAATAATAAAGTAATCTGAATGGACAAGAAAGCCATTTCTCCAATCTCAGTTTCAGATCGCAGATTCCAAACTAGGAACCATAGAACAGGGTGCTCTGATTGGCTTGACGCAAGCGGAAAATGTATTTTGTAGATGCCATTTAAAATTCCAAAAGTCACTTATGGGGAGCACACACTAACCCACACCTAAGTGGGTTTTGGGGGGGCACTAAACAGGGGTACCCCATGATTGATATAAAAAAAGTGTTGCAGTGTCTGTGGTTCTTTGACTCCTTCAATGGCAGCTGGGGTAAGCGATATTGGTCCTAGTACTACTGACCATGGTTGGCATTGTAGGTGTCAAGGTAAGGGGGTCCGCAGACAGAATAAGCTTCACAACTTATGCCTCATTATTCAGTGGTTTGTGATCAAGAATTCAGAACCATGCAACCCCAAAATGAGGTGCATGGGCAGAAAAAGCATGTCCTAGGTTCGCAGTACCAGGGTATGACCTTTCTTTGAGCCTCTGGCCATGTTTGTCCTATGTAACTATTTTAACTGAACTAGCAGGAACTTGGGGGCATGGTTAGGCAACAGCCACCGTAAACACTTTCTAACTTCCCGCTAAATACGCAATTCAATTGGCCTTTGATCCTTCAAATGTTTGCTCTATGGGTTTCACCCCCAAGTGCTGATGGTTTATGTAGCGACTGGTGGGTGAAAGGACACTACTGCAACACTGCTACAATATCAACTTTGAGTAGGGAGAGGTAGGTTTAACAGCCGACCACAATATGACCATTAACCCTTCATTGGGCAGGTCTTGATTGAACTGATACTGGTCAAAGGTGGCTTTGACAGAGTCTGACCAGCCACATCAGGAATTGTCCTTCTGTGATGATTGTCAAGAGATCCATTTAGGGTGAAAGATTGTTCTTTCTACTTCAACTCTCACGATTCCTCTGAGACAGGATCTGTCAATTTTTCAGACCACACCCATGTTGTGATGGAGGTGGCCCTTAGTGCTGAAGAACATGTAAATATCTGAAAATAAACAATTTTTGCTGAACGGTGCCTGAGACAGGCCTTAGTTTAGCCAGTAAAAGGCAATCAGGGTGACCATTAGAGGCAAGTGTAGAGCTCACACCGTGCGCCCAAAACAAATCAGGAAACTAGAGCAGAAGAAACTGGAATGTTACAAAGTGCTTAGAAGAAGTTCTAGCAAAAGCAAAAGGTGCACCACTAAAAGGCAAGCAATCACACATCAAATTATCAGATCCGTGTCCAGAGATGTTTCTACAAATTCTTAGTTTATTCATAAAATTAAAACCGACCAAGTTGAAATGAACAGCCGAAGCGTTTTGTCCAAACAAATAGACTTCTTCAGGGTATCAGTAAAGCACTCCTAACATATAACATCAGAGCGTCAGTGATGGATGAAATCAGCAAGAAAGTTGGTAAATCCAGTCCACTCTAATTAATATGAGAGCGAAGTACGCTTCACGTAAGTGAGAATAGACCGAACCAAGGTAAGTCCAGATAGAAATATTCAAATAGTCACACAAATGTAAGGTGGACCATATAATTAGGGCAATCACCGGTTCCAATCGTGATAAGCCCGGAACCGGAACCGGAACCCAGAACGCAAAACTGCCTCCTAGTGGGAGGTCATTGGTGATTTCCCTAATTATATGGTCCACCTTACATTTTTTGCTCTTCTCTAGTCAAGCTGTTTTATAAAGAATTTGTGCATTCGTAATTTAGGCAAACACTTATCAGCACCAAGTGTATGCCTTGTCCTCTGATGAGCTGAAGATTTGTTACCAGCCCTATCGAGCATAAATAAAAACTGTTAAATCTGTACTAGTCAGCCACAACTAACACATACAACAGTGTGAAAAGTCAAATAAAAGCCATGTGTTCTTTTAAAGATGATGCATCAACTTATTCACGCAACCCTATTCCTTCCCCCTTCCCATTTACCTTGCTCGATTGTAGATCACTGGTTCGTGCTCATCCTGAAGAGTGTTGCACATGCCCATCTCGTGGAACATTTTTAACATATAATCCAAGAAGTTCTCGCCAGATGCTCTCTCTACCACAGCACTCAGAAGGGTCCAGGCGTGTGTTGAGTAGAAAAACTGACTGCCTTGAAAAGACGGGATGGAAGGCTGAATAACGCCAATTTTCAACAAAAGTATAGCATTACAGAACACACATTTTTATATAGGATGGTGCAAGGTGATACTGTTCTTTGCATTTATGATTATTTTACCTTGAGTATATCGCCATTTGCAACACTAGGATGTGCCTGGAACATCAAAATAGCGCCTGCAACAATACATTTAGACGGATGATTTGCGATTTTAGCTTGCGAAACAGAATTATAACGGTAACATAACTAAATTCATCTGCATAGGCTGTATTTGACCAGGTAATTCCAGGCAGTAATTACCTTCTTATTTTATCTTTAACAATGAAATATATACAATGTCAATTTGTCTTCACATTAGATCTGTTGCAAACATTCAACACTCTATCCACACTTTGAAACATAGTCACTGCCTTTGGTGCAGAATAAAAGGGCGCAGGGTATAAATGCATCCTACATCTGGCTTTATCTTGAGCTTGAAGAACAAAAATATGTTATTTACAACATACCTGGGTACTTCTACTCTTTGTTGTTTGAGTCAGAGACAATAAGAATGGATTGGTGCAGATGAGTGATTCGGCTAGTTTCTGTAATGATCTGATGTGGAATTCAATAAAGTTGGGGAAAATATCTAATAAATAAAATCTTTTGCATATTTTTGAAGCTCTTGAAAAATTACCTTGATCTATACAGCAGCACCTGCAGTTCACAGCTAAATGCCTTACTGTTCACATGGAAGCCAAAGACTGCAGACATGCCTACGCTCAGAGCAATCCCCAGCAGTATATCAGACAAAGCAAACAGAAGGGCTGCCCATCTGACCCTGCACTCCCAGCATCTGCATGGTGTTTGTGTCTGGATGACACCCCTGGCCACGGCAAGCACCTCTACCCCGGGCCACCCAGACTGATCTGCATGGGGCTGGAATCCAAGACCCGCCAGGGCTATAATCTAGACTGAGAGCAGCCAGAACTGGGCCTGGAAAACATCCAAACAGCCAGGCGACAACTGGGCGTTGCGAGGTTCGAAACCCAAGTTGAGAGCGGAGGCCGCTGGAAAGAAACAGTGGCAACTGGGCCGAATAACGAGACACGCCCATGACTCCTGCCAGATGATAAAGGAGGCTTCAGTGGAGCCAGTGCCCTAGGTGGTGCAAGACTCTCTCCCGTGCAAGTGCACCCCACTCTGAAGCAGGAGTTTGGATGGACTGTCTAAAGCAGAGTACCAGTCGGCGACGGACAGTGACCAGAGGATGGGCAAGGTCATTCTGTTACTGCCCTTCTTGAGCAGCTCCTTAAAATGGGGTAGTATTTGAGGATAATGGTCCTGCCCTGCTAGCGAACTGAGTAAACAACAGTCAATCTTTTTCCCCCCACCAGTTCCACCACTCTTTGGGGCTTCTCCCTGACCTGGGAGCACTTGGACTTGAAGATCCTGATTTAACTAAAGGCGCCACTGTAAATGGCCAAACTGAGTCCCCAGCACTCCAGACTCATTGGGGGTTTCTAGTGCATGGACGCCGAGTGATTGTGGGGTGTGTGTTGGAGGGCATGTAGAAGGAAGCACTGAGTTTGTCGATTGGGGGATTATTAACGATGAACTCAGGACCAACAAGGCACTTTTTTTATTGTCAGCCGCATGAATGTCATCCTATGCATATCCCTAGGAAAACTACAGCAGAATTCTGTTGTATATTTCTTTTTTGGGTTGACTGGTATCTCTTGTGAAATGTGGCCTGTGTCAGAAGGCTGAAGCTATTTCAGCTTTGGAGCAATGATCAACAGCATTACAAATATTAGTTAGCTAACCTGTATTTGCAGATTGGGAAGATTAAAAGCAGCAAGAGCTTCAGAAAGACTAGATAGCATGCATCCTTGCCATAGCAAACTTGCTGCAAACGGGAAAATAGAACAAAGAACAGAGATATTTGCATCAGATGAGTCGGAGACAGGTCAAACTGGAAAAAATACTGGTAGTGATATCTCACACTAGGGAAACGCTGGAGCAGAAAATCAACTTGGTTGCCATAGATTCGGGCCTACTCAGATACAACCAGTAGAAGCTTGAAGACAGGGTAAAAAAGACATACAGAATGCGACTCAGCGAGCTAATTCCGGAGATGATGCAACCTCACTGCAAATTGGAAAAATTAACAATTAGAATCACATTTTAGGAGAGGGCAGAGGACCTGAAAGGGAGATCCTGCAACAATAACATTAGAGTGATGGGTTTACCTGAGCAGAAGGAGGGCATAAATATAGTGACTTTCTTGGACAACTAGAAAAGAAGTGGCACCTCAGGTCTTAGACTTTTTTGTGGTGGGATGAGCACACAGAGCCCAGGTTAGACCTCTTCTCCGGGGGCATCACAATGACTGCTGTAATGCATCTTTTCAACTAGAACGTCAAAATAATAACAACAATCTAATGATACTGCAGCGAGTACAGAAGACATAGCACAATGCAAAAGTTATGTTGTTCCCAGAATATACCCTAGCGGTTTAACGTCAAAGACTGTGTTTTCTGGACATGAAGAGGCACCTGAAGGAAGTGGAGATAAAGTGCACTCTGTTACTTCCAGCTAGACTCATGAGACAATGAGACCCTGTTTTTTGGAGGATGCTACGGATGCAACTGATTGTATAAAAAAACTAACAGAGAACTTGTAAGACACTCTCTCTGAGGTAACAAGGACGGAAGAGTGGTAAGACCAAAAAGATATGATCCACACTACAACAGGTTCAATGTGAGAGGGAGGCCAGTGTTACAGCAGCGATGGCAAAGTGACTCCAAGGAAGCAAAAATGGACGACCCGACTGGCTCAGAGACGGATTCTTTGGAAAGTGAAATCTGAATGGCCACTGTTGACCCCTATGGAGGCAAACAACGTAGCAAAATTATATACGTCTCATTTACACCCTGCTACTGGTAAACCCTTCATTTCTAGCAGATATATGTATCAAGTGATCTGATTAACTATAAACTGGGTGTCTACAAAGGCATACAATGTGAAGAAATAATATGGAGGATGTTAAAATGTGGGTCACCAGTGACTCACTGTTGGAACATAGCATACGGCCTTATTAGGCTAACTACAGACATTTCTCCAGAAATTAGCTATTGAACAATGGTTTTAGATGGGTGACGTTTTATTCGGTTAAGAGCTCAGTTTAACAAAGTTTACAAGATAGTAATGACAGCACTCAAGGTGCAAAGAGGTGGACGGCTACCGATGAGTTTGCGGAAAGCGTGTGGGTGAGGGGCACAAAGGATGCGCCTGTCGCAGTGGGTTCCAACCACAATAGGTTAATCATACTACATAATGCCCATGGAACAGTACTCCTCACATAGCAGCCTGAACAAATGTAGGGTACTGACTTGGAATATCAGAGAAGTGAATAAGATCTCAAAAATGCATACCTTCACACATACTTAAAAAGGGGGGTGTGGATATAGCCATAATACAAGAGACACATTAGGGGCTGAGACAATAAAGGTATCCAAAGTTGTTACAGCATGGATGGCTCAATTGGCAGTGGCGGATACACGACACAATGCCCACACCAATGCCACAGAGTATTCCTTTAACTTCCCTATGCACAATTTGCATGTTAGACTAGACCAGACAGGGAAGGAGGGGCAATGGCCTAAAGAGAATAGTGGGAAGAAGTAGGGCAAGACCTTCCTAGCTATGGACGGGCTTCATATGAGAATACCAGATGAAATAAAGGAAGTGTGCATATGCTGTCAGAGGCAACTGGCTGCAATTAAGCGACTTGTGTAGGGGGAATGGTAATGAATTGAGTAACAACTGAATTAAGTTGAAGAAATTAAAAGGCGGAAATACACTTTGTATTTTGAAAGCATGACAGTAACAATGTACTGCAAGAAAATGCCCATAAATTCAGATAAAAAAACGTGCATGTTAGGCTAGATAAGATATACTGTAGTGTGGAAGTGCTCACTCAGGTAACAAGTGTCAAATATGTTAGAAGAACTTGTTCGACCACCATCTGAAGCTTTTTCATACAACTTAGGGCTGCAACATAGCGGCAATCCAAACTAGTCAGTTAGAAAGGTATTTCCAAAGAATGAAGGTACAGCTTTAGGTGCAAGTGGGAGGCCATTAAGGTAGTGTTGAGGGGATCATAATTAGGAACACCTACAGATCAGACAGATCTTTTGCACCTTAGAGCTGTTGAAAGCTGACTGGGAGTAATGGATCAGCCAGTGTCATCTGAGGTCAGTAAAAGATCTCACGCACAAGAAAGAACACCATGCAAAAGTTAATCGAACAATTAAAATGTCATGATTATGAAACTCATATGGCCTGGAGACACAACAACAGAATAACAGAGACAAGGCGGGCAAGAGTATAGCTTGGATTATTAGGCAGGACAGAAGGGGTTGCCTTTCACATAGCACACATACTCTACCAGATGTATGAGGACATCAATGGCACGAACAAATTACAGAAAGTGATGGCTGCAGTTTTCCAATAAGCGGCTGGCAAGGGCACTGGAACAGATGGGCAGCCAACCAAGTTTTATAATACAATTATTAGTAAACTGGCCCAAAACTGTTGATGCTCTACGATATGGCATACACAACAGGGGAATTACTGAGTACAATGAGGAAAGCATTACTATTACCTCTCCCAAAGCCTGGGATAGATTTCAGGGATGCAGGAGCATACAGGCTATTATGGATGTTAACATCGATTTCAAAATCCTTAAGACAATTATAGCCACAGGCCTCGTAAGAGTGTTACCAGGATTGGTCCACCCAGACCAGAGCAGATTATGCCAAGTCAAATTACACCACCCGACAGATGATTTCTACACATCATAGGCTGCATCACAGAGGGGAGCACAAAACTGGTAGTGATTTCAGCAGGTCTTTGAAATGCTTTCTATAAGTCCACTTGGGAAACTTGACTGCAGTCTTGAAGAAAATGGCAATTGACAGCACTATGATTAAATGGGTCAAGATATTATACACTGACCCACTCACCAGACTGAAAACCGGTAACACCACATCAGACCCCATCTAGATCCAAAGAGGTAAGACACAGGGTTGTCTTGTGTATCTCCTGTTAGCTCTGATAATGGAGCCTCCCGCAACTCAGTTTTGTAGGGAGAACAGTCAGTTAGGTATCATCATAGTTGGGATGTATCATATTATAGCATTATTATCTGATAATGTTTTGATCTATCTCAGGGATGCAGCACAATGTCTCAATCACGCAATTACAATATTGGATGAGTATCTGGCAGTAAAACCAACGGGGATAAGACATGTGTGTTTTCCATTAGATTGTCAGATAATGGGGATCCAAGCACTCCCATGGTTAAGGTAGGAACCACATTCATTCAAATATCTAATTATCCAAATTGACAACGACACTAAGGACATCATAGAAGCCAACATGGCACCCTTACCATTCTAATACAATGGCAACCACTGATTGTTACTGTGTGGTCCTGACATCACAGGACCCAAGTGTGGGCAGGATCAAACCTATTAAAAAATACTGTGATACAACGTACGTACAACACTCCAGCTTAAGAGAACTTACACGACGCCCTGTCCAAAGTTCCTCAATGTTCTTCAGTATTGTTAATGTCAGCCCACTCCTGAAATTATATTTATGCCTCCTCCCATCCCAGAGTTTGTTCACTTTCGCCCTTAGCATTATGATTTTCCATGTTCCTGATTTCTAATTCTATCTCCACCCAGTATGTTACTAACTTGGCCCATTTCACTACATTGGGACCTACTGGGGACTTTCATGACTTAGCAATTTCCCTTTTCGCTTATTATAAAGATAGGTCAAAGAATTTGTTGACACTCTCCTTTGGACGAACAAACAAACATAAGAGACATGTCTGCAAAGTATCTAGTCCTGCACTTCAGTTTGTTGGTAATTGTGTTTCAGAATCTAGTCTGTGACATGGTCAAGGCATGACCATGTCCAGTGATAGAAATCAGCCATTTGGCACATCTAGGACAATGAGGGCTAATTGTTGGATAACTTGGTATTAATCCCATAAGGGTGCAGTATGCCATGTGCATTAAATAAAGCAGTTGTCATTTGAACAAGGCCTTTATTGAAACATTCAGTGTGATCTGCCAGTCTCTGTTGCTGAAATATTGACCCCTATGGCTCATTCATATATCTTTCTCGAACTGGCAAGATTTCCATGCAAGTTATTAGGAAGGTCATTGTATATTTGTGTGATTGCTTTCTTGATGTTTCTTATAGTCATTATCGCCTATAGATTGCAATGTGTC
This sequence comes from Lissotriton vulgaris, assembly GCF_964263255.1. Taxonomy (NCBI): domain Eukaryota; kingdom Metazoa; phylum Chordata; class Amphibia; order Caudata; family Salamandridae; genus Lissotriton; species Lissotriton vulgaris. Next base: position 130,581,185 of record NC_141688.1, read on the forward strand.
TCGGTTTCTGTTGTTGCAGGATCCCCCTTTTTTATTCATTGCATCTATGAGGCTGCCATATGCCAGGAATAACTTGCTGGTACGTTCTATTTGTCTGCAACATTTCCCAATGTTTTCAGTTTCTTTGCTGCATACAAGTCTCCTATCATGAGAAAGTTGTAGTGCTCCCATCTGGTTGTTGGCGTTTCAAGCCCTGGAGATACCAGAAAGTCAATAATCCTATATTTCCCCATCTGTGGGCATGGCCACTAATAGAAAAATATATGATTATTGACCTTCTGGTGTTCCTGGGGCAGTGTGGGGAATGTGGCCCTCCTGTGCTACAAAGGCATTAGGAAATATATTAGAACGGCAACAACCAGATGGGAACGCTACAACTTTGTCATAAGAGACTTGTACACCATCTCTCAGCTGTTTATTAAAATGTGGTTTATGTAAGGTGTGGCATTTTATAAGGCAGTAAAAGAACAGGATAATGGTGATGATGAGAAATGTATAAAACACGACAAATACGCTGGGTTGTCTAGGCGCTGCCTTAGATCCAATCAGTGCGAACAGAGAAGTAAACAATTAAACCGAAAACAACCACGTTTTAAGGTCCTTCCGAAATTTAAAGAAGCTGGGTTATTTTTTCAACGTGGTAGGCAATGAGTTCACACAGGCTAGCTGTTGTAGCCGTGAAGCTCTTACCAGCCCATCTCACCCTGCTGACTCTAGGAACAATTAAGTTTCCCAGTTCGGCAGATCTGAGGGCTCTGGCAGGATTGTTAAGAAATTTCGTCAGCAGTGTTGGCCCCATTGTATTAAGAGATTTATAGGAGGGGGCGCTAGAGGGCGCCGGACAAGATGGCCGCACTTGCGTGAGGCTCTGTCGGGACCACATAATATTCGTCCATTAATCCTGCTTTCTTCGCAACCTGCACCCTGTAATTGAGCTGGGGGGGCCCCGCTGACATCGGGGGCCTGCTGCATACCTTTTGTCCGGAGTCCGAGGCTGTCCTGAGCGCACTTGGGGACGGAACGCTTCGAGCCGGGAGCCTGCCGCCTGCAACGCTCGCGCCTCGTGGAACCGGATTACCGCTGCTGGCTGACTTGGGCACCCGCTGGATCCTGAAGCTGCCGCCCTGCGGAGACGGGGGCTGGGACCGGCGGAATCGAGGAGGAGGCGGAGTCATCCCCGGAGAGACGCCGGAGCAGAGAGCGGCCTGGACCCGGCCCCGCCGGAGTTGGTGAGTGGGGCGGGGCGCAACACAAGCCCGGGGCTGCGGAGGTGGCGCCGGGCCTGCCGAGGCCGCGCCGCGTGAGCCGATTCTGGTGGGGGCAGGGAGAGGGGGCCGGCGGAGTGATAAAGCGGAGCGGGGCTGCCACTGATTGCAGCGCTCGCACCCTGGACAACGACTGGGCGCTAGTTTGGCCACCACTGCACTGCTGCCTTCCATGGCCATGTTGGATGCATAAACGTCTATGGGGAGCCCGCCACATTGCTGTCTCACACTGCGGACTTAAAGCTGCCGGACCCTGATTGGTGTGCTGTGACTCGCAGCATTGGGGGGGGAAGCGTTGAGACCATCTAGGATCGATTGGGGGTGCTGATTCCTGTCCAGAGCGGAGACCTTGACTGAACTGCGGACAGGTACACTGCAGTGGGCTGAGACTGCGAAGCCCGCCTGGTAATTGCAACAGACCCACTCGGCTGCTCTAGACTGGCACGTTGGATCTGCTAATTTGTGTATTTGGCTGTGCTGAGTGATCTGCCACCATGGGCCGACCGGAGAGGAACCAGCCGAAAATCACGTTTGAGGCAAAAAAGACTGCACTCATGTCCTCCCAGGCTCCGGCGGACACTGACCAGGGGGGGGCCGTGGGGGGCGCCCCGAATCTGGAATCCACGTTAGTAGCCATGCAAAAAACCCTACAATCCATCGAGGGCACCAAGGAGTCAGTCAATCACCGTCTCGATCAAATGGCGACGCAATTTGACCGCCAAAACGAGCGAATGGGGGAAGTGGAGCAGAGGGTGTCTGCCACGGAGGACGGGCTGGCCACCGTCTCGTCTAAAGTATTCAGCATGGAGAGGGTGCTGGCGGTCATACAGGCGAAGAACGAGGAGTTGGAAGGGAGGTCCAGAAGGAACAACGTAAGGGTCACGGGCCTGCCGGAATCCACGAACGTAGGACGCATGGAGGACTATATGGAAAGGATGCTCATTGACATATTTGGAGCGGATCAGCTGTCTAGAGTCTTCATAGTGGAGCGCGCCCATCGCTCACTGGCCAAACGTCCACCACCTGGGGCACCGCCGCGGCCGATAGAAGCCAGAATTCTGAACTATAGGGACAGAGACACTATTCTTCGGCTCGCCAGGGAGAAGGGCACCATTGAATATCAGGGCAACAGGCTTGAGTTCTACCCCGACTTCACCATGGCGGTGCAAACAGCCCGTAAAGAATTTGCACCGGTGAAACAACTGCTGAGGACTAATGATGTTGCGTACGCCATGTTGTATCCTGCGCGCCTGAGGATAGGGCCACCGTCGGATAATAAGATCTTCTCTTCCTCCAAGGCAGCAATGGACTACGCCAAAAAATTGAAAAAACGCGCCAAAGAGCCGGACGGGAGACATGTGGCTGAGGATGAGGGGCAGGATGAGGCCGCGTGAGCTGTTTTTGGACTGATTGACTACGACTAGGGCGCTGCTGCGGGGCACCGTGCTGAGTTCTCCCCTGCGGCCTTTCATCTGCTTTTTTCTTAACAAAGTTGAGTGGTCCACTGAGGCCTGAAGTGTTTAAGAGCGAGAACATGGACATTGCGGAAGGAGGGAGGAGCTGGCGGGTGGCATTTTTATATCTGCTGTTGCCTTACGATTTGCTGGCTCTGTCCCCAATGCACATGATTGAAAGCTTGGCCGGGCGGTGGACACGGGGGGGGCTCGTACTGGGGCTGCCCGTGCTCTTGGCTACGTCTATAGCGCTACTGGGTGTGGACACATCCGGGGCTCTCCTGGCAATGTACTACAAATGATTGGCTCACTACTAGGTGTTTTGATTACGAGATCAGGGTTGTAAGGTTGGAGGTGTTCTTATTTAGAGTGGTCCACGCTCCCGTCACTTCTTGGCGGGAGAAGTGTGCCTCTACGCCCCCGATATGGGAGACCCCCACACACTGTTGGTTGAATTGTTGAGGGTTGTGCGGAGTTGGGCTACGGGATAGCTTTGGCAAATTGGGTGCGCTGAAGTGGGTGGCGGGATGGGGGACGGGGATTTGAGGGCTGTTGGGGGATTGTTTTCTTTCCTGGTCTGGGATGAGGGGTCTGAGATGCTGGTAATGTACGCTCGACTCCACTGGTTGGGAGTCGGCTTTTTCACTGAAGATATTCCTGTTGCTTATGGTTTACGGGGTGCAGAGGTGAGATCTCCGGGGTGGGCAGGGGGGCTGCTCTATTGGCTTTTGGGAGGCTTACAGAACGGGAGATATGGACAGGGGGGGTAAGGTCACATGCATAACTTGGAATGTACGGGGTCTTAATAGACCGCAAAAGACAAGGCAAATGCTTGCATTTTTGAATCGACATGGCGCACAAGTGGTGTTCCTTCAGGAAACACACCTTCAGGGCAGGGCGGCTGAAATGGTGGGCAGACAATGAGCGGGGGTGCGATTGGCCACTAAGTACTCTTCCTATGCTCGGGGGGTGATGATTTTGATCAAGAGAAATATACCCTTTGAAGTGGTACATGAGGAAATAGACCAGGAAGGAAGGTTTATTATTGTACAGGGCAAATTATGTGGTACGCTGATTACTTTGCTCAATGTGTATGGTCCAAATATTGATGATCCTGATTTCTATGTTATGCTCTGGAACAAACTTTATTTGCTTGCTCCGTCAGCTATCTTATACGGGGGGATTGGAATGTCACGCTGGATTCAGAGCTGGACAAGAAACATGACAGACCTGCTGTGCACAAGAGAGCGGTGGAAGCGGTGTGCGAGGGTATGGCTGGGCTGCAATTGCTGGATGTGTGGAGACTACGTAATCCAACTGCGCGAGTGGGTACTTGCTACACTTCAGCACACGATACATGGTCGAGACTGGACTTCTGGCTGGCGACTAGGGATGTGAGTGGTTGGGTGGTGGAAGCTACTCATTTGCCTCGCACTATCTCAGATCATGCACCTGCTACACTGGTATTGCGGATTCCATCACATGCTCCGGCCCTTTTCACTTGGAGACTCTCTCCCGGGATACTGACCGACCAAGTGCCTTCTGAGCGCCTGGGGCAGATCGTGGAGGAGTTCTTTGTTAACAACGTGGGATCTGTTGAAGATATAAGTACGGTGTGGGAGGCCTTTAAGGTGACGGTGAGAGGTGCATGTATAGGTTTACGATCAGGGGTGCTCACGTCCATCAGGGACTCCATGTCCAGGCTGGAAAGGGAGTTGCTATCCCTCGAGCGACGGTTGGAAGAGGGTGCGGAGGGCACGACACTTGCAGACATCAGATTGAAGGTCACTGAGTACAATGAGTTGGCGGAGCAAGAGGTGAAATTCTTGGCTAAACACGCTACTGCTAGATACTATGGAGAAGGGGGCAGGCCAGGAAAGGGACTGGCGGATCGCATCAGGGAGCCGTGGGCACGTCACTGCACGGTGCAAGAGATCACGGATCAGGGGGAAGTGGTGACTAACACTGAAGGCATCTTAGCTTGCTTCTCGAAGCATTATGCGCAACTCTATGAGCGAAGGGACACGGCTGACGAGGAGGAAGTGAACCGCTACCTAGAGGGTGTTGCCTTGGTGTGGCTCTCCAGAGGTCAGCAAAAATTCCTAATGCACCATATTACGGAAGCTGAGTTCAGGGACGCTATTGCGGCACTTCCGAATGGGAAGGCGGCCGGCACGGATGGCCTGCCCTCCGAATTTTATAAAAAATACGCGGATATACTAATTCCACAGCTGGCGCAGGTCTTGGAAGAAGCGTTTGAGCGCGGACGACTCCCAGCGACCATGAGAGAGGCACTCTTGGTGGCGCTGCCTAAACCTGGGAAACCGCCAGATAAATGCGATTCCTATCATCCCCTCTCACTTATGAATACGGATGTCAAAATCATTGCCAAAGTATTAGCTACGAGACTGCGTCTCCTCCTGCCAGTCATGGTCCTACCGGACCAATCAGGTTTCATCCCTCTCAGGTCCACGACGCATAATCTGCGGGCCCTTTTCGCAGTATTACACCTGCTTAAGCCAGACCTTCCTGCAGCTGCAGTCATGCTTGACGCGGCTAAGGCCTTTGATTCGGTGGCATGGAAATATATGATAACTGTCCTGCACCGGATGGGGGTGCCTTTTTTCTTCACTTCCCTTATCGCTCTATTGTACACTGCGCCAACTGCGAGAGTCAGGGTCAACGGGCATGTCTCCTCTTCATTCCCGATCCAGAGGGGGACAAGGCAGGGATGTCCACTATCGCCGCTCCTATTTGCCATCATGATGGAACCTTTGGCCTGTATTCTGCGGCAGAGATATGCGGAAGCAGCGTTGAAGTTCCCCCTCAGATCTCTGGCTGTGTCGATGTATGCGGACGACATGGTCCTGTATGTAAGAGACCCGGTGCTTCATCTTGAAAATATACTCCGCGAATTCATTAAGTTTGGTCGGCACTCCGGGTTGACTATCAACTGGGACAAATCGGTAATACTCCCACTCACGGATGCGACTAGCCAGATACCGCTGGAATTCCCTCTGGAGTGGGCGACGGAGTCGGTTCGCTATCTGGGCATCTGGGTGCATAGGGACTGCCAGGAGGTCATAAGGGCTAACTATGGGGTCGCCATCTCTAAGTTGGAGGATCAGGTGGCGAGATGGACTCGGCTCCCTCTGACGCTCGCTGATCGAACTTCTTTAATTAAAATGGTAGTTCTGCCGAAATTTCTTTATCTATTTGTAAATATCCCTGTACCGTTGAAGTCGCACTTTTTCGCACGACTGAAGTCTCTTCTGATCTCGCTCACCTGGGCCGGCAAGAAACCGCGTGTGACTTGGGATGTCATGATCAAGCTGCATGCACTGGGTGGGTTCGCCTTACCGGACATGAAGCTTTATTATCTATGCGCGCAAGCTCAATTTGCTAGTTATTGGATACATGCTCCGCCGTATACACCACATGTGGCGCTTGAGGCTAGTGCAGTCTTGCCGTATCCGCTAAGGGCGATGATAACTAACAAACATTCGATATTTGAGAAAGGGGAGATCGATACTGTGCGACGCACGGCATCCGCCTGGGAGGACCTTGGTAGACGGGCTGCCAGATTGCCGTTATATGCTCCGGCTATGCCACTATTGTACCACTCAGATATTTCAGTGACCAGTGAAACCGGGGGATTGCAGGTTTTGAGGGAAGCTGGAGTTCAGACCATGGGGGATCTCTTCCCGGGGGCATCCTTTCTTTCTTTACAAGACATGACAGCATGCTCCACTAACGCAACTATGACTACCTTTGTTTATGCACGACTAAGGGCAGCAGTACGAGATTTGTTTCCATCATATCCGGCAGAGCCATTGACGCTTGGGGCATTACAGCTGCTCTACACAGCCAAAGATAGAACTAAATTACTCTCTAAACTTTATAAGGCTGCGCAGGAGGATGAGGGAGGAGGGGCGGTCTTGGCCAGGGCACGCTGGGATAAGAGCCTACCAGAACCTCTGAGCGATGATGAATGGGAAGAATGCTGTAACATGACTGGGGGATGTGTGATTAACGGCAACTTTCGCCTTCTGCACTTTAAATTTCTGCACCAATGGTATTACACGCCGGCCCAGCTGGTCAGATATGGGCTCCGGGCTAGTGCCCAATGTGTTCGATGTGGTGCTGACGATGCCGATTTTATACACCTGGCCTGGGGTTGTCCGCGTGTGTATGACTTTTGGAAGGAGGTGACTGAAAGACTGACTGTTATGATCTCCAGCGAGGTAAAACTGGATGTGCGTCTCTGCCTCTTGGGCATTGCTTCTGGGGTGCCAGCCCAATCGAGACGGCTTGTGGTCCTGGCTTTGCAGTTGGCTAAGAGGAGGGTCGCGGTTGGATGGGGGGGGGAGAAGGGCGCCTAATATACAGCTGTGGCTGAATGACATGGCCTACTGTAGAGACCAACTGCACTGCTATTATGAGGGGCTGCCAGAGAAATCTCGCCCGAGGGATGTGTGGGAGCCGTTTACGCTCTATGTGCTGTCACTGGACGATTCTGATAGCGAAAGGAGTGAGCTAGTTAAGTTGCCGGGGGGGGTCCAGGAGTCTGCTTGAATGCGGCCACATTCTGTGTGGGACGTCCCTGCTATGTGGGATGTATGGCTAGTGATACCCTCTGGGGCTCTCGCCCTTGCCCTGCGAAATGTTGGGACTTTGCTGGCCTTTGTTGCTCCGTACTAATGTGGGTGTTGTAACAGAAACTGTGGGATAATGCCCAACTCGTTCATATACTTTCTGTACCCTATTGAACCGGCCGACATATGATCCACACACTTACTTGATTTGGTGTCTTCGTTAGGACCAGGATAGAGAGGGTTGGGAGGGTGTTGGGGTTGGTTGTTGGTTAACTTTGGTTCTACAAAACATGGAAAAAGACCGAGATCACATAAGGGCTATACGGCCGGAATTGATAGTGTACCTTGGACAATGTTACTGGAACATTTGTGGTGCCTTCATGGGCTTAGCATACACTGCATATGCGTTTGAACTGACAAGGTGTATTGTTTGCCCTGCCTATTCTGTGGTGCTCTGATTGCGGCCGGCCCTATAAGTGGGTTGTAGGCACACCGCTGTGTAAATGTGTAATGTACAATAAAGGTCTACCAAAAAAAAAAAGAGATTTATAGGCGATACATAATGGTTTAAATTGGATCCCCTTATCTGATAGCCTGTGGAGTCGAACTAAAGCTGTAGAGACTGAATAAATTTTAAAAACGCCCAACAGTACTGTTGCTGCTGCATTCTGAGCCATTTAGAGTTTGTTGATGCTACGCCGCGGAGCACTGGAAAAGAGGCTATTACAGTAGTCCAGTTGTGAAGAAATCAGCACTGATACCACCGTCTTCTTTAGATCCATAGGTATTACCGGAAGGATTTTCCTCAACATTTTCAAGATAAAGAACCATGCAGAAGTGGCTGAGTGGATTTGAACCTCAAAGGACAGCTTTGTGTCAAAGATGACACATAGATTTTTGGCTTTAGGCACTAGAGTGGGTAAGGAGCCCAATTGAACCCGCCCACTAGCTGTTTTTCCAAAATGATGGATTGTTTCTCAGCAGCAAAATTTCAGTCTTTGATGAATTTAGTTTCAGACAATTGTCTGACATCCGATTTGCAATGTGGCCCATACAGTCGCAAAGCCTGGTAGCTATCTGGCTAGCAGAACTTGTCACCGGGACCATGATCGGAGTACCGTCCGCGTACGACACAAGGGCAAAACCATAGCTTCTTCCTAGACTGGCAAGAGGGGTGACGTATAGGTTAAAGAGCGTTGGGCTCCGGGAAGAACCCTGAGGAACCCTGCAAGGCAGCGTAAAGGGGGGATGACAAAATGTACCCCAAAGCCACTTCCTGAGACCGCTCGGACAAAAAGCAGTGAATGCATACAGACACTAGCAGTATATTTTAAACAGAATTATATAGACAGGCAGGATAATGTTGGCAGCATGGTATTGTTGATGCAACTGTACGAACCGCTTTGTTTCTTTACAGTTGAAATTTAATAAAAATGCTTTATAAAAAATGTAAGCAATGTGACCATCAATCAATCAATCAGACAATTTGTAAAGCACGCTACTCACCCGGGGCGTCTCAAGGCGCTGGGAGGGAGGGGTCCGTTACTGCTCGAAAAGCCAGGTCTTGAGTTGCTTCCTGAAGGAGAGGTGGTCGTGGGTCATCCGTAGGTGGATGGGGAGGGAGTTCCATGTCTTGGCCGCCAGGTAGGAGAAGGATCTTCCCTCGGCGGTGGCTCTGCGTATGCGTGGTACTGTGGCGAGGGCGAGGCTGGTCGATCGCAGCTGGCGGGTGGGCGCGTGGAAAGTGAGGCGGTTGTTGAGGTAATTGGGACCCAGGTTGTGGAGAGCCTTGTGAGCGTGGGCGAGGAGTCTGAACGTGATCCTCTTGCTGACGGGAAGCAGTGCAGGTCTCTCAGGTGGGCGGAGATGTGGTTGTGGCGGGGGATGTCCAGAATGAGTCGTGCGGAGGCGTTCTGTATGCGTTGGAGTCTTTTCTGTAGTTTGCCCGTGGTTCCTGCGTAGAGGATGTTCTCGTAGTCCAGTCGGCTGGTAACGAGTGCCTGGGTGACCGTTTTCCTGGTTTCGGTGGGGATCCATCAGAAGATCTTACGGAGCATGCGCAAGGTGTTGAAGCAGGATGACGAGGCGGCGTTGACTTGTCTGGTCATCGAGAGGGAGGAGTCCAGGATGAAGCCCAGGTTACGTGCATGGTCCGTTGGCTTGGGGGTGGTGCCCAGGGCTGAGGGCCACCAGGAGTCGTACCAGGCGGAGGGGGATGATCCCAGGATGAGGACTTCCGTCTTGTCGGAGTTCAGTTTCAGACGGCTGTTCTTCATCCATTCGGCGACGTCTTTCATTCCTTGGTGCAGGTTGGCTCGGGCGGTGGCGGGATCGTTGGTGAGGGAGAGGATCAGCTGGGTGTCGTCGGCGTAGGAGATGATGTTAAGGTTGTGTTGGCGTGCGATGGCTGCGAGGGGGCTCATGTAGACGTTGAAGAGGGTGGGGCTGAGTGAGGATCCTTGTGGTACGCCGCAGATGACTTCGGTGGCCATGGATCTGAACTGGGGGAGGCGGACTCTCTGGGTTCTTCCTGCGAGAAATGAGATGGTCCACTCCAGTGCCTTCTCTTGGATTCTGATGTTGCCGAGGCGCTGTATTAGGGTGCGGTGGCAGACCGTATCGAACGCTGCAGAGAGGTCCAGGATGATGAGAGCAGCTGTTTCCCCATTGTCGTAGGTAGCTGCGATGAGGGCGGTCTCAGTGCTGTGGTTGGCTCGGAAACTGGACTGTGAGGGGTCGAGGGATCCGTTGGTCTCGAGGAAGGCGGAGAGTTGTCTGTGGACGGTCTTCTCGATGACTTTTGCAGGAAAGGGGAGGAGCGAGATGGGGCGGAAGTTCTTGAGGTCGGTGGGGTCCGCTGTCGGTTTCTTAAGGAGGGCGCTGAGCTCGGCATGCTTCCAGCTTTCCGGGAAGGTGGCGTAGTTGAAGGAGATGTTGATGATGTCCCGGAGTTGGGGAGCGATGATGGAGTCGGCCTTGTTGAAGTCGTGGTGGGGGCAGGGGTCGGTTGGGGATCCGAAGTGGATGGTGTTCATCGTGCGGGTGAGGTCTTCGGTGCTGACCGGGGTCCAGGCGCAGAGGTTGGTGGTGGGGGGCGTTGGTTCGGTGGTGGGGTGCGTGGTTGGTGCGCCGAAGCTGTTGTGAATGTCAGTGATCTTGCAGTGGAAGAAGGAGGCGAGTGAGTCGCAGAGGTCTTGCGAGGGTGTGATGTTGTTGTTTCCGGCGCTGGGGTTGGAGAGCTCTTTGATGATGCTGAAGAGTTCCTTGCTGTTGTGGATGTTGTTGTCTAGTCGCTTTTTGAAAGTTGTCCTTTTGGTGGTGCGGATCAGCTGGTGGTGTGTGTGGGTGGCGCTCTTGAGGGCAGTCATGTTTTCTGTAGTCTGGTCGAGGCGCCAAGCTCTTTCAAGGGTGCAGCAGTTTTTCTTGGATGTTTTGAGTTTGTCCCAGACTAGAAAGGCCAGCCTGGCAGTTCCGGTTGGAGTGTTCCCATTGGAGCAGGGTACGGACTGATTTGCATATGACTGGGTCCAAACTGAGGAACCTTGGTGTGCAAAAAACGTTGGACTGGAATGCAGCCTAAGTAATAACCAGAGACTAAGATTAATTTAAGCATTTGATCCATCACTTTTTTGTACACTTTAGTTTGTCACCCAAAGTGAGATGGGTATGCCCAGACATGGGTCCAATGCAAACTGTGTCACTAGAACAAAGCTATACCTGGCTGATGAACACTAACTAGGGTTCAACTTGTCCTTGGTTGCCTGTGATCAGGCTCTGGGAGGACCTGGCCTGGCAGTTCGGGCTGGAATGTTCCCATTGGAGAAGGGTCAGGACTGATTTGCAGATGGCTGGCATCCAAAATAAGGTGGTATGGCTTTGGGACGGAAAGGTCCCTTGCATGGTGACAGACTTGTACCCCTGTCCTGGCTGCCCCCGCTGCAGTGAAGTTTGGAACCCTGGGTGCTGATTTTTTGTTATCATGGGCGAACATGGATTATGTGTGTGCACCATGGCATAGACCTGTCTTACAGACTGCAGTCTTGCTGGACTGGGAGGGGTCCCCTCAGTTCTACCCTCATAGTGGTAAAGGCAATGCCTTTGAAAAGCATTAGTAAAATGAGCGCTGTGGGGGCAGCATACTGTGCAGTGAATAGTAGAGGTAAAAAGGCGGTTTGCCTGTGTCACTGGAGTGAGACTTACAGGCTCAGTCAAATAAACTTCTGCTGCTGTGTGCTTAACTCACCCTCGGCCTACACCATATTAGTATGTAGTGCTGTGCAGTATGTGTTGTAGGAGTGTGCTGGCTTTATGTGTGCCAGTGAATGTTAGAATACATGGAAGATTCTGGATTCCATTTTGGGAGTCCCAGGGTTGACTGGAGGAGCATGAGGAGGGAGAGGTAGGCCCCCTCCCGACAGATTAATGAATTGCTGCATTCCTGTCAGCTGGGTGGGACGCACACTGGTGGCAGGAGAGTCAGGCTCTCCAGCACAGCTCTTTTGTTTAGAGAGCGATCACTGTAAGGGGCAAATCTCAGCAAGGCTGAACGAGAATCATAAAGAGTAGGGTTTGGCTTTTGATTAAAAAAAAAAAAAATCACTGTGGTTGTGTTGTGGGGCTATCAGATTTGGAATCGCTCCTACTGTGACACAATGTTTCTGGAGGAAGGGCAGGGCAGAGAAGAGTGCAAATTCAAAAGGGAGCAGATCCCCAACAAAAACTTTAACAACTCACACCCTATTCACATTTGGCGTCTGGAAATGGACTATACAAAGTGGAACACAAGGCCCCAAATATCTGTCAACTGTTAAGCAACAAGGGTGTGAGGAGGGGAAGCTCTATAAGACTTCTGCCAGTGACCAGGGCTGGAGGCGAAGGCCTGCCAGTCTCCCAACTGAGTAAGGGGACATTGAAGACCACCTGCCCCTGGAGCAACAGTGTCTGCCTGCTTGCTGTGAGCCCTATGGGGAAGAGAAGAGCTGGAGGGAGTGAGGTACACAAGGGGATCCGGGAGAGTAGATCCCTGTAGCAAGGAGTGGGGAGATGGATGCTACACCGATCAGGTTGTTCCCTGTGTGCAGGCTTACATCAGTGACCCCCCTTTATGTGAGAGGAGGGCCACTGTGAATTGAGCAGTGTGTTTTGCTGCACCCATCAGGCTGTTGCAGGTGTAAGTCGATGACCCTTTATGCCAGAGAGCCCTCCGTGAAGATTTCTGTGCCGATCAGGCAGTCACCGGTGTGCAGTATCAGTCGGCGACCCCGGATGCCGAAAGGGCCCACCCCGAAGAGGAACCTGATGCTTTGTCGATCGGGCCATCGCCCGAGTGAAGAGCAGGTATGGTCATACCCAATGCCAGAGGGTACCACTGGAGGAAGACAAAGAGTGCAGTCCAGTGGATGCTATCGTCATAAGGAGAGGCACCCACTCCACCATCCTATAGAAAGACCAAAAGAGACTTACTGTTGCATTGGACGAGCACCGAGAACACACAGCCGAGGCTCTGCAGAGCTGCGTGTGTGATACTCACCCGAGGAAGCAGCCGCACCCATGAGAGAGACGCTCTTTGAGACAGCGGTTGGACAATCATTGCTAGTTCAGGTGAGATGGAACTACAGGCCAGAGGGCCCAGGGGGAACTTGTCTGCCAGATAGTGCTTCTGCACTTTTTACTTTTCTAAAAGAGTCGAAGTAGGACTCCTGACAGTCAGACTGCTAGCGGGCACTAACATGAATGTCACCAACAGTGAATGGGGAATAACCACTTCTGGCAATTGGCAGCAAGCGTTGGGGCGCCTAACACTTGGATACAGGTGTGGCATTGACCATTTCCAATTTACGCCAGCAGTATAGTAAGTCCAAAAGGCCAGTTTTTACACACAAGTCAGCACACATAGACAACGGAGAACACAGGGTTGGGAATTGACCTCAACACCATGTCAACAGATCAGATGAAGAATGTATGTAGGGAGGGTTCTCAGGAGTAGGGACAGAGAGGTCCTTGCTTATTTCATTAGGGATCAGTTTGAGACACTAGGTGAAAGGGAACGGGCTGTAGTGGACTCTGGGAAGGTAATGATGTGATGAACCCAGGAAGAGAATGCTGTGTATTCAGGCTCTAGCACCCCCTCAGGACAGATCAATTCCAGACATGCACAAAGTGGGACCCCTGATGCATTTTCTAGAGATTTACCAAGACCCTCACCACCTTTAGTTTTTAGAATACCTCTGGTGTATACATCACCTTGAATTTCTAGGGTACCACTGTCACCAATTCCAGGCGTGAATTCCTTGGGTAGGTTGAGTCTGGCAGAGACCCCAAGCTTGAAGTTGACTACAGAAAAGGCTGAATAAGAGGTGAAGGCCAGAGAGTTCAAGAGTGAGAAGGTAAGACTAGCGGGAACAAGATGAGAGGAGGCAAGAATGACAGGAGGAATGGACCCGGGAAAAGAAACTACGAGAGAGGGAACAGAAACAGAGAGAAAAGGAGGTGATACGGAAAGAGTGACAAGAGAAACAGGAGTAAAAGGAAAGAAAGCTGGAGAGGGGAAGGATAGCTCTTGAGAGAGAGGAGCTTAGGATGGCAGCAATAACAACATGAAGTAAAAGGCTTTAACCCCCTACAGTTGGGCCCAGTAGCTCCTGCTTGCCCTCTGGGCCTCTGAACAGGGATCTGATACATTGTGTACAAAATAACAATAGGTTGAAATGGGATTAATTAATATTTTTCATATAAAGTAGGGGTGGCATAGCAGAATCTAGCAGCTCTTGCAACCTTTCTCACAGAGTGGATTTGGAGAATATGACAATTTTTAGTAGGAATGTAGCCTTGATCTCACAATAAAGGTGAGACTGCTTCGAAAAAATTATTAGAGTCATATTCGAGGAAGCTCTATGGCAATATTTAGAAAACTAGCCTAATATCCCAGTAATGTATATATTTTGGATTACTGTTTTGCTTTTGATGTTTTGTTATATATTTGCGGATATACAGACAGATAGACATACAAGATTGATAGAGTTGTCTCAATATTACAATGTAGTATGTGGTAAGGCAAAGATTGCAATCAATAGCGTTAAGAGGTGGAAATTGGGCACGTTAATGAACTAGAGCACATCACTGGATAAATTAGAACAGTATAAATTAAAGAATTGTGGATTTTGTACAGTTGTAACATTTTTAACACATTTAAATATGTGCCCATTTCCTAGTAACATTTCCTAGTTCCATTTTAGTTGTAACATTTTTAACACATTTAAATATGTGCCCATTTCCTTCTACCTTCACCAATTAAACACCTGCAATGAGATAACAGAGCATAAAACTTGTATCCACTAAAACTCCTAAATAGTAGCTGCATTTGTTTTCATACTAAAGACAGAATAATCTTTGTGATCATATGCAACTTGGATCGTTATATTTAATATGGGCAATGATATGCAAATCCGTGGAATAAATGAAGAACCTAACTCTTCAAGGAAAAAAAGGCGACTTTACTGAGCATTCAAGGTCTCCAGAGGTCATGAACCCATCCCATTAAAAGTTGTGAGAAAGCTGTTATTTAACCTGCTATCTTCCCTGCTAACTGGGAACAATTATGACGTTTAAAGAGCTTCAGGAGCTTACCTGGTTTAAAGACCAAAGGATCATTCTTAAACAGCTTCAGAGACTCGATCACACTTTCAAATTTTTCTTTCAAGTAATACTCTTCTGCATCAAATTCCTTTTCTTTTTTAGCAAGTGAAGAGCTCTGTCCTTTACTGTCACTTCCCCGGTCTTCCTTGGCTTCGCCAGCGGTGCCCTTTTCACTGGTGTGATCTGCTTTGTCCTTGGCAGCCTCCTTGCCTTTTACATCTTCTAGGGTCTTCAAACTAGTGGCATCTTTGGCTGATTTCGATCCTTTCTTGGAAATTTTCTCTCGTGCCTTGTTACAGTTTTAAAGTTTGCATTAGATATATTTAATATCAGGTCACAAACTACAATGAAAATTGCAGAATTTGTCAGAGCCTATATCAAGACGTATGTTTATTTTATATAGTGTCTAAAATACTTAACTCTTTAGGGTTTTAAAATATAAACAGAATTTCACAATCATTACAAGATACTATGGGAATCAGCTGGTATGACAGTAAGCAGGCTTCTATTGCTTCCCATATGGAAATACTTTGGCGTTAAACAATTTATTATTGCATACCTTAGTTAAATCCTTTTCATAATGACGAATCCCGCTCAAATGTGAGACCAACAGTCTGGTGGTAATGGTGACCTGCCAAAACCAAACACAATGACCAAATTACAATCCTTACTTAGGAATATGTGCGCTCTTTCTGTGGATTGGGTGATAGCCCACGTCACATAGTTTGTTTACCTGCTTGGATGGTCTCTTCAGCCCTCAAGATTTATTTATGTATTTTTTTTTTGGATTTGTGTAATGTTGTATTATGAAGACCTAAACACAAGGGCAGTGAAGAGCTACACAAAGAACAGAACAACATGCATTAAAACAGTATAACAAAGGCATAAAGCGAAAGGTGCAGCAATATTGCAGTAGAGCAGACTAGACCCTGGTGTTCACTATGAATTAGATAAGAAAGGCAATTATATTAAAGTGTGAAGCAACAGTCGCGTGCGATAGGATAGGTGGCCGGAGGTATGTCCTTGGAAAGTAGGCAAATCTGAGAAGGACTAGTCTAATATCTTGGATCCCTTTGGTTTGGGACTTTCCAGTAAGAGGCATGGCATCGCACTTGTCATTCTTTCGTAGTGTAGTGCTTTATGGTTCACCCAGGTCTTTTATGGTATATAGTGCAGATCTTTTAGCATAGGTCTGATGACGCCTCTCCGGGGCGATTTTGGACTGCTTCAAAGTGACTTCCAACAGCGCTTTGACACCTCAGCATAGAGTGCGCTGAATACATTCTTTTCATTTCATTTCAATCTGATGTGGCTGAATACAGGTTGGCCTTCAGAGGTGAGATTATGATTTTGGAAGGTTTCCTAAATTGCATTCTCTCCATCGAGGGGAAAGTACCATAGTTTGTAACTGTGTTTGTCTTGTCTTGGTTTTTCCTAAGATGAGCTGGTGGGATATTTTGTTTGCAATAGATCAGCAAACTGTTGGCTCTAGTTGAAGTATTGATCAATTATGAATCCCAGATATCTGGCAAATGGTACAAGTGACTGTAAGATGCCTACCTAGAAGGGGCAGTGGTTGAGCCAATTCTTTACTAGTGGCTGTAGGAAAGAAAAGTGATCCCAAGCAGTTTAGGATTTTATCTGATATGTTGTTTAAAAGGTATTGAGGGAGAAGTGTGGCTCAATGGTTAGAGGCGGCAGACGCGGAAGCTGAGATCGGCCCGGGACCAGGGTTCGAATCCCAACGCGGCACGGTCTTGGGTCAAAATGTCCGCGGGCCTGATAATTCTCGCCTCGGCGCCTACTCTAACCTTGGGTTCCACTCTGCAACTCTGGGCAATAGCTTGCTTAATCTTCACAACAGCCCCTTCAACGCAGGGGATGCCTGGTCTCACCTTGGGGGTGCCCAGAAGGGACCATCTCACAGGGAAAGCCTGGACGGGTTCCCCAGCGGTATACAGCGCCAGGACGCCCGCGGTGCGGGCAGCTGTGCGCTTTACAAGTATACAACATTTACATTTACATTTACATATGTCAAAACCTACAGAATTAACCCAATGTTGAATAACAGGAAGAAGCGGTCATGGTTCATAAACTAGAGACATTCCTGGCCTGTTGATTCCTACCTGGTGTTCTGGTAAGGTTCAGTTTCAAATATACAGTTTCCAATCAGGTCTGAATGAGATCCAGATGCGTGTTTAGTGGATAGGTGTCACTGGAGTATTGATGCATTCCTTAATCACTGTGTTTCCCCCAAAAACTTGGATGTTAGGTGTCAACTGGCTTGGCTGAATTATGAGTAAAACTCTCGTAATTGTAATAGTGTAGAGCAAATTGACTAACTAAAGCTTTACCAGTGTTAGTTTTTAAAAAAAATATCTAAATCTTGAGAAGTCTTGTTCAAGCTATTTAGTTGAAGACCTCATGAAACTAGCTAGGATGTGTTTCTTTTTTCCTAAAACATATGCTTATCCCTACACCCTTTGTGTCTCATTAATTCATAATATTTATGGATTCTTGACTGCAGGATTTTTTTTGATATTTTACTTGATATAAACAACTGAATCCTCACCTTAATTTCAGCTGTTTCTAAATGTGGTAACTGTTGCTCATTTGTAGGATTTTTATGGTCAATAAAATACTACAAAAAAGAAAAGAAAAATCTCATACAATGTAATAGAGGGTCTGATAACTTGCTGTGTGAATCCCTAAATTGAAAATCGGGAACCAATAGCACCAGGATGATGGTAAAATGAGGGATGGACAACCATACCTATCAGTTCATCAAGGAAAATGATGCTGGAGAAAAAACATACCACTAACTGTGGGAGCTGAACTGTGGGAGCTATTTTACATTTTAGCGAGACTCTGTACATGAAAGTAAGCCAATTCAAGGCAGAGGCATGCCACACTTTCTAGTTTCCACTTACATCCAAGAGGACAGGCATTCAAGGACTCAGGAGAAACAGGTGTAGTACACCACAAGTCTGTTGAAAATATATTGTTTACATTTTTGTTTTCAACTAAGTGATTTATGACTAAATATGCATTAAACAGGGAATACTGGGCGTTATTTATATACAGTGGATAGAGTTAGTCTCCAACCCACTCCTAGGATGAGGTACAGGGGAACTGTGACATGCATTTCTGCTGGCTTGTGGAGGTACAGCCTATGGCAGCTGGAGTGGCTTCTGGGGCACTGAGGCAGCAGTGTTACTGTTTATACTTGAACTTTCCATATAAAAATGCCTGGCAACCTTCTGCATTGGAGTTACTTCTTGCCAAATCAGTTCGCTTAATGTTGCTTTGTCCCACAGCTCTTTATTTTCTTTTATTTTTTAACCATGACCGTGTTACTCTACCTTTAACTTGTACCTTGACCAGGATTCTGGATTGTATTTTCGCTGTACTGTTTGGCTTGCGTTTGCACCCTTTCCTACCTTACTTTCTGGGTACCTTCTAACTTGGGCTCTTAAAAACGTTGCAATGGCTTCCTCTCCTGTACGGCCTTGGG
Organism: Lissotriton vulgaris; assembly: GCF_964263255.1. Lineage (NCBI taxonomy): Eukaryota > Metazoa > Chordata > Amphibia > Caudata > Salamandridae > Lissotriton > Lissotriton vulgaris. The sequence continues at coordinate 130,599,648 of NC_141688.1, forward strand.
TTCGCAGCAGCCTGAAACCTTGAAGTCGGTAAGCAAATGCTATTGTTATTTCAGATGGACTACGTGCGTGCATATGCTTGTAAATGCTGCTACTATATATGTATGTGCTTCACATACATTACAGAGCGCGTTCAACCTGCTGAAAACGCCAACATGCATAAACCGCTTTTGAAAACTTGGACTTCGACAAACCTCTCCTTGAAGCGACTATGAAGTCCTGGCTGTCTTTTTCTCCCTCCCTCCCTCCCATTCCCCTGCCCAACAGCATTTTGTTCTGTTCGAAGTATTCCTCTACGTGCTAGCAGAACCACATTCAGGCATGTGGGCAGCTGTCAGACTGTACTGGGTACCGGTTAGGACTACTGAATTACAGTAAATAAGGCATGGCCTTGTAGGACGCAAGCAAGCTGTAAAAAAAAAAAAAAAAAGAGAAGCTGTTGGCTCAGTGAAGGTTGGGTGAGAAAGCTCACATGAGCATTCCTTCATATAATGCTTTTTTAAGTAAGCGTGGGCTTTGCTGACAATGATGCTAAAAAAAGTCCTATACTGGTGGGTTGCAAGACGATTTTTGGTAGGTGGGGAAAGGAAGATGCTGAAAGGTCATGCTGAATCTCTTCACCGAGTCAAGTCATTGTATTCTCTTCAACTATTTAAGCAGGCTGGTATTTCCATAATCATGGTATCTTCTGTATACTGCTTCTTATCCAGTCGTTTTGTGGGAAGATGCTTACAAGTATATTCGAGTGTCTTAATTTCAAAGTGAATGCGGGCCGGCGTGTCCTTCTACTTCTCAACCCGATGTATTGCCCAAAACACAATTCTTGTACGCCTTTCAGAACCTACCCCTTCAACTATCCCAAAACTTTGTTCTCTGCACTAGACGGGGTCATGACATCATTCTTGTGGAAGGGCTCCAGACCACGTATCACTCACGCACATTGCCAGCGGGACCCGACGATGGGGGCCTGGGCATGTCCAACCTCTATCTCTATTACCTATCTGCCCATCTTCAATGACTGGTTCAACCAACGTGGGTTGTCGGATCCCGCTTACAGAGTGGAACTCACACAGAAGAATGTCTCCCAGATCAAGAGTATGCTTTAGGGAGCTCTGATCCCCTGCTCCTTGACTACGGTGACCCGGGTGTTTTTTTGGCATGGAGATCGGTCGGCCATGCGACACGTAGGTTGGGGGTCCAAGGTTACGCAACAAACTCCACTCGGGCATGGCACATGGTTGAGAGAAACAGCGTCCCTTAGCGTCTTTCGACCCTTAGACTGTATTGGCATCACAAGGCTGGTTGATGTCTGGTCAGGGACTCATAAGGTCCTTTCATGATTTGCATCCGACATATCACCTCACACACTCCCAGTTTTATAGGTATCTCCAGCTCAGACACGCACTTGCAGCCCATGCACTCTCCCCGGAACCCCTGCCAGAGAGTAGTCGATTGAAAGCCAAACTGTTGATGGGTCACTTAGGTAAAGTGGGGAATCTATCATACATTCGTTATAAACTTGCTTGGGACACTAGATCACCTCAGGAACAGATGGGAGGAGTGTGTGGGACCCATGGAGGATGAAGACAGGAGGGATGCACTAATGGCCCATGGGAACTAACTACATCAGCCAGGCTGTGCCGCATCCAAACAAACTATCTCTGTTTACCTATCCCTGCACCGCCTGCATAAGGCCAGTCTTCCCTCACCCCCATCTTCCCCTGATGCGGCAGGGAGCCAGCAGATTTGTACCACATGGTCTGGGCCTGTGAGGCCCCATCTACCTACTGGACAAGGGTGGTTGGGGAACTATCTGGGGTTTTGGGCCGGGGGATTCCCATGTCACCCACACTGATTTTACTTGGGTGCTTGAGGGGACAGTGGGTACAAGGGCTGAAAGGACCTTCTTGTGAACAGCCTTCCTAGTGGCCAAGCGCAAGATTGCCTCACAATGGTAGGCTAGTAAAACCCCACCCTGGCCAAATTGAGGAAGGGGTGAACTGGGGCGCCCAGCATGAGCAGGTGGTCCAGTAAGCCTGTGGGTGCCCCTGGAAACATGCCAAGGTATAGGGGAAATGGCTTGGGCAGTTGGCCTAACATGATGCACTGTCTTCTCTCACGCCATCCATGTAATGTTTACTGTGTGTTGAATGTGTTGCCCCATGTGGATCTCGGAGCTTGTATATTTCCTGTTGCTCTATGGTATGTGTATATTTCATGTTTTACCAATGAGTTGGTGTTTAAACTGGAAAACACAATAAAACTGGTTTATCAAAAAAAACTAAATCTTCAGTGTTATATTTTCTTCTTTATTTATATACACTGTATTATCTGTTAACATTATTTAATTTTCTAAGGAGTCGGAACCCCCTGAATGGGATTCACTGACACCTCCCCCCCCCCAGGGGTCCCCGGACCACAGGTCAAGAACCGCTGTTCTAGACTAAATACAGCACCTTGCATTGTAGTTTGAATATAATGAAACAACAAGATTCAACTCCTACCTTTTCCCCTTCAAATTCTTTTTCAGGGAATTCTGGGACATACTTCTGTACAGGAGCATCCAAGTCCAACTTTCCTTCTTCCCAGAGTTTGGCAATAGCAGTCATAGTGAGACTTTTGCTGATACTTGCAATTCTCATGACTGTCTCAGGCTTACATGGCACACGATTCTCAACATCAGCAAATCCCATACCTGGTGGAAGAAGGATTGTAGTGAAAAAAGCTTTACAAATCAGGGTCATAAAATTGTACGAAAACACCAACATCTGGCATAACGGAAACAGGTCTCTATTAAGTGACAGACAACTAGAGATAGTGGCTGAATGTGCTCACTGCCTAGTATAGTGGCCTGGGTGTTGAAGTTGGATGGGATCATCTTCAAATCAGGAGCATGAAGCCGTTCAGATAGGAGGTACGTTCTTCGTTTCATGTTAGGCCCTTCAGTTACAGCCACTGCAGGTAGGACCGGCCAGTGCTCCTTCCTCCCGCCAACTGCCGCAGGCCCTACCATACACCCCAGACCACACACTAATATTCTATTACATCATCCCCTCTCAGCATTGCAGACACCAGTTCATGCAGGGAATGTCAAAACAGGAAGCAACGCATCTCACTTTTTTACACTCAACAAAACAAAGAACACAACTTTGCCCCTAAAGTACAAAAACATTAATTCACAATCATTTAATCACCAACATGTCTAGCTTACACATTCATTTAATAACAACCTGTTACGCCCTCCAATACCCAAAGAGACACACAGAAGCAAGACATGAGACCCCCCCATACCTCATGTCAAACAAAGATTCTAGACAACGACTACATTGTGACTACCATTGCACAAGGGTCCAAGTCATGCAAGTCTCAAGACCACCATGGACATGAGGCCCTACAACGTTTGCATACACACAATGATATCGAACAACTATGAACGCAGGATATCAAATCACAGATGTGGAATCATGTGAAAGCCAAAGCCAGGAACCCACTGGTTTCCTTCAACAAAAATGTCCCCGAAATGTCACCATCATCCCTAAGTCTACACATTCAAGACACAAAAAATGGGGAGTTTGACCAAACATCAGCTTAATTCAAAACTCATTTGACCAGTCTCCAACACAAAACCTTACCTCATAACTTTTCGTGCACAGTTCCCAGACGTCCACATCACACCATAAAACTATGCAGGTGACAGAGACACAACCAACTCTCACACTTTCATTGCATTCTACAAGCAACACTGAACAACACACTCCAAACACTCTCCAAACACACAACACACTCCAGACAACACACACAAATGTGCAGCTCAGCACTCCAACATGTCAACATCCAGTCACACTACCCGGCCCCACCAACAGGCCCAAGAGCAGGTAGAATAAAGCACTTAATCTGCACCCAGTCCCACTCCTTCAGGATGTCTTCGAAAACTCAATGATGACAGCCTCCAGTAGATGCATACTCAAAAATTGACACAATACAACTCAAACATCAAACACTAGAATAGTTCAGCAAGACAACCATGGACTGCAGATCATGTTAAAAGCTTAAGAAGTGCTCACCTAAAACACACTAGAGCTACATTAAACACTACAATTCAAACACAACACTGACAAACTCCATTACATGCAAAATGAATAAAAAAGAAACACAAGACAATCAGAAAGATATTCTGCCTCCACTACCATACATTTGTAAGATTTTCCTATTTGCACCGGATGACGACGGAACTTAGATCATACTCAGGCAAAACCTATGACTATCAACTTCAACATCACAGAGCAAAACACTTCCATACATTTTCACTTCAAAGGCTACATCCTCTTGCAAATGCATGCAACAGGACACATCTCTTCTCCCACACTGCACGCATAGGGTACTCTCTCATGCAACTTCTCATACAGGGTAGTTAGTACTCGTCCTCAACTTAGCACATCATGACAAGTTGCTTCCCCATGATACTTTTAACAAAAGGGCACTACACTTCCCTAACTTTACATACCATGGGTACTCCCCGCATGCAAACTTTAACGACAAGGTACTGCTCTTTCTCTACTCTTCCAAACATCTGAGAATCCTGGGCATGCACAACCAGTGTTTACACAACAACATGCAGATAGGTAGTACATCTTCCCCAAACTAGGCTCCATATGGAGTTGAAAGTAAATGCTCACACTGTAATCCCAAAACAACCTACACAGTTAATTAAAATTTCCAACCTGTCTTGCAGTACTAAGCATTCAGCATTACATAACCATTAACAAACTGCCATTCCCAAACAAAAGGAGTCAACTTGCACAGAAACCTACTAACACAATGCATACATTACTAAAAGAAATGAATAGGGTGCATGCCAATATGCAAGAATAACCTACCAAATTGTCCCCAACTTAATGAACGTTACTGTAAGTGAAAAACAAGGCACATTTCTCAGCAAAAGCACACAGACTAATACTAACTCCACGATTGCCCAAAAATCCTGCTGAATAATTACCTGAATGTCATTTCAAAATTGCAAATGGACAAATGCTGGGAAGGCAATAATTTTAACTTCTCCAGATTTCAGGACACAGTATATTATTGAACAGTCTCATTTCTATCTAAAATGTCAGTGGAGATAGTCTTACATCTCTTTCTAAATTACCAGGCGGTCTTGGGAAATCTGTCCCATCAAACCTCAGATTACTACCCTCTTTCATGATGTTCAAATCTACATAGCCAATGCTCACCCCCCCCTTCCCCCCCCCCCCACCCCTATACCCACGTCTGGAATCCAAGACAATGTTGATGCTCTGTCATGGGTAAGTTGTGACACTATGCTTCCCAAAACTGCACCCTTTATCTGGAGCTGTGCATGGTCACAAGCCTTTTGTCCATCGACTTGACCACAGCACTAGCAGGAGGAGCTTTATCTCCTCCGGTCACTCCGGGATGGGCTACAAAATATGCACACTGCACACAGGACTCTCCAAATGCATGGTCTAGCATTTGTCACGGTCAACTCTATTGATAAATGATAGTGCACACTCACCAGCTGTCACCTTTGAATGTATTGTTGCCTGAAGCGCCATGGTCATTTCAAAGGTTTGCATACTGTAAAGAAGATTTCCTGCCTCTTCAGACTGTCCTCCCAGTGTTGTCCGTATAGCAATTTTCATTAGCCCTGTCCAAAGGCTCAGGACTAAACACTGGTACACATGAACTCCTTTTATTACTCCCCTCAGCTGGCTTCTCGTCAGACTTTGCCAACCCTTCTCACTAGGCTCCTCTGCCCAGAATTTGAACTGACAGCACTTGCCTCTTCCTTCTCATAACAGGCCTTCTCCTGTGCCAGAAATCCCAAGTGCCACCAGAGTCTTGAAGTATTTTCACACAAGATCGTAACAAATTTAATGTTTAGGTTAGCGGGCATGGTCTTTACACTGGAGGCTGAAGCCATTCATGTAGGGCGTGAATTATTAATTTCATGAGGACAATTCGGTTACAACAACAGCAGGCAGGTCCTGCTAGGGCTCCATCCTCGCTCCAACTGCCCCTATGTCGCAGCTTCCAAACCAGACCCACACACTAACAGTCAATTATATCTTCCGCTCTCAGCATTCCAGACACCAGTTCAAATATACAGGCATTGGGAGTACAGGATACTATATGTTGCATACAAACACTGGGAAACAGGCTGGAGCACAATGCTTGAATTGTTGGTGCCAAACCATCCATCTATTAGATAATGCTTACGGACACACCGGAAATTACATCTGGACGACCTGGTATGTGTTCACTGTCTTATCAAAAGTCACATGACTTAATAACTCTGAAAGACTCAGTTAATCCTTGAAACCAGTCCTAGTGGAAGAAGCAGACCAGAAAGGTTGACGGTTGGGAAAGACGGAGAGACTGGAAGAAGGGAGAGACGTAGTCGGGAATAAAACCGAATAAGAGTTAGATGGAGAGACATGGAAAAATAGAGGGAGAAATGTATGTACAGAGACGGTATGTGATGGGTCGTATATGTTCTCACTTCCTGTGATATCATCAGTGGGACGTCACAGGCTGTGTGATATCCCTTCCACTATTTGTTTGTCATGAATTGACATTGTTGGCGTCACCTGAGCTAGTAGAAGGGCCCATTGGAAGATGCTGCATAAACGTCCTTACTGGTGTGTTCAGAGGTGCCTGCAGTTTGCATTTTAAATCATCACCTTCTGGTCCATTGTGTTATTACATCAGTCTAAGTAGGGAGTGAGTGCTTCGCTTACAGTTAACATGTTTCACTTTACACACTTAAGGATCGCTTTAATTACAGAGCGCTGTAGACAAATCCATACATGCAGCCTTTCTGAGCCATCATTGTACCATCCCTCTCTAATCCACCATCTCCGCAGACCCAAGCACACACCGCACTCCCCCTCTCCACCAAAGTGTGGCTTTAAGTTTCCACAGTACGCCTTTCCGTGTCCCTGGATGTTCAAGATACTTAGGTGTCTCAGCCCGGGCCTCGGGAGTGTGCAGGCTCATGCTGGGAGTCAGTCCCTCCGTTGCAGCCAGACGCTGCAGACGGTGGCTGCTCTGTCTGGAGGGGTATGGGGGGCAGCTGGGGGCGTAACGCAGGCGCCTGCAGCACCTGCGGCGGAAGGGGGCTCCAGCCATTCAGGGACCATCAAGCCCTTCAGCGGGCACTAATTCTGCCCAAGACGAATAAATATCGGAGATACTTATGGGCGGTCGTCAACATATTCTGTAGTGTCTGTGTGTGTGTGGGGAGTGAGGTGGGGGGGGTTTGGGGCATCATTTTAGTTAGGTCCCTGTGGCCAGCGCCATGCTAGCAGCGCCTGTTCCATGCGGAGAGCGGTCTCAAGAAAGAAATGACGTATGGGTAGAGTTACCAAAGGCCACATAGAGAAGAAACACGCCCACCCACCTAAGAGAGGGAACACGCCAGATCCTCTGAAGATGGGAAACACACCAGACACACCCAAAAGGTGACACACGCCACACCCGGGAGGTGACTAGCACTGCCGGAGCCCCACGCGCCCTGCCCCTCTTTTAAAAGCAGCTACACATCTGGGCCGGGGAGGAGACCTGGGAGGGCGAGGGCTGCCCGCGCATGCGCGGTACCTGGAACTTGTGAGTGTTCTGAGGCTTGTGCCCAGTGGCGGCGAGTGCATACTTCAAAAGCCGCCGTACTTCAATGAGTGCTGCGCGGCTCAGGGAGGAGGCCGCCAAAGCGCGCAAGGCAAAAAAAAGCAGTAGAGCAAGTCCGGCGGGAGCCCACCACATGGTGCGGCCATAACAGGATTTGAGGCGAGGCTCCTGTAAGCAAGATTCAGCCCCGTATGTTGCTGCAGTGACCGACTGAAGACGCGAGACCAGCCAAGGAGAAGCGCAGAGTCCTCACAAGTACTGGTAAGTGGGGCATGTTGTACGTGTAAAGCACGCCACGCTTGGAGCGCACGTGCGCAGAAAAAAGAAATTGCCTGAGGCTGGTGAGGACGGAAGGGGGACAGGGGATGTGCACATCGCGTCTCTGGACCTGCGTGTTGACGGGCGCGTTCACAGTTGCAGTCCGTCCTGCACGTGAACATGTCCTGTCTCCCTTCCAAAGCAAGTCAGTAAAAAAAGATCTCGCTAGCGACAGTGCTTTCGCACTGCGTCGCTAGGCGAGACCTAAAAACAAATTCCATGCCTGGTGAGAGTGTGGAAATGAGCCTGATCATGCTCGAAATTTAGACCGCCAGTACAGTGAATACTATCAAGCACTATGTAAATGTTACATATGGAGTAGTACCTTACTCTACCCCCCCCCCCCTGCCTCCCCCCAAAACACATTCTTCAGGCCTCACAAGGAGTAGTAAAACACTATGGAGCTTATTTTTCGTTCACAAATGGGCCGATTTTCAGAAACGGCCCATTTTGAGAACGGACTAAAAAAGCCTTTTAGGATGTATCATCCCAAAAGGCCCTCACAAAATTTGTGATTCCCTAAATGGGATGTAGTAAGCACCAAAGTTGTGCGATTTCTCCTTAAGAAATATCAAATTGCCACCAACTTAAAGTTGGGCATGCATGTGCGCCACATGTAAACACATGCTCATTTCAGGGGTGCAACAGGGTATCCTTACGACACCCTTGCACCCTTGAAATTGTATTCACAGTTTGTGAGTACCTAATGGATACTCGCAAATTGCGAATGTCTTTCGATTCATTCCTATGGGCCTAAAGGCCCATAGGAATGAATGGGAAGGTATTCCTTAATTGTGGTTCGCAATTTGCTCATCAAAATTAAGGAATGCCAAGGAATCGCAAAACATTTGCGATTTTTTTAATTACATCTCGTTTTGCGATTCTCAAATAGTAATTCTCTAACAATTGCTATTTGAGAATCGCAATAACGGTATTTTATACATATGCCCCTATAAGAATGACAATACAATATAGGTATCCCATCCATGTCTGTAACAAGCCATCCAAGAGTGAGTTTGTGTACAAGCAAATTGCCCTTCTAGTGACAGTGCGGAATGTCAAAAGCAAAAACAGACATTCCTCTTTTATAATCGGAAAAATATCAAGTATTTAATTAAAAACAATGCGTCCCATTTCATAGGTATGACATTGATCACTAGGAGTACAATGAAACTGGGAAACATGCAACCTTTTTTTAAAAAATAAATTAATAAAAATAGAGCTAAATTGTAGGTGCTGCAATTGTTTTCCTCAGCAATTGCAATTCCAAATATAGAAGAATGGACTGCTTGACTTAACAGCCGTTAGACCAAAATATTCAAAACCATGGCAGAGGATGTTGTAAGAGGTAAGTCAGCTGTGCATGTGACAGCCCTATATTTATGAGATGAAAGCAGAGATTCTTAATGTATTTATTTTGGTAGCTCATAAGACACATTAATCACTCGAGTGTCTAGGTACCTGGAAAATTACCAAGTTCCGAGGAGGGTTGAGTAGGAGAGCACTGAAGCACTGAAATACTGAATTATGCGCCTGCTCCATGTCAACGAGAAATCCTTTCAGCTCATGTCTAAACTAAACCCGAGCAACAGGGTTACTCAAGCTAAAACCTTCACTTGAGAGAGCATGACATTTGAAGGGGCAGACCAACAAAGCTCCTTAGGAACAGATACAAACAGTATCCAACAGCTATGAGGAAGTGCCCTGTGAGCTGTGATTTTGTCAAAGCAAACTCAGTACTTCCATCATTTACCTTTGGAAACTGCAACCCAACAACCATGTTTGTACAGTTATCTTTGTTGTTGATATTCAGGTGTATAAATTGCACACTGTAGAAGATTCCGGGCATGTGGCTAGCGGCCAGCATGTCATATGCAATATCCGATGGATCTCATCAAAAGTCCACAGATAATCCTACAAACTCCTGCCACATCCGATGCCTAAAACACTTGAATCATCCGTGACGCATCAGGAGCAACAACAGGAGAGCCGGATGGCAAGTATCAACATTGCTGGGGGCCGGTAAACGCCTGCAACAGAGGACAGTAACAAGTCTAGCAGAGGATTGCAGGTGCATAGAAGAGCTGGGATGCACAACAGTGGTGGAAGAGTAGAGCGCAGTCTGGCTGGGCCACAGCCATGGAAGTGGTGGCCAGGTTGGGAAAGTAGTAACTCCTGGTCAGTGAAATTGCTCTCCCACCCTCGCAGCTCAAACATTAAGTGAGGCCTCCCCCGAGCCCCTGCACTCTCGAGTGTTAGTGTTCGATGACCTCCTTCACACGCAGGTTATACCTGCGCCTCATCCCTGGTGGTGTAGTTGACCTCTGTCTCCTTTCTCTCGCTTAGCTTTCCCTCTCCGTTTCACTTGTTTTTACCCTCATTTCAATCTCTCCCTCTCAGTCTCCGCACTTTTCGGCTTTATTCCACTCAGATTCCTCTTTTCTCCTTTCCACCCGTTTTCCCCGCCGCTGCTGCCCCAGCAGCCCCACCCCCAAGTACGACCAGCGCGTCTGTACCCATCCCAGACTAGCAACCCTGGACCTCCGTACCGCCAGCACTACAACCAGCGACACTCCAAGCACTCAACCCAGGCAGCAACAACAACTGCAAGCTAGCATCACCAGCTGCCACCCATGGACCCTTTAGCTTTCACCGATGCCGGCACACCTACAGCACCGCCAGGAACACAGACCCAGCACAACCCGCCCGCAAGAAAAACACCGAAGACCCTACAATTCATCCTCCTCAACGTCCGATCACTCCACAAACACCATCGAAATCTGGGACCTCCTTGACAGCACCACCTCGGACATAGCATTCTTCACAGAAACCTGGACCAAAACCACTTCAGGACCGGACATCGCCATCGCCATCAACCAAGGATACAAGATCTCCAGGACGGACCGCCTCATCTGCCCGGGAGGAGGAATCACCATTGTCCACAAATCTACCCTCCGCCTGAGGACACTCCAGATGAGCCCACAGACCTGATGGAACACCTGCACGTCAAGATACTGGCCAGTCCTACTACCACCCTCCGGGTAACGTTCAACTACCGACCCCCTGGACCCCGCGGACCATTCGCCATCTCCATCACGTATATCATCTTAATGCATGTCATCGCATCCACCAACTACACCCAGCTGGGAGGCCTCAACTTCCACCTCGACAACCAACTAGACCCCAACACCCCATCGTCCTGGACAACCTCCCCAACACTGGACTTCGCCAGACGGTGACCGAACCCACACACTCAGCAGGACACACGCTCGACCTCATATGCACAATAGGAAACTCCATCACTTTCAGCCACACCGCCGAACTCCCGTGGACAGACCAGACCATCGATGCATCCACTTCGTCTTCAGAACACCCACCATCCACAGACACCAGCACCTACGTAGAAAGTGAACAAAAATCACTGACGACCAGCTCACCTCCTCAATCAGCAACTCCACCCGACCACCGCGGAAGACGACGCCCCCAACACCTCCGCCCGAACTCTACACAGATGGATCACCTACAGAGTCAACACCATAGCCCCCCTCAAGAAGAACAACAACGCACACACCAAGAAGGCCAGATGGTTTACCCCCGAACTCCGATTTCAGGTGCACCTGGAGGAACTCCAAATCCACATAAGCCCACAACAACGTCAAAGCTGCCACCACCAGCTCATCAGAAACACGAGGAAAACTGAGATTGAAGACAGAATCTCCACACACGCACATAACAGCAACAAGCTCTTCAACATCATCAAGGAGTTCGCCCAACCCACCAGCAAGTTGACTGACATTCCCCTCCCTCACAAGACCTCTGCAACAAACTCGGCACCTTCTTCCACCGCAAAATCAAGAACATCTACGACAACTTCGACGAAGACAACCAACACACGGAACCCCCACCAGCCACCCGACACACTGGAGCCAACGATTGACAGCTTGACAGCCCTAACCACCGAAGACACACTAAAGACAATGAAGTCAATACCCTCCGGGGCCCCCACAGACCCCTGCCCCCACCACATCTTCAACAGAGCCGCTGACACCATCACACCCATGCTTCGCCACACCATCAACCGCTCCCTGGCAAATGCCTCCTTCCCCATTACAATCCGGCTTCAGAAAAAAACCACAGCACAGATACCGCCCTCCTCGCCGCAACAGACAACATCCACTCCCTACTGGACAAAAGAGAAACAGTAGGCCTCATCCTCCTCGACCTCTTAGCGGCCTTCAACATGGTATCCCACCACACCCTAATACGCAGAAGCCACAACGAAGGTACCCAGGACAAGGCCCTCGACTTGATCTACTCTTTCCTCTCCGGCAGAACGCAGCGGGTCAGACTCCCCCGTTTCCTCTCGGACCCTACACCAACCACCTGTGGAGTCCCCCAGGGGTCCTCCCTCAGCCCAACGCTCTTCAACGTCTACATGGCTCCTCTCGCCCCCATCGTCAGAACCTACGGACTCAACATTAAACGCAGATGACACCCAACTCATACTCTCCCTATCCAACGAAGCCAACGCAGCCAAACACAACTACTAAGAAGTCATATAAGCTGTCGCCAAATGGATGAAAAGCAGCTGCCTACAACTCAACACCGAAAAAACAGAAGTAGTCATCATGGGCCCACACCATGGCACCTGGAACGACACCTGGTGGACCACGCACGCAACCTTGGAATCATCTTAGACTCCGAGCTCAAAATGGACCGCCAGATCAACTCTGTCACATCCTCCTGCTATCACGTCCTCTGCCTCCTACGTAAGACCTTCAAATGGATCCCCCTCAAGCACAGAAAATATGTCACCCATGCCCTCATCACAAGCGGACTCAACTACGGCAACGCACTCTACGCCAAAATAAACGAAAACCTCACCGCAAGCTACAATACATCCAGAACGCCGCCACAAGACTGGTTCTCAACCTCCCACGAGACTGCCACATCTCCCAACACCTGTGCACAATCTACTGGCACCCCATCGAGGCTAGAATCACCTTCAAGATCCTCACCCACGCACACAAAGCCCTCTACAACACCGGACCAGCATACCTCAACAGCCAAATCAACTTCTAGGCACCCCAAAGAACCCTACGATCAGCCCAGCTCTCCTACGTTGGGGTCCCCGTGCCAGAAAGGCCAGATCAGGAGACCGCTACTTCTCCTTCCTCGCAGCCAGAGCATGGAACGCTATACCGCTCTACCTCAGGTAGACAACATTACTCCCCATCTTCACAAGAAACCATAAAACCTGACTCTTCAATAGAGCTCTTCAATAGACCCCTTTCTTGATGGACTGGAACCTGCATATTCCCTCCTCCCCAGCACCTTGAGCCCCTTACATCTGAGTATTCGCGCTTAACAAACCACTGATTGGCCCAGAGTGATGCCCTGCAGCCGAACCTTGGTCGCTGACAGCCCAAGCACAGTAACATGCTCATTTGCACCCCTACTTCTCCGGTCAAGAAGAAAAAGGAGTATGATGGACATAACCTTCGCAAGAAAAGAGCAAGACACTGAAGAATTTGAGGCACAAGGATAGCAAGATGCATCACAGCCACAAATGAGGATCCACCACAGATACTTGCCATATAGTTGAGGTAGCAACTACACGTACACTAATTTCAAATCCAGGCGTAGGCATTGGGAGAAGAAGGGGGGGGGGGGGGGAGTTGGGTAGTTAGGGAAGGGGAGAGGTTTGGGGAGGGGGAGGGGAGAAAATTGTAAAAGCAGACTGCAGACATACAAGCACAAGGATTTAAAATGCTCAGGGGCTGATGAGAGGGGCGGAAAACTGTTGGACGCCGCCCGACCTCTGGGTTGTGGGCCCATTGGCTGTGTAGACGGATCACCCGGGCTAATAATTGTTAATGCTTATGGTCATGTAAAGTGCTTATGAAAGTATGATATCTGTAAGATTTGGATCTGCAATAAAAACGATGTTAAAAAAAAAAAAATAGTTGAGGGAACAACAACCGTACACATACAGAGACTAAACTGTGAGAAGGGATGGCTTGTGAGTACCCCCAATGGGACACCAGCAGTTGAGAACCCACCTTGCACTAGTGCTATGGTTTACTGTGGAAAGATTATTAGAGCAACCTCAGAAGGTAATGAGCCGTGCCCAAACTTGATGTGTAGATTCACAGATAAGAGGGAGTTTGGTTGGGAAGGGTCCACCGAGGCTTTACCTCTGCTTTGCCTTAGAAGGCTGGTCACCAGAAGTGGAGCCAGTAGAGCAACATGTGTGTTACCGAGTGACTGGGTTGATGCACCTCTTGGCCTTACACATGTCAGTAAGCAGGAACTGATCTCGGAATGAGGTCACGATGGGGTCATAAGGAATCAACAACTGGGATAAGAAAACTCGACGCCTCAAACTCTACTCAGCACCATGGTGCAAGACAATTCTAATCAAGGATGCAGCAACGTAATAGGTTCGTGAAACAGGTGCATGTGGAGGAGTAACTTGTTGCTGCAAAGAGTGTCACAGGACAAGAACCAGGGGAAGTAACAGCACAGTACAGTGATACCATTGCCATTTGCAAGCTATTAGAAGTACTTGTAAAGTACTTGAAACATACATTGGCGAAGCTGGCTCAGCTGTTAGTTTGCAGAGGAGGTTGAGGGGACATGGCAAGAGCAGTTTTTGCTGGAGTGATTCACGTCCTATCATTGTTGAGCAGGACCACTTGGTATTCGTGCAGAAACTGTCCTCCGGCACTGCTGAATTTTCCTCTTCTCCTCTTGCAGTCAGAGATCAAAAGTTGCCAGTGCGACCCCAACCCTACTTAGCAATGTAGAGAACCACAGTACCAAGTTGATGTAAATGCTAATTGAGGAGGTGACTTGAACCTGGATGGCCTCTAAAAACAGGGTTTACTAGTGGGATATTTAGGCCAGTAAGCTTCTTCACTGACTGTGTTAAAGTAGGGACAGTGCAAATATTATAGACTGCATAAGCATCCTAGTGGCAATTTACTCCATACCTTCAACAATTGATTTTTTTTTCAACATATGACCAGGAAACCATACACTCCTTTATACAAAATGTTGGAGGAGGCATAATAGATAGAGGAACCCCGTGCACAATTCAGCGAATATATCACTGACTTTATCACCCCACACGCCCTCCCCTCTGAGGAATACATTCTACTGAGAGACCTCAACTTTCACCTGGAAAAGAGCAATGACAGCAACGCCACCTCCCTTCTGGACAATCTCACCTACCTCAGACTCAAACAACTTGTCACTACCCCCACCCACATCGCAGGTCACACACTCGACCCTATCTTCACCTCCAGCAAACATGTCTCCTTCAGTCACACCACAACTCTCCATTGGACGGACCACAGCTGCGTACACTTTATCTACAATAAGACCACAACTCACAACCATCCTCAACCTACTCTGCGAAGAAACTGGAACAAAATCACCATCGACCAGATCTCCTCATCGCTTCTTCAAAACCCCCCTGCCCACTCCTCAAACCCCGACCAAGCAGCCATTAACCTCACCCAATGGCTATCCAACAGCGCCGACATCCTAGCACCGTTGAAAAAACGTCAAATCAAACTAGGCAGCAAAAACGCCTCCTGGTTCAACGATGATCTTAAGAAATCGAAGAAACTCTGTCGCTCCCTCGAGAAGGCCTGGAAAAAAGACCCAAACACCAGCACCAGGGACGCCTTCAAAAACGCCACCCGCATACACCACCAACTAATCCGGTCTGCCAAGAAAGCCGCATTCAAAGACCGACTAGATAACAATGCCCACAACAGCAAGGAATTATTCAACATCGTCAAAGAATTTACCAACCCCTCAGCCACCTCCAACGACATTACCCCCTCTCAAGCCCTCTGCGACTCCCTAGCTTCGTTCTTCCACAACAAAATCGCAGACATCCACAACAGCTTCGACAACCGACCCGGAGACCAACCCACCCAACCTTCTGCAGGACCTTCACCCCCTTGAACATCCTTAATGACTGGAACCCAATCTCCACTGAGGACACAATCCACCTGATGAACTCCATCCACTCAGGATCCCCCACAGACCCTTGCCCTCACCACATCCTCAACAAAGCAGACTCCATCATAGCACCGCACCTCCGAGACGTCATCAACTGCTCCCTCAACTCCGCCACCTTCCCGGAAAGCTGGAAATACGCAGAACTTAGCGCCCTTCTGAAAAAACCCACAGCGGACCCCACCGAACTCAAAAACTACCGCCCCATCTCGCTCCTTCCATTCCCGGCCAAAGTCATCGAGAAAGCTGTCAACAACCAGCTCGCCGCCTTCCTCGAAACCAACAAATCCCTCGACTCCTCACAGTCCGGCTTCCGAGCCAAACACAGCACGGAGACCGCCCTCATCGCAGCAACAGACGACATTCGAACTCTACTGGACAATGGAGACACAGTCGCCCTCATCCTCCTCGACCTCTCCGCAGCCTTCGACACAGTCTGCCATAGCACCCTTCTACAGCGCATCAGAAACATCGGAATCCAAGGAAAAGCACTGGAATGGATCACCTCGTTCCTCACCGGAAGAACCCAGAGAGTCCGCCTCCCACCATTCAAGTCAGAGGCCACTGAAGTCATCTGCAGCGTACCACAAGGATCCTCACTCAGCCCCACCCTCTTCAACATATACATGAGCCCCCTCGCGGCCATCGCACGCCAACACAACCTCAACATCATCTCCTACGCTGACGACACTCAACTGATCCTCTCACTCACCAAAGACCCTAACACCGCCAAAACCAACCTACATGAAGGAATGAAAGAAGTAGCTGAGTGGATGAAGCACAGCCGTCTGAAACTGAACTCAGACAAAACAGAAGCCCTTATCTTAGGTACCTCCCCCTCCTCCTGGGATGACTCTTGGTGGCCAGAGGCCCTTGGAAAAGCACCCATCCCGACGGACCACGCACGGAACCTGGGCGTCATCCTGGACTCCTCACTCTCTATGAACAGACAAGTCAACGCCGTTTCATCATCTTGCTTCAACATTCTTCGCATGCTCAAAAAAACATTTCGCTGGATCCCCACCGAAACCAGAAAAACGGTCACCCATGCACTGGTTACAAGCCGCCTGGACTACGGAAACACCCTTTACGCCGGTATCACCGCAAAACTCCAGAAAAAACTCCAACGCATCCAGAATGCATCAGCCAGACTCATACTAGACATCCCGCGTAAAGACCACATCTCTAGTCACCTGAAAAACCTCCACTGGCTTCCCGCCAATAAGAGGATTACTTTCCGCCTCCTAACCCACGCACACAAAGCACTTTACGAACTTGGACCCGAATGCCTCAACACACGACTTTCCTTCTACACCCCCTCCCGCCAGCTACGATCCTCCAACCAAGCCCTTGCTATCGTACCTCGCATCAAAAAAACCACCATGGGAGGTAGATCCTTCTCCTACCTCGCAGCTAAAACCTGGAACTCACTCCCCACTCACCTTCGTCTCACTCAGAACCACCAAGCATTCAGAAAGCAACTTAAAACTTGGATATTCGACAAGTAATTCCCCACCCTCTTCAAGCGCCTTGAGACCCTCCGGGTATGTAGTGCGCTATATAAATCTTTTGACTTGACTTGACTTGACTACCAGTAGGAGGTGCAGACAGCAGATATTAAGTAATACGCAAGGTGGATCAGGCAACAGAGCAGCACTGGTCCTACCGTCCAATATTAATTATGAACAATGAAGTCAAAGAAATGATGAAGGCACTAGCCACCTGTTTGAAAAGCCCAGTTAGATCCCTGGTCCACCAGACCAATGCACCTTCATGCTGCAGAGATCGACGAGACAATATCAGAAATCTTGCCTTGGCAGGAACCTTAAGGGTCTTTCAACACTTCTCGTAGTTTACGTTGAGTAGTTGTCTGTCTTCATGGGTTGCAATTTTGGAAAAGCTAAAAGTTAGCCCTAGGTTCCTAAAGATACACATGGCAATTATATACTAAATTGATGGTGAGAGTCCAGATTATTGGGGTGACGTAGAACACCTTCTCAATAGGTAGGAGCACTTGTCAGATGTCTCCACCCTTTCAGTTACTCTTTGCCATCAAAATAGATCCTTTCGATGAGCGTGTGTAAGTTAACAAGCTATTGAACAGGTGCCGGTCGGCACCCAGGGTAGCAGATAGTATCACTCTATGCAACAATTTACTCCACCTCACCACCTTCCCTGATGGTTAGGCCTCAAAGCCATACAGCAGGGGTCTCTAAACCGGTCCTGGAGGGCCGGATCCATGCCAGATTTTTTGGATATCCCTATTGAGATACATGTAGTAATTTTAAAAATCTGGCATGGCCCTCCAGGACCGGTTTGGAGACCCCTGCCATACAGATTCTCTGTGTGTTGAGCAGCAACTCAGACTTGAAAGTGAAATGCTCTGGATATGGATCTTTCTTGGGCATCAGACCGATGGATCGGCAAAGAAGGCGCCTGCAATCTAGGGGTCTGAGTAACAAAATACATGGTCTTAGCCCAGCGGCATAATCTCACATACCAGCGAAAAAAACAAAATGGCCTGACCCACTGAGACCCCACCCCACCCCACCCCATTCTATATCTCTAAAGCTAACAGCTTACCCAACTAGGATTCCTTTTGAGTTCTTTGTCTGGCTTAATTCAATGGTTCACATATTGTTTGGGGGTGGAGGAAAGAGCGACAAGCATTGCCATGGCTAAATACTGAAAGTCTCTGTTTGATAGGGTTAAAGCAGGGACAGATGTGGTCTTATAGTACCCTGCCTTGAACATTATTGTTAAAAATGATAGGCTCCATTACCGTCTTGCGGATCCAGTCCATGCAGCAGAGACGTGGAAGATGAGGAAGTAACTTCTCCTTCATGTCCCGTATGGGGAAGTAGTCATTTCAGGCTTCCCTCTCGCTATGATAACTGTAATGTAGCTGTGGCAAGAGATCTTGTGGAATACTGCATGACATGACAAACTCACAAAGAAACCTCACTGTGGTTAGGCAGCAGTCTGAATAAGGGGAGAACCCATCTTGATTTTCATAGGTGTTATGATATTAGCATCACCAAACTCAGGAATGTGGTGACAGGCAAAACTATGCTCTCATTTGAAGATCTCCAAACTAATTAACATGCATAAAAGCCAGTTTTACAGGTACCCGTAGATGAAGCTTGAACTAGTACAACAAAGGCCTTGAGGAGCCCTCAGACTTTAACCAAAAGAAGGCGAAAATACTGATGGGCAAATTAGGGTGACAGAAAATCTCAACTGCACAGCATTCATTAGTAATCCACACACCAGATACATTTGATGCTCTCAAGAGGGCACGCGAGGGGGAGGAGCCAAGCCTGCAACCGCGATGGCTGCTTAGGCTCTCGGCTCTGCCGACCTTCTTGCTTTGCTTCTACATCCTGTAATTTATCCTGCACTCGAGCCGTGTTTTTGTGATGGAGAAATGATTCTGCTCCCTTTGGCGTGTTCCCGGGATTTTTACCAGCTGTAACACCGGCGAAACGTCCTCGCTTCTTCCCCGGCCCTTAATGTCCACGAGACCGGGTCTTCGAGTGTTGGGGACGGCCAGCCCCTGCTACAACAACAACGGCCATCGAAGACGGGGAGGAGTCGGCCGGCCGGAGTGAGTCTACTGCACTGCTCTTCCCTTGCTGCAGTCGTCCAGCCCACCCAGCGGTATTGTGTGCCTGAGAGACATCGCAGATCTGGGGGATTACATTGTATATATTCCCCGCCCGTGAACTGCCCGGACAACTCTTTCATCCTTCCCTAATCTATTGTGGGGGACATTTTGAGCACCACGTACTCGGCGCTTGGCACTGAGGGCTCTGGATCGCTATTGTGGGACCAGGTGATTGCTGAGACCGCATCAACGCCACAGATTGTAACGATATGGAGTCTACTATTCCTGTGCTCCCATCCCGATTGTGCTCTGGTGAGTGTCAGCGGGGTGATCAGTTGGACGCATGGGAGGACAATGGTCGAGCTCGAGAGTTACTACCTGCCAGTGAGCCTCGAGTGAGGAGGAATGCTGGAGCCTATGCTTTTGGGGCAACGCCGGGGATCAGTGATGTTCTGGTTGCTCTAGGTGCTTTGCGGGCTGCCCTGGATTGTAGTGCTCAAGACCTGGTAAGTCGGCTGGATGCCATCGCTCCCGCTGTGTGCTTTGCTGAACGTGATTGTTCTCGAGTGCGGGACGCTGCGCCATACCCTGCACCCGACCACGGTGTACTGCTTACCCCGGTGGAGATGGGAATGTCGGGGGACCAGGATCTCGAGACTGCCATGGTGCTGACTGATATTGTTGGGAAGAGGTCTGGTGTTCGTGGACTCGCACAGTGGTTGGAGAATCGGCTCCGGACGCCGTGTCCGGCAACTCATCTGTGGTCTGATGGTGTGACTCTCCCTCCTCTCCTGGAACTGAAACTACCGGACTGGTCTACTGGCTTTGGGGGATTAACGATGCGCGTGGATCCTTCCCATATCGTCTTTGATCACACACTATTGGTTTTGGCTGACTTTGGTGGGCAGTTTAACGTCTTATTATGGCCATCCCGTTCGCCCACTCCATCTAAAATGGCGGCTGGTCAGCTGGACTCCTTTGATACAATTGACCGCATGGGACAAGGTTGAGGATGTTTTCTTGATTATTGTTGCACGTACGGCTGGTGATTATGAGGGACAGGCGGGATATTGACTGATCCGAATGTTGGTTCTGTATCGGTTTGAGGGTCGGAGAATGGGCGGCTGGTAGCCCGTACACTAATTGTTTTCTCCTCCTCCATTTTCCTTTTCCTTTTTCTCTTCTCATCTAACTATATTTCGGGTCTCCTATTTAGGGCGACGGGCACACTGCTGGGGGGATAGGCCATGGCCTTCTGCAGGGGTGCGGGGTGGGAGGTGGTTTCTGTGTATCTTCTTGTTTTCTCCTTGGTTCTATGCCCCCTTTTTCTTTATTCTTTTTCTGTCTTATTTTACAGGGTTTCTATGGCGTACTCAGTTTTTGTGGGGTGGGGCAATGGTTTATAACGTATAGTGATTATGTTGTTGACTACTCTGTATTGCTTACTTCGCCCATCACTCCCACTTTAATTGTTAAGCTAGTTGCCTTTGTACATTTTGAAAGCCAGCTGTAGATCCTGAAACGGCCGCTTGGCATTGATCCTTTAATCCTTAGAAACCAAAAAAAAAGAAACCTCATTCATCCTGGTATCGCTCTGATACGGACATTATCCTGAGCTACAATGTGTGGAATTTTAGTTTGCGATCTGAACATCATCTGCGCCAGCTTGTCACCTATGTACTACATGCACGGCAGCCATTTTAGATATCATGGTCTCCCTGTCCACGATCGATCGCCAGCGCGCCCCTCTGACCCAGCAAGCATCCTCCGCGCACCCTGGCTCCCCCTCCCTCCTCCTTATGAGCATGACCCTTCTGCATGACCCTGTCCTTGGGAGTCACGCCAGCGCCTGACCAACACCTCCTCTCCTCCCATGAATGCCCCTCTGTTGATAAACCTCCCTTCTGCGCTGGATTGTCCACGCAGCATGAATACCACTCCATTGATGGCTCCTCACCCCGTGTCCGACTGTCCACACAGGTCCGAGGCCACTGCATAAGCCGGGAGATACCATTTACTGCCCCTTATTGTATGAGGTCGCTCTCCTTCAAAGGACCCTCTATTGATCCAGGCCTCCCCACCCCCTGTGATATGATCAGGCGCACACATCCTAAGACTCGACGGAACACTCAGCTGCGTGATGACCCCCTCCTCTTATCAGCAGGTTGAGGACCTCTATTGTGAAGGTATATGGGGGTGGGATTGACACGAGGATTACGGGGATGTCTTTTCCTTGCTTTACAAAGTTCTGATTGTAATAAAGAAAGGTCACATGCCATAAACCAGTGTATAAGAGGCCAGGCCTCCGAGAGGCTGTTAGAGCACCTCGAGACGATACCTTGTTGTCTGATCTGATGTGTTCTGCTCCGTCGGAATAAACTTCTGTTTCCTGCCTTCTGGTCTCCGGCGCCTGCCTCATTGCTTGGTAAACTTGAATGGTACAAGGGCGGTTAGCGCCGGGCAAATCCTGAGAAAGGTCCTAGCCCTACCTTTTTCCACAATTGGCGTCCCAAAGCGTGGGGCCCATCAGCGACACGTGGATCCAGTGGGAGAGGTCCCGATGACAGAGTGAACGACTGCAACGATCGGGAAGAGCTCGTGTCCGATAGACCCTCGTCTGACAGCCGATCATCCGACCTTCACTAGTTCTGAACAGACCTCTCTCGAGTGATCTACGGTCCTGACTGGGAACCATCAGGAGTGCCGCGAACATCACGAAGGAGAGAGGACGATCGGGCGCTGGATCCAGAGGACAGGAAACCGTCCATGCGGTCCGGGTAAGGTCGTGTAAACACGACGAACAGAGAAAAAATTGTTTTGTTTGGATAATACTAGTATTACGCTTTGTTGAAACCTCTGGAGATTCGCTGTCTGCAAACGGAGAAAAACAACAGGCTCTCTCTTTGCAAACAGTGAAGGATAGGTAACGCAGACTTTTGTCCCCGTTGTAATCCGTCGTGCCTATCTTCCTCCCCCACTGTTTCCCGAACTGTCGTTCGTGGATTATTGTCTGGAGATTCTTTTTCTGCAAACAGGGAAGAACAAGGTCTCTCTTTGCAGGGAGAGAAAGAGTAGGTAACGATAACTTTTCGTGCCCACTTATTCTCCCCACTGAATTGTTTTGATTGACCGATTGTTCGGTATTGGTTCGTTTGAGGTATTCACCGCCGGCAAACAACGGAGAATAGAAATATTCTGTCTAGTCTTTGCCCGCCGTGATAAGATAGGTAGTGCAGACTTTTGTCCCCGTTGTAATCCGTCATGCCTATCTTCTCCCCACTGGTTGGTAGCCTGTTTAGCCCGGACCGCTTATTAGAGATGAACCATCCAGCTCCACTGGAGGGCACCCCTAATAAGGACATGTTCACTAAGTATGGACTAGTCGCTATAGCTTACACTAAACTATGGCATAAATATACGAAAAAGAACCCTGAAAGTCAGTGGCCACTGATAGGTTCCTTTAATGAAAATAAAATAAAAACATTAGAAATAGCGCTCCAGAAGAATAAGACCACGCCCACTATGCTCGACAGTATCGGCATGTGGCGCAAAGAAACGGAACAACGAAAGAAAAGAGAAGAAGCAAAAATAGGGAAAGAATTACGAAAGGCAGCCCACCTGGCCACAAAGCAACTAGAAGAGGAAATAAAAGAAAGAAAAGAAGCTACACAAAACAAAGAATCAGGGTCAACAGGCCAATGTCCTGTTAGGACCCCCTCTGCGCTCTACCCTGAACTGCCCTCCAAACAACGGGCAAACGATGAGTTACTGCTAGGTCCCCCAATCATCTACATGCCCCCTCCATATGCTCCCAGCCAACAAAACCTGCAAGCCCCGAGTGTGAGTGAAAGTGACCCTAGTGCTAGTGCACCGGCCCTCACGGCCTCCGCACCAGCCACATTAACAACTTCGTCAGACGACCCCGAGGCTAGCAAACAATCATCAGCCAGGCTAAGTAGGTTAAGCAAAGATGAGCGGAATGGGATCAACAAAATAGCAAAGACATTGGTAGAACGAAGGGAGAGCGAAGAATACACAATGAGCATATATAATTCACATGCCGACAGCCACAGACGGCATTTCATCTTGCGATTCAGCTACCACACCCTGAACGCGTATGAAGATAGGTATCAGAGTAAGGGTCCCGCTAAACTAACAACACTGTATAGGAAGATTGATGTTGGAGATGGGACCGAACGTGAGGCGACGGAGCTCTTCATGCAAATGCTTGAGGTCTTCCGCCACCTCGCGGAACAGAAACCAGAAGCCAAGGTTGCGGTCCCTGAAACAACCTCGGCAGAAGTAGCCAATACTATGATGCCTATCAGAGAAGCGGCTCCTTACTGGATCCCGCCACAGGGCCAGGGAACGAGCGATGATATTAATAATGAAAATGCAAAGGGTAGGGTTGTGTACAATTGGGTTTACCAACCATGGGACCGACAGGATATCCTAACCTTCAAACAAACCCTGCCCGATTTAAGAAAGAACCCGACGGCATTTTATACCGAATTAGGCACAGCCTTGGGTTCGACAATAATGACTTTAGCGGACATTGACTTGTTCTTTGGGTTATGCCTGCCAGCTGATGTGTGGAAGCAAATCCGGAAGGCTGACCACACGGATCTGTTTGGACATACCTGGGACCAACTCGGTAAACTAGATAGACAGCGAGAGCCGGGGAGTAAACCAGTGAAAGACATACTGGAACTCCCAGACAAACTGGTCCAGAAGTTAAAAACACTGGTCCCGGAAAGAAAAGTAGACTGGTCGATAGTCACGGCCTGTCGACAGAAACCCCAGGAAGATGTGTCAGAATACTTCTCCCGATTCGAGACAGTGTTCTCCGACTACAGTGGCCAAGACATGACCACCGCAACCGGACAGCACCTGTTTGTGCAAAATTATGTAAAGGGACTAACACAAGAAGTCTCCCAAAAACTGCAGACGAGTGAGAGTAGTTGGGGGGCCTCCAAACCCGCAGCTATCCTTCAGATGGCTCAGTATTACGAGCATCAAAAGAATGAGAATGATAGGGCGTCCGAGAAAAAGAAGAAAGATTTAAAGGAAAGGGTAATGATAGCCCAGATACAGGGTATAGCGGTAGGACGGGAACACCAAAGGGGGAACTACCAATCAACCACCCCCAGAGATCTACCTCCTAAAGATCACACCCCAACATCCCACACTGGACGGAGAGACATTAGCAATGACCAATGCGCCTTCTGCAAAGGGTTCGGCCATTGGAAATCCCAGTGTCCGGTCTTGCTAGAAGTGAATAGAAATAGAGACTCCAGGGATGTGGCAGGTGGTCCGAGAAATAGAGTACAAGGACGAGGGAGCACCAACGACACCAGCAATGACAGATCAGGGAGACTGAACACAT
The DNA here is from genome assembly GCF_964263255.1 of Lissotriton vulgaris. Taxonomy (NCBI): domain Eukaryota; kingdom Metazoa; phylum Chordata; class Amphibia; order Caudata; family Salamandridae; genus Lissotriton; species Lissotriton vulgaris. Next base: position 130,624,635 of record NC_141688.1, read on the forward strand.
TTGACCGTCCCCGACAGAACCAATATCAGCTGTCCGAAGGTGAAAATGCCCCCGACTTTGCATAGGACTGCCAGGGGCAAGAGAGGGATCCAGTCGAGCTCTGTGTTGACCAGCAAGGTCCTTATGTCACCGCTAAGGTCCTGGGTACAGAGTCTCCATTTTTGGTAGACACTGGGGCGACACGTAGTGTGTTATCAAAACGACTGATTCCAAGGGCACCCTTGTCTGGCTCACACATAACGTCGATAGGTTTCGATGGAACGCCCTCCACTAACCCCCTGTCCGTACCTATTACCTTTGACCTAGAAAACAACACCACTGACGCGACATTTCTACTCTCCTCCAATTCCCCTGACGCCATTATGGGCATTGACTTACTGAAACATTTTCGAGCTACCATTAGGTGTTCCCCAGATGGAATACGAGTCATCCTGTACGACAACCCAGACATGCCCAGATCCCGTCCCCCACGACACATGTGCTCCATAACTGACGCTGACCTGTCCCTGCTTGACACCCTGCCTCCGTACCGGTGGGCCAAAAATGACTCTGATGTGGGGCGAATGATGATCGATCCTATTCACATAACTGTACGACAGGACGCTATGCTCCCGAAACTCCCACAATATCGGATATCGCCAGAGGGTGAGAAGGCACTGGTAGCGATCATTCAGTCTCTGGTAGATGCAGGAGTGGTTGAAGAGGTGGTTAGCAACGTCTGCAACAGCCCAATCCTACCTATTGTTAAGAAGCAAGGTGAAGGAGATGAGAAAGCGTACCGCTTCATCATCGACTTACGAGAGATTAACAAAGTGGTTGTACCCCAATATCCTGTGGTCTCTGATATCACCACCATTCTGACCCTCATCCCGTCCACTGCCACCACCTTCTCTGTTATCTACCTTAAGAACGCGTTTTTCTCTATCCCCATTCATCCAGACAGCCGTTATCTCTTCGGCTTCACTTTAAAATCCCGCTCGTACCGATTTTGTAGAGGTCCCCAGGGGTACACTGAAAGTCCCAGCATTTACAGCCAGGCCCTCAAAAGACAGCTGGATGCCTTCCAGCTACCAGAGGGAGTGGTGTTGATCCAATATGTCGATGATATCCTTCTGGCGGCCGACACCACCCCGCTTGCAACGACAGCCACCGGCCAACTCCTACACTTTCTTGCAGAAAATGGCCATAAAGTCTCCAAAAAGAAGTTCTGTCAGCCACAGGTGACTTACCTAGGCCATCTTCTGTCCAAAGAAGGGAGGAAACTTACACCCGACCGAATCCAAACCATCCTAGACACCCCCATCCCAAAAACACAAAAGCAGGTCCGCTCCTTGGTTGGCCTAACCTCTTTTTGCAGACAGTGGTTGCCTAATTACAGCCTCATTGTGAAACCATTACTTGCCCTGCTGACCAAAGATGTCCCCTCCCCGCTTCCTTGGACCGCTGAGTGTCAAGCCTCCTTTAAGGAATTACGGGATGCACTCTGCTCAGCGCCTGTCCTAGGAACCCCGGATTACTCCAAACCCTTCTCCCTCTTCACCCACGAAAGGGAGGGATGCGCATTGTCTGTCCTAACTCAATCAATTGGTCCTAAGCAGCGCCCTTGTGCCTACTTCTCCGCCACTCTTGATCCTGTAGCCAGAGCTTTGCCTGCCTGCCTTCGAGCAGTAGCCGCCGCTGCTGTCTCTATCCGTCAGAGCGAGGGAATTGTACTTTCCAACTCCCTCACAGTGCTAGTACCCCATGCCGTCGACACCCTCTTGAACCAGACCAAGACCCAACACCTGACTAGCGCACGACTGACAGGGTACGAGTTGACTCTACTTGCACCCCACATCACACTAAAGAGATGCACGACTTTGAATCCTGCCACATTGTTACCCCTGCCTGAAAATGACCCCGACATTCCTCCCATCCACGACTGTGTGACCCTCACGGACGAACAAACTAGGAGTAGGGTTGACCTCCGAGACACTGCTTTTCCTGACCCCGATGGAGAGCTATGGGTAGACGGCTCATGCATCAAACTCCCAGATGGCACCACTTCAGCTGCCTATGCAGTAACAACAGCCCGAACAGTAGTTGAGACAGCCTGCATCACACAACGATCTGCCCAGGCAGCAGAGCTGATAGCCCTCACCCGAGCATGTATCATAGCCGCAGGGACCACCACGAACGTATATACGGACAGCCAGTATGCCTTCGGAGTGGTCCACCATTTTGGGCTCCTGTGGAGGGAGAGGGGATTCCTGACGTCCCACGGCACCCCGATCCTCCACGGAGATCTAGTCTCCGCTCTGATTGAAGCAGTTCTCCTCCCCAAACGATTAGCGGTGATAAAATGTCAGGCACACAAAAGGGTGACAGACTTGGTCGGACAAGGGAATGCATTGGCCGACATCACTGCACGAACCACAGCTGAGAATAGGACGGTGACACGCATGTACATGACCAGGTCACAAGCAGAAACATGGAGTGACACAAGGATAATGATCAGAGACATACAGTCGGCCAGCACCCCTCACGAGCTGACTAAGTGGGCAAGGGTGGGTTTGAAGGATGAGGAGGGCTGCTGGCGAACGAAGGATGCAAGCAAATGGTTGCTACCCGACTCATACCTGATTCCCATACTGACAATGGCTCACTCCCCCGCACACATCGGATCTGCACCCATGATCGAACTCATTTCCAAAGTCTGGCATAACGACAAAATCCCTGACTCAGCCAGACGCCTAGTTCAACAGTGCCTTATCTGCCTGCAACACAACCCCGGGAAAGGAACTGTAGTGCCCCGGGGAGGGTTTGGGACCCCCAATCACCCCTTCGAGGTCCTTCAGATGGACTACATCCAACTAGAGAGATGCCAAAGCCTGAAGTATGTACTAGTCATTGTGTGTGCCTTCAGCAAATGGGTAGAAGCCTATCCAACCCGTGACAACACTGCCATGACTACTGCCAAAGTGCTACTGAAGGAATTCTTCCCTCGCTATGGCCTTTGTCGAATTTTATGGAGCGACAATGGCCCCCACTTCATAGCTGAGGTGAGTAGTTACGAGTAGTAGAGAGAGTAGTAGAGAGAGTAGTAGAGAGTGAGCAGTAGAGAGTGAGCAGTAGAGAGTGAGCAGTAGAGAGTGAATAGTAGAGAGTGAGCAGTAGAGAGTGAGCAGTAGAGAGTGAGCAGTAGAGAGTGAGTACTAGAGAGTGAGTAGTAGAGAGTGAGTAGTAGAGAGTGAGCAGTAGAGAGTGAATAGTAGAGAGTGAATAGTAGAGAGTGAATAGTAGAGAGTAGTAGAGTGAGCAGTAGAGTGATTAGTAGAGAGTGAGTAATAGAGAGTGAGTAATAGAGTGAGTAGTAGAGAGGGAGTAGTAGAGACCTAAAAAAGGTGAGAATTAAAAAAAGGCGCACATGTCTAACATAAGGTGAACACACCTGAAGGGACAGAGGCACTCTGAAGGTCATTCACCTTCCACAGACTTTCATTCACAATCTCACGATCTCAGACCTGGAACATTTTCAATATTAAATTACAACCAAATCATTGTGGTCACTCATTAACCTTAAACAGTTAACAACCTTTGACAAAGCCATTAGTCCTGGATGCTTCTAGGTGTATATCAGTTGCTTTATTATATATCTGTGAGCAATAACAAGACTCAGAGAGAAGCCAAAATTCCGGCTGGGTGGTACACTATGGGAATCACAGAAATTGAGTTGATGTGTTTAAGCCACGCCCTTATTTACTTAGGCCACGCCCCTTTAAAAAAAACCACACTTTTTGCATCTCTCTTAAAGCACTGGTCATGCAGCCAAAATGTAACAGTTATGATTTTAGTGCTAACTCCCACATTGCCCCATCCCTTGTCACCCCCAGTTACTGTTTCATTTGCTACCCTCCAGGTCCGAGATCTATCAGCTTCATTACAGAAATGCTCTGCAGTCTGCAAGTAACCCCCCTTCCAACATCAAATAAACAAACCGAGCCTCGCAGCGGTCTGACCCGTCTCTGACTCGCTTTCATGATGGCTGTACTCCCTATAAAAAATGTGTTTCCATTACACTTTTCTCTACAGCTGTAAAATATAGCCACTCCCCCTCGGTGGGGGTTGCTTGTTCTGAAAACAATGCAAATGCCCACATTTAAACAAATAAAAAGAGGCCCGGTGAGCACATGCTGGCTCAGGCAGGGCAGAGATATTCGAAAATAGCAAGGACCCCCTCATAGTTCCAATTCCTATGAAAGGGTAATACACAGTGAAAAGTAACTTCCTAGGCAATCATACAGGTAAAAAGCGAATGCTAAATATGTGTCTCTAGTCAAATGTAACTACAGTGAACAATAACAGGGAAAGGTCAAAATAATGTAAAAAAATATATAAATCTTTTATTCATTCATTACATGTAAATTGTATAAATACCTAATACATAGTATTATTATATACAGATATGCAGTAATAACAGTTCAGATCATAAAAATCAATATTTTACAGGGGGAAAAAAGTAGACAATTCTGTGGCAAGACCGTTTACTTTTCGATGCGCGTTTTGGCGTGAGTTACGCCTTCGTCAGGAAAACGCCACAATTCCTGCACTCCAGAGTAGGATTGCTAGAGTTCAGTAGAAATTCAAATATCCCATGTGGGTAGGTACCTCATTTATTATGTACCTGTACCTGTAGCCCTGTGTAACTTTGGAACGCATTCAGCAGCAGTCTGGCGTCCTCATGCGGATACCTGGGCGCAATGATTAAGGCTCACAGATTTTCTTTTTCTTTTACTGATACAGCCAGAAAAACATCCAATTACCCTTCTATAATTACTTTTAAATAAAGACGGAAACAGAAAGCAGATTTTACTTTTATCTATGTGCATGGATTTATCATGTCTGGCTAAAACCCAATAGTCATTGAAGCAAGACTGTATATTTATTGTTAAATAAATACGGAAAAACCTGAGTAGTAGCTTCATTTTTCAAGATACGAATCAAAAGTAAGGAAAACTGCTAAAAAGAGCAAACAAGCATTTGCAATGCAATAGGTCTCGCATTATTTAAGTTTGAGCTATTAGAATTGTAAATGGCAATGTTTTCATTTATGCGTTATTGTTTTTTTCTTTGCCTAAAAAGGTACATATAAAATATGTATTGTACAAAAGTTATTTATGCAGTATTTTGAAAATAGCTAAATTAATAGCTTTGTCATTTACAATGCCAATAGTTATAACTTTCGCAAATGTGACACCTATAGCATTTGTAATGCAACATGTTTTGTATTTACGTGACTTAGCTGTATTAATATTACAAATTACAATGTCTTTTAATTTTTTTAAATAAGTAATACTTAAAAAATAAATGTCATTGTCATTTACAATGAAAATAGCTTAATCTCTCGCAAATGCGAGACCTATTGCATTTGCAATGCAATAGGTCTCGTATTTCCGCGAGTTTGAGCTATTGACTTTGCAAATAACTATGCGTTTTATTTATGTTTCAAAAACCAAAACATAAAAAAAAGGTCTCTCACACTGCTGTCTCTCACACACTGCTCTCTTTCTTACACACACACTGCTGTCTCTCTCACACACCATGCTCTCCGTAGAACACACACACTGCTGTGTCTCACACTGCTGTCTCTCTCACACACACTGCTGTCTCTAATACACACTGCTGTCTCTAATACACACTGCTGTCCCTCACACTGCAGGTGTGGGTTGTGTGTTTCCAACTCATGTCTGGAAGGTGGGCGCTGCTGCGTTTCATGGCTATTTTTTTATGTTTTACATACTCCCCAGGTGCCCTCATGCCTTGTAAACGTAATTGGCTTATGATTTTTTCCCTTCAAAGACACATTCCCTACAAGATCCTCCCACCAAACCCCTTGTCCACGTTAAACGAAGCACTGTGGTTTTGCAGCTTCCATTAACTTCAACTGCTTTTCTTTATGAGTCTTGTTTATTAGCTCCCACGGTGGCAGAGCTGCGATCTACGTTCTGGTATGTTTTTATTTAACACAAATACTCATGAAAATATGGAATGTCATAAGCCATATATGCAGATGTGCAGATTGTAAGGTGTGCTGTTATTACCATTTTAAGATGCTTCTGTGCCTAACGTAGCGCCTGCTGCTACAGGTGCATGGTAACTAGATCTACCGAAACCCCCTTCGGGCTCCCTAGGTTCCCACAGGTGGTGGGAACAGGCAGTGTTTGTTTGTCTTCTTGTGCTGGAGGGCGGCGCGGAGAGGATCCAGGGCGGAGGGGCGGGACGAGGAGCGGAGAGGCAGTTGCTGAGTGTCAGGGCATGCTGCAGAGCACCGGGGGGCTCCCCTGCACTAACCAATCTGCCGGGGACTGCCTACTGCCCTGCCTTAGGACCTACTAGAGACCCCATACTTTCTGGGATTTAACAGCCGACGTCTATTGTGAGACCAGCGAGAAGCACCCTATTGCTAACGGTTGGAGGTGGCGAGAGGAAGACTGCCTGCTCACCTGCTGTGGTAGCAGCCGGGACCGTGCACACATACCTAATATACAATTTTATCTACCTAAATGGTAACTCTGAGCCTTTACATAGCAGCACCAATTGCTCAAATTTAATCGCTCACACACACGTTGTTAAAAAGATGATATGACTTGATAAAACCGTGCTGTGAAAGATTGGCAGCTTATTCCAGCGAGACAAAGTTCAGCTAAAAGCAATGTTTCAAAAGGGTAGGAATTAGAAGATATGCAGCCGGTGAGCGTTTTTCTTGACTGGGGATGCTGTACCAGAATAAATTTATAGAAACTAAAAAAAAAAAAAAAACGGATCCCTCGTATGCTAGAAATGCATTAAAACAGAAAATACATTGTTCGCCTATGCCCAAATAAATGTGCAAGTGTCAGTATTTCAAGCCGTAGAAGGGCATGGTGATTGTGTTCCTTCTTCGGGGTTACATTTAAGATAATATTTGTGCAATTTCGTCATGAATCACAGTCACCGGGTACATACTTGTATCACTGCAAGAACTACCACTCCAATAAAGCACTGTGGCTGTCAACTCAGAGGAAATGTAAAGAAAGGGGAGGGCTTTGCGCATGGGTCGATCTGCATTAGGCAGTGTTGCAAGTCTGGGGTGAATTATTTTGGAACGTGTAATGTTCTTGCTGTTTAACTATGTGCATGTTTTACTAAACAAATCAAATTAATTGGTTTTATTAGATACATGTTTGCCTACGCATCCGAAATCTTCCTGGTGATATTCGTTATATCAGCATGAATGAAACGAAGCCTTCAAAATACTTTATATTACTGCACGAGGGCCTTCATGATAACATGAAGATTTGGTGAGGCGGGGCTTGGGTACTATAACAAAAGGAGAAGCCAGACCATGCAGGAAAAAATATCCTTTAGTTATGGTGAAGGTAACAAAACAGCACACCCTAAACCTTTTGAGCCGCGCAGTGAAACTTTGGTCCATGGGCTGGGGAGGAGGGTATGGATTAAGCCACCTCAGACTGTAAGCATATTCTTAAAATACACACCAACCAAATCGGAGTACAACTCATTTACATAGTCATTAGCTAGCTTGAAAATCTGACACTGACCTGATCTCTGTGCACTCTGCTCTAGACTAAGCCCCTTTCATAAACGGTTTAAATATTCAAATTGCAATACACCACAGACACTTTTACAAACAAGAATAAACCTCGACCGTGTAGATGCTGGGATTAGATGTTCCCAAGAGGAAGCTTCATCAGATGAGATGCACGGTGTTAAAAGGACCAGGACCAGTACATAATCTCTATTCCATAAACGTGTTGGCAGAACTGGCCAAAAACACACAGTGAACAAGATACTGAAGTTCAACAAACTTCCAGCCATAAGCTCCACATCCCCAGATAAAGAAGCAAAGGGGCAGCTGAGTAACTAAGGGCTCATTTACAACCCAATAACAGTTAATAAATCTGTAAAATAAAGGGGCACGCCCTCCTGGCGCACTCATCTTGCACATATATTTGTGTCTACAATATGGGACGGCCAGAGAAAGCTGCTAAACTCAAAGCATTTGCAAAATAAAATAGATTAAATATAGCCTCTGAAAACAAAGCGACATAAAAATAAAGACCACACAAATACTCTGTACACCTACCCTCTGACCACACCTCCTTTCCGTCCACAGAAACACCCACAACTATGCCAGGAGCTCCAACTTCAACCTGGAAAGAAAGAGAAAACAAGCATTGGAAAAGCTAGTAGTCTGGCCATTTTACAGTAATGACAGGGTTTTTTTCATTGACTACGCATCCTGCATGCGTGGATGCGGAGTCACTGCAGGGGGTATCCTGCTTCATAAATACAGCAATACAACCATTATATTTAAGTACCCAAAACATTTGATGTTACTTCAGGCAAAGACATGGGGTCAATTATCCCTTCAAAAGCATGGAGAACAAAATGATGTAACTATGAAATGTTCACAGCCACTATGCAGGCCTCTACCATACCTGCTAGGTCGCCTCATGGCATGTCCAAAGATCTCAGTCAACAGCAGCTTGCCTTGCGGGACCCACAGCGATAGGGTGATGAGGCGTCCCGGTTTTGCCCGGGCGGTCACAGTTTTTCACCTGCTGTCCGGGAAAATTTCAGGAAATTTAGCTCTTGTCCCGGTTTTTAGAGAGGGGCGACTGAAAACAGTGGGAGGTGTTTTTTAAAGTTTTGCAGAGCAGGGATAGTTAGCAGTGGTTTCAAGAAAGCAATCTAATTAACAGGCAAACTTATGGGTTTAAAATTTGCGTTTTATGTATGTTCTAGCTGCCTGTTCTGTAATTCTTTGCTGAGGAGCGCTGTCATTCTGTGCGCTCGCTTGAAATAAAACTGTAGTCCTTCTACTATTTTCGTGAAATGTCCCGGTTTTGGGATTTAAAATTCTGGTCACCCTACACAGCAATCCCTTTTGCATTAAAAGTATGGCCCTGGAGGCCCAATGTTAACATTGACTCATGATAATTCTAGGTATGACATCGAACCACCGGACAGATGCACATAATTGAGATCTTTTATTTAACAACTAAGGCACATGCGGAACCTGGGCCAGCTTTAGAGTTGTTGCCACCCAGTGCCACAATCATTTTTGGCACCCACCACATGACCACCTCCTCGGATTCCCTCATGACCGCCGGGCAAAAATGCCCTTCACCTCTCCATAGGCCCTCTCTCACATACATTGCATTTCTTCTAAAGAACTTGGTAAAGGCTGGCTTAACTAATAAGATGGTATATTTAACCAAATAAACCTTTTTTAGCAACATTAAGAATAGATAATGAAAAAGATAGGGGAGGGGAAACACAGATGCTCTTAACCTATTTTATGCAGTTTGCTTGCAGCTTTTTTTTTTTATTTCAAAAGTTTTTATTGGACGTTTCAGGGTTATACATCATACAAATATTAAATTGCAATGTACATACAATCGATGCTTGTAAATACACATCATTCAGCATAGGAATGCCTTAGGACCCATGGTGGTGGTAATTCGGGACGATCTTGAAGACAATATAGGAACCATCAAGCAGCCTTTCTAGGCTGGGTTCCTGAGGGGCTACAATACAAATGAATTGGAGATGGAAAGGAAAGGAACGGAGTAGAAAGAGGAAGAAGGAGAAAAAGGAAAGAGAGAATAAAGGTTAGAGGTGAGATGTAAGAGGTAAGAAGCTAGATGTAAGATGTAAGAAGTTGGACGTAGATGTCCACCACGATGCGGCTTTAGCAGTCTCGGTTACGAGTGACTGGTTATTTAAGCTGTGTAAAAGTATAAGCGACCCACCGGGAGCTGTAGGAAGAAACGGGGAGCATGAAGTTTCACGGTGGTTTGTGGGTTTTGAAGTAGATATCTAGTGAGTTCCAAAGTTTCCTTTGTGAAGTTCGCCCCGGTGTGTTTTGTAGAGTGATGTTATCAGCTCCTCTGAGGTTAATCACCCAGTTTAGCCAGCAGGCATAGCTTGCTTTTTTGGTGTCCTTCCAATTATTTAGAACGACTTTCACAGCTGCCGTAAAGAGGAGGTCAAGGAGTGCCCTGTCTATTTCTGGGAGTTGGGTCTCTTTAGTAAATCCGAAAATAAGATAGGGGAGTTCCTTGATAGGTGAGATATTAAATACTTTGTGGACGAAGTCAAATACCCTGTCCCAAAATAGTGAAACACAGTCGCATTGGAGTATAAGGTGTTCTAGATCTCCTTCTGCACGCTTACAGTTCCAGCAGAATGCGTCTGGGCTGAGTTTATGTGCATATAGGCGAGCCGGCGTCCAGAAGACTTTATGCATGAGCCAGAATTTGGCTTGTGATAATGTAGGGCTTATTTTATGGCTTGTGCAAGATCTCCACGCCGTGGACCACTCCAGCTCGGAGATGGAGAAGGAGGCGACTGACGACCAGGATAGCATTGTTTTGGTATTCAATGTTGGTGATTGCGGGCTCAATAGTTTGTATAACCTTGAGACCTGGTGGCCTATTTTATTTAGGGAGGAGAGGAGTGAGGGAAGAGCTGGGTGTTTGGATGTCAGTCCCGCTTTTGTAATGGCGGTTTTAACGTTGAGGAATATGTAGAAGTCAGAACTATCAATCCCAAAGTTCGATTGGATTTTCGTAAAGGGTAGAGGGTAGCCACTGTCATAGAGTTGGTGGGGGAAGAAGATTCCCTTCTTGATCCAGGTCGGGTTAAATAGTGGTTTACCTTTGTAGGTGATTGAGGAGTTTTTCCAGATCGCTTCCCACCTAGATTTCCTTATCGTTGAGTCAAGCAGTTTATCTACTCTGAGTAAGGCTATTTTGGTGTTGGTGAATATGGGTTTAGAACATGGGATCTGATTCGCTTTCATTGAAAGGATCGAGATGGGAGGCATGCCTTCCAGAAGCGCTTTTTCGACAAACAACCACTCCAGCAAGTAGTCCATTGGGGGGGGGACAGCCAATAGGAACCTTGTTTCGCTAGAAAGGCAATTTGATATCTTTTAAAGTCAGGGAGGTTGACTCCGCCCATGGATTTATCTAGTTTCAGTTTTTGCAGGCTGATACGTGCTTTTTTCCCTCTCCGGGTGAAATTGTTAATAGTTTTATCTAATTTATTATGAAATTCTTGAGACAGCATTAAGGGGAGCATGGTAATTAGATAGTTTACTAGCGGTGTAATCATCATCTTGATGGTCTCTAGCCTACCCCACCAAGTGATGAAGCGGGGTGACCATCCGTCTAGTTGAGTTTTTATTTTTCCGAGAGTGAGTTTCTCATTATGTAGTAGGGTTTCTATGATGGAGCTTCCAAATTCTATACCCAGGTATTTGATGTAGTTGTTTTGCCAGACTAGACCTGATAAACCTAAAGATTCTTTATTAGTGAATATGTTGAGGGGTTTCACTTCAGATTTATCTCGATTCAGTTTGTAGCCTGAATGTTTAGAGTATGATTCTATAGAATCCATCATTGCGGCTATAGAGGTGTCAGGGTTTTCAGTGACTATCAGAATATCGTCTGCGTAAGCAGCCAGTTTTACAGTTTTATCCCCGAAGTTGATGCCACTAATCTCAGCGTTTTGTTGTATGTCGCGGAGGAGAGGTTCCATTGCCAGGAGGAATAGAGAGGGAGATAGAGGGCAACCCTGTCTAGTTCCTTGTTCGAGAAGGAATGGTTCTGATAATGAACTGTTGATGGCAATTCTAGCCGAAGGGGAGGCGTACAATGACATGACCATATTAATAAAAGTCTCACCTATATTGAATATGTGCATGTATTGGCGGAGGAAAGGCCACGACACTCTATCAAACGCCTTCTCCGCGTCCAGGGTGATTGCTACAGAGGGGGCATTCGAGATTTTCGATTTCTCCAGTACATGACATAGGAGTCTTGTATTGTCGTTAGAAAGGCGATGTTTCAGGAACCCCACCTGTGAGTTATTTATTAGGGCGGGTAAAACTTCGTTTAGTCTGCAAGCTAGAGCCTTCGCGTAAATCTTGCAGTCCAAATTTATGAGGGATATCGGCCTATAATTCTTAGGAAGTAGGGGGTCTTTCCCATCTTTGGGGATTACTATTATTGTCGCTTCTCTCATCGTGGGGGTAATTCTGTTTGACAGTGAAAATGAATGGAACAGTTTAAGGAGTCTTGGGTTAAGTTGTTCTTCAAATGATTTATAAAAATTGGCCGTGAAGCCGTCAGGCCCCGGAGCTTTATTGTTCTTTAGTGTTTTGACTGCGGAAGATATTTCTGCTATAGACAGTGGAGCCCCTAGCCTGATTTTGTCAGATTCGGTTAACCGTGGGAGTCGAATTGAGTTTAAATATTTGTTACATTCTTCCATGTTGAATGGGTTATTATTTTTATAGAGCTCCTCATAAAAGGACTGAAATGTGTGAAGAATGTCTTTCTGTTTGGTTTTGGTGTTGTTGGATTGGTCTCTAATCGATGTTATATGGAATTGCTTCCTTTTGTGTTTAAGATAGGAAGCAAGGAGTTTCCCTGCTTTGTTACCCTCACAAAGTCTTAAAGCCTTGAATTTGTTAATCCATACTCCTGCTCTTTTACTAAGGATGGCGTTGTATTTATATTTCAGGTTCGTCAATTGGTCGATGGTAGCTTTATTGTTCAGATCACGGGAATGTTGCAACTCTAGTTGCTTGATTGTTTTCTCTAGAGAGTCTAGTTCAGAGTTTAATTCTTTATTCATACGGGCCCTGATACCTATCAGTTTACCTCTTAATGTGGCCTTGAACGCGTCCCATACTATGGCGGGGTCTGTTTCTGGTTGTGAATTTATCTGGAAAAATTCTTGTATGCATTGTTCTATGCTCAATTTGTTCTCTGGCACTGAAAGTATCTCATCGTTAAATCTCCATCGTCTGGGGGGGATAAGAGAATGGGAGCCTGCCAATTTCATATGGATACCCGCATGGTCCGACACCAATATGGGGGCTATATCCGTTTCGTCGATGAGGTGTGTATGAGAGTCGGATATCAAAAGGTAATCAATTCTTGAATAAGAATTGTGAGGAGGGGAGTAGAAAGTATAGTCACGGCCATCTGGGTGTTGTAGGCGCCATGAGTCATGTAGGTGGAATTTGGCACACATTCGTTTCAATGCTTCGTGGGCGCGTGGGGGATGGTATGTACTTTTGGATTGCCTGTCCAACAAGGGATCTAGTGGTAGGTTAAGGTCTCCCCCGACCACTAGTAGTTCATCTTGTGGAATATTTTCAAGTTCTTTCGACACATATTCCCAAAATTCAGGCATGTCTGTATTAGGGCCGTATATATTTGCCACATAGATATGTTCCTCGTCTCTTTGAAGGTGTGCAATACTCAGTCTACCCTCGGTGTCTATCGAGTGTGATATCAGGGATAGGTTTGCCTTTTTAGCAACCAAGGTGATCACCCCTCTTTTCTTTTGATTCGCGGGGGAGCAAAGTGTCAGTGAGATCCAGTTTTGTTTAAGATTATCAGCATCTATCTGGGATAATTTGGTTTCCTGCATGAGCATTATGTCTCCTTTAGTTTTGGCTAGGTAGTTTAAGATTTTTTTGCGCTTTACTGGGTGATTAAGCCCCTTAACGTTTAGCGAAACAATATGTAGAGAGCCTGCTAGGTTCTTATCTGAAGCCATGGACATTTGTTCGGATTGTTGTGGTGATGGGCCGCCATAAGATTTTGTGTGGATATAGTCTTACTGTAATGTGGAATTCCGCACACCCAGGGAGTCCGTGTACTATGGAAGCTCCAATAGATAGTGCTGCAAGCCTACTAAGGCCTTGGGACGCGTTGCACACAACGTGGTGGTAGAGAATAATTAGTAAGTAAGAGGAAGGAGAGAAAGTGCGAGTAGATAAAGAAAGGAAAGAAAGAAGAGTAAAGAGCAGATGAAGAGTAGTACATAGTAGAGAAACACCTGAAACAACCTTTTTTTCAACCCTAGAGCCCCCCCCCCAACTGAGTCAACCCCTCCTTGCACCCCTCTCCCCTCCCACCCCAACCCCCCTCCCCAAAACTCGAACTGAAGAGCTGCGAAAGCAGTGCTGTCGGCGCCCGCACAGGGACATGTGTAATAAAGATGATAGATGACCCATAGTGCAGTATCCTCCTGATCTGTTTTGTGTTCAGACATCTTGGTAGAATTCTGATAACATTAAGAGATAAAGCAACTTAAGTACATTCAACTTTTATCATTTAACCATTTGACTTAGTACTTCGGGCACCCCGGAGGATGTCCATAATAACGCCAAAATTGCAGAAATTTACAAAGTAACTGTAGAACTACTTACTTAGAGAGCCCCACTTTTTTTTGCATATGATAGCTAGAATTATTGCTAACAGTTTCAGTTACATTGTAACGTAAGGCTAAGTGTGAACAATCAAGCGTGTGTCGCTTGTTCAAAGGTAAGTAAAGCATCTAATTGGTAAATCAACCTTGTATTACAAATGGCTCACATCAGGTTATTGGTGATAGATAACGTATACTAAAACCCTTGAGCACTGTAAAACAGTAAAACTAAAACAGTTGAGCACTGTAAGTAGTGCAGTGTGGTGCTTGTGTCCTCTTATCCGCCATCTCTCAGCTTCAGACATACCAGTCTCTAAGTGACTGTAAGTAGACAATATATCGTAAGTCGCTTTTTTTAGATCCACAACATTTTTTAGATCTACAACAGAGCGACAATAGGCTAACAGTAGTAGTTGATGGTCATAGGAGTTGTAGATACTTATCGCTAGTGATAGTGATAGTTAATGATTACTAATGTGGGTCGCAACTCAGTTAAACACTGCACGTAGAGAAGACCATATTTACAGAATACAGAGTCCGATCAGTGAGGTTAAATATCATATTTGGAACACAATGAGAGTCTAGGGTATGTCGTTAAAGGCCGTTAAAGCTGGAGTGACAGACCGCCTGCATTCACATTTCAGCATTCGGACATACCTGTCAATAAGATCAATGAAGACGAGGGCTAGAGATAGTTCTAACTGCCTTTTTCTTGGGCGTCTGTTTTCCTTTTATTGGATTGACCCCCAAACGTGTCCATTTCTTGTTGGGGTTTGTCGCTTAGGTAGCATGCTAAGTCGTGCGGGTTGGTGAATAGATGGGAGCGGCCATGGTCCGAGATCTCTTTTGCAGGCCCAGCGAAATTCAAGAACTGAATATCTTTCGCTCTTAATTTCTCTCGTAGTGAAAGGAAGCCTTTCCGTGTTTCCACAGTTTCCCTTGAATAATCCTGGGTAAATGTGATTCTGTTACCTTCCCAGCTGATATTGTGGTTTGTTCTAGCATACCTTAGAATGGCTTCCGCGTGCTGGAACCTCAGTGGTTTGCATATGAGAGGTCGAGGGCCTCTCATTGTGCGAAGGTCGGCACTCTGTGAGCTCTGTCTAGCTCCAATCCATGCTGGAACTGTATCCCCGTAACAGAGGGAATCCACGCTTCCAGAAAGGCTATGCACGAGTCAGCGTCCTTTTCTGCATTTTCTGGGATCCCGAAGATTCGCACATTTCCTCTTCTGTTGCGATCTTCCAATTCCGAGGTTTGGCGTCTGAGATCGCTGGTGGTTGATTGGAGATGCTGTACAATTTTAGAGCCCGTCGTGGACTTGTCTTCGATATCGCTAATTCTTTGCTCTGCTTCGTCCTGGCGTAGAGATAAGGAGTTCATGTCTGCCCTGACTGCGGTTAGTTCAAGCTGCATCGCGTCGGTGTTGCATTTCGTCGATTTGGCTAGCTCATGCACGTCCGCCAGCTTCCTCAAAATCATGTCTAGTGTACTAGCAACGTCACCCCTGTTTTTGATAGGTGAGTCTGAGACTGATGTTTCTGGTCATACCTTCTTAGTGTTTTTGGGTCCCTGTCCGCCATTTTCGGTATTTACTAGGAGTCAGTAGGAAGGTGGCTCGATAGCAGTTGGACCACGGGCGACCGCAAAATCAGAGTCAGGCTTATGTATTCACTGGCAGGGAGTGCCCTCTTGTAGTATTGCTTCCTTGGCCCACTATTTTCATGCCCAATCCAACTGGCGAGCAAATCTATCAGTGACATATGGGGGGTCAAATACATCCCACTCCCCACTATTCTCTTATCCACATTATAATGAGATAATGCACTGTGCTCTGCCTTGTTTAAAATATCTGTTCTCCAAGACAACCCAACAGAGCGAAGCTCTCAGAGTGACCTCACTCTTAGTAGTTCACAACAGTCCACACCACACATTGGACTTTACTCTAAATAGAGGAAAAATGTGCGAGAAGCAAGTGGCCCCTCACGGAAACACCACCAAGCGGGGTAACTGGTATGCAATTTCCAGACAGGCCCCTGTCTCATCATCGGTGGTCACTTGCTCCTCGGGAAAATAAAGGTGATAGAAAAGAAGACGTGTCCAAAACAAACAACATATAAAGTGCTACAGTGAAGTGCAGAAAACTCTGCTAGTGACAAACACACACAAACATAATGATAGAGTGCCTAAAACCACACACAACACACCAATCCCTTATCCACTTTTATTCGTAGGGTGGTGATTGCGTGCTATTGAGTATTAAAAAGGCTGGTAGCTAGTCATGCATACCATTACCTACAGTGCCGACATGTTTCACTGCTGTATAACGTAGAGCAGTTTCATCAGGGCTGCACTCAAGTGCTGCCACTTCACTCTTTTTGGACACTCAGTTCTGTAACGTGCTGTCAATGGGGAACAGGTACGAGGTTAAAAACATGTAGACTTAGGCTGGCCAGAGGTATACTATGAAGGTATATGCCAAGTGGTCGTGTGAGGAATATTTACCCAGGAGCAGCAAAGCTGTGCATACCAGCCACTCCGCTATCAAACTGGGACCCTAGATACTCCAAACGTGAGTGTGCCCCTTGATTTGTAATAAAAATATTATATCTGCAAAATGGGAGAAACAAATACACAGTTGTAGTTTTCCTTGTGCTGTTATGCCATATAGCATCTCATGTATATTACACCTATACTCGAGACTGAGCAACAAGTGTCATACACGCTTAACGCTGCTATTACATACTACTGAAAAGGGTTATTCAACCTAGTGGAGGTACACCACTAGGGTGCTGGTTGTAAATACCATGATGTAGCGCCCCTCCCTCAGCGACCCACATGTCAACAATAATGCAGCCAGAGCGACCCACATGTCAGCAATAATGCAGCCAGAGCGAACTGAGAGTTACCAGTCACGATCGTGACCCACTTCAAACTGAACATGTGAGGCTACGCGGAGCCGGCGGGTTCAAGCATATAACATCTAGCCCAAGGAGCGAAAACAAAAGAATACTTCCCTGGCGCTTCGTTCAAAATCCGTCTCACCGTGACTAACTGGGAAGACGCCTTTCCTCAGCCGTGTCGGACGCCCACACCAGGAGCACTCAAGAACGCAGCGCCGGTGCAGCCACGCCCATCGCGTCACATCACGTGATCGCGACTCCCTGCGTGGCGGCCATCTTAGCCTAGTCAATAGGCTTCAGTCACTACAGCAGTGTACACTGATCCAGCCCTATCTAGGGGGTAAGGTGCTATACCACTGCGACGCTGCCCTGGCAAATATACTGGGTATTAAAACTAGGAGGGCAGGGACATAATGCCCTAGAATGTCAGAACTTCACCCCCATATGTAAAAAGTGAAACAGGACACACTGATTACTGCAAATAGTTAATAAGCAAATGAATGATATGCTGAATATAGACCTGTCCCCATAGACCATATCATGTGCAATTCACCCCCCTGAGCATATTGAAAGTAGTGTAATAAGATCCCCAATAGCTCGTTGAGCCCAACTCTATCAGTTTTCTCATTATAGATCCAGCGCGATTCTTTAGCCAGCAAGATCTCATCAATGTTCTGGGGGGAGCCTGTGATTTTCTCAAGCACTGTCCACTGAAAGGTGTGTTTTTCAGTAGAGCAGTGCTGAACAAGCTTTGTTGTTAATTTACCTGCTCTTATTGTGCTGAGATGTTCCTGTATGCGCACTTTGATCTTGCGCGAAGTCAGACCTATATACTGCAATCCACACTGGCACGTTAACCTGTATACCACTTGTGTGGAGTTACAGTTACTAAACTGATTTTGAAAATCATACAGGAACATCTCAGCACAATAAGATCTATAATGAGAAAACTGATAGAGTTGGGCTCAACGAAATCATTGAATGGAACAGGATTAAACTGTGAACCTGGGTCTTTTGTTGCACCACACGGGGTCCCCCTCTATGTTTTTGGGTCATGCCTCCTGGCCAAACTTGGGTTCACGATCTCCCAGTCTTATCAAGGAGTGGTTCCGTGTAAATTTGCCCTTCCAGTGCCCAGGACCCAGTCTCTCCATATTGGATGCCCCTTGATGGTTATTCCCTATCCAGCACAGCACTCCCTGACTGTGTGTTACTCTGGAGCTATTGGGGATCTTATTACACTACTTTCAATATGCTCAGGGGGGTGAATTGCACATGATATGGTCTATGGGGACAGATCTATATCCAGCATATCATTCATTTGCTTATTAACTATTTGCAGTAATCAGTGTGTCCTGTTACACTTTTTACATATGGGGGTGAAGTTCTGACATTCTAGGGCATTATGTCCCTGCCCTCCTAGTTTTAATACCCAGTATATTTGCCAGGGCAGCGTCGCAGTGGTATAGCACCTTACCCCCTAGATAGGGCTGGATCAGTGTACACTGCTGTAGTGACTGAAGCCTATTGACTAGGCTAAGATGGCCGCCACGCAGGGAGTCGCGATCACGTGATGTGACGCGATGGGCGTGGCTGCACCGGCGCTGCGTTCTTGAGTGCTCCTGGTGTGGGCGTCCGACACGGCTGAGGAAAGGCGTCTTCCCAGTTAGTCACAGTGAGACGGATTTTGAACGAAGCGCCAGGGAAGTATTCTTTTGTTTTCGCTCCTTGGGCTAGATGTTATATGCTTGAACCCGCCGGCTCCGCGTAGCCTCACATGTTCAGTTTGAAGTGGGTCACGATCGTGACTGGTAACTCTCAGTTCGCTCTGGCTGCATTATTGCTGACATGTGGGTCGCTCTGGCTGCATTATTGTTGACATGTGGGTCGCTGAGGGAGGGGCGCTACATCATGGTATTTACAACCAGCACCCTAGTGGTGTACCTCCACTAGGTTGAATAACCCTTTTCAGTAGTATGTAATAGCAGCGTTAAGCGTGTATGACACTTGTTGCTCAGTCTCGAGTATAGGTGTAATATACATGAGATGCTATATGGCATAACAGCACAAGGAAAACTACAACTGTGTATTTGTTTCTCCCATTTTGCAGATATAATATTTTTATTACAAATCAAGGGGCACACTCACGTTTGGAGTATCTAGGGTCCCAGTTTGATAGCGGAGTGGCTGGTATGCACAGCTTTGCTGCTCCTGGGTAAATATTCCTCACACGACCACTTGGCATATACCTTCATAGTATACCTCTGGCCAGCCTAAGTCTACATGTTTTTAACCTCGTACCTGTTCCCCATTGACAGCACGTTACAGAACTGAGTGTCCAAAAAGAGTGAAGTGGCAGCACTTGAGTGCAGCCCTGATGAAACTGCTCTACGTTATACAGCAGTGAAACATGTCGGCACTGTAGGTAATGGTATGCATGACTAGCTACCAGACTTTTTAATACTCAATAGCACGCAATCACCACCCTACGAATAAAAGTGGATAAGGGATTGGTGTGTTGTGTGTGGTTTTAGGCACTCTATCATTAGGTTTGTGTGCGTTTGTCACTAGCAGAGTTTTCTGCACTTCACTGTAGCACTTTATATGTTGTTTGTTTTGGACACGTCTTCTTTTCTATCACCTTTATTTTCCCGAGGAGCAAGTGACCACCGATGATGAGACAGGGGCCTGTCTGGAAATTGCATACCAGTTACCCCGCTTGGTGGTGTTTCCGTGAGGGGCCACTTGCTTCTCGCACATTTTTCCTCTATTTAGAGTAAAGTCCAATGTGTGGTGTGGACTGTTGTGAACTACTAAGAGTGAGGTCACTCTGAGAGCTTCGCTCTGTCGGGTTGTCTTGGAGAACAGATATTTTAAACAAGGCAGAGCACAGTGCATTATCTCATTATAACGTGGATAAGAGAATAGTGGGGAGTGGGATGTTTTTGACCCCCCATATGTCACTGATAGATTTGCTCGCCAGTTGGATTAGGTCTCATTGTATATTATTGACTGTGAGTGGAGGGCGACCCTTTCCGTATTCCCTCTAAGCTCCATTATTGTTTGACCACTATTTTCATGCACCAATAACACTGCACTAGTAACACTGCATAGTAGGCTTGTTGCAGTTGTTATGGTGTAGGTACAGCGTAACTTCCTCTCAGTAGCGATAGTCTGGCGATATTAGGGCAAAGGAGCAGTTATGGGCTACAGCTGGCTGATTTTGTGAGGCTGAACGTTAGTGTGATTTGCCAAAGGAGAAAATCGCTGTATCAAAGTGAATATAGGTCCGCCATCTTGAGGTCAGGCACAAAATGCAGAGTGATAGCCTGGGAGTCCCTTTTAGCGTGTGTGCCGGTGGATGCTGGAAGGCGCGGCAGACATAGCACAGTGAGGGGACACTTAGATAGCCCCAAGAAGCCTCGAAAAGGATCGCATGACGAGGAAGCAGGTCGCGATCATAGCAGGGTCTTGTAAAAGCGCCATTTTGTTGTCAGGCAATAGTGGCGCGTGACCGGTTGCTTTGCCTCCCGATGCCGTGGCAAGTCATTGGGGCCAACCGTGCGCTGCTCTGCGCATGGGGAAATCAAGCGCTCACCTCTGTTGAAGAGACCGCACTCTATCTTCGTTTTCCTGAGCACCTCCGAGTTAGTAGTTAGACCGCGATTGCGATCGCAAGATGGCGGCTTGTTATCGGGTCCCCCGGACTGTCAGCCCGATTCGTTATATACTCCTTCCATTGTCCGTAGCGGGGCCGCAGATCATATTTCCCGTACTTCAAACCAAGCGGCTGCAGAAGCCATCTACTAGAGTGGCGCTCGGGCTCTGGGCTGCACTGTAACAGGATCCGATTCTGTCCCTGTGCGGAGCGGAGACAGTTTGTAACAGTCACTGTTCTATGTTAGGGTTGTATCTTATGCACTGCGGTAACAAAAGGATCTCTGTGACAAAAGTAGTATTCCACTCAACTACCCACATAGAGTGCAGATCTGTGATCTGCACGGTACGAATTCTTTGCAGCAGGCATTTTAACCCTATCACAATACTCTGATCTCTCCTTCTAGCAGGAACATTAGTCACAAGAGTGATCTTGAAATGTTAATGCTGCCTGGAAACTGAACGCACAAGGAACTCTACTGCAGGTGTTTTTAAATCATAAGTTATTGCTAAACACAGCGAACTTCCTTGACGTCAGCGCACCTTCCTCAGGTCATCGTAGTTCAGGACTGCCAATGAGACTGGCATGCTCACCATAGCAGTGTGTCTCTTCGCACTCTGAAACCCAATTCCCTGGCCAGTAAGATGCCAATCGTATCACCCTTTCCATAGAAAATTTGACTCGCCCTCTGGAGAGTGGTTCCTACCCTATGGTTCCACTGAGTTTAAGCTGTCCTCAGATCATTGACAAATGACGGTTTGGTCTTCTGCATGGAGTTTTTTTGTATCCAGATCTTAAGTAGTAATTGGTAATTATATCTTGTGCACATGCTGGGTTTATTTGTAACTATGCAGAATGTCATGGTGGGATGTGCCATAGGAATCTATACATGTGCATGTTCTAATGAAAAGTATTGTTATGAAAAGGGAACCGCATCTTGACCAGGGCGGATGCCGGGATGTCTTTCCTATGCCTTATGCTTATTAAACTTCTCATCTAACACTTCTACGTCTACCTACACCTTCATTTGGAGAAGAGACTGCCTTGTAACAGCTTACAGAGCCTAAAGCTCGTTGAGAGGTTATTTTTTTACTATCCACTTCTGCCTTGCTTTCTACGCTTCTATGCTAGTGGCCTTTCCTCACATGGTTGCTTAAAGGCATCCCGAATTATGACTGGAACTGTGCCCTGGGGTGTGTTGGTCTTAAAGAATTTGTTAACACGTTCGCCAGCTATATGTACAAGAGCTCCTACCTCCAATCTGAAATGATCGCTCTCATTTGTTTCTTCTGGGATTGGTCGAAGGTAGCTCACTTTGTTCCCAAAGGTTTGCAGCGTTTATTGTACTGTACTTTAGTGTGTTCCCAGGCCATGCAGGTTTTCACCACTTCGATTCGGACACGGTCCTCCCTGTCACGTTCCCTGGAGGGATATGCTCTCACCTTATAACCATTAGCCAGGCCATATTCTCCGTTCACCTCTTCTGACAGGGCAGGCTCGCTCTTTGGTGGGAGGCTGCCATGGTCTGCAAAATAAGGTGTCACAAGAGCCTGTCACTGTTTCCCTTCACTGGACGATCCACGGTTGAATTTCTCAGCGGCTATCAGGTACCTGCTTACCTCCCAGTCATCCACTCCACAAATTGAAGTTGGGCATCAACTGCATGCCTGTCCACACCTATCCCAGAGGCCACATTGGCTGCCACCTGCATCCTCAAAATAAATCTTGTAAAAAATTGAGGCGGCTTGCCACTGCGTTTCATCCATCGGAACAAATTCCCACTTTATTTCTCGACTGCTGCAGAGTCCTTTACTGCTCTCTAAGGGGGTCTTGTATGAATGATGAGGTTGAGTAAAGGCTGTGGATGCTTTGGAAGTGGCGTAGAAAGCTGCAAATGAGTGGAGACCATTAGTATGGTGTCTTTCTCCATGCTCCGCAAACCAACACAGCCCTATAGTTAATTTATAACTAGTCTTTCAGTGATACAAAACACCGAAAAGAAATGTGTCACATTTTTACCCAGTAGACATATCTTAAGAGTCCAAAGACTGCTGGCCAGTAATAACCGTCCCCGCTGCATACAGCCTTTGGCAGTGTGCCGCCGGCTGTACATGCGGGGTCTGGCCCAACCCATGTCGAGTGGCTAACCCTGATGTTCACGACCTTTGACCATGCACAGCAGAGGATGGGAACAGGGAAGAGAGAGAAAAAGAGACAGAACATATGGTAAACATTATTGCTTTAGAGTTCATTTTTAATTTTTCTAATTACCTTGCTAAATTTTTTGTACTCCTCTTCCCTTTTCAAAACTTGTGAAGAATGCTTTGCGGTATTTAAATGCACGTTCATAGCTCAAAAGATGATGGTTTTGTAATTTCATCTCAGTTTTCTGAGAAGATCTGCAATGTTGGGTCTTCTAGCTCCTTTGGAACCTAAACTATTTGTGATGCAAAGTTTTCACCTCCGCTTCATTCCTTTGATGCGTTTCTATTTCCGCTCTTAAAGTTCCATGGCTCACAGGTGCTTGATCACCCAACTTGCGCTAAAAGTGTGCATCCAGAGATGACAACATGATGAACTTGGCCACACAAATTACAAGCCACCTTTAGTGCGTTTACTCTCCTCTGGGGTGTGTGAAAATTCCCACACTAGCAATTACCGTCCAGAATAATCTGATTTTGCACCCTGTGAATTTGTTGCACTTACAATAAATCACCTTCTTGCTGTAACACAGTAGATGACTGTCCGTGGCTTGAACCTTCTGCTTGCTAATTGTCCAATTTGTTCTGCAGACATTTTGGTTACAGATGAAGCTTGCCCCTCTCAGACTCAGTGAAGACAGTGTCCACCAGAGGATGGGCTCCTTTTTTCTAAAGTCTATGAACTTATTTATTTTCATTGTGTGGAGTATTAAGCTAATGAAATGCCCCCTTTTTTGCTATTTTACATCTTGGGGTACTTGTAATAAGAGCATTTCTACAGTACTATAAGTACAATAGGAGTATTGTAGGGCACCACGAGTCACCATCGTCTGACTGAAATATTGTTTCTCAAATATGGTTTACAACATTGTCCCATAGGAGCTGAAATTAGAACATCTGCACCTAATGGGACAATATGTATGGCAATATTTAAATTAGATATCACTTCTGCATACAATATTCGGGAGTGCTGCATTCAAGACCAACACCTCTATACTCCGTTCAAGTGAGGTTCCAAGAGGGCTTCAATCGAATCCTTGCCCTATGAGTAAATCAAGAGACTTTACAAACCTTGCACATGATGAGATGACCAGGGGCTCGGTAGACTGATGCATACCGATGTCGGGTGCTTCAGGTGACTCTGCAGCCACAGGGACCAGGAGACGTTGAGGACGACCAGGAGCCGGAAACGAGCTGTCCCACGAAGGATGTCGAGTGCTGAGGGGTCGGTGTCCAGCGGGAGCACCAAGAAGCCTTGGCAGCGGCAACCCACGAAGAAGTCGAGGAAGGTCACGGTCTGGCCCATCAAGGGCCAGGAGATTCACCACAGCAAGGGGAGTCAGGGAAGGCCTGGAGCAACCAGGGGAGCCCAAGAAAAGCAATGTTGTCCCTCAAATGGACCTACAGGCCAGAAGTACAGGAGTCGCAAGGGGACCTTTAGCAGTTTCACAAAACAACAGAGTGTGAGGAGGCCCAAGTCCTTTGTATGAAATGTGCACAGAGGTTGGGGCTATCAATTGCCCAATGCACTTAGTTGGGGGACGCCAACAAGCATATGCACTTGCAAATGTACACGATGCACAGGGGTTCAGGCTTTGCGGTCCCCACGAGGCTCATCAGCCGGAGGGCAGAAATGTGTCTCTGGTCGGCAGCAACCATTTTGTGCAGCCCGGGTCGAGAATGCTGGTACCGGGAAGACGAGTGATCCCCAGGAAGCTTGCTTCAGAAGGGTGGAATACCTCCCACACCGGTTACCAGTGTGGAGGTATGATACCAAGGTGTTTGATACCAAACACAACATGTTTTGTTGCATCGGTTTTCGACATAGCATTTCACACGAGCATATAATTTACCTCTACTTATATGTCTGGCTGGGTCACTGACAACCCGGGATAATAGTCTCCGAAGGCGGCAGAGGGGCTCTGCTCATGTAGGGGCACCCTCTCACGTAAAACCCAGCACCCTGTTTTCCCGATTGTCAAGGCGTGCAAGAGGGGTGACTGATTTTAAGTGTAGTGACCTATATAGTAAACTGTCATGGGGATGAGGCTTGCATTTACACTGTGTTAAGTTGGCATGAGCTTATTAGAGGTTTAAACACCATTTTTCCTTTCTGCTGCCTTTGCACACGGCACACATTATTATAAATGTTTAGAGTTTAGCAGAGTGTTTTGCTTCACATCAGAATATGTTTTCCTATAGTAACAGCTTTGCTTGGTAAGATTTGTCTGAACCTTGAGTGCTGAGGCCTTCAAGGTTATTTCAACACAGTGGTTGTTGTTCGGACTGATCAGCGGACGTTCTAGACATAACATCAGTTTTACCATAGCCGAAATACTGTTAACATCCGGCTGGTGATACTATTTCTTCACAGAGTTTTGTTGCCTCTGTCCGGTTTTTCCGCCTGCGTGAAATGTAAAATTAAAATTGCAGATTTAAACAGCCCAATTTATCTCCCACAGAGATTTGTCCAGAATCACAGGATGTAGTACTGGGATCCCCAGCTCCCCAGTCAGCAATTGTGGCCGCTGCACTACATCCTCTCAATCCCTTGATACTTGTTTTTCCTGCTTTCTCCAATGTCTTTCATTTAAACTTTTTAGCACGCATTTCAACGGGCAATTTATGTGTTTGTTATTTAGCTTTCATCTCTCTTCCACAGGGCTGGGAACGCTTTGTTCCCATGCCTCACTTTCAGCCCTGACCTCCATGCAGCAGCAAGAGGCACTTAAGGGACGGGCTGTGCAGTGAATGCAGTAACAGATGATATATATTAAACAACCTGAGGCCGTCATTGTTGTCCGCGGTGGCACCCGACTACACCCACCTGCCTCGCCTATCTTGTGTGTTTGCCTGTCAAACTACACCCGACTTGCAGGATCTGCCATGTGTTTTATGCAGTGTTTGTCTCTGTTTATGAGTTCAGGGCCTGCGCTCTGATGTGTATGGAAAAAAAGTGTTGAATTTTGACTCAAATCACATAGGCAAAACCTAATGCATTTACCAATACTGGTTTACATTACTATTGGTAGTCCTGCCTTATGCAGTGAGGTGATAGCTGCTGATAATTTTGCATCTTGTCTGATGTGATCACTATTACAACGCTAATAGTCACAGTAGCGCGTGCTAATTCTCATTGAACATTAGTAGCCCTTGTTACAGAAACAGTAGGAGGGAGACCCATGATCTTGATGGATCCCCTTTAAACCTATGTGCAAAGCTTACAGGCCTATTTGTGGGAAAGGAACACTCTTCCTTCAACAAAAGCAGTCTGTGTATCAATCACTGCACTCAAGATTGATTATGCTAATGCCTCTGCCTCTCTTCAGGTTCACTAAAGCCGGAAGGATTTCGTTCACATTAAACTAGCCAAACTTTGGAACTCCATGGCCGCTCGAAAAAACAGAACTAAAAATCAACTCCTATTCTGAAAAGCATTAAAAACTTGGCTTGTATCATGTAAATGTAAATTGATACTTGTATAGCGCACTACTCACCCGCAAGGGTCTCAAGGCGCTTGTGCGAATACCGCTGTGGAACCAATCCTGGCTTTTCCTGTGAGGCATCCACTCCTGGGCACCCCCAAAGTGAAGGCTAGGCATCCTTAGCGTTGTGGGGGCCGTTGTGGAGATTAAGCAAGCTATTGCCCAGAGTTGCAGAGTTGGGCTCCATAATTGGAATAGGCACCGAGGCGAGAATTATCAGGTCCGTGGAATTTTTTAGCCCAAGACCCGCCGAGGCGGGGAATTGAATCCTGGTCCCAGGCTAGACCTCTGCATCAGGGTCTGCCGCTCTAACCATTGAGCCACACTTCTCCCATAAGCACAAAATAAAGTATGAACTATGCAAAACAGTAATTAGTGGCAGTTGCGTCTATTCTAACAATTTCCATGCACTCCTAAAAGTAGGGAGAGTTGCTGGTACCATTCGGTGCCTCCTCGTCTTCCAGAGAAGCCCCTTTGAGTAATATTCTTTGTTGCCCTTTCCATGCACACTTGTGTTAACATGGATGGATCCATAGATATGGGAATTGCTGTTTTTTTTACAAAGTATGTTGTGGAGCGAAAATCTCTGTTTCCATCACGAAATCGAACCTGGAGGCCTTGGAAGAGCTGAATTCAATTGTCACTGATGAAGAACTGTCTATTTAGTTCTCATGTACAACGTGATCAGTTTGTTATTTCCATAAGAAATGAACCCTGGATTCAACATGGATGGCCCCATTCATATGGGATTTGCTGTTCTTTGAGAAAGCCTGTTTAACACCTTGGCTGCCAGAGATATTTTCCTCCTGTGCTGCATTCCCAGATTTACCATTGTTCATGACGAGCTCAGCTCATCATGAGCACAGCTCAACAGTGCCTGAGCTCGTCATGTGCATCGAAAGGGTTATGAGAACTGTCTGATGGCATGTTCCGGGCGTGATAGGCTCTCACCCAGAGCTTTAAGTGGGATGAAAAAAGCCCTTCAAAGGGCCGTGGTCGGTATAACTTTGGCTCATTGTATATAAAATTGAAAATGCTTCCGTTCTAAGAGGACGAGGCTGTGAAAGAACTCTATAAACAGTCTCTGTGACGGTAAATCAAAGACAGCAATGGGTGGCACTGCTGTAGAGTTAGAATAAAAATCCACAGCGGGTGAGGGAAAAAATCGAGAGCCCGATAGGGACCAGTTTCAGCACCTGCTTTTTAGAACTGCCGGTGCTCAGCACCGGCAGGATCCGGCCCTCTTAAAAGCCATATTCTCACCTAGTTCCAGCCCATATGCATCACAAAATACAGACTGTATTGGAAACTATTTAAGGAAAGGACCGAGAACAATCACACCAAGCACATGGGCATATCGTTTTCAACTCCAGCTTTCTTAGTACTTTAAGTCCCTATCCTGCCCCTATTCTCAAAGCGATCGAACACCCTCGCGCCTTCCAGAAATGTACTGGCTCGTGCAAATCAACAATTAATACAAGAAGGAGATTTAGACAAAAAAGGGTAAAAATTAAATTTGCAATTTAGTTGCACTGGAAAGGATGAAGCAGAAGAAGAAAGGTAAAAGGGCACCATTCTCCGCCTAAGATCGAGAGCGTTGACCCCTGGTAATGCCGAGCTGCCCCTGCCAGTCTTACCTTGACCCTCCGCACCAGCTCCCTGCTGGCCTCGATGGCTCGGCTGAAGGCCCTCGGCTCCTCGCCATCTGCAGCCTCTCCATTGCTGCCGGCAGCAAGCCCGAGAGCGAGGCCCAGCCCGGCCCCAAGCGCCCAGAGCCTGCGGACCCCGGGCCTCACCGCGATCAGCATGGGGTCAGAGGTTCGTAGCGCCTTGAAACAATCTGAGCACAGCACAGCAGGTCATGGACCGGAGCCACTCCCTCATTGGGCTATCGCCGCCGTAAACACGCCCACAACACCCGGGCCACGCCCACAGCCGCACATAACCACGCCCCCAGCGAAGCGACCGAAGAACTGCTACTGCAACTTCCCGTGTCCCACTTGTTTGCCCCATCACACAGAGCTTCTGACAGCGCATTGCGCATGCGCGCTCTAAAGTCTGCACATGCGTGTGAATGATTCTGTATCTCACACAGCCCCTCCGAAACGTTTCTGTGCACCGCAGAAGAATACATTGTAAAGACGAGCTACAGTTACTTGTACGTTGATCATTCATGAAATATTTCCTGGTTTACGTTACTTAACTATGGTTTGCTTTGCAGATGTTAGCGCTAATTTTGCGTATAAAAAGCAACATTTGATGGACGGGAGGGGTGTTCAATACCCTAAGGATTTTATTGCGACTCAATTAGACCTGTCCAACAAAATTTGGTGTAAATTACCATCTGGGTGTACGGCTGGTCACTTTCTAGTGGATATAAGGGAGTGGCTTCCACCAGCCACTCCCAGAGGGCTGGTTTCCACACTCGCCCAGCAGCGGCCCTGCAGGTAAAAGCGGTGAGGCGGTGGGTATGGGTGGGGGGATTTTCGACAGATGGCAACCAGGGAACATTGGAACTGCCTCACGTGTAGGCTGGCAGAAACAGCAATTGGTGGTGGGGGAAATATAGCCAGTATCAAAGGCCCACCCCTGCACCGACTGTCAGCTGGACGTCGATGGTTGCAGGGCGAGAAGACGGCCTTCCGCAGCACATACCGGCGATACCTTTGTAATCATACTGCTGACCGGCATTGCCGCATGAGGTCTGCAGAAGTAAATGAGGGAGTGCAGCTAGCGCCTCCACGCCACTGATATGCCTGCATGAGGCCACTCCCATTTTGGCAGGGACTGGGGGCAAAATGCGGACTACCCAGTGAAGTACTAGCATTGGGCGGGGGCGTGGCCAAGCCGAGCTGCGAAATGGCTGCGCGTTACATCGGCTCTGCCGGCCGAGTCTTATCATCTGTCATTAATCCTGATACCAGCATGGGAAAGGAGGCATTACTGTATGCCCTCTGCTTGCCTGCAGTGGGGGTGCACAGCCCATTATCCTTCAGAGACCGCATACGGAGCAGGAGTGACAGTGGACAGAAGAAGCTGTCTGAACCTGCTGCGGCCTAAACACGAGGCCCGGAAGGAAGCCGGGGTCTCGTGTAGTGTGGAGGACTGACGCCTGGGTTGCTCACCGGCCATCCTTCCACGAAGGAGATCCGGTGACAGGCGGCTGCGGAAAGAGACTGGCAATGCTGACCGGAATTCTGGACAGTAAATTCCGAGTTCGAGCGCCGGAGACTAACCCTGGAATGGGCCTTCCGGCTGGAGACCTGTGGCCGTGCAGGGAGCAAGCATTACTGTAGTGCGACACTGAATAAACGGAACAATAAACCTTCGCGCACAGCCTCGAACCCTACGCCGGTGCGCAATCTCGCACCCCATTCACCAACTGCAACTCACCTAAAGGATATTAGACTTGCGCCTCCCGGCCAGTAAGGAATATCTCAGAGGGCTCCCTGCCGGCCAGGATTCGAGCAGACAACCGAAGCGGAGAGCAAGCAACACAGTGAGTACAGTACTGCGGTCACGCTTTAGGCCTGCGTGGGGCAGCGTGAGCCTTCTGGAGAGGCGCAGCGGGCTGGAGTAAGATTGCTTTGACCATGATGGGACAGAACGAGAAGGGGCGCACCAGACAGCTGTGAACTGCTGGGCAGGGGCACTCTCCATTTCATCTGCTGGCACCATACCCACTCACCAGCTAAATGCCATTTGCATACTAGCCGGGGAGCATAATGTGTGAACACTTAAGAAGTGGGCCGCGTGGGTTACACCCTACTCTCTAGGCCTGTGCCCCCATTCTCGATACGACGATAATACAAGCTTTTTGATCACACGGGTGGCTGCTCGAGGTGCTCTGAACCAATGAGGGGCATACGCAGCGTGGAGCCAGGGGGCCGCACCCGTGGGAGGTCCGCCGAGAGACTCACAGGTGGATCAGATCATTGGGCGGTGATCTCCCACTGCCCCATCACATTGCCACAACAGCCATGGGGACAGCGGATGCCAAGCAACCTCTGTTGACATTTGATAAAAGGTCCACCAAACAATACGAGGGGGGGCTCACCGCCACAGGCAAGGTGGAAAACACCGGTATGAGTGCCGTCGAAGATGATGACATTCGCTCGATGCTAAAAGATGTTAAAACAAGCTTACATGCATAGACTCTAAAATCGACACTAGCAGCTCAAATGGATTAGATAACGCAGCTGGTAGAGAAGCACGAAAATCGAATAGACGCACTTGAAAATAGGGTGTCTGATGCTGACAACTTGCAGACTGCTTCACAAGAAAAACTGCTGAATATGGACACAGTATTGTACCTTATAAAAGCCAAGAACGAAGACCTGGAGGCCAGGTCTAGGTGAAATAATGTGCGAATTACAAGCTTTCCAGAAGCCACAGACATTTAAAATGTGTTGAATCTAGGTTGAAAGAGTGGTTCGGGGATAACCTCTCACACATGCTCCTTATTGAACGAGCGTATCGCTCTCTCGGTCCCAGACCACCTCCGCAGGCGCAGCCATGTCCCATTCTCGCCCGCGTGTTAAACTACCGGGACCCAGGCACAATCCTGAGACTTGCCAGGGAGCAGGGATCTGTGCAATACACAGGGAGCAATATGTCCTTGTACCCGGACTTTACCCAGCAGAGACAAGCGGTGCGCAGAGAGTTCATCCCTGCCAAGAAGTTACACCAGCAATCAGGCACCAAATACGCCCTGATCTACCCGGCAAACTTAAAGATACACAGAACTGGTAAACCCATCGTATTTACAGATGCGAAAGACGCATTGAAGTTTGCGAAACAAGTGGTCAAGGAACGAAAATCGCAGAAACAATTGGGAGAGGTCTCGTCGGACGAATGCCAGAATGACAATGACTGAACATTCTTACTCTAACCCCTAATCAACAGGTCATTATTGCAAACACTTACGGGCCAAATGCCGACAGCCCTGAATTCTGTTATCAAGTATGGCATGGAATTCAGTCAATGGCCAACTCAGCAGTGTTGTGGGGTGGCGACTTTAATGTGGTACTACTGACACAGAAGGACAGAGTCTGCATATCCCGTACACACCATCCACAAGTGGCTGCCACACTCGGTCACATAAATAGATGATTATCACGTAATTGATTCATGGCGTACATTGCACCCAACGGTCCGAGAAGGCACTTGCATAACCCAACAACACAACACGTGGTCCAGACTGGACTTTTGGTTAACCTCCAACGACATGCACTCATGGGTAACTGAGGTCTCGTATTTCCCACGTATGCTGTCTGATCACGCACCAGTTATGATTTAATTCCAAGTCCTGAATCCATATATCCAACCCTTCACCTGGCGGCTCCCTCCAAACGCATTACTTGATCCGGCTCCCTCCAAACGCATTACTTGATCCGTGATCCGTAACAAGATAGGAGAATATTTTTGTACATAATTTTACAAAGAGTACGTGGAGCTTCTGGCACCATGTCTATTAGAGGTGTACCTAGAGGCACTACAAAATGGAATACTACAGCAGTCCATGCGAGTAGCAATCCTAATAACCCTACTAAAGCCAGACAAAGACCCCTGAAAATGCGACTCATACCGACCACTCTCCCTAATCTGGATGCTAAAATATTTGCTGAGCTGTTAGCCAACAGATTACAACCATTACTTCCACTAATTTTGCGACCAGACCAATCTGGATTTGTCCCGGGCTGCTCAACCTCACACAATCTGCGCACAATATTTGCACTCCTCCACTATCTTGCCCCTCATATACCTGCAGTTGCCGCACTATTGGATGCCAGAAAGGCCTTCGACTCCCTAGAGTGGAAATTCTTATTCACATTTTTAACCCAGTTGGGTTTGAGTCCCATTTTCATTCAACAAATCAAATTTCTCTACACCTAACCCACCGCCAGAGTTAGAGTAAATGGCCTAATATCAGATCCCATAAAAATAACATGGGGTACTCGCCAGGGCTGCCCGTTATCACCCCTGCTATTCGCCATAGCCACGGAGCCACTTGCAGCCAGACTTAGACAGCACCACACAAACAGAGGCATAGGCTTCACCACCAGAGGTCTGATTGTGTTGATGTATGCAGATGACATAACCCTATACATTAATGACCCAGCAATGAATTTTGCACCCATAACCAGGGAACTTGTGCGCTATGAAGCTCTATCCAGGATTCAAATGAACTGGGCAAAATTCACTATAATCCCACTAACAGCAGGCACACTTGCTTTTGAAATGAAATATCCGATAGCTTGGGCTATCGGATATTTGGGCATCTGGATCAGCAGTGATTTACAAGAAATTTGGTCGTCTAACTATGGCAGGGTAAAGGGCTGGATAGAAGATAGAATTCAGAGATGGAAAACTCTACCCCTGTCCCTGGCGAGTCGCATTTCCATCACTAAAATGATTATCCTGTCAAAACTGCTCTATCTATTTGTGAACATTCCCATACCAATAACCGCACAATTCTTCAAACCATCAAGTCCAGCATGATCAAACTTGTATGCGCAGAAAAACAACCCAGGTTATCTTGGGACATACTCACACTGCAGTTGGCGCAAGGGGGGTTTGGTGCTCCGGATTTTGAACTATACTCCTACAGCGCCCAGGCCCAATTTTTACACTTCTGGCAACATCCAACGCCATTTCAACCTCACATGGCCATTGAGATCGATAAGATGGCGCCCTTACCCCTAAACAGAGCACTATACCAAAACTACAAATGCCCTAGACACGAAATTGACACCACAGAAACATTGCTCTGGGCCTGGAGAGGTCTCTGCAAGAGGGCTAAACTAAGCGTACTGTACGCACCATCAATACCAGTAGCAAACAACCCACTGATCCCCCTGCTATTGGAAAATACTGCAACGGCTAGAGCACAGGTAAACAAAATTGTGGTCGGAAACGATTTGTATCCGGAAGGGAAGTTCCTCACACTTGAACAAATGTGCAGCTCATCACAACACTCTGCACTAGATATACTACTGTATTACCGGATACGAGCTGCATGATGGGCAAGATACAGTGCATTCCCCACAGCACTGTTGTTATTGCCGGCATTGGAACACATATTCACAGCATCTTCTGCTCGCAAGTTAGTGATTAGATTATACAACATCACACAAAGAGAATCCCCGATCATTGTCCTCCAATTATGCAGCGCCTGGGGGGTAGACATCGGAGTAGAAATTATGGACAAACAATGTCCATAGTTAATTGGAGCAACTCTCTCCGTACTACCGCCTCAGGCCAATTCATTTTAAATATTTGTATTGTATCTACCACACCTGACACAATTACACTGCATGGGATTACGCTCTGACACCAGTTGCAGGAGATGCAGGCTCCCTCAGGCAACTTTGTTACATCTGGCATGGGAGTGCCGACCTATAGCCACTTTCTGGATGGCGGTACTCATACACATAGAGGAAATAACTAAGAAAACCTTACTGAGGACCCCTCTGGTGGCACTGTTGGGATATATACACAACACCCCTGCGCCTGCAAGAAAGCTAACTGCACTCCTGCTACTCCTGGCCAAAAGACAGGTGGACATGCACTGAAGAACAGCATCACCCTCAACTACAAAGGCCTGGGTGAAAGACATTACATACTGCAGGGATCAACTGTCATGTTACTGGGAGCTCCTACCGACTCGGTCACCCCCCGGAGATATCTGGTCTCCATTCATTAGTTGGCTTAGGACTGCTGATGGTGACAAAGGGTAGACATACTTAATTATGCACAGCCAGACCTGGACTATGCTATCAGACTCATGTGCTGATTCAGATGGATGGTATGGCCCTGTACAGCAGCGTGACTTACTATTTGAAATGTAATCTGTGGTGAGTGCCCTTTGTAATGTCTGTAATACTATGAGATAGACAATGTTTGGAATAATGTAGATGATGTCACTATTTTGGGCCAGATGTAGGTGGCTAAATACCGGTCGGTAACACCGAAATTCGGTAAATTTCAGCGTTACTGACTGGTATTTAGCCATTCCTAATGTAGGTAAAAAGGAATTGCGATTCTCCTATTAACATGACCAGAGAATCTGGATTTCATTAAAGACACGGAGGCTAATATTATGCATACAACTTTTAATGCAGTCCAAGCATAGCCGCATATGTCACAAAGCAAAAGTTCCAACTTAGAATACATATGAACCAACAATAGCATGAATCACTAGGCAATCAGCCTCTTTTAAATGTGGTGACAGTGAGAAAGGAAATGTCCAAACAACTCCAATGAAACATCAAACTTGAAGAAGGATGACGGAAGAATACACCATCCACGATTGATTCAACAGATGTGGAATCAAGAAGACAAAATCAATAAAGGTTATCTGCAAAACAAAGAAAGGTTTTTAATAAACCCAAATAAAAATATTAAGGATTTGAATAATAAACAATCAGCTAAATAATAGTCCTGAAAAGGAAAAGAATGTAAGCTTGTAAGTAAAATATTCAAATAAGCATATCATATCATAAAAATCAACCTCTACCGTAATATATCATATAATCAACCCCCCAGGGAAAGGGTGGGAGGGATAATATTAGCCTCCGTGTCTTTAATGAAATCCAGATTCTCTGGTCATGTTAATAGGAGAATCGCAATTTCATTACAAGACCGGAGGCTACCATTATGCATGTTGGTAGCCATGTAAAACAACATCAGACATGTGAGATACAGGTTTGCAATAATTATGAGCAAAGGTTCTAGCATTAGACCAATCACCAGCCTTTAAAATATCATCTAACTTACCGCCTGACCAGAATGACTTACTGGCCATTGCGCCTCTAATAGAATGTGATTTAAAAATATCCAGATTGATTCCAGCAAGCTTCATGACTGTCTTAACCCATCTAGCAATAGAGGAAGAAGAAATTCCTTTGTGGGGTTTAACAAAAGAGATGAGTAATTGAGATACATTCAAAGGACGAAGAGACTTCATTCTAACATCGTATTCTTTCATACATTGAACAACACAGAGTTTAGTGTAACTATCAAAACGAGGATAGAAAATAGAATCTGACATAGTTTTAGTTCTATGTATTTCAAAATTAACCCCAAACATATCATAAGATCTATAGGAATTATCAAGAGCTTTAACATCCGAAACTCTTCTGCATGAAATTAAGCAAAGAAGAGTAGCTAATTTGATAGGAAGATTCTTCCTGCTGAGAAGAGAATTAACTGGCCAGGAACAAAAAAGGTCGAAAATTAAATTAACATCCCAAAGAGATTGATATCTAGGTTGAGGAGGTCTTCTAAGTCTGATACTCTTAAGTATTCTACAAATAATAGGATTTTTACCTACCGTTTTATTGTTAATTAGAGAATGTCCAGCAGAAATAGCAGATCTAAAACAATTGAGAGATCTGTAACTTAAACCTCAGTCAAATTGTTCTCCAAGAAAATTAACTATATCAACAATAGGTGCCTCCACGGGATCCAAGTCCCTTTCCAAGCACCAACGTTGACCAGACTTTCCAAATGTTGTTGTACCGGTAATGTGTCCCAGGGGAATTAGGAAGGGAAAAATCGTAGGTTAGTTCCAGAGCTGTTGGGAACCATGCTTGGGATGGCCAAAACAGAGTTACTAGGACAATTGAGGAATGTTCTTGTCTCACTTTCTGAAGGAGTCTCCGGATCATTGAGAATGGAGGGAAGGCATAAGCGTTGATCCCTTCCCAAGATTGGAGAAAGGCATTCACTGCTAGAGCACCGGGATCGGGCATCCAGCTGAAATAGGATACCAATTGGGTAGTCAATCTGCTCGCAAATAGGTCTATTTGGAATGGGCCCCAGAAATGATTCAGGGAGTTGAAAACAGAAGTGTTGAGTTTCCAATCGCTGTAATCCAAGATGAATCTTGAATTCCAATCTGCGCAAAGATTGGATTTCCCGGGAAGGTATTCTGCTCTCAGAGAGATTTTGTGTTCTAGGCAGAAAAACCAAAGCTTCTTTGCTAGATTGGAGAGGTCTTCTGACTTGGTCCCTCCTAGACGGTTTATGTAAGCGACGGCAGACATGTTGTCCATTTTCAATATGACTGATCTTCCTTTAAGGAAGCGTTTTAAGCTCATTAGAGCATAAAGTCCTGCAGTTAAATCTAGATAATTGATGTGGTGCAGGGACTCTTGCTGCGACCAAATACCTCCAGTGTTTTGGTCCTGTAGACAAGCACCCCAGCCATGAAGGCGGGCATTCGATTCTAGAATAAAATCTGGTGCTGAACTAAAGATCGCTCTCCCATTCCATGCATCTAGATTGTCTAACCACCATGTTAGTTCTAAGATTGCTTCTGGGTTTAAGGAAATTCGATCTCCGTACCAAAGACCTGATCTGAGAGCTCTTGCTTTTATTCTCTGAAGGGCTCGATAATTCAATGGTCCCTGAAAAATGGCCTGAATGGAAGAAGATAGGAGGCCTAAAAGTCTGGCTAGTTCTCTTAGGGTGAGATTTTTTTGTTTCAATACATGTCTTATCTCCTTTCTGATTTTGGCAATCTTCTTGGGAGGGAGAAGGAGAAGACATTCTGTTGTGTCTACTGTGAAACCCAGGAATTCCATCTTCTTTGAGGGAATTAGAATGGATTTTTCCCTGTTTATGATAAAACCCAGACTTTCTAAGAGGTCTATAACTGTCTTGAGATCTTTGATGATTTGAGCATAATCTTGAGAAAGAATCAGGATGTCGTCTAAGTGGATGATGAGACGAATACCTTTTTCTCTTAGACATGAGGCAACTGCTCTCAGTACCTCAGTGAAACACCATGGGCAGAGGAGAGACCGAAGGGGTGAGCCTGAAATTGAAAGAGATGGTTTTTCCAAATGAACTAAAGAAAGGGTAGGTGTTCCTGTGCCATGGGAATGGTAAAGTAGGCGTCCTTCAGATCTAATTTGACCAGCCAGTCTCCTTCTAGCAAGAGGTCTCTGAGAAGATGGAAGCACTCCATCTTGAAATGTCGGTAGACAAGGAATTTGTTGAGTTCTCTGAGATTTATAACCGGTCTCCAACCCTTGTCTTTCTTTTCCACAAGGAAGAGAGTACTTATGAATCTCATAAATTCCATGGGAACTTCTAAAATTGCTCCTTTTCTTAGCATTGAGGAAATTTCTTCCTCTATGATTTTTTCTTGATCTAGTGTAAGGGGAATCGGTCTTGGGAGAGGGTTCTGGATTGGAGTCTGGATGAAATCTATTGAAAAACCGAGAACAGTGTTTAGAACCCAGGGGTCTTGTGTAATAATTTTCCAATTGTGGTAAAAGAATTTCAGTCTCCCACCCACTTTTGGATTCGAAGAAAGGGAAGGGGAAGCTGTACTCGCTTTGAGGGGTGGATTCGGCAGGTGCTCCTCTAGCTCGGAATCCTCTCGAGCGGAAACCTCTGAATAGAACTGTGGTTGGTTGGATGGATGGTATCCTCTACCGAAATTCCCTCTCTTTCTTGGAAAGGGGCGTCGGTTGAACCGGCCCTTCTACCGGCCCTTCATAAAAGGGTGCTGTTGTAGTTAAAAACTTTTTTAATGTTCTGGTGCGCTTTATCTAAAGCGGTAAAGAACGATACATATTTGCCCAAACTTTTTATTAAATCTTCTCCAAAAATTAAACCTTTTGGATTAATTGAGGTTTCCTTTTCAGCCATATCGATTAGTTTAGGGCTAATTTTAGTAACGACCACTCTTCTTTCACAATTAAGTCCAGCATTCCCGTTGCCTAAGAGGACTAGTGCCCTTTGGCTCCACCCCCGAATGGAGTGTGTATCAAGAGGCCAGCCATTAAGGTAACTCTCTTCTGCTGCGTCGATTATTTTTGTTAGGGGTCCTAGAATGTCGAGAACTTTCTCTTGACAGATCTTAAGCGATCTTTCCAGGCCTTTACGCGGGTCTCTCCCTAATTTAAATAGGTAGGTAATTAATTCTGGGTCAAGGTTAGGAGTTTGACAAACTTTACCTTTGATTGAAGGTCTGGTACACTCTCTTAAGAGATTACGAGTCTCTCTTTCTAAAGGATTTCTAATCCATTTAGTTATGAATTTAGATACATGCTCGTGTGGGATCCACTCTGAGCTTCTAGGCTGTTTAATGTTAAAAGGGGAGAACATCTCCTCCCCCAAAGGGTCCAAAATATTATCGTTCGAAGATGAAGGACCGTTATTATCATTTAGGAGAAAGGAATCAATATCTTGATCATCCTCATCGAGATCAAGAATATATTCGTCAGGAAATTCTGAGCCATCATCAATAGCAATAGGATCATTGTCTAGAGCACTATGATGAATTGTGCCGCGAGGGACACCCATTAAATTTGTGCCGCTAAGGACACCTTTCAAATTTGTGCCGCAAGGGACACCTGAGGCAAATGAGGTGCGAGGACCTCCTGTAAAACCTGAGGTGCTAGGACCTCCCGTGCTCTCTGGGGTATAATCAATATTTTTACTTTTTTTATGCCTCTTACCCCTTTGTTCAGTGAGATCATTAACCTCTGTTATGTCCAGATCTGATAAATCATCGTTTTCATGGATCAAGGATCTCTTAGATGACATAACTTGAGAGAGAGTAGAAAACATACATGATCTCATTTCCTTATGGATACGTTTTTTGATGGCATCATTAGTAAAATCAGATTCAACAGTATTACTACGAATTGAATCTGAGTCAGACATGTTAGTCAAATAAATATATAAATAAATGTCTGATCCTCGAATTTTTTTTTTATAATATAATAAACTTGTAAATATCAATTATAACTGTCTGATTTCCTTTTTTTTATAATATAATAAACTGTCTGATTATTGGGGGAGTGGGGGGGTTACACAGATAATCAGATTATGTTAATAAAGGTAACTAAATATTATAATTTCTCAATTTCTAATCAAAGAAATGAAGCGCATGAAGCCTCGAGCATGGCAAAACTTTCCGAAAATATAAATGAACTCCAAAGCAGTGGGAAAGGTAACTACACTTGCGAAGCGAGTCAATGCGTGCTTTTAAACATTTCACGCGCTAGTTTCAAAGACTTAGTATCATTCATGAAATATAAAGACGAATGAAGGGAAGGAAAAAAAGGAAGCCAACCTCCGTAAATTGGAGGTTGTGAAACCGAAAACAAGGAGTGAAAAGGTGTTACTGTACCTTATAACATTGTACCTTATAACATAACATTGCATATATATATATATATCCTTACATTGTATATATAAATATTTACTCCTGTAGGGATAAAAGAGGGTTACTCAGTATATGGTATTAAGGTAAATTAATAATAAAATACTAATCTTAAACTCTAAAATATAAGACTTTTCATGAGCTAAGTAGGAAGTTGACTTATCTTGCTTGGAGCCGCATTTAAAAGAGGCTGATTGCCTAGTGATTCATGCTATTGTTGGTTCATATGTATTCTAAGTTGGAACTTTTGCTTTGTGACATATGCGGCTATGCTTGGACTGCATTAAAAGTTGTATGCATAATGGTAGCCTCCGGTCTTGTAATGAAATCAGTAAATACAGATTCCTTTATACTGATTTCTTATTGCTCTTGCATTTAAGGAATCGGTAATACCGATTCCTTAAATACAATGTAGGAAGCACACTAAAGAGTGCTTTTGAGCCTTAAGAAATCGGTAATTACCACCAACTTCAAGTTGGTGGTAATAACCGATTTCCTTTTAAAAAACGTTTTTGCTTTTATAAAAGTGCCATGTGGCACACATCCATGCCCTTAGGGCATGGATGTGTGCCACATGTGCACACATGCACTTTTCAGGAGTGGACACCCTGGCACCCTTGAAATACCTCCCTGTATTACCGATTCGGCAAAACCTTAATAAAAAGAAATTTAAAAAAAGTACTAGCACTGGGCACCAGGCCATGGCAAAGGACTCAGCATGATAAAGAAGATGCTGCCATATGGCAGGCAACGTCCCGTTGTAGTGAGCCTAGTGCTGGTACAGTAAGGCAGAGTCCTGACACCGTGGGGAGGACGGAGGCACGCCCCCCCTCCCAACAGGTGGGCGATGGCCCATACAGTGAAGCATGGGTTACGAAGCTGCACCCAGTGAGAAGTGGCTGATGTGACTGTAGAATCGGCCCAACAAGTGTAAATTTACTGTAAGCACCGAGACCAGTTTAAGGTGCCCGCACCGTCAAAAGCACACTGATATAGCTCCTGGTACATCGCAGCCTCCGTTGGGCTTGCCAACTGCCGCTGGTTTTAGTGACTGCGGGTGCCATGCAAGACCATCCTCAGCCCTCTCAAAGAGGGAGTAAAGCCTGGATGGGTGAAGAGCGAGAGATGTGGCCTGCCAAGAATTGTTGAGGTGAGCGAGAGCTGCTGGTAGGGCCAGCAATAAAATAACTGAAAAGGGCAGCGGAGATATTAGGCTGCTGGTCGAATGGATGTGGAGAAGTGTCATGCTACTGCTTTATCCGGCAGGTGATTTTTTGGGAGTAAGCTGGTAGGGCTGCTGCAGAGCACGGTGCAGCGCGAGG
The DNA here is from genome assembly GCF_964263255.1 of Lissotriton vulgaris. NCBI lineage: Eukaryota > Metazoa > Chordata > Amphibia > Caudata > Salamandridae > Lissotriton > Lissotriton vulgaris. The sequence continues at coordinate 130,665,667 of NC_141688.1, forward strand.
GACCCGCCCGTGGAGAAAGGAATCACTGTGGGAGTCGGGCAGCATCTGGTGCTAGGGGTTGAAGGAGGATATCCTGCGAAAAGAGCCTCCTACCACCCACTGTTCTCCCTGCAGGTGAAGGTGCAGGGCAGAACTGAGCCACCAGCACTGTGGGAGGCTTCAGTGCGGCCCGTGAGGAACGTGAAACTGCCACTTGTAATGAGGAGGATAAAAAATTAGCTAGCATTCACGCCAAGAATTTTCAATTCTATTAAGGACACAGAGGCGAGGATAATGCTTCTCTTTCTTTTATTTGCTACTCACAGCAGCCAATGAAAACGTTTTGTATGCAAATAAAACTACATTTGCTTGTCCATACATCACATCCTGTATAGCCCTATTAGAGCCACTGTATTCTGTTTCTCCTCCTCTTTCTTTGCTCGTACCTTTACAGTCAATAACATTAACAATTTCAGTCCAACAACAAAGAATGTGAGTCCCAATAATCATCCTCCAACGTGGAAGAACCATATTCAAACTGGTAAGTTTATGTCTTCTAAACCAGAAGTACACCTGCTCCGTCTTCTTTTCCTGAACCTGAAAGGAATGAGACAGGGAAAACCTGTATCTTCTGCTTATACAGAATATCAAGTACATGCGGGTGGGTAATTATTACCAATATTGTAATAAATCTGGGTGGGATAATCCTCGCCTCCGTGTCCTTAATAGAATTGAAAATTCTTGGCACGAATGCTAGCTAATTTTTTATTCTATTACAGGACCGGAGGCTTCGGATTATGCTAGTTTAACTCTTATCCAACACAACCACCGGCTATAATACCCTCAGACACATATGTAAAAAGTGTCTGTAATGTAATCAACAGTTATATCAGCAGTTATATGAAAACCTCAGGTAGTAAAGCCAAGGATCACCCTTGTAAGCTTTAAGGTATGGAAAACACACATAAATTGCATTATTTGAAAACTTGATGTGAACAGACCCTGACCATATATAGTCCTGACATTACTTATAGTGCAAATTTCCTGGAGTAGATACTGTACCTGTAAATCGAGGGTTTGTAACGAGGGCTTGTAACGCTGTAGGAACACCGAGAGGTAGAGAGTCCTCGTAACACAGTCTGACAATAGTTTATTTCTTGTCGACATATTATTATTTGGCCACTTTTCAAATAAGGAAAGCGAGAGAACCCTCCCACAAAGAGGATTATTCTGATCTGGGGTTTTACGCTACCAAAAAGTACCTGAAAAAAACGGCGCAAGTTCAACAACTTGTCTCAATCTGAGAGTAAGTCACAGAAACGGCTGCTGTGAAGCGAACGCTACTGAAATCCAAGTACATTATCTGATAAAACAATATAGGAAAAATCAGTCCTCACAGAGCTGACGCGTGGTGTACGTACCAACAAATGCGACCTTCTGATGTCGAAACGTATTGTACGTGAATGGAAGGACCCAGGGTTGCTAAATGAACGCCAGCAGAGTGTCCGAAAACTCGGCAATTTGCTGTTGATGCCAGAAAAAACTTAAATTGTAACCAAAAACAATGCTTGAAATATACCACCTGGGGAAAACTGTATTTACCGCGTTGACATCTTTCGAACCCTGACCCTGTGCTACCTAAAGGCACACGACTAACCTGCGAGCTGTAGCTCCTTGGTATATTATAAAGGACAGCTGCCCCAATTTACATGAGTGCTTCTGCATGAGAAACCTGGAATATTGTAAAGGGTCACGGAGGAATCTGAGCAGGACGCCACCGTCTCAAGGAGTACTGGAAATACAAAATGGAGAATTCCATGCGAGAATTGCAAAGATCGCTTCCGCTTAATCGGTGCGGCATTTGCGTCCCCATCCTCTGAAAATAGGATGGAACGGAGGGGAACGTAATTCAGTCCCACCGACTGTCGTGAGACAAGGCCTACATCCTTTTCCCAATGGATCTGACCTCCAACTGGAACTTCTGTAACTGACGAATCAGTCCTGCCGCTAAAAGGGTCTGTGAAACAAGAACCCGAAAAGGCTTACAACTACTGAATGTCTTTCGGGTGAAGCTGCCACCCATTTCCATCTGGAGATACCAGTAGTACCAGTCCGTCACTGTCCTCTTTTGCTATGGGTTGTATTCAGCAATGACCTAAATCTGAGAATTCCGGCAGAATGCCAAAGGTCCTTGACCAACTCCACTACGAAGATGAGCTTGTACTCTTATACTTGTTGATAGCTCTCACAGCCGAGATATTGCACATGGTGAGTAGTATGTGTCAAGAGGCCTGTGCGGGAAAAGACCTGAATGATTGAAAGGCAGGAAAAACTGTTTGATTGATGATGCTAAGCGCACCACTACCTTGGCAACCGCCCGAAATGGAACCCTCTGCATGGATAACATTGGAAAAGGCTCTTTGTAGCTCCCTAATTTGGAGCGTGAAATATATAGCTGAGCTGTGTAGGAATGAGATAACCCTGGAAAATCTAGTCCAAGAGACACAAGTGTATCAAAGTTATAACCGGAATAAGCCAGTACATATTGTAACCCCAAGGGCAATTGAAAGCCGAAGAGGGAATCGGACGTCGGGAAAGGCGTGAGGCCAAGGTCTATGTCTGTGTTAAGATAAACCTATATATATCCCGCTAAACACGAATGGGAAGATGCCTTGTTCCCTTGGGGGAGTAATCACCTATTTAGTAACTTGGTGAGCACTAGAGAGCTGAAGGGGCCTGGAAGAAAAATACATCATCAACCATCAGGTCCGTCATCAGAACGGCCGCGAATGAGGGGAAGGGAAAATGGCGACATCTAGACGCCCCCCTGAATGCTATATGTTAGAAATTGTGGAATATGACCGAAAAGAACTTGTCAAAACTAGTAGGAATCCCTAAACAGTCCGTAAAGGTCCAGCATCGTGAAAGACCCTCTTAATTCCAGAGGGTGTGACCACAAGCAAAATATGTCTACATGTTGTAGATGCGACCAATAACGAAGCTGTCCCAGAGGGGATCCGTCGCAAAGGGCCAGCGCAGTCAGGATGTCAAAGTTGTCCATCCTTATGAAAGGAGTTGCAACTCTCAGAAGAGCTGGCGCAGATGGCGTCATACAGACCCCTATCACTGTCTGTGGCCACCAATGACTAGGATTTTGTCTTAGCATCCTGTCAGGTCCGGGGAAACCCTTTCTGTGACAACTAGAAAGAACTAGACTGGCATCGACGTCGGGCAATTCTTCAACCGTAACAAGAATATCAGGCCGCAGTACCTCTAACTGTAGACTAGCGTGCCCTTGTCTAAGCCCCGTCGAACGCGCGCGGATGCCCCAATATCCATCGTGTTGGTGAGGTAGGGAAAAAAATCATGTCCAAGGATCTGTGACTTAAGAATGATGATGGGCGTCAATCAAACCTTGCTACCCTGAGCTAGGGACTGTCATATCTGGGCCCGGTTGACCTGCAGTGGTTAAGGCAGAGACCTTAACCACTATACCACATTATCATATATCAAACACACCGGCAATGAAGGCGTATAGAAACATTGCACAGGAAAAAATGGTGCAGACTGCAGCGCGGCACTCTGAGGCCAGCGGGAATTAAATTGAAGCCCGAACGGGGCGCCCACATCCAAAAGAGATTCATTGCCCCCAGCGGGGAGCACACCAATTTCCAAACCGCTCCCAGCAGGAGCGTTCCAACATTGTCGGAGGCTCGGTAAACACCACGCTGGTGTGAGAGAGCTCCACAACCAGCGTCAAGCACACGCGGTACACAGCGCCATATCGCGCTCATCTGCTCCCGGCGGGGAGCGCACCAAATCTTTAGACCGCTCCCAGCAGGAGCCTTCCAACTCACTCGGAGGCTCTGTAGACACAGCAAGATACGAGCCTCTGGTGTCAGAGCACTCGGTAACCCAGCGCTAGCGCTGATGGAAAACAGCGCGATATCGCACCCATAATGCAACAGTAAAACATTAAAACAATATCCCAGCGCGCGAGCGCAAGCACTACCCACAATAAGGGTTATAAATCAATTAAACAGTCAACATGTGACAATAAACATAGCATAGTTCGTGAGCATCTAACTTTCTGCGTGAGCAGCAAAGAAAGAGGAGGAGAAACAGGATACAGTGGCTATACAGGATGTAATGTATGGACAAGCATCATGGGAAATGTAGTTTAATTTACATACAAAACGTTTTCATTGGCTGCTGTGAGTAGCAAATAAAAGAAAGAAGCATAATCCGAAGCCTCCGGTCCTGTAATAGTGTATACTGCTACCTCGTTCATGAGGCGAACACTGACTGTGGCCCAAGGTGATAAAAGGATGCCACCGCAATAGGAGGGACCGGGTGCGCAAGGCACCAGCAGAATGGGTACCTCAAGTAAAGGACAAAGGGAGCAATATCAGAAGTGCGCCAAAGACCACGCCAGAGAAGCTGACAGTACGGGCAGGAGCCCAGGAGTAAAAGCCCTGAAAGGAAGAAGGCCTATGTTTTAGTGTGTGACAGACCCTGCCACGCCTGCCTGAGTGGAGGCAGAAGAGAGAGTGCCACAATGGCTTAGCCTTGACGTGCAAGGATTGCGTCCTCAAAGTGAAGAAGAGACCTTTGAGAGGTCGATGGAGAAACCATTGAGAGGTCAACGGAGAGACCGGTGAGTGGTCAATGGAGAGACCTGTGAGAGGTCAAGAGAGAGACCAGTGAGTGGTCAAAGGAGAGACCTGTGAGACGTCAAGAGAGAGACCAGTGAAAGGTCAAAGGAGAGACCAGGGAGAGGTCGATGAAAATAAGGCCTGTGAGAGGCGCAAGTAGAAGACCTGTAAGAGGTTGTGAAGAAGAAGGTCACAGGGAGAGTTCTGGTCTGTAGATGAGGAGAATGATCAGTCCTAGGGGTAGGACATTGCCAGGGATACCCATGTACAGTGCACGTCACATGGAGAGGCCTGGTCAAAAGAAAGACGAAGAATGGCACTATGGCACTAGACCGTGTTGTGAAGAGGAAGACGATTAAAGGGAAGAAGTGTGGCACGAGGCCACAGCACTGAGTCCGAAGAAAGAAAAAGAGAATGGTGTGTAGTAGACATCTGGCACACCACAAAGTACAGAATATGACTATGAGTGTCATTGCAATCAAGTGCATCCCCCATTTTAGAACATCTAGGAGCCTTGGACATCTAGAGTAGAGTACTGTACCTATGAAACACCCAGAGGTCAGTGAGGTATCTGTGATGCTGTGAAAGACTGGTCACACAGAAATCTTCGGTTAGACCACGTGAACCACGTGAACCCCAAGCCTGCAGAAGAGAGCATGCTGGACCATTTGTACCATCCATTTTTAGGGTTGCACCTGAGACTTGGTGGTGGTCCTATTCGGACGTCCTGAGTGACCTCTGATGTGGGGCCTAAAAGAGGATATGAGCAAACCCCACCTGCCCATAGCAATCCAGGGGCAAAGGCCTCCGGGATTTCTTGTGAGAGAGGCATCCCAAAACGAGAGAAGAGTCTGCAGCAGCTCCCCAGTAGATACAAGGATGCACGAAGATCTCGGTCAGAGTCTGGCTACCCTAAAGACTGCCCAGTAAGTGCCAGTGAACCAGAGTCAGGATGGCAGGAGTGACTCGACCTGGAAACAACTACTTGTGAGGTAGAGCGAGTGACTTGAAGGTGGGATTCGTAGCAATTCCTCCATGGGCCTATAGTATGGTGTTGGAGAGACACAGCGCAGTCCACATAGTGTGGTGGAAGCCCGGTAAAGAGGACCTCAAGGGACTTCCGTGAGAGGGGATTACTGATAAGAAAGACGAATCCTGGTGAGAGAAGGAAGTCAGAGGTTGCTCCACCATCGGGCAGTTGGAAGAATTGCTGCATCTGAGGAAGACTTGTCAAAAGTAACCAGGATGTCAACAGTCTTTGGAGGCTTGCTATCCATGGAGTGCGGGCGTCTTCGAAACTGTATCAGTCACATACTTCACAATTGCTCCACATGCACCCTTACAGCAAGCATTGTATAAAGACTTCCACTCCATGCAGTGAGTCCAGATGGGACAAGACCCACAGTGTCCATGTGAACTGTGCACAAGAGTGCATAGAGTCCCAACCTTCCGGCAGGAGATCCTAGGAGTTTGTCCCCTGTAGATAGGAGTAAGCACAACATTACCAACAAAAGTGCATCTTTCTCTCGCCGCAATTTCACCATGATATTCCGCATTTAGATATTAGCACTATTACCGCATATTTCACAAAACCGGCATTTACCACATTTCGCCACAAGCGCCGGACACCCGTGCCTTATTCGCTCACTTGTGGTTTAACAATTTGCGTGTTTTAAACAATATGTGTTCTTTGTGTTTGTCCTGTCCTTCCTTTTCCTTGCAGGTACGAACTGAGAGGAAACACCTCTCACACATAAAGCACCTTAGCGTGTGCCACACATTCAGGGTACTGAATCATATATATCCCTGTAAATACACCCACACATAAAAGGTCCTGATGAAAGCCAGTTTAAATAGAAGGCCTGGCTGAAACTAGTTGACCACACTGGACGTGGGAGACCATAAGTCTACCCCTACACGTCCTTAGCCTTTGTTTTTATTTTCTGCCTGGGGCCCATCAATAAACTTACTGCTTTGGGACCCCAAGGACAGCATTTTAAACCTCACGCAGCACATCAGCACAGCACACTCACGTTCCAAAAACCGGCTCCGCAGTAGCCTGGCGTCGCAGCACACCTTAGGCGCACTCAGTGCCTCGGGTGGGGCCCGATGATGAAGCATGCCACCAACTAGGCTGGCGGGTGAGGGCCTTCCTAACAAACCAAATGGTTTCCCATACTAAACACATAGTACGCAAACACTCCCCTAATAGCTAGTTCTTGTTGTTTACAACAAATGCTTAACACTGCCCTCTAATAAAGCCTTACTGCTCGGCCACACTACCACAAATAGAGAGCAAGGTGCTATCTACTTTTACCTCTGCCTACCTTTGGGGTTCCTCTGGAATCTGTGCACACTACACCTCATTTTGGTATAGTATATACAGAGCAAGCTTCCTAAAAGGCTCCATATGACTAGGTAGATGTCTAACTACCGATGGATGCAGCCACACCCATACTAGACAGATGGTATATAATGGTGCAGATATACATACCTTTTGGAACATTGCAGGTCTTGGGGTGGTTTCCAGAGTAGACATCTTCAATATTCTGGTATCCAGGGGTGTCTTTGCTTTAGCACAGTGCAAAAAGAGTTTTGTTGGAAAAATGTCCGTTAAAAACCAGACCATGGTCTTTGACTTGAACACTTGGGCCTCATCAAGGGGCCGCTGTAAAGGTGGTGCACTCGTGGCTCTATTGCACACCTGTTATATAAGAGATGATGGTTTGTGGTTAGCTTAGAAAAACATATATCATTCAGTCTTAGAAAATTTCTGTGCCTTTCCTTTAAGGGCCTTATTCTGTACATCCATTTTGCGCAACTGTTTAGTGGGGTACAAGAAGGTGGCCCCAGTTTGGGCAGCTATTCGGGGAACGATTCATGTTTAGTCATTGGAGGAAAGTAGGTTTCTCTTGAAGGAAAGTGGAGATGAGACAGCGCTATACACCAACGCGATCACGACTGACAGTGGTAGTGAACGTGAGAGCCAGTGAGACAGTGACCATGCACATACTCATATGCGCATAAGGGTACAGGTATGCCCATGAGGGGCAACTTCCTGGAACACTAAATAATAAAGAACAATTTGTGCAGGGTGGAGTGATTGACCCACGCCCTGAAGAAATTACAGTGAGTCTTCCCCTGGCAATGAAACATGCCAGCTTTTAAATGAGCAGACACACATCATGAATAATAGTTAAATAGCCAGTGCGTTCAAGCTCGGTTTTAACTGGGACATCCGCAGTCCTGATTTCTGGGTTGATCCTGCGGTACAACTAGATAAATGATCTGGTGTGCAGGCAGTGTTTGACATCCTAGCACCAGAGTTCACTTTTGTTTCCTTTTTCACTTCATACACATTTTTGTTATGGATTGGTGGTTGCTGATGATGAGAACCTGAGGAAGCAGGTGAGTACCATCCTGCTCTCTCCCATGGTGTTACGTCCGTGAGGCGCCATCGATCCTTTCTCACATTTTTGGGGGGATTGACTGAGGGAGACACCAGTTAGAACAAACGCAAAAGTTACAATTTTAATTTTTTTCTTTTTTAAAAATGGGGACCCAGATCCAAAAGCACAGACGGTATAGGAATAACTGCTGGCCCAATGGAATTCACAATAGATTGGTAAGGATCTGAGGATGAGATTCACCGTGTGAACAGGTCCCATGTTGTGTTTGAGTATATGAGTGGGGGACAACCTGTTTTCTACCCCTGCAGCTCCCTTGTGTGTAAGGTTCTGTTGAAGGAACCCCACATTTTTTGCCTGACATTTGATACACTTTGACTTGATGGGCCCTGGGTCCTTACCACTCAGGTTCCCAGTGCCTGTGTTCTTTCTCAAAACTGTAACCTTGTACCCACAATTCGCACATCTCTGGCCACAGGTAAGCCCCCTGTAAAAGGAACCATGGGTACCAAGGGTACTGTGACCAGGGAAGGCCCCTAAATGCTGCAGCACCTATTGTGCTACCCTTAGGGAGAAAATTACAAAAAACAATTTGATGGACAGAATGTAGATCAATGTCTTACATTCACCCCAGTACAAGGATCTGGGCCTAAATCCATCGTTTTTTGCACTCCACACCACCCTGGGTCAGATAATGGCTTTATGCAAATCAGCTCTGACCCTGTGCCCCATGGGAACAGTCCAGTCCGAACTACAACAGCCATATCTTTCCCAGACCGGAATCAAGCATCCGAGGACCGGACCGGTTTCGAGGTAACACCTCTCATCAGCCCGGCTAGCTTGACTCCAGTGGTGTGGAGGCTCTGGGACCCACGTCTGAGCTACCCCAGTACACTCAGGGAGAAAATTACAAAAAACAATTTGATGGACAGAATGAAGATCAATGTCTTACATTCACCCCAGTACAAGGATCTGGGCCTAAATCCATCGTTTTTTGCACTCCACACCACCCTGGGTCAGATAATGGCTTTATGCAAATCAGCTCTGACCCTGTGCCCCATGGGAACAGTCCAGTCCGAACTACAACAGCCATATCTTTCCCAGACCGGAATCAAGCATCCGAGGACCGGACCGGTTTCGAGGTAACACCTCTCATCAGCCCGGCTAGCTTGACTCCTGTGGTGTGGAGGCTCTGGGACCCACGTCTGAGCTACCCCAGTACACTCAGGGAGAAAATTACAAAAAACAATTTGATGGACAGAATATAGATCAATGTCTTACATTCACCCCAGTACAAGGATCTGGGCCTAAATCCATCGTTTTTTGCACTCCACACCACCCTGGGTCAGATAATGGCTTTATGCAAATCAGCTCTGACCCTGTGCCCCATGGGAACAGTCCAGTCCGAACTACAACAGCCATATCTTTCCCAGACCGGAATCAAGCATCCGAGGACCGGACCGGTTTCGAGGTAACACCTCTCATCAGCCCGGCTAGCTTGACTCCAGTGGTGTGGAGGCTCTGGGACCCACGTCTGAGCTACCCCAGTACACTCAGGGAGAAAATTACAAAAAACAATTTGATGGACAGAATGTAGATCAATGTCTTACATTCACCCCAGTACAAGGATCTGGGCCTAAATCCATCGTTTTTTGCACTCCACACCACCCTGGGTCAGATAATGGCTTTATGCAAATCAGCTCTGACCCTGTGCCCCATGGGAACAGTCCAGTCCGAACTACAACAGCCATATCTTTCCCAGACCGGAATCAAGCATCCGAGGACCGGACCGGTTTCGAGGTAACACCTCTCATCAGCCCGGCTAGCTTGACTCCAGTGGTGTGGAGGCTCTGGGACCCACGTCTGAGCTACCCCAGTACACTCAGGGAGAAAATTACAAAAAACAATTTGATGGACAGAATGTAGATCAATGTCTTACATTCACCCCAGTACAAGGATCTGGGCCTAAATCCATCGTTTTTTGCACTCCACACCACCCTGGGTCAGATAATGGCTTTATGCAAATCAGCTCTGACCCTGTGCCCCATGGGAACAGTCCAGTCCGAACTACAACAGCCATATCTTTCCCAGACCGGAATCAAGCATCCGAGGACCGGACCGGTTTCGAGGTAACACCTCTCATCAGCCCGGCTAGCTTGACTCCAGTGGTGTGGAGGCTCTGGGACCCACGTCTGAGCTACCCCAGTACACTCAGGGAGAAAATTACAAAAAACAATTTGATGGACAGAATGTAGATCAATGTCTTACATTCACCCCAGTACAAGGATCTGGGCCTAAATCCATCGTTTTTTGCACTCCACACCACCCTGGGTCAGATAATGGCTTTATGCAAATCAGCTCTGACCCTGTGCCCCATGGGAACAGTCCAGTCTGAACTACAACAGCCATATCTTTCCCAGACCGGAATCAAGCATCCGAGGACCGGACCGGTCCCCTTAGGGACCCTTCACCTTGAAACCCACACACTGCCATTGCAGGCTGGTTGTTTTGGTGCAGAGAAAAGTGAAGAGTAGACAGTGCACACATCCCTGTGTGACATGCCTACTACCCACTACCTGTGGCCTACATAAGTCACCCCTCTAGCAGGCTGCACTAGACCACAGATGAGGATACAGTTGCCTGAGCACTGTACCCCTAAAGTGTCTCAGCCCATTCTTAAACATTGTTAGTGCATTAAAGCCATAAAGAGTATATGGTCTGGGAGTTGGTCATTACGAACTCCACAGCTCCATATTGGCTTTACAGAAACCTGGGACGTTTGGTAGCAAACATCTCACCACATTAAACCCTCACTGATGCCAGTGTGGGATTTATTATAAATGCACTCAGAGCGCATCTTAGAGATGAAAGACAACCAGCCCTAGTTTTGCTGCTGAAAGGCTACCCGCCTTTCCACCACTAAACAGGTTTCTGGACCCCTGGGTAGAGGGTATACACTCTCTGGGTCCAGAAACAATGCCCATCCTTGGAAAAGTTGTCATGCCATTTAGTATTTAGGCACTGAACCCTGCCTCCTCCTGCTACCTACGAACTAGAAGGCCGGGAAAAGTTGCACAGCCAAGGAGAAGGTAGAGAAGAACTGACTTGGTCCCAGCCCTGCCAGCCTGTCTGCAGTGTCCGGAAATCCTGTCCAAGTATTAGATATTCCTAGGTTCAAATCAGTCTCCCACGGCTTAAGAGCCCTCTATTGGCTCCAGTGAAAAAAGGTTTGAGTTTAAATCCCAATGTCTGGCCCTCAAAGCGCTATAGGGTATTGAGTCGCAATTCTTGAGGATGCACCTGAAATGGCATGCACCGGCCAGAAGTTTAAGATCTACCCATTCTAAACTTCTACAGACACCCAAGTTTAAGAAAGCCCGCTGGGGTGGAAGAAGCTTCATGCTGGAACCAGCTGCCTACTACCTCCATAAAGAGCAGTTCTTCACTTTTATTCTTCAGAAAAGTCCTATAAACCTGGCTCTTCAAATACATATTCTTTGTGTCTATCCCGCCAGCACCACTCAGATCCTTTGTTTCTAGCGCCAAGACTCCCTCGGGCATCCGCTGTGCTCTACAAACATGCCAATCAAATAAAATAAAATAAAATCTTTAGTCTGAGCTTAAAAAAAAAAATTCTGGTGGCCAAATTTGAACATAAAGCCCTGCCGGCTTGTTCCTACCTCATCTATTAGAGCCTCCCATAACTTTGTACTCCCTTCCCCAACATTGTCTGACAAAAGAAATCTAAAAGATTTTAACTGAAAAAACCCAGGCATATAATTTTAAATCTGGGAGAGCGATTTTTCCTTTATCTGATTTTTTCGAGAGAAATTTTCTCTCAATTCTTCTCCCTTTCCCAGCTCAAATGAAGGATTCTATTTTTACTGTGTAACTGTCTGAGCCATTCATTTTTAAAATGTAACACGGAATCATGTTAAAAAGGAATGTACATTTGGGAAGTATTGACATTTTAACCAAACTGGCTCTTCGAAGATTGCTAAAGGAAGATGAGAACATGCAGTTATCAGCCTATTGGTTTCCACCATGGAGTTCTTAAAGTTAGATTTCACCAGTTTGTCTAATGAGTGGGTTACTTTTATTCCCAAATATTTTATTTCCTGTTTTATTGATGTGTGGTTCTTTACGGCATTCCAGACCATGACCTCAGTCTTGCTTGCATTTGCCCCGTAACCTGCCACCTTTTCAAATTCTGATATTAACTGTTCAGTAACTGCTGGCATTAAGTGTTGTGTATAAACCATGATATCATCCGCGTAGAGGGATAGTTTTTTCCGTCATGCACCACACGCAAAAGGAATAATCTATTGCTCCCTCCTGATTTTCTCCGCAAATGGCTCAATATACAAGTTAAACAACAGCGGAGAGAGGGGGCAGCCCTGGCTTGTACCCCTGGTAATTTTAAAGCTGGGAGTCGGATTACCGTTCACCAAAATCCTTGCGACAGGAGACCTATATATAACATGTATTGCTCTACAAAATCTTTTCCTTAAATTATAGCGACAAAACATGCCAAAAAGGAATTGCCAATTCACCCTATCGAAGGCTTTGGCCGCGTCTAACGTGAAAATGGGTAAAGGGATCTTGTAAATGTAAATGTAGTAGTCTTTGTATAGCGCACTGAATCGACCCCCGAAGGGGTATCTCAGGTGCTTGTATGCATACCGCTGTGGAACCCTTCCTGGCTTTTCCCTGTGAGGTGCCCACTCCTGGGCACTCCCAAGGTGAAGGCAGGCATCCTAACGTTGTTGGGGCCGTTGTGGAGATTAAGCAAGCTATTGCCCAGAGAAGCAGAGTGGGACCCATGATTAGAATAGGCACCGAGGCGAGAATTATCAGGTCCGCAGTAATTGAGCCCAAGACCCGCCGAGGCGGGAATTGAACCCTGGTCCCAGGCTAGATCTCTGCATCAGGATCTGCCACTCTAACCATTGAGCCACACTTCTCCATCTTATGTTCTACTGCCAAATTTTTTGAGCCAATACGTTCATGACTCAATTGAAATATTTGCCTGCCTTTGACAGAGCCCTTCTGATCCTCGTATATCAAATTCCCACTCACTTTGCCCAATCCAACTGCGAGGATGCTGGCATAGAGTTTATAGTCATAATTTACAGGTTTTCGGGTCTTTCCCAGGTTTTAAGATCAAGGAAATTATGGCTTCTTCCCACGATTTTGGTAGGGAAGTTTTTTCTTCCCAAATCCCCATAAAAAGCTCTATTAATATTGGGCACAATTGATCTTTCAGTTTTATATAGAACTCATATGGGAGACCATCAGGACCCGCAGCTTTGTTCCCCTTTCCTTTTTTCATAGCGCCGTGCAGTTCATCCTGTGTCACATCTCCCTCTGACAACTCTCTTTCCTCACAGTAGAGTTTCTCCACTATTTACCCCCGAAGCCAACTGGTGAATTTGTCATCTGACGTACACAAATCCTCCACATATAACCCCTGGAAAAATCTACAAAAGCTTGCTCTATCTCCGGCTGTGACCTTTATTTATTTATTTATTTATATGCTTATAGCGCGCCTGAATCAGCCCCGAAGGGGTATCTCCGCGCGTAGCTTCTGCGTGAGTCGAATTACTTATTGAGGGGAATGGCAGTGTAGGAGCAAGGAGAATTAGTCTTGGGTGAATAGGTATGTTTTTAGTTTTTTCCTAAAAGAAAATAAATTAGAGATGTGTCTCAGTTGTGGTGGGAGAGAGTTCCATAGCAGGGGGCCTTTGAGTGAGGGTGCTCGGCCACCCTGTCTCGCTCTGGTGACTTTAGGTACATGCAACAGCATGGTGTTGCTGGAGCGCAAAGTGCGTCCAGGAGAGTAGGGGACAAAAATGTCTTTTAGGTATTTGGGACCGAACCCATGAATGCATTTATGCATTATGCAGCAAAGTTTGAAATTGACCCGTTGTTGCACTGGAAGCCAGTGAAGGTGGGAAAGGAGAGGACGTGACGGGGTACGGGGGGGGCATTCAAGATGAGTCTAGCAGCGGTGTTCTGCACCACCTGCAGTCTGCATAGTTGTTCTTGATTGGCGGAAATGAGCAGACCATTACAATAGTCTACCCGCCCGAGTACTAGTGCCTGTACCAGCGTTTTCCTGTGGATGTCTGGCAGGAAGGGGAAAATGCGACGTAGGAGACCAATTATTCGGAAACATGTTCCCGTGACTTGACTGACATGGTCTTTTAAGATCAGTGTTTGGTCCAGGCGTACTCCCAGATTTTTGATGGTCTGTTTGGGCGCTGGAACAGGTCCTAGCTCAAGTGGCCACCAATCCGGAGACCAGAGCAGGGTGGCCCCTCCACCTTAAGCTGTTTCCTGTGACTCTGCAAGTTATTTTGCTTATGTTGTTCTTTACTACTTAGACTCTGGCCTTCCAGGCCAAGAGTTTCCCAGCACATTCACTGTACTCAAAATGTGATAGTTTACTAGCCTCCCATCTCTCTCGTACCCTAGCTTCTAATATGATGGAAAGGGAGCATTTGAATTCGGAGATCTCATTCTGCCTATTTCGGGTTAAGATTTCTGCCCCTGATGTCTCTCTATCCTTTAATTCGAGTGCCATGATTTTCCCTTCTAGCTCTTTGATCTTATTATTAAATAATTTCCTTTTTTGCTCTGAGATACTAATCAAAACCCCTCTACTAAAGGCCTTATATGCATCTCACATACCATTTTTAGGTGCTGTGTCTTTATTAAAATTCAAAAACACTTTGGTCCTTTCCATAAATGTGTTGATTACCTCCTGGTCATTTAATAATGATCTATCCAAAGTCCATCTTCTTTCCTGCCCTGCCTGCCCCACCGTCAGATCTAACATTACTGCTGCATGATCGGACAAGTGAGCGAGAAGATGTCTAACCTTCATAATCTCTGTGTCTAGGGAACTATCTATTAAAAAGCAGTTAATCCTGAAGTCATGCTTATATTTCAAATTGTGAAAAGTAAACTGTTTCTCAGTATCATGTCTGGCTCGCCACACATCATAGAGACTAAATTGCCTCATGAGGGATTTGACATACCCTTGCATCTTAGAGGTGCACCTTGCTCGATTGTTTTTCGATCTATCAGGTTGGGACTCCAAGACAACATTAAAATCTCCAGACCAGAGAATCGTTTGTTGTAATTGCAAGCTCTGAAGCCAGCATTTGTAAGGGTTCCATATCATCCACTTTAGGCCCATAATAACTTACCAGGGTGTAATGTCTATCTAGTGCTTTTACTACAACAATCACCCATCTCCCATTCTTATCTGATTTTGACTGGAGAAGCGTTATTCCTGTGCGCTTCTTTACCAATATTAGGACTCCTTCTGTATGGGAATTGTGTTCACTAGTGATCATCTGACCAATCCAGCTGTTTTTTTTTTTTACAAATCTCTACACATTTAGACCCAGTTAGATGGGACTCCTAGAGAATAAATATTTGAGCTCGGGCATTCCTTAAATATTGAAATATTTCCCTTCTCCTTCTTCCCACTCTCAATCCATTAATATTCCAGGACAGAATTTGTATGTTGTGACTAGTTATTTGACCTTTTTTATTAAGAAGGGCATGCAAACTCTGAAATTTCCACATTTAAAGGCAATGGGACATTTTTTCCCTGTATGCTCCCCACCCCGTGCCACCATACCCTCCCTCCTCCATGGAGAACCCATGTCCTCTTTTATTTGGCTATCTTAGCCGTTTGGATCTGTCGTGGGAGAGGGGAGCGAACCCCTTAGAAAACAAAATAAGAAATGTGAAGGAGAAAACAATGAAAAGAAATAATAAAGAAGAGAAAAAGGGGGAAGGCAAACAATAATGGTATAGAGGGGGGGGGGGCAAAAGCACCTAACCCTCCTTTGACAACCTCTTTGACTATCCTCTTTCACCCTTGGGAGAAGCCTTCTACTTTTGTATGGAAAGTATTGTAGTCCTTATGACTTCTTGAGCGTTTCCCATAGGGCATCCGCCTCCTTGGGATCCCTTAGATTATGCATTTTGTTCCCTATCATCACTCCGAGCGTGGCTGGGAACTATAGCTGGGCAGTTCCACCTAGCTTCCTAAACTCGTCCACTCTCTTCCTTAATTCCCATTGCCTGGTTAGGGTTGCTTGTGACACATCTGATCTAATAGTGAAGGAAAAACCCTCACCCGACAGTGGCCCAGCCTTTAAAGCAGAGATCAACAGTTTATCTTTGATTGAGTACGTTAGGAAGTTGGCGAAAGTTGTACGCGGTTTGGTTTTCGTTTGGTCTTTTCGAAAAGGGTCTCAGTATATCCTCTGTATATCTTGCATGAGATACTCGACTGAGCCGTCCCAACCTCCACTCGATTTTAACAGTCTGGAGATGTAAGATTTTAGATCACTGCCTTCTAAGCCTTCTGGGACATTTAGAATTCAAATATTATTATGCCATGTGGTATTTTCCAATGTCTCTAATTTGTCTTGGCTTTCTTTGAGTTTGCGTTTTAGGCAATTAAGTTCTTTCCTGTCCCGGGTTGTCTCTTCCTGCAGATCTGATACTGATGTTTCCAAAGCTTGCTTTCTTTGAGATAAGGATTCAAGTTTTTCTGCCAACCCCTCACAAACCCCTTGAATTTCCTTTTGGTTAGCTCGGGAAATTGCAAACCCATTTTTTACTTCCTGTGCAAGCGATTTCATTTTGTGCTCTAATGTGCTTGTTAGTGGGTTTAAATTTCCCGCTGGAGGTGTGAGGGTCAATGAATGTGCTCTCCTCTCTGTCTTTGTCTTTTTCACAGCCTTTTCCGACCCCCCCACTATTGCGTGTGAGACAGTCTCATTCTCCTCAATGGAGTCCTCACTGGGGTCCACTACAGCCATGCTTTGATATCTATTAGGGGTCACAGGAATGTGTGACATCCCTAATGCCTCCACACCAGACTTCTCCGACACTTTCTCTTGGGGCATCTTATTGACCCTGACACCTTGCTCCAAGGCGGCGCCACAAGGTTTGCTGGTTTTAAAGTGGGGCATCGCATGCTCAGGGTTCCTTCAGGAATCTTCTCCTGTAACTGAAGGATGGGGTAATCCTTGAATTATTTGGCTTTAAATACTGGGCGCTCCTGGGTTTGACCTTAGTTCAGGGAGCCTCTGTTCTTAAAATATCACCCCCTTCGCTCTGTGATGACAGTACTGGAGTATAATCCCTCTCAAGTCCTTTTATTTTCACCTTAACCTTGTTCCGGGGTACCTCTGGTTCTTTCTCGCTAAGTTCCCTGCCCTGCCCGGAGCTAAGGGTACCCCCAAAGACTTCCGTACTTCTTAACGAGTATCTATTAGGCTTATTAGCTGTTTGACTTTTCCCCCTCATTAGCCAGAAAGATGTTTTATTCCTACCTGGGGAATATTCTGTGGAGAGGGTGCTGCGCGGGCCCGGCTGCTCACCGCTCGCCTCTGTGATCTGTGTCGACTTGCTCTTGGCTTTTCCACTCCGGTTCAAGGGTGAAATCCCTCAGTTGAGTACTGCCACCAATGCATCTTTTCAACTGGTTTTTAGTTAGGCCAGGGGTACTCATAGTACGGCCCGAGGGCCGGTGGCGGCCCAGTAAGCCTTCTCTGGTGGCCCGTGGACCGTCCAAACATCGTATCCGTGTTTTAATATATATATTTTTTAATAGTGTCAGCAAACACCCCTGCGGCAGAGCGAGTCAAAAGACTGCTGCTCTGTGGGGTCCAGGGCCGGGCGATTCCGTGGAGCTGCAGGGCCTAGGAGGTGAACAAAGCCTCATTAACATGGGAATGGTCTTTTAAAGACCTTTTAATTGCTCGGGTGCGGCTGTGTGTGTGTGTGCCCGGAAGCTGTCTCAGCCCAGGCACACACAGGCAGGATTTGAAGACAGAGGTGTGTATAAATCTGGTAGGCTTTGTGCTTTAAATAAGGGGGAATCTAGTTGAGATTGATGCTAGCTATACCAACTACAGTTTGGCTTCTGAATCTAAAAACATCTATATTTGGTATTTTTGAGCAAACCGGCACCAGGGGGAGGATGGATAGCTACCTGGTCTTAAAGATGTACAATTCATCCCCCTCTGCCAACCTACCAAATGGCCCCATTTGAAAGGCAGGGGGAGCTAGGGTAGAACCAGTCACAGGTCAGCCTTGCATCTTTAAGGGAATGAGGGCTATGGACGAGTGAGACCCTGTAAGGCTGACGGGGCTGGGCCAGCATCAGCCACACTTGTGCAGCTAAACGATGAAGAAAGACTACTAGGCTGCTCACTGCATTTTAAAAGTGCAGAAAGGCAGATGTATGCAGCAACATTATATCTATTGTCTCACCTTTAACACCTTCTCTGTTTTTACTGATAAATGACAACTCAGCCGCACTGTTTTTGTTATAGACATGCACAGACTATTTTCTCAGTTTAGGTCCTATCTGGAAATCAAATGAGGCGGGCGGAGTCAGTCACGTCATGTTATTAGGTTGGCATAGAAGGGTTTGTCATTCTGTTTGTATCTGGAAGAAAATGGAAAATTAAACACTATTTAAAAAGGGAAAAAGTGTTCCAAGAAATGGCACAAGTTTTTAAGGGAAAACAAAAGCAAATATATTTTATATTAAAATGTCTATATATGGAGAGGAATTTGAGTTTGATCCTTAGTTTAGATGGGGCTAATGTGTTTTAATTAAGGGTCTCAGTTAAGGTTTGACGAGTTGGGCACCAAACCATTGGGCTGGGGCTTAGGACAGATACACATCTCCTTTCCCCTGACATACACTGGGGTGAGTGTTGGGGGGCTTAGGACAGACACACATCTCCCTCCCTGAGGGAGAACGAGGGAGAGCCAGACAGAGGGAGTGCGAGGGAGAAGCAGACAGAGGGAGAGCAAGGGAGGGAGACAGAGGCAGACAGAGTTAGAGCGAGGGAGAGGCAGACAGAGGGAGAACGAGGGAGAGGCAGACAGAGGGAGAGCGAGGGAGAGCGAGGGAGAGTGATAGAGAGCGAGGGAGAGAGACAGAGGCAGACAGAGGGAGAGCGAGGGAGGGAGACAGAGGGAGAGCCAGACAGAGGGAGAGCGAGGGAGAGCGCGGGAGAAGCAGACAGAGGGAGAGCGAGGGAGGGAGACAAAGGCCAAGGGAGGGAGACAGAGGCAGACAGAGTTAGAGCGAGGGAGAGGCAGACAGAGGGAGAGCGAGGGAGAGGCAGACAGAGGGAGAGCGAGGGAGAGGCAGACAGAGGGAGAGCGAGGGAGAGTGATGGAGAGCGAGGGGGGAGACAGGCAGACAGAGGGAGAGCGAGGGAGGGAGACAAAGGGAGAGCGAGGGAGAGCCAGACAGAGGGAGAGCGAGGGAGAGGCAGACAGAGGGAGAGCGAGGGAGAGAGACATAGGCCGAGGGAGGGAGACAGAGGCAGACAGAGGGAGAGCGAGGGAGAGAGACAGAGGGAGAGCAAGGGAGAGTAAGGGAGGGAGACAAAGGCAGACAGAGGGAGAGCGAGGGAGGGAGGCAGAGGCAGACAGAGGGAGAGCGAGGGAGGGAGGCAGAGCAAGGGAGGGAGATGGAGGGAGGGAGGGAGACAGAGCGAGGGAGGGAGACAGAGCGAGGGAGGGAGATAGAGTGAGGTAGGGAGACAGAGTGAGGGAGGGAGACCTCAGAGTGAGGAAGTGAGGGAGGGGGAGGAGAGAGAGGGAGACAGAGGGAAGAAGGGAGAGGGAAGGAAACAGAGGGAGACAGCGGGAAGGAGGGAGAGGGAGAGGGAAACAGAGAGAGAGAGGGTAACAGAGAGAGAGAGGGTAACAGGGAGAGGGAAACAGAGAGACGGAGACAGAGAGAGAGTGAGACAGTCAGAGTGAGTGAGACAGAGGGAGTGAGACAGTCGGAGTGAGTGAGACAGAGGAAGAGCAGGAGTGAGAGGGAGTGAGACAGTCAGAGTGAGTGAGACAGACGGAGACAGAGAGACAGAGGGAGAGAGAGGTAGAGAGAAGGAGGAAGAGGGAAAGAGAGAGGGAGGGAGAGAGGGAGGGAGACAGAGCGAGAGAGAGCGCAACAGAGAGAGAGAGAGAGAGAGACTGAGAATGAACGAGAGAGAGATGTGTGTATGTCGGGTCTGGTGGCTCAGTGGACGAAGGCGTCCGCTGCAGGGACCAGTGATCAACCTCATGGTACCAGTTTTTTTTGTTGCTCGAGCCCCGCCCCCTCCCCCACTGACCCCGCCCCACCGGTGCGGCCCTCGGCCACAAACCACACTGTAAATTTGGCCCCCGAGAGAAAGTGTGTGAGTACCCATGAGTTGGGATATTCCTTGACCACAAGAGGGCAGACTTGCGCCATGTCAGATACAATCACTTAATGGCTATGATTTATTTTTCTGGCGCAAGGGCAGGTTAAAACATGGGGGTGATCACCTCACTCCGTGTCATTACGGACAAGGTTACCTCTCGGCCCTGGGCTTTCGTGGGATGCCCCGTTGCTTTCCCGGAGTTGTAGTCTGTCGGCTATACGCCCAGGACTGTGAAAGGGCTCCATGCTATTGGAACAACATAGCGTTTTCCAAATGTAACTAATGTACACTTAGAACTTTGCTCATCATGCTGCACATGCCTAGGTTTTTTGGTCGCATTTCATCTTGTAGCTGAGGTGTCACACCCGTACAAGATAAAAGGGACCCCTCGCAGTTTACACTTTTATCAAGTATCAACAAATACCTCGAGCTATAATGGAGAGGTTGTCAAGACACCTCATTTCAGAAGCAGCACTTCAGCTACAGCGCATGCACTTGCAAGTAGGTTTTCATCAAACATAGGAATAGAGTCATACAGGTGACCGAGTTCAAATATATTGGATAATGATACGATCTGTCAGACACAGCGCTAAGTAGTAGCATAGACGGTGTTATGAAATGCTTCAGAAACACAAATTCCTATTAATGTTGTTGCAACCTCTGCTTTTATCTCCGCTGATGTACTCCGTGTAAGCACATCTTAAGATGGCCCCCAGCACAAAGCCTTTTTCTTTCCCTGCGTTTTATTTGTATGTGTATAAAAAACCATAAATAAAAAATAAAAAAAAATGGACCATCCTGTGAAGAGAAACATCAGATCTCTGTACCCAGGTCTGCGTCTTTATCAATTACCAACAGGGATTCTAGAATGTTGCTTTCTTTGGTGACGTCGGCTGGGTCTTCCGGTGAACTGTGACATCATTCCCCGGATGGCCTCTTTAAATATAAGCTGGAGCGCCGCCTCTTCAAATACTTAATGGGATAGTCCAACTGGTCAGAGTGAAAGCGGATTGCTCAGGTGTAAACTGAACTGTAGCAGTTTGCCCTTTGTCCTGTAACATTTGACTAAAGCAAGCATTTCCAGGAAGAGGCAGGGCAAAGGCTGTGCTACTGCAGCACACGCTTGTTTGCTCTTCCAAATGTTTTCATCCAACTGGACTGACCTTCATTGAAGCAATGACGAGATACGCTGTCTATGTTGTATGTACTGCTTTCAAAATCAACACTTGAACCACTTGCAGTTGCCTGGGTTTTATTAATTTATGCAACATTGATGGCTTTCCTTCCTCTTCTGAAACAAAGGGGATGATGGACGAAGTCTTGAACATTGCAAGCACTCACCCCCAGTCAATTGATCTGGGTTTAATCCATCATCATTCGTTAGCTCACTCCGCCACCCCAGTTCAGACATGGCCATATGCAAATCAGTCTGACCCTGTGCCTCATGGGAACAGTCCCAAACATTGCCCCTTGCTCACTTTGCCACTGGATTCAAGCTAGCCTGGCTGATGACGGCTGATTAGCCGAAACTGGCCCCAGGATGCTTGTTTCCGGTCCAAGGAAGCCATAGCTTGGCAGTTCGGGCTGGACTGTTCTCATGAGGAACAGGGTCAGACTGATTCGCAAATGGTCATGTCTGAACTGGGGTGGCGGAGTGAGCTAAAGAATGATGATGGATTAAACCCAGATCAGTTGACTGTGGGTGAGTGCTTGCATTTTTCAAGGTTGTTCAACACTCCGTCCATCATCCCCTTTGGTTTTGCTTTCCTTCTTCTTCTTACATTTGTCCCTTCCCTGGAGCATTTCCTCTTTACCATCCTTTTGATTGGATGACTTTTTATCCTTCCACTCATCACGTTAAGGGAGCTACTTTTTTCTTAAGTATTGCATGAGAGTCCATCATAGCTGCCAAGTTTTCAGATTGCTTATGTGCCACTTTTTCATGGTTTCAGTGTACTTATGAGTTACACTCCGACAATGGAAGTTCATGGATATAATATCTACACTAGTCATGATTCCCCTTGAGCCAACCAGGATTCAGCTTCTTTTCTCGCTGGTTGCACCGTGACAGGCATGGCCTGTATGTTTGTGATAGACTCTGAAACCTCATTGGAATCCTCCTGAACAGGAGCCAGCATCAATCCACCACTCTACTTCCGCTTTCTGCCATGGACATATTACTCCAACACTCTTCTCTAAAAGTGAAAACACTCCCACTAATTTGCAGAACCTGCTCACATCCTACATGATTTTACACCTCTTCTGACCACTGCAGCTGAGCTGCTCAGAGTTCCATGTGCAGATTAACACATTCTTTGCTGTCTTTCAACAGTCACTGTAAAATTGCCAGGCTTTTGTAAATTGGCAACATAAACAGGGATTTTCTCAACGTAGAAGTTAGAAATCCAATTCCTTTCCTCTATCCATCCATCAATACCACATTAATATGATATCAATCCCAATCAACACAGTGACAGGCATCACAGACTCTCTCAGAGCTGGCTTTAGTACTGGCGGCACCCAGTGTGATCATCTTTTTGGTGCCCTGCTCCCCATTTACCTCCTTCTCCACAAATTCCTTCACTACCACCCCCGAACAGTGCTCCTCATCCCTCCACAGCCCCTCACTCACATACACTGCATTGGATTTAAAGCGCAGAGCCATATTGCTGTGGGGTATTAGAGCACTTTATATCACAGTCACATTTTCTAGAGACAATTAATCTTAGGTGTATACACCAGTCTAGGAAATATTACATAAAGCAATGAGGATTACAAGGTGTAGGAGTGGCATCTCATCTCATCCCAACTAGTATTAGGCGGTACATTTTAAGAGCGTTTGGTCTGGAGAAGCACAAACTCAGGATTTAAGATGTACCACAGTAGTTTGTTACTAAAAAGAATGTATTTCTACCCAAACAAACCCGTTTTAGTAACATTAGGATAATGAAAGACGGCGGATGGGGGTTACGTTCTAATTTATTCCATGCAGTTTGCATGTAGCTCTTTGATGACAGTTTGTAGCTCACTGTCCTATATTAGGTTTGTAATTTAAAAACTACAAGTAACAAAAGGATCTGTGTGGCAAAAGCTGTAACTCACGGAGCTATCCACAAAAAGGCAGGTCTGTAATCTACATGTGTTCTTTGTAGCAGGCATGTTAACCCTCTGCACCATTTATGAGTGAAAACTGTCACTAGACAAAACACTGATATGCTCCAGCAGGAACATTAACCCTCAGAGCTATCTTGGCATCTTTATTGTTGACGGAAAACTCCTGGACATACAAAGCATTCGGCAGCAGGTGATTTTAAACCGGTGTGTTTTCTAAATACACAGCACCTGAGCCTCCACCTGCCCAGCTCAGTATGAGGTGCCGAGCGACGGAAGTGCCACAAGTCACAGGATCTGTGACAAAAGCAGCAACTCACTGCCACCCTCACAACATACAGTCCTAGAAAATGCAAGGTATGTTTTATTTGCAGTAGGATACTACCCCTCTGCGTTAGTACACGGTGAGTAAAAATTGACAGTAGACAAAAAGCAGGAAGATTATAATCGCTGGAGTTATTTGATTTACTTACCAAGTCTGAAGACTCACAATTTTGTGCTGCAGATGCAGTGGCGAATGCTAAGTAACGGCGACGGGGGGTATTTGCAGTGCAGAGGGGAGGAAATGAAAACATTTTTTTAAAGTGATTTTTTTTAAATCACTTACCTGCAGGCCAGCCGTTGCCTCTCTGTCTTCTTTGACTTTTCTGTCCCCTGCAGGACTCCAGGGGCAGGAAGCACACAGGCTCCCAGATTCCCCTAGCCAATCATGATGCTGCGTTACAGCAGCATTGGGAGAGAGGCTGGGAGGCTGTACATGTTATCCACCCAGGCTGTACAATGCAGCCGGTGGAGAACATGCAAAGTGTGCATGACTGTTTGGCTGGCCCAAGACGGCCGACCAAACTGTCATACGTACTTAAGAGAGTGCCCACCACTCCTCCCCCTGCTCCTCTGTGACAGCCCAGCCAGCCACACCCCTAACCAGCTGAGCCACGACGGAAAAATAAAATGCATTATTATCATTTTCTTTTTTCTTTTGGATCTGCTCACACAGCAGTGTGGCGGCTTCGCAAAGGAGCCGCCTCTCTAGATGCTGGGATGGTGGATCCGCCATCTTGACTTGAGAGCTGTGCCGTGTGCCTTCTAGGGACACTCAGTGGATCTGTTCTCACTGTGGCTGAACATCCCCGGCGCCCACCTCCTGAACAAGACAGGGCAGGGTAGCAACACGTGTGGGGGGTCAGGGAGCACAGATTGTCCTATAATTTTACTCTGGTAGGTGGCAGCAGCAGTTCGTAGGGTGCCGGCAGGAAAATTAAAATTAAAACATCCTGCCATCACATCACACCCTGGGCCGAGTCCAGAACCTGGCATGATAGCGGCATTTTGTCCAGTGTCCTCCTGGACCAGAGGCGCAACTAGAGCCAAATTTCGGGGGGGGGGGGAGGGCGAAGAAAACATTTCGGGGGGGGGCTGAACCTTTAATCAGTAGGCAGAGTGGAGCTGCAGGGGCTCTTACAAGGGGTGAAACAACTGCAAGGCATAATTAACATTCAAATGGTCTTTTAAAGAATTGTGAAACGTTCGGGTGCGGCTCTGTGTGTGCCCGGGATCTGTCTCATCCCGGGCTGCTACAAACGACGGGGGGGGCTGAAGCCCAGTGAGTCCAATGGGTGGGCGCGCCTGTCCTGGACCCACCTGAGAGGCATCAGCGGCCTCACTCTGGGCTGGTTTCAGGGGCCGAAGATAGAGAAACAGTGATTGTGCCCATTGATCGACATTAGAATGCCCACGCTGCCAAATGGTCAGTGTAAGTGACACTATACAAGTGCAAAACGACAGCACGGAAGGCACCACCACCCCAGAATAACTTAACTGCTGCCTACTGCTACTCGCAGGCTAGAACTAAAGGCCGGCATGGACCACCTCCAAGGCAGCTGCGGCAGTCAGCCCGAGGTCAGAGCAGTTTTGAGTTGCAGGCTGCTAAAATAAATTATATTCATGTTCAATATGTCAGTGACTTTATTAACACAGAGAGACCTCATTGGGGCCCGTGCGAGTCTCACAGCACAGTCTGCACAGCACTGCTGGTAATGTAGCTCCTCTGACATTTGCTGTCAATCCCAGCTTCTCCCTCGCAGCATGTAAGTGGTGTCAAAGCGCTTAAAGTGCGTGAATTAGGCATTAGTATAACGCCTAATGCATGGTACTTGGTAAGACTGGCATGTGTTCTTCTCCCCCTGCCAACCCGCACTGCTCTCTCCTGCCTGTGCTGTTTTCCCCTCCTTCTACCACCTAGATATTTGATCACCTCCAAAGATCCTATATTACACCCCCTACTCTTGTGAAAATTTACATTCTCTTAAAATGTATTTTTTTTAGTGTCCAGCCGTTGCCATTTGCTGCCAGGTGCTCTGTTACACAAAAAGGGGTTTCTTGTACTTAAACTTTCATTTTTAGCTCTCTACACAGCGCATGCTCTGTGCTGAGAGATGTATTGCACAAGATCTTGGTCGACCGTGTCGAGAAGATGGGCATTTGCCACACAGCCAAGGAACTTCTGGCAACTTTTCTTTCTGAGAGAACTCAGGCCATCACCCTAGGATCTTACCAATCTGCTAAGCTGACGCTGCCATGTGGGGTACCTCAAGGCTCATCCCTGAGTCCGACACTATTTAATATCTACGTGTCGGACCTTGCTAATGTCATCAAAGCACATGGGATGGGCCTTATCTCATATGCGGACGACACGCAATTGGTTCTGGCCATAAGGGGAGACGGACCAGAAGTGGCCAAACGCTTTCAGAGGGGAATGACGGAGATAGGAGATTGGATGGCAACTAATTGCCTAAAACTTAATTCAGAAAAAACTGAAGTAGTGATATTTGGCCCTCTTTTGCCGAGCTGGTCAGCCCAACGGTGGCCAGCCAGTTTTGGAGCCATTCCTAAACCAGTCCCCAAGGTAAGAAATCTGGGTGTCATCTTTGATGATGGCCTCAATTTCATGGACCATGCAAATAAAGTGGCTTCCACAGCCCACTATAAACTTAGCATGATCAAAAAAATCAGTCCCTACCTTCCAGTGGCGGCTATCAAAACCCTAGTTAGCTCCCTGGTTTTATCGTCACTGGATTACTGTAACGGCTTATTTCTGAACACACAATCCAGAGTCCTGAGAAAATGACAGTCAGTGCAAAATGCCGCAGCTCGCCTGGTTTTCGGAATTCCTAAATATGTGTCCACCTCAGATGCCATCTCGCGACTTCACTGGCTGACGATCCAGAACCGGATCAAATTCAAGTCACTATGCATTGTCTATAAGACACTTAACGGACAGGGCCCACACTCACTGAGTGAGCAACTGATACCATATCAGCCTTCCCGTCAACTCAGGTCCTCCAACAGCAATCTCTTAGTGATTCCTCGCGTCAAAACAGTATCTTGGGGCGACCATCGCTTTACGGTCGCGGCACCAAAACTGTGGAACACTCTCCCGTTGGACATTAGAACTTGTCCAACGCTGCTCCAATTTCGTAGGAGACTCAAAACGTGGCTGTTTACTCAATAACTCTACAAGGGTAAATTTAGAGAACTTTAACATCATCTAGACTTCTGCAAACAACCAGCGCCAAGACGCCTACGGGTATATGTCGCACTTTACAAATAGCAATAAATAAATAAATTGCTGTTGCATACACCAGTTTCAACTGCCTTTGCATCCTCCGTAAGACCTTTAAATGGATCCCCCTCGAATGCAGAAAGATTGTCACTCACGCACTCATAACCAGCAGACTGGACTACAGCAATGCCCTCTACACAGAAGTAAACAGAACTCTTCTACACAAACTACAAACCATCCAGAACGCCACAGCCAGACTCGTCCTCGGGACACTATGTCACAAGCACATGACCCAACACCTACGAGGCCTCCACTGGCTCCCCATCGAGAAGAGAATCACCTTCAAACTACTCTCACACGCCTACAAATCCCTCAACAACATCGGACCCAAATACCTCAACGACAGAGTATCCTTCCACATACCCAAAAGGAACCTCCGCTCCTCCGACCTCGCCCTAGCAGAGGTCCCCCGCATCCTCAGACACAGAACGGGTGGGAGATCTTTCTCCTACATCGCAGCCAAGAACTAGAACAAGCTCCCTGTAAACATCAGACACTCCCCGACCCTACACACTTTCAGAAAGGACCTCAAGACATGGCACTTCGACTGATCCAGAGCCGCTCCCCACCCTCCAGCGCCTTGAGAACCTCACGGGTGAGTAGCGAGCCCTGGACGCTCTTTTTCTTACGGAGACATGGTTATCTGATGAAAGTGCGGCAGAACCTAGACTAGCTCTCCCTCCCGGATTTAGCATCAAGAATCCTTAATAGAGGGTCCAGGGGGGGCCGTATCGCTGTTATTTTGAAATCTCTCTACTTGTGTTCTTTTGTGAGGGAATCTCTGGCAGGGTGTGAAGCTGCGCGCTTTGGGATTTCGCTCAATGCCAATTACACCTTGTCAGGTTTGCTGATCTATCGCCGGCCGGGACCCTCCAAAGAAATCAGAACAGCTCTCATGGATGCTAAAGGGCCTCTAACCATGAGGGCTGCCAACTTCAGCATTTTAGGGGACTTGAATTTGCATCGCGATAATGCTCATGATGTGGATATAGGCAGTTTTCTGGCCGATCTTGAGGCCTTCCAGCTATGCCAACTGGTGCTGGGGCCTACTCACTCTGCAGGTGACCTGCTGGATCCTGTTTTTACCAACCTGGCCCTCCTGACAATCCACCCGCCTATCCCTTTGCATTGGTCAGATCGTTATCTTATAGTAATGTCAGTCTCTGGGGTGGTACCGACGAGCAGGATGCCTCATAAGCCTATACTTAGGTGTCCCTGGCACAAATTTGATGCTGTGCATTTTCAAGAGCTTCTCTTCTCTACTCTACCAAGTTTTCCAGCTGACTGTAATTTGGCTGATAAAACTATGTCGGTCTGGATCTCTGATGCGCTTGATCACCTTGTACAAGTAAAATGGCCAAAAGGTTTAAGCACCAGATCTAGTTCCTGGTAGAACACCAAGCTTACTTTCTTGCGTAAAGAGTGTTAGAGGCTGGAGAGAGCATGGAGAAGGAACTATGACCCAAATTCGAAAAAGCTTTATGGTGTAGCTATTAAGCAATAGCATGGGTCTATCCAAGTGGAACGGGCCACCTATTATGCGGAGGAGATCAAGTGCAGCACTAATCCATCGAAAAGTATCTTCTCGATACTGAAAGCGCTGCAATCATCTGCAGCCTTGACTGCCACTCTGTTGTCTCTAATGATCAATGTGATGCCCTGGCCTTCTTCGTTGTGGAGAAGGTGAAGAAGATCTACCACTCTTTTCCCCAGGCTGCATCAGTTCCCACCCCTATGGCCCTGTCGCCCACCTCATATTCGCTGACTACTCTCCCCACCATCTCTCAGGTGAAGCTCTCAGTGATTTGCAGGAAGGTCAACTTTGGTTCCCCGTCTGACCCTCTGAAGCGGGAGAATTCTACCTGTGCTCATCCCCCCGTGTGCTATGTGATCAATCTTTCCCTCTCCACAGCGACTGTGCCTTGCACTTGGAAGCATGCTAAAGTGGTTCCCCTATTAAAGAAACCTAACTTGGACGCTACTAAGTTGGAGAGTTTCCATCCCATCTCCCTCCTGCCCTGGGTCTCGTCAATAGAATTCTGATGGAATATCTTGAGGTTAACAATCTTCTAGACCAATCTCAGAATAGATTCCGTCCTGGTCACAGCATGGAATCCGCCCTTCTTGCGGTCACCGAACATCTGAGATGGGCCTTAGACGCCAGTCGCACGCTGGCACTGTTTCTGCTTGATCTCAGTGCCGCGCTCGACACTGTCTCCCATCAGATCCTGCTCAGGCGCTTGGAGGAGGCAGGCATAGCAGATCGCACCCTGGATTGGTTCGCCTCCTTTTTGTCTAGGCGGACTTTCCAGTTGACTGCCCCTCTTTTTTCATCTAGAGTCTATGCCAACAAGCAGGGGGTTCCTCAGGGTTCCGCTTTGAGCCCCACCCTGTTCAATCTGTATATGCAACCATTGCCAACGGTGGCTAAAAACAGAGGGCTCACGGTGGTGTCCTATGCAGACGATACCCAGTTGGTAGTCACTCTCACCGACAACACTACTTGAGACGCTTGCAAGTTTCACAGCGATCTTGAGGCTGTCGCTGGGTGGATGACTGCCAACTGTTTACAGCTTAACGCTAGTAAGTCTGAGGTTTTGTTGGTGGGGAGAGACCCAGAGTTGTGGTGAGAACATTGGTGGCCCGCCGCATTGGGGTTGGCACCCGCCCCTAAACAGGCGGTGAAGAACCTGGGGGTCTGGTTTGACACTGCCCTTAACATTAGAACTCAAACTAAAAAGGTGGCTGAGACATGCTTTGGGCTGCTGCGGGGGCTTAAACCCCTTCTGGGTTTCTTTGAGCCCTCAGTCAGGCAGGTTGTCGTCCAGGCTTTGATTTTGCCCAGACTAGACTATGCTAGCTCCCTCTACATTGGGGCTAATCAGACTGAGATTGTCAGACTTCAAAGGGTCCAGAACGCAGCAGCCCGAGCGCTCTTTGGCTTGCCAAGGCGTTGTTCTATCTCAAATGCAATTCACCGCCTTCAATGGCTGCCTGTTGCTAGGCGTATTGAATTCAAGGCCCTCTGTATCACTTTTAAAATCATCAACTCCTCATCGCCCAGCATTTTGTCAAACCTGCACTCTTTCTATACCCCTTCCCGCCAACTCCACTCTATGGGACAGAATTTGACGGTTGTCCCTAGGGTAAGGAGGGCTCGTGCTGGTGGCCGCTCTTTTTGGGTGCTGTCTTCTAGACTCTGGAATTTCCTTCCCATTTCCATTCGCAGTGTGCAGCTTTATTTGCCTTCCATAAAGCTATTAAAAGTTTTTGTTCCCTTCGCTATAAGTTGTCCTGTTGTCTACCAGCGGCACTAATCTGGTTTCAGCGCTAGAACGCCCCTTTGCTGGGGCAGCCGTGCGCTTTACAAATCAGCTGAACATAACATAGCATACACTATTTTCTTTATTTGATCAGCTTTTTGGAATTATTCCTGGATGTGCTTTCCAACTTTTAACAAGGGCGTATTGACTTTTATTTATGTTCATCATCATCATATTTTATTAATGTTTAGACACAGCCTTTAAAACATACATTTTGAAAACCAGAGGACATTTTTTATGTGTATACAACCATATAAATACCAATTCATCATTATTCAAACTAAAATCACCATATCCTTACCACCTAAACACATTTGGACATCAATCCAAACGTATTTTGAGAAATTTTGCCTGTGCACAAGCCACATCAAAGAATTCCATTTTTAGTAAAAGTGCAGGTGTGTTGTTGCAGCAAATTACGTTATACTTTTTAAAAAGAGGTTTTAAAAGCAAACAATAAAGCCTATTAAAAAGAAAATTAATTAAAACATGAATATTGAAATTTTGAGAAGGCAATCCACATGTGCAATTATTTTCTTGGTCTAAAAAGACTTCAAATTTCTCAGTTCTTACATAAAGCACATTTAATACTACCCGGAATTTTAATAATGCTAATCGTAACCGGGAGTCTGAAAGTGCAGATAAATACAGAAATACATTCATATTTTCCCATGAATCTACCATATACTTTGCTGAGGGTCTGTCTGTTCTTTACATACTTAAAATCAGTCAACCTAGATTCTTTTTAACAAGACTATTTTTACTTCTGCTTTAGAAAGTGAGGCCTCAGCTATTTTTAATTCTAATTTATGGGTTCCTGCGATGGCTTCTAATCTTTTCTTTATCTTATTTGCCCACTATAATTCACTCTTTCCTGTTTCAACAGCACAGAGGCTGATATTTTCTGTGTATTTGGGAGAAAAAGTTTATGCAAAAATTGCAGTTGTTTTATAGGCTAAAAAGTTCCAGGCATCTAACTTTCCTACTAATCTTATTGGCTGGGACATTTCACATTTGGGGAGAGGCAACAGTTTTTTCAAACATTTACTTTTGCACCCCTCACAACTTCCCATACTTATTACTAATAACTCAGACCCATAGAGGCATTGTGTAGGGACCATTGCGGTGTGAGCTGTTAAAAGGACAACCGTAAGTGTTTTTAAATTGAACAAGTCCCCCTATCATGGCTAGTGCCCGCGTCTTCACCAATTGTTTATGCAAAGTCCAACTCAGCTGACTGATAAACGTCATACCCAGATACTTATAAGAGGACACAAACTCTACCCTACTATTGCCTAATTGCCACTTATACAGTTTACTTTTTTCCCCAAACATGATTTTTTTTGTTTTTCCCATGTTTACCTTCAATTTGCTATCCACGCAATAATGATTAAATGCAATTAACTTTCTCTGCAGGTCTCCTTGAGTCACGACCAGAATTGCCAAAACATCTGCATAAACACATGTCTACCGTCCATTTTTGGGGAAAACAAATAAGTTGCTGCCATTTCTGCCGGAAGGTTGGCTAAGAACAAAGAAAATAATGTGGGCGCTAGGACACAGCCCTGCCTTAACCCATTTCCCAAAGAGATTCTCCAAGAGAGCGCCCCATCTAGATCAAGCTCCACTTGGGCCCAGTACCTGGTATGCAATTCCTGCAGAATTACTATTAAGCAATTTGGAATACCCTGGCGTGTTAATTTAGCCCAAAACATACTACGATCCACCAGATCGAACGCTGAGCTAAAATCAACAAAACAACAGAATAAGTTCCCAATTGTTTCTTTTGCCTTTTGCACCAGATCCCATAAACTGAAACATTGGTATATTTTTGAATGCCTAGCTTTAAAGCCTCCCTGCTCCATGGGAATAATTCTGTTTCCCTCTTTACTGTTCTTTAAAGCCCTTAATATTACTTTAGTGTACAGTTTTGCACCTACATCCAACATACCTATCAGCTGATAATTACCTGGGTCGTTCATGGCACCTTTTTTGTGTATAGGTTTAATTATTGCGTCCTTAGTGGAGAAGTGTGGCTCAGGGGTTAGAGGCGGCAGACCCGGAAGCTGAGATCGGTCCTGGACCAGGGTTAAATTCCCCGCCTCGGCAGGTCTAGGGCTCAAAATTCCATGGACTCGATAATTCTCGTTCCGGTGCCTACTCGACTCACGGGTTCACACTCTGCGACTCTGGGCAATAGCTTGCTTAATCTCCACTACGGCACCTCGCGGCGGGATGCCTGGCTTTCACCTTGTGGATACCCTGCTGGGGTTATCTCACAGGGGAATACCAGGACGGGTTCCCAAGGCAAGCGCCTTGATGCCTTTGGGTGATACGTGCGCTATATAAATCGCAATACATTTACATTTACATTCCAACTCAGAGGAATTATCCCAGTCTTAGTTATATGTATAAAAGCTCTGGAGAAGAATCCTGCCCGCCACAAGAGGTTTGACTTAGATACAATTGCTGGCAAGTTATCTGGTCCAGCTGCCTTAGTTAAATTTAGGGAAGTTATCAACAAGGCAATAGACTGGATCAAAAACTTCTCCAAAACCTCCACCCCCAGAATTGGTCAGCCCTTCCTCACCACTGATTCCCTTGGCTTGTAAATACTAGTTAAGTAAGCTATCCAATCTGATTCTGACACAATGCATCTTGCCTTACTTGCACTACTTCAGTGCTGATTTTGAGTGCAAAGTGAGATGCATGCTTTGCCCAGAGAACAAACAAATTCCAGTAGTATGAAGAGTGCTACCAACTGCCCCATTGGGCAGGTAGATCTGGAGGGCAGCTACCGCTTTTCCACCTCTATCACCGTATCCTCGCGCACTACTGTGCTCTTCGCCACCACTAAATATTTTGGGTGATAGTAACGGTCAATGAAACAAAATTCTATATTTGGTTAAATTAATGACCATAAAAGCACGTGTAAAAATATGCACACAAATACAAAAATCAATCATCAATACACAATTAAAACTTACAACTTAAAAAGTCATTACTAAACGGTTGGCTTCCAAAAAAGGACAAAACGGACAGATACAGAGAAACATAGATACGTTATCCAAACAAATCTCAATTGCAGCGGAAACTATTTCTATAGGTAAGGTGATTTGTTATTATAAAATAAAATACATTTGTGCAAAAAGCGAGACTCGGTCATAATCAATTAGCATACATCTTTTTTGATTTTAAAGCAAAGATAATAGAAATATAAAAGTGGTGGGGCACACTATTGTATTTCAAAGATTCTTGAAATTCACTTGCGGTAAATCGATTTTAGGTGCAAATAGGGTGACGCCCTCTGACTTCAGGGAGTAAATTAAATGAAACTTGGAAAGCGCTGGGTGAATCTCATCCAGCGTCCCCTCGTTGCACTCTTGAGGGTTTCAAGATCCTTCTTAAGGTTCAATAAAATATTCCAATAGTCAGATTTTTTTATCTTTGCTTTGAATGTATTTATTTACTTCATGTTATCTCGCAATGTTAGTCATTACATTGTAAAATTAAACGATCTCCTTCAATACGACTTCACTTTTTTGCTGTTAACCAAGACATTGCCATGTTATCATTCCCAATGCATTTCGGGATTAACCCTTCATCAGGGGAATCATTACTCTAGTCAATGCCGCGTAGTTAACAAAGTTAAGGACTGCGATCGACGGCCAGTAATTCCCATATATTTCAGCACTTGCCGGGGATTTAGTTCGGTGAAGTGCTCAGTCGAACCGTACTGCCCGAGCAGAGACAATAGCATTTAAAACCACCTGACATAAAGCAAGGGAGTCTAGGCGCTGAATAAACTGCAACCCTTCCTTACATGATCTAAAATTCTTGGCCCGTAAAAAACAATATAAAAAATGGGCTCTAAAAGTGTGATACAGTGTGCTAAAAACCATAAAGTGCGAGGTAGATTGAGTCGAGATGCCATTAAATGAGCAACACTGGAGTCATTTAAGCAAGACCCTGTTCAAGGAAAAGCCACTAGGTAATGAATTGTACATAGTTTTAAAAGGGTGAGGTAAAATCTTAACTCCGGGTTCTCTATCCAACTAAGATATGGTTTATTTTCTAAGGTTGTGGAGAATGGGACATATCGCGAGATGGAGATCATATTTAAGGAGAATACAATTCTCTTTGTCTCTACCTGTATGCAAGAAACAATCTTCTTAATCTTACTTTATCAAAGATGTTGGTGCTTGTTGGGGCATCAAAAAATTTACTTAAACCAAGATCTTTGAGAGAGTTCTTAATGGGTACCAACCATGGGTTACTCAATTTATGGCAATCCTCCACTTTTTTGCGAGAGAAGCTCAGTTCAGGAGTAACGCACACTTAATGCCATAAAAGATAGGTGCCAAGTTTGCCTTGTCCTCTATGAAGTGCAGGCCAAGTTCACTATTAGAAATGGGACTAGGGTAGAGTTTGGGATTGAGAATTTTTTTTCTACAATTTTAAGGGTGCCTAATTTTGCGTAATCCCACACCCACCCCATATAATCCTGCTGAAGCAAATTTGCCTTTATAGAGCATAAGCATCTCTTTAACTTTTTCGCAAAGCTAAAAACTGCTTCACAGCAGGCCACCATCTTCTGTGCTCGTTGGGTAATTAAATGATCCTATGTCATTTTGGAGTCAAAAAGTATAGCCAAATAGTTAAAAATTGAGATTTTAGTAATGGAAGATCCTCCAATATGATAAGATTTGGAATTTGTAATTCTTGGCCCACTGGTCAAAATAAGAAATTTCTTTTGGTTCACCTATAAATTAAGAGCACTCATAAAATCATTAAAACCGTCTAAAAGAATCTGTAGCCCATTTGCAGTAAAGGCCAAAAGGGCCGCGTCATCCATGTACAAAAGTAGGGGACAAGACGCAACCCTATTCTGGGAACATCTACGGCTCATGAGACTAAAAATGTATCTAGAGCATTTATATAAAATAAAAATAAGAGAGGCGCCAATATACAACCCTGCCTTACACATCGGGTAACTTTTATAACTTGTATACAGTCCCCCGAATTGTGTGTAATGGACCTTCATGAATGTATCCCAATCAAGTCTTTTTAAAAGGTCCTGTAGGGAAGGGTCAAGACCTGCCGCTTCCATCAACTCCCACATGTTTCCCTATTCTCTAGGTCAAAGGCACATGAGAGCTCAATAAATGCCATGTGGATGGCTCCTTTCCTGGCCTTGATTTATTTACCTTGGATTAGGGAGAGAATTAGTGCCTATTTGACTCTGCCCAAGTGTGGTCTAAAACCAAACTGTACCTCAGAAAAGAAGTGTGCCTCTGCCCATTTTACAAGTTTACCTAGAATAACATGCCCAAGTATTATTTAGCTGAAGACTCCAATAAGGACATGGGCCAGTAATTTACTGGGAGATTCCTGTCCCCTTTCTTAAAGATGGGTACGGTAATCGAATTGCGCCAAGTATCTATAGGGCCAGTTTTAATGATGGCTCTAAAAACACTGGTTAGTAAAGGTGCCAAAAAAGTGATATTATAGTTAAATAAATCGACAGGTTCCCCATTGGAGCCAGGTGTCTTTCTTGCCACGGAACTAGCTATAGCTTGGGATACATCCGCTACCGTGATAGACTCAGGTAATGTTAACTTGGCATTGTGAGGTACGCCAACAGAAACTCTGGGAATTTGATTTTTTAAGTCTGAATTTTCAGGATCAAAAATGTGTGTGTCACCCATTCCTGTTCAGAGATGTGGCAATCAATTCCCAAGATGATACTGTCTGAAAAAAATGATTGAATCATAACTACCCAAAATGCTAGATTGTCCATTAGTAACAGTCACTATCTGTGGTGTGAGGCTTTTCTCTCCTCCACGCTGCTTCCCGGCGGGATGGGTTGACCCACAAGCTTTACTGAGCACCTCCCTGTGCCCTCCCCTGTATCCCCGAACACGATTGATCTCAGTCAGAGGTGAGGGGCCTCTTGTGGCATACTGCTGATTTTATAGCTCCTCCCCCTCCAACTACAAAATGCCTAATTAGCACCTCATCCTTGCAACCCCAAAATGTCCAACTCCTTACAGTGATTTTTAGAGACTTTGGGGCATATTTACAATAACTGGTGCATCCCTCCATATCAGCAGGGATGCGCCAGTTATTGTGCGCCATGCCTCCGCCACCCTGGATGCACCGCATTTACAATGCGGCGCACCATGAGGCAAAAATGGCACAGACGTGTCGCAACTCCAGCAATACTCTAGGGGCCCTATTCTTACAATGCTGCATCAATCCTTACGCCTGCTTCAAGCAGGCGCAGGGTTTTGACGCAGCATGGGCCCAAAAGTGACTGAGTGAAATCTTGTGGATTTCACTCAGCCACTTTTAGGAGGCGTTCCGGCATCGGATCAAACTCCCCCCCCCCCCTTACCCCCCACCCCCTGCACAGGAACGCCTCCTTCTGGCGCAGGGCTTTACAATGTGATGCATCTCCCAGATGG
The DNA here is from genome assembly GCF_964263255.1 of Lissotriton vulgaris. NCBI lineage: Eukaryota > Metazoa > Chordata > Amphibia > Caudata > Salamandridae > Lissotriton > Lissotriton vulgaris. The sequence goes on from NC_141688.1 coordinate 130,702,482, forward strand.
CATTGGGAACTCTAGTGGCATTGGGAACTTAGCTAATGGGATTCCCAACATAGAAGCCGGCCCTAATGGAACGACCCTGCTCGAAAATATTAATAGAACTAGGGATCCTAAGGGAATTACCATTATTAGCTGCAACATTGCGGGGCTGAAATCTAAGGGGAATGTCTTGGGCTGGAATGACTTTATCAATACCCATGATATTCTATGTTTCCAGGAAACATGGAGCAGGGAGGAAGTTAACTATGAGGTGTTTGTCTTCTATAACCTGCCAGCGCAAGCTTCTATTTCTGGGATAGCTAAAGGTGGCCTTTTGATCTTAGTTTCAATTATTCGGCGGATTGTTGTTAAAAGGTACATGACTGTGGGTGCATATGTTCAAATTCTTTGGCTCCTTGATGACCATGGTCGGAACGTACTATTACTTAACTACTATAACAATGTTTTTGACGACAGTAGGACATCTGTAGTCAAAGATTTAGCTAGCACCATTGATAATCTTAATGACCAAAATAATGTTTCTTTTGATTTCATTTGAGTGGGTGATTTTAATATCCCGTTATGTGACCTTTCAGCCCAAAAAGTCTGTGGGGTTTTTAATAATGCTGGTTCTGATGATCTGCACTTTAGGCATAATAGCTATGGAGACCTTTTGTATAGCATTATGGGCAGTTATGATCTGGAAATTTTGGATTTTGCAAAAGACGACAACGGGCTGTCTATCCCTACTTTTAAGAACTGGAGAACCAGCTCTGTGATTGACCATGTGATTGTCTCCTCTAATATCACCCCTTACTGTGCATCTCCTAGGATTGAAGTCACCTCCTTAAGTGACCACAATTATATTATTTTAGAATGTACACTTTGGGGTGAGAGACCTGTAGATATAGGAAATATTCTTACCAATGTGGAACCTCACAGATCAAATGGGGTTAGAATTAGATGGATTGGGGAAAAAGCTAACGATTTATCAAGCTCTATCGTTAGCGAATGCTTGACCGATATTACCCTTATCCTCGAAAATAATACTGAATACTAATGGGTTCTATCTGTATTTATAGATATCAATACTTCTATCGATGCCAGGTTTACCAGACCAATTAGAGACAAGTGTAGAACAAATTCAGGCTGGTTTGACCACGCGTGTACTGTTTTATTGACCGAGCTGAAACTTGAACTTGCCAAAAAACCCAGGGACAATACTCTAATACATAAATTAGGAGTAGATTATAAGCAAGCCCAGAAAAGGAGGAAGGGCGAGTTACAACAAGAAGCTTGGGACTCCCTTAACCAAGCAGCAGAGTTATATAACAATACATTATTCTGGGCTACAGTTAATTGTCCCTTCCTCAAAGTGGGAAATCTACCTGAATTAACTTCTAATGTCCCTAGCAAAAGTTGGGTTTCCCATTTTTCCAAAATGTTTGCCTCTGACAAATGCGGGGCCGATACCTCTAGTACAGGGGTCTCCAAACCGGTCCTGGAGGGCCGGATCCATGCCAGATTTTTAAAATTACTACATGTATCTCAATGGGGATATCCCAAAAATCTGGCATGGATCCGGCCCTCCAGGACCGGTTTGGAGACCCGTGCTCTAGTAGGTGGCCTGTCTTACCTCTGGACATTACCGTGACCGAGGTGGAGTATGGAATTAGTGCAAGTAAGGGGGGGAAAGCCCAGGGACCCGATGGGGTCCCTTTTGACGTATACAAAGCAGCCCCTGAGATTTGGAGCGCCCTCCTGGCAATAGTTTTTAACGCAGCTGTGTGTTCGGAACCCCCAAAAACCTGGGGGGAATCTATTATTATTCCGATTTTTAAGAAGGGTAGCAGGTCTGATGTCACAAATTATCGCCCTATCTCCCTCCTCGACTCCTCTATAAAGATTATGAGTAGAGTTTTGCTGGTTAGGCTTGAAGAATGGGTTGAACAAAAGGGCATTCTGGCCGATAGTCAGTATGGATTCAGGAAGGGAAGAGGAACATTAGACCAGTGCATCAATCTCGATCTTATAATCGGTAAATATAATGAAGCCAAAGGCGGTTGCTTATATCTCTGCTTTGCAGATTTAAGCAGCGCCTTTGACATGGTTGATCATATTTTACTGTGGCCAATTTTGTTACAGCTGGGAGCCCCTGAGGCTATTATCTTTTTCCTTGCCAGACTGTACCAAAAACTTCAAACTTGCGTGCGTTATGGCGCCAAGGGCGAATGTACCCCCAAGTTTGGCGTCCAACGAGGTATTAGGCAGGGCTGTGTTTTGGCCCCGTTATTGTTCATTTTATTCATTAATGAAATAGATGCAATTTTAAAGAGTGTCAAAGCCGATGCCCCCCGGATCAAGGGCGTCTCTGTGCCGGTGTTATTATACGCCGATGACGCCGTGCTTCTCTCTAGAACTCCCCTTGGTCTTCAACGTCTAATCAACAGATTTTCTACCTTTATTAAGGATAGAAAACTGACCATTAATAAGGGGAAAACGCATGTTATGACCTGTGGAGCTAAAAGGAAACCTATTGCCTCTTTTATTGATTTTGACAAGGTGCAGTCAGTAGATAAATTTTGTTACTGTGCAATTACCTTTTCACATGACGGAAAATGGTCCACTGAATTTAAAAATATCAGACACAAAATGGCGAAAAGCGCCCATGGTGTTTTCAGATTTGCGGCCAAACTGGGGGATAGAAGAACTAGGGACATAGGGAAATGTTGCAAATCTATCAAGCTAGATGTGTCTCAATCGCACTGTATGGAGCGGCTGTCTGGTGTCACAGTTGTAACCATGATCTACAGCTGGAGGAAAACGCCTTTTTAAAAAAACTTCTGTGTTTACCTCAGTCCTCCCCCACCGAGCTGATTCACCGGGAACTAGACACTGATTTCTTGACTGATTTAACTTCCTTAAGACCCCTTATGTTATGGCGTTCTATTTGCCTCCAGGACGAAAAGTCTTTTAATAGACTCATTATTGAAGATTGCCTTTCTTTGGATAGGTACATGAAAATTCCCTGGATAAAATATGTCGTCAATTATTTTCTGGAAATATTTAATCTAAATGTTTTGACTAATCCAAGGGCTGCCTCCATGATACCTAAAAGTGAGCTGAAAGCAAAATTTCTGGCTTATAAGGCGAGTAAGCGAGCTTTAGGCAGTGGGTCTATGTCAACCGTTAAGTTTTTTAATAGATATTCCTTTACTGAAGGTTTTCCATTATACTTAGCCATGGTGACTAGGCCATCCCACAAGTATGTATTAACTAGATTGAGGTTTGGAGTAGCACACCATTTAGTTGCCTTACCAAATCTTAAAAAACATCCTAACAGCCTGTGTTTGTGTGATGGCATCTCAAAACAGAGTACCTTGCCTTTTTTATTGATATGCAAACTGTACATGAATTTTCGTATCACTTATTTGAAACGGCTGTTTGTTAAATATGGTGTACGTACAGTTGATGAGGCTATGAAACTTATATTTAACCTGAGATCTGCTGACATCTGCTTTTATACTGCTATGTTTTTAAATCAATCGATTAGTGTATGCAAAGGAATGTTATTTTAAATTCCCTGCCTGTTTTGCTAGGTATTCTTTTACGTATTTTATCATCTATTTAATGAGGATTTGTATTATGTGCTTTTATGGTCATTTTTTATATGATCCGAATAAAGCTTCATGAAAAGAAATGAAATGCATCACGTTGTAAATACCCCACAGCATGGAGCTGGTTTTGTGCCGCCGCTGCGTCACAAAAGTGCAGCCGGGCTGCAGAAACCTAAGTTTGACTTTGTGGTTTGGTCGGCCTGAGACAGCCGGCCCACACTTATACGTACTTAGGGTGTGCACAAGCCCTCCTCCTTCCTCCTCCCCCAACCCAAGCCTCCTCCTCCATGCCCAAGCTCGCTCAGAGCCGGCAAACAAAAAATAAAACGATGCTAGAACATCGTTTTATTTTTCGTTTGCTGGCTCTGGCCAGGCAGTGGGGCGACGCTCCTCCGCCATTGCGAAGGAGCCGCCGCTGTCTATATTCCGTTTAGGAAGTGTAAATGTTTTGTAGCCAATAAGGGCCTGAACCGAGGTATTTCATATGTTCGCTTCCGTGAGCTTCTCTAAAGAATTTAACAGGATTTCCCGATGGTGGTACCTGCCGCAGTAGTAAAGTGTTGTGCCACAATTGAGGCCCTTGCACAGTGTTTTTTCTTTTCCTAGCACTATGAAGCCCTCACCAGCTACAAGGTGCTACATTTTTTTATCATATACCTCAAAATGCTGTAAGATACCAATGGATTTATAAGGGATTAACAGACAGCAGACTAATGCATGCTGTGTTGGACGTCATTTTGACACTTTCTTCTTGTTTTATGTAAATGGTACCAACCAGAAGTTGCCAGATAACATTACCATGCTATTTAGTGGGTCCTTGGTCAAATATTGCCCTTATTCATCGCTTCAATATGGGTAAGAGTTTTACCTGATTAATACCAGTAACATCGAAAACTCTGCAATGTAGATGCAAAATAAATTACTTGTATTTACTTACTTTTTGGGAAGAATGGTGTTGTTTGCTAATGGAGTGTTCGATTTTTTTTATTATTGAGTCTCGCGTCTGCCTTCCACTGAAATGTGCTGGTGTTCTTATTCGTTCCATTACACGTTGCATTCCTTTTGTGATGGCGAATGGGTGTCCAGCTATTGTCTCACTTTTGCCTGTCAATTACAGGCTGGTTCGATCACAGGGTCTTGCAGGGAACTAAGGAGGGAAGCCTCGGTTTCCTGGTGGTGCAGCACAAAATTGCCCACTCTTTACAGGTCACAAAGTCTGACAAGAACAAGATCTGGCTAATAAAAGTGCACATGATTCTTACGTGACACCATGATCTAAGCACTCTTTGCATTCGATACTAAATGATAAAGAGTGTCTCTATTGTATAATTTAGAGTTTCTCACATTGAGTGTTTAATTATGAAAAGAATATTCCTGATGTTCACACAGCAACTGTTTACACTAAATATAGATGTATTTATTAGAAACGGCCTAGGACTAATTAACTGATGTTTAAGTGATAAAGGGACGGACATTCAATAATAAAATGCATATGCTTCATTACAACAACAAAAAATGGAATATTGTATTGTAATTGCATTTATATAGCGCTTACTACCCTTGACGAGGCATCAAATCGCTTTCGGGCGAGTAGCACGCTACTCCAGAACCTTAGTGGTGAATTAGTTTAATGAAAATATGAAAGTAATTTGAGTGGTGCATATGTTAGTCAGTTCATTGGATTGAGAAGGATAGTGGAGGGTTAGAAGAGGTGAAACGTTTTGTATTTTTTTTTTTTTTTTAATGTTTTTATTGTTTGCAGGCGTACAAGGGATGAGTGAATTAATTCATAAGTAATTCATTTTGACATACATAAATTATTTCCATATAAAATAAATACAGCTAAATCATGAAATATTGTTTTGAAAATAGATAATCAGCAAAAAGAGAGAAAAAGAAAAAAAAAAAATATATATATATATATATAATATCAGTTTCTTTTCAACGTTGATGCGAATAATGTAGTTCAAACCATTTTCTAAACCCCCCCTCTGAATCACAAGAAAAGAGAAAATATAATATATACAAAATAAGGCATCATAAATCTATAAAAGTACCCCAAATTTTTTGGTGCTTTTTCAATGACTGTAAGCCCCTGATCTTAGCTAGAGCTAGCTCCATTGAGTATATCTCGACTACCAGGGCCCACCAATCCCAGACCTTAGGTATTTCTGGACTAATCCATGCTCTGGCCAAAGTTAGCTTAGCACAGGACATTAATATCGTGGCCAAAGCAGCTTGTGGAAAAGATGCCGAATAAGTATCTAACAAAACAGAAGTGGCCGTAAATGTAGGTAGCTGAATATGTTTCAGTTTAAGAACTTTTTCTACATCATGCCAAAAAGTTTTGAGATTCGGGCATGAGAATAAAACATGTGCTAAGTCAGCTGCTTCGGCAGAGCATTTAGGGCATTTTGTGCGATCACTATGAATGTTATTATTAGATGGCCATTTTGAGATTCTTTCCGGGGTATAGTACAACATACAGGTTGTTCTAAATTGTTGTAGTCTAAGGTTTGAAGATCGCACTCGTTTATTAATATTTATTAAAGAGCTCTCAATCTGTTTAGATGTTATATTTGACCCCAGCATTCTGCTCCATTTGTCAGCCAGTTTAATACAATCATTTGATTTAAATCCAACAAAGAGCTTGTAAGCTTCGCTTATTGTGGATTTATTTTTGGAGGAGTATAAACATGTCCAGATATCGCTTTCAGTGACCTCCAATAATTGTTTTTTATTAATTAGGTAATTGTGTATCTGTAAGTGTTTATATCTCATATTTTCAGATAGATTATATAATAGTTTGAGAGTATTGAAATCTAAAAAACCTTGTATTCCATAAAAATCCCCTAAAACCGTGATGCCCGATCTTAGCCAGCAGCGAGTATTAGTGTCAGAAAAAATGTTTGGTAGGCCTGGATTGCCCCAAAGTGGAAGCTTTGGGTGAAAAAAGCTAGTGTTGCAAAAAGAAAGTATGTTACCCCAGATCTTTATTAAGTCTCTTATAGTCTTAAATCTAACCCTTTTGTAGTAATTGGGGTCGTTAATTCGGAACAGAAACATATTCGAGTCGGATTTTAGTGTAAACAAATGAAAAAATAGAGTCCTACCTTCATTTAATAAGGATCGAAGACGGATTATAAAAGCAGACCAAAAGTATAGTTTGAAATCGGGGAAGTTAAGTCCGCCAAAGTTCGTATTATTTTTCATAAGGGCCAGTGATCTTCTTGCTTTTTTATACCCCCAAATAAAACTGCTAAGTATACCGTCAAGTTTTTTAAAAAATTGATTGTTTAATGCTAGTGGTATAGACCGAAATAAGTATATAAATTTGGGCAAAACGTTTTGTATTTATATTGCGCTTGCTACCCTTGAACTGAAAAGTTAAAGCACTTTTTCAGTGAGTAGCACGCTACTTCGGAACCCATAAAGGATTAGTGGTGAATTAGTATAGTGAAAACAACGAGTGATGGAAGCCATATGTTAATATGTACATTTGTTAAGCAGAACTAATGAATATCTATATATAATTCTTTTTAAACGTAAGTATTCTACATATTTATACAAAGCAATACACATATATAGGTACATATCAAATACATGCTTATATACAGTGAGAGATATGCTGTGTATTTCTGTTTGTGTATGGTGTTATGTGGGAAAGAGCCAATTCTTGAGTAGTTTTCTGAAGATAAGGTGGTTATTCATGGATAAATATTGTAAGAATGCAAATGTGTAATGCGTAGCCTATTCCAAACCGTCTTCTTCCCATTATTTCTGAAACATGATTCATAAAAAGTGTGTGCTAATTTGTCTGTGTAACTTGTAGGGATGTCAATACTAATTTTTAGTAATCCTTGTGTGTGTATAATTTAGACACAAGTCTAATGTATGCATTAATGTTACACATATGTACTTTCAAATGTAGTTCTAGGGTATACTTATTAACATGCCCTTTAATTATTACCTATATGCCAATGATATCTGAACTAAAAGTACTAAAATATATTATATTCATATATGTTTAAATGTGCACATGAAAATTAAAGTGCACCATTGAATTTAATGGCTTAAATTAGCCATTGTTCTGAAGGCCTATATTCCCATTTGCGGTACAAAAGGGAGTGGTGATGGACGGAGCATCTGAATCAATCAAACACTCACACCCAGTCAAAAGATCTGGGTTTAATCCATCACCGTTCTTTAGCCCACTCTGCCACCCCAGTTCAGACATGGCTATATGCAAATCAGTCTGACCATGTGCCTCATGGGAACAGTCCAGCCCGAACTGCCAAGCCATGTCTTCCCTGGACCGGAAACAAGCTTCCGAGGACCGGTTTCTGGCATTCCAGCCGTCTTCAGCCCGGCTTGCTTAAATCCAGTGGCAAAGTGAGCAAGGGACTCACGTCTGAGCATACCCTGCCACACTTATGGCAGCCAAAAGCGGTACAAAAGGGGGTGGTGTGAGGTTCCGTGACGATTTGAACCCGTGTTTTCAAGTTTGTCGGAAATACATAATATTGGTATCAGCGAACCGCAAATGATCCATTTAGTATATCCTGGTGTTTTCGCTACGCAACGAGCAAGAGCACTCCTTTTATAAACACATGTCTGATCTACCCACGGCATCCATCTTAGATCATGGCCGCCATTTTGTGTTTCTTGCCCTCACATACGCAATAACCTCTGATCACTTCATTTCGATTAAGGACACGTAACCTTAGCCGGAGATTCACCTCTTACATGACACGTGCACCTTAAACCAGATCACGCTGTAGCTGCATGACTCGACAAAGGCTTCCTCCTCTGCCCGAGGCCAGTCCTGCCAAACTGGTCTTCGTGTCCATTGTCCTGATCATGATTAGGTGGCCGAAGCCAGTAGCCTTGCCCATTTACAACCCACAAACATCCCTTATCCCACTTTTCTATCTTCCACACCTGGCTCTGTTTCTTTCTTTCTGAATCTTTATTAGGGGGAGGTAACAAACTTTACGATGAGGCGGTCCGGGTCCTGAATGCAATATTGACAGGGAATTGTGACAAACTAGTGGGAACCCCTCTCTTCGCAATGTTTGGCCTCAGATATTATCGACGGTTCCTGTGTAACGCCAAATATTTATTGTTTTAGACACAAAGGTTTTGGGAATGTATTACATGTAAAGAATTTGCCCCTAGCTTAAAATTCAGTATATAAGGAGCAACCCTCTTTGTACAAATCGAACAGGCTCCTAGTTACTGCCCGTGTGTAGTATCTGTGACTTCTGTGTCCCTGCAGTAATAAACCTTTGGTCTTTGACGCCACCATCGAGAAGCCCGTGTTTCTGTTCATTTGTGCACCAAGGCAGGTGGAACTCCGGGGTCTTTGGGTGTTGTTCCCTGACACCTCTGGACGGAACCAAAAAGTCCAGAACTCCAATTGGCGCCCAACGTGGGGCGACGTCATTCGGTACCGGTCCAAAAGCCTGAAGAGTTCGAGAAGCTTCGTGTGAAGATTCCTGAGGGAGGCGCCCCACTTCATCGATCCCGGCATATCGCAAAAGTGGCCCGAAGTTCTCTTCCACGAGGGTTTCCCGTTCAGGACGGCTGCAGTGGGCCGTTGCCTTGACCGTCGCCCTGTCTTGGACCCGAGGTGCAGTCCTTAGTACGGCGAAACGTGACGGGTTTCTCCTTGGTGACGTCTTCAGTGACTCAGTTAAGTATTTAGTGATAGCTAGCTGGTTACTTTGTGAGGATTGTTAAAATCCTTGATCGGTTCTTGGTTTGGTTTGGTTTTGTAAGATTATCACTGGTTGTTCTAGTTACGATAATCTATTTGGTTTAGTTTGGGTATCGATACATCAGTTCGTTTTGGTAGGCCTAAGTTCTTGGTTCGAGTGCACATATTTGTTCCGTGTTTTGTTTGTTTTGTGTTCCGGACTGAAAATGGTAAGTCGGAAAAACTGTATGTTGTCTTGTTTTAGTTGCAACAGTGATTCACGATTGGAGGACTCATGTCTGGTTCCTCCGATTGGGACTCCCCTATATGATTTATATTGTAAACATGGTGTGGGTCCTATATCTTATAATGAGGTATGGGTCCGTTATTGTAAGAAGGATGGTGTCCTTAGTTGGCCACTGCATGGTAGTTTTGAACCCGAGATTCTCGACAACTTAGAAGCGAAATTGTTTAGGAAGAAAGCCCGGCCGGCAATGTTTGATTCTTTCCGTTACTGGCGAAAAGAATCCAAACAGAGAGAAATGAAAAGGTTGAAGAAAGAACAGAAAGAACAAGAAGAGTTGACTCTAGAGCAAGCGGCTAAACAGTTGCAGGCTAACGAGTGTGAGAAGGCCATAGATGTAGCCATTAGAGAGCATAACTTAGCGATTGACAAGTGCTATCCTGCCTTGCCATCGAAAATGGCTAAGATACTGGAGGATTCCGAAAACGATCCTCTACTATCCTATCTGTTACGGTCACCTCCACCGTATGCACAAGGTGCTACGGCTCCACTCGTCCCGAATGTTCAATTGCCGGTTGCTGGACAACCTGGTGTTCCTGCTCCTGTCCCCCAGAATCAAGTTCTCGTACCTCCTGTGATGAATGTGAATGTTCCTACAGCTCCTCCTCTTCCTGCACTGCCAGCCTCTATACCTACATCTGTACCTACTGTTCCACAAACTATTTTTCTCGATACTCCTACTGTTCCGTTATCTATTCCTACCTCTACTGCATTCTCCACGTCTGCGAGTGTGCTAACTCCACTTTCTGTTCGTCGAAGAATCACTGATTCTGTTACTAATATTCTGTCTCCTTTATATAAAACTTTAATTAAGACTCCTACTCCTGATTCAGTTCAGAGACGTAGTCAGCTTCCAAGTACTGAGGAACGGGGAATTTTAGATTCCACGGCTCTCAGATGGATTTCGAAGAGTAGAAGATATAGTACGAGAGATGTGCTAGACACATTTATGCAGTGGGGGGAACCAACGCAACGGTATGTCTTTGATGAGATGTGCTCGTTGTTACGTGAAGAAATAGAAGAAGATGATGTTGAATCAGATTTGGAGGATTTAATTAAAGTTCAAAAAGAGTTCGCTGCTGGAATGATAGTGGGTGAGAATATAAAAGAAGCGATGGAACTTATTTTAAGTTTTAGGAATGATCCATCTCTTCGTTCGCCGAGAGATTTAGAAAAAGGTAAAATGAAGCTAAGTCGCCAATATCCTATGAGGGAAGTTCCTCCAATCTGGCGCGAAGCAATAGCACGTGATGATAATGCTGGTATTGCAGCTGCTCCAGCACAGTTCCAACGAGTGTGGATACACATTCCATGGAAGCGAGCTGAAGTGTTAGCGGTGAAACAGGCCTTGCCAGATCCACGCAAGAATCCTGCTGGATATTACAAGGAATTAACACAGACAGTTGAGGCTTGTATAATGAACTTAGCGGACATCGATATGTTGTTTGGTAATGTAGTTCCGCAACCAGTGTGGGCTAAAATTCGTAGAGAAGATCATCAAGCTGCCTTAGGTGGTGATTGGGCAGCTATCACTGCAGCGGATGGTCAGCAAATAGGTGGTGCAAAACCCGAACCTCTCATTGCTAATCTTCCAGGTAGAATAATTGATCTAATGAAGACTCTGATGCCAGCATTGCGTGTAAATTGGGACAAGCTGTCAGCATGCAGGCAGAAGAAAGACGAAAGTGTCTCCGACTTCTTCACGAGGTTTGAAGAGACTTTTGTAGATCATAGTGGTCAGGACATGAGTACAGAAGGAGGACAAAGACTGTTTGTCGATAAATTTGTGCATAATTTGTTACCTGAATTATGCAATAAATTAAAAGACTCAGAAAGTGCGTGGGCTGTATCTACAACAGCGCAAATACTTGCGACTGCACAGTATTACGAAAATAGGGATAAAGAGGAAAAGGAAAAATCAGAAAAGAAAACGAAAGATTTAAAAACTAAAGTTCTTTTGCAGCAGGCGTATCCGCCTCGAACGAATCAATCTAATACGCAGCAAGGTTCGTACCAAAGGACAGATTATAGCTCATCAAGACCTCAATATCAGTGGAACCAGTGTGCGTACTGTAAGAAAGAGGGTCACTATAAAAATGAATGTCCGATCTTAGCGCAAAATAATGCAGCAGCAGCTCAGAGAGGTCGTGGTGGTTTTGTGCAGAATTCTAGAGGTCGAGGACGAGGTGCTATGCCTCCACAAACGAATGATCGTCCCTCCAATCACTTTGATCAACGAAATGGACAATCTACTCAGCAGAATAGATCTCAACAATATCTTGTTGAGGACTATTGTGAAGTAGATGAGGGTTTTCAGCAAAATGGGTACTAGGACAGCCATGGACAGAGAGAGGGAGTAGTATCAGTTCCAGTGGATCAGAGTGGGCCTTATGTCGCAGTAGCAACATCAGGTGTAGTCGAACCGTTTCTGTTGGATACTGGTGCCGCAAAAAGTTCTATCATTCATGCGAAACTCCCTGGCGCACCTTTGTCCGGCTCAACAAATGTTTCCGTAGGTTTTTCAGGCGCCCCTGTTTACAACCCGATATCTGGTCCTTTGTCTATTTCTGTTGGACCGTGCCAATTGAAAGCACCACTGATTTTGACGACAGGTTGTAATGAAAATCTGCTTGGTTTAGATTTGTTAAAACGACTATATGCGACATTGTACTGTTCTCCGGAAGGAGTACAGCTTACATTGGGTAAAAATATCACTTCTCCGATGTACTTGTCAATGGACGCACTCCTGCCAGAGCTACGCTCACTCCCTGATTCTCTTTGGGCGACTGGTCCTAATGATGTAGGTCTCCTAGAAATACCACCATATGTAGTGACTTTGAAAGCAAATGTGACATTTCCAAGAATTCCTCAATACAAAATATCTAGTGAAGGTGAGCGTGCACTTTTATTGATTGTGCAAGATTTGATTAAGAAAGGTGTGGTTGAAGAAACTAGAGGAAATGTCTGTAACAGTCCTGTATTGCCGATTCTGAAACGAACTGATCCTACAAAACCTCCAGTTTATAGGTTTGTCATAGACCTTAGAGAAGTTAATAAGATTGTAGTCCCGCAGTTTCCTGTAGTGCCAGACATTACTGCCTTGCTAACATTGATTCCTGCTACAGCCTCATGGTTCTCAGTTATTGACTTAAAGAATGCCTTTTTCAGCATTCCGATAGCCGAAGAAAGTAGAGATATTTTCGGCTTCTGTCTAGGAGGTCGCAGTTTCAGATTTAAACGCGCTCCACAAGGCTATTGTGAGAGTCCATCCATTTACAGTCAAGCATTAAAAAGCCAGTTAGATTCTTTTGTCCTTCCTCCAGGTTCTGCCCTAGTACAGTACGTAGACGATCTTCTAGTGGCTGCCGATGACAAGGAAACTTGCAAAGCAGCTACAATTTCCCTATTGCATCATTTGTCTAGTTTGAATCACAAGGTGTCTCCTTCCAAAATGCAATACTGCTGCCAAGAAGTGACCTACCTAGGTCATCTCTTGTCAAAGGAGGGAAGGAAGTTGACCCCAGAAAGAATAAAAGCAATTACACAGATGAGTGTTCCACGCACACAGAGAGAAGTACGTGCCTTTCTAGGTATTACCTCTTACTGTAGGCAGTGGATCCCAAATTTTTCTCTTTTAGCGAAACCATTGGTAGCTTTGACTGGGAAAAATGTTCCGAGTCCGGTGCCATGGTCTGATGAATGTCAAGAAAGTTTTACTGAATTACGAAAAGCATTGTGTTCAGCTCCTGTATTGGGTACACCTGATTACAGTAAGCCATTCACGCTCTACGTTCACGAGAGAGAAGGTTGCGCGTTGAGTGTTCTGACACAGAAGTTTGGTGATAAACAACGCCCTTGTGCGTATTTTTCATCAACATTAGATCCGGTAGCCAGAGCGTTGCCTAGTTGTTTGAGAGCTACAGCGGCAGCTGCGGCTTCCATCCGACAATCTGCTGGTTTGGTGATGAACAACATGCTAGTGGTCATGGTTCCTCATGCAGTGGATACACTCATGAACCGAACGAAGACACAACACCTTACTAGTGCGAGATTATCTGGTTACGAGCTGACATTACTAGCGAGTCATATTCAGATCAAAAGATGTAATGTATTGAATCCAGCAACACTGTTGCCGACTGATCAAGAGTCGAGTGATTCCGAGCCACATGATTGCTGTTTTAAAACGGAGGAAGAGACAAAAGGACGCATTGACTTGAAAGATACTCCGTTATTAGATCCGGATGGTACGCTGTATGTGGACGGGTCATGTTTTAAATTGGAGAATGGTGATGTGACTGCTACTTACGCAGTAACGACTTTGAAGACGATTGTGGAGACTGCAAGAGTGAGTCAGAATTCTGCCCAAGCTGCAGAATTAATAGCTCTAACGAGAGCGTGTGTTTTAGCTGAGGGAAAGAGAGTGAATGTGTTTACAGATAGTCAGTACGCATTTGGCGTGGCCCATAGTTTTGGCCGGTTGTGGAGAGAAAGAGGTTTCATTACGTCCCATGGGACTAAGATCCAACATGGTCAGCTAGTTAATGACTTGTTGGAATCTCTAACCTTGCCGACTGAAGTTGCGATTGTGAAGTGCAGTGCTCATAAAGCAATCACGGATGATGTTGGTCGTGGGAATGCTTTTGCTGATGAAATTGCTAAACAGACAGCTAGAGACACGATGAGCAGAATGTATGTTGCTACGTCTGCAAGATGGATTGCTGAGTCTGGAATGTGCGAGGATACTATGGAAAGTGTGAAAGAGATTCAGAAAGAAGCAACTGAGGAAGAGAAACGTGTATGGAGAGAAAGTACAGGCAAGTTGGACTCGAATGGATGTTGGATTGATTTGACAGAACAGCAGCGTTGGATGTTGCCCGATGCGTATGTGCTTGCAGTAGTGACGATGGCGCATGGAGTAGCGCATATAAGTTCTAAAGGGATATGTAAGATGTTAGCTCCGGTCTGGAAGAATGAGGGAATCAGTAAGTGTGCAGAGAGAGTGGTGAAAAATTGTATGGTGTGCTTGATGCATAATCCTGGCAAGGGAACTCCAACTCCAGCTGGTCATTTCGCTCCTCCTTCCTGCCCCTTTGAAGTGATTCAGTTAGACTTCATTCACATGGAGCGCTGCAATAATTTGAAGTATGTCCTGGTGGTAGTTTGTGCTTTTTCCAGGTGGATCGAAGCATATCCACTAAAGGACAACACTGCCCTATCGACTGCCAAAATTCTTCTCAAAGAATATTTCCCTAGATTTGGAATGCCACGGATTGTATGGTCAGATAACGGAAGTGAGTTTATAGGGAAAGTTATGCAGAGTGTGTGTGCCGGCCTAGGACTGAAACAGAAATTCCACAGTGCAAACCATCCCCAGTCTGCTGGTTTAGTGGAGGGTTACAATGGCACCCTCAAGCTGAAAATAGCTAAAATACAAGCATCCACAGGTTTAGCCTGGCCAGACGCACTTCCTTTGGCCTTGTTATCAACGAGAGCAACGGTACATTCTAGAATAGGGCTTAGTCCGTATGAAATAGTCTTTGGTCGCCCGGCAAATATCTGGGGTGTGCCAAGGCCTAAAGAATTTTGCTCCATAGAATATCCTATGTTGATAGACTACCTTTACGACTTGACTGCTAAATTGATTCTTATTCATCAACAGGTTTTCGATGCTTTGCCAAAACCTCCGGAGAGTCCAGGGCATCAGTTGAAACCGGGAGACTTCGTTGTCATCAAGAACTTCGCGAGGACGAAGAACCTTCAGCCGAGATTTGTGGGGCCCTACCAAATCCTACTGGCAACGAGGACAGCAGTTCGTGTAGCTGGCCGCAAGCACTGGGTACACGCATCACATGTTAAGCGTGTCCCTTTGCCGCTCCCTTACGACGACTGGGTGAAGAAGGGAATTGGTGCCTCCGAATCTGAAAGCACACCGAAGTTCATCTCTTTCAGCGATGCCGAATTGATTACTGACACTTCAAAACCTGACTCTCCTCCTGAAAAGACTCCTTTGAACACTGAACATTTGTCTCCAGCATCAGAAGAAACTTTGCTATCTGCGAACTTAAACACTGCAACAGCTGCTAGTGATACACTATTTTCCGATCAGACAGTACCAGCGAAGCAGAGATATAGCTTAAGAAGCCGTAAAATGGACAAATAAAGCAGGCAACTGCATATTGTGATTTTGATATATTGAACTTTTGCCTTCAGCCAGGAAGTTTGCTATTGTTTATTGTTTTTAAAATTGCCTTGCCGTCTGGGTAGCCGTAGGGTCGTGGCTGTGTGCCTAGTTTGAATCTGCAGGGGTCTGACACAAGGTCGATCTTTCTGTTGGTTCTGGGAACTCCCAGGGCTGATAGAGGCATTTTCATCTACGTACACATCATCAGTGGTCGCGAGCGGATTGTAGAAGATGGAGCTTCCTGCGCTGCAACGAGAAAATGTGATTTATGTTCGCAGAAACAGACTTAATAGAATTCTTCATAGCAAATGCTTTTTGATGCAATGTGCCATTACATTCTTGATTATTTTAGCAACATTGGTGGGTGGAATCGTCTTTAGTATAAATTTAATTTTTGTGCCAGTTACTACAGTACCTCCCCTTGATCCTGCCACTTCTACTGTTTCTTCTATACACTCTTTTCACTCGTTTCCTGAACATGAGCAAGCCCGACGCTCAGAATTCACCAACAACACTTTTGTACAGCTCTTGCACCAACACCAACTGGTAGTTAACACTACAAACTGCTGGGTGTGTGGCTTGATACCCCACACTATGGATAAAGGTATTCCCTATCTGGTTTTGCCTTTCAGCTACAATGGATCATTTCAGGCCCTCCAAACCATCTTTGCTTATGCCCTTGAAACCTATCCTCCACGTCCACCGCGTTCCACTAAATATAACTCTGCCAACAAAGCCTTAGTCCAGGGAATTATTGACATGGTCAAGGACGTCAATAATACTCCATCTTACCCTAGAGACGAATTGCGAGTATATTTAAGTTGGAATACTTCAGAGTATCGCCTTAGTTTAGGAGAAAGCAAGCGTAAAAGCTCAACTCCAATCTGGGTCGTACCTCACCGAGGTCAGGTCTGTTTGCAAGGTAACGGGAGAAATCCGAGAGCTCAGCTAGGGAGGAGTGAGTGCGTAGAGACTTATGTGTTTCCGGCTAACTCTTCCCCTGCCTTTCTCACTGCTAGGGGTACCTACTTCATTTGTCGAGACAGAGCTTATACATGGTTGCCTGCCGACTTTTCAGGATCCTGTTATATTGCTCGATTGTTGCCTCCGACATACACTGCTTCATCTGATTACCACAGAACCAGAATAGCGAGAGGTGTCTTCAGCAAGGAAGATACCGCTGGTCAGGAAGCTGGAGACTTCTTCAAAGGCTTCCTTCCGTTCTGGGGGCCTATGGCCAATAGTAGAAACATACGTCAGCTAACACGGGTAGTTGAATCTACTATTACCGAAACTGCTGGTGCCCTTAGCAACTTGACAGCTGAGCTTCAGGCGGATAGACTCATGACGTTGCAGAACCGTATGGTTCTAGATGTTATACTTGCAGATCGAGGTGGGGTATGCAGAATGATCCAATCGAGCTGCTGTGTCTTTATTCCTAATAATGCTCCAACAGTCTATGAGGCGATCTCTAAGCTACACAAGATTTCCGACTCCATACATGTAGACAAGGGAAACTGGTCCTTCATGGAGTGGTTTTGGACTCTGATATCAGCGTGGGGATGGAAGGTTCTGATGGTCATTGGTGTCATCTTAGTATTCCTGTTCTCATGTTGTCTGATTATCCAGTGTGGTCCTGCTCTGTGTAGTCTTTGTGCTGCAACTTGTCTCAGAAAACCACCTGCGTTTGGAGAAAAGACACGAGAAAGGATGATGATACAACAGCATGTCACTGACCTGATGAGCATAGAATTAGATTCTGACATAGACTGAGTAATTGCCTATGTAAGGGCAAAAGGAGGGTCTGAGGTTCCGTGACGATTTGAACCCGTGTTTTCAAGTTTGTCGGAAATACATAATATTGGTATCAGCGAACCGCAAATGATCCATTTAGTATATCCTGGTGTTTTCGCTACGCAACGAGCAAGAGCACTCCTTTTATAAACACATTTCTGATCTACCCACGGCATCCATCTTAGATCATGGCCGCCATTTTGTGTTTCTTGCCCTCACATACGCAATAACCTCTGATCACTTCATTTCGATTAAGGACACGTAACCTTAGCCGGAGATTCACCTCTTACATGACACGTGCACCTTAAACCAGATCACGCTGTAGCTGCATGACTCGACAAAGGCTTCCTCCTCTGCCCGAGGCCAGTCCTGCCAAACTGGTCTTCGTGTCCATTGTCCTGATCATGATTAGGCGGCCGAAGCCAGTAGCCTTGCCCATTTACAACCCACAAACATCCCTTATCCCACTTTTCTATCTTCCACACCTGGCTCTGTTTCTTTCTTTCTGAATCTTTATTAGGGGGAGGTAACGAACTTTACGATGAGGCGGTCCGGGTCCTGAATGCAATATTGACAGGGAATTGTGACAAACTAGTGGGAACCCCTCTCTTCGCAATGTTTGGCCTCAGATATTATCGACGGTTCCTGTGTAACGCCAAATATTTATTGTTTTAGACACAAAGGTTTTGGGAATGTATTACATGTAAAGAATTTGCCCCTAGCTTAAAATTCAGTATATAAGGAGCAACCCTCTTTGTACAAATCGAACAGGCTCCTAGTTACTGCCCGTGTGTAGTATCTGTGACTTCTGTGTCCCTGCAGTAATAAACCTTTGGTCTTTGACGCCACCATCGAGAAGCCCGTGTTTCTGTTCATTTGTGCACCAAGGCAGGTGGAACTCCGGGGTCTTTGGGTGTTGTTCCCTGACACCTCTGGACGGAACCAAAAAGTCCAGAACTCCAGGTGATGGACGGAGCATCTGAATCAATCAAACACTCACACCCAGTCAAAAGATCTGGGTTTAATCCATCACCGTTCTTTAGCCCACTCTGCCACCCCAGTTCAGACATGGCTATATGCAAATCAGTCTGACCATGTGCCTCATGGGAACAGTCCAGCCCGAACTGCCAAGCCATATCTTCCCTGGACCGGAAACAAGCTTCCGAGGACGGGTTTCTGGCATTCCAGCCATCTTCAGCCCGGCTTGCTTGAATCCAGTGGCAAGTGAGCAAGGGACTCACGTCTGAGCATACCCTGCCACACCTGGCACAGGGTCAGACTGATTTTCATATAGCCATGTCTGAACTGGGGTGGCAGAGTGGGCTAAAGAACGGTGATGGATTAAACCCAGATCTTTTGACTGGGTGTGAGTGTTTGATTGATTCAGATGCTCCGTCCATCACCACCCCCTTTTGTACCGCTTTTGGCCGCCGTAAGTGTGGCAGGGTATGCTCAGACGTGAGTCCCTTGCTCACTTTGCCACTGGATTCAAGCAAGCCGGGCTGAAGACGGCTGGAATGCCAGGAACCGGTCCTCGGAAGCTTGTTTCCGGTCCAGGGAAGACATGGCTTGGCAGTTCGGGCTGGACTGTTCCCATGAGGCACAGGGTTAGACTGATTTGCATATAGCCATGTCTGAACTGGGGTGGCAGAGTGGGCTAAAGAACGGTGATGAATTAAACCCAGATCTTTTGACTGGGTGTGAGTGTTTGATTGATTCAGATGCTCCGTCCATCACCACCCCCTTTTGTACCGTATATTCCCATTTGCTGCATATTCATGAAATGCATTGTCTTGCTATTTCTGCTAACTTGTTTCTTTGCAGGATTTCCCATGCCTTCCGAGAGTTAGAAATGACACTTTCTTGTAACAGTGTTAGATACATTGCCTGGGAGTGGAGTGCTGATGACTAGCTCATGAGAAACCTGTGGCTAAAGAAAGGACCATTGCCATGCGACCTTCCCATGACTAGAGTAGGATCCTTTCCCCATGTTGTAGTGAGCACCATGTGAATCCATCCATTAGATAGAAACAAACACCATGGGCCCTTGTTGATGATGCAGTAAAAGGGGAGTTGATGACGGACGATTTAGATTATAACTTATCGCTTGCCCTAGATGAGGGGCAGATGACTTTGGACTTTCTTGCAGACTGTATGCTGAACTTCTGTGCTAAACCCCTTTCTGTAAACCTATGCACACTTTTCCTTGAACTTTGACCCTAACCATTTCCTTAAGCGAAATTACACTTTGAAAGGACTCCTAAGGACATCCCCTTATGCCTCACTCTTTACCTTGATGAACTCTTTGGACTGATACTTGTTTCTGAGCTATTGAAGACTCTTGACCGAGCATCTCAAGTGATTCTGATGGTGTTACTTGTACTCTTGTGCCTAACCCCAATTTTTTCTGTAGAGTTGCTAATCTCTGAGTTCTGAGTATTCTTATGCTTGGCTTGTGTTTGGACCATTTAGAGTGTTAATGGATAGAAAGGACCACTCAAAATTATTCTCCGAGCATCAGACATTAATGTTGTTTTGCATAGCTACCACAGAACTCTTGGTCAGTTTAATTCTTGTCTGTTTTTTTCCAGAGGTTTGCCCTTCCTGTTGCTATTTGATGCTTAAACAGTATGGTCTTAAGAGTGATTACCTTAAACTGATTGTTAACTTGTCATAAACACCATTGAAATTTGGCTACAGATTCCTGGTCCTCATTGTTTAGCCAGATGGTTTGCACAGTTAATATAAATTAAATTGATCGGACAAGAAATGCTCATTCTCTTTGCCCGCACTGCGTACACGAGAGATCCATCAGTTGACCCTGTGAGCAAGTGAGTACGCGTGAGTAAAGGGATCCTGTAAAGGATGTAAATCTTTAGCATCTAGTGGGCCCAGAATGCATGAGTAAATCTGCTGGATCATTGGCACGGTGGCACCTCCCATTTCGGGACACAGAAGTATCATTTTGGCAGAGGCCTCCATGCAGCAGCATGAGAGGATGATCCAAGGTCCGCTGTGACTGTTTTAAAATGAATGGGTTTAAAATATTCAGTAATCATTTTTCAGAGCTATGTCCAGTGTTTCTCTTAACCACCCCATTCCCCCTGTAGGTGTGAGGGATTTCTTTCTGTTGAGATGTTTCCAGACAGGATACGTTGGATCTCAGCGTTGCTTTTCAGACGCTGCCTCATGGGTCACAGCAAGGTTTGCGGGTTGAGGTGCTCCGTGTGCCACGGGTGGGACGCAATATTCAGTGTTCTGCGGTTTCAGATGGCAGAGGGCGATATTCTTTGAAGCTCATCCCAGGTTAGCTGGTTAGTTCTAACAAATGAACACATTCCTTATTTGGACAGAGCGCAAACTATCTCTCAGTGCACCAGTCTCTGTCAACGCTAGTTTGCGTTTTGGACTGAATGCATCAGTCACAAAATGCGTTTTCTTAACCTCATGTGTTCAATTTCATTGGTTGCGGTTCTCGTCATCTTAAACCCAGCAATCCACTTATTTTGGGTATGGCCGAAAACAGATGCAACAATTTACACACAACAGGATAGTTTTGTAGTTCAAACCCTTGCACCTTCCTATTTGTTCAATTAAGTCCCATCTATCTATTGGGACCATAGTCCTATCTGCCACAGAAATAGTCTAGTTGTAGTCACAACTAGCTGTTAGAACGGTCACTCCAAAGATCACAGTTGCGATTTATTTTTAATTGTGCTTCAGAACTCAATGATTTATACTGTACAAATTTACATTACAACATATGTCATAAGATGCTTACAACATAGTTTAATCCGGTAAGTTGTCTTGCCATATGTCTCAGCCACACCTCTAACTCCATACGTGTGTGCATGCACAGGGGTCTGTGTACATGCATAAGAGACTGGCATGAAAACAATAATTAATCAAATACAATAAGTACTTTTGCAGTGGGTTTCTCGGTCAGGAAGCCATTTAGTAAAGGCCGCTTCTTATGGCAAGTACATCTCCAAATCTAAAGTTCTATAAGGCTTTGCAGTGCTTACTGTTATCAATGATTTAGAGATGCGTGTTCTTGTCAATACACCACTGCTCTAAAAGGACTCTATTTCAGGGGTAACAACACCTTTATTGAACAAGTCATCATGACTCCCAACATTTCTTTTTATAATTCTTTTTATTAAACCAAAAAAGTCAGCAAAAATCACGGTACAGAGGTAATATCATAATACCAATAGAGCATCTGGGGGTAAAAGAAGAATATGTGAACACATGATTAGGGACATTATGGGGAGGAGGGCACATCAAAATCAACAGTTCTGGGTGGCACACAAATCTCTCCTCTGTTATGATTCCAGGGTCCTCATACCAATGACCATTTCCATGGGCGTCCCCTCGCTAGATAGACAGTTTTCTCTCGAAACATACACCAGTCCAAGTTGTTTTCCCATACTTCCACGGTGGGAGGTTGCGTGGCTCCTCATAGCTGGGCAATGATCCTTTTCGCAATCATGAACCCCAAAGTAGCCCACTGTGTCTGTGCTGAGTTTAGGTCAGTTGGCTCCCATATATTCAGGAGGCACCTCTTTGCCTCCGGAATCAAAGAGATCCCCAACACCTTATACATAATATCATGAATTTTGTGCCAGTATTCGGAGATATGTGTACATTCCCAAATAATATGAAAAAAGGAGCCAGTTAGGCCACAATGACGTCTACACTGATCAGATTCCGACAAGCCCATATGCACCAGCCGGGGTCCCGTGATATAGACCCTATGCAATACCTTTAATTGAACCAGTCTCAGCCGACCCGGAATAGCAACCACTTTTGGGGAGGACACTGCCATCTGCCAATCTTCATCGTCTAATTCTATACCATCTTGGACCCACTTAGTTCTCAGCACTTCGAGGGGGGCAGCTCTGTGATTAATTAATTTTTTGTAAATTAGGGATATCGTCTTTTCAAGGAGGTGACCGTCAAGGATTCTGTCTTCAAGCGGCGAGGCCTCAGGGGGCTCCACGTCCCTGGGGAGTGCAGCCTGGAGCAAATGCTGGACTTGTGCATAACGAAAATATTCAGAGTTTGTCAATCTATATTCCGTCTGCATATCTGCGAACGATTTAATCCTACCTTTTCCCCAGACATTTCCAATGGTGGAGATCCCGATTAGATCCCATTTATCGAACCCTTTTGTCCTCCAAAGGTTGCCCAGCTCCTCCGAGTCAAAGAATGGGGTGGCCAAAGTCAGTCTACCTCTCCAACCCAAGGAACTGTTAGCATCAAACCAAATCCAAACAGCATGCTTAGTTGGCCCCGTCAGACCAGGTTTCACAGTTCTCGAGTACAACGCCCTGCTATACCCCCCCCTCCCCGGAAGAAGCCATTTATCCATAGCGTAGGCCGGATCACCCACCAGACCATACGCACAGTGGTTGATCGCTGCCAGTTGGGAAGCCCAATAATACCTTTTGATGTCAGGGAGGGCTATGCCTCCATCGTACCAGGGAAGATTCAGCCTAGTCAATGCAATCCGAGGTCTACCCTCCCATAGTAAGCTACGCTGCAGCCCATCAACTTGGTGAAAATAACTAGCCGGCACAACCTCTAAGGTATTCTGAAGGGCATATAGGAAGCAAGGCAGAGCCATCATTTTGAAGAGGGCGGCCCGGCCCAGCAGAGAGAGTGGAAGTTTCTTCCAATTAGCAACAACACTCCTCAGCCTCTGCAAAGGGGGAAGAAGGTTTCGGGCATACCGCATAGCGGGGTCCAAGGAAATATAAATACCCAAGTATTTGAATCCCTCTGTGTTGATGTTTATTAGACAGTTACGGGGAGGAACCGGAGGGTCACCTTTCAATACAAACAATAAGGACTTCCCCCAGTTAATGGAGAGCCCCGAATTTTTGCCAAAAGAGGCCAAGACATTAAGGACTACAATCAGGGACTTCCGAGGTGAGGTCAGATAAAGCAGAATATCATCCGCGTATAAGGATATTCGATCCTCGCACCCCGAGGACCATCACAACACCCGGATAGTTGGTTCCCAACGCAGCCATGCCGCAATTGGCTCCAGGGCAAGTGCAAAAAGGAGGGGGGACAGGGGGCAACCCTGCCGGGTGCCCCGACCAAGCAGAAATGGTGCCAAAACCCTGTTGTTTACAACTATTTGGGCCATCGGTTTAGTGTATAGCAGCCGCACCTATCTGATAAACTCGGGGCCGAACCCAAATTTAATCAGAACCGCCCACAAATGAGGCCATTCGATAGTATCGAAGGCCATGGTTGGTCCGAATGAAGAAATCACGGCTGGCTCACTCAGAGTATGGGCTCTAGCCAGTACCCCATGTAGCCTGTGCAAATTAAGAGCTGTGTTTCTGTCGGGCATGAAGCCCGACTGATCCGGGTGAATCTGGCCGGTCACCACTTTTACCAGCCTGTTAGACAAAAGCTTGGCCAAAATCTTTGGTTCGGCATTAAGTAAGGAGATAGGTCTATATGAGGCACAATTAGTTTTAACTTTACCCTCCTTATGGATTACCACCACCAATACCACCCTTTGGTCCCTAGGCAAAATTCCCCTGACCCGTGACTCAACATACATATCTTTCAGATAGGGAGCTAGTTTATCTGGCTTGAGCTTGTAGAGTTCAATTGGGAGTCCGTTTGGGCCCTGTGCCTTCCCGGATTTTAGGGAACGAATAGCTTGCGCAATCTCATCAGAGGATAGGGCACTATCCATGAAGTCCAGATCCTCCGAGTAAAGACACGGGAGCTGAATATCCCGAAGCAGCAGATGCGAATTATCCTCCGACTGGGCCAAGACAGCAGTATAAACACTCTGAAAATGGGCTGCGAACCTGTCCACTATATCCTGTGGGTCTGTAAGCGAAGTTCCCTCCTCCGTGATGAGTTCAGGGACCAGGCGACTAGCCTAGTTTTTTTGTCCACCCAGGCGATAAGTTTCCCCGCTTTATCACCCAGGTCATAAAGCCTACCCTGCTGTTCCCTGACTAGCGTCTTAGCCCTATCAGTTGCCAATGCCTTATAATCATGCTGCTTAAGGCTCAGAAGATGTAGTGTGGCCTGTGTAACTCTTACTTCCAATTCCCCCTCAAGCAAACCAATCTCAGTCTCAAGAGCCACCAACTCCTTCTTCCTTTCTTTCTTTGAGCCCGATATAAGTGAAAGGGCCAGACCCTTAATAACTGATTTGAAGGCCTCCCAGAGGGACAACGAGGAGGATACCGACCCTACATTAAGGAGTAAATAGTCATCTAATGCTTTAATGAGGTCCTTACATATTATGATGTTGCGCAAATACCAAGGATTAATGGGGGCGACTTTACCAGCTGTAGCCCGAGTGATTGTCATGTGGACCCACAGTGGCGAGTGATCCGAAATCCCCCTAGACCAAGTGTGTGACAGCAGTTAGATAGAAAGCTTGTGAAGCAGGAACTTACAAGTAATCAAGTCTGGAAAGGCTATTGTGTGCCCCCGAGTGAAAAGTGTATTTCTGTTGATTAGGATGAAGTAGTCTCCAACCATCAACCAGACTCAATGCTTCCATAAAATCAGGCAACCACCGCATAGCTCCCCCCATGTCCCGTGGAGGATGCCTATCAAGAACTTTAGAGACGACCGCAGTAAATTCGCCCCCCAATATCAGTAGTCCCTCCGGGAGTGTAAGCAAGAGCTTCCCCAGATCTGCAAATGTGGCACATTGGAGCCCCGGCGGGACATAAATCGACAGGAGGGTAATGTCTTGTCCTTCCCACTTGCCCGTGATCCCAACATATCTACCCCTGTCATCCTCCCATACAGTAGTAATTGCCAAGGGGAACATTCTGTGAATCAGGATGCCTGCCCCTCAGGAGCCCAAGTGAAACCTGAATGCGCCATTAGCTCATACCCCATCCTATGCAGGGCTTTGCATGAGTTCCCCACTAAATGTGTCTCCTGGAGTAACGCATCGTCTGGCAAGTGCCTCTTAAGATATTGAAGGACAACACAACGCTTAATCTTGTCCCCATCCCATTCACGTTCCAACTCAAAAGCTTGATTGCTCTACCCCCCATCATCTTGATAGAACCTCCGACAATCCTCTGTAATCTGCGTAACAATCAAATGCAATGTGCTGACTAAATTAACAAACAACCCAACAAATGAGACAAAATGTCCCTCCCAAAACCCCCCCACCCTGCTGCCCTGCCCATTAGGCTTAGAACTGCCCATTGAAACCTGCAGAGTGCCTGTCGCCCTGAACATTCAAAAGAAAGAACAAACAAAACATTTTTACTTAGGGGGTTGAAGTCCATGAGCCCCGGTCAGCGCCCTATCTAATACGAAAACATGTCCGGAGTTCTGTCCACTCGTGTAGAAATATAATCCACAGCACCCATCAATCATATCAGTGACATGTCCCCCCCCCACACACACCCCACCCGCCATCCCCCGGGAACCCCTAAAACACCCCACTGGCCGTTTGTTCAGGAAGGCTGAGAGTCCGCTCCACCGCCGTCTCCTCCATCTGTTGGGGCCTGAGAGCTCCGGTACTGGAGCCACTCCAGCACCACCTCCGCTGCTCGAAAAACCATGCTCGGCCCTCTGCCTCAACCATGACATGGGCGGGGAACAGCATTGAGTACTTCATGCCCCTCTCCCGTAGGTCTCGCTTCACGGACAAAAAAGTTTTCCTTTGCTTCTGAACTCGTTGCGTAAAGTCAGGGAAGAAAGAGATGGTGGTGTTCTCGTATTTGAGAGGGGCGCTGACCCTCGAGCTCTGGAGGACAGCATCTCTGTCTCGGTAGTTAAGGATCCGGGCCAACATAGGCCGCGGGGGAGCGCCCGGTCTGGGACGGCCGCCTGGGACCCTGTGTGGCCGTTCAACAACAAAGAACTTACTGAGGCCCTTCGGTTTCTGGTGGTTGAGGATAAGATCCTCCACAAAGAGGTCAGGGGCCTGCCCCTCCGACTTTTCCGGCATACCTAAGATGCGTAAATTGTTGCGGCAGAGGTGGCCTTCATAGTCATCCAGTTTGAGGCAGGTATCCACCCAGGAGTCTCGCAATTCCTTAACCTCCATTTGCAGCTGGGAGACATCATCCACCAGGCTGGAAGTAGTGAGCTCAACCTGCTTCACCTTCTCATTCAGCTTCCCCATGTCCGCACAAATCAAAGTGATATCAATAGCCATGGAGTCCATCTTGTGTTCGAGCGAGGCTTTGACCCCCGTTATTGCGTCCATGACATCTTTTAGGGAAAGCTCAGGTTCCTCCTCAGGCGGGGTCCCCTTCGCCGAGTCTTCAGAAAGCCTCCCCTTTTGCCTATCCTTAGAGATAGTGTATCGATCCAATTTATTTCACCTGTTCCATCCTTCAATGTTGCAACACCCAGTCACCGGAGCCAGACCACTAGGACGCCCAGCACCGCACTCCAAAGTTTGAACCACCAAAGAGCGTCCTAGGCGCCGCTCCTCACAACAGGCAGCTACTCTGGGTGGGGTCCCCACCTGCACATCTCCAAAGGTTCACAAGTCTTCAACCTCAGAGGCAGCAGCATTCACCAGCCAGCCCCAGGGCGCCCCTCCGTCTCCAGTCAAGGAATTTTGGTGCAGTCAATAAGTGCAGACCCAATGCCTTCAGCGCTCGCCCCTGGGACAGAGGCAAGAAATACAGAGGGGAGGCGGGGGGCCTACCACCACACTTTCTCACTGGCCAGATATAAGGATCATGTCCTTCAGCCTCAGCGTCATTGAGAGCTGCAAGTCTTTATTGCAGGTATAAAGTTATTCACCCCTGGAGACCTCACTCTCTCCCAGCCAATGCCAGCTCTTCACTACCGCCTCCTTCGTGCCCATTAAAATGCACTGTGGGGGCGTGGCCAAGATGGCGGGGTAGAAGGACGTAGGCGGCTAGAGCTCCCGACCCCATCGGAAGCCCGAGCCCTTAACTCAGCAGCGCATTCCCCCCGGAGCTCCGCAGACCTGCTCCGCTGAGAGGGGAACGAGCGACGACCGGATTGCCGCTTCCAGCGCACGATTTGGTGCACGCATCACCGTGTTCCGGGAGCCGTGCCCGGGATCGGCGAGAACCGAGGGTCCGTCATTGCCCGGCCCGGACGGAACAGCAAGGCGCCGGACAACCCAGAGGCGCGGCGCGGACTCGCCGCAGTGGTGGAGGAGGCTCCCTGGCTCCGGCAGGCTGCTTGGCTGGGCGTCGGAGAGCGGAGTGGTGAGGTGTTCCGGAAGAGTCCGTGCCCCCCGGCGCCCCAAGATGGCGGCGAGCGACAACAAAGGACCCCTGCCCAGGCTCGCCGGAGAGCCTCAAACTGCACTGTGAGCCAGCTGTCCGGGGCGGGCCGCCTACGCTGCCCGGCGGACACCGCCGTAGGTCCGGTGGGCGGGGCGCCTGACCCAGCCACTCTCCCGGTTGGGACCTGGGAGTCTCCGTGCCCCGAGGTGTTGAGGAGACCGGGGAAGACGCTACGCGAGCGCCCGGCTTGGGGGCCTAGCTGGGTAGCGGGGGAGTCCGTGCACGGCACTTGGCGGCGCGGCCCCCTAGTGGAAGCGGGCTGCAGCGGAAGATCCGTAAGCACGCAGCACCCCGGGACCACCGGCAACCCTCCGCCCGGGCGATACAGCACCCCCGTGGCTCATGGTGCTTGGCCTGCAGGCCGGGAAGCACGCTGTTGGCGGTGGAACAGCCCGGAGGAGTGGTGGATCGGGTAGAGCGCCTGAAGCGGTTGACTCACCGGCTGGATCCTGGACTACACCACACACCGTGGTACTGGCTGGACAGTGGGGGGGCCTCTGATAGGTCCTAGGGCGGGGCCCGGCGGGGTTGCTCCCTAGCTGAGGTGGTCTGCCACCGACTTGACACGGTCACCCCCCCTGACGAGCGGCGCCCCTGTTGCCTCGGCTACTTCTCCGACGAACTACGGAGCTCCCAACGAGCACGGGGGGCTCCGGCTGGGTTGCCCCTGGAGGGCCCACGGGCTGCACGGATACCTAGAACACCCAGAGGTGAACTGGAGTGGGCGACCGGAACCCACAGTATCAAGGGACGTAACGACTGGGGCCGAGAACGGCTACTCCTGGGCCGGAGCAGCACCTACGGGACCTCTGTGGGGAAGGCCGCGACACCAACCCCCTTCAGCCTGTGGAGAAGCTTCCAACCGGAACCGGTGGGGTCCTTTTGAGCAGACGCGCACCACCGCCGGCACCGGACAGAGTCCAGGCTCCCTGAGGCCCAGATCCCACACGCAGGACGGCACAGACGGGAGTGGAGGCCTGATCATGGCGGGCCAAAGAGGAGGGAAACGCAATGATCGCACCGACCGCACACTCCCGGAGATGCTCAACAGACAGCAGACCAAGGGGGACAGAGCTTCTTCCTCGCCCGGAGCAGCTGGGAGCTCGCAGTCTGGTGCAACAGCAGAACCCCCGGTAACTAGATCCTTTTTGGAATCTCTCTTTGGAACGCTAAGGGAAGACTTCCAGGCCCTCAAACAGGAGGTGGCGGGTGAGGTGCGTGAGGTCCGAAGGGAGGTGGAGGGTCTAGGCGAGAGAGTGGACACTGTGGAGACCTCCATGCACAGGCAAGCCGAGGAGATCACTCTTCTCCAGCAGGAAGTTCTGACCCTTCGAGAACAACACCTTGACCTCCAATTGCACAACGAAGACCTAGAAAACAGGTCACGAAGAAATAACATTCGTGTCCGGGGTGTGCCATCCTCGGAAGAGAACCCGGACATTGTTCAATACCTGCAAGAACTCTTTCGCATGGTCTTGGGAGAGGGGGACGACTTCCCCATTAGGATTGACAGAGCGCACAGGGTGGGTCCCACCAGACGAGCTACCGGCCCCCCTCCAGACATCCTAGCGTTCCTCCCAGATTTCCCGCTGAAAGAGAAGATCATGGCGGAGGCTCGAAAGGCACGCTCTCTCACTTTCCGGGATCACCCCGTCGCCTTATACCAAGACCTGTCCACGATCACGCTACAGAAGCGCAAGTCGTTCAAGATCGTGACGGACTTTCTTAAGCAGCATGAGACCCCCTACTCCTGGGGGCACCCCTTTCGTATTATCTTTAAGTGGCAGGGAGAGACGCACCATGTACGAAACCTCCAGGACGCCTGCGAAATCTTGAGCATCACCACAGAGGAGGAGGACTCCCAGACGCCTAGACGGAGGCGCTCAACTGACGATGGCTGGCGCCGTGCCACGAACAGGAGAAGGAGGACAGCGGCACCGGCACAGAGGCCAGGGTCTCCTACGATCAGGGCGGAGCGGGAAGCTGCGGTCCGGACTGCATCCACGGTGCTAGAAGGTCCACCAGAGGTGGCACAAACCGCTTAACTACGTTCCGGGGGGAACTCACAGTAGCAGTATTTCTATAGCGGGCTTTGATTGAAGGGGGGAGAGTGAAGGTTTGACTACGTGTGGCTGGACGTCCACTAAGGTAACATTCCACGGACTGGTCCGTTTGGGCCTGTCCGGGACTATTTCAAGTGGTTTTGGGTGCACTGGTGCGGGGGGGCAGCATGACCCCGGGGATGCTGTTGAGGGTGGTGGGAAGGGATCTGGGGGAGTCCGGATGGGGGTTGAGGGTATTGGGAGGGAAGATTTGTTTAAAGTTGGGGTTGGGGACGGTTGGGGGGGGAGAGTTGGAAGTTACCTTGTCCAGTGCTTTTGCGGTATCTGTGAATGCTAGTGTAGATATTCGTATGTGCTTAGAGGTCGTTCTGTTCTCACACACTCTGGTTCGCACACATAAGCAGATTCATCCACTCCTTCCATGGCAGAACTAAAGATACTAACCCTGAATGTCAAGGGGTTAAACAACCCCACGAAAAGGAGGGCCATCCTGTCTTTGTTAGAGAACTCTCAGGCGGACATCTGTCTGCTCCAGGAGACCCACTTGTTAGCTACTGATTGTCACAGAATGAGGTCCCTCCATTTCCCTACACAGTTCTTTTCCTCCAATACGACTAAGACTGCAGGGGTGGCTATTCTTCTGTCTAAATCGTTTAAAGGTGAGGTGCTGCACAAATTTGTAGAACAAAAAGGTAGGCTTCTTGCCTACAGACTTAAAGTGGGTACTCTCACGTTCACTGTAGGCACCGTTTACGCCCCGAATGAACAGCAGGATAGATTTCTACGTGGGGCTCTAGAGGAGATCACGGCTTCACCGGACGCGCACATTATGCTGGGAGGGGACATTAATTTGGTTTTTGACTCCGCGAAAGATAGGTCGGCGCAGCGCTCCCCACAGGCTGGGGAACTCTCACAAGCACTCAAGGCCCAGTTAGTTGAATCCGATCTGCATGACCTCTGGCGCGAACTCCACCCTGCTGACACTGATTTCTCCTACTACTCGCATGCACACAAAACTTATGCCAGACTTGATTATCTACTGGTCTCTGGCCCTGTTCGTGGCCTTGCCACGGCCTCAGAAATGGGTGTCATATCACTGTCGGATCATGCACCAGTCTCGGGGACCCTACGTCTCCACCCGTGCTCAGCCCGGAGGGGGGTTTGGAGGCTTCGGGACACCCTCCTACATAGGAGAGAAGTGGTGCAAAGCATTACGGATCCGATCAAGGACTATCAGCTGCACAACTCC
The DNA here is from genome assembly GCF_964263255.1 of Lissotriton vulgaris. NCBI lineage: Eukaryota > Metazoa > Chordata > Amphibia > Caudata > Salamandridae > Lissotriton > Lissotriton vulgaris. The sequence goes on from NC_141688.1 coordinate 130,733,656, forward strand.
AACGCTGATACGTCCCTGTCGACTCAGTGGGGGGCTCTCAAGGCAGTACTTCGGGGAGAATTTATTGCGATCTCGGCGGCAGATAACCGGGAGAGGAAACGGAAACGGGACGAACTCACCCAGAAAGTCAGGGAATTAGAAGCCGTGCACCGCCGCACTGGGGCTCCCAGAGTCTGGAAACAGCTGAAGGCAACGAGGAAACTCTTGTCCTCATTGGATCTTGATAGGGCGGAATATGCAGCATTGCGCCTCAAACACGCATATTATACTGGGGGGGACCGATGCGGCCGCCTGCTGGCAGCCAAATTGAGAGTGGCCCATCAGAGCCACCAGGTGAAGGAACTGGCAGGGATGGCGGGACAGGGGATCACGGGTGACGCCGAAATTGCCGAGACCTTCCGCCGCTTCTATGCTGAGCTGTATAGAGCGGACACCGCCAATATGGAGGATGCGGAAGATTACCTGGATTCGGTGACCCTACCGTCACTGACCCATGAGCAGGCAGCTTATCTAGAGAGAGAGATTAAGATCGAGGAGGTGATTGCGGCGATCTCTAGGCTCAAACTAGGGAAGGCCCCTGGCCCAGATGGCTATACGGCCCTCTTTTACAAAACGTTCTGCGGGACGCTAAGCCCTATCTTAACTACACTATTCAACTCCTTCTGTGACCCTGGAACTATCTCTCCAGATCTGCTACGAGCGACAGTGTCTGTCATTCCCAAGCCAGGGAAGGACAGGAAGCAGTGCGGCTCGTACAGACCAATCTCCTTGCTAAATTTGGACCTGAAACTCTACACCGGAATTCTTGCGGCGAGACTGGCGCAGCACCTCCCTGGCCTCATTGAACCGGATCAGGCCGGTTTCGTGCCTGGACGGCAGACGGTGGACCATACTAAACGTATTGTTCACGTCTTGGAAAAAGCCTCACGTATTCCAGGGGAACGTATGCTCCTCTCGGTCGATGCGGAAAAGGCGTTCGACCGGGTGCACTGGCCCTACCTCGAACGAGTCATGGCGAAGCTGGGGATGGGGGAAAAATTCCGAACCATGGTTTTTAACTGCTACAAATCCCCCTCTGCTGCAGTGCGCGTGAATGGCTGTGGCTCACGATGGTTTGATATCGAACGCGGCACGAGACAAGGTTGCCCCCTCTCCCCCCTTCTTTTCGCGCTCTACATGGAGCCCTTTGCCCAGCGAGTGCGGCAGAACGTGGCCGTGACCGGTGTACGAATGGGGGGTTTCACCCATGTCATGAGCCTCTACGCGGACGACGTTATTTTCGCGCTGGAAAACCCGAGGCAGGCCCTACCCGCCTGTATGGCGGAACTCAAAGCCTTTGAGAAGGTGGCCGGCTTTCGGATGAATGTGGAGAAATCCACAGCGCTGGACCTCTCCCTGACTCTGTCCACGAGGAACGACCTACAAAGGCTCTTTCCATTGCGGTGGTCGAAGGATCAGGTGCAATATCTAGGGATTACGTTAGCTCCCACGTTGCAGACCATGGTTTCCCTTAACTATGAGGCAGTTGGCAAGAAGGTGAGAGAGGAACTAGGGAGATGGAATAAAGGCACGCTTTCCTGGCTTGGTAGAGTGGCGGCGATTAAAATGACCGTCTTACCCCAAATTCTGTATCTATTCCGGGCACTGCCCCTGCAACCACCTAAGGGCTGGATTCCGCAAATGCAAACTGACGTGTCCCGATTTGTGTGGCAGGGCCGTCAACCCCGAATGCGCCGCACTCTCACGACACTGACACCGGAAACTGGAGGACTGGGAGTTCCCGACCTCCGCAAATATTTCCAAGCAGCCCAATTAAGATACCTGGTAGAATGGAGCAGGTGGGAGTCCGATAAACACTGGCTCTTCCAGGATCAGGCGGTGGCCGGACGCCCTTTACAAGAAATACCCTTTCTCCGCCGCCCACACCGCCCCCCGAATCTATATGCTTCTTACATAACACGGGTCCCGTTGAAAGTATGGGACGCCACAAATCGCACATTTGACCTCACCACGTTTCCCTCGCCTTTCACACCGATTGTAGACAATCCCGACTTCACACCGGGGATGGAACAAGGGGCCTTCTCACATTGGAGGGACAAGGGCTGTAGGGCACTCTTCCACATGTACGCGGCGGATGGAATTATCCCCTTTCACAGCCTCAAGGATTCCTATCAGTTGACCGAATCTGATCGCATAAGATACTGGCAGGTACGACATTGGGCCTTGCAGCCGAGCGTGAGAGTATCCGCAGACAGGGGGCTCCTCCCATATGAGCGATGGCTAATTACCCGCACCTCAGACTCCAAACTTATCACTGACCTATACAAACTGCTTCAGCTCCCGTCCTCCCACTTCTACATTCCCGGTAGAGAGCGATGGAATAGAGAACTGGGGAGAACGCTTAGCCTTAAAGAATGGGAACGTATTTCATACAGAGCACGTCACTCGGCCTACCACGTAGGCCTTACAGAAACCTTTACAAAAATATCCACCTACTGGTATCACACCCCAGAAAGACTACACGAAATGAACAGGCTTCTTAGCGACAGGTGCTGGCGAGAGTGCGGGCAGGTTGGCACACTGACACACATCCTCTGGGACTGCCCAGTGCTGCAGGCCTACTGGTCGACAGTGTTAGACGAGATTGATAATTGCTTCGAGATTGTACTGCCCCGTTTTCCGGCATATACCCTACTGGGTCTACCAAATGACTTAATGTATCCACTGAAATCTAAGAGAGGGAGGCAGATTGCCATTATGCTGGGTTCTGCGGTGCAAAACATACTGATTCATTGGCGCACGACTAACATTCCCTCACGCACGGGTTGGCTGCATAGGTTGTGGCATGTTCTTGGGATGGAAAAAATGTCTCTCACGCTGGCAGGAGATGTGACTGGTTTTGAAGAACTGTGGCAACCCTTTCACTCACTGTTGGCTTCAGAATTCACCGAAATCACATGCCCGAGGTACCTCAGGCTACTGAGGCTCACACCCCCTTTGTGAAGCACGGTTTCAGTTGGGTGGAGACCGCCAGGGACTCGCGGGCGTACACAGGGTGGGTGAGAGGATGGATGATTGATTGCTTTCAAGTTACACGGCACTGGACAGGGTGGGGGGGGGGGGGGGGAAGTTGGTTGGGGCATGTTGTTCTATTAATAGAGGTACAGGCCCATAGGGCAATGTTTTTTTCTTGTTCTCCTTTTTCTTATCTTGCCTTGTATAGGCCATGGTGCGAAGAGCAGGACATTGAAACGGCCCTGGGGCTGGGTCATTAGCATTTCTGATCTTGAGTTGCCTCTTTCGGCACACATTGCATGTTTGTACACTGCTTTCTATGTGTGCTGTACCTTTCTAATAAAATGCTTTAAACATAAAATGCACTGTGACTCTACTCACGAGCGAGCCGACATCCCCAGGGCCGATGAGGAGGTGGAGAGGGGGCGGATGCTCCGTCGATTGCAAGGCGCCGCTGACCGTCCCTCCAGGTCCCGCAGCCTTACGCTCAGCTGCAGTTCGCCGCTGGAGCCAGCAAAGTTCCTCAATTGCTGTGCCCCCCGTAGCCTGCGCTCCCATGCGATAGGGGAGCGCAGGTCCCCGCATCCACGAGCGGAGCCTCGCACCCGCCGTCACTCAGGCGACCACAGCGGCCGCAGCCTCTAAGAGCCGGTCGAAAGTGCACGCACCCAGGCACCACTTCTCACTGTGGGACCCGGCTGAAGGCCCAGTCTAGGCCCACCTGCAGGACCAGACCCCGCGTCGCGATGGAGGCCGCCAGAGACTCCGGGGCGGGCAGACCTGGTACCTCTTTCCCTCCATCACCCGGGAAGGCACACTGGATCACAGGATAGTGTGATATTGCTCATTTATATTCATGCTGTACCTTTAATGTGCTGGAATCTCTTGTGCTTGTATTCTGTCAGCTGTCAGTTGAAGATTTCTCCTGTGGCTGAGGTTTAATAAAGTACCTCCTTAACTTGATATATATATTCCTGTTTATTTATATTTATGAGAAGACACCACATTATTTTGGCGACGATCGGGTGAACCCAGGACTTCACCTCAACACAGGAAGACAAGAAGACTCGGGGTACAAAAATGGTTCCACCTCTGGGTATTAGGAAGAAACCTTTGTCCCATGCACACTCTGGACATCTTGGTATTGTAAAAACCAAAGAAATTTTACGCATGCAATTTTGGTGGCCAGGGATGGATCTGGAGATTGAAAGACTAGTGAGGGATTGCCCAGAATGCTGTGCTAGTGATAAAATACTAAAGACTAAGCAAATGCCCATGGTTAAGAGATCTCTACCAAGTCATCCTTGGGATGAATTAGCTATAGATATAGTTGGTCCATTGTCAGGTGTAAATGATACACCTTATCTTTTAGTTCTGATGGATTTGTACTCTAGGTGGATTGAGGTGAGTGCTGTGAGAGAAACTACTTCTGAGGAAGTGATTAAGTTCCTTGATACCATTTTTAAAAAAGAAAGTTTTCCTAATAGTCTTCTATCAGATAATGGGCCACAATTTTGTTCAAGAGTTTTTGAAGAGTTCATGAAAAAATCTGGTATTTTACATAAAAGATGTTCATTATATCATCCTGAAACTAACGGTGCAGTAGAGAGGGTTAATAAAACATTGAAAGAGGCTATACAGTTAGCAAGGTCGTCTTGTTTGAATTGGAAATCTGTCCTTCAAGAAAGAATAAGTGCCTATCGTTTTGCTCCCCATTCGACAACAAGTAAATCCCCGTTTGTCTTGTTTAAAGGGAGAGCTCCCAACACTTGTTTGTGTCCTGGTTGGATGGATCTCAACAAGGGTTTGATTGATAATGGAATTGGTGAGTGGCGTAAGAAGGAAGAAAAGAAGCTGGATGAAAGAAAGACTTATTTTGATAAAAGAAATTGTGTGAATGTACAGAAGGTTTTAGTTGGTGATCTTGTTCGTATTAAAGCTCCTGTTGGCTGTAGATCTTGGTCAAAATACACTGATGTGAGAGCTGTAGTGAAGGTATTCAAGAATGCCATCAAAACAGAGGATGGAAGAATTTGGAATAGGAGCAGAGTGGTTGTGGTTAAGTCAAGAATTCCTGTACGTGATTTCTCTTATGGAAGACAAGGTTTGCCTCTTTCAACTTCTAATTTTGCTAATGGTTTGAATTTGTCTTCATCTTCTTCCAGATGTCAAAGAATACGTAGGCTTCCCACTTATTTAAGAGATTATTCACTATAACCTTCTCTCTCTTTATTTTTGTGTATTTGAAACTGTATCCCTGTTATAACTTATTGTTTTTACTTTCTGTTGGGAGGGAGATGTGTGATATTGCTTATTTATATTCATGCTGTACCTTTAATGTGCTGGAATCTCTCATGCTTGTATTCTGGAATACATGAGAATTCCAGCTGTCAGCTGTCAGTTGAAGATTTCTCCTGTGGCTGAGGTTTAATAAAGTACCTCCATAACTTGATATATATATTCCTGTTTATTTATATTTATGAGAAGACACCACAGATAGCTGGGCAGGATTATCGAGCGGGCTCACTGACTGCGGAGCTCACTCGCTACGCAGCCATCTCTGTCCGCGCTTGGCCACGCCCCCGACTCCCAACATTTCTTGAGCCTGGTGCTCAGTTGTTCCAGAGTACAGACCAGCAGCCTTGGTGAGGCTGCTGATGAGCATCCTGATTCACTAGTTGCCTTCTGGCTAAAGTCTGTCTCTTAAGGCATAGGCCAAAGATTCAATTCCGTTTTAGGGTCACAGTTTTTTAAGGTAGAATGTTAATAGTTTATGGGGCCAAGCTAGATTGTTCACCCCAGAAACCGATTCAATTGGTGATTACATATACCATGGTATATAGTTTAAAAAAATCTCTAAAAATTAACGTGCTTGCCACGACTACTCGACTCCTACCCAGTTCACAAACCCATCAGTAAACCATATGCTCACTTCCTAGCTGAGAGAACCACCATTATTCTACACCATAACTGGGTCTGTTTGCCCTGTGAATGGGGTAATTGAATGCGGGGATCAATGTTTGATCTCCACAGGGCACAGATTTAGATTGGTATGTCCACTCCGGAGGCAGCTCCTCCTCCGGAGCGGAAGAGCGGCGTCCCGCCTGCTGCAAGTGCAGCAGGCAAACAGAAATAAATAAAATGGCATTTCAATGCCATTTAATTTCCCACTGCACCAGCTGGTGCTGTCTACAGCCCGCGGGTGTGGGAGAGGCTGAATCCTGCAAATGCAGGATGTCAGCACTAGTCTACACTGCGCATGTAAGATTGGCGGACCATTCTGCGACGGCCAGCCCTACATGTGCACTGTAGACCCAGCTATCCAAAGGCTGTGAAACAGCCTGAGGATTGCTGGCACCGGCCCTCAGCCTCAAAATGAGCGCTGAGTGAGCCTGCTCCCACCAATCCTCAGGCTGCTTTCACAGCATGAAAGCAGTTCAAGGATCGGTTGGAGTTTCGTTCCAGAAGCAGAAAGGAAGTCCTTCCTTTTCCTGCTCGTCGAAAGGAGAAGTCCCGCAGCAGTCATGCTCCAGCTCATCGTTTATGGTGAGTAGCACATTTACTTCTCACCATTTTGTATTGAAGCTAGCCGACACTGGTCCACTCAGCCTTTCATCCATATTAGATTCATGAGATGCATGGATGAGTCAATAAATAAATAAATAAACTAATCACCTCCAACAGCTTCCACATGCAGCATCACAACCTCAGACATATTTGCCGCATTCTCGACATCGGCACAGGTGGCAAACAGGCCAGTACTCACATTTGCATATTGTCCGGGACACACTGGCATTATTTATCTTAGCATATATTGAATTGTTCAACAATTGATGTGCTCACCTTTAGCTAGGTAAACATTGGGATCATGTGGTGGACTGTTAGAAGTGTAGAGCCTGAACACTGGCCCACAATAAGCAATGCTAGCAGGCCATACTTCATGTTCAGCCAGTCACTTCTTAGCTTAGGTTTTAAGGTCAGAGGGTTGGTAGAATTTTGTTTAAGGAGGAAGGCTTCAGCGGAGACAGTGGATGTCATGCTTCCTATTTCTAGGACCAGCCAATAATTGGTGATGTAGGGCTGGTAAACGTGGTCCCCGTAGGATGTGTACTCAATAAACTAAAGCAATAGGGTTTATGTGAGAAAATAATTTAAAGGGATATTTCAGATATGTCCATCTTATGTGTAAAGCTTTGCCTTGGCCCAGACAACAAATCGTTCACTGAGTTGCATAAACTACTTTATATGCAACTTTAGCAATGTTTGATACCTGGGTTCAACATCTTGTGGGTAAAAGGTGCAGGTTTACCCGTCAGCTAAGCATCTTTCAAAGTAAAAGGTAAAAAGTAGAAGCCAAGTGGAAGTGTTTATATGCCAGGAACTCTTGAACAACTAGGGCAGCACCCTTCTTTGAGGATGGCCATAGGTGCCTGTGATTGCGGATTGCCTATCCATGGGTTGGGGCGTATTGCAGAGAAACTAACTTGTGAAGAGTTGGGTCCGAAACAGTAGCCTACGTGAATGATTGTGTATTTGGTCCCGGCTGAGACGTAAGTGGTACTGTCAGAGGGCCATATTATCAAGAACAGGTGATAAAATGATCGCTGTTTTATCGGCAGGAAACTGCCGCTAAAGCAGCGATAAAGGGCTTGATAATATGTCCTTGTGAATTCCCATAGCAGCCCAGGTTCTGGTGTTAACCTGGGCTGCTATGGGAATTTACAAGGGCATATTATCAAGCCCTTTATCGCTGCTTTAGTGGCAGTTTCCTGCCGATAAAGCGGCAATAATTTTATCACCTGTTCTTGATAATATGCCCCAGAATTCCTTCAGGGTCAAAGAAACTGAGATGGTTGCTATCTATTTAAAGTGACTAGGTTAATGATAACCAGTTCCAAGGGGCCCGCAGGAATTTCTGCCAGGCAATATCCTGAACCGGGTTCAATCACAGTGAGGGGATGCTAAAGCAGCATGTCCCTCAGGCGTCATGTTGCATGTTTCTTCGCATACGCATCATGGTATGGGTTGTAAGATGCACCATGGTCTTCTGGAGAAATGGATCACTTGAAGGGTTCGACTATTAATGTGGGTCACAATAAAGATCAGTGTGTCACTCTCTCCTCTGACATGGTTTGCTTGTTCTGGAGCTGAGTTTATAGTGCATCAGTTTGTGGTGATCTGATGTAGTTCTAGGTTTACGTTTAAGAGGTTAAAGAGGACAAGATGAGGGGCGGTCCTTGGGGGATGGGCTATTGTGAAATAGCGGTGGCAATGTGACCAGTTCGGGGGGGGGGAGGGGGGGGGGTTTGATCCTAAATCCCAAGGGGGGCTGGGGGGGGGGGGGGGCAGAGGGGCGTGCCAACACATCCTCTGGGGGAAGTGGATAATGCTCTTTTGCATTATCCACTTAAGGGTATTTTGACTCCCAGGACAATCGTGACTCTCCAAAGCTTTGTATGTAGTTATTACACGAGTGCTCAAATGTATCCTTTTATAAATGGAGTGCTCAAACCTGAACCTTGTTGAAGAGCACCCATTCCATACTCAGATTATACCCAGGTGGCTGGATAATATTTACAGGCCTCGAGAAATCAATTCACTGGCTCGCTATGGTGAGTCAGATTTTATCAGATTTTTATGTGGCCTGCTGACAAAGAACAGTTAGCATGTTCAGTCATAAAGTGAATAAGCAATAAAGAAGACTTTAAATCCTGTTTTTTTTCTTTTTGCATTTACTCTGCATTCAAAGACTGTGGTCATAATGCCAGTTTATGTCTTCTTACAATTTGCTGCTTATTTTATTCTGGAGGTCGGTGTTTACATTTCTATTTCTGACTGCAAACTGTGAAGATTTTGTAAAGTGAGCTGTCTGACAATTCTGCTGTACAAAGAGTGTGAATGAAAGGGTGAAGGAGGTCGGGCATTTTTTCTAACAGAACTTCTAAATAGATTAAATATGAACTGTACACATATTAGAAACAGTATTACAGTTGTTAGGAAAGCCAATATTTGTTATTCTGCATGATAGAAACAAAGAGTCTAATAGGATAAACACAACCAGAACACTTTATTTGGTGATGTGCACATGATAGATATTTTGCTAAAACACAATTTCCACAGATTAATATTTATGCGCTACAAAGTTAGAACGTTTGCGGCCCTTTCAATGGAAAATGTGCTGTCTGTAAACAGTGCGCTACCACATAACGCTTAATTACTATATCAGTATTTATATTAGCTAGATTATTATACATGGATCAAATGTTTAGTCTAATAAATCAAAACCAAAAGATTTTTGTTTAGCATAAATATTCACTTATTTGAAGGTTCTTTCAAATGTGATAATGAAGAAAAGGTGACTGTAAAATAATATTTGCCTAGGATTACACAATTTGAGACCAGTTTACTTGTCAAGTACATTGATGTTGGGTCAAGTAATTTCTTCAGATCAGTTGACCGGACAGGTCTGGTAACAATTGTATGATTTTTGAGGCCTGATATTGTTCCCGATTTCTTTTTAGGGTTGATCAAGGTACTCAGCGTTGTACAATTGCAGCAAAATGAAACACAATGTGCACATTGTGACAGTGGCAATCAATGAATTGTAAGAATTACAGTGTGCTGGGTTTTGAGTAGTAAATGCTTTATTGTATGATTAATTCAAATCTTCAAAATAATAAAAAGATGTTACAATATACAACATAATAAATACCATTAAAACCGAGATGTGGTTACAATTGTACATTCACGTTCGTGTAGTGCAAGAGAATTGGAAAGTACATAATCTGCGAAGATTGCTCTGAGATATCACTTTTAAAGCAGCATGTAGAGTTCGACTGCCTGATCGTTGCCACCTAGTGTAGAGCAGAGGTGTGATTTGCCAGGTTAAACATGAGACACGGATATTATAACCACATTCAAGTTCAGGCCAAATGCAACGTGCCTATGGTGTAAAAGCTCAACCAACCAAAGTGCGGTGTGCCTACAGTGTAACACACAGATTCATCAATGTCCCGATTTGCGAGTCCTTAATAGCGATTATTAAGGAATCGCTATTAAGGACTTGCAAATCAGGATTCATGTAGAAATCGCAAAATAAATTGCGATTCTTACAGCCTCCTTATTTGCGATTAGCAAGTTGCTAATCGCAAATAAGGAATAACTCCCCATTCATTCCTATGGGCCTAACAGGTAGATTCATCAAGCATTTTTGCGAGCGCAAACGGTGCGAATCGCAAAATTCGGCCGTTTGCTCCCAGAAAAATGGCATTTGGAATTCATCAATGGGTCATGAACTCACAATTTGAAAAATCGCAAATAATTGCAATTTCTCAAATTGCAATCGCATTTAAGGAATCTCAATTAGAGATTCCTTAAATGCTATTCATGAACCTTTGAAAAATTGTGAATTCTCTATTTTTTACCGCTATTTACCGCGAAGTCTGACTTCGTGGTAAATAGCGAAAACTTAGAAAAATGCACATTAGTGCATTTTTCTAAGTGGCATGTTACACACACACATGTCCTTTGGACATGTGTGTGCGCAACATCAGTCTACATTGACATTTCAGGGGTGCTACAGGGTGTCCTTTGGACACCCCTGGCACCCTTCAAATCGCATCCTTATTTGCGATGAGCAAATTGCTAATCGCAAATAAGGATTGACTCCCCATTCATTCCTATGGGCCTTTAGGCCCATAGGAATGAATGGGGAGTTATTCCTTATTTGCGATTAGCAATTTGCTAATCGCAAATAAGGAGGCTGTAGGAATCACAATTTATTTTGTGATTTCTACATGAATCCCGATTTGCAAGTCCTTAATAGCGATTTCTTAATCATCACTATTAAGGACTCGCAAATCAGGACATTGATGAATCTGTGTGTAAAGGCCCAAAGCCTTCCTTCTTCTGCTTTCATTCTGCCCTGTGCCTGCCAGCACCGGTTTTTGCAGTCAGAGACCATTTGTTAATTGTGAGACTACCCTATCGTCATTATTGCCCACTCAAGTGTCTGCTGATGTAGGGGTGCTTCTGACAATATTGGTCCTCCCAATGTGTTACCTTCTTTTGAGGACACCTGTATATGAACAATTGGATAAGTCTCTTTGTCGTCATAGCCCTAACTTGTCTGTCCTCCCCTGAATATGCCCTGTCCTGGAGGGCCTTATTGAAGCAATTTTTTTCTTAATATGTATCTCTTGACGTATCAGGTTCCTAATTAGTTTTTTTGTAGTTTTCCTAAGCCTTTTCTTTTTCTGTCCAGTTAGGGGTCTTTGACTGTGAGAGGTACCGCTTGTGGCCACCACATAGGATGTGTCTGCGGGGACCTGTTCGGCTGACATGCCAGAGACAATGGACCCATTTTGTGAGATTGAGTCCTTTAGCTCATCCATTTCTGTGGTCTTGGTGTCCATGCTGTGTGATTGCACGCCGTTGCCTCAACTGTGTTGCTGGTACTTATTTGTTTTATTTGTGGACGGAGAATTTGCGTGATTGAGTTGGGGCTCTATATCCAGTCATGTTCTATGGCTATTCTAGTGCTTCGGGGTGGCCTTGGATTTTCAAATGGTTCACTAGTGTGGAGAGAAGATCAGAAGGGTGCAGAGTTTATTCACAATTGCTTCACAAGTGCATGACTCCTTCTATCCCATGATCTCTGTAAATTCTCTCAGTGAGATCACTTCCTCCGTTTGATTGAAGGTGTCTGCAATGTTCAAATGTGTAGGCGTTCAACTTGCAGTACAGGCTGTAAACATTTTTGTCTAGTGTGATCATTGTTTGAGCTAGTGTATGTAGAAGGTCTACCTGCACATCCAGTTTATGTGATTGCCATTACTGTGGCCAGAAGAGTAGAGGTTAAGTTTGTGAAGATTACATTTCTGGATAGTGGAGGATTCACTCTGTGCATTCACCTGCATACTGACCGGGGAGAAGTTGAAGATACTCGCCCTCTTCATAGCTCCAAGAGGTTCAAACGCACTTTCGTCCCTTGATGTTACAATGTCTCCCTCAAACAGAGCCATCTCCATTGGGTAATAAATGAGCTGTACAAGTGCTTCTGGACTGAGTGTCTATGGGTGCCTCTGTTGGTGTCAGTTGCTCGTATAATAATTGATTGTGTTGCTCTGGTGGTGTTGAGTCCCACTGTGCCAGATTACCACGGTCCCTTTCTGGCGATTACTTGTCTAGTACTTGCTGCTGTGTCACCAACCTGTAAGACTGTTTGACCTTTCTTCATGCCATGGGGTTGTGCTTGAGATGCTCAAAACCCCTATGTGAAATTTTCCAGTTTGAGGCAAAGTCTGAGTATTGATCTCTCCGTTCGCCTCTCTGTAGTAAGGTCCGCCATGGCAGTATGACTTCTGCTACGGCTGTGGAATCTCTCGGCATTTGGATGCCAAGCCCGCTATCGCGGCTTGCTGTGCTATGCCATGCTAATCCTCTAGACACAGGAGGCGACTTAGATAGTCACCAGCAGGTGCAAAATCTGGCCAAGCAGGAAGATTAGCTGGAGAAATAACAGGCGAGAGGGGTATAGGGCTTTTAGGAAGAGAACTGACCTCAATATGCAAAGACTTCTGCTTCCGCTTCAATACACATAGTTTCCTCAGAAGAAATCAGAGTGAGAGGTCTTGCACCGGACCAGGTGCATTTGGCCGATGTTGGGGTGGAGAGTTTCTGGCTCAAAACTCAGGAAACCTAGGAGGCATGTAAGTACCTTTTAAGAAAGGAAGGAGCTAGCACCGGTGGGGGTGGCCTTGGTTACCTCGAGGTGCCATCCCCGAGGATTGGTGGTGTGACAGGACGATCGTAAAATGTCATACAACTAAAAAAGCCTCGAGATAGTGGATCTTGGAGCCAAAATGTAATTCCCAAGGTCACTGGGAGTCATTACGGTGGGGTCTGGGATGACGCAACGGTGCTCCTCCTTTATCCCTCAAGGGACAGTGGAATCCTAAGCAACCGCAGAGACTGGACTTGGTCTCGCTCTGACCTGTCAGGAACATGACACAAAAAGGAAAGAATAGGGTGGAAACCCATTTGAAGTAAATGAGTTGTAAAGAATTGAAAGGCATTGGTGCTGATGTCACCATCAACACAGCTCCAGCTTTCTCAGGATAGATGACGGCTGTCCAGGGAACTTACTGCGGACACCTGGATCACCCGTATGCGAACCCAACCTGCGTAATCAATAGACCTGTGGCACAATTTCATCCACAAAGAGTTGTCAGTGTGCACGGTATTGTAAGATTCCCTCTTTCCGCACATCCACCCACGAGCTAGGGGTAGCAATGCTATGCAAATATCCAAGAGTAAAAAAACCAATAGGATAATTCTTAGCAAACGCAGACAGACACGCCCATCTCCGTGGTGTTTGCTTTTCTCCATTTTCTTTAGCAGCATAGCCATCAAGACCGGGACCACAGATACCCTGATTTACATGTGGCGTGCTTTTGAATTTGCAAACCTAATCTAGTGTTTGCAGTCGTCTGTTGATGGTGGAGTCAGAGTGCTGTACCTCAACCTGTGCCATGCCAGTGGTTGATGTGTCGCAAATAGTGTAATAAAAATGCTGGCTTTAAAAATTACTCAGTGTCCCCACACCACACGTAGTCTATTGATACACAGCACAATCTCCTATCTTATGTTACTTGCTAACAGTGCATTACCCCATCTACCCTTCCTCTTTCCAGTCATTGCTCTATGAAGGGTGTATTTCTAGTCTGACAGAGGCCTGATCGTCCTCTTTCTCCTTTTATCAAACCACTCTCAAACTAAAACAGGCATTGGCAAAGCCAATGTTAATAATGTTAATGTTAATATAAATTTATTAAGCGCTCGCACGCCCCGGGGCTTCATGGCGCTATAGAGGAAACACAGCGCACCGGTAAGAGACAGAGATGGAGCAGCTCAGCAATACGCCTGGGAAAAGAGCCAGGTTTTAAGGGAGTGTCTGAAACTCAGGATGTTATCGCTCAGTTTTAATTGAAGAGGAAGGGAGATGTAGGTCTCCCTACACAACTACACAAGCCTTGGTAGATCTACACTGGCTCCCAGTAGCCCAAAGGATCCGGTTTAAGTCATTGTGCGTTGTATTTAGAGCACTCTATGAACAGGGCCCTAAGCCGCTACAGGGCAAGTTCCAGTGGTACAAGCCTACCTGGAATCTCCGCTCTGCTACTGCCAATTGTGTTAGAATTCCCAATATAAGGAGGGTGACCCTGGGAGGGAGAGCCTTTAGCGTGGCAGCAGCTCGCCTCTGGAATTCCCTCCCTTTGGAAATTAGGAGGACACAAAGTCTGCTGCTGTTCCACAAATAAATGAAGACTTGGCTCTTCCCTAGGGTATAATGTGTGTTATCGAGGGTAGCAGTTGTCTCACTGGATGGTAAGCAGCCCTTTTCTTCTGTGTAGCTGACAGTTCTGTGCTGATTGCTCTCTTAGCGCCAGGATGCCCGTAGGGTTACAGTGCGCTCTAAAAATGCTAATAATAATAATACACATGATCCATTGGCTTTGTTATTGTTTTTTTAGCCATGTTTTGCAGCAGCACGGCTGAAAGAAACAAAAAGGCACTTTGATGCTGGCATCGCTGCCCAGGTCATAGCACTTTTTAAAATGTCAACCATCCTGCACAGAAGTGCTCCTCTGCTGTCAAACATGGCTAAAAAGAGCTATCACCTCAAAGGCAATGTAATAAGGATTCATTATCCATAACTCCTCATGTTACATGTGCCTTGGAGGGAGGGGTGTAACCAGTCCTGAAGAGCACGGTCACACAGGGCGTACAGAAGTGGGCATTCAACAGGCAAAGACAGTGAGTGGTGTGCAAGGACCAGTGTAGGGAAGGTGGCATCGCCGGATCATGGACTGGCAGCAGTTCACCACACAAATGCTTTTTGGGAGAGGGCAGAAGTCAGGGAGAAGGGAGTCATGTAACATTGATGAAAAGGTGAGCTTGAGGCTAAGATGCATGGCCAAGGAGATGCACCATCACACAAATGTGTAAGTGCAAGTCTTGAGACTGTGGGCCCAATTCACAAAGGTAAACTTAGACTTCAGGCTAAATGTCCTACTTTTTGGTATTTACAAGGGTAACGTTACGAGTAGGGTGGAGGCTCTGCCCCCAGAGCAGAGACCTGTCCCGAGTGCGGAGACTCTGCCTCATAAAGAGAAAGACATTATTTCTCCTAGTGGAGTCCAAGTGAACTCAACATGAGGCATGGCAGGTTGGGCAGAGGTCCAGCAGCTTCAACTCTGTTCATTTCTAAGGGGCATTGGCAGTAGTGAGGACGCGCTGCATTAGTTTAAAGCGTGCTGCGCTTTAGTGCAAATTACAAGCTGCATATCGCTATTAGTTTTAAAACGCCCGTTTTTGTCCAAATAATTTACTTTGAGTTTTACCGTATCCCATGTTTTTAAAACCCATTGACTTGCACTATAATTGTGGAAAACCCACAGCTCTTTGCGGGTCCTTCTCCTTGCCTTCCTGATTCCGACTCCGGCGGCCATATTGGGGGTAAGCGGGACGCCATTCCTCGCACGGTCTAGTCGTCACAAGGACGCTAGACCTCCTACAAAAGGCGGACAAACTAGGTGCTCAGTCTTGTTCATTTCTAAGGGGCATTGGCATTAGTGAGGACGCGCTGCATTAGTTTAAAGCGTGCTGCGCTTTAGTGCAAATTACAAGCTGCATATCGCTATTAGTTTTAAAACGACCTAGACGTGCAATGAAATATATGATTCTACCACTCACTAGAAGAGGGATGGGGTGCCTGGTTTCTTTTTATATTATGTAACTTGTTTTTATTGAAGGTGAGGATACTGATTACGGGGGAGTCAGTGGTGGATGTTGCTTTTGCCCCCTCTATTTTTGAAATGCAGTTAGGTCCAATCGCGAAACAATCATTATTTATTGAGCCAGACGGGAGTTACTATAAATGGACTTGTTTTAAGGTAGTGGCTGGTGCATTTAAGGTTTGGAAATGGTTTGTTAACAATGGCTATAGGGAAAATATCTTACTATACGCCTTTTAATGCCTACAGGCTTCTTCCTGGGATATTCTCTGATGATATGGCAACAAAGTGGCAGAGGAAGGGGGTGAGATGGTTAGGGGATATGTATAAGGATGATGGGACTTGAAAATCATTTGAGGAGCTAAAAGATCAATTTTATTTCCTAGAATTTTTTTTATTTTTTTATTTCTGCAAATACGAGATTACTTACTTTGACGAAAGGTGGTGTTTCAGGGAAATACAGCAGTGGAAGCAATTAGGAGAGTGGTAAAAATAGGAGTGTTATATCAATTATTGCTCACTAGGAGAAGCGATGGTTTAGAAAAAGTTAGGTTGAAATCGGTGAGCGCATTAGAGGACCCAGAAATAGTTGTAGAAGATTTGGTTTTGTTATTCAAGGAGGCGTTAATGTCTGCAAATTTGAAAGCCCAATTTTTTAAGACTTTGTTTGACTTATATTACACTCCGATCCGAATGGCAAAATGGGGAGGTGGGAACGAAGGCAAATGCTGTAGGGCTGATGATGCAGACAGCACACATATTTTTTTTAGTTTTGTGAAACTTCAATGTTTTATAACAGGAATTGAAAAGTTTCTCTCTTTTATCATAAAAATGCCTGTAGAAATAACACCAGCTATGATGTTGCTGGGGAAAATACCGAAGGATAGGTCAGTGGAGCCATTATATCAATATAGGCATTTTATTTTCTTTGCTATTACTGCTGCACGGCTATGTATAGCTACTGAGTGGCTTCAGGAAAAACCACCTGACTTTCATCAATGGCGCGCTAGAACGTATAGTTTATTCAATTTGGATTGGTGTCTTTTTTCTAATAGGGGTTTCAGGAAGAAAAAACTGGGTATAAAAATTTGGTGCGCGTTTCGTGATTATTATGAGGATTGACAACGGACGACGAAATGTATAGGAAAATTGATGGAATTTTGAAAGATAGGGGTGTATGTACTACGGGCAGGATGAGATGTTCGATTACTATTGAACTGTTTTTGCTGTAATGAATTTGAAAATGTACATGAACTTTGATTTTTAATCTGTGTATGTTATTTGCTGTGAATGCATAAATAAAATTAAAAGAAAAAGAGAATTAAACTAGGAGAAACAAGGCACAGCAGCACAGAACAACATACTAATGAGATGCAAGGGACTGGGAACACCAAGGGACACGACAAAGTGAAGGAAGCACCACAGTTGTGAACTAAGCATAACTGAGGAGCAAATGCTACTAACGACTCATTGCCAGGCAAGGTGCAGAAGTCCTCATAAGTATAGGGCTTTGCCATGAAGGATCCAGAACGGACCATAGACCCTGGAATGGAGTAGTGCAGTTGTCAGTCTAGTGTTAGGAAATTCTATATTCTTATCCAACTTCAGGAACATTCCAAACTGGTGGCTGCTGTGTGTGTGCACAATCATCTTGACATGTACTTTTGTTTCATACTCAATGAAACTCATTTCACAATGGCTGCTGTGTGTGATCAGGAATGGCAGCCTATGGCCGCCATTAGTGCACACACATGCGCAATGGTTATTTTTTAATGTGTTTTGTTTTATTTTTCAGAAAAACACATAACAAGAACGCCACTGTAAAAAAAAATGGGTCGTTAGTTGCTGGGGTAAGAGTCCCACTTAAGTAATAAACACAGGCCTTGTCAATAAACCTATGCTTAACCCTCTGGTAGCTTAATACAAAAGCAGTCAGGCTTAACTCTGAGTGCTGCATAAATATTTTGCACATTGCCTCTAACTGCAATAAAGTGACAACACAAGACAAGTAAACTACCAAACCAATTTAGAAAACTAGAGTAAATTTTAATAAAGTGACACCAAAACAACAAAAAATCCAATCAGTAGTACAGAGTAATGAATTTTCAAAGTTTCAGGTGGAAATAGCACCAAGAAGCACAAAGCACCACTCGCAGTATTCTGTTCATGTTGGACCAGTTCAGAATCCCAAGTTCACAACTATTGTGATGTAGTGTAGTTTGGAAACAGGAAACAGGTTCGTCCAGGTGAAGAGTTTATCTTTTCTAAGTCCACACGAGCAGCCTCAGGTGGAGCTCTGCATTGGTACGGGCCGCAAGTAGATCACTATCACACAAGGAGCAGGTTGCTGCTGGAGCCTCGTGTTGGAGGGAGATGTGGGGACCATTGCTGAAACGTAGGGCTTTTCACCTGTAGCTCAGTTTTGAAGCAGGAGTGCACACAATGTTAGCCAAGGGTCCAGGACCTGGTATGAGCATCTCTTGGGGCTCAGACCTCACTCGAGCAAACGCCAGCAGCAGGGCTCATGCAGGCCCTGTTGTTACTGGTGAACTGCAAGGAAGGCCTCTGGAAGCTTGTTGTATCCCTGTAGCTCAAACAGGAGGTCATCAAACTGACTTCAGTGGATCCTGGGTTCAAGGCAAGCAGGTCCTATCTTCCTTCTGTAGACAGCAGGGCGGGTCTTTCTTTTGAATCTTCCACAGGTTCAGGAGTGCACTGATGAGGGGTTCTAATGGTGCTATTCTTAAACCCTTTGCCAGCCTGTGGGCGGGGCTGGCCCTTTTGTCTACCCAACCCATTTTGGCTCAGTCTGTCTAGGAGCGACAAAGGCGGGCATGCCTATGTGTGAGCTGCATTTGTCAGTGGCAGGGCAGGCAGCCTTAGAAATCAGTAAGGGTGTGGGTTCACCCTTCTTGCTACCCTTTGACACTCAGGAAGAAATAGGTACAACTACCCAGGCTATCCTGCTCAGTAGAGGAACACCCTGCCACACAACCAAGGCCCTTTGTCCCCATGTCTACACAGGAGAGTCATGCACAGTCATGTGACCCTGGACACTGGCAAAAAGGTACATTTGGCCTCGGCAGAAAAATGGCAAGTTTCTAAAAACCAAAATCAGAATAGTAACTTTAAATCCGACTTTACCATTAAATTACCATTCAAATGAGTGGAACATGTTTTTCTCTATGTATTCTCAAACTGAAGTTATCCTTTATCAAGTGTAATAAGGAAACCCAGTGCTAGTCGATGGGAGTGGTAGCCTTGAGAGTGTGTCACTTCCAGGATATACAAAACCTAAGCACACATGTCCTGCTTTTTAAATATCATGCAGCCTGCCCTGTGAGCCTTTAGAGGCCTTACCTTAGAGACAACTTAAATTCGAATGTTTAGAATTAAAAAGCAAGCTTTAAGCCTGGCAAAACATTTATTTTGCCAGGTCGAAATGGCAGTAAAGAACTGCAATATACGCTGCAGTGTCTGGGCTGAGATATGTTTTCAAGGGGTACTTCAGTGGGTATTATAATGAGTGCTGAAACCCACTAGTAGCATTTACTTTACAGGCACACATAGTACCACATACTAAGAATTGAAATGTAGCAATCAGGTGTAGCCCAATTTTACCATGTTCAAATGGAGAACACAAGCACCTTACCGCTGGTTCGCAGGAGTAAACCATGCAGTCCCCTAAAAAAACAGCAAACATTGATTCAGTAAAGAAAAGCAAAAAATGTGGGTTGATCCTGCATAAAAGGGCCAGGTCCAACAGCCACTGTGTATGCACACGTTGAGGGACAATCTTGGAATTTTTGTTTTGTATTTAGCACCGTCACTGGCTATCTCGTAATGGGCTTGTTAAACCCTAAATACATTCACCAATGCTTGATTTTTATTGAAAAGTATTGAACTAGATCAGCAGTGTTTAATGGAGGTCCAGGAGTGTCCGATCCATGCTTAATTTTCAGAATAGCCGATAACTGTGAGTTTATTGTGTTGAGTTTCATTGCATGCAATCTGATATACGAATAGCCCATCAATTTTATATTGATATGGCCTCCCTGGATCTACGCTGGAACTCCATGACCTAGATGAAGGGCCCCACTTTGGAACTGTTCTTTTCAATTACCAAACGGGTGCAATACAAGTGTTTGAAACTGAATACTCTTTCCCTCGTGTACTACTGCACACAACTCAGAATTTGACGCACAGGCATCTCTTCATATTGCTGTGCACAGTGCTCGGTTCATCCTCATCTTTTTTTTATATAGATAAATACCAATGTCCTGCTTACCCTTTTGCTAATCTAATACATTGAAAATGAAAACAAATAAAACAAATGAAAAAGCATATATTCTAACTCAAGTTTCTGACTTTAACATTCTTGAATGTTATGTTAGTTGTGAAACAAAATGTAAGCCGCTTACATCATATCTTGGCAAACTTCCTTGTTGAGCTGGGTAGTGTATATAAGGGGATGTGTGCGTCAGTTGTGGGGGAGGAAATTCTATTACGTAAGGGAGGAAATACACTGTCGCCGCATTTTGTTTGTCGCTTGTGAAAGCAGCATATCTATAACACGAAAGAGTTATTTCGTGGATTTGATGAAATTCAGACCCTTGGACAGAACACCAATAGACGATCACTGCAGCCCTCTCCAGAGAGCTTACAAACATTGCCATGCATGTAGATTCCATTTCTGTAGCACTTGATGTCAGATTTAACTCCGTTTTTAAGAGCACCATTATTGGCATTATTGACACCAGAAGATTAGGTGGTCTAGACAAGTATAGATACCTTAAATACAACAGTGGTCGCCACAAATCAACACCTTCTCCTTCAACTTGCTTTCAGAAAACTTCACATGACGTTCAGCTTCCACCGAAGTCTGGGTAAAACGTTCCAATTAAGTCAATAAAAGTTGTTCAGCAAAGATAGAGGACAAAGAAACTTACTGAAATTGGCCCTTAACAGTCTAGGCACTATAACGGAGGGTGCTTTTTAAGATCTTGATACCACCTTTTTAGGCACCTCTTGTACATTGCAGCCACCGGTAGGCGTTACTCTTTATCTAAAAAATAATGCGTACTGTGCACACTTTAGCCACATTCTTTTGCATCCGCCATTGACCCACGGTCGTCATCAACTCATGAAGTCCTCTAAAACTCATCTTCATGTAATACAACATCTCACTCTCCTCCCCTTTTCAGTCTTCGTCATCAGACTGTGCTTTGATACACTTGAACATTGGCACGCCCGCTCCACTCATTTCAAATCCTCCACTACCCAATGCAAGAGCTCTTATGACACCATTTCTTTGTACAAAGAAATAGACCTAGACTCATTCAAGCCCTAACTAGTCCACTAGAGCACCACTATTAGTGTTTGACTGACCACACATTAAACCTTCAGCCCTCTCGCCTCAACCATGGATCACCCTCACTATGCATTCCCCTAAGACAATCATGTAAGACACCTCCATAAGAGGCAGAAATCTACATTCCCAAAACACATGGAGATCCCCAAAACATCATTCAACATCCTCGAGATTCCTACGGACGTGGCTCAATTTATGTTTCCTTACATCACCTCTCAAAACAACTACCCAACAATACATTCTCCCCGCACCTACTTCCCGTTGATAATGCATTCCTGCTTCAGTTCTAGAGAGTTTTACTCCCAGGTTTCTTCAAAGTCCATCATAGCTAGATCTTCCCTCATGACCTACTTGCCAGCTGTTTCCCCGCCCGGATTCACTCTTCGTGGCTACTATCAACTTCCCTCGTGCTAGTTCTCCCACAGAACTTATTCATACAATCCAAACTGCGAACCTTTCAGCCCCATTTCCAAACATTCAGGCCTCAACCCATCAATCTCCTCACTCTCTAGAGTTTGTTTTTTTTCGACTCACCTGGCTGTTCAATTCCGCCCTTCTGTCCAGTCACTTACCACAATGTTTCCCGTCTGCCTTCATATCAGAAAAGCCTCAAAATCCTTTGATGGCTTTGTTATGTTGTGCTTACTTTTATTCTTTGTGTGTTGCTTTAAGGCTGTTCTTGTCCAAAGTTGCTAAAGATTATTTTCTGAAATGTGGTATTACACACAAAACGACCTCATTGTACAATCCTAGCGGGAATGGAACTGTTGAACGCTTCAATAGAGTTATTAAGGGGATTTTGCAAGCTGCAAATTACAAAGGTTTGGATTGGAAATTGGAAATACAAAAAGCTGTGTGGTCTTACAAAGTGACCTTAAATAACTGCACAGGAGTTTCCCCCTTTGTGATGATGCGTGGCAGGTTACCTAGATGTAAATTTAACCCTGGTTGGTTGTTCAAAGATAATGTCCAACAATGGTCACCTATTCAGGTCAAGAAAAGTTTGGAATTGGTACATGACAGGAGCAAGGCTTACTATGATCAGCGCCATGGTGTGAAGAATGTCATTGTAAAAACTGGCGATTGGGTCAGGATTAGGAAACCGTACAAGGTTTTGAAAGGTGAGAACAAGTTTGATTCGCCTAAACAGGTTTTTGAAGTTCTTAGGAACTCAGTCAGGTTAAGTGACGGAAAGGTTTGGAACCTGAAAGATGTGGCTTTGGATATCTGTCAAAACCATGATGCGGATGAGATGGGAAAAGGCAAATTTACTGATTTTGATTGGGTTGAGGATTACTTTCAGGGCAGCAGTGTGCAATCCCAACTTGCGCCTAATGTTTCTCTGCCTCAATTAAGGGAGGAGGATGGGGTAACCGATTCTCCTGTTCCTCCTGACTGTCAGACTAATGAATTCTCACATAAACCTTGCCATGCTGAACAGGAACCCAGCTCAGTTGACACTGGTCATGTGCGTGATAATCTGCCTTCCTTCCCCAATGTAAGTTCCTCTTCTGTTAATAGTGACACTGTTTCAGCACCCACATTACCTGCTGTTAAAGTTTCCAATAGGACGCGAGTGTTGCCTTGTTGGCTAAAGGATTATGTTAAGTAGTTTTTTTTTATTCCCTTTTTGTTTTCCTTCCTCCTTCCCTTGTTCCCCTGCTTCTTCCCTGCAGTCCTCTTTTCCTATTATTGCGAGGGGGGGGGATGTGTTATGTTGTGCTTACTTTTATTCTTTGTGTGTTGCTTTAAGGCTCGTGTTAGAGCGAGCCACTCTGCAGAATGTTATTTATTGCTGTAAGGTTCGTATTCCATGTGAGGGCAGTTGAAGCCTTCCTGAGCTGCTGTATAGCTGTGCTTCCTGGCTCCGCCTGTTTTATCATTTATCTTAATAAACCTTAAGAGATTCATCTTGCCTCCATCTCTACTTTACAGGCTTACTGATCAAACACCTCAAGGAGGTGGAGTAGCAAACTAGAGGATGAATAGTGAGGTAGAGTAAGAAGTCGTGTAGAGCGTGACAGAGGTGTGGTAGATGAGGAGTGAGATATTTGAGGTATAGAAAGAAAAGTCATACAGCTAGATACAGAGGTACGGTAAAGAGAGGTGGGTTTATGGGGACCGCCGCACTCCAGGTCTTTACGGACACTGCCTCTAATCCCGAACATTTAAAAAACAACAACCCTGTTTTAATCTTACCAGGCAAACTCTGACCAACCTCTACTGCCATGAAGTTATCTGCATAACAGACACTTAACCAACCACAAAGTGTTCAAACGTACCCATTAAAATGCTAGCATTTCTCGCTGAACTTCCAATCTATGATCAGCTGCCTTAAACCACTCTACAACTCCTAAACCATCCTGTGCCTGATCCACAATTCCATCCTCCAGCTTTTCAGGGCCATTTCTCTGAAACATCTTAATTAAATGAAAAAGAAAGGCCGAAAAGTGAAAGGGAAGGAGGAAGAGAACGACAGAAAAAAAAGTGCCCGAGGGAGAAAGCAGGGGTAAAAAAAATAAGCCGAGAGTGAAATCAAAACACAGGAAATATAGGGTGATGGAATAAAGACTAGGCAGCTTTGGGGTCAGGCAGCGCTGGAAGAGGGCAACTAAGAAAACCATTGGACTTCTGTTACTACTTTATTATATTCATTTTACAATGAAACATTCTTTTTGACAAGCCATTATAGAACTCTTCATTAAAAAGTCAGGCCCAGAAATTGTAACAAGTGGACATACAAACTCGTCTTACCAGACATACCTACTTTAAAAAAAAAAAAAAAAAAAAAAAATCACTGTGTAAGGAGACGACATGGTCTTGGAGGAAGTTGACCTTCATGCTGAGAACTACCTGAAAGTGCCTGCTGCCCCCTACCTCCACCTTCACAAAAAACCACACCCACAAAAGCTTGCCGTGACTGCTGCCAAAAGCCTGGGCAGGGGCATCTTAAGAATTTTTGGCGCCCTGGCCAAACATAGCTTGGTGGGCCCTGTTGGGAGCAGCTTTGAATGTATGATCCGATTCCAGCTCTTTCGTTTCCTCTTCGACCACCATCGACACCGCACAGGCAGACTAGTCCAACTCTAAATGTGTTTCCATCTAATACTCAGGGATAATGATGTGTGTTTTCGATACTGTAATAAAGCAGCAGCGCACTAATATCGCAAATCACCTCTGCGACCCTCTGCCACTTCTCATATGAGAGGCCCTGTTTTGATCTAAAAGGAACTTTTTTTGATCGATGTTGCATGGTGTTGAAAAACAAACACAATCTTTATTTGCAAAATGTGTGTAATAGACTCACACATTACCAGTATTGAAATTAAGGAAAGGACAATGGCATTTAAAACAATCTATCTTTAAAAATGTCCTTCAAGGTCATCAGGGAAGGACTGTGTGGAGAACAGAGCTGGCACTAACAGAGTCCCCCTGAAGGGCTGGGGCCCTGGGCCAGAGACCACTTTGCCCATCCCTTAAAACGTCTCTGGGGTGTTTGCACACTCCTTAACGGACATGACGGTTCCTTACAGCCCCCAAAGACAGCAACCTACTCAGTGTAGGTGTTTCCAACTGGTCTTCTGCCACTGGTGACGTCTGCTGGTTACTGGGTAACCTTGTAAAGGAATAAGATACCGTGTAAGACCAGGACACAACATGTGAATTGAAAGGTCTGTCCTACCCATATACCTGCTCCGATTCTCTCACAGGAGAATATGCAACCTGTAAATATGTAAATTACTGTGTGCGCGTCTTGCTGTCTCACTCACCTGCCTCTAATTGCAGCCACCTTAAATGCCTCCGTTGCTACTTATCGTGTCATCACGCAAGGCGTGTTAGGATCGCTACTCACTCAAAGAAACTCCAAACTATTTAAATTAGGAGTGATGTCGTCAAGGGTTCAGTCTGTTGCCAAGGCGTAGACGAGGTCAGGAGGACAAGAGTCGGTGGAATGACCTGGTGGAATGCAACGCAATGATACTAAAGCGGCCCTTGCTGGACAGCACCCTGGGAAGCAGGAAGTGACGTGGCGGCGCCTCGAATGCCGCAGAAGCGCTGCAGGCGGCTCTGCATTCCTCTAGTGTGCGCAGTCCTCAAGTGTGGCAGCCTGACCAGCCGTTTCGTTATCCGTCTCCGACAGGAGCATGGCTTTCCTTTATTTCCAGAAGGCGAGCTAAGCTCGCGCGGTTTCCGGAAGCGGCCGCTAAGAAATGAGCAACTAACGGAAAAGATCATAAAAATATCTGAAACGTTACTAGATTGCTGATGTGTGACATATCTGACATATCTATGGTTTCAGTGTACGAGTGTGTGGGACTGTTTCGGTGAAGCCTATTCGCCATGGAACCAAAGCAGCGACCAGTGTTTGACTGACTCTCGGTGGAAATGCACGTGCCACTGTTTACGGAGTCCGACTCCCCTTCACACCTCTGAAGGCCCTTCAGAGGTGTGAAGGGGAGTCGGCCATAGCTGTGTGGACGGAGTGGGGTGAGGGAGGGGACCACCCCTTGGACGGAGGATTCCTGCACAGGACTGCCACTTTGGAGAATGTAGGATGACCGTAGTTCTCATTGTAGTGCCCAATTAGAATGTCAAGTAATGCCCCCCACCCCTCCCCCGTTCCCTGGTACGATAGTAAATATTAACAAGCATTGGCACAGCCAATAGGTCTCGCCTTTGGGCCCTTATAAGTGTTTAGATACAGCACAATATCCTTGGTGCAACAACATCAACTGTTGAATGGCTAAACACTTATAAGATCCCGAAGGCGAGACCTATGCCAATGCTTGTTTTCTATGCTGTTTGGAATTTCTGTTTAATGAGTGTGATTTCTTTCCTCGAGAACCTATGTGCATAGCAGGTCATGTGTCTATCATTTTCTCTTGATTGTACGTTTTTCAAAAGGGTTCTAGTTCTGGTAAGCTTGGTTTAAAGGGAGGAATCAAGTCCAGTGCTATAGGTGTCAGGTGCGTGTAGTATGTACTGTTTATGTAATTACTAGGTTGCTTTAAGGAATGTATCTCTTATGTTCTATCTCTGGTTCTTAGAATGGTATGATGTGATGTTTCTCTCATTCTGAGCCTGTACTCTCATGTTACTGGTCGTGGATTATTTACTCTACGATTAAACCTTTAACTCAAGCATATTTACTCTTGCCTACTTGGATTTATTCATATGAAGAGTTTACTACATTTATTGGCGACGAGGGCTCACGGGGCTTCAGCCCCCCCATCGTGTGTGTCAGCCCAGGCTAAAACAGCTTCGCGGGCTGGCGAGCATCTAATTGCAGCCACACCGAGTACTTAACAGGTCTTTAAAAGACCATTTTCTTGTAAATGAGGCTTTTCTTGTGTGTTCACCCCTTCTTACAACCACTCTGTCTATGGTAGGAAGGATTAGCTCCCCCCAAAATTATTTTTCAGCCCCCCCCCCCCCTCCGCCGAAAATTGGCTCTAGTTGCCCGCCTGATAGGTGTGTATAGCAAAACTCTCTTGCTCGCTAAAGGGAAAATCTGTTTTCATTGGTTCAAAGGGGTTGATTACTTTTAAAAACGATCTCCGTTATGCACTTGTTCTGTGCCACAATTTAAAGGCATTCCTGTCCGTACCCGGATGGAACTCAGAAATCCCAAATAGGTGAGGGGTATGTTACACCTCGCCTGAGAATTATTATTCTTCCTGATCTTCAGCATGACCCCAACAACTATGAAGGACCTAATTTCCTTTTGGCGCCGTGGGAGTTCCAATGTTGGGCTTGATGCACAAGTCTGATCAATGAAACACCAGTACCTCTCCATGTCCATCTGAGACCATTCCCAAAGATATCTAAGCTGCAATAAGATATGAAGTCTGTTATGTCTGACTGTCTTCTTTTGGTGTATAAAGCTTTGCCGGAGGGCTGTTCATATCTTTTTGCCCATGCTACAAAATTTGTGCATTTCCTCTGTACTTATCGAGGGTTTTCTGTCCCTCGGGGATTGGTAATGTATAAAACAAAAAAAACAGAGTGAGGAAGGGATTGCATGGTCTACTTTTAAAGCTTTGGTGCTGTGTCAAACAAGTGGAACACTTTGTTGGTGTTATCACTCACTTGACATGTGTGTATGAAACTCTCCTGATCCGATGGAACAAGGAATGACAATAACCCATCCAAATGCATTGGCTAAGACTTTCATAAAATTCTTTCCATCTAAATTCAGTAGCGAAATAGGGTGGTAGGAGGACCTATGTTTTTCCAGGGCTTTGCCATGTCTGAGTAGCACCCCTGGCATGGAGAAAGCCCGCCCCATGGTTTCTGTGAAGGTTTAAAATTGTACAAAAAAGGTCAAGGATTTGTGGCTAGGGTGTTTTGTAAAACACTGATTTGAGCCCATTTTGCCCCGGTGGCTTGAAGATTTTGAGCGATTTGGTTGCCCCTTTCGTTTTCGACTCCGTTGTTCCAGGACCTCCATCTTTGCTGATGATTATGCAATTAAATTTGGATAAAAGAGATTCTCTCTAATCATTTGGGGAGGCAAGTGAGTCCGCTCTTTAGAGCCATGATAATATTTATAGCAGTGCTGCCTTCAGTATATCCTAGGACGGGTTCCCCGTCACATGTTGGAGAGCACAAATAAATGACCTGGTTTGTTTCACACTCAGTTTAGCAACTAATAACTTCCATTAAAGTATTTTACAAAGAGGATCAGGCACTTGTTTATTGAATTAATGTCCTTACTTGGGTTGCATTAAGGGGCAAATACCTAATTCCTAAAGTAAAAAGAAAGACAGTTAGGAGTGCGCAGCCAACATCTGGAATTGGAAACTATTTCCAACTCGCTGTAGGGGTAAGGAAGGGGCATCTGTGCCAACGGTAGCACTTTTCCTATCCTTCATGGGAATCCTTACCTTAAATAGCATACTTCCTCCTACCTTTGTAACATTGCACAGTAAGAAGGTGGAGAAGATGAGCACGGTAACTCTTCCTACTAGAGGAGAATTTAGAATCCGTTGTTTCAAAAATCATGCTCTTTTACTTTATCTTGGGCATTTTTCTTTTCTGAATAATTATCAGATTAATTGTGAGTTACATTAATGTGAATTCTTTTTTTCTTATTCGTTTGTTGCCTGACAGTGCTGATAATAGACCACTCTTTACAGACAGTGTGGTGACACGCCTCCAGCTATGACACCTAGCGGCTGATAACACAATGTTCTAAAGTAATTTCATTTTCTGGAATATGTTGCATTGAAATTGGATTTTCAAGCGTATACTTCCTTAGTCAAGGCATTCAAGTGCTTTATGGGGGAAAAAACATTTTACTATGGAACCCAAGGTTATTTGTTAATCCAGTGGTTATTGATTATTATTGGTTCTGGGGATTGATCTTAAACTCTCAGCGAAATCACCATGCATCTGCTCCAGATTCTTGGTAGTAAATTAGAATATTAGGAGTTGGGCGGGATCACTAGTGCTAATCTACTTCAGAACCATAGCCCATGCTTTGTTGCACTCTGGCAGCAAGCTGTTTTACAGACCTGAATCTCCATAACGAAATTCCCTTCGGGGATTTGCCGTAAGTTGGAAGGGCTCCGATTGCCTATGTCCACTTCTTTCTACAAGCTCTCTGTTTCTCCGCCAAAGAATCACGATTGGCTAACCAGGTCTATGCAGAATGCAGTGCCGTTGTATGTGGAGTTCTGTGCAAGATCTATGCAGAATTTAGTGCCGTTGTATGTGGTGTTTTGTGCAAGGCCACTGGGAGGGACAAGGCCAGCTACACTCGGAGCTCCTTGTATCGTCAGGGGACTACACTGCTTCTTGTGGCTCCAGGGTTCAACACTTTCACAGTAAGGGCAGCAGAGTACAGGAGGTTCTTCTACGAAGTGCAGAGTCTATGGAATGCCCTAAGTGCCACATGCCCCAGACACATTAAAAACGGTAAGCCTTGGGAGCCGGCAGTGAAAGGGTGTGCCACTAATTGCGTTACCATATTAATGAAAACATGTACGAGACCTTTGAACCAGCACAGACCTCCACTTACAATTTGTGCGCCTCCCTCGTCTGTACTGGAATCTGAAGCAGATAGCCACGCGGCTGTGAAAGTGACACAGCCGCGCAAAAGTGAAAGGAAAAACAAGGTTAAACACACCAGAGCAAAGCCACAGACGTGAGGTGAGAGGAACATGCAGAGATGGAAGCCCTCGGGGGAGGTAGGTGGAGGTGGTGGGATGTGGTACAGGAGTTGTGTGCGTACGCCAAAGTGAAAGAGATCAGCAAAAGCGCACGCTTGTGGGCATAATAGAAAGCTGGTGGCCGGCAAAAGCAGTTTAGCAACACTTGAAAAACCCGCTGACTAAATGTCTCGCTAGACCAGCGCATGCGCTGGCTCTAGCGAGAACTAATAAAAAAGACGCTATCATTTGGGTGCAGTGTGCAGCACACATCCCGGGGTCCCAGAGTCACTGCACATGCTACACTACTGAAATCTACGCTCCGCTCCAAACAGGGGTCCCCTTCCACCACAGCAGAATGTATGGAGGGGGCACCGGAGGCTCCCAAGTGCCTCAGACATTCATAGTCTGTAAGCGGAATGGGGCGCTGAAGGCATGGACCTGCGTCACACACTCACTTCAGAGCAGGACCAGTGAGAGTCCACTCAGCGCCATTGCAACCTGATCAGATGATTCAAATTATCTTTTGCCTACCATTGGTGCCACACTCCAGTACCCTTTATGGGAAAGCACGGCCACAGGAAGGCAAACAAGGATTTTTTTCCAAGACTGTGAGCACAAACCCCTCCAATCGCAGACATTCTGCTCTCATTCCGACCTGCAGTTGGAATCTTCAGCAACAAGGTTCAAGGGGAGCATACTAGGGCAAGAACAAAGAATAGTGACAACTGGACTGATGTAATAAGTGGGAAAGTGTATAAAATGATGTACACAAAATGTCACATACACCCCCCCCACACAAGGCAAGCATCCAAACAGTTAACAAGCCCAGCCTACAGAAAAAGGCATTGCTACACTATATAAAGAAATAGAGAACCGTGTGGATATTATTGATGAACAAGTCTCCACAAAGGCTTCCAAACTCCAGTAGCTTTTGTCCTTTTCAGCTACAGTAGAATTATCCATGGACTATGGAAGGGCCTGCATTCAGAGGAGTTTCTCAGAATACTCCTCAAAGAATCAAGAGTTGACCACAGGGAACGGTACAGACTTACCTAGCTTTGGCTACTTCTATGGATTAATTTGAACCCATCGTCACTTTCTGTTCCGGGTTCATCGCTTGCTGTCCCGAGTCTTTTTCCCCATCTATGGTCCTTACATTCCAGCATTTGCCGTCTTGAGTCACTATACTGCCTCTGTTAACTTTGATGACTTTAAGGCAAGAGTTGGTCTTACCTTTATCCACATGTCCTGGACTCTTATTCAGACATAATCCCAGCCTTTATAGAAGTGGTCATTATTTGAGGGTTTGATGGCTTTAGTACACTCTGGTCTCTACTCTCCAAACTTTGCGTTATACAGAAGAATGAATACCTTTGCAGAACAATTGCTGTTGTAACAAACTTGTGCTGCCTTCTTCCGAGAAACAAACATGAAATTGGCTCAACAACTGCATGAGCACCTATGGCAGATGCCCATATATGCTCTCTCGACTGACTGACCCAAGGGCATTGGTGAGTGACACCATCTTTGAGAAAGCAACTGAGACATTCAAGCAGACTGTTGCACCGTGGATCACACAGAGCACACTAATGTGTTTTAAGCGATATTTGTTAAGAAACATGTTCCCACAGAACTCAGTTGTACCCCTGTACCTGTAAACAGTAATTCCAAGAACATTCTTTACATAATGTTACCAACAGTAAAGAAACATTTTTTGCGTTGCCATGCTCAATAACTTTTACTTAAGGTCACTTCAATTGATAGTCGTTTAAGGACAAACTTCATGTCTACCAGCAAAATATTAAAAGTATCTACAGCTGAAGTTTCAAAGCAGATTTTGACCATTGCTAAGTAAACATAGTTAATGACGAACTGGAGACTTTTTCATACTCTTGGTGCACATATTTCTCAAAGCCACTGGTCTGCTTCCATGTTAGACCACCAGAACTGGGTGTGCAAAGGAGTCTTAATGCTGGCATGCCAAGATAGGCACTTGTTCAAAGATGATATTGCCTTCTGGCAGGATACAATTGTTTCACAAAACGAAATTTGCCTTTCAAACGGAGTTCTTGTGCTATATAGCATTACAAAATCCAAGCACTTTGCATACATTTGTTGGATGGTCAACCATCATACATGCATTTCTTCACTATCAATGTGCTGTCCTTCGCATCAAGCCTGGATTAGGTTTGCGTGATCCCCCCAGAATGGCTGATCTAGAGTTTCCTGAATGGCAGATACATCAATGTACTCTTTCTCGACTTGTTCACAATCTTTCTGTAGCGTTATAAGCTGATGTGTTAAGTAGTCTGCTGTATTATGTTAGCCAAGTGGAATCGATACTTTAAAACGGAATACTTGCAATGAAAAAAGAAAGCAATATGGACTGTAGGAGAGAGTCACCACTTGGTGATAGATTGCTTGCCAGCAGTTTGTGGCTGATCTTGAGAATAAACTGTCCCCCAGTGATCAATACTAATAATTGCCCAGACACATACTTTCAACTCCAGCTTACTTGCATCCAGCAAGCAATAAGGTCCTTGAAGCAAATGCCACAGTCCATTACTAACTCCCAGCTTTGTGTGTTACATTAGTGCCTAGACCATAGGCACGAGCATCTACTGTTATGAAAAGTGTTGCCAACATATAAGGCTTTCAAAGTAGGTGCAGAAGAAATAGCAGATTTGACAGCATTAAGAGCATAATGTATGATGCTCTCCCCATACAAACTCTTGCCATTTGCATCAGTTCAAATAATGGTTCAATTCTGCTAGCAAATGTTCATAAAATCATGTGATTCATTATACCATTGAACCAGACTATTAAATGACAATTATCTTTTGGGAGTAAGATACTTCAAAATGCATCCACCAAATTGTACTTTGGTACAATGCCATCAGCTGAAATGACACAATAGATTTTGGTTTCAAACAAGTTACATTTCTCAGCACATATGACGTTGCAGTGCCAACATAGGCGATAAACACGGGCTTAGTCCAAATTAATTTCCTATTTATTTCTTGTTCTTTTGGTTGGCCACACGAGTAAAGTATCATCATCATTAATCTTTATTCGGATGTGCATTATCCATAAAAGTACAAACATTACTCATAATCACATACATAGTCCATCATCATTAAAATAAGACTCATCATTAAAACTAATCAGTTAATATATTACTAAATTATCCATGACTTCGATATCATCAACGATGTTAAAGTGACAGTGTACAAAGTGCAAATGTTTCACGAAAGAGCAGCTAAGGACGGGCAAGTCATTAAATCTCAAGAAAGTTGCAGTTAGCAGCATTAAATAGAAGTGCAAGTGTGCGTAGTGCAAAATATAAATACAAGCAATACAAAGTCCAAAAAATACATATGGTACAACCTAATCCAGCAATCATCAGTTCATAGAGGAACGTGAGCGGATGGCCATTTTCAGAAAAGTGCACACTCGATATGTTATGTCATCATCTTAAAGCTGGAGAATAATTTTGGATGCAACCTTAAAATCCGTTGTGCCCTTTGCCCTGAAAAACGGTATCAATAACTGCATACTGTAATTTTGATAAAAAGAGCAAAAGAACAAAAAGTGTAGCATAGACTGTTTCCCTAAGTTACCACATGTGCAAACCAGATTCTCAATATTAGGTTGATAACTTATAGGGAAGCACAACAGATACTTTATTGAGCCCGATCTGAGACGAAAAAAAAGACTTCGCTCCCAGCGAGTAATATCTCTTAAGAGGTAACTAATGGGAGAGCACAAAGGAGATCCGCCCTCGCCTGTCATTAAAATATATTGTTTCACAGATACTTTGGCAGATTCCTGAGCATATCTCGCGTCCCCATAATATTTATATAAAACTTTGCGGATAGTCTTTCCATCAATTCCATCTAGTTGCTCAGGATTATTAAAAATATGGTCAAGATTGACCGCAGTCAAATTTGCCCGTACTTGGGCCAACCAAGGGATATCATCGCCCTTATCACATTTTAGGCAATCAGCCAGAATCTCCCTTGTTAATGCGGCTGCTGGATTTTTCCAAACCTTTAGCCAAAACAAAACAGGGCGGGACCTAATGTAATCCTCCAAGTATGGCATTCTTAACTCGTTATGGCATACAAAGGTGGACGATGAAATTGGTAGGCCCAAAAGTCTCTTGCAAAATCTGTTTTCTTTGGCCTGGACACTTTTCGAATTTATATGGCCCCAAATTTCAGCCCCATAGGTCATGATTGGTACACATTGTGTCCTATAGATTTTAAGCAGGGACTGTACCACCTCAATTCTTTTCGGTTGGGGGAGATCTATTACTGAGTTTATGGCTCTTGAAAATTTGGTCCGTCCATAAGCCAAATGTGGTGTCCAGGACCCATTATCAGAGAATTGTAAGCCCAAATAAGGGAAAGTGCGAGTGCATGTCAAAGAATCAGGGCCCAAGGTAATAGTATTAATGGAACATTTCTTAGGGCCACAACACATTAATAAAGAATTTTTTTAATTTGTGCAGAGGTCCAAATTATTCATAAAAAACTATAAATCCCCTTACTAAAATTCTCAAGGCATTAGGTGTTCGACCCATTAAAACAGCATCATCTGCATATAGTAAGGCGGGCAGTTTGTTACCATTAATTATAGGGACATCGGTTGTTTGATTTGACAAGACATTATGAAGTTCATTAATATATAAAATAAATAAGAGTGGGGCGAGAACGCACCCTTGTCTAACACCTCTCACGACCACTATGTCTCCTGACACTGCCCCATCCATACTTTTCCTTACCCGGGCCCTTAAGTCCCTATGCAGAAATGCTAAAAATACACCAAATCTTTATCTAACCCATAGTCTAAAAGGCGTTGCCAAAGCCTTGATCTATTAAAAACATCAAAGCCAAAGCCTGGATCTATTATCAAAATCAAAAGCAGATGAAAGGTCCATAAATGCCAGGTAAAGAGGACTGTGTCGGGCAATGGTGTATTCCCCATGATTAAATTAAGATTCAAACACTGTTCCACAGTACCAAGGTGACTACGAAAACCCAACTGACATTTATTTATTATATTTTCATCCTCTGCCCAAGTTCTGATCTTGTTAAAAATAACTCTCCCCAATATTTTAAGGGTGTTATCGATTAGGGAAATGGGTCTGTAACAGCTTGGGTTAGATCTAGCTCCTTTTTTAAAAATGGGGATAATTACGTAAGTGGACCATGTATTTAGAATTTTTGTTGTGATTAAGTTGTTAAAAACGTTAAGTAGCAAAGGAGCCCAGAACTCTGGCCTAGCTTTTATAAGCTCAATAGGCAGCCCGTCCGGGCATGGGGCTTTATTTCCCGCACTCTGGAGTATTGCCTCCTCGACCTCATCAAAGAAATTTGAATTTAAGTAGGCATAACATTTTCCAGAGTGTCTTCGCATTGGAGCGAGGAAGCATATATTTTCGAGAAATGAGCGACCCACACTTCACTAGTTATGTTACAGCTTAGGGGGGTATATGTATTCCCAAAAGCTCTCAAAGACTTAGTGGCAGACCAGAAGTTGTTTGTATTATTAAGTTTAGCAGCACAGGCCAATTTA
The DNA here is from genome assembly GCF_964263255.1 of Lissotriton vulgaris. Taxonomy (NCBI): domain Eukaryota; kingdom Metazoa; phylum Chordata; class Amphibia; order Caudata; family Salamandridae; genus Lissotriton; species Lissotriton vulgaris. The sequence continues at coordinate 130,768,575 of NC_141688.1, forward strand.
TTCCAATACTCTTTTAAGACCACGTCTCGCCTTAATTTTATTACACTTTTATAATTGTACCTTAAGGTTCTAATGAGGGTAGGATCTCTAGGGGAATTGATAAAGCTGCTCTGAGATCCCTATTAGCCCTGGAACAGGTATTATCAAACCACCTAGGATCAGATTTGTGTAGGGCTGTCGGTCTGGAGATCAGTTCTTTAATGCCTGCACATAGTAGAGTAAAAGCAGAAACTGCCTCTGGGTTGGAGTCAGCCAAAGTGAGACAAGTCTCACAGAGAGATGGATACGTTTTTACCATCTTCTGGAAGCCCTCCCTACAATCCATGCCCTTCCATTTAACTCTTAAACTATCAGTTGAGAGTTCTAAGTTTCCCGCTCCCAGTTCCCTTCTAATATTTGGTCGGGGGGCTACCCTTAACGAGACCATAATGGGATTATGGTCTCAAAAAGTGGATGCCCAGACCTCTGCCTCAACTAAGTAGTCTTCTAATGATGGAGATATGAAGACATAATCTATAGTTGAGGCTCGTCCTAAACCTCTGTAGGTGGGTAGTGGACTATCATTAGTGTTTACGGCTGCAATATCCATCACATTTATAAGACTGCTATTTGATAGGTGGTCTAATAGCTCATATCCTCTCTTGCATGGGTTGGGTGAAAAACTGGGAAGAACTCCCAGTAATTCCTTCCCCTATCTTTGCGTTAAAATCACCCCCCAGGCAAATCCCTGCCAGTTTGTACTTTCCCAATAAATTATCCAGATCCTGAATAAAGTTAAAAAGGTGAACAAAATTAACATTTGGTGTAGTTAAAAAATCATTGTTACAAAAATTAATGAAACAAATAGAGGCCCCCGGTGTATAGATCAGAACTTGGAAATTAACATTCTTGGTGGGAATTAGTTTTGCTCTACCACCTGAAGCGATGCTGACCCATTTTGATAAACCCCCTGAAGGTCTGCCATGTTTAGGATTAGGGGGAATAATGTTAAAACACTCATATGGTTCGAAATATAGCTCTTTAGTTGCCCAGGTTTCTTGAAACATAAGGATGTCAAATGTATTTATCATATTTGCCCAATCTTCTATGTTTAATTTTGAGGCCAAACCTGCCACATTCCAACTCAGCACCTTTAATATTTAATAGTAAAGTGTCAAATCATTGGTGGTTATTTATTTCCGGCAACTTTCACTATGGCTAAAGAGGGTTCCACGCTTCTAGAACCTGAACTAACCATCAGCCACGTTTTAAGGCACAGTCCTCAACCCTTTGTACCATCTTTCTCCTTCAGCAGCACTGGATGTTCCCTCATTGAAAGGCCCCCATCTCCCCATGAATAGCAAACATACTCATTGTAGATCGTGTCTCTTTCGCCTTAACTGTTCCTCTTATTTTAGAATACTCTTGACCTTTGGAATACATATTTTTCCTTTGTTCGCCCTCCCCCGCCCTTAACATACCCATTGTTTTTGTGTTTCCCACAGGTCTTCAACACGCTCAGTACAGGACTACTAGGGCCCCACACCAGGCTACCTTCAGAATTCTTGGAGCCGGACATTAGTTGTGCACTACATTTCACATAGGTCCTGAAGAATTGCCACCTGATTCCTTAGGAACAACTAGGCACGAAACATGTCGACCCCACCTTAAAGACTGCCCGCTAGGAACATCACCTACCCACAGGGCGTCCATTTCATTTTATTTAAGCAGGATCTACCTTAACCATTAAAATTTATTGAGAATAGGACTGACCCTGACCTATTTTAGATCACACCTCACATGCACAAAATCCACCACTGTCCCCTCACCCACACACACCCAATGGCTTCTTCTAAAAAGATCTCTGACAAAGAGCCCCGGTAAAGGTGAGCCCGTCTAGCATTGCCAGCCAAAAAAGGAGCAAGGCTCAATGATGAAGCATGACACCTCTCGGGGTGTGTGAGGGCAACATGACAAAAGATTTGTCTTTTCCCCTTCCCCTTCCATTCTCACTCTAGGAACTGCACTCCCCTTGGTGACAAGTGCCTACATAGGCGCCACCCTGGCACATGGATGTCAGTACTCTTCATTTGTCCATGCCAGAAACGTAGAGCCACAAAGTGGTGAACGTGTGCAAAACTAGGGCCCTGAAACGGGAGAAACCTTAGACTTACATCAGTCCGCAAAGCAGGGAGGCATGGGTGGGGCTGTAAGGAAACTGCAGCTAGAGTCTCTACCAGATAATGCTTTACCAAAGGTAAGTCATTTGTTCATCTGATAGAGACTTCTAGCTGCAGATTCCTTACCTTTCAATCACATACCCGAGCCATACCATCCAGGCAGTGGGTTACGGACTTATGACTCACTTACTTATACATTGGAAATAATGTCCCACTTGGTATCAGTAACAGAGACAGTTTAAGAAATGCATACAATACGTATTACAGAAAAGGAACACAAGGAGTCTCAGTACATATGTGAAAAGGTTATTAATCACCAATTTTTCATGGAAATGGGAAGCACAGTTAAAAAGCAGCACTGTACATGAAGGACATTCATGGAGCAACCCAAATGGCACTTGGTGACAATGTGATAACAAAGTGAAGGTGACGACGCAAGTGAACGTGGTGAACAGCGTGGTCGGCGCAAAGTGATGAGGAGCAATCAAACATAGGCTTTACATTGAGTCTACAGAATTAAAATGTTCAAATTCGGCACAGTTATGAGCCTATTGATAGTGCGCCGTGAAATCGCGCTGTGTTTGTCGACGGCGTTTCGATCCTCTATGATTTGGGATCCTCTTCAGGACAGGGTTGACGTTGACATAAACCTACTCCTAAACCGAGCTGAATGTAAATGGATCTCACTTGCAGACTCTGTAAACAGGGGCCTGAACACCCTTGATGAATGGAACAATACGGTCACTACTTGAGTTTCCAACTAGACCTTTTGACCCTTATTCATCATGATTCCTGAAACTGCCAGTTAATTTGTGATCCTATTAAGACCCTTAACGACCACCAATGCGGTTTTCCCTGTAATTATTCATGCCTCACTGCGCTTTCAATTTGATGTAAATTTGCATGCATTGTCATTTTACTGTGATCCTGATTGTTCAATACATGTATAATTGTCACCTCTCCTGCAATCAATAGACTACAACGCAGCGTTCTCTCCCCTTCCCCCTCCCTCAGTTCCTCCTATCCTCCACGCTACCAGAATCAGCCCATGGGCGTTGCCTTCACCCCTGCTCTCCTCCCACTTTCCCACCCTCCCGTACCTTGTGGCCACGCCCCTCCGCTTGGTTACTTCCTGGTTTACTTTGACAACCTCATTCTACCCGCAATCCTTCGCGGGAAACCATTGCCACGGATTTATTCGGCTCCAGCGCCAGATTAACTCAGGTAATCTACCCACCCCCTGCCGATCGACGGCCACTTCAGAGTCATCAGTTTTTCTGCCTGATACCCCGTCCTAACATAGACCTTCTTTCTAGGTGCTTCACCGGCTCGACCTGCCGAGACCTGGATCTCCCAGCCAAGATCACTGCTTCACCTCTGATCGCCTGGGCCCACTACCTTTGGACGACTGACCTCCCCTGTCAGCGCTCCCATACTTCAGGTACGCCTCTGCTACCCCTTTCCTCCTTGGCCGCGCCCTCCACCCTAGCCCAACCTACCTACTCACGATGCATAATTGCATGTGCCCTACCACCGCCAACACTGTTAGATCCTTTGATTAATCTGGCTTTCCTTCATGTGAACGGCCCCATCACCCGGCTCACACTTGTGCCCCTTATTTAAGCCACCGTTCTTCCTTGCCCAATCTCCTGAACTCATTTGTTTCTCCATGCAGCACTACAAAATCAACGTCAACCCTGTCCTGAAGAGGATCCCAAATCATAGAGGATCGAAACGCCGTCGACAAACACAGCGCGATTTCACGGTGCACTATCAATAGGCTCATAACTGTGCCGAATTTGAACATTTTAATTCTGTAGTCTCAATGTGAAGCCTATGTTTGATTGCTCCTTATCACTTTGCGCCGACCACGCTGTTCACCACTTGCGTCGTCACCTTCACTTTGTTATCACCTTGTCACCAAGTGCCATTTGGGTTGCTCCATGAATGTCCTTCATGTACAGTGCTGCTTTTTAACTGTGCTTCCCATTTCCATGAAAAATTGGTGATTAATAACCTTTTCACATATGTACTGAGACTCCTTGTGTTCCTTTTCTGTAATACGTATTGTATGCATTTCTTAAACTGTCTCTGTTACTGATACCTAGTGGGACATTGTTTCCAATATATCCTTTATACCCAGTCCCAGTCTGGTCTATGGGTTTCACTCCTGTTCCTTTTCACTTCACTTACTTATACAGCACTTAAAGGAAGAGTCCCCAAATACCTCCAAAAGAGAATTAACAAATATGTACCTCATAGAAACCTCAGGTCGGGGCACAAGATCTCCTCCAAATTCCACGCATAAGGCTGTGCTGCTCCGGAGTAAGGTACTGGAATGAGCTACCAGATTTCCTTCACAAACTGGGCATCTGCAGAACTCTCAGGAAACAGCTTAAAGCCTTTTTATTCTAGTTTCATCTGCTCCCTTTCAGTCGGAGAAATTTTGCTGTTAGCGCTGAGATGCCCCCGGGTGAATCGAGCGCTATATAAAAACAGATAACAAAACACGAACTAGACTAAAAAGTCTTGCAGGACTGAGAGGGCAAAGTGCCCATTCCTGCGCACTGGACCATCAAGGCAATAATGTTTTGCAAACATGTGCAACGATGCCCACATCGCTGCCTGACAGATGTCTTGGACTGGGACACCCCGTGCCAAGGCCATAGTCGCAGCCTTTCCCCTGCTGGAATGGCCTCTCAACCCCTCGAGGGATCTGCTTCTTCGCCAAGACATAAGAGTTTAATGCAGAGAACAACCCAGCAAGATATGGTTCTTTTCTGCACTGCCTTTCCTTTCTTTGCTCCCACATACCCCACAAAGAGTTAATCAGCCACCCGGAACTCTTGCGTGGTCAAGTTAGAACGACAATGCACTTTATGTCCAGTCGGTGGAGACACTCCTCTTCTTTAGAGGGATGTGTAGGAGCAAAGAAGGTGGGCAAAGTAATGGACTGAGCCAGATGGAATTAGGTCACCACCTTTGGTAAGAATGATACCCTGGTGCAAAGCACCACCTGGTCCGGAAAGGACATAAGATAAGGAGGCAAGCTGGATAACACCTGTAATTCACTCACCCTCCGGGCCGATGTAATCGCCACTAAGAAGGCTGTTTTGATGGTCAACAGCTAGAGGGGATAATTTTGCAAAGGCTCAAAAGGAGCTCACATTAGATGATAGAGAACAAAATGAAGGTCCATTGTGGCAGAACAAAGCATGTAGGTTGAAATAAATGAACTATCCCTTTCAGAAATGTATTAACAATAGGAGATTTAAAGAGAGAAGGCTGGACTGGCAGCCGTAAAAAAAGCAGACAGAGCAGAAAGGTAACCCTTGAGAGTTCCAAAAGCAGAGCCCTACTGGTAAAGGGTGAGACTGACCAAAAGGACAGTAGAAAGAGGGTCAATAGACCTTTCTGTACAGTACAATACAAATGTATGAATATATTTGTTTTATAAAACACAAAATACCCGGAGGTGTCTTAGCACTGAGCGGATCAGTCAGCGGCAGGCGTATACCAACTTAGTGGAGGGCCGCCAGAACAACATTACAGACTTCAGGAGGAAGATCAAAAGCTATCAACTGCCGCCGCTCAACCTCTACGCTTGTAGGAGCAGAGTTGACAGGTTCGGGGGGAGAACCCTCCCCTGCTGCTGCAACAGAAGATCCTCCCGAAGAGGCACCCTGATCAGAGGATTGATACATGCTCAGAAGCTCTGGATACCAGACTACTTGGCCAGTCCGGCACCACAAGGATGACTTGGGGCCGGTCGCTCCTGATCAACAGAACCCTGGGCAGGAGTGGTATGGGCAGAAAGGCGTACAACAGTCCTGAGCGCCACTTGACGAAACGTGTCACCGAACGATAGCTGCCTTCGAAACTCCTGCATGCGGTACTGCTGACATTGCACATTCTCTGGGGAAGCAAATAAATCTAACCAAGGTTCTCCCCACTGCTGACAGAGACCATGCGTCACCTCAGAGTGGAGGCACCCTTTGTGATCCTGAAGGCATCGATGGCTGATATCGTCTGCCCTGGTGTTTCGAGAACCTGCCAGGTGTTGAACTACCAGGGTTATACCCTGCTGTTTCAGCCATGCCCAGAGACGCAGGGCCTTCCGACAAAGGGTCCACGACCCGATCCCATCCCTCCCCACCCCACCCCACCTTGCTTGTTGTGGTACCACACGGCAGTGGCGTTGTCCGTAAACACCTGCACTAACTTCCCCTTGACAGAGGGAAAAAATGCTTTTAATGCCAACCAAACCGCTCGAAGCTCCAACAAGTTTATATGGAGCACCATCTCAGCCGGAGACCAGTGACCCCCTGATCTCTGCCTCTCCCATGTGGCCACCCCATCCCAGAAGTGACGCATCAGTCACATCTGTGAAATCTGGTTGGGGAAGGGAGAGAGGCCTGCCATTGACCCAATCGCAGTCTGTTAACCACCACTGTAGATCCTTCGCAGTTCCTTCCGAGATCTGAACCACGTTGGTGAGACTTCTCCAATGCTGTGCCCATTGGAACTTGAAGTCCCACTGCAGATCCTGCATACGTCATCTGGCGTGTCTTACCAACAGGATGCAGGAGGCCATGGGACCCAACAGCCTCAGAGTCAGTCTCACCGAAATCCACGACAGAGGCTGAAATATCAGAATCATTACCTGAATATCCTGGACCCGCTGCTCGGTAGGATAGGCCCGAAACTGCACTGTGTCCATAACTGCTCCGTTGAAAGGGAGCTTCTGTGAAGGAGACAGGTGTGACTTCGGCACGTTTAAAGAGAACCCCACCGAATGCAGGAAGTCTGCCATAGTCTGTAAGTAGGAGACAACTACCTGGGGCAAGGACGCCTTCAACAGCCAGTTGTCTAGGTAGGGGAAGACTGAAATCCCCAACCTGCGCAGATGAGCCGCAATCACCGCCATCACCTTGGTGAACACCCGAGGGCACTGGGAAGGCCAAAGGGGAGCACAGTAAACTGAAAGTGCTCGTGGCCTACCTTGAACTGCAGGTAACACCTGCGGCCCGCAGGAAGGGACTGTGAATATATGCATCCTGCAGGTCCAACGCCACCATCCAGTCTCCTTGCTCTAGGGCAGACAAGACCTGAGCCTAAGTGAGCATTTTGAATTTCTCCTATTTAAGGAAGCGATTGACGGTCCAAAGATCTAAAATGGGCCGAAGCCCTGGTTCTTCTCCGGAAAAAGGAAGCAGCAGGAATTACAGCAACCACCTACTTCTGAAGCTGGGAACCTTTCTATAGCTCCCTTGGCCAAAAGAGCTGTAACTTACTCTTGGAACAACTTAAAACGATCCTCCGCCAGCTGGCAGAATAGTAGGAGGAAAAGAAAGGAAAGGAAGAGAATAGCCCCCCTGGACAATCTGCATGACAAATTCTCCTACCCACAGGAGTAGTGTGGTCCTGCAGAATCAGCCTAGGAGTGCTTGAGGGCTGCGGCTGCTGGGGGCAGTGTTGCAGACTATTCCTGGCCTCGATTCTGAGGATGGAATGAACCTTGTCTATGCACAGCTTGGGTAGTCTGAGAGGGACGGTGGCTAGGACAGGGCTGACGCGGCTGGAAATCCCTTACGTTGCCACGAAAGGAAGGAGTTGGAGAGGCCCAAGGATCTGGCCGTAGCTCGAGAGTCCTTGAACCTGACCAGGGCAGAGTCTGCCTTTACCCCAAAAAGGCAGGGTCCATCAAATTGGACTGGACATCCCGCGAGCAGCCAGTTCTACGAAGCCTGGCATGGTGTCACAAGGCCAACATCGTTGAAATTGATCTGGCCAGCGAATCGGTCGTATCCAAACCACAACGTACGGCGAATTTTGCTGCATCTCTCCCGTGCTTGACAGCTAGGGAGAGCACAGGGCCGACTCCGGGACTTGTGGCAGCACCTGCGCAACAGTTTCCCAAAGAGAGTGGGAGAAATGGCCCAATAAGCATATGGTATTCACCGACCACTATGCCAGACTGGAGGAAGAAAACATCTTCCCAAATGAGTCCAGTCTCTGGGATTCCCTATCCGGAGGGCCGGAAAAGAATGCGCCCTGGAAAGTAGAGGACTGCACCACCAAGCTTTCTGGGGTCGGGTGTTGGCTGAGGAACTTTGGGTCGCCCAGAACTGGGCAATGACTGCGTGCAATCAGCTTATTCACAGGTACCTCTGTGCTAGGCTTGGCCCATGTTCCTAGAAGGACGTCCGCAAGTGCCTCATTAAAGGGCAAAAGGGTTTCAGAGGTGGAAGCTCTAGGTTGAAGCACTTCGGTCAGGAGATAAGTCCTGACCAGCAGTGAGGGCAGCTCCAGTCCAAGGACCTCAGCTGCCCTCATCCACCATGGCATAGGATGCCCCCTACTCTGTAGCCACTGTAGGTGGAGAGAGCATGCCAGTGTCTGGGGGAAGTATCCAGACCATTGGCTTCCTCAAGTTCCCCATACCAGTCCATAGTCTCCTCAGAGAAATCCTGGTTCTCTAATGGGTCTCTAGACTCCTCCCATTCCTCTCCTGAGCCCAGCACATCCACAAAGTGCTCAGGTGACCACATAGAACCCCTGGGTTCAGACGTCAGAATCAGGTCGCTTGACGCCGTGCTGGCTCCGTGTCATCAGGGACGAGGGTGGGGATTGCACCACCAGCGGCATCGCAGGCACAGACTTCGGGTTCTACTCCGGGGAAGGTCGAGTTGACGAGACCGGCATCGAACTGGATCCCGAGGCCCCACCAGTGCTGTGGCCAAAGCCGTCAAACCCAAAGGGGCCCCATCTGACCCCATGGGGCCAGAGGACTCACCAACTGGGTTGTTCCGCTCAAATATGCTGCGCATGGCATTGTAAAAATCTTTAATTTGAGAGGAAGTCTCTCTGGCTCCTGGAAAGGGAGGGAGGCATGTAGTCGAATCAGGCTAAGCAGAACCGTGCAGTCAGTGCTCCTTGCCTCGCGACAACAGATGCCAGTTGAGGTGAAGTCGAAGTCCATTTGGACTTCTTCTTGTACCTCTTCCCAGAGTGTCCAGATGACATCGAATGGGAGGAAAACTACTTGGAGCTTTGTGAGCGATCCTGCAACCTCCTCTTCCTTAAACGGGACTATGACCTCTTCGGAGTCTCGGTCAACGGTGTCAACTGCTGGGCCACGAGCAACTTAATCGCCCACTCCCTCAAGGTCTTCTGAGCCATCGCCCAACAGTCTGAACACTACTTTGAATCGTGGTCGCATTCAAGACACCACAGACATAAGCGGTGGGGATTGGTAACAGACATCATGCAGGAACAAGTCCAGGATGGTTTAAAACCGGTCTTCCTACCAGACATCCCACACACACAGTCATACCAAAAAATGTCGACAAAAGTCAAGAAAAATGCCTACCAAAAAGTAGTAGCTCTTCCCGGATCGGTGCTTAACTGGCGCGGTAAGACAAGAACTGATGTCAGGGCACCTGGGTGGCATCTATGAAGGCACCGCAACGTCATAACAGACGCTAGCAACGCCAACGTGGTCACGCGGAGCCGAACTGAGCCACCCAACGTCGTGCGCAAGGGGTATTGCTCAGCCAAAGTTTCCAGAGCCAGCCTGTGAAATTCAAAGGTAAGGAATCTGCAGCTAGAAGTCTATCAGATAGACCGCCTTACAATACTATGGTGTTTGTTGGTTAAGATTATGAAACACCCACTAAGATGATTCGACTTTACCAGACCGTCTAGTAACTCCCATAATTCTGCTCTCGCAGACATGGGTATCACTTCTTAATTTCTGTTTTACTTCAACAAAATTATCACTCAACATTATTTTGTGCTGAAGTTTAATTTGCCTAAATTTTAGTTTAGCACTAAAGGAAGCGGTTTCAGAACGCAAATCGACTTCATCCATGAGAAACTTGATTTGTGGGGGTCTGACAGAAGGGAAGAGAAGTAATCAACTTTCACTGTAGCCTACGTCACACCAATTGAACATAACATTGTGCGCTATGTAAATTTTCATCTATGTAGACTGAATATTACTTCTGTGAGAAAGTTCAATGAAATGATCAGTGGGAAGAAAATAATTTATTCATAAGAATGCAGACACAATCCCCATCAATTGACAGTTGTAATATTTAACGGCAAGGTTCTACTTGGAAAGACGATATAAAGAATGGAATAAGTAATATGGGTAGTTGGACCAATTAACTGCAAGGAGTGAGCGAAGAACATTCACATGAGCTACACAGCATGTCCAATTGAAACATACGTATTGGATTTTTTAGCTGAACGTTTTGTGAGAAATACAATGTTGGTGCGATATTGCAAATTAATACATTTTGTAGCCTAACCGGTTAGGATGATCATGGTTACTTCAATATCACACTACCAAGACTCCACATTAAATGGCTCAGCACTTAAACTGAATATTTAGTACTGTAAATAACCCAGGCTGGAGAAACAAAGACTGGTGAGCCCCAAGCAGAAGGATAAACTTGACATGTGTGTCAATTGGGAGTTTTGCAGTAGGCATTAGACCTTGCTTGCCCATCAGTACCCCTGCCACAGTACTTTCATGTGTCACAGGGACAAGGAATAGAACACCACCACAGAAATACGGCTAGCAACTATGTTGTCTTCATGTAGTTTTGACATCTAGACCCTCAGCAGCAAAGAACATGCGGTCGAGCGGCTAAAAAGGTAGGACAAGACAACATTAGGCGTTTGACCCCTGCAACCCTTGGCATTTTAGTCATCCTGCGTCCATACACAAGGAATCATTGTAAAGTGCAAGTCCACTCCAAAGAGGTCTCCTGGCACTGACCGATAATGGACATTTGTTACCTCGGAAGGATGAAGACTGGTGGAACCATAAGGATTCGATGCAGTGACTTGAAGGTTAAACACAGATGCATCCTTTCACTGCACCAGCTGAATAGTAGAGGTACAAGCGGTGAGAGCACAGAGTTCTATGGCAAACAGAGGAAGCACTAAAGGAGAAGTGTACGGTGCACACCTGTATTTGATTTTCTAAATCACCTACCTACAAAAATACACCTATTAACGTGTGCTATGCTGTGAAGTGTCCCGACTGTAAAGCATTGTGTATATACCACACAAAGCTAAGAATTTTTGGACTGTAAGGTGTTTTTGTAAAATGGCAGCATTGTAGCCAAATTGCATTATGTTAAAAAGAATCATTGAAGAAATTGATAGAATTGATAATTAAATGCATACATTGGGTATCTTGATGGAATTGGATATGATGCAGATGTAAAATGTGTCTTGATGTGAGGATACAACACGCTGCGCCACATAGGGCTCTGCCAGACAGCAATGGCAGCAGTATCGCGACACTTACGTAGACAGGTGCGGTGACAAATAATTGTTCTTCTCAACCACCCAACTTCCCGAGCACTCATGAGACGAGGAGGTAACTAACTAGAAGCAAGCGGTTTGATGTCAAGGATAGCTCCAGGGGTTGGAGCACGTACTGAATTTAATTCGATCCCTTGGTATGGGGTTTTGTAGAAGCTGGTACAGCACATTTATATTCTTTTAATAAATAGAAAGTGTTGAAAAGTTGCTATTCTGCATTGTCAGAAAGTGCACAGCATAAGGCAAAAATGTAGGAATACTGAGATGCTCGGTCTACAGTTTAAAAAAAAAAAAATGAAATAACCGGGTTCAAACACTGCAGTCATTCCATGTGTGGTGGACTGACCGACAATGTTGCTTCTATTACACCGACCTAGCACTACATTGTAAAGTAAGCATTCTTAACTCCACCCTTACTTAATTTGTGAGATATAACTGCTATGGACATATTACAACTCCCACAGGGTTGTGGCGATCACTGTATTTGCAAGGACATGTTTTCCAGCTATATGCGGAGGTTTCGAAGGCATTCTGGTTAAGAATTCTCTAAAGCTATACCTCCTTAGATTCTCACGAGTGTCAACATTAACACTATGTGGAGATTAAATATTTTTCCAGGGTATCTTGCAAACCGGAGGACAAAAACATTGTAGGTTTAGAAACCTCAACATTTACTTCTGACTGGTACTTTGAAAACAAAATGAATAAGTTTTCTTTCTTTTCTGAACAAACAACTGGAAAGTAAAGCACAAGGCCAGAGATTCCAGATTTTTCTCAAGAGTGAAATATGCCATCTGTTTTGTAGTAGAGTTATACACTACTTGCTGCAAAAATAGACTCCTGCCATCTATGGTTGGGCCAGGATGTGTGCAGGTTGTTTTCTTCAAAGAAGTCTTTCAAATTAGGCAGGGGTCTCCAAACCGGTCCTGGAGGGCCGGATCCATGCCAGATTTTTTGGATATCCCCATTGAGATACATGAAGTAATGTTAAAAATCTGGCATGGATCCGGCCCTCCAGGACCGGTTTGGAGACCCCTGAATTAGAGGTTCAGTGACTGCTCCTCTTGCTGGTAATGTGCATGGGCATAGACTGCATTTTAAGATAGGTTTTTCCCCACAAGGCAGGTGAGGCTGAAGTGAGATGCAAAGTGATGTACAACGGTACGCTCATGGAAAAGAGGAAAATTAAAGAGAACTGCAATGTCCATAAGTGTCCAGGGAGGAGGGTGGGCGCATGCCACAAACCGATATCTATTGGGTAACATTTTCCGTTTGAGGCATATGTGGCTGCAGATACACATGCTGTGCATAGACTGTAATGCAGTCCTCCCAAAAAGCGGTGCCTGTTGCAGTAGATTGAAAGAGTGTACAGAGTACTGCATGACTAACTTTGGCCTGTTGGCAGGCTAATACATCCGCACAGTAGTGTTTTGTAAAAAGGAATAGACCAGGTAGCTGCTTTGCATTCGTCAGCTAGGGGAATATTTCCCAGGAAGGCCAAGAGGCTCTCTTTTTGCGAGTGGAGTGGGCTTTAGGAGGGAGCGGTTGGGAGCAGGCCTTTCCTGTGTGGGGTTTTGAGAAAGCAACAAATAGTTGCTGAGTCTTTCTGAAAGGTTTTGTCCTATTTACATGATAAACGAGGGCTCATTTGACATTGAGTGTGTGAAAATCCCTTTCTGCTAGAGTCTGGATGGGGAAAGGAGTGGGGACGTTCTACTGAATGGTTCAGGTGGAACTGAGAAACCACCTTAGGAAGGAATTTAGGGCTGATGCATAGGACTAATTTGTGCCTATGCCCCTGAAAGAATGATTCTTCTAGGGGTTAGTGCCTGGAACTCACAGACATGCAGAAGGGAAGTAATGGCAACCAGAAAAGCCTCCTTCCATGAGAGGAACTGAAGGGGGCAAGAGTGAAGATGGTCGGTCCAGTGGGGTTCGGTGGTGTGGTTGTAGGAGAAGTGGGGGCTTGCGGAGAAGATGGGGGTCAAGCGTGTGGCCGGCAGGGTGGATGGGTGTTGTCATGAGCTATCTGAGTCAGAGGTTGGCGATCAGGGTGGTGGAGTTGGGGTCGTTGTTGTTCTCAATGTGGAAGTTCAAGTCTCCGAGGAGGATGTAGTCCGTGGAGGTGAGGGAGTGTGTGCTGACGAAGTCGGCGATTGAGTCGCTGAACTGTGGTCTGGGTCCAGGGGGGTCTCTAGACAAGGGTTCCTCAGAGGGTGGTGTTGGGATCGGTGTGGATCGCCATAGCCATCCCGGAAGGCTACAAGATCACCCGCAGGGACCGTACCAGCAGATTAGGGGGTAGGAATCGCCATCGTTCACAAGAACACCCTCAGAATCTCGACCAACACCGATGACACCCTCAGCACCGCCGAACACATGCACTTCCAGATCCACACTGATCCCAACACCACCCTCAGAGGAACCCTCGTCTACAGACACCCTGGCACTGTTCAGCGACTCCATCGCCGACTTAGTCAGCACACACGCCCTCGCCTCTACATCCTCCTCGGAGACCTGAACTTACACATCAAGAACAACAATGACACCAACTCCACCACCCTGATCGACAACCTCAGACAACTCATGACAACACCCACCCACACTGCCGGCCACACGCTTTACCCCATCTTCTCTGCAAGCCCCCACGTCTACTTCAACCACACCACCGAACCCCACTGGACCGACCATCACTGCATCCACTTCACCTTCAGGAAGCCCACCAAGCACAACCGCACCCAACAGATGCCTCGGCGCTGCTGGAGCAAAGTCACCAAAGACCAGCTAAACACCACCCTCGCCCAGAGCCCATCGGCCGACCCTACCGACCCAGACACCGCCGCCTCAGACAGTGGTTCGATGACTGCGCCAACACCCTCGCCCCGCTCAAGACACTCTCCAACAGCCACACCAGCAAGAAAGCCACCTGGTTCACCAAAGACCTCCAGACCTCCAAACGTATATGATGAAGATTGGAAATGAACTGGCTCTGCGATCGAACACAGGACAACTACGCTGCCCACAAGAACACCACCCGCAGACTCCATCACCTCATCAGACCTGCCAAAAGGGCCTCCTTCAAAGACCACCTAGATAACACCACACACAACAGCATAAAGCTCTTCAACATCGTGAAGGAACTTTCCAACCCCAGCTACAATGACATGCCACCTTCGCAAGACATGTGCGACTCGCTGGCCACCGTCTTCCACCGCAAGATCGCCGACATCCATGACCGCTTCAACGCCACGACCGCCCCAACAACCATTGAGACCTCCGCCCCACGACCACCACCTGCACCAAACGCCTGCTCTCCTGGACCAGCATCAACAACGAAGACACCAGCAAGATCATGAACACCATCCACTCCGGGTCACTGTTAGACTCATGCCCCCACCACATATTCAGCACAGCCATCGCAGCCCATCTCCGGAAAGCAATCAACATCTCCTTTGAGACGGCAGCCTTCCCGGAAAGTTGAAAGCACGCCAAGATCAATGCCTTACTCAAGAAACCCATGGCAGACCCCAAGAACTTTTGACCCATCTCCCTGCTCCCGTTCCCGGCAAAGGTAATTGAGAAAATCGTCAAACAACTGACCCGCTACCTCGAGACAGCATCCTGGACCCGTCCCAGTCCGGATCCCGCAGCAACCATAGCATCGAAACCGCCCTCATCACCGCCACCGATGACATCAGGACCCTGCTAGACAACGAAGAAACAGCAGCCCTCATCCTCCAGGACTGATCAGCTGCCTTCGACATGGTCTGCCACCACGCCCTACGCACACGCCTCCACAACGCCAGGATCCAAGAGCAAGAGAAGGCCCTGGACTGGAGCACATCCTTCCTCTCCGAGCATCCGCCTCCCCCCACCTTCCGCTACAATGCCACCGACATAATCTGCAGCGTACTCCAGGGCTCATCCCTCAGCCCAGCGCAGTTAAACATCTACATGGCACCCCTCGCCCGACAGCACAACCTCAACATCATCTCCTATGCCGACACCCAGCTGAACTCGGACAAAACTGAGGTCCTCATCCTCAATTCCACCCCTTCAGCCTGGGACGACTCCTGGTGGCCGACAACACTGGAAACATCCCAGACACCCACCGACCACGCACGCAACCTAGGGGTCATCCTTGACTCCACCCTCTCCATGACTAAGCAGGTCAACGCCATCTCCTTCTCCTGCTTCAACACCCTCCGAATGCTTCACAGGATCTTCAAGTGGATCGCCACCGAAGCAAGAAGAAGTCACCCAGGCCCTCGTCACCAGCAGGTTAGACTACAGAAACGCCCTCCACGCAGGAACTTCGGTCAAACTCCTGAGACGGCTGCAACGCATCCAGAACGCCTCTGCACGTTTGATCCTCGACACTCCCCGCCGCAGCCACATCACACACCACCTGAGAGACCTGCACTGGCTCCCCGTAAACAAGAGGATAACCTTCAAGCTCCTCATCCACTCACACAAAGCACTCCACAACACCGGACCAGCATACCTCAAACGACTCCGCTTCTACACCCCCTCCCACCAGCTCCGCTCTGCCGGCCTCGCCCCAGTCCACCGCATCCAAAGAAAGACCACCGGCGGCTGATCTTTCTCCCACCTTGCCGCCAAGACCTTGAACACCCTCCCCACCCAACTACAGCAGACCCAAGAAGACTCCTCAAGACGTGGCTCTTCGAACAGTAGTAGAAGGAGCACCCAACCCCCCCCCCCCCCCCCAAAGCACCTTGAGACCCTAACGGGTAAGTAGTGCGCTTTACAAATGATATGATTGATTGTTGAACCATTAATCTGGGGAGAACAGTATTGAGGTTCCATGATGGAGCTGGTGGGGTCTGTGGAGGGTTTATTCGTAGCCCTTCATGAACACCATGATAACTGGAATTTGGTAAATGGAGAGCTCTCTATTCTTCTATTCTGTAGACAAGAGGCCACAGCAGTAAGACTAAGCCAAATAGAAGTGAAAGCCAGCCCGCAGGTTTGTAGATGTAGCAGGCAATGTTCTGTACTCTTGTTGGGAGTGGGTTAATAGATTTCATTACAAGAACGGAGGCTACATTATGCAATGACTTTTATTGCAGAACCAAGCAGCCGCATGAGTCACAATACAAAGGTTCCAAAAGAACACTGAGATAAACTAAGAGATAAAACATAGCAACCATCTGCCTCTTTTAAATGCGGCTCCAAGCAGATAAGTAGCTTACTACCTTCTCTCTTGATTTTTACTAATATTGTCTTTTTTTGTCAATAATAGATTGCTATTGGGGGTTTGCGCAATTGGGTGGCCTTATCCCCCCCCTCCCTCCTCCCCTCCCTATGGTCTGCAATTTATGGAGATCATCCTCTCCCTTTTTTTCCCTGCTTAATCTGACCTTTTCTTTCAGGTTCTTATCCATGTTTAATATTTGTTATGTCTTTATTTGTATCTTATCTCCGTTTCTTTCTCCCCCCCTGCGAGCGTGATCGGAGCGGTTCTACCCCTCCCTTGCTCTCTCAACTCTTATAGCGCTCGATTACCTATAACGCTTATGTGGGAACCGCGCGCCCCTCACACAATGCTGAGCCTTTTCTAAAGCACTTACCCATTTTTGTAAGCATCAGCGGTCCGCGATTTGCCCCCGCTCCTCGCCTTCACTCGCGGTATTATGCCAACACACCTGCGGGGTATTGGAAAGGATCACCGCGGCAAGCCCGTTTTTTAGAAGCCACACATTAGAGGAAAGACTCCTGGCAGCAACCACGCATCGTGCGTGCCTCACCAAGGGACTTTCCTCCTTTACGACAACAGTTGGTAATCAGCTGCTCTGCTCGACTCTTTGCTTAACGGAGACATTTCGATTTGGCATGTTAGTTTAACCCCTTATTGGTAAATAGGGATCTTACTCAATTTACCCATTTGTATTGACAGGTTCAGATCTTGGCTTTAGCTATTGACTGTGGAACTATTCATTTTAAGTAAGGCATTTATGTATTGATAAATTAAGACCTTACTCTAATAAACCAGCTGTGCTTTATATATTCGAGAAAAAAGGGGTGAATTATTATTATTTGATATTCATTAAAAAAAAAAATTAAAAGAGGGAAAATATTAACAATGGAAAATCTTTCTGACTGAGTCGGAATTGAATAATACTGCATTCTCTAAATTCGATAGTGTTCCGACTTCTAATTCAAGAGAGATGAAGTCTTGTATGTTGGAGACCCTTGCCCAGGTCGCAATTTATAAAAGACCCCTTCCCTCTCAGGAAGATGTATCTGATGAGACTCCCCACGATGACTTACCTGCGAGTGGCAAACATACCAAGAAGTCTAATTATACCACTCCTCATGTCCCCGCGGGCACAGGGGGTCCTAGCACCTCTAACGTTTTTGGTGGTCTTAACACCTCAAAGCAATTAGGAGGTCTTCGCACCTCAAATAAAAAGGCTGCCCCTAGCGACACGTTACCCTTGGGTGCCCTTTGCGCCCCAAATATCTCGGATGCCCTTAGCGGCTCCATATCTCATGGTGCTCAGCATTATACAGACCCCCAGGATATAGCGGCATGGATTAGCAAATTTAGCGGCACAAAAATGGAAATTTAGCGGCACAAATATGGAAATTTAGCGGCAAATTTGCGGCATTTTATTTCGCCATTTTTCCTACAACAAACACAGATATCTTAGTTTTTTTAGTTATTTAACAACATGAAGCTATGTATATTTGGTTTATTTACAATGTAGACACTTTGTTTCCCTCGAAAAGCAAAAGACTGCCCGTCAGCAGCCCAGGGCAGCAAAACAGCATTACAGGCATTCTGCGTTGCGTGCAGCAAGACGGTGCTTTATATCGCGGTGTCAGCGCCTCCCCAGTGCAGCAGCTAAATTGGCACACCTTGCATAAAAAAAGGTTTGGATCTTTGTTGTTCCAGCCTGTCCTCGTCGCTCTCCTCTTCCCACAGCAGGCCCTGAATATAGGCCGTGTACACAGCGCTATCTATCTCCAGCGCGTCTAGCCTCCGTCCCAGCCACTCCTGGAAGCCAGACGACTCCATTCCACACTGGGACAGTGCTCTGACTGCCGGCCAGCCTCGCCGCCTTTGCAGTGGATGACCTGTTGACAGCCACTGCAGCTGTATTACGCACTGAGCTGTACGAACCCTATGCTTGGAGTTGTGGATAGCATGCTCCTCTAGTCTACAGGGCACAACAGGAAGGATCCTGTGGGATGTAAGTAGCCGTGAGTCGGGGGATTTTGTGAGCTGCAAGATGTTGAGAGCTGTGGGTTGGTAGGAACTGCATGCGGTGTGAGATCAATGATGTTGATGCTGTTGTGATGTAGTGCTCGGAGCTGTAGGAAGCTGCGAACTACAGGATGCCTGGATTTCTGTGAGGTGCTGTGGGTGTTTGCATTCGGTGAGCTGTAGCATGCTGTGGACTGCATGTTCTGTCAGCTGTGGGATTCCCAAACTCTGTCATAGATAACTCTATCCGCCACACATCCCGGCACTGCATTGCACCTCCACGCCCACTCTACACTGCACAGCTCTTGTTTCCAGATGTGCATCTGTCACAGCTCCCTGCTGCCTTCACGGGTCTCGGTTCCAGCGCACATCCCTGCACTGCATTGCACCTCCACGCCCACTCTACACTGCACAGCTCTCCTTTCCAGAACAGGGTCACCAACATGGCATGGGTGCAAATTCAAGACGGTAAGGTTAAAAATTCAGGACAAAGGGTCAAAATTCAGGACAAAATGTGAATAAATGTAGGTTTTCCAGACACATCATAGGAAGTTGCGCGATAGTATAGCCTTCAGCTTTCAGTACACACACTTTTTTACCGGATGTGTGACTGGGCTGGGACCTCAAACTCAGCTTCACCCTAAGCTCTTCACGGGTCGTCCAAAACCCATTTATAGCTACAGGAGGCTTTGTGTTTTTTATTGCCTCCGGCAATGTCAGTTCTCTGGCTAAGTAGCCCATTTGCAAAGTGTTGGAGGATAGATCATCTGGGATGAAAGATTCAATTATCACACAACGCCCACGAACAAATAGTCAGCAGACGTGCCTTGTGTTGTCATACTCTCATATTGCACAAAAGAGAGACAAAACAAGAGGAATTTAGAGTGTAACGGAGAGAGAGAGCGTTTTATAATCTATGCAAGGCCTAACGCAGTGATAAAAACGAACTATTTGAGAAGGGCTTCACCTTCCCAAAAATGAAATCGGAATGAAATTAGAAAATACTTATCATTTTCAGGTTTTTCATTTTCCTAGCACCTTGAAACTATTCTTAATAACAGAGACTACTCAAACAAAATCTGAAGTGGAAAAATTGTATCTTGAGACTAGTTTCTATCAATGATTCAAATTTATACTCTAGCCCGCCAAGTCAGTCTTCTTCCATCATACCAGGTAATCGTTATCTTAAGCAAACCGTAATATGCGAATTTCTTGAGCTTTCCAGCCGGTCCCCCACGTGGCCCCATCCTGACATCTTGGCCCGCCGTCAGGCCGATTTCTAGATTTTCGAAGAGGAGGAGGAAGGGGGGTGGGGGGCGTACTCACTCCTGCCTGCCGAGTTGTCATGTGTTACGCGCGGCCTTTCGGGTTTCTCGCCCCCTGACCCGGTGTAATGTCCGGCTGTGGGAGAGAAGTAAAGTGTGTGCACGTAGTGCTGAACACCGTCAGGCCCCCAGGCAGCAAGCAAGTCTCTTGGGGCAATCAGACAAGGTAGATGGAGAGAGGCGGGCCGGTATCGGCAATGGAGCTAGGAAGCTGGGGAGTCAGTCGTGCTGCATCCGCCTTGCCCTGGGCTGTATATGCGGCTGGAACCCCACCCTGGGTCCTAAAATCAGGTCTGTCACTCACCACCCGGGCCGTCACCAGCGCCCAGCAGGTTCCCTCTCCAGTGTTGTTGGGAGGTATTCGGGGTCTGAGTTAGGCAGCCAGGAGCAGTCCGTGCAGCTGTACTTAATCGCGGGGACTCCTGCGTTACACAGACCCCCCAGGATATAGCGGCATGCATTATCTTTTTTAAAAATGCTGCGATTTCTACAAAAGGGCCGATTTCGCGGGCACTTTTGTAAAAATCGCGGCATTTTTACAAAAGTGCCGATTTTGCGGCAAACCGCGAAATCGCGAAATCCTGGAGGGTCTGATTATACAGAGGACTCAAATGACGACAATTCTGACGATCCAGACGAGTACGTTCTGGACCTTGATGATGAGGATGTTGGCCTATTCGACACAGAGGAATAACCCCCTTCTTCCTCGAAAGAGTATCCTAGATCCCTTAGGGGAGGAGATGTTCTCCCCCCTAAATTTAAAACACCCCCTTTCATCACAATGGTCTCCCCAAGAGCATGTCTCGAAGTTCATTAATAAGTGGATACGATTTCCTCTTGAAAGCGAAACGAGAAATATTCTAAGGGCGGAGTGCTCTAGACCCTCCATTGATGAAAAGGCATGCTATATTCCTAATATAGATCCGGAGCTAATTAAGTTCCTCTTCAGGCTTGGGCGCGATCCCAGGAAAGGCCTAGAAAAATCGTTCAAAGGCTGCCAGGACCGCCCATTAGATGTCCTCGGACCCCTTACCAGGATACTTGATTCTGCAGAAGAGTCCCATCTTCAAGGTATCCCCTCAATACAGATTTAATTAGGGGATGGAGTCAAAGAGCCCTCATCCTTCTGGGCAAATGCCAATGCAAGTATTAACGCCGAGAGACGTAGACTGATTCTTTTTAAGCTCGATCCTAAGCTTTCTGACATGGCGGAAAAAGAACCACCATCAAACCTAAAAGGTCTCCTCTTTGGGGAAGAGCTTATAAAATCGCTTGGAAAGTACGTCTCTACTTTCACAGCACTTGATAAGGCCCAACATAACATCAGGAGAGTGTTTAATAATAATGTTTTTGGGAGGGCCGGAAGAAGGGGCCTTTCTTCCGGCCGATTTAACCAGAGGCCCGACCAGAGACCACGCCCCGGAAGAGGCTATCAACAATATAACTACAACACCCCTTACATCTACAACCGCGGTAGAGGAAACCGAACCAGAGAGGCAAGATCTCGTTCTTCATTCACCTCCAATCCTCCAAGTAAGTCCTGCACCCTTACTTTCTCCTTCTATCCCCTTAAAGGTGGGAGGCAGACTCAGGCTTTTTTCGAAAAGATGGGAAGAAATAACCCGAGATCCTTGGGTTCTGTCCACAGTGAAAGGCTTCGTGATAGATTTTATTCAAACTCCGTCTCAAACTTCCTTACCAAGGGACATCTCAGTTGCCCTAGAAAAAGAGAAAACGGTAGAGGAGGAAATATCCTTTATGCTTCAAAAAGGAGCGATAATAGAAGTCCCTTTGCATTCTTTAACTTTCGTAAGTACACTGTTCCTTGTGGAGAAAAAAGGAAAAGGTTGGAGACCGGTCATAAATCTGAAAGGCCTCAACAAATTTCTTGTCTACAGGCATTTAAAAATGGAGGGAATACATCTCCTGAGAGATCTTCTCCAAAAAGAGGACTGGTTGGTCAAACTAGATCTGAAGGATGCCTACTTCACGATTCCGATGGCAGTTCTACATTAGCCATTCCTACAATTTCTATGGAAAAATCATCTTTACCAATTCCAGGCTCTCTCCTTCGGCCTTTCCTACGCCCCTTGGTGCTTTACCAAGGTTATGAGAGCAGTAGCCTCCTATCTGAGGGAACGAGGCGTCCGCCTTATTATTTACCTCGACGACATCTTAATAATGTCTCAAGAGCTCTATCAAATTATCCTAGACCTGGAAACTGTTATGAATCTACTAGAAAGTCTAGGATTCATTATCAACAAAGAAAAGTCCATTCTAACCCCCTCAAAATCCCTGGAGTTTCTAGGTTTCACTCTGGACACTTCCAAATGTCTTCTCCTCTTACCTCCTTCAAAGATCTTGAAGATCAAGAAAGAGATTTGACATGTCTTGAGGCAAGAGGATATCCCTTTAAGGGAGCTGGCAAGATTACTAGGTCTCTTATCTTCCTCCATCCAAGCGATATTCCCAGGCCCTCTGAATTACCGGGCCTTACAAAGGATAAAATGCAGGGCCTTGAGGTCCGGTCTCTGGTACGAGGACCAAATCATCCTAGATTTGGAGGCCAAAGCAAAACTAAATAGGGGGTTGGAAAACCTGGAGGCTTGGAATGGGAAAGCAATTTTTGGTTCAGAACCAGATTTTGTGTTGGAATCGGACACTACCCTTCATGGTTGGGGTGCATGCTTCCTAGACCAGAATACGGGAGGGGTAGGGTCTCGGGAGGAGTCATCTCACCACATAAATTTCCTCGAACTTACTGCTGGCCTGTACGCTCTTATGAGTTTCAAGCACTCAATACAAGGGAGGTCGATTCTCCTGAAGATGGACAATGTTTCGATTTTGGAAAAGGGGGTGGTGATGGACAGAGTTTCTGAATGATGCAGAATACTCTTACCCAGTCACGAGATCAGGGCTTGATCCATCACCGTTTTTTAGCTCACTGCACCATCCCAGCTCAGAACCTGGCTACATGCAAATTAGTCTGTTCCTGTCCCAGTGCATGATGGGAACAGGGCAAACCAAACTACCAAGCCAATTCTTATACTGGGAAGGAAACAAGCTTCTGGGGACCGGTATCTGGCATTTCAGCCGTCGTCGGCCCGGCTTGCTTGAATCCTGATGGTGCAATGAGCAAGGGACTCACGTCTGAGTATACCCTCCCACACTTAGTGTGGACAAAATCGATTTTGGAAAAGGGGGTGGTGATGGACAGAGTTTCTGAATGATACAGAATACTCTTACCCAGTCAAGAGATCAGGGCTTGATCCATCATCGTTTTGGACAATGTTTCCGCAGTGGCCTACATCAATCGGTTGGAAGGTACAAAATCTGCCGACCTTTCCAACCTGGCCAAGAGACTCTGGATGTTCTGCTTAGAACACAAAATTGCCCTCAAAGCGGAATACTACCCAGGGAAATGGAACGTTTCTGCAGATTGGAATTCCAGATTCCTTTCGGTCTTCAGTGACTGGAAGCTCAACATCGCAGTCTTCGACTCGTTGAATTCTTGATGGGGTCCCTTCGAAATAGACCTCTTTGAGAGCCGTCTCACCTCTCGACTAGAGCATTACTTCAGCTGGATCCCAGATCCCGGTGCTCTGGCAGTGAACGCATTTCTCCAACCATGGTCAGGGATCAATGCATATGCCTTTCACCCATTTGCAATGATCCAGAGAGTGTTGCAGAAAGTGAGGCAAGACCGATGCTCTCTAGTCCGGATAACTCCTTTCTGGCAATCACAAGCGTGGTTCCCCACAGTTCTGGAGCTAACTTACGAACCTCCCTTTTTGATACCTTCTTTAGAAGATATCCTTACAGACGTAAACTGAGATCCTCACCTCCTGACCCTGTCCGGGAGTTTGAACCTTCTTGCTTGGAGAGTGTCAGGAGATCCAACGAAGTCTCAGGAATTTCGACTTCAGCTGTTACTCTCCTCAGAGAGTCATGGGCACCGGGAACTCACTACAGATGCAATAATATCTGGAAATCTTGGTTTTGTTGGTACCTGGAGAGGGATTTGGATCCCATACAGGCACCTATCGTTGATGTTGTAAACTTTCTGGCTGAACTTTTTGACAAAGGTTTGAGCTATATATCCATTAATTGATATAGATCCGCTATCTCTGCGGGTCAGTTTCTTATTAATGGCAAGACGGTCGGTAAAAACGTCATTGTTTGTAGGGTTATGAAGAGCATTAGTCTCAAAAGACCCCCGAAACCGAAATATGATACACTCTGGATCTAGATCTTTTCACCTCCTGGCCCGATATTTTTCTTTTGTCTAGAAAATGTCTCTATTAAACTCGCTACTCTTCTTTTACTTATCTCTTGTCGTAGAGTTTCTGACGTTAAAGCTCTGGAGATCTTTCAGGTCCTATAATTTATTTGAAGTCAAATTTGAGGTCTACAGAAGAACCAAGACCATGTCTGAATCAATCTTTTATCCTCGTTTCGACGCTTGCCCAAAACTTTGTGTAGTTGAATGTATGAAGGCTTATGATCAAATAATGTCTAACTTGCGTTCTATTGATGAGAATCAGCTTCTTATTTCCTTTGATAAACCTCATAAGGGCATTTCCTCCTCTTCTATTGCTAGATGTGTTAAGTCCGCTATGACTCTAGCAGTTATCGATATAACCAAGACTCAAGCTCATTCTCTCAGAGGTGCTATGGCGAGTAAGTCACTTTGGTCCAGAGGTAAGTTGGATGATATTCTTAAAGATGCCGACTGGTCTAAAACTAGTACCTTCGCAAGACACTATTGTAAACCAATTGAACACATGTCTAATGTCGTTTTACAAGGCTACCAACATGCATAATGTAGCCTCCGTTCTTGTAATGAAACTGTGATTCTCCTATTAACATGTCTAGAGAAAACCTAGATTGTATTAAAGACACGGAGGCTCACATTATCCCGCCCATCCCATTCCCTGTTTGGTATTTAGTGTCTCATTATTATTCTCTCTTATAACCTGATTGACATGTTATTTCTGATATGTTTGCATTCGACATGTTTATTTAAATTGTTCAAATCGCAATTCTTGAGATGTTTTGTGAATTCTTTAAATGTTTTTGTGTTTACTCTGTCCTTTTGGACACAATTTTTCATTCCACTTTTTCTTTCAGATAACCCTTCTACTTGAGCTACGTTGACGGATTTCTCATTGGTTGGCTGTCGTCTTCAACTCTCTTTTGGATTTCATTTCCAGTTTTTTCCTTTCTACTGGATCTTCTCTTCGCCTGATTTAAAAGAGGCAGATGGTTGTAATGTTTTATCTCTTAGTTTATCTCTGTTTTCTTTTGGAACCTTTGTATTGTGACTCATGCAGCTGCTTGGTTCTGCAATTAAAAGTCATTGCATAATGTGAGCCTCCGTGTCTTTAATGAAATATAGATTCTCTAGGCCTGTAAATGAGAATCACAATTTTGTAGTAGGAAATAGTTACCATTTGGCCATGTAGCATGCATGGGTAGTGGGTCTACATGCTTCCTTCAGGATGGCCATGCATTTTGGAGGTAGTTTGAGATATCCAAATTCTAAGACTTCATGAGCCCGATCGCAAGGTTGAGGGACTTGGGGTCTGGGTGCAGTATTTCTCCAAGGTTCCGCATGAGAGAGTCAGGCCTGATTGTGTGTCTCTTGTGTAGAACCACTGAGCAATCCAGAAGTGTTGTGAACCACAGTTAGCAGGCCTTAAGGGAGGAGAGAGAAGAAGCTCGAAAGAGTTAGGGATGTCTGCCATAACCTCTAAACCACAAATGGTAGCAGTGGTAGAGGAGGAAAAGCGTAGGCAAATTTCTCTGACCAGTTCATCCATAGTGCATTGCCTTTGGACTATGGGAACCTCAATGCGAAGCTCGGGCATTTTCTACAGTTGTGAATATTTGATGAAAGCCCCATCGCTAGGAAGTACTGGTGGAGGACCTGCCGGTAGGGATCCCACTTGTGGACTTGTTGCCTCATCCTGCTGAGGAAGTCAGCAAAGTTGTTGTCCACCCCTCAATAGGTACTCAGCTAGTAGGTGGATTTTGTGACAAGAGCCCATTGCCAAATGTGCTGGGCAAGCATAGCACTGTGGAGTCCAAGTCCTCCCATGTTTTTTTTTTGTTCAAAGGTGAAACATGTATGTGGTGTTATCAGTCCAGACAGGATCAAATTTGCCCACCAGACACCAAAGCATTCAATGCAAGGCAAACTGCTGGGAGTTCAAGGTAATTGATGTGAAGTACCTGGTGTTTGGGTTCCCAGTGGTCTTGGACAGTCAAAGTTTGCAAATTTGCTCCTAAGACGGCGGTGTCAGTTTTGGTCTCCTGTGGAACTGGGTTGAGAAAAGGCCACCCATGCAACAGTTTTTGGTGTTCCACCACAGAAGAGAGTGTCAAGTGCAACCCCCTGACCAACATTCGACCATCCCAACGACTCTCCGCTATAGACCATTGCTGCGCTAGGCATTCCTACAACAGACGCATGTGTGGTCTTATACTGGATGGGGCACTATTGGAATGGAGGAAACCGTCATACCGAAGAGGCACGTAACTGTCCTGGCTGGGACCTAGTGGTCTTGTTGAAAGTGTGGAAGGAGTGTCTGACATTTCAGTTTGGAGGTAGGCAAGGCAGAGTTCAGAGTTGAGGACTGCCCTAAAGTAAGGCAGAATTTGAGGGTTGGTGTTGGATTTTGTGACATCAATAGAACATCCCAAATTGTGTAGACGGTGTGTAGTGGTCAAGGTTTTCGCTGCATAGTTGGCAGGTGAACCTCTTGATGAGGGAAGTCGTAAACTCCCAGGTATGTTGCACTTTGTTAACATCCAGGGACCTGTAGTGACCCCAGAAGGAGAGTACCTTGAACTGATTGAGTTTCCTGCAGACCTCAAACGATAGGTCAAGCTCAATCACAGTGTGTATTTGTATGTAAAATTACACATCCTTCAGTTCAAATGTAGTCATGAAGTCGCCCTGCTGCAGAAGAGGTATGACATCCTGAATATTGACCATATGAAAATGTTCAGAGTGGATGTATTTGATTGGGGGGTGGGGGGGCCTTCGATCCAGAGTGGGCCTCAGGGAACAATCTTTAGGAAATTAAGTTCAGCGCATACACTCCTGAGCCCGTTTCTTGAGGTGGTACCAACACGATGGCACATTTGTGAAGAAGCAATTGAACCTTTTCTTTGAGCAGTATTATGTGCTCTACTGAAAGTGTTTGCAGGGTGGTATGTGTAGAAGCTAGCACCAGACAGTAACCATGCTGTCTCATGTCCAGCTCCCACTGGTCAGTTTCACCAAGTGGGGGGAAGAACCCTTGAAAATTACTCTGACAGGAGTGATGGTGAGGATGTTTGGGTTGGTGACTGTGGCAGGGGTTGCATTTGGGGGCAGGACCCCTAGAGATGCCTCTACAGAAGCCTCTACCTGCAGGTGACCGGGCCTGTGGGTTATTGTATGCCATGGAGGCTTCAGGGGAAGTTTGTTTCGAGCCTCCACGGAAGGGAGTGCGGTGCAAGGAACCTCAAAAAGTGAGTGTTTGAATAGCACCCATAGCCATTGCTCTCTCAGTATGCTTGTTCATCATTTCAAGGATTTGGCCCACTTGGGGCCTGAAGAGATGTGGACCGTCAAAAGGTAGGGTCAGCAAGTTCTGCTGTACCTCAGGTTTGAACCAGAATATATGTATGCAGCCATGCATGGCGTACGAGAAGGAGGCTTGAGTTGAAGCCCCGTGCAGCAGCAAAGGGCACTTTGTATGGCGATGTGAGATTACCTTCCCTTCAGAAACCAAATCATGCCCTCTTTTCCTGAGTTTCTCAGGGAGGTACTGAAGGAGATACTTCATTTCATCCCAAGTGGCTCTGCCTTATCTGGACATGGGCTACATATTTGGCAATACGTCAATGGTGGGCAGATTGCACTGGCAATCTTTTCCCACAGCATCTAGTCTTACTTTTACTAGCTTTGGGGGGGGGGGGGGGGGGGGGGCAATCACTGGTAGCTTGGAAGATGCCCCTCTTCCGCACTGTATAAGTCACAAGAGGCTGGGGGAAGTGGACCTTGAATGTAGAAAGGATCTGCGGGTCACCCTTACCCTTGATCAACTCTGGGAGTAATTACCAGAGCACAGACGTGGTCCGGGAAAAATTTCAGCTGTGTGGCACAACATACCTTTTAGCATAGAGGTATTGTGATGTGCGTTGTGTTGAAAGAGGGTCTCAAAAACGAAATCCACTGGTACTGGATGAGGGGAACTTTATGGTAAGCCTTTGCACTGGCAACGAGTTCCCAATAGGATATGTGGAGGAATCGGGGAGGAAGAAATGGAAGAGCTGGGTAAAGATCAGAATCAGTGTCTGCTGGGGACAGAGCATCATCCCAGGGGTCGGGTCAGGGGTGCCTGCCCCTACCCGCTTATATCTCCAGTGTATGAAGTGGTGAATACTCCCCCCCCCCCCCCCCCCCAGTTTAATGTAGAAAAGAGGGTATCCATGTGCAGGAAAGCCTGTGTTGGTGAAGGAGAAGCAGGTACTGGACTGGTGGCTTAGTCAGTCTATCCTTTGGGAGCTGGGGCTTCATCCAGGGCTACGGGGACAGAAAGCTGCCTTTTTTGGTGACTGTTTGGCAGTTCCAGGTGGGCAGGCAATGATCCAGACCATCTGGTGGATGGATTGACAAATGTCTATTGAGCCTCAATCTCCTTCTGGAGCCAATGGATGAGTGGCTCAAGCGTTTCATTGCAGAATGTGGCAATAGCGTACTACAGCACCAATGATGGTGGTTTGGGTGGAAATGATTTTGACTCCACAGATTTACTATATGCAAAGTCAGTTAGCTTTGGAGTGCTTTTTCAGCACCAAGGCAGTGCTGGACATTGTGGCCAAAGTCAATAGTAAGTGCCAACCACAGCCAGAGGACAATGGTGGCCTGATGATGGTATTTGTGAGTGGCTGTGTTCTCAGCCCTTTGTGGAGGCAGGAGAGCTTTGAAGAGGGAAGGGTTTGTATTCAAGACTGATTAAGATGCTGCTCGAAGGTTTTAGATATCCATGTCAGAGGTGCCCCTGTCCTCTGGGGAGTACGCCTACAGACGCCTCGGT
Source organism: Lissotriton vulgaris (assembly GCF_964263255.1). Lineage (NCBI taxonomy): Eukaryota > Metazoa > Chordata > Amphibia > Caudata > Salamandridae > Lissotriton > Lissotriton vulgaris. The sequence continues at coordinate 130,797,727 of NC_141688.1, forward strand.
GTGGTGTTATTGAATGTCTCCAGTGATAATGAAGTCCACTTGTTTTACGCTGCTCTTCTGCAACAAATCCAAGCGTCGGGCCAGGTCACAGGGTAGTCTGATCTGAAGGAGCAGCCAGCAAGCTTGTTTTGCTTGGACAATAGTTACAGATCTTTGAGGTTGGTCCGTGGATATTTTGAGTGGCACCGAGGACAAGATCTAAAAGCATTTGTTCCATCACCCTTGTGACGTGTCACCAATCAGAAGTCCCAAGAAAAGAAGGCCCTGGAGGGTGAAAGTCTCACAAGGGTCAGAGGCTGATCTGAGAATTGCTCAGGCGCAGCTGAAGTAGTAGACCCACAGTAGAAAGTAAAGACTAGTGTGAAATAATATCAAAGGTTGAGTTATCAACAAGCATGGGCATAGCCAATAGGTCTCGCTTTTGGGACCTTATAAGTATTTAGTTACCCAGCACAATATCCTTGGTGCAACATCAACTGTTTCATGGTTAAACACTGGCAAGACCTATTGGCTATGCCAATACTCGTTTATATTTGACGGACAGGTTCAGGTCTTCAAACAGTGAGTGGTTTGTGGCACAAAGGGCCCAGGGATGTGATAGGACAAGGAGGCTGTGCCCAAGAACTGCCTATTGCTTGCAACATGGAAAGGGTTCAGAATATCTGCATTCATCTGTATTTTATTAATCCCACCAAACATCAGCATGAAGAATCAATAAACATCAATCAACTCATATACCTCAACCACTCCCACTACTGTTAAGACCCCAACTGCTATTTATGTTATCTACCCCAAGGAAATTCTAGTGAATTCATGGAATAGTTGCTTGAGTCACTAAACAAACCCAAATAACATTACTAGCCACTAACATTTGGTTCAGTAGCAGCATGCTGCCCAGGGTAGAGCGCTTCAGCACCACGTTAGGGGTAGTAAGTGTTCTATAATTGCAATTACAATTTACCAAGGTTCCCCAGAAATGGATTTCTGAGGCTTAGATATCTGTGTCAGTGAGCAGGGGTGGGGGGTTCAAGAGGGGGTGAGGAGAAAGAAGGCTTTGACTGTTAAAGAGAGGCTAGAGAGGGCGGGGCAGGCAGATAAGACCGATTGAGAGTCAGAGGAAGGCGAGAAGGAGCAGGAGAGAGTGACAGGAAGTGAAGTAAGAGTGTATAGAGAGCGAGGGGGGTTGGTTGAGGGAGTGGGCTGAGGGCAAGGTGCGTTTAGGAACATCAAAGGTTCTTGAAATCCAGTGACATCATTGAAGATGGAGTAGGTGGGAGAGAAGTGTCATGGCGAGGTGTTGAAAGAGGTGGGATTGGTCACGGCAGAGGGGGCTGGAGAGTGCAAGAAAAAAAGGAATTTATGAAGGGAGAATATGGGAGCACGGGAAGGTAATGTAAAAAAGGAAAAATATGACAGAATATTAAAGACGGGCGGTATAAAGAGATGGGCTATTAAGGGGAAGAAAGGAGCGGTGAGAAGAGGGTAGACAAAGTAGGAGAGAGGTAGGCGACAACGTAAGGGAGTGAGTGATGGAAAAGAACAATGTAGATATAAAAATAGGAAAGGGACAGAGGAGAAGATGAGGGCAAGACAAGATGGTGAAGTGAGGGAGAAAAGGGGGCGAAGAAAGCACAAGGTAGAAACAGGACCAGGGAGAAGGGTTCAGAAGAGTGATGAGCAGGAGATGTAAAGGGGGACAGAGTGGCAGGAAACTGGAATGAAAAAGAAAAGGTGGAGATGGGGCAAAGTATGAAGAGAGATGAGGTTGAGAAGATATGGAAAGCAATGAGAAAAGGAGGCGCTAGTGAGACCATGTATGTTGTCCTGGCTCGTTCACGTATGGGAGAGTGAGGGGAGGAAAAGTGTGCATCTACAGCCACACGCCTTAAACACATTGTAACATCGATTTGGATAATTAGAAGGTTTTTTATATTATGTATGTATGCAGTCCAGGCTGTGCAAATAGTAAACATTTAATTCTAAGATCTTTAGAGGTTTCCTGAATTCTCCTGGCTGGATTTTAACCAATTGTTGTTGTTTTTTTTTTTAAGTGGACTACATTCACCCCTTCGCTGCAGATGACTAGCTCAGCTCGTCATCAGCTACGGAGCTCGTATGCTGATGACGAGCTGAGCTCGTCATGTAAAGTGGGTTTTTAAAATCTGCAGCACACCGCGGTAAATCGTACCGTGGTTAAGGTGTTAACAAATCTTGATTTGTAACTAGGTTACTATAAATCGGCACCTCTCATGACTAATCATACTATGAAAATGTCTGAATAGGCCACTAAGGTACAATTTTAAGCTCCTCCACAAGAGGCCCACTGATCTAGAGAAGAACCGAGCTTTCCATTAGGTGTCACCATCTTCCACAAAGAAAGATAACGTCCAGGGATTTGCAGGGGGTGGTGGTAGTAGGGTTCACGAGAGCCAGGTATGGTGTTTATCAGGCTATTATAAGAGCCAACTACTTAACTCCAATCAGAGCCTGCTCGCTGCAGTTCCATGGTGGAGGACCTCTAGCAGACTGTTCTCATTTACTACACCTCAGCTTCTTCTGCCTCCACATGCATATAAAAAGGTGTGTAGCACTACAGAGGATGGTCAGGCTTTGGCCCAGTGGTAGCATCATTCACATAACATTTTTATGAGGACATTTGCAAACAGAGTGCCACAAGCCATCATATGTTGCCTCTAGGTGAGCCAAACAAGGGACGGAGGGCAGCTGCAACTTGCAGATTAAACACTGAGCAATACCTATAGACCTAAAACATGAAAAGATAAAAAGGCATGTGAATGCAGCATTACAAAAACAGGAGACATAAAAGTACTTCTGGAAAGACGAGCATTTACAGTGCAGTAGGTCTTGCAAATGCGAATTTGAGCTAATGGCAATGCCTTTTATAATAAGCATTTTCATTTACAATACCCAAGTTTTGTAAATAAAATACCTATTGAATTGCAGAGAGATTTGTCCGTGAAGCGTGCGCCGTACTCAACATGCAAGTTAGAGCAGCATAGCGCTCCATCAGAAAAGCGGCTGCAGTTGTCCCCATCAGAGTCATTAAACAAAATCGTGCTCACACACTTGTAATGCAGACCATGTAACAAGCTGTACTCTGATCTTCCATTTTGTTGCATCGCACTTCCATTTTGTGCTGCCTTGACCTGGAGTTACACTTCAGCAGTAACAAACAGTTATTCACGTAAACCAGTACAAGCAGGTGCAAGGCATCTCGTGAGGATGCCTCGTGAGGTTATGTTGTACCTTCAGAGTGTTTTCATGCATTCCATACTTATCGCTAGGACAGAGGGAGGATGGCCGTGCAAGTCTCCAAGGCCGGCGATTGGGAAAGTAATGTCTTTTATCCTCGGCACAGCCCAAACAGAATCTGGCCAGGTCTGTCTGGGTGGGTCTGATGCAGATATGAGGCCAGCACCTGCCAATAGATGGGCAAGAGCACCTGCTAGAGGCTTCTCGAACATTGATTTAAACTATAAAAAGCGGTGTCTCTGGGGTGGAGCTCAGGAACTCAGTCTTGGAGTGGACGCACTCGCGGGACAACTTTGGTGCCCAAAGAAATTACTCCCCGAGCCCCGGTTTGCGGGTTCCCAACTTGGTGTTCAGTGCTTGGCCCAGGGATGTTGAAGTCTCCGGTGCTGCAAATGAAGCTGGTGAGGTGCTTCGTACATTAACTGTTTATATACCTGTATTAAGTTTCATATTTATGTATAGTGTGGTGTATTCATTGTTTATTGCCTTTCACTCCTTGCCTAAGAAATTAGCTTTAGTGACTTATTGCCTTTGCCTACAATATTAATAAAGCACATTTTTACCTCCAGAGGAGTGTTGGAGTTTGTGTGAGTAAGTGGTGTGCGCAAGTTCAGATTACGCAAGTGGGCAAAGCAATACATTTTGGCGTAGTCGGCAGGATTCGTAAATTACACGGGGAGACACATGTTTAAAAAGACGAAAGGTGGTTTTGGTTCTTTGGCACCGAGTGAAATCCCTTTAGTCCCCATGCAAATTCCTGGATGGGAGGCAACGCCGTAATCCGGGCTGGCGCGTGAGTATGCTAAAAGCTCAGGATTAAGTGAGAGCTGGTTTGACTGTCTGAGCAAAGCAACGCCAGAAGGTTTTAAATTGTTTACAGAAGGTTCCTGTGGAGAAAGGAAAATAATTATGTACAGGGGTCGCAGAGGTTGGGCTCTATTACATGCCTACAGTCAAGTTTTTGACAAATGTTTATCTCTGCAGCAAGAACAGTTGAGCTTAGAAAACAAACTTATTCTGACAGGAAAGCATCGTAGAAAGATTCTTAGCTTCAATAAGTTAGAAACATATCAGACGATAGCAGAGCGGACTGCAGTCAGTGTTAAATGTAGCGCAAAGAAACCGCTCGGTGGACGTGCGCTTTATAAATATTTTAATGTCAGTGTTGCTGAATACAGATACAAAAAAAAAAAAAGGAGGGCGAGCGAGCAAACAAAAAGTTCATTTAGCGATTGCCAAAGCAGGCTTAGATTTTGAACCATCAAATTGGGACTTCAATATCTGGGAATCGTCAGAATTCTCCTCAGGAGGAGAGCAGCCCTTGCAGGAGGAGGGGGAAGGACAAGGAAGGCAAAAATGCTGAGAGTGGAAGCACAGCCCATTTTAAGACTGAAACTTCAAATCTCTCCAGGGAACCCGGACGAGTCATATTAAATAGTTAGGATGATTTTACCCAGCAAGAAATAGGTGACCTTTTAGCGAGGTTTAGACAGAAGCCTGGTAAGACGCTATTAGCTTGGATGGTGCGCCTTTATGATCACAGCGCTTCTGGGGTCATGTTAGATGAGGGGGATGCTGCTTAATTTTGTACTCTTAGTACTGATCACACTGTGCAGGGATACTTTCGGACTTTCCATGGTGATGATGAAACAACTGTTGGTTAGCTGCCCGGGGGTGTGGCCACAGGTACCCCACAGATTCAGATTGGCCTGGGAATAAAAAAACCATAGTTCACCCTAAGAGATGCACCCAAAAGAATTGAGGAGGGGATGAAGTTAGCTGTTCTGGAAGGTGAGGCATATAATTTGATGCGTCAGTTGATGACTGTCAATGTGGAACAAAATCATTTGTTTGGCGCCCCTTGCATACAAAGCAGTGATAACGACTTTAATTAATCAAACTGGCAATACCATAAGGGAAGTAGTCGAGGCAGTCCGTGAGCTGGGAGAGCTTGGGAATGGCCAAGCCAGACAGAGCTTCACGCTCAGAATCCCGTACTGATAACAACCGAGTGACCAGACGCGATGTGTTTTTGGCACTGTTAAAGGATGGGGTGTCAAGAAGTAAGATTGATGGCATTGTGAACAAAAGCATCTTTGAGATGTAATGTAAGCGAGGACTGGATAGGAAGGAGGGGAGTAGGCATGTGAATAGAAAAGATAAGAAAGTGAGTCACATGGAATCAGAGCCTGAGGAGAAGCCTGAAAAAGCAGGTCAGGAGAGAGAGAGGGAATCTCATGTGAGAGTGACAAAAGAGAAAGGTTTGAACAGAGATTGCACAGATTCAGATGGGACCGGGATGAGGAGGAGTTGTTCCCTGAGGGTTGCCCAACATTGTATTCAGATCTGCGCTGGGGAGATGCAGAGCGGCGCAGGAGAACATTAGATTAGGAAATTGGCCAAGCTCTGGTACAGGGATGGGCTCGCAAAGATAATAGACCACATGTGAGGGTTGAGATCTATTGGAAAAATAGAAATGTTCAGGAGGTGCGGGCCTTGGTAGACACCGGAGCGGAGGCCACATTGATAAATGGCAATCCACGGAAATTTCAAGGACAATTTTTTACTATCACAGGTTTGGGAGGACAGGAAACACCAGCAGTGCAAACAGTAATTCAAATGAAGAGCATACACTGTTTTGATTGTGCCTATTCCAGAGTACATTGACATTTTGAACGGTATGACCCTATACTTAGATGACTGATGCCATCAGTTTGGGTCAAAGCAGTACTTCTCAGTAGCTGCTGTGAGGGTGGGGCGCTTGATCCCCCCAGTGAAGGTGCCCCAAGCAACAAAAGTGGTTCACATAAAGCAGTACAGGATTCCAGGGGGGACATGAGATTACCGCAACCATTCGGGATTTGGTGGAGGCAGGGGTGGTGAGACCAATTACCACGATGTGGAATAATCCTGTGTGGCCCTTGCGCAAACCTGACGGAAGCTGGCGCATGACAGTTGATTACCGCAAGCTTAATAAGCATACACCCTCGTTGACAGCCGCGGTCCCAGACACCATCACCTTGATTGAGAAAATTCAGAAACACAATGGGACATGGTATGCGGCACTTGATATTGCCAATGCTTTTCACAATTCCACTTGCCCCGGAGTGCCAGAAACAATTCACGTTGGGGTGGTAGGCAGTACTCGTTTCAATCTCTTCCAATGGGGTATTTACATAGTCCCACGATCTGTCACCGGCTGGTGGCAGAGCATTTGGACGAGGTGTCAGTCATTTCTGGAGTCCAACTTTGTCATTACATTGATGTGTTGATTCAATGAGAGACCCAAGAACAGGTGCAGGCTCAACTAGACAGAGTGGTAGAGCACTTGCAAATGTTAAATGTTACAGGATTTCTAAAGCACATGGCTGCCCGTGAGCGTCCCAGCACTGGATAAGTACAGACAGTCATAATGGGAGGCTCACGGGAACAGCCAGGTTCAGGGATTTTCGGAAGGCCAGGAGATTAGACTGCACGAATATCAGGAGGGAGTTCCATAATTTGGAAGCATTATAGGAGAAACTCCGACCTCCTGATCGTGCTCTCTTGATCTTAGGTGGCAGAGTTAAGTGGGCATTAGTAGATCGAAGAGGTCTAGAGGTGGTGTATGGAGTCACCAGGTCTCTGAAGATAGGGGGGGGCTTTACCGTTAAGGATTTTGTGCGTTAGACAGAGCGCCTTAAATTGCACTCTTTCTACCACGGGCAGCCAATGAAGTGATTTAATGGCTGGCTTGGCCGAGCACTGGCTCTTGGTGTTGGTGAGGATCCGTGCAGCCGCGTTCTGCACCACCTGGAGTTTGGTAGTGACTTTCCGCGGGGCACCCAGAAACAGTGCGTTGCCATAATCCAGGCATGACAGGATGAGGCATTGGATAAGGAGTTTCCTTGATGGAAAAGGGAGCAGTGGTAGAATTTTCCGGGCGGATCGCAGAAGCCCATAGCAGACCCTGGCCGTTTTCCTAGCTTGAGTGTGCATGGTGAGATTTGGGTCTAGCCATAGTCCGAGGCTTTTTATCTCGGATTTAGGGGTTGGGGCTTGCCCATGCATGGGGGCCATAGAGAATCTGGACGGAAATTAGCCTGATTTCCCATTACCAGTATCTCCGTCTTGTCGCTGTTGAGCTTCAAGTGAGAGCTATCCATCCAACTGACTATGTCTCTCAGACAGGAATAAAGATTGGTGATAGGGTTTTCCTGCTGAGAGAGGGAGACAACCAGCTGGGTGTCGTCAGCGTACGTTAGGAGTTTAATCCCGTGAGGGGTGACAATTTTTTCCAGCGGGGATATATACGTTGAAGAGCGTGGGGCTCAAGGAAAAGCCCTGTGGCACTCCGCAAAGTATAGGGGGTCTCTTTAGATGTACAACTACCCTCGATCACCTGGAATGAACGGTCATGGAGAAAGTATTTTATCCAGGTCAGGGCAACATCTGTAATCCCAAGATCACTAAGTCGTTGGACCAGGATTTGGTGGTTGACTGTGTCGAAGGCCGCGCTCAGATCCAGGAGGATCACTGCCACTGATCCTCCTGCATCCATGATCTTCCTGGCCTCCTCGACCACTGTCACCATTGCTGTTTCCGTGCCCTGGCCAGGGCAGAAACCCGTCTGAGATGGTTTAAGTAGTTCATTCGATTCTAGGTAGTGTTAAAGCTGGGCATTTATACATTTTTTAGTCATTTTACTGATGCCTGGGAGGCGCGATATAGGCCTGAAATTGGCTAGGTTGAGGGGGTCTAGGTTAGGTTTTTTTAGTAAGGCTCTAACCTTCGCCTTTTTCCAGCTAGGGTGAACCACTCCGTGTGACAGAGGCATTGATCTGGTGTACCATAGGTGCGAGGATGGTGGGTGTTGCTTGTTGTAGGATTTTAACTGGGGCAGGGTCAGAGGGTGAGCCACTTTTAAGAGATTGGAAGATGGGGGCCAGGGTTTCCTTATTTATGGGAGTGAACGTCTCAAGACGCGTGTTGAGGTTCTGGGGTTCTGTTAGGAAAATGAGTGGTAGGTCCAGAGGGATAGGCGGGAGTTGCTGCAGGATATTTTGGATTTTTTGATCGAAATACGTGGCCAACTTGTCACAGTGGTTGTCTGCGAGGACAGACGGACAAGTGGGCTCTGGGGTTTTCAAGAGTAGTTTCACAATCCGAAAAGTCTCCCTCGACAAGCATGATGCAGCATTAATTTTCTCTTGAAAAAGGATGTTTGGGCAATTTAAGGCTTTTTTATAATTAAGGATGGCCAACCTCTATTCCTTCTTGCTATTAGGGTCAAAGTCTTTCAGCCCTTTTGCATATTTTCTTCAGACGGCGGGTTTCCTGGGTGAACCATGGGGAGGAGGTTTTTTCCCAGGCTGTCCGATATGGTTTGTTGGGAAGAATGGTATAGAGGGAGTTTTCGATCCAAGATGAAAACTCTGTGTCCGCTGTTACGGGGTCGGTAGCAAGACTGGGTTTGGAGAGGTCAAGGATCTGTTCCCATTTTTTGGGATCTAATTTTGCCCAGGGACGAGCCAATCTGCCGGGAGGTTGAGTAGGAGGGGCATTGGTAGGAATCTCCCAACTGAAGGGGATAAGCCTGTGGTCTCACCAGGGCAGAGAGATCGGGGCACTGGTTTTCAAGGTGTTGATGTTGCAACAAAAAAAATGGGATCAAGTAAGTGCCCAAGGCTATGCGTGGGTTGGTCGTTCTGAAGATGGAGGTGATGGGTGGCAAGATCCAGGAGCAGCTCTGATGCGGTGTTGTCCTCCCCATTACCGAAGTGGATATTAAGATCCCCTAGGATAAGTAGGTTAGATAAGGTACTTGTCATGGTCATGGAGAATTCAACAAGGGAGCTGCAGAATTGACCCACGGGTCCTGGAGGGCAATAGATGAGGGCTCCCGAGAGTGAACTACAGGGGGACAGTTGGATGCTAAAGTGAACATTTTCACAGGTCAGTAGAGGACTGTCCCGGAATCTACATGGGAGTTCCTTGTGGATGATAGCTATCCCTCCTCCCTTTCCCTTCACTCGATCCAAATGTTGTATGAGGTAACCCTGCGGTAACGCCTGCACCACATCGAAGTCTGAGTCTGGCGTAAGCCATGTCTCAGTGAGAAATAGGATCTCAAGTTGTTATTCTTCTATAAGCATGAAAATTTCATGGCTATGTTTGGGCAGGGATCTGCAATTTAGCAGGGCCATCCTGATGATGGTCCGGGGTGCTTGGTTTTTCATCGTAGGGGTGAGTTTGAATGAGCAGTGCGGGCAGTGGGTAAGAGAGCTCTCACTGTAATGAATAGTCGTGCAGGGAGGCTGGAGGGGCCGATCTAGTTGAAGCAAGGAATCTCTGGTGTAAGATGTCATAGGTTGGGAGGAAGAGTCCAGGGTGGCTGGCCCTAGGCCCGTCGCGGACGGGCGCAGACGTGCTTACCTTAGGCGTGCCTTCGGCACGCTGACGGCGCGTCCGGCCCTGGCACATTTTATGGGGGGGGAGGAGAGGGGGCGTGGCCTCTGGCCGGTGGGCGTGTCCTCACAGCCCTGCTGATGGCAGCAAGAATTAGTTCGTTTGAACCCCGCAGCAGCGTTTTGCTCGGCTGCGCGGAGGTATCGGCGAATTTGAAGGAAGGGAGAGTGCACAAGAAGAGTGGTGCCACAAGTAAAACACAAGGATCAACGGAGTACAATTTTTTAAAACGAGTGATTTCACTCCCGGCTTTCCGCCTCAGGAGCTTCGGTCTGCCTTACGAGCAAAGCAGAAGGGTGGGTGATTAACACCAAGAAGTTGCAGGGACCCTCTCAGAGTGTGAAGTTTAGGCATTCAGTGGCATCAGGGACACAGGGAAGTGCTGCCACAAGTGAGGCAAAAGATCAAAGGGTTTGCAGTGCCAAAAAACAGGAAGGAAGCGCAGTGTTTCATTGGACTGTTTGGTTTTTGGAGGCAGCACATTCCCCATTTGAGTCAGATTTTGGCCCCTCTGTACAAGGTAACGCGGAAGAAGCATGAGTTTGAGTGGGGGGAGGCACAGCAACAGGCATTTGAGTCAGCAAAGGAGGCTATACAGCATGCCTTGGATTTATGGCCCATACTAGAGGGAAGCTTTGATTTAAATGTAACTGTCCAGGATCAATATGCAACCTGGAGCCTGTGGCAAAAGCAGGGGAGACAGAAAGTGCCCCTAGGGTTTTGGACAAAGAAATTACCTGATGCTGGAGAGCGGTATATGCCTTTTGAGAAGCAGTTGTTGGCATGTTATTGGGCTCTGGTGGATACCGAGCAGTTGACCCTAGGGGACAATGTGTTTTTGAGACCTGAGATACCTAGCATGCAATGGGTGATGAGCTTACCCAAGACACACAGGATTGGGCATGCACAGGAGGCTAGCGTCATAAAATGGAAGTGGTACATACAAGACAGAGCACGAGTTGGTCCTAAGGGGACCGCAGTGCTGCATGAGCAAGTGGCGCAGACTCCCATAGCAGATGCAGAAATGTTGCAAGATGTACCTAAAGTGCGAGAGTCCCCGGTGATATGGGGTGGGCGTTTTTGCAGAGTTGTCCGGAGGACAAAAAGCATGTGTGGTTTACAGATGGCTCAGCCAGATATGTGGGGTCCAAGAGACATTGGAAGGCAGTGTCATAGAATCCAGTGACCAAAAAGTTGTCATCAACTACTGGAGAGGGAATAAGTAGTCAGTTTGCAGAGTTGTATGCCGTTTACCAGGCATTAAAGCAAAAGCTCCCTGGTACATGTCACATTTACACTGATTCATGGTCTACCGCCAATGGGTTAGCCACCTGGCTTCCCACATGGCATGCTCACAATTGGATGATTCACAATAGGGAGGTTTGGGGAAACTAGTTGTGGCAGGAAATTTGAGAATTGTGGTCCCAGATTAGTTACTGTTTATCATGTTGATGCTCATTGCCCGACTGACTCAGAGCGTTGGTGCAATTCCTTTGCAGACCAAAAAGCGAAGATTCATGACGCTGAGGTGGAGACGCAAGATTCTGACTTGGCGGGCATGGCTAAATGGGCGCACCAGAAAAGTGGACATTTGGGCGAGCGAGCCACTAGCAGGTGGGCTGAAAGTAGAGGGATGTACATTCCCCTAGATTTGATCAAGACTGCAATCATTCACTGTCCTTTTTGTTAGCATACTCAGCAGAGACCAGTTCCACAGGTAGTGAGGCCAGTTAGGCAGAGGGAAGTTACCAGGGCAGATATGGCAAATTGATTTCATCAGGCCGATGCCAATCAGTTGAGGATGTCAGTATGCATGCACGGTGGTGGATATTCTGGCTACCACTTCGCCTTTCCATGCAAGAGAGCAACCCAGTCTAACACTCTGAAAACGTTGAATTTGTCGATCTTGTATTACGGAATTCCATTGCAGGTCAAAAGTGACAATGGGTCTCATTTTAAAGGAAAGATGGTGCAAGATTTGTGTGCAGCATAACATTGAATGGATCTATTACATACCCTATTACCCACAGGCAGCAGGTTTGATTGGGAGAATGAATGGTTTGCTGAAAGCAGTTGAAAGTCATCTGATGGGTCATTGAAGGGGTGGAGGGATCACTTGTCTGATGCATTGCAGATTTTAAACAACCGACCCCTTGCTGATGCGGAGACTCCTTTGATGCGCATGTTGACCCCAGCTTTGCAGATTAAGCCCCATGTGGCCACAAACCAGATTCTGTATTGGGAGACGGCTCCATATCGTGCCACACCAGAAGCTGCTGGTCTTGATTTACATGCTATGAAACTATTGATTGCAACCACAAGAAATTACCTTGATTGAGACAGGAATTGGAGTTCAAATCCCCCCAGAGCATTTCGGGCTAATCGCCCCTCGATCTGGGCTGGCTCTTAAAGGCATTCAGGTTCTGGGAGGGGTGGTCGATGCAGATTACCAGGGGGAGATTTAAGTTATCCTATTGAACAGTGGAAACAATGATCTGATTGTGCAACCTGGTGACCGTGTTGCCCAAATGGTCATCATGCCGGTGTATGGAGGAAATGTCATAAAGGGGGTGGCCCCAGCCCTTCTAACTGTGCAAGGAAAGGGCGGGTTCGGATCTACTTACAAGAACCCAGGGGCAAAATTGTGGGTGGAGTCCCCAAACAAACCTACTGAACCTGCAGAATTGATCGCTAAGGGCGGGGATAACATCCTAGTCATCATGAAACCCGGACAGGAAAAGTGGGAAAATGTACCTGCTAAAAAATGTTCTTTGCGAAAGTGATTATACCAGTTTGTTTTCTGTTTCTAGATCATAGTATGGCTTGCCGCTGCGATTCTTGCGCTGTGTGGTTGGTGTTTGGGCATGTCCGGAGGGGTCCGAGAGGGCCCGGGGATGCCGAAGGGGATCAACCGCCCGAGTCGGATGACAGCATTGTTGCAGCAACCGGATAACATCTGGACCTACTTGGCCGGGAATGTGCTGAACATTTCCCACTTCTGTATGAGAAATCTTCAGAGTACAGCTGATATGATATCAACGTGTCTTGCTGCCGTACCTACCCCTGCACAGGTGCTTCTGCACATTTTCAACCAAACTAACTTTGATGAGGTAGTGGAGGAAAGTGATGTTCAAACACATATGAGTCCGAGTACTGTCGCTTTTGCCCGGAGGTTTCAGATAGCCTCTGGAGGAACATGACAAGTATTGTTACCTACAATATCTCTACTGGAGAAGTTTGCTATCAATTAACTTGTGACCCTACCAAGATTGGCAAGTGTGGCCAATTAAAACTATAGAAAAGCAAACAATTGACCCCTGATCAACAAACTATGTCAGTCCCGACATGACAGTTTTTGTAATAATGTTACCAATTATATGGTTTGTAATCACACAGTATTAGCCGCTAGCCATGTTAAACATGTGAAATTAACTAAAGGATGGTTGTTCTCGTGTGGTAATATTTCATACACTTCCATACCAGCCAACATAACTGGAGGACCTTGTGCCTTATCACGATTAAGTCTTATGCTTTTTCCCATGCATTCTGTTACACGTATTCGCTCTTCTAGAGCCGCTATTCAATTACCTGAAGATTGAGACTCCAATATTGATTTGCTTTCTAGAACAGAATATACTAGTTTGGCCCTTTCCATTGTGGGAGTGCCAGGACTGTCCATTTATAATTCCAGAACAATTGCCAAGCTTGCCTGTTTAATTGTAAAGAATCTCAATCACACTTCTGCCGCTTTAGCTGAATTATTATTAGATGTTCAAGGAACAAGAAAAGCGTTTTTGCAAAATAGGGCAGCTGTGGACTATTTGTAGCTAAAACATAACCACTGTTGCGAGGACTTTGATGGGCTATGTTGTTTTAATTTATCTGACCATTTTAAGTCTATCCATGCACATATTAATGCTTTGAAAGATTTAGTGAAAGGGGTTACCCAAGACGTTGACCAAGGTTGGTGGGATTGGTTTGGGTGGCTGCCTAATTTTGGACAGCTTTGGTATATCTTGGGTGTTATTATAGTCACTATTTGTGTTTTTCTCATTATGTTGTTGCATTCAATGCATTCCTAATCTTTTCTCCCTTTTTCGTCCCAGATCCATGGTATTTAGACCAATGGGGTATGATGGGTGAATCGAAGGTCAAGGGGTGGAATGTACTGCATTTGCCATTTTACACGTGCTAAATCACCTGTAAACCTAGATTCCATGCAATGCTCTGATCTTCCATTTTGTTGCATCGCACTTCCATTTTGTGCTGCCTTGACCTGGAGTTACACTTCAGCAGTAACATAAACATGTTATTCACGTAAACCAGAACAAGCAGGTGCAAGGCATCTCGTGAGGATGCCTCATGAGGTTATGTTGTACCTTCAGAGTGTTTTCATGCATTCCATACTTATTGCTAGGACAGAGGGAGGATGGCCGTGCAAGTCTCCAAGGCCGGAGATTGGGATGTGCCGAGGCAAAAGACATTCCTTTCCCCAAACAGAATCTGGCCAGGTCTGTCTGGGTGGGTCTGATGCAGAGATGAGGCCAGCACCTGCGAATAGATGGGCGAGAGCGCCTGCTAGAGGCTTCTCGAACATTGATTTAAACTATAAAAAGCGGTGTCTGTGGGGTGGAGCTTAGAAACTCAGTCTTGGAGTGGACGCACTCGCGGGACAACTTTGGTGCCCGAAGAGATTACTCCCTGAGCCCTGGTCTGCAGGTTCCTGACTTGGTTTTCAGTGCTTGGCCCAGGGATGTTGAAGCCTCCGGTGCTGCAAATGAAGCTGGTGAGGTGCTTTGTACATTAACTGTTTATATACCTGTATTCAGTTTCATATTTATGTATATAGTGTGGTGTATTCATTGTTTATTGCCTTTCACTCGGTGCCTAAGAAATTATTAGCTTTAGTGACTTATTGCCTTTGCCTACAATATTAATAAAGCTCATTTTTACCTCCAGATGAGTGTTGGAGTTTGTGTGAGTAAGTGGTGTGCGTAAATTCAGATTACGCAAGTGGGCAAAGCAATACAAGTAAAAGGTTGTCGTTCGGGGCAGTAACAAATGCTGACAAGGCGGTACCAAAGAGGGAACAAGCCTATTTACAAATCAGAAGCCAGCTTTCAGGAAGAACGATGACACAAGCCAATGACAAACATGGGTGGAGCTTGGGCAGGGCTTAGAGTGCATACTCTAAAACAGCATGTCTAGCAGAGTGAGTAGTCTATGCGCGCTGCCGCTAGGCTCGACCTAAATAAACTTGTTCCGACTATAGGCTCTACTCTTTGGTTACAATACAGGGAAAACAAATATCAGCCAGAATTTAGAAAATTGCATAAGTGTGCATATTTATTCCATATCATTGTACAATGTATACATGTTTCTTCTAAAACAAGTGTCAATTAAAGTGATGTCATACCAATTTACTATCCCAAACACCAATAAAATACACTTTAATGGTCTCTCCAAATTCTAGACCCTCCCAAAATGTAACGGAACACTTCTTTTCACTGGTTAAAACACAATGGAATGCAAATTCATGCTCGAACATGGTCCTACAAATTTTAATGAGGTGCAGGTACACTTTGCAGGAATTTAGACATTTAAATATTTGGTGGCAACAAATTCCTTTTTTTGTACCTATAGGCACAGATCAAGTTCACAGCTGAATAAAACCCATAAAAACACATTACTCTGCTGAAGAAAACTATTTTATGAAGCTCTTGTCATTGTACAATATCAAAAGGTTTTATGACAATCTTGTCTACCGTCTGAAGTAGCACCAATCCATGATCTGGTTTCCTAAATCAACGCCGCCCCACATTTATCTGGTGATAGGAAAACGCTGGAGCCGGGGATTACAACCGTTGCCTCTTGATTCCTGAACGCTGTCTGCAAGGATTCCGTTGCAACACTCTAAACAAGCATTAGGCAACATCTCTCAAAAGGGCACATTCAATCTGGAGCGGCTGAACTCCGACTGCTTGCCTTTCATAGCTCGCCCAGCATCCCGCAAACTGGACGATTGGCAGATGCTCGTGAGAACTAACTTGCTTTTCTTTAATAAAAAAAAAAACAAAAACGTACTGGGACTTTTGGCAAGCAGGTGTAACAAAAAAAACAAGTGTGGCGGTAGTAAGGGCAGTTTTTTTCACAAGTTATTTAACTCCAGTAAAGTCTGGTCCAGCATCTGGTGCATGCCAAGGTTCTCTTCTTTGGCATGCGCCACTTTCTCTGTGAAGGAATTAAAAAAAAAAAAATCCATCCATGAATATTGCATTCTTTTACTTTCAAGAACGCCTATTCTGACGACCAAAAGCATGCAATGGTTCTTTCAAGTGCGTGCTCATGACATTTCAGTTCCACAGTCATGCATCTACTAAACCCACCATCATTAGTATTGGAACTGCTGTCCCCCCCCAAAAAAAATCTCACGTCGGAAAGTACACCAACTAGCAACTGAGAACGCTTTTGGCGAGATCCAATTTCAGGAATAAGTCAAACCTCCAGATAGCAATTCCTATATGAGGACACATCTTACAGATTCTACTTCAAGCTTTGAAAACTTTAAACAAACTTTCTGAAAAGTGAGATCTTTTTGGGAGAGTGCAGCTGTACCAAACCAACCCCCCCCCCCCCCCACCCCACCCCAAAAAAAGGACACAAAACAAACTGCATGCACAATTAATTTCAACAGCAACATTGGATTTAGTAATTACAAGCCCAATTCAGGCCTTTGTACACAGTAGCAGAAACACCGCTCAGACGTGCAAGTTTGCCTTACACTTCCCAATAATTTTTTTTTTTTTTTTAAAAAGGACCCCCACATCATAAACCACTATCATTCATATTCAGGAAGCAAGTATTTGGGAACCTTAAAGTCATTGTAAAAAGTAACTTCTAGGACGATGAGAAATAAGTTACACATCCAAATAGGACAACCTGTAGAATTTGTTTACCAGGACATAGCGCGTCATTTGGACAGACCAAAAAAAAAAAAAAAAAAACCTACCCTTATGGCAACTGCACTCCATTAACCTCCCACCCCCTTCATCATAGGGCCTGCATCCCAAGGTTCCAGCAAAGCACCGCACATGCCTTAGTACATCTCGCTAAGATGAACTCTAGGCAAGTCGAGCAGGTTATGCATTACAGTCGCAACTCATTGACACTGCAGTTTAATCCTCATTCAAGGCCAGTTTTAGTTCATTAGTCAGACTCCTGTTTTGCTCAAGTTGCTGGTAGAGTTGGTCTGTACAGTCAGCAAGCAGGTTAAAAGGAAAAAAAGAAAGAAAGGCAGGAGCAATGATTAGATAGCAGAAACCAGACCAACAGGAAGTGTAATAAAGACAGGGAATTCAGATTACAGAAAGATGCAGAAGACCACACAGCAGGAAAAAAAGTTTTTACCGTGGTTCCAATTTGGCCACCAGACTTCCCTGTACAGATGGAAAAACGCCTACAGAGCAGCTAAGAGTTTGCACAGTTAGAAGTTGTCAAGATACAAGTGGGAAGAAAGCGAAAAGGGTTACAGGAAAGTGAATAAATGTAAACATAAATACTTACCGCTAGTGCTCATTCACTATGCAGATTGCAAACCAATGACACCAGGCTCATGGGTAAGATGACCTCCAGAATAAGCTATTAACTGGTTTTACATTTAGCCTTCTCTGCCCATTCCCCATTGATCATCATTGTCAAGAATTACAAAGTTTGTGACCAAAATAGCAAAGCCTCTGCTAAAAAAAATGAAAAAAAAATGGGGCCATAATAGGTCGAATGTATAGGCTGCATGGACGGGCTTTGATTAAACACTCATGGCAAAGCTATAAAGCAATCGAACTTCTAATCAGACATGGAGAATTTACAGGATCAGGAAATCACGGAGGAACGGCCAACTAAAAAAAACACCTTCCAATGCACCAAGTACGCAACAACACTTTGCACTATTTGGTCTTCTTGTGTAATAGGACAAGTTCCATTGACACCAGAATAAACATGGATCAAGCAGATGTCAAAGGGTCTGATGGGCTTCCATAAAAAGTAAGCAGAATTACATCACTTTTTTTTTTTTTAGAGCAACACTTTTATTGATTTCGTTCTTTAGCTTTGTGTAATCGAGGGGTTCACCTTGGCTCAAATGCTCTATTTGCACATTTACTCGCGTTACGAATTCTTACATTTGATCCACCAGACTATCACAACCAATAAAGAGAACCATTAAACCCAAGTGTTCAGCATTGTCAGACATTGCTTAATAATCTTCGTAGCAATCTTTTGCTTAAATCTTCCCTGGAAATGTGCCAGCTGCTCTCTTCTCATCCCATTTCGTCACCCACGAGACAGGACACAAGCATTTGTACACTTTAAAATACCATTCACAAGGCTTGGTATCCACTCCTTTGGCACTCAGTGCATTATTGCATCGGTAGTAGTCACGATAATTTTGATAGCAGTTCCTTGACTGGTTAATATTTAGAAATCGGGCGTCAAACGGTGCTGTTTTGAAGTTCTCAATCTTTAAAAGATGAACGCAGACCAAGCCAGGGGCAAGACTCCGCTTCGATAGGGTTACACAAACAGTAGAAATACTGCAGGTTATTCATGAAGCAAGACTCGTTAAAACTATTAAACAAAATGATTTAGAGACGGAAAGCGGTTGTTCGCTATATTGAGCAATAGTCCGTTATTCCACTTCAGCTGAGGTGCAGATGGATTTCTACAAAAAGTAATTGGGCAACTTGTGTCCCCTTGCGGTCTTACATAGGTAGCAAAATGATGCATTTTTTGCACTGGTTTAAGGCGACAGATTCAGATCTTCCAAAAGGAAAATATACAAAAATAAAACTGTACTGCAGCAGGTACGGAAGGCACTGTCAGTTTGAGTATGAAATCTCATTAGAGTTCCAGACCAAAGTATTTTGCTGCAAAGTCAGTCTTGTGAAATAATTGCTGGCCTGTTCTATGCATTAGTTAACCGAGGAAGAACCATTTAAAGATCAAACATAAGGACAGAATGAGCAGCAAAAATACTCAAATTGTACATGCAGAGTAACCTCCCGCACTGAATAAGTCCGTGAGGAAGGGGGGCAGGGCGAAGAAGAAAAAAAAACACGGATTCCACCATGGTGGTCTGGAAACAAGAGACATTCGACAAGTAGGCTATACTCGAGATTCTGCAGCAGCACCCATCCTACGCTTCCCATGCATATTTTCTTGGGCATTTTTGTCCATCATTTGCGAGGATCGACTAATTTTCTTCAGGTCTGCAGAATGCATACTATTCTGCACTCTCAACAATAGTGCCGAGTGTCAATAGAAATAATGCACAGAACAAAAGATTATAAATCCGTAGGTGGGTGGGGAAGACACCAGAAATAACAACCTAAACTATGACAAGTGTGGCGCAATGGTTAGAGCGGTGCCTATTCTAATCATGGGTCCCACTCTGCAACTCTGGGCAACAGCTTGCTTAATCTCCACAACGGCCCCAACAGTGCTAGGATGCCTGGCTTCACCTTGGGGTGCACAGGAGTGGGCACTTTACAGGGAAAGGCCAGGAAGGGTTCCACAGCAGTATGTGTATAGCGCCCTGAGACCCCTTCGGGGGAGAGCCGTGCGCTATATAAGGACTATATTTATTTACGTATTATGTTTATTTATAACGCGAGGGCTTTTGTAGTTTAATAAAAAAAATAAAAAAATTTAAACCTGCATGAAAGAGGTCCCATTACGGACACCGAAATCTAGCTTAAATAGCCCACCCGTAACACATGCCTAGACACAGCACAACCCATTTACTAATAAGCATTGACAACCGGTGTGTGTTCAGTGCCAAGAGATTGAGGGCGGGGGGAGAGAAATGTAAAACCTTAAAAACAGAACTGTACGTTAGGAAAGGGCATACATACCAAGACTCCTAAAGCTGGACGTGAGAATCCAGATTTTATAAAAAGCTGCTTCGGTTTACTTTTATCCCATCAAAACGCCCTTCACATATATATTAATAAGAAATTAAAATCCACCGATTTTGAAACCCGTTAACAAATGTTGCGATAATGGAAAGCAACAGTAAAGTGTGTAAAGAGCATGACAAACATCTGATATACCTCACAGGTGTTATGAAGAGATAGTGGCGGACACAGATAGGGAAGAGGATTGGGACAATATAGCGTTGGGAGTGAGAATACCAACCAAGCGTAGTTTGAGAGATAATGCGGCAGAAGTAGGCATTAAAGGAATGTTCAATTGTAAATAGAAGTGATTTCTGCAACTGGTCGTATCACACAGGCGTGGCTTCATAAAGTTCCCCAAAAATACACCACCTTTGATATAGGTCATACAGTCTCACTCGCACCGTACAAAGGAAAGAGGCTCCCCTAGTGTGCCTGCAGACCTAGGCTCATATGAGCTTCTATGAGAAGTTTCCAAAAAGGTTTGTCATATGACTTTAGGTCACATGGCAGCAAGCTCAACATCCAATTACAACTGAAGACTGTCAACGAAAATTGGTCGAAGGCTGGGTCTTTGTTACGCAACAAAGCCACCATCTTGAAGTGGTGGATTATTTAACACCATACAAGGCAAACAAGTAGGGAAACCAAATTAGAATGTTTACTATACCTGTAATACATTAATTACAACAGTTTCAAAAACACGCTCGAATTTTAAGTTATTGAAATAGCACAAAACATGTTTGGGGATCAGAATCCCTTAACACCATGACTGCGTCGAACGTTCAGCTCCAGTGCTGAACGTTCGAAAAACGGGTGGGGCAGCGTCGGCCAACGGACGTTCGCAGCACTACCAAGGTAGTGCACGCGACGACCGTTGCCTGACGGCAGCAGCCAAGGGGTTAACTATCTAAAAGTTATTTTTTACTGCAACAGTTATATAGTGGCAGAAGAGTATATGCTCCAGTTAGATGAGCTTATTGGCACCATGAGCTGGCCCCCCTTCTTAGATCAATCTTTCCAAGAGTAAATAATAAAAAAATAATAAAAGTACAAAAGACTTGCTCCACAAAGAAGCATCAATGTAACAGAGTATTTCTCAGATTTCAACTGCTGGAAATAAAGAAAAGCATGAACAAAAAGTGGAGACAACCCCCCCCCCCCCAAAAACAAACCCCTGGTTGGAGTAGGTGGTAAGGGGGTGGGGCAGAGGGGAAAAGACTGGCACAAGCTTATTCCCATCTAGCCCTTGACTGGCTGAAACGAGACAGGCTGTTGAATAGCGACCACCATTGATAGCTGCAAACCAGGACCATGTAGTGAGCAATTAGCGGAGGTAAGGTTAGTAGGTGGGTGAGCCGCACAAAAGCAAGGTATTCAGCCTCCTGAAGCAGCCGCTAGGATTAAAGATTAAGTGTGTGAGAAGTTGGCCTGGTATATGCTATTCACTATTCTAGTGATCACCTTGCCCCAGTCCAAACGACCCCTATGGTGATTGGTTGCAAGTCAACCTTATAGACCAGCTATCCTAATGCTAGCATGGACAAAAGCAGTCTTAGCCTAAACTCAAGAGGGCATGTGAAGCCAGCTGTTTTACCATATTCAATCCCATTAACATCAAATGAAAGGACACCACACAAATTATATATTATAAAATATATGTATTTATTACTAGAATAATCCACTGTACTCTTATGAGGACAGAAGTACAAGCGTTACACAAAGAACTTCATATAACCTACAAAAGTTGCACAAATATGGATAGGCCCTGGTGGCCACTCAAACCATATACTAAAATAGTGGTATAAGAACCATAAGTACCACGTCTCAAACAATGGTAAGGCCTAGGGCCTTGAGACTCGCTGGGGCTACACTGGACTAACGAAGGTTAGGTCGGGGGGGGGGGGGGGGGGGGGGGGGGGGGGGGGGGGAGGCCCACAGGATGCGGGTGCAGTGTCTATAAGCACATGCATTTACCAATAGAAGTCAATGGTGCGTAAAAGTTAGAAAGTAACAGTTTTGGGAGTCTTCCAACTGGACTAAAACGTAACCACTTAAAACTAGGACACAAGGTGTAAACCACTACAGGAGCATCAGAGTACTCTAGTTACCTCACCCACAGGAAGTGGGTGCATAGGTGTCAAAGTGCGTCGGGTTTAGTCGCGGAATTCTATGGAGCCTGGAGGAAAAGGTGCTGCAGGCAACCAGGAGAGAAGAGCCCGGTTGGATCGAAGATTTGAGTACCTGAAAGCAGAGGGGACAGAGTCTGGGTCACTAGCAAGTGACCAGGAAGGAACCAGGCGATGTCGGTTTGCGATCAGGTGATGTCGTGAAGCTGGTATCCGCTGCCACGTGGACCAGGAGGTATCGACAACGACCAGGAGGTGGACACGGACTGTCCCACGAAGGCTCTCGCTGTCGGCGGTGCCGGTTCTCGAATCTAAGTCAACAGGCCTTGGCAAATGCAACTCACACAGGAATCGAAGATGGCTTCTGTATCAGACCGGCAAGGTCTGATGGGCTGCTCCTTTTCAGGGGAGCAGGGGCCAGTCTGGAGCAACCAGACCAGCAGTGAAAATGTGAAGGTTCGTCGTCACAGAGGCCACTAGCCAACGTGCAAGTGACTGGACAATGCGTCAAGCAGGAAAATTGCAAAAGGGCCCCACGCAGCACTGAGTATGGAGAGGTGATCTTCAGTGCAAAGGCTGCTCTGGGCTGGGGCTTCTCAATCCCCAATGCACAGCTTCGAGGGTGCATCTGGAGCTGCACAGGAAGCACTTCGCTGGCTTTCCAAGATAGCCGGTCCCACGTCGCCTCCAAGGTTCTCCGCTTTGCTGGGATTGTGGATCAGGCTATTGGAAGTCTGGGAGTCCAGGTCTTGTCTGTCTCAGTCGTTCGAGCTCTGGTGGGAGCAACAACAACGAAAACCTTTGATGGTACCTGCTTGTGCAGGGTGGTCACTCCTTGACCACAAGGGAGATTCTTCAGTCTTCTACGTCGAGTAAGATGTCGAAGGGTCCAGAGTTTCGTATCAAAGTTTCAGTCAGGATGATCTAATGTCTATGGGCACAGCTCCTACCTTAATTCCAAATCAAGGGGCTGGATCACCTGCTTAATTCCAAATCAAGGGGCTGGATCACCTGCTAGGTCCCTCCTATGGGTGGGACCCAGGAAGGGGGTGGTTACACCCCTTTCCCTATGTCCAGTTTCGCGCCAGAGCTGGGGCTGGAGTGCCCCAGCACCGGTTTGAACTGGACTTAGCATGGGACACCTTGTGTGCCCCAGGCAGTGTGTAGTTTCATTCAGCCCTCCCTGCCCCAATCCACTATCTCCCGTCTGGGTGGTGTGGTGCTAGCACCTCCCTGTGACTGGAAACCTTTTGTCCAGGCCTCCCCTGCCAGAGTTTCGGTCAGCCTCAGGGGTTCAGACTTGTGTCTGTGGCAGCAGCATCCATTTTGTGATGCCGAGGCTCTGGCTAGATTTAACCGCGTTTAAGGAGAGTAACATGTTTTCTTCCTCTAGAAGGGTGGAATGCTACCCCCGTCGCCAGGACTGGCGAGAGGGTAGTATTACAAAGCGTATACACAACATGTTTTGATAAAGCCAAATTAAAGTTAAAATTGAACCGCAAGGTTCATAATGCACTTGAGTACATGGTATGGCAATATAGAACAGCTATAAGGACATGGCTCAGAAAGCTGTGGACAGGCTCAGCTCATGCTAGAGCACCATCTCACATAAAACCAAGCACTCTGCCTCCAGGATTGTTAAGGCCTGCCATAGGAGTGACTTATAGGTGCATAGGTGTCCAGATATAGGTTTAGACATAGGTATACTATATCTAAGCAATGGGTGATTACACCACCTTGCCTCAGCTGAGTGATCAGCCAATTGTGTCAGTTTGGATGGACAGCCAGGGGTGGCAAAAGATATGCTGCCGCCCCTTGTAGGCCTTGGATGCACCTATGCCCTGGATACCTATAGTACACTGTACAGGGGCTGATAAGGTGACCCAATCCCAATTGGAGATGTAACTAGGGTACATGGAATCCTTAAAGCGAGCAGATAGTTGGCCTGGGATCTTGCCAATCGGGGCCCCAGGCTAAGTCGAAAACCAGCCAAACACTAGGCAAAAAAATCTGGGGTAACCATAGTCCGGTATCCACCTTCCTACAGTGCGGCATGCGGAGCAACCGAAACGTGCCAACGCTTATGATGTGCTAGTTTAGAATTTTTTTTGTTTATTTTTTAAGTGAGTCAGAAACTAAGTGAGACAAGTAAAGGTTACAAATAATGGGTGGCCTGCTCCATGGGAGGAAACAACGAAAAGGAGGGACAAAACCCCTTGGAAGACAGAATTTTTAAAGGACAAACAAATTTAAAATCAGTGAGCGGTTTGTAAGCCCACAAAGTATGAACATGTCTCGAAGAGATATAGGGGAGGAGGAGACAGGCCTATCAGAGCATTATTGAAGCTGCTTTTGAAAAAACTAAATGAAACGTTGCTTCTGCTCTTTTTCTAACTGTACAGTGACAAGCAGAAGAGATTCATAACATTTATTTCTTGCCTTCATTACTTAATTATAGAGATGGAATCAACGCATTCAGAGCTTTTTAAAAAAGACTTGTAAACTAATGCTCTCTTTTTTGCAACAAATATCCAACTGCTTTTTTGATGTGTAATTTTGCAGTAGAGTCTCCATTTTTATTTTTCATGTTTGCATACTGTTTCGCACAAAAGACCTAGGTACCTAGAATGTAAGTGGTTTGTGGAAAAGGCGATTGCGGGACCACGTATAATAAAGAAATAAAGTACTCTGCCACAGATTAGGATATTGCAAGTCACATCGGAGCGCATAACCTTAAAAGAAGTTGGTTTTAATCCTCATTCCTTTATATTAAAATGGTTCGCCTCAGTGACTTGCAATAGGCTTATAATGCACGATGGAGGAATGCTTAATACCATACATCTCTCCTCTGGTAGGTTCGGGTCATGTACAACCTAGTGGAACACAATGACATTCAGAGCAGGGTGGAAACCAAATGTTTCCAATTATGTTACGGTCGTGTTATAAGTTGGCCAGGCAACTGGATACCAGAGCTTAAGTACAAGTTGATATGCAAATCTACCAACCAAAGGCTATGAAGAGACCACAGACCCATGGCACAGTTTGTGGCCTCCTCGGACTGAAGTAATCATCTTCTACATAGAGAATAGATTGACACAAGGAACATCGAATGTGGTTCACATGACACCCTTCATAAAGCTCAATTAGTGTCACGTTGGCCCTCACAGATTTATTTCCTTACCAACTAGCTAAATACCTAGTACCTGCAACTAGGTCATGAGTTACCCAGTGAACAAACAAAATGTTCGACCAGAGATCACTGCATTATGTAAAATTTTAGCTGAAATTACAGCTTCTCTAAATAGTACGTGTCACGGCCATCAACTGACAAACAAATGGAACTATGGTGCAGGCGCTGCATAAATCAGTCTCTGCAAAGTTATCAAATAAAGAGAAATTAAACTTGGGGCAGTGCGAGTTGTAAAGAGGAAGCAAACTGAGTAATACAATCCCTTCCGCAAAACTCAATCAATTGGTGATTTCAAGTTAAACAAAACCAAAAACTGAAGCATATTCTTCAGAGGCATAGTTAAACTAAAAAATATCCATTGATCCGTATTCTCTTGCATAAATATTCGGTCCCCATCATTAACGTTTGGGATTTACAAGTGATGCGTCAGAATACTTTTAATGACTGCAAACGGTCTATTTTTCAGAGCACTTTATAAAGCAAAGAATTTTATTTGTACTATGTGAGGAATCTTCAATTGCATAATCGAGTCTTGCTTGAGCCCCTCAATTGCATAGCATTTTAGCACAGCCATCTCCTGGCAGAATGGTTTTCCAGCGATAGAACCGGCTTCAGACTCAAGATTCATGGGTTCCATGCCCCATCTGAGAGATTTGTGAAATATTCACGGATTAGTGAACCCTCAACTGCTATTAACACGTGCACAATCAGTTCTCATTTACATCCTTTCTGGAGGGACTTCAAAAAAGCTGAAACTAAGAAGAAAAAATAATTCCCATAAACACACTTTGTGGTAAAGACACTAGCAGTTACACTACACGTGTTAGGCTAGAGACTAGAGTGCCTCAATTTGGAGGGGGATTTAATGGCCCAAAAAGCCAGGATGTGGAGTTGCATCTCTGCAGGCATCACACCATCATGTAACAGTATACAAGAGCCTATTTGGGCACGAGCTAGAAGACAAACATTACATGGAAGCTACAACAGGGCCAAGATGCGATTGAGACTGGCCAAAGAGAAGCAGGATACATGTAGAAACAAGCCGGTTCAGAATTGTAGCAACCCTCAAGGCTTGCATGACCAGAACCGTTTGCTGTGAATAAGGAGGTCTTTGAATCTTGATTCAAGTAACTTCCACTCAAAAGACTTAATCTCCCTTTATTATGAAGTTCAGATCCTCCTAATAGGAATTTTGTAACAAGCTGCTAGAGGTCACCCTTCCTCAGATACAGCTTCTTTGAGCAACAGGGAGAACACAAAGACTACATAGGAGCCAAGCATTAAAAGGACAGCAGAGATATACTTTATCTAATCTTAAGTGAAAATATAACTTATTGGAACGTATGACAGTGTTATAAGATAGGAGTTAGTCCAGGTGCCTGGAAATATGCAATCAGTCCTAAAGTGACAGACTAGCCCAAGTCATCGGGTTTCAATCAACAAAATTGTATCCAAAGATCAATTGCATGCCTGGTCCTAGGCCTCAGATGGGTCATGGGAACATTGGAAGCATGGCCGGAGAATCATGAGTAAGATATGAAATTAGAGTGGTCTGCCCATCATATCCAGCAGGAGCTCGGTGCATATTTGGAAAAAAAATACTGGTAGGAGGGAGACAATCCCTCTTTGCCCCCCACCTCCCCCAAAATACATACATAAAGGCATTAATGACTAGGCCGACCTACGGTGCAAAGGCCGAAACAGGAATAGCAACTTTACAGCAGCATGGTTTTGACTAGGAAGAGTAATGTGTCGAAGTCTGACATGCTGCAGAACAGAGGAGAGCTGAAGATCTAAGAGGTGTGCGTGATTTGTATGTGAAAACCAATATTTGTTGTAGCAAATCATGAATCATGCACTGTAGGTAACAAAGACCGCTGCTGCAGAGAGAAGACTCCACTAGCCCAACGCACAACCATTTAGACCTTCAATAAAGTGAATTTTCCCCATGGGCACCTATTAACTGCAACACTGCCTGAAGTACATGGAACCAAGATCTGGCAAGATCAAAGCTCTCGGCTGATGCATTCAAAAAGGCTTAACAGATTGGATTCTAAAGGGCTTTGCATGAGCCAACATTTTCTAAAGCTGCATACATCTCCCAACCAAAAGCTTTGTTTGCCGTACAACTAATAATTTTTTTTTTTAAAAACGACCACACCCTCTCAAAGCTAACCTAAACCCCTTTTTAATTCAAACCCCGATATATACCACTCCAGTACCCCCCCCCTACCTCCCCCTCACTCACTCCCCCCATAGCCCTACTCCAGCATAGTACTGGAATTAAGTATTATCCAGCAACAGGGAAGGACTAGATCGCCATAAACAAAAACCTGATGTACACAATTGGTTTCCCTTGCAAACCAAGGAAAATAAAGGTTGGGGGATAAGCTAAAGACATCGATTGCTTTATCAGTTGGTGTCCTTTACGTTGAAGGAAATTTGCATCAGTAGAGCCATCAGGCAAAGATCAGATCAAGCATCTATAAACTCCAGCAACACATGTATACAAGTTGGACATGCAGACTTGCACCAGCAAACAAAGCAGGAACATTTAATCAGCCAAATCGCCTTGGTTCTTTTCAGATTAAGCAGTGCAAGGCTTCCGTCACAGCTCAGAACAGAAGTCTCTTGGATAGTTGTAAACTAAGCACTTCCTGGGAGGGAGATCTTCCATGGGCAGAAGAGCTGGAATTTTGAAGAAAGATCTAGAACTACCATGGTAGAACCTGAAGGCCTATGCAGCAGCCAAGTAAAACGTTCGAGGATAAGGATAGGAGTGACCCCACTCCTAGTTAATAAAAATCAGGGACAAGAGTTTGTGGCCACACAGAGGGTTGACTGGATGTAGAGATCAATTAGGCCAGCACGTGCTAAACAAATTGCTCTGATTACTTAGACGTTGTGGCCAAGGAAGAGAGGTTTGTACTTCTCATTTTCCAGCCTGCCCTTAAGAAAAGACTAGGCTGGGAGTTTTTAATCGAAGACGAAACATTGTGGTGTGTTACACAGCCATTGTTACGGCGTGCACAATCTAGTTTCCTACAAAATGTGCTACGTTTATCGAAAGACAATTTACTGAACGTGGATTTTAAAGGGCTTTATTCCGCAAAATCAGCAGGTGACTATACTAGTGTTCAAAAAGCCCAAAGTCTCCCTGCGGGCCTAAATGCGAACAAACTTATCTCCCCCAAAAAATAAAAGCTCCGACAACTTAATAGAAGTAAGCGAACCAATAAAAATCATCAGGAAGCTAAACTTGGAGGGCGCGCCAGGACCAAATTGCATTCCAAATGCCCTCTTCAAGGGAGAAGCTTCATATTGGGCTCATTATTTTTCCCCACTCTTTAATGAATTGTTTGAAACAAATGGAATCCCTGAATCCTGGAGGGGAAGTATCATACAGCCAATTTTCAAAGGGGTAAAGTCATCAATGCCGATCAATTATAGATTTATTGCCTTAATTTATGTCGAAGCGAAGCTATATGCAAGTTGCCGACTAACCAAACAAAAAAAATGGTCCGATGAAAATAACCGCATCCCGAGATCTCAAACAGGGTTTCGGGTGGGTGCAGGAACTTTAACAAATCTAATGGCATTAACATTGTTAGCCGAAAAAGCCAAATAAAAAAAACTGCCTGTTTGCCTGTTTTGTGGACCTCAAGCAACCCTTAGACAGCGTGCCCCGTGAAATTCTTTGGGAAAAACTCACCAGCTGGGGCATCCCTATAAATCTGTTAAAGGCCATCAGATAATTATATTAGTGTACATGGAGCCTGGTAAAGGTAGGAGATGGCCGGTGGGCAACTAAGAAAATAAACACCCAAAATGGCCTGAAACAGGGGTGCGTGTTAGCCCCTACTCTTTTTAACCTGTACATATCTGACCTTGAAGATGCCCTTTTGGAAATCAATAGTCACCCTCCATCGATTGGTAATGAGGAAATTAGGTGTCTTCAATACGCTGATGATTTAGTACTTCAAATTCAAACGCAAATTGGTCTCCAAAGAGGAATGAATGCCATAGTCAAATATTTAACAGCACAAGGGCTAGAACTGAATTTAACAAAAACAAAGGTTGTACGGCTAGTTGATGCCAAAAACAAGAAATTCACATGGTATATAGAGCAGAAGAAAGTAGAAATAGCTGCTTCATACAAATATCTCGGATTTATGGTAGAACGAAAATTAACCTACAAATCACAGCTCATTTCAATGTAGTCAAAATCTGATCCATGGCTTCAATGTATTAAAAAAGAAATTAAGCTGTCCATCACGTGGCAATTTATGAAAGGATGTGAAATTACAGTTTTAAACGAAATTCAAAACAAAAGTATATTAAAAAAAAAAAAGTCATCCATATCCAGCAAAGCGCATCGCCTGCTCAGGTGCGGCTAGAGTTTGGCTTATTAAACCAGGAATTTCGCAGCAAAGGAGATTTTATAAAAACTGTGCTGGAGGTTGCGTGCCTCTGCTAGTGGAACTATAGATCATCTATGCTGGAAAGAAATAGAAAGTCAAAAAGGAAAGAACACACAAGGTTCCTGGGGTAGTTACCTAAACCAGGTGATAACTGACCTCTCCGCTTTAGATATTTGGAATCTTAGCATAGGAAAAAAGGAATTCAACAAACTAATTAACATCACAATAAAAGGTTTGTCTCATTCAAAGGACGAGAATACCCTACTACAGAGACGGCATGCCTGGACAGTCATTAACTCATATGGGAAAAATAAGCCCCAGGAATATCTATCAGCATATTTCTCACGTACTCAAACATCAATTTATGAGGCTGCGGCTGGGCATGTGGAAAACCAGACTTAATCCCAGGATGGAAGCATAAAAGGGTAAATCGAGACGGCAGACTATGCGGTTATAAAGAGGGATCCATTCAACACATTTTGTGTATGCCCTGTCTTAATAAAAGAACGGAAAGCACTTTTAAAATCTCTACTGAAATATTTGAATATACGCTCATGCAGAGAAGCAGTAATCACCTGGCTAAGCGGAACCTCAATCCCACTAGCATGTAGAGGGGTGAATTTTTTTTTTTATGTGTATTTAAAGGAAATCGGTTGAAATTACAAAAAGATTTTCTAAAAATGAAATTTTAATCATTAGATGCATAAAAGTAACTTATGGTGTGCCGCTCGCAGCAGGACTGTGTGCTGGCGTTTTTCTTCCCTGCTTGCCGCCGATTTGATTCCCTGCTGTCTGGATATCGAGGGCTACTGGGTGGCTGTGAATTCCCCGGACTTGCCAGACCTTGAGGAGTAAGAGCGGGAGACCGGGACTGCGAGGACCAGCATTCCATCAACTACCCACAGCTGGTGCCTCTTCCAGAGCGTGCCCCGCCTCCTTTTTCTCGCTACATCGGACTGTCACCGCGCATCCCGGGGCTAGCCCAGGCCAAGGGCGGGCCCGTTATCGACCGTGTAAGGCCGGGCCGGGCTGGGCCACCCACCCCAACTCCTGATTTGCAACTGGTCCCACATGTAGGTGTTTGTTCAACATTAGTTTCATACATACTGGTTTGTACTAAGGAACATTCATTCTGTTGAGTCTTGTGGGTTAGTTATCTATCCTAATCATCTGCACAAGAGGGTCTAGAAGTAAAACCGCAGCGGGGGTCTGCCACAAACAGGCACATTAGACAACTTCCTTCTAAGGGCTAATTCCTTTATAGACCAGGAAATTACCTCTTTGGAAAGAATAGTATCCCAAGATCTAGTGCTTGCTAAAAGATCCTCTATGGGTCAGTTTGCCACAGCCAAAACTCCTGAACAACCTAAGGCTCGGGCTACCTTAGAAACCCCTACAACAACCAATGCAGATATTCACGCCCATAGACAGAGCCTACCAGCTACGGTAGACCTATCAGTATCCCATCTCTCATTAGACCCTCAATAAAGTGCGGATCTGAATAAAACCCTTAGACCTAGTTGACATTACCCTCCCTACTGATTTGAGTAACACCCAGCTGAAGGCCAGGAGGGAGGGAGCCATTCCCAAAAAACCTAACCCTAAAAATGAAGGGAGAGGGGTAAACAACTGAGAAAAGCCCCTCTGGCCTCTGCCCAAAACTGGTCTATAGCTACTGATCCTCCCGGTACCGCCCCTATAAACGAAGCAACCTTTAGTGTGAACGCAGAAGCTTCGGACATCTTAGACCCGATCAGCGTTAGGGGCGATGAGGTAAACATTTCACTCCTACCCAGGATTGCAGAACTTTTTAAACTTTACCTCACCCCCATCGAGACAAGATTAGCTCGCATTGAAAAACAGATAGGTAAATTCAAGGGGGTCTAATAAAGTAGGGGGAACTAACGCAAGTACAAACCCACTGCTCCAGTTACCAAAATACCATTAGCAACTGTGACTAACACAAAATCTAAGTCTGACTCCCTCACCACGAAGCTAACAAAGAGGGGCCCACTTTTTCCAGGGACCACACGATGCAGCCAAATAAGAACAGCAATGGCGGCGGCCCACATAGGAGACGACCGGTGAACTTGCCTCCTGAGGCAAGCCCCTATGTGGTGGTCATGGCGGGGGTCCCAGAACTGAGTGAGGCTGAGGAGGAACCTAATTGGTCTCTAAAAAATAAAGTCCAATATTGGCTAAATACAAACAGGCCCCTACCCCAGAACCTTAAGATCTTGACAGTGCGTAGGGTAGCATGGGTGGGCTATGAAAGAAAAACGGTACATGGCGATTGCATATTGGTTAACTTTGCGGACCCCCTCACTGTTGACTATATATGCACCTGGAACATTCAGGATAGATATGAGGGGATCGCAACACAACGTCTTTCCTTCTATCCCCCCAGGTGCGGATTAACACGCAACTGGAATAATGACAGTAATTGGCACACAGTAGGGCGTCCCTCCAGGAACGAAAATTGGGGTACTTGGGGTCCACAGGGTTTCAGGGAACAAGTACACAGGGGCAATTGGGGCGGCCTCCCGACCGCCACCAGGTATAGTTGCCCGACAGCCAAATTCTAGTAATCCTTTAGTGGGGAGGGGGGGGGGGGGAAGGTGGACCATGAAGCCATCAGGGAGGCAGCAGAAGGGCACTGTGAGCCCACTATTCCCAGGTTGAGCAAGAAACTTTGCCCCCATATCAATAAGAGAAGTCTCATCCCGCGCAACCAGAATAATCTGCAGCCTATGTCCTTCCTGGGCGATCTAGCAGTAAATGGGATGATTAATCGTCCTAATGCAGATCATTGCGATAGGGGTTCCATCTCCCTCCTTTCATGGAATTTGGCAGGTCTGGCTAATAAACTGGACTCCCTGATTGGGGGGCATTTAAAGATTTACAGGACGTAGGCCTCTTTCAAGAGACATGGGCAAGAGAGGACCATCGGCGTGCAGGATTCGATACATTCGCAATTGGGGCGAATTGGAAGGGGAAGGGTCGCCCGTCAGGTGGATCACTTATTTGGGTGGCCTCCCACCTGGGCTGTAAAGCAATGGCTCTACCAACTAATTCCCTAGATGTTTAATGTGTACTCTTGGAATGGTCTGATTTAACAAAATTGACATTGATAAAGGTCTATTCAAGACCAGTGGGCATAACAAAAGTTTCTAGTACTAGCGAGGAACTCGTGCTGTTTGAGCACATTCCCCAAGGGTATTCCGTATGTGGTTGGGGAGACTTCAATTGCCAATTTGAGCCCCTTCCATCATTCCTAGAAGGTACATCCAATGAGGAAGATGAACAATGGGGAATCCCAAAACTGGCTGGTCAATCAGTGAAGTCCTGGTCGCCACTAGCAATGCAAATTACCTGCCTAACCCTAACGAATTCCCTACGGGCCTGCAATGGTCGGGTGAGTGGCGATATTCCACCTAAACCAACTTTTAATAAATTGGGGCATAATTCCAGATTGGATTATATATTCGTGGAAAATTCCGAAATGGGCCAGAATTGTGGACTTTAATGTAACCCTTCGAGTCGACAGCGATCACAATGCGCCGATTCCAAAAATTTTACTCCCGGGTGTCACTACCCAAAAACAGGGTGGTAATGACTGTGCGGACCAGAGATTACAAACCGGCGTAGAGTTCGCTGGTCCAAAATTGTCGGAAATCCCCAGGACATCCAGAGGCTATACGCAAAGGTTGCTCCTGTCTTGCAAAAAGTTGACAACCTTATACACCATCCTCTCTCGCCTGAGGAGACTTACAGAGAACTAGGTGTACTCCACCTAGAGATGTGCACCACTTTAGCTGATGTTCTGAACCCGGAGCAGAGGCAAAGGAAGGGGGACTTGCGCCCCATGGTTTAATGCCACCTGTAGAAAGGCTAAAACTGATCTACTTGCGGCTATGAAGAGCAGCACAATATCTCCTTGGTAAGAACTAAGAAGGGAGTATAAATGCCTCATTGCTAATGCTAAGTCTGAATGGGACTGTGGTAATTGGGCAGATATGACTGATGTGCTCAAACTTCAAGACGCCAGGAAATTTTGGCAGATTGTCAAAAATGGCTCGGCTGACCCTACCCCGGCCGTAGAGGCCAATATCGCACCCAGTGTGTGGGAAGATCATTTCAGATCTCTATACACTGAGGCTGACATGGACCCTAATCAGGCTCAAGCTGATCCGATGATAGGCTCTCGACCCCTATGCCACTTCTGGACACAGACAAAATTAGTCTGGCAGAAGTAGGCGCAGCTATTGCCAGACTTGCCACTGAAAAAGCCCCCGGGTTGGACAAACTCCCTGGTGACCCATTTAAAAATGAACCTATGATCTGGGCTCCATATCTACAGGTTCTATTTAATGCAATCCTGGAGGGGATGCCGGTGCCTGCTACTTGGCTGGGGGCAGAGATTGTTCCCATCTTCAAGAAGGGCTCTTCTCTGCTCCCAGCCAACTACAGGCCTATTAGTTTAATAGACGTCCCCCAAAATATTTTTGCTAGGCTGATCTTGGACAGTTTATTAGAATGGACCCAAGATCACTCAGTCCTGAGCCCATATCAGGTGGGTTTCAGGAAGAAAGTGTCCACTGTAGACCAAGTCTTTCGACTTACCATGATATTTTGGAAAACTGTACAGCTGGAGGGTGGCAGCCTCTACACTGTATTCGTTGACCTAAGAGCGGCCTTCGGTCTGGTACCGCATAGGAAACTCTGGTCCGTGCTCTCTGGTTTGGGGGTGCCACAACACCTATTAACTAAGATTATCAGATCACACTGATAATTACGCCCAGGTAAGATGTGGCAGGGAGGGAATATTGTCCAACAAATTCCCCGTTGACAGGGGACTTAGGCAGGGCTGTGTGCTTGCACCGACTGTTCTGCCTTTCTGTCAACGGGGTAATAGCGCATCTGAACGGGGTTTGAGAATACTGATGCTCCCAAACTTGAAGGCAGCAGGGTGCCCGCAATTATGTTCGCCGATGACACCCTGCTGCTCTCCAAGTCCCCAATGGGGATTCAGCGAGTTCTCAATGGCCGGGGCATTTTGTAAAGGCCATGGCCTTGAGATCAATGATTTGAAGACCAAATATATGGTCTTCAACCCTCCATCTCGAGCTCGCTCTATTCCTTCCATTGGATCCAATATGCTAGAGAGGGTTCGAACATTTGACCACCTAGGGATCACCCTAAATGAAAAATTGTCATGGGTTTATCAACGGGAGAAAGCGCAATTAAAGCTGGCCCAAATAGCAGGCTGAATCAAATTAATTGCCAAGAATAAATTCACTTTCAAGCCGGTGGGTCCCGCCCTAGAGATTTATAGAGCACAAGCTAGGGGAGCAGTTATGTATGGAAGCGAACTCTGGGGCCACAAGTGCAACCGCGATCTGGTAGTAACCGAGAACAATTTTATCAGACAGGTCCCATCACTTCCCTCTAGCAACCCCTGCTGCCTATTAGACTCGACTTGGCCAGGGACCTCTTGATGAAGACATGGGCCTGCGGCCCCTGTTATTTTGGCGCAGGATCTGGTCAGTACCCGAGTTAGCGAATTATAGGTTAGAACTGCAAGAAATCCTTACTCTACCAAACATCGGGAAAATTCCCTGGCTAAATTTTATTAAGAAAGAATCAGGGAATTTGGGAATTCCTACCCTATGGTCTGACCCGCTTACATCTTGTCACGGGGTTACATGGAGGCAGCTTATTATCCAGTATCAGGAAAGTAAATTTGCTACCCATATGCAAGGAACTGCCCCAGGCACCCCAACGTCATCATTCTTAATAATTAAGGACAGCTATAGGTACGAAACTGTCCTAGACATCATATCCCCAACATCAATTAGGAAACTATCTCCAATGGAGGTATGGTAGTTTACCGTTACGGGCCCATACTAGCAAATGGGCCGAACCATCCCAGTCTCATTGCCCAGGATGCAAATCCGAACAAGAAACTGATTTGCACATATTGTTTTTCTGTAGTGCATATGTGCAGGCACGGAGAAAATTGATTATCACATTATGTAAAAACTTGGGCTTCTCCCATTGCCTGCAGGCATACAGGGTTCTTAAGACTGATCTGGGCACATTGTCTTTGCTTTAGCCAAATACTTGGGATCCGTCTGGCACAAGAGGCGACATCTTTTAAATGGGGACCTATGAAAAATCGTTAAATGATAAACCCCGAGTTAGATCTTCTGATAATGTCAAAAGGCTGGTCCTTCTACTTGTACATTGTTTTTACATGTTTTAATGCTTGTATATGTTAATATTTACTGTTTTATATTTATTGCTATCTGTACCTTTTATGGCACATGATGCCAAAATAAAGATGAGGATTATTTTTGTATGATTAAGCAAGCTATTCTATGTGTATATATGTAGTAGTATTATTTAATACTGTTATTTGGTGTAATGGTTTTTGTTTTTAAAAAGACCAATCACCCAAAATAAAAATCTTGAAAAATCTTGAATCTTTAAGTGTTCAAAACGTTACGTGTAGCATGACCGGTTTAGGGGACTGTCCAGGAGCCAGAGGAAAGGAGTCTTTAAGATGGGTAAAGACTGTAGATCAAATTGCAAACTGCACCAGATGTATCTTGGGCTACAGTACGATTAAGTGACAAAACAGATTAAATATTGCACTCCGAGAAGCTCCAGTGGGACTGCAACAGAAGAGAACATAACTGTCAATATGTGCAATGAGAACTTGCAGAACTATATAGGGATCAATTTAATGTCCCCCGGTGAGACTGTGGAACTATTCTATAAACATAAAACCTCTAGATTTAAATGACAGAGGAAGTACATCACACACCTCTTGGACATCTAAACAGGTGATCAGAGCACACAAAATGATAAAGTCACAAGTAGGCTTCACAAGATTGTACTTGCTTAAATGTGTTCAAGATTACCAGTAGGCTAATTACAGCAACAAACGTCAACATGTCCATGGAGGTTGGAATGCAGGGATGACAATGGGTGCAATGTGGCAGCACATGTACATTTTAAAAGTTGGGATTCTCACCACTCAGAAAAATAAAAGTATAGGCTAACTCCTAGTCATTGCGAGCTGTACCAACATGTGCATGGACTACTACTGAATAGCAACCGTTCAACACCTGCAGTCATTAAGACAATACTACTTGGCTTAAGAGAAAAAACAAAGAAAAATAAACTTGCAGCAGGAGATCAAGCTTTTGGTTTATTAAATGTGAATCATTTAGTAATAAATAATGATCAATAAATAGCAAACCGATACAGTTTATACAAGAGGTGGTTTATTTTACAGTGAATGATATTGTGCTACTGTACAATGGAAGACACAGCAAGGCCCCTGGTGTGAGCCAATGCTGCAAAGTAAGATAACCCAGAGGACAGGCTAGTAGAAGAGAGCAGGAGAGCAGCAGAGAGCCCATAAAAGATGCTTCTCCAATCCAGGGGAGGAGGCCTTTGAAGGAGTTTATCTGGATGAAGATAAAGGTGGAAAAATATTTCATGATCCAGAGACCATTTAGCTAGGGAAAAAGCTAAATTTCAAGGGAAAAGCATGCCAGAGGGGGTTCAGATTAGTGAGCATCACAGCACACCTGTAGATGTGAAATACTGTCACAACAGGAAACTGGGAAACTCTGGGGTGGGCTGCAGGGGTGAAGTAATACGCTTGGGTGCAAAGTCATATGTGAGTTCAAAAAGCCACAGGATGACTGTCCAGGTGTGAAGCGGAGACCATTCATCTTGCCAGCGCAAGACCAGAGTAGCAAGATTCAGTAGTGTTCCATATCAATAGGAAAAGTCCACTTCCAGGTCAGCAGCGTGTTAGTGCAATAATTACAATGCAAGTGTACTCTTCGGCTCAAACCGACACAGTTTGAAGGAATAGAAAGGAAAGGTTAGAACTGAAGGCAACAAAAAGTTTGTGGATTAGTCAGATTTTAATTTCGGCTAAAAAGAAAAATGGAAGTGGAAAAATGAAATGCAAAACCTTCACACCACGTACACACAGGCTCCAACCAAATTCTTAATACCAATATTTATCCATCCAAATATGTTGGATTACAAAAATAAACATCAACATTTGGTGAGAGCCACATGTTTAGGTTTTCGCATTTTATTGTTTTCTTTTTTACAAAATTAGTGCATGTGAGAAAAATCAGTTTTGCATAGGTTGACTGTTTGCATATAAAGAACGTTTAGTTGACTTCTGTTCAGCATTTGACAACGGCAGTATGAAATAAAATCAAAGTGCCACCTAATTCACAGTCAAGACATTCCCCCTCTAACAAGAAATACCAGGAATTTCTGCCCATCTCATCCTGCGTTCCCCAGACGAGCTTCCTACTCGGCCTGCCACTGCAGACATTAACCCACACGTTACATTACAAATTGCTTTCTGCTCCCTCTTAACTTTCTTGGACACAGTCGTCAAAAACTTGGAAAATCCCAGTTTACTTTGGGGATAACCACCTGAACAGATACTAAGAAAAACTGAAAGGGTAGTTCTGTTTCTCATCCGGAACAGAGCACAGTTCGCTCAACCTTAGCATCCGACATTAAGGGAAGTTAAGGCCAGGTTCTCATTCCTTCAGACTTTACTCTGAGGCCATCTCTCAAACCCAGCTGACTAGGTCAGATTTTGGGTAAAAAAAAAAAATAAGGGCACTTGCACATTTCACATTTGCCAAAACAGAAGTGAACTAAACTGATAAAATAGTGTGAAAAAAGGAGAACAAGGAGGATTTATATGGAAACACATTAGAGGTAAAAGGATAGAAGTGAGTTTATTAGGCAAGTATGAGGGTACAGAAGCAGGCAAGCACAGTAGGAAAACATTTACATTGAAGTCATATCGTTGAGAGCATGGTCCAGCTCCTCGCTGATTGCTTTGTACTTCAGTTTCTGAGCATACAACTCGTCTACAAAGACGCACGGAGGATGGAGGAAAGCAGGAGGATGCAGAGGGGAGGCCAGGTGATGATGGAAGGAGGTGGCAGTGAGGGACGCCATCGAGAGAGCGAGGCAGCAGAAAGGGAAAGTGCACAGAATGGAATGGTGAGGCAGTCAGCCAGAACAACAAGGTGAAAAACAGAAGTAAAGAAAAAATAAAATTAGCAAAAAGGAGAAAATATTGCATGAACAAGCAGAATGAAACAGAAAAACACTCTTTAGAAACTGAAACCATGGAATAGAAAATAAAACAAGCTCCTTAGAAAAAGCGTACAAGACCTAAGCCACTGTCCTAGGGAGAGCGGTTCGTGCAACCAAAGTGCTGCTTTCCAGCGGTTTTATCCCTGTACAGGCCTCTTGCACTCCTACATATTTGGCTGACAAATAAAGTGTCATTAAGCTTAAAGGCCTTGGGCCTACCAGGTGCTTAAAAGACTTTCCAGGGTACCATCTTCCTGGGAGCTATCCGTCGGTATAAATGACCACTCCA
The DNA here is from genome assembly GCF_964263255.1 of Lissotriton vulgaris. Classification (NCBI taxonomy): domain Eukaryota; kingdom Metazoa; phylum Chordata; class Amphibia; order Caudata; family Salamandridae; genus Lissotriton; species Lissotriton vulgaris. The sequence continues at coordinate 130,836,585 of NC_141688.1, forward strand.
ACCAGGTAATGATGTTCACTGCAACTAACCATTAGGCGACTGAATATTCAATTTAGCATCAGTGGCTAAAAAATAGATTTTTATAGGGAAGAAACAAAGTGCCATCGAGTAATCTGGCATAAACAGGGCTAGATTATATATGCAGCGTCCTTCTCTACAGGGGCAGCAAAGGCCCTATGCAGGACCGTGGCAATTAACCAGACTCATTCGTTATTGGAGTTTTCACTTGTATCAAGAATGGGCAACATTTGTTTAATGTATTAGACATAATTGCAACGGATCTGAACCCTTCTGCAGAACACTGCAGCTCTAAACTGACAAACGCTCAGGGAAATGATGTAACTACAGTATCTGTACCACTTGATGGTCGACCTTTGCACAACCGGGAGGTAGACAGCCGTGGTCCTTTCTGGAGTAAATTCAGTGCATACCATAAGTGACACCACCACCTATGGCTAAAGGTCTTTAAACGGCTATAAGCATCAGATACATGAAGGACGACCCATTTTAATGATGCAACAAGTTAGCAATGCAGAACATTTAATGGTTGTAGTCCTGCCCAGTCATTGTACCCGTTTAATTCAAAAGAGCCCTTCCTTGTTCCTATGGTCAGCTCTCACTTAAAGTAGTCTGACTTCTAGGGGCAGGGGAGCTGGAAACTAGCCAAAGAAGGAGCCCAAATTAAAAAACATATGAAATTGTAAACACAAACCGAGGCATGGAGGATCAGCAAACAGTTTAACCAATGAAGACCCGAACCACAGAATATAAGTTGAGAAAACATACCTTCCAAGTCATCAATGCTCTTTTCCAGTTTGGCTACCGTCCTTTCTGCAAACTCTGCGCGGGTCTCAGCCTTGGAAGAGAATGCCAGACCAAACATTAAAAAGGTTTGGAGCGAGGATGCGGACGCACACAAACAGATTCACTGCTAACATTCTACAGGACTGCATGTACAGTCAAACTCTCCCTACCACAAGAATAAGAACCCAATAACATGATCTGGGTGGAGAGAGCAGGAACCAATCCAGGGGACCATTAATCGGAGTACTTGGCAACTGTCGCGAGGCACTTGCATCAGTGCAGATTAATGAATGGGCAGATTTAGATTTTACTGAAATAAGCACCTACTTTATACCCCCGCACCTCCAAATATATGATGTTCCCTTGACTGCAGGGCATCAAGACAGGTCACTCACCTCCTTCAGCTTGTCGGTCAGGACCTTGATCTCCTCCTCATATTTGTCTTCCTTCTGGGAGTACTGCAGGCACATAAGATTAAAGTTAGAAAAACTTGAATCCCAGTGGCCGATCACACATTGAGGACCATATTATAATTAGGGGCACCCTACAGGGGCACAGGGACAACCCAACTAGAGCACACTATGGAGTTAAAAAGCAACTGAACTAGGAGTAATACAAAACTTGAGCACAAGACGGATCATAAAACCTAAAGGCCAAGCTCGGGTGAACTCTGGTCACGCTCTAGAGTCATTCCTCGTGCACTGGATCTATTAAAAATGTGACACCCACCCTTCGGATCTCAAGAGTTAACACTGTACATAGGAACCCAGACATCACTAAATGTGCATAGGGCCTGCTCAGGAGAATTAGTCCCAAGGGCCTGCATGTGCCAATAAAGCACCAGACTCGCTTTACTAAGGAGGCTGGTGAGCGGAAGGGCTCACTCAAAAGCCATCTCATGGCTGCGAGTCAACAGCATCAGGTACATGAAATGTTATTCCTGCACTGCAAGCGGAAGACACCTCCGACCTACCTTCTCAGCCTGAGCCTCCAGTGACTTCAGGTTGTTGGTCACAGTTTTCAACTCTTCTTCAAGCTCAGCACATTTGCTGTAAATTTGCCCCAAAGAGAACGCAGAAATGGGAGGGTGGAAGATACAATCAAGGACAGGAAAAAAAATAGAGAAAAGATAGGGAGAATGAAAACCATTCACAGAGCAAAAGGAGCCAACACCGTTGCAAGGAAAACCAAAACGTAAACCAGAGCCTGCAGGAAATGCAGGCGCCAAAAGTCTGACGTTTTGCCTTCGAATGCAATGCTGCAGCTACAGTATGAATGCACAAGATTATCGTACAGGTATTAAAAAGAAGCAAGCAGCCAAAAAGCCAGATGCGAGGAAAGCAAACAGATGCAGTGAGGCCACTGGATTGAGTTTAAGTGAATAAACACCAGATTGTGAAGAGAGTAAGAGGTGCAGGCTTGCTGCTCGGTACCAGTACCTTATTTTCAGAAGCCATTAAGGTTTTCAACGTTTGATCCATTATTCTTAACTGTTCATCCAGCTTTCTGCATTCGCTGTTAGTGAACACATGAAATGCACAAGGCCATTCATAAAATCAGTGTGGGGTACGGCATGCAGTGGAAAACAAGACATTTACTTTGGTGACTAATTACTACAAAAGGGAGTAAACTATGTGGTGTGGGTCCAAAACATAGGCTGCGACATTGCCATGCAGAATGTTACCTTTCTGCTGCATAAGGCGGCAAGACAACAGATTACTTACCCTTCAGACAGTTCTGCCCGTTCCTCTGCACGCTCCAGGTCACCTTCAATAATGACCAGTTTACGGGCAACCTATGGGGAACAGCCAATCAGAACATTTTAGGATGCAAAACCACAAAGGGAACAGACAAAAAAACCGTGGCTTGAGAATAGACAAGAAACCAATGCAAATAGAAGTCAAGGCTGCTGGCCTCCACAGAATGTCTGGGGTGCACTGGTGTCAATATCCCCGATTCAAGGAAATCCTTGACAAGAAAGAACTAGCCAGTGACCCTTCCAGGTGGGATATGTAAATGGTGGAAGATATTGGCAGAGATCAAGGACGTGTCTGGTGGGGAACTAATTTAAAGTGAAATTGTGATGCAAACAAGGACAGAATGTCAAACGTAAGTGATTTAAGGGGAGAGGTAGGAGTAAGAATCAGAAACACAGTACTCCAGCATGACGAGGCTGCAGGAGGCCCACCCTGGACAAGCTACTTTTGCAGGCTCACTCACCTCTTCATATTTGCGGTCAGCCTCTTCAGCAATGTGTTTTGCCTCTTTGAGTTGGATTTCTTGCAGCTCCATCTTTTCTTCATCTTTTAAGGCTCTGTTCTCAATGACCTTCATGCCTCTGAGAGTTAACAAGAAGCAGTAGAGTTATCCTTTGCACCGTGCCCAGATAGACACTCCACCACATCCCCTCTAATCCGACAGAAATCCTTACCTTTCGCTCTCATCAGCTGCCTTCTCAGCCTCCTCCAGCTTCTGCAGGGCTGTGGCCAGACGTTCCTGGGCCCTGTCCAACTCTTCCTCAACCAGCTGGATACGCCTGTTAAGGGAGGCGACATCAGCCTCAGCCTAGTGAAGGACCAGAGGAGCGGTTAGAAACAAGCACTCAGCACTGTGCATAAAGAAAGTTTGGTGCAACAACGAGCATGTGTCACAACAGTTCATACAGGTTCCCTTAATGCTTCCTGGAAACAACCGTTTTAAGGTCATGAATGGTAACAGACAAATATAGAAAAATTGAAGCAGTGAAAATAAAGACCGGCCCACAGAAGTGTGGCTGCTAATCAAGGTACAACCGGTCAAAACTAACAATACATTCGGGCATACATCCTGAGGCTGGCTATTCCTATGCCTATCATGCAAACACTAGCTCGCATTCAAGACTGCATATAAACAGGCCTGCTGCGGCACTACAACTGAGAGAACAATTTAAGGTTAGTACCTTCTGGCACGCTCACCTAACGCACTGAAGTTAAACGTCCTCTGAACCAGAAGCATCATATCTGCTCTGTTATATTAATGGCTGCTAAATCTTGCTACACAGAAGGGTGCATCAGGGAATCGCCTACAGTGGCTTCCATACACAAGTGGATTGCCACGGGCAACCCTCAGAAGTCCACCTGCTTCATACAAGGATGTTCTGTCATTTGGAATTCAGGCAATGGGTTCCTCAAAAACAAGTGTCTTTATGAAAAAAGGGAGTGATGGACAATGTATGAAACGTCAATAGGCCATTATAGATTGAATAGTAAAGTTATTTGAAATAATACCTAAATGATCCCTCCATGTGTCCTCAATCTATTACAACAATCTTAGTACCCTAGGGGTGTGTGAACACACTGCATGGAAAATACTTTGACGAGGCACTAGGGTACCCTAGGCTCCCCAATATGCATTTAGCTGCAGTGTTCTCCACATGGATCCTCCCCTTAGCCCCGCCACTGTAGTCACATGTTATCTGTACCCCATTAAGAGCCTGCAGAGAACTGAAGTCTGCGGTTACTCCTATAGTGTACAGCTTATTACCTGAATTACTGGCTACTGAGTGAATTTGAAGAGCAATTCACTCAATACCTCCCAACTCAGAACCTACCGAAGAGTAAGACAGATGTGCTGAGTCAACTGACCTATAAAGAAATACTGATTAGTTTATGTGGAAAGAAAAATCAGTAAACTTAGGAGCACGTGTAGCAAAGTTATAACAAAGTTATAACAATAAAAACCTGGAGGCCCCACTACATCTCGGGCATTATTAACATCACAAGCTGTATGGCATTCTCGCCGTTCAGCCACATTTCTTTATAAAGGGCTGGGGTGGAATTTAAGGGTTCTGAAGCTTGATTGAGGCCAGATGTTTAGCAGAAGAGCAAAACTGTGCCTCGGGGAAAAGAAACTTCATTTTAATCGCAGCGTGCTGCCTTTTAGGAAAAAAAAATCTCAGCAAAACCAATCCCGACACGCTAGTTCTAAAGGAATAAAATGTTAGCTGGAGCGGCCCAATAGGACTTGAGCTGAGAAATGCCTTTTGCAGGAGACGCATACCTAAAAACCAGAAGGACGGCCTGTCAAGTTATAATTTCCTGTTTTATGACCAGGAACTTACTCAGCTGCCCCAGACACAGGAGTCGGCAGCAGGGCTTCAGCCCTTATAAGGCAAGGAGAAGGAAGAGTGTTGACATTGAATGGCACTGCCAGGCCCTTAACAGGCTTCTCATGAAGGCCCATTCATAATGCGGCTTCCAGGGCTCTGTGTTAACACCGTGTGCTTAGTTAGTGCATGGGGTATCGCTAGGCGCTATACAAGGACTTCACCTCATTGACGAAGGCGTACTTGACAAAATAAGCACATAGGGCAAAACTAGGCATTTAACTGTGTGGTGGTGGGCAGGGGAGAGAACGGGGTGCAGTTTGCCCCAAACTGCAACAATAAAAGCACAGCCGAATCAAAGAAAAAAATAGGCTTTTTATTTATACAACTCTGCAAACAGACCGAGAAACATCGCTGAGCAGTAGACGTTTCAGTGTGCACTATTTCAGCACAAAAACCCGACAGCAGAATAGCAACATGCTCCTGTGAGGTAAAATCAGAAGGTACTCCACCACACTAGCACAAAGAACCTGACAGGTTGCTTTCCTACCTGGACTGTAGAATAATTTATTGTGCAGAGCGGAAGTCTGCGCTAGCTTTGCGACATGGAAAATCGGGCTCCATAAAGTTCTAAAGGAGTCCAAAGCATCAGCAAACAACCCACTTCATATCACTTTTAACGTGACATTCATTTGCTCCTTGGTGGAAAACTTTCACTGAAAATTATTCTCTCCCAGAATACGTACAAGAAAGTAAATGCTTTGCTTATAAGAACGAACACTATGAAATAGTGTGACGAATCTAAAGGATGTTTTAGCCTAGCTTCAGTGAATCTGTTTAGCTTACATTCTTCCAATACAGAACCTTCAAATAAACTAAGCAACGCACGTTCATTGTAATGGTCCCATGTTTTTTCGCTGCATGAATAAGCAGCTTATTTCCCCTCATTCTAGGTAAAACTGTGGCATGCCCAACTTTTAACTCCTACACTGCTGCTTGCGCACAACCAGGCTAAATGGGTAACATTTATTGCTGCATTAAACCAGAAACGCCCAATGGTTATTATGGAATGGACGTCCAATAATCCGAGTACACGCAGGGCGTGAGAGAAAGTGGGTCAAAGCGATTATGAAGCAAACTGGGCAGGTACTCGACGGTGACTGCATGTTAGGAGCCAGAACCAGACGTGTGCCACCAACGCAGTGGGTGCCTGCCTCAAAAATATTACAAAAGTATTCAAAAGCGAAGAAGTAGTTAAAAAAAAAAAGTAAAGAGCTCAGGTCACATGTAACATTCATTCCATGACGGCCAGCACGTAAACCAATTCGAGGTTTCTAGACTGCTGGGAGACTCGGGGCGGAAGGTCACGCCCGCTACCCAAGTGCCGGCAACTTACCCAAGTGCATGCAACCAGGAATTTTACGTTCATGCGAGACTTTCCTGCTGTGGAACTCGACGGCTACCGTCGCGCATATTTAAGCATCAACTATACTATGGTGTCTGCCTCAAGTTGTTTGCTGTGTTAAACGAAACAAGCTAGCAGTGCAAACCTGCTTCTGGTACTAAGTATCAAAAGCGAGTCAGACCATGAACGTATCAAGTAGATACACTATGCTACAGCTTCGGTTTATGAGGAACGTGCTGGCTGTCCACTCTGAAGCGTATCAATGTTGCTTTTGGTTCAGTCTAGTCATCTAAGTAGTTCAAGCCAGAGGCACTGCCCACAAAAACTCTCCACAAATAACTGAAATGGGTACACAAAAAAAGGTCAGTACAACTGCTAGGTAAACGCAATTTAAAAGAGAAAAAAACACAAAACATAACCCAACGTGAAGGCATACACTGCAACGGATAAAAAGGTGGCCAAAAGGCACGACCATAAACATCTGACACCGATTAGTGAGCTTAAACAGTGGAGGCATGAATAGGCAAACTGGTGACAGTACTCCTAACCCTCGCCCCACCATGAACCGGGTCGCTACAACACGCACAAACTAGGTATAATCCCGTGAGTAAACCCACAACAGCTTCACTCTAGTGTGCACCCCCTAACCACACCCCTTGGTGAAATCTAGTGAAAACGCCCACCACTGCATGGTCACCAGATAGAATTTACAAGAAGTAGTTACTACGAATAAGCTCATTACTGACAGCCAAAGAAATGTACTATAATACATAACCCATGTGTAAACTATACAAGGCCCCCAAACGAATTAAAATACACTTTGGGGGTCGGGGGGGCGGATCGAGTCACCCTCGGATCCTCCCTACCCAGTGTCCACGACTAGAGTACGCAATTTCGAGTAAGCACCAGGTCCAGCAGTCCAAGGGACACTGGGCAGCGGATACAGTCACGATCCAATATTATATATGGGCTCACTGCCCCCCCCCCCTTTAATGACTTGCAGCACCCCAAAACAAGCAGTGCTTGCCTACATCTATGTTGTTTTAGACCCGGTCTTTTACTAGATTACTGTAGGTCTATCATGAAGCGGTGTCTCTGAATGGCACTCCGTTCCCACCCCCGCAGCATCCTCTGCCCCTCCCCCATGTCCTCTGTCAGCTGCATACAGTAACGCACGCACCTCTGGGGCCCTTCTTTACCCCCCCCCCCCCCCCCCCCGCGCACTATAGCGCCTTACCGCCTCCCGCTGCTGCCTCTCGGTGTCCCGCTCCCGCTGCAGGCACCCGGCCCGCGCCTCGGCGTTGTCCGCCTGCTCCTGCAGGGCGCGGATCTTCCGGCGCACCGCGTCCAGGGAGGTGCCCCCCCCAGACATGTTGCAGGTCGGGGAGCAGGGGGGCCTCAGCTGGGCGGGTGAAGGGGCTGCCCCGGCTGCTGCTGCGTCTACACCGGAAGAGGCGAAAGAGGCAAAGTCCTGGACAGGTCCGCACGGAGGACGGCAACCCAACCTTTGAGCTGGCAGAGTCCGCGCGAGAGCCGCGCTTCACGGCGGAGGAGGCAGGGACGGTGCGGTTCCGGGTAGCTCGTCTCGCCCCCGCACCTGTAACCGCGCTGCCCTCTGACCCCACGGACGCTCGCACCGGCAACCCAGAGAAACTCAGCTGCGGGCACTTTATGGGGGCGCCACGCCTAGCTGCCCAGAGCGACGCGGATGTGCATTCCTGGAGGGGGCGGAGTCGCAGGAGCGACAGAGAAGAAAGACTAGTGCGCCCCTCATCCCTTCCGCCTCAAGGCCCGCGTCTCAATGCCGCGTACCTCTAAGAAGGCTTGCGATACCTAGATAGAGGTGTACATGAAACTCCTAAAAAATGTCTCTAAAAATATCCAAATACAATCATGTTTGTACTAAGCGGGCATACCATACCAAACCTGTATTAAAGATGGTTTAAAATATCTTGCGAATAGTGAACTAAGTAATACTATGTTGATTCCTCCACATTAAAGTATGCTTTGTGAAAGTTAACATTTTAACTGAATGGGGATGCCTCGCTTCATGGTTTAGCAACCAAGAAACAATAAGCCCACTTGAACATGGCTTGCTTGTTGGCAAAGTGGAGAAGCCACATTGGCCACGCATTTTCCCCTGTGAGCTCAATGTAAACTTGTCAGGCGATTATTGATTAAAATACCAGCGACCAGCTGGCTAAGGGGAAGGTACCATTCACTCATATTAAGTGGATAGAATTGTTTCCCTTGAAATGAATATCTCCCGTTCCAAGATGGCCACCACTCCTACTCATGGGCTGGGATTAGTGAGGACTTTTTAGACGTGGGACTAGAACGTCCTTGGCCCCAGGTGAGTCACCTGTCTGATCTGCCACATCTCCAGGAACTTCACTGAGTCTCAACGCCCCATGAACCCAGTTAATACCCAGTTAATTCTGACTAGAATATTTAAGACACCATTTCCTTGTGTAGAATCATTAGCCACTTTCTTTAAAAAAAATTCCCTTCTATTTATTTAGCTTTTAAGCATGATCTGCAGTGCCTGGAATCCACTGAACCGCATTATTGAAGAACATACATAATTTTCAAATAACGTGAGCAGTATATTTTCACGTTCTCGTTAAAAGTGAGACATTGCTCTTTCAAAGACCTGATCCTGAGATACTCCTCCTATCATGACATTATCATTGCGAAGTGAAGACACCCGCCTAAACAAACACTTAAGGTCTCACTTAGTGTGCGGTGTATCACAGCTGTGGTTGTTGTCTCACTCGCTGAGCGAGACACATACTTTGGGACGCAGACAAAGGTAATAAGTTTCCTTTTCACTTGGTGCAGAGTCTCATGAGAATGAGCTTCCCGTATCGGATTCTCGTTCATTGCATGCGTGTCTCATATCTAGGAACAAACCAAATATGCTCAAACCTATAACATTGAATACATAAGTACATTAGAGCACAGGCAGCCTCACTCATTGGCGTAGGTCTTGCATTCTGTAGCAGCAGAGTGGGCATAATGCAAATTCCTGAAGCTGCAATGAAGGAGTTGCAGCGCCACCTGCTGACCGTGCGTGTTTGAGTAAATGTCATTGAAGGCTTATTGCAATCCGTTTGGCATTTAGGACTGAGGGAGTGAAACTGAGTGATTATGCAAGCCTGAATGGAATGCATTCTCGCCGTCGGGTTTTGTAAGGTGATGCTTCACGAACGTGCTTGTCATTGAAGCTACACTTCTGGGTAACACGCCGGCTTCCTGCTGAGATCCGGGAGTACAAAAGGCATCACTTTTCTTTTACCCAACAATACCCGTAGCGTCCCCTAAATACTGCAGCGTTGCTATGAGGAGTCGGCGCTGTCCCAGTAGAGTATAACGCCTTTACTACAAAGCCCCAGCTCTGCCACACTGAAGTGTAAAGCCGCCGCTGAGAACGGCGGGTACAGTTCTAACAAATTCGGCTGCTCTGTTCGGGAGTACTGGCGGGTACCGTCACAACCAGGGGCGTAACGTAGCGCCCTGCAGCCTCTGCGGTGCAGGGGGCCCCACGGCCCTTCAAGGGGGCCCCATCCAGCCTAAGGTCAATGAATTACTGTGTGGTATGGGAGAGTAAGGGGGCCCCAGTCACATTCTGCTGGCGGGGGTGGGGGGCATCAGTTTGAGTTACTCTATTGGTCACAACGAAGAATAGAACATTGCCTAACCGCGCCATCTTGCCTCTACTAATACTATCCCATTTCACGCGTAGAAACGCAGACGAAAGATGCTCGCACTGTCATATGGGAATTCTACCAGCTATACTGAAAATAGCCTGCACTGTCCTATTGCATATAGCTCCTGAGAAGAGCTGCTTATGCCCATTCACTATACAGCAGTTCTGCTAACATCTGCAAGTGCAGCTTGCTCCATTAACATCACAGCAACCGTGCTGAGAAGTAATGGCACTATGCCCCCTATACATCATTACAGCACCACTGAGAAGTGCCAGTACTGCTTCCTAGAACTGTAACCGTTCTGGTGAGCCGAGAAATGCTGTCTCTGTTCCTTAAAACGATCACGACCCTGCTTAAAATGACATATACCAACTACCACAACCCTGATGAAAAAGTGCCGGTATCTTCACATGCAACGGTACCAACTCTGATGAGAAGTGCTTGCATTGTCCCCTACAAATGATCACAACCCTGATCAAAAGTGCCGGGGCTGTCACATACAACGATCCTTCCTCGCATGAGAGGTACTAGTATTATCACTTACACATTATCGCAACCATAGTGAAAAGTGCCGGTGCTGTCACATACACCGATCGTCGGTCTTATGAGAAGGGCTGGTATTGTCACCTAAAGTGCCAGTACTTTCACATGCACCGATCCTCGCTCTAATGAGAAGTGCTGGAGTTGTCACCTAAAGTGCCTGTACTGTCACATACACCGATCTTCGCTCTGAGAAGTGCTGGTGTTGTCACCTAAAGTGCCGGTGCTGTCACATACACCGATCTTCGATCTAATGAGAAGTGCTGGTATCGTCACCTAAGTGCCAGTACTGTCACATACACCGATCCTCGCTCTAATGAGAAGTGCTGGTATTTTCACCTAAAGTGCCAGTACTGTCACATACACCGATTCTCGCTCTAATGAGCAGTGCTGGAGTTATCACCTAAAGTGCCTGTACTGTCACATACACCGATCTTTGCTCTGAGAAGTGCTGGTGTTGTCACCTAAAGTGCCTATACTGTCACATACACCGATCCTTGCTCCAATGAGAAGTGCTGTCACGTACACATTATCACAACCATGGTGAAAAGTACCAGTACTGTCACATACACCGATCCTAACTGATGAGAAGTGCTGGTATTGTCACTTACACATTATTTTTATTAATTTATAACGTTTTATATAGCGCGAACTAGGCCCTGGAAAGGTATCAGAGCGCTTTACAAATGTTACATTATCACAACGGTGATAACAAGTGCCAGTATCACTTAAAACGATCGTCACCCTAATGGGAAGTGCTGCCACAACCATGGGGGGGAAGTGGCAGTACTATCACCCAAAAAGTATCACAGCCCTGGCGAGAAGTACCAGAGCAGCCCTGAAGATATTCCAACAGCAGACACTCTAGGAACCTCATGATATAGCTAAGTGCAACAAGGACACACACACTTTATGACTTGAAAGGTAGTTCATGTAGTCTAGGGTTTATTTGAGGGATTAAAAACGACCTGCAGTTGAAAAAGCCGTACAATGTTTAATGGCCCTGCGTCAGACTGCAGTATAGCGTAAAGATTTTGAAGGACGTTGCTTAAAATAATATGATTGCTTGGGGAATGCAGAATACAACTATATCAGTTTGTAATACTTGTTTTTTATTTCTTGTCTTTCATTCTACTAGGGTCGATAACATCGAAGTCAATTTGGATTGGCCTACAACCGAATCTAAATCTTATCAATTAAAGGCATTTGGGTGAAAGTGCAACTCTAAGGACATACAGCATTAATTATCTTTGTTCACACGAGGCACCAGAGCCCCCCCCCCCCCCCTCGACCCCCCACCCCTCGGTCGGGATGCCTCGCTCTTTCCAGCTGGAAAGGAAGTCGGCTCTGGCCAGGTTTCACCGTCCAGGAGGGGGTGTAATGTGATCCTGGCTGAAAGGGGGAGAGCTCCTGGCATGGGTGGCCCTGCATTCCTCCATCCTACAAATATTCCCCCCAGCAGAACAAACTCTGCGTAGGGACAATACAATGGCCCATTCATGCCCCCTCCCCTTCAGGGCAGAGTCAGGCACAATGGCGGAACAGGAACGGCAAGAAAGCCATGGAGAGCCTCAAAAAGGCAAACGATTTTATGGGAGAAAATGGCTCTGGAACAATCTCCTCCTTTTATTGGCGCATACAAGCCGCCAATCCCGCTGTCTCTTCCCTTAAACCACGGGCATGCTGCAAAGAGCCCGCACGGCACTGAAGGGCGTGCGTGCCCCGGCCGGGCCGCCTGCCTTCCACCGGGAGGCCTGTCCAAGGAGGCCGCATACATTTCCTTATAAGGACTATCTAGGCCGGGATCTATATGCAGCGTCTTAATCAAGTTAAACAAACCGCCTCCGAGGGCAGCCTGCCCACAGCACACACAGGGGCCGGGCATTCCAAGAAGCCGGTGTTTTTTTAGGCCAGCCATGCGCTCACGAATTCCATTTCGACAGAATACCGCCGCTGCCCTTTCAAGCTCACATGTATTCAGGTTGGGAATACATTTTTCCACTATGTCTTTTAGCAGGTCAATTGGGGCTCCGTCAAGAGATGCCCTCCACCCCAAGCGTGGCTGATGGCAGCTGAAACTGCAAAGTATGGGCTAGCATGTTTATTCGTTAATGGTCCTTGATTTTACTCCTGGCTCAGCTAATCTAACTGACAACGTTGATCTTGGGCATGTTTTAATTTATCCAATTTTGTTTACCATGCTTTCTATAGTTGCCAACATTATGAGAACGTATACATTTGATACGTGTTAAAATTCAGGGCTAAATAAAATAACTCGAAATGTCATTTAATTTTATTTCAGGTCTTAGTAGCCTGTGTTTCTCACTGAGGTCTAGATATTTTAATTTGAGAACTATTCTGCGTAAAATGAAATAACGTTCCTACTTAAGGCATTCTGGGGGGCGAGCAGGTGGGGAAGGAGCTCTAGACTAGACCATATAAAGCTAAAGACTATATATATCCCCGGCCTCCTTGCCTGTCTCCTCAGACTGCAGAGCCAGCAGGTGTCATCTTCCGCCTTGCTGACTCTCACTCTATTTTTTCTCCTTGGCAGATGCCAGGGCCGAGCTCTCATCTCAAGATACACAATGGAATGACAGCTGCCACCCCCCGTCTACCGGGACCTGTTGGGTGCGTCCGAGCCTCCATGTGTCCCAGAAGCCTCAGCTGCTGTGCACGGAGGGGCACCGTGGTGGCCAGACCCAAGCCCAGCACTCCATGAGCGCCTCCGGTGTTTGAAGAAACAGGACTGCAAGTGCTCCCTTAAGAACGAAGAGGCGCCCTCGCTTGTTGGAAGCAGGGAACTGCAGGTCAGGCCCTCAGCAGTGAGATCAAGGTCTCCATTGATGTGTGTAAAATCACAAGATGTTCCAATGTAAACCAGGCATGATTCAATGTGAAAACAGACTATAAGACACATTATGCAAATATATAAATAAAAACAAAACAGACACTGCCGAAGTACTGAGTTTACACAATTCTAATTTTGTATTTTAACTCCTGCTCTAATATATTTTTGGCAAATGCTTGATGGTGGGACTAAGCACAGGTGAACATTTTTGTGGTGCGATGTTTGGATATGGTCGACATTTTAGTAATCTATGTTTTGAATTCTATATTTTCCCAGTATGTTTTTGCACTCTGTTTTCAGATGCCACCCCTGAGATTGCTCTGAATTATGCTAGGAGCTTTCATCAGCTGTCCACCCTCGTGTCCTTCTGATGTGCCAATCATTGTGTTAACTACACTTTTTCGCGTCATTAACCCTTGGACAGCCAGTTGGTTGGCACATGGGCACTGGGGATGGCAGCAGCACAGGGAGTGCTATATTGATGACTAGAAGTGAAAATTATGCAAATTAATTGGGCATAAAGTGACCAATGGTATTAATCGACGATTATGATACATTATGTGCACTAATATAGCTCTGCGAGGCCTAGGAGGCAAGCATACACTCTATGGCCAGGGACATCTGGACTGCAAGAGGCCACATCACAAAGAAAGGGTCTGCAACCTCATATTTAGGTGCAACACAACAGACATGTATATCGCCTGACAACTACTGGCCTCACTAAGCCACCGTAGTTTGCACCACCAGATGCATAGTTGTATGGGTGTGTTATCACCTGACAAGTATTGTCGTGACTAAGCCACTGTACTCTGCACCATTAGATGCAGAGCTGTATGCGTTATCTCCTGACACGTATTGTCTACACTAAGCCAACGTAGTTTGCACCACCAGATGCCTAGCTGTATGCGTTATCTCCTGACAAGTATTGTCTTCACTAAGCCACCGTAGTTTGCACCACCAGATGCCTTGCTGTATGTGTTATCTCCTGACAAGTATTGTCTTCACTAAGCCACCGTAGTTTGCACCACCAGATGCCTAGCTGTATGTGTTATCTCCTGACAAGTATTGTCTTCACTAAGCCACCGTAGTTTGCACCACCAGATGCATAGCTGTGTGTGTGGATTTGATTGAGGGGGTATCAGATGCCCAAACCTCGGGCATTCTTTGCAAGTACCTGAAACAGAGATTGGTTATCAATGCATGTAAAAGGTTCTATCTTGGTGCCATGTGACGCATGCACGGGTGCCTAGTCCCCCTCGAGGGGGTCCAGCGGTAGCGGTGCTCGCAGGGGGTGTCGGGGGGAGGGAGTGCTCTACTTACGTCTGTGGCTTTCTTGTCGGCCAGTTCCAGCTTCTCCTGGGCGTCCTTCAGGGCTTCGGAGTACTTGTCCAGCTCATCCTCGGTACCCTTCAGCTTCTTCTGCAGGGCTACCAGCTCGTCCTCCAGCTGGGGGCGGGTGAGGTGTGCGGGGGGAGGGGTGCAGCGGAGGCAGCGTGGGTGAAGAGACAGAAGAGGCAGGCGGACAGACAGACAGGGAGAGGGCGGACAGGAAGAGAGAGAGAGAGAGAGAGAGAGAGAGAGAGAGAGAGAGAGAGAGAAAGAAGAGCATTAGAGAGTGGCACTGCGGAAGGATACCTTAGTCGCCGTCTCCTCGGCGGCGAGCAGTCTCTCCTCGGATTTGTGCAGCTCTTCCAGCACCCTGTCCCGCTCGTCCTCCGCGACCCGCAGCTGCTTCTCCAGCTGCACAATCTCCTCCTCTAACTACAACCACACAGAATCACAGGCACAGGAGAGCTCAGCATGAGATACAGGCTAAGGTGCACAGACAAAACCCAGACCCGACACACTGCATAACACATGGGCCATGCTCAAGGGGAGAACTACAGGCGCACTGTGCGCAGGGATACCCCGATATCACACCCTGCACGTCATTCAGACAGGGCCCAGGCCTGATACAGTGCATAACACGGCCCTTGCTCAAGGGGAGGACCACAGGCGCACTGTGCGCAGGGATACCCCGATGTCACACCCTGCACGTCATCACAGGGGAATGACGCACAGACAAGGCCCATGCATGACACAGTGCATAACACCATGGGCCATGCTCAAGGGGAGAACTACAGGCGCACTGTGCACTGGGGTACCCCAATCTAACACCCTACACGTTATCACAGGCGAATAATGCACAGACAGGGCCCAGACCTAACACTGCATAACAACACAGACCCCAAACTCACACACTAAACGTCATCACAGGGGAGAACTAAAGGCTGCCATGCACGAATAGATCATATTTCACATTCTGCTACATTCAAACACTGCAGAGACACACCCCACAATTCACTAGGTAACATCACAGGCCTGGTGAATGTGCGGATAGCTACAGGCACACGCTGCACAGGAAGGCCCCAAACTCACACACTACACGTCATCACAAGTGAAGGAAGGGATAACTACAGGCTGCAATGCGTGGAAAGAACACAATTTCACACACTACATAACAGCCCTGAACGGCGAATGTGGAGACAACCAAACGTAAGATCTACAGCCTCACACACTACATAACTTCAGTCAAAACATGACAACTACAGGCAAACACAAGTCATCCAGACGACCAATTCACATGCCACATATCATAAATGGCAAAGGAGGGGTGCCCAGCAGGCACACAGTGACCAGGGAGACCCCCCTAACTCTCAAAATACATAGTACCAGAAGACAAGGAGGGGTGAGCTGCAGGAAACCCCTGCCAAAGGGACCACTCACAATCTACCAAAAAATGATGCTACAGGAGTGAGGATACAGCCATCTCTCTGACGCACAACTTCACTCAAACACATCAGCTTTCTGCAGACTCCGCCTCATGGAATGCGTCTATTAATGGGGCTATCATAGTCACGCCCTGTGGCTTTACTGTCCTCAATGGAGAATTTATCCCCAGAGCCCGCGGACTCGCTGTCCTCGATTGAGCTTTCGTCTACAGGACCTGCTGACTCACCGTCTCAATGGAGTTTGCATATAATGAATTTATAGACTCTTTGTCCTCAATGGGGTTATTCTACACTGTAGGCTCAGATGGTGAGTGGTGCTATGGACCGGCTGTCCTCAATGGCGATGCCCCTAAACAGAGCCTACAGCTAGTTCACTCACTGATCAGTTCCTATAGAATCACTCTACTCTAGATTGTTCCTTTACATGTGCCCCATAGCCAGTATACCCTATATTGTTTCCCTATACCTACACTATAGTGTTTCCCGTGTGTACCCTCCACATTTTCTTTACTCTATGACTATTCCCTCTACGAGGCCCATAGCGTCTGCACAGTGTATGATTTCCCTATACCTACCCCCATAGAGTTTCTGTGCTCTATAGTGATATATTATTGATATCACAAAGAGTCCATTAACTCTATATTCATCTGCTATGTACAGCTCCCCTCATAGTTACTGCACTTTATGGTAACCATTACCGCACTATAGCTACTGCACTCTTTGGTGATCACTACGCCGCCATAGCTACTGCACTGCACTCTATGGTAATTACTACCCCTCTATGGTCATTACTACCCCACCTTAGTTACTGCACTCTATGGTAATCACTACCCCTCCATGGTCATTACGACCCCACCTTAGTTACTGCACTCTATGGTAATCACTACCCCTCTATGGTCATTACTACCCCACCTTAGTTTCTGCACTCTATGGTAATCACTACCCCTCTATGGTAATTACTACCCCACCTTAGTTCCTGCACTCTATGGTAATCACTACCCCTCTATGGTACTTGCTACCCCACCTTAGTTACTGCACTCTATGGTAATCACTACCCCTCTATGGTACTCACTACTCCACCTTAGTTCCTGCACTCTATGGTAATCACTACCCCTCTATGGTACTTACTACCGCACCTTAGTTTCTGCACTCTATGGTAATCACTACCCCTCTATGGTAATTACTACCCCACCTTAGTTCCTGCACTCTATGGTAATCACTACCCCTCTATGGTACTTGCTACCCCACCTTAGTTACTGCACTCTATGGTAATCACTACCCCTCTATGGTACTTGCTACCCCACCTTAGTTACTGCACTCTATGGTAATCACTACCCCTCTATGGTACTTGCTACCCCACCTTAGTTACTACACTCTATGGTAATCACTACCCCTCTATGGTACTCACTACTCCACCTTAGTTCCTGCACTCTATGGTAATCACTACCCCTCTATGGTACTTACTACCCCACCTTAGGTACTGCACTCTATGGTAATCACTACCCCTCTACGGTACTTACTACCCCACCTTAGGTACTGCACTCTATGGTAATCACTACCCCTCTATGGTACTTACTACTCCACCTTAGGTACTGCACTCTATGGTAATCACTACCCCTCTATGGTACTTACTACCCCACCTTAGGTACTGCACTCTATGGTAATCACTACCCCTCTATGGTACTTACTACCCCACCTTAGTTACTGCACTCTATGGTAATTACTACCCTGCCATAGGTACTGCATTTACTCTACATATCTCGTGGTTAATGTACTTTGTTAGGATGTCATATACACTCTTCTCTTTTCCTCGCACGGGGCTGCTTCCCCCCACAGAAGGCCCCTCTCTTCTCAGACACTTCACCCCAAGCACAGAACCATATAGTAATTCACCACTAATCCTTTTAGGTTCAGGAGTAGCGTGCTACTCGCCGAAAAGCGCCTTGATGCGTTCTCAGGGGCAGACAGCCATATATAAATGCAATTACAAATGCTCCCCTTCCTCGCAGGCACAGGTCCCACCGGTTCCACGCAGCGCCTCCCCCCCCCCCCCCAATCCATCCGGGAGTTCCCACCTAGGGCTATCCTCCCCTCACACACAGGGCCCCCTTCAGACACAATCACAGACCCCCCTCTTCCACACATATGGCTCCTCTTTCTTACTAAAACTCTCCTGGAACACACTGACAGGGCTACCCTTCTTCGCACATACGACCCCTCCGCCCTCCCCACATTTCACTTCCCACACAACCCCCACCCACGTCCTCCCACCTGGGACTTCCCGCACAGGGATGGCGCTCGCCCGCCGCCCTTTCAAGCCTCACATCTGGTTCGTGGGAATTCCTGTGCCCCCGTCTATACTGGAGTTTGCTGCTGAACAACGACCCCCTGAGGGCCACAAAGGGTTAAGCTGAAATGACAAACGAGGGGGCGGACCCCCCAACAAACACCCAACTTTCTAGAACGGATGTCTCTTTTCAGGAACTTTCTCTTCTTCATGCCGCTTCGAGTTACAGCAATGTCAAGTCCTTGCAAAACAGATGGACTTCTAGATAGAGTGCCCTCTGTTGAGGCGGTGGGAGGGGGTGACCCTGTTACACACCGGTCACGCGTGGTCAGGGGTGGTAGGCGCTATATATGTTACAGGATCACCCCATCCCACCCCCTCCTCAACAGAGGGCACTCTATCTAAAAGTACGGCTATTTTGCAAGGACTTGACATTGCAACTCTCGGAATAACACCTTTTATGGGAAATACATAATTTTCAACCCTGGCGCTCACTCCGGAGCTGTGGAGGGCGGGGCGCATCCATGTACGGGGCACCCTCAACCCTGAGAGGGAGAGCCGGTGGGGGGCTGCTGGACAATGAATGTCTGCATCATCTTCAGAGACCTGAAAGGGAGACTACACCCAAGGTAAAATATATTTCAGCAAAATAGGTTTCCACAGACAGGATAAGATGAGTCCATCCCACAGCCCGGTCTGCAACCCTATACCCACGGGGTGAATCACATACATTCCAGCAGATCGAATTCATCTGCCACAGCTAACCACAGGCACTTAAAGCGCACAGCTAACCACAGGCACATACAAAAAGTGTACGAATCCCCAATCCGCACGGTCCACTGCCATAGTTACTCGCAGACGGGATGACATCAATATATAATTGTATTTTTCTCCATTTCTGGAGCTAAGCACAGCCCAAACTGGTGCAATCTATCTCAGAATATACACTTTCACACTCTTGAATCACAAATTGAAGACTTTTAGAGTATCCCAATATTCTGCCAGAAACACACCACGTGGAAACAATCCCAAAACGTATTCTAGGTGCCTGGATCCATTTATAAAAAGCAAGAAGAAGAAATAGAACCAGTAAAGTGATAAAAATCCACTATTTAGACTAGGTGCTGGGCTCCATCCAGACCTCAGAAGCAGCCAGTAAAGACGTCTTTGGGACCTGACCATGGTGCTAGGGCGCTTAACTGCAGTGAGGATGCTTGCTGACTGGATCGCGCCGGTGGAGGCTGTGAGCCCCCTAACTTTTCCTTAAGTGGCTTGTCAGCCCGGCCTGGGTCCCCAGCGACCCCCCTGCCCGGCGCACTATTTCTCCTTGGGCCCTTGGAGCCGGCGGCGGAGGGATACTTGGGTGCAGACCTGCTTGCTCTTGTCCTCGGCCCCCTTCTTGTCGGCCTCCGCCTGCTCTGCCCGGTCCATGGCATTCTCCTTGTCCAGCTTGAGCATCTGCATCTTCTTCTTGATGGCGTCCATGGCGGCGGCGGGAGTGGTGGGCCGGGCGGCGGTGAGCGGAACGGAGCGCGGTGCGGCTGGTGCTGCGGCGGAGGCGGGAGCGGAGTGCGGGGCCAGGCGGGCCTCCCGCACTATAAGTACGGCGGCAGGGGGGGGCGGCGCATTCCGAGGGCGCTAGACTTTTTTGGAAGCGCCGGCCTGGCCCCGGCCCCCGCCGCCCCCCGCCCGCCGGGACCCGACGCCCATTCGCTGCCGTCAAACATTTGACCGAGGATGTGACTATATATGGGGCCGAGGGCTGGTGGAGGGGGTCGGGGCCGCTATTTCTAAACTTCGGCCAGGACGGGATGAGGGGGAGGGGGTGTGGCGCTTCGCCTCGAGCTGCCCCGGAGGGTGGGGCTTGAGGGAAGCCCAGGGTGTCACACAGACCCGCAGGGTGGGACTTTCAGACCCGGAGGGTGGGACTTTCAGACCCGGAGGGTGCCTGCCTTTGGGTGGGGGAGTGCGTCTTATAATAATGCTATAACTATGGGACTTTGGACACACTGAGAATAACTGGATTCTTAGCATGGGATTTCCACCCCCCGGGATGCGGGTTACACCGCCACGAGCGTGGCATTGACGTCACTGTGGAAATGGAGATGAAGCACCCCGAGAACCGGAGTGTCATGCCCCTGGGGGTGGGTCTCATCTTACAGGGTGGCAAGGGGATGTAAGGCACCCCGAGGGGCGGGGGTAGGAAGGTTACGCGCCTCGAGGGTGCAAGTCTCGCAGTGAGAGCCCTGACAACGCGACTGGCAGGGCCCTTAGAGTGACACCTCTGACAGTCCGTGACGTTTGTGGGGTGCACGCCTCGAATAGAGAGGGGGCGTTCAGCCCTGAAGTCTTTAGATTTTAAACACAATGCGTCCGGGAGCCTTGAAGGGTACCCTGTGAACATGTCGTGCAGCACCCTGAGGACGGAGCTATATGAGAGGTGGGGGGCGCTGTATGAATTAACAGCTCCTTATGGGTGGACTCGGCCAAATAGTAATGATGTGAATTGTAAAACATACCCAGTGCTTGGATGGGAAAATAGAAGTGCAGTGACCCCATACCAGGGTACCTATTTGCTTCTGAGAAGTGCCATACTCCTCAGGTGCTCAGATGGGCACCTATTCTCCCTCTCAAAATAAAGAAGTGCAGGTACTCAGCACCCGAGAGCTCTGGCCCATTTAAAGCACAGTGCCTGAGAATGAGCTGTGCCACTACTGTAATCCCCAAGCACAGAGGTCCAACCCATACCCTGAATGTGGTCCATACATCACCACCCTAAAGGGGGAGAGCTTGCAGCACCCTCAGGGTGGGTCTCGCCGGACAGTGCTTGATTTGTAAAAAAACATAAGGTCCAGGGCTCTCGTCAGGAGGCCTTTGCAGCTTGTACAACAAATTGTCCTTGCCACGCTGCCAGTGATAGTAACAACTCAACTACTGACCATCACACTCTTAAAAGTGTGACAATTCAGAGTATTCCAGGCCCCCACAGCTACAAGATTGACTTGGGTGGGAGGTAATAGTCATTTTTAATTTATATTCAATCAATTATTATCAGTTGTTGTGGTCATCTATAAATTAGCCAGACATCACTATCTTGTGGCAGACTGTCACAAGCACCAGTGTTGATAAATAAGCACTGGTGCCAAGCACCAGAAACCACGGGGTCAAATTAAGCCCTGGTTTTGGAATAATATCAAGACCAGAGACCTTGCATAATCAAAAAGAGGGTTCTACAACACCCTGAAAATCGAGTGTTTTAGCACCCTGATAGTGAGAGGTCCTACTACACAACAAGGACCAGTGTTACAGAAGCATGACAATGAAACCTATAGCAATCCCAGAATGGAGGGCTTACAGCACCCTGAGGCAAGGTCTTGGAGTACCCAAAGGCAGGGATTTGCAGCCCTGATGTTACATTCAACATACCCAAGGATAGGGATCACAGCAACCGGAAAGATGTCCTTACAACTCTCTCAGGCTAATGGAGAAGATCTTTAACCTACTCGTGCCAACGTTTGTGCACTTGAATTGACAAGGATGGAGTATTTCAATAGAGTGGTAATGCCATTCTTTAAATTATACCCTGCTAACAGGGTCACAATGCCCAGAGTGGAGGGAACATTTGGTCATGGAGTCTTACACCACTCTGAGGGGGTAAAGACAGTCTGATGGGTCCAGGTAGGATGGAAAACTCAAAGGATGGAGTATTTCATTACAATTATACCAGAGTTCTCTAAATAAGGCCCTGAGAATTAGTCTTCCAACACCCTGAGTTACATCACTTGGAGCGTGAGGGACCTTACAGTGTTCTGAAATTGTGCTGTACAAACAACCGGAAAACAGTACTCATTTTATTATAGCCTGAAATTAAGGATCTTACCTCTATATCCTGCTCGGGCTGTTAAACAATGCCCAGAAAACTAGATTCTTGAAATAGTAATAGAAAAATGAAGGATTTTATCCCAATACCCTCAAAATGGGAGCATTATATTAACATCTTCTAACATGAGTCTTACACCTGGATGGACCCTTCTAATGGAAGTCGTACAGCAGTGCACAACCTTAATATTGATTGGAAAATATCATTAGTCATTAATATCATTGCAGTATCAGCATGTTGTCTATTTTATTGTGGTATCTACTATCGCATGCAAACATATCGTTTTTAAACAGATTTTTAAATATCATAATTTATATATTTTTAAAAAATACCATTATATGTAATATTGGTTATTTTACTTTATTTATTACGTTATTAGTGTATTTTTGTAAAAATGTTTTCATAATATATATTATTTATTTCATTTGTTAAGGAGCTGTAAGTTAGTAGGAGAATTGGGTAGAAAGCATCTTTAAATATGATTTTTGTATTATTTTTTTATAAATGTAAAACAATGCATTTGATTTTGGTTTGTTACATTTTTTATAAGAATTTGATTTTTTAAAAATAATTACGACTTGGATGTGGACAAATATAGTAATTAATTTAACATTTTAAATTTCTTTTGTAATGATGTAAAAACACATTAATCTTTTATTTTTTTCTTAAATAATTTGCAATTTTTTTATATTCATTTGGTTTTTAAATACTTTTTTATTATTAGGTATAAGTGTTTTTTGGATTTTTAATTTTAAGAAATTGGGTTTGTTTTAGCATTTTTCAAATCTACTTTATTTCTTGAGTAGGTTGTGGTAAAGATTGTAATTTGATTGTTCAGGGGAATCACTCTCCCCCCAAAGTCCATTATTTTCCATATTGTGGTAAAGTTTGGAGTGGGTTAGTAAATATGACCATCCCCACCAACAGCAACATTTTCTCCAATGTGGTTAAGTTTGGAGAGCGGAATGGTAAATCTGCATCCCCCTCACTCAAAGGCTAACGTTTTCCCAATGTTAAGTTTGGAGTGGAAAAACTAAATTTGCACCCTGAAGCTCCAACGCTTTCCAAAATTGTATTAAGTTTGAAATGGGCCTCTAAATCTAACTTCTCGAGTTCCCAACATTTTCTTCAATGTGGTTAAGTTTGGAGAGGGAATAGTAAATCTGGCCCTCCCAAAGTCCAACACTTTCCCTAGTGTTAAGTTAAGAGTGTCAATAGTTATTCGGGCCTTCCAACAGTCCAACAAATTCCCCAATATGGTTACATTTGGAGTGTGAATAGTAAATCTGATCCCATCTAAGGTCAACATTTTCAACAATGCGCTTCAATTTGGTGTGGGAATAATATACCTGACACCCCAAAGTCCAGGTTATTCAACAATTTACCTCAGGTTGGAATGGAAATTGTAACTCTGACTCTGCCAAAGTAAAATCCTTTATTTAAAGTGAACACTCCCCTCTCCCCACCAAGCCCAACGTTCACCGCTTTCCCCAGTGTGGTTAAGTTTGGAAAGGTGTTAGTAAATGTGAATCCCACCCCCTAAAAGTCCTACTTTTCCCCCAATAGGTTAAAAGCTCATCTATAAGGGGCTATGATCCAAGAAAGAGTGGCCTAGATACTCACACATTGGTTCAGGCGGTTCGAGCACATGTTTTGATCAAGGCGAGATGCACTCTCGCCTTGATCATACCAACTGCACATTGGTGTGCATGCATGTAGTAGGAGTAGAGTCTCGTATCACCATATCGGGTCCTCCAGACATCTTCGAGCCTTCAAGCCTGCAATCAAACCCTGAGTCTTACCGCCAGCTTATCGGCCACCGCTCAAGGCAAAGGCAGAGTTGAGCGATTAAAGTTTGTATCAAGTGCATAATTAAAGCACCACACTAAAATCAATGCACCAGCTTCCAGGTGGCCAAGAGGCGGCATGGAGATTGAATGGAGGAATGTGACCTGGTCATGTTAGGTGCATATGCACTTCTCAGAGTAACATGTGTACCATAAAGTCTGCTTGTAACCAACACATATCATCATTCCTTATCTATTGTGGTTGTCACCTCAAAAGGCACCCAAGCCTGCACCCACAGGAGAGCCCCCCCATAGGTTGCGTACTCTGTCACAAATATCTTCCCCCTCCAGTGGTGCTGAAATTGCATGATCGCAACCCCCATAAGGTTTGTTTCTTGTTTGATTGCAATGTGCATCCCCCTACGTCTAAGGTATCTGTGTATGTTGTGGTGCTTAGCTGCAGACCCTATTCCCCGAATGTTCCATGTCAGGAGTATGAGACCTCGCCGTATGTGAGCCAATAGGTGCGTCTACCAGTGCTCACCCCATCAAAGCCTCCAGGGTGAACCCCTCCCTGCAACCATAGCTTCCAACTCAGTATGCCTGTCAACCCCTGATACAGAAAACAAACACAATCTCCAAACATCCAGTCCCAAGGGCAGTTCAACAATGACTGTCCATCCAAACTGTAAAAAGAACAACTGCAGTACAATCATGGCTTTACTCAGCCCCCTAAATTGCCTAGTAAAGTGGGGCAAGTAGGTAGACCGGAATCAGCGTGGCATCGGCCCCAGTGTATTTTGCTAGCCCATGGGGACATCGTGCCAGCAGGAGCAGTTCAAGGCTCCCACAACACACAAAGTCATTTAAAAAGGGGGGGGGGAAGGGTTGGCCTCCAACAGGTCCAGGAGGTTGGGCGTTCCATGTCTCTCCTTTGCATGGTGCTCCCTAGGTCCATCCCTCTAGCCAGACAGCACATAGTAACAGGTCCCCTCCCGCCTACACGTGTAAGGGGCAAATAACAACAAAGGATACTGGCAGGCTGAGTCAGGCAGTAGGCTGCAGCTGTTTCAGCAGCGCAGTGCCCTCCATGTGGCTCTGCGGTGCTGCAAGCCACATGGGGCTTGCAGCACCCATTATCAGTATTTTCAGTATTCAGAGGAGTTCCACAGGTGTGGGTGGCATGACGACCGGAAGGCCAGCATTGTCCAGAGTTGAGCTATCCGAATCCGATTGCTCAGAGCGTTGTACTGAGTACTCACTTCTGACTGAGTCTGCCGCAATGTGTACAGTGATCACCGCCACTGCCAGGAACACTGCAGCCCTGTCCATCTCCGTGTGGGACCTTGTTGGTTTATTTAACACCCGTTGCTGGGATGCGTAGTAGGTAACCTTTCCAAACCTGCATTAGTGTCGATGCCCCCAGTCTGGTCCTCTTCCGGGCGATTTCTGGGCCTGTAAGCTTCTCTAAGCCTTCCCTGGATTAGTGCAATAGTGGGCATTGACATCTAACATTATTTTGAGCAATGCCCCGAACAGCAAAGAGTACTGTAGCCCTTCATTGCGCAATGCCCACTTCACTTCCAAGAAGGAGGCTCTCTTGGACTGCACCACTGCAGTGAATCTGTGAAGCATGACACTTTACTGTTCCTCGCTTATAGAGAGCCATCTGAGCATGCCTTCTGCAGCAATACATCTTTGTCCTTATAATGGAGTAGCTTGGCCACCACTGGTCTAGGTGGCTTCCATGGGGCACGTAGGAGGGCTGGCACTTGGTACTCCATCTCCAATGCAAAGAAAGAAGTCATCTGCTTTGGGGCCCCCTCTGTCTTCAATCAATGCTCCAGGTAGGCCACCATATCACCTCCCTCAGTGCCCTCGGGGAGGCCCATTAAATGAATATTATTGCAGCAGTTGCACCCCTC
The DNA here is from genome assembly GCF_964263255.1 of Lissotriton vulgaris. Taxonomy (NCBI): domain Eukaryota; kingdom Metazoa; phylum Chordata; class Amphibia; order Caudata; family Salamandridae; genus Lissotriton; species Lissotriton vulgaris. The sequence continues at coordinate 130,862,629 of NC_141688.1, forward strand.
TGCATCGTAAGCATGGTTCTCCAATACTTGCACTCTCTCAGCCAGTTCTGTTACTTGTGAAGGCAGCGCTTTCTGACTCCCCCAAAGCTCCTCAATGTGTGCAATTCAATGCAGATAAGACAGAGGTGCTTTACTGTCCGAGGGACAGAATTCCCTCTGTATTGCCATGTAACTTCTGGCCTGCTACTACCTCGTCCATGGTTCAACCTGTAAAGAAGATCCGTAATCTTGGCATCTTGTTTGTTTTCAAACTTACTCTGGAATCTAAGGTCATGAAAACTATGGCCTGCTGTCTGGCTATTATCAGGTCTCTACGGAAGATCCTTCCTCTGCTTCCATCTCATGCCCGGGCTTTGATAGCACGTAGTACTATTCTTAGTAGACTTGATTATTGTAATGCTCTGTTTCTCGAGTCTCCTAAATTCTTGTTGTACAGGTTGCAGAGGATTCAGTCTATAGCCGCCAAATTGGCTTTGGGTTGGCCCAGAAGATCTGTCTCTTCAGTGGCTATGGCAGAACTGCACTGGCTTCCGCTTAGACAAAAAGTCCAGTTCAAGTCTCTCTGCATAGTGTTTTAAGCCTTGCATAGGCTGGGGCCTGTGTCTATGCAGAGAAAGTTTGAGTGGTATGCTCCTGCGAAATGCCTTCGCTCTTCTTTAGCAAGACATGTGATAATTCCCAGATTTAGGAAAGTCAGGGCAGGTGGTCAAACCTTTGGATACGCTGCTGCAAAACTTTGGAATCAACTCCCTCTGGAGCTAAGACAAGTTAGTGATCTGTGTGTCTTGAGAAGGAGACTCAAAACTTGGTTGTTTCCTAAAACCTACTCGGATGTCGGCTCCGGTTCATCTTCTTGTCCTTTCTTATCTTGAGTCAACAGCGCCAGGATGCCTTTTAGGTGATAGTGTGCTTTATAAGTTAAATAAATAAATAAATAATTCAGTCCCTTTGACCCTGTCGGGCAGTTTATGATGGTCCGCACGCAGCAGCCCCAATTCCGCGGACACTGTAGTGATGTGACTTTGGAGGGTATCCTTGGTATAGAGACAAAATATCGACTTTTAATTATCGACTAGACATAATATTGAGTAAAAAATGTAGAATAGACAAAATATCGACTAGACATAATATAGATTACCAAAATATCGACTAGAAAATTTTAATATCGAATAGAATGGACATAATATCGAATCAAAAATATAGAATGGACATAATATTGACTAGACATAATATAGACAACAAAAATATCGAATTTAAGGTAAGTTAATAATAATTTTTAATTTTTGTGTAATATAATTCTGTAGCGGGTTGTGGGTTTATAGGGGAATAGGGTGGGAAGTAATTTAATTATAATTAATTAAATATGTTAATTTATTTATTAGTATATATTTAGAATTAATTGTTAATTAATTAATTGGTAATTAATTAAAATATAATTGGTAACTAATTTTAATTGATTAATTGATAAATATGTTAATTTTAGTAATTTCTTTTCTGTAGCGGGTTATGGGTTTATAGGGGAATAGGGTGGGAAGTAATTTAATTATAATTATTTAAATATGTTAATTTATTATGGATATTTATTTAGAATTAATTATTAATTGTTAATTAATTAAAATATAATTGGTAATTTATTGTAATTGATTAATTGATAGATATGTTACTTTTATTACATTATTTTCTGTAGTGGGTTGTGTGTTTATAGGGGAATAGCTTGGGAAGTAATTTAATTGTAAGTAATAACATTTTTTAAATATTTTTTTGTGTCTAATTTTTCTTTATTTTTATATTGTAAATTAATTTATTGGTAATTGGTAAATAATTAGTATTAGTAGGTAATTTTTATTATTAATTAATTTTTATTTGTAATTGTAATTGATTATTTAATATGTTTTATAAAATTGTAAAATATTTTAATTATTTTGTAATTGGTATTAATATTTAAGTTATTTATATTTTTATATGACGTATTTACTTTCCCTACTATTGCAATCACTGGAGTGGGAATAGTAATTTTTACCCCTACGCTATCCAACACTTTCCCTACTGTTGCACTCACTGGAGTGGGAATAGTAATTTTTACCCCTTCGCTATCCAACGCCTTCCCTAGTGTTGCACTCTTTGGAGTTCGAATAGTAATTTTTACCCCTACGCTATCCAACGCTTTCCCTACTGTTGCACTCTCTGGAGTAGGAATAGTAATTTTTACCCCTACGCTATCCAACGCTTTCCCTACTGTTGCACTCACTGGAGTGGGAATAGTAATTTTTACTCCTACGCTATCCAACGCTTTTCCTACTGTTGCAATCTCTGGAGTGCGAATAGTTATTTTTACCCCTACACTATCCAATGCTTTCCCTAGTGTTGTGCTCTCTGGAGTGGGAATAGTAATTTTTACCCCTACGCTATCCAGCGCTGTCCCTACTGTTGCTCTCTCTGGAGTGGTAATAGTAATTTTTACCCTCTCACTATCCAACGCTTGCCCTACTGTTGCACTCTCTGGAGTTGGAATAGTAATTTTTACCCCTACGCTATCCAACGCTTTCCCTACTGTTGCATTCACTGGAGTGGGAATAGTAATTTTTACCCCTACGCTATCCAACGCTTTCGCTACTGTTGCACTCTCTGGAGTAGGAATAGTAATTTTTACCCCTACGCTATCCGACGCTTTCCCTTCTGTTGCACTCACTGGAGTGGGAATAGTAATTTTTACCCCTACGCTATCCAACGCTTTCCCTACTGTTGCACTCACTGGAGTGGGAATAGTAATTTTTACCCCTACGCTATCCAACGCTTTCCCTACTGTTGCACTCTCTGGAGTGGGAATAGTTATTTTTACCCCTACGCTATCCAATGCTTTCCCTACTGTTGCGCTCTCTGGAGTGGGAATAGTAATTTTTACCCCTAGGCTATCCAACGCTTTCCCTACTGTTGCGCTCTCTGGAGTGGGAATAGTAATTTTTACCCCTACGCTATCCAATGCTTTCCCTACTGTTGCGCTCTCTGGAGTGGGAATAGTAATTTTTACCCCTACGCTATCCAGCGCTTTCCCCACTGTTGCTCTCTCTGGAGTGGTAATAGTAATTTTTACCCTCTCACTATCCAACGCTTGCCCTACTGTTGCACTCTCTGGAGTTGGAATAGTAATTTTTAACCCTACGCTATCCAACGCTTTCCCTACTGTTGCACTCACTGGAGTGGGAATAGTTATTTTTACCCCTACGCTATCCAATGCTTTCCCTACTGTTGCGCTCTCTGGAGTGGGAATAGTAATTTTTACCCCTACGCTATCCAACGCTTTTCCTACTGTTGCACTCTCTGGAGTGTGAATAGTAAATTTAACCCTCTTGCTATCCTACGGAAAAAATATTGTATATGTTTTGTTAATAATATGTATATATATATATATATATATATATATATATATATATATATATATATATATATATATATATATATATATATATATTCTCCAAAAGCTATCAGCCGATAGCGCAAGTCAGCACTCAACACAGGATATGTTTCCCAAATTATCACGATTTATTTTCAGAAAGCAGCATTCATCGCACAACACCAACGCGTTTCGCAACCCACTGTTGCTTGATCACGGTAGGGATACAATGTTACGGTTCTCTTTTGTATTTTTAGAAAAAACCGCCTCAACAACACATGATGCTGATCTCACTTCCTGTCCCACGACAGGAAGTAACCTGGGAATTGTAGTTTTTATAAAAAACAAAGTGTATTGGTTGGGAACAGCGATGTTATTGTATAGCAATTGCTTTGTTACAATGTATATAGCATTTCAGATGTGTAATCATAACTTGGCGATCCATACGTATAGTTCAAATTTTATAAACCTTGAAGGGTAATGCCTACACTTTGAGTGTGTTTATCGATTAAACACACGAAACACACCAGGAAGGGGGGTTTTAATGCCCTCTGGTGGGCAAAGTAATTTTAACATAGGATGTGAAATAGAGCTCTCTGGTGAGCATATATGCTGAATTGCACACTGATCAAGGCCCTCTAGTGGGCTAATGGTCATCATATAGATACCCCTTCAGTTGTATTCATTGTTAACTCATTTGGTTATAGGTTGTTTTGTTACCCCAACATCAATCCATATATTCTCGTATTCTCAACCAGTTATTATATCATTATTAATTCATAATGCACACAAGAGGGTACGCTGTTCCACGATGTTCCAACCCATTCCCACTCACACACATATTTTCATTAAACTTGTCTTCTATTAGTCTCTATTTCTCATTGCAAAGAAATTATTCCGGTACACAAACAGTTCTCAAATTGTCAACTTAATCATAAATGTACATAGAGTTCCTCACTCTGATTTAAACCCCAGGGGCTCATCGTTCGGAAGTTTAGAATTTGTCTAGATTCTCTACATTTAAGTTGTTTCTCCTGATCTCCGCCCCTTTCGTGTGGCAAGACACATTCCAGTGCATATGTTTTCAAGAGTTTCCAATCACTATTGTGCATCAACTCCATATGTTTCGCGACAGCATTGTTTTAGTCTTTATTTACTGTGGCTCTAATATGTTCCAGGATGCGTAATTTGAATTGTTTCTTCGTACTTCCAATATATTTCAGTGCGCACGGGCATTCGATTACATATACCACGTGCGTGCTTGTACAGTCTATCAATTGGTTGATCTTCCACAATTTTTTGTTGGGTAAAATTGCTTCTTTTTTATTGATGGCAATTTGGCAGACCTTACACCGTTGGCATTTGATGAATCCTTTCGTATTCATCCATTGGATTCCCTTTTTCTTTTTGGTTCTGTCCTGGAAGTGGCTCTGTATCAATCTGTCTCTAAGGTTTTTAGCTCGGCGATATGTAACTAGCGGATGATTGCCCATTATCTTACCCATTGTTTGGTCTAATTGCAATAATTTCCAGTTCTTTCTCAGAGCATTAACAATTTGTTTTGATTCTCTCGTATAGTCCAGTATCAATCTCACTTTTCTTTCATTTGGCGCTTTATTTTGGGTGGTGTTTAATGCTGTTTTTTTAGTTATCAGAGCATCTTTTCGTTCCTTTTGGTTTGCTCTTTGCCATCCTTTTTCGATAATAGCTTTATGGTATCCTCTGGTTTTGAACCTTTGAGCCATGTTCTTACTTTTTGATTCCCATTCTTTTTCTTCTGAGCATATTCTTCTTACCCTCAAAAACTCCCCATACGGTATATTTTCCTTGACAGAGGGTTTATGGAAGCTGTCGAAGTGTAAAATTGAGTTGGTTGCCGTATTTTTTCTATGGAGTGTTGTCTCCACTTTGTTGTTTTGAATATAGATTTCTGTGTCAAGAAAAATTGCTCTGTCTTTACTGATATGATATGTAAAGCAAATGTTTGAAGTAGAGGAATTAAGAATCTGAAAATAGTTCTCAAATTCCAAGGCTGTTCCTTCCCAAATTATCAGAAGATCGTCTATGTATCTGATCCATTTGGCTATTTTTTCCACATAAACATCATTATCAGCATGCCAAGCAATCTGTTGTTCCCACCACCCCATTGTGAGACATGCATACGCTGGGCTGAATGAGAAACCCATGGCACAGCCATGGATTTGTTGGTAAATTTCATCTCCGAATAGAAATACATTTTGGGTTAGGCACATCTCCACCATGTCAATCAGCATCTGGTTATGTTGATTAAATTGAATATTCCGTTCTTTCAAAAAGAAAGCACAGGCTTTCAAACCAATGTCGTTGTCAATATTTGTGTACAGAGACACAACATCCATTGTGACCAATAGATAGTTAGTTTGCCATGGTAGGTCCTCTAGATGTTTAAGCAGGTCTGTTGTGTCACGTAAGTAAGAGCTTAAGCTGGTAACAAACGGCATAAGGAAAAAATCAATATAGTTTGCAATTGGCTCCATTAGGGACCCTTTCAATGACACAATGGGTCTCCCTGGTGGTTTTAGTGGGTTCTTGTGCACTTTCGGTAGAAAGTAAATTGTAGCCATTTTGGGATGATCCGTGCACAAAAATTTCTTTTCATCTGTGTCAATTAGATTTTGATTGTTCCACATTTGAAGTTTTTGATCCAATTTTTCTTTGAATATTTTCGTTGGGTTTGTTTTTAGTTTTCTGTAATATTTTTTGTTGTCCAACTGTAAATGTGCCTCAGCCACATAGTCAATGGTATTTAGGATGACAATGTTTCCGCCTTTATCGGCGGACTTTATAGTTATTGTTTTGTCGTCTTTTAAGTTATTCAAAGCGGTTCTTTCATCTTTAGATAGGTTGTCTTTGTACTTTTGTCCCTTAATTTTGTAGTTGTCTTTGACAATAGCCTCTTGAAATAGGTCAATCTTGTTCCCTTGAGGTAATTGGGGGTAGAATTTTGAGGGTGCTTTCATCCCACTTAGGCCTGCGCCTTTTTGATGTACTGTTTGAGATTCTGAGATATTTTCCCCCTCATTGTCTGTGTCTAAATTTGTGAGTAATGTCAATGTCGGTAAATCCGCTGAGGTTAAACTTTGTTCTGTGATAGATTCATCTGATCTTTTCTGGTTTATATTTTTTACATATGTTGCCATTTTTTCATTTTCCTCAAAGGTTTTCATAAGTTTGATTTTCCTGATATATTTGTATATATCAATTCTCGTCTGTGCTATGTCCATTGATTCGGATGGACAAAACGTTATTCCTCTTTTTAGTAAAGATGTTTCATATTCATTAATATTTCTGTGAGATAAATTCAAAACCACTAATTCATCTTGCATTGTGTTATTTATTTGCCCCTCTTCTGACGCATCGATCTCGTTTCCGTGCCTATAGTTTCTGATCCATTTTTTTCTTTGTGCCCTTCTGGTTGTTTTTTTTGTGATGTTCCTGATCTGGGTACCCATCTGCGTCCTCGACCTCTTCCTCTGGTGCTTTGTTTTTGATTGAACTCCCATGTCCTTTGTTCTAATACCAGTCTCATATCTCCTAAAAAATCCTTATTGGTTGGATCTAGGTTTTGTACTCCATCTTCACTTGTTCCAGTAGAGGTCAATGATGTCGCACTTGATGAGCTTTGTTTGTTGAGACCTTTGCTTTGTTTTTTGAAAATATCAAACTTTCTGGCATATGTGAAGATGCATCCATTGGTGTAATCCTCCTCATCTCTTTGGAATTTGGATTGCTTGCGGTTTCTTACCACTTCTTCATGTTTGCTCACATATTTTTCCAACTCTTCTTTGAACTTGATTTGTTCTGGGGTAAATTCCAAAGGCGCTAGTTCTTTTTCTAACTCTGCCAATTCCTCTTTTATTTTAGCCAGCGCAACCTCCAGATGTGACTGGGGCAGAATTGTACAATATGTATCTTCTTCCGAAAGGACAGTCAAAATGTCAAATTAAGCCTTGAGTTTCATGCCCACTAGGGCAGAATTGTACCAAATGTATATATTTTTTTCAGAATTGACATTTAATTTAAGCCTCGAGCACTATGCCCACTAGGGCTAGAGGTGTCACAAAAGTCTCTGTTATTAAATAGAGTTTTGAAGTTTTGAAATCTTTCAAATCTCAAACGAGGAGACTTTAAGTAAAAACATTGATGAAAAATGAAACAATCATGTTTATATACAAAGCGGCTAGTTGTGTAAACAATATATTTTATGACTGTGGATGTTTTTGTTATTTGAAAACACTGTTCCAACATGGCGATTCAGTATTGCATGAAAGAAATGGGAAAAGTAAAAACCGTAGTCCTCTTTCTATTGCCTTGCACTATATCACGTAAACATTGTGCACTAACAGCTGACCCGTGACCAAGGAACCGGCTGGTTCCGAAACGTGTCGGGTGATGTTTGCCAATGCTGTTTAAGAAATAAATTTGCTTCACGAAAAATTGGGGCTCGGCGTTCTTTCTTACGAAAACGTGAGGATATTGTGCTGGAATATATATATCTATATATGTTAAAAACATTTTTTTTTTTTTAAAGTTACATTAATTATTTCTTAATTTTAAGTTTATTTAAGTATTTTAAGTATGTTTAAATTAATTATATTTATTATTATATTACTTTTAAATTACTTTTAAGATATTTAAAAAATTAGATATTTTGACTGTCTATATTTGTTCCTATCGATATTTTGGAGTCGATATTTTTGTACTTACGTGTTTGTAGATAGGAAGTCGATATTCTGGCATTCTATATTTTTACCTCGATATTTTTGACAGTCGATATTTTGACTGTCGATATTATGTCAGTGATCCGGTATCCTTAGTATCCACTATGTCTTCCAAGATCCTGTACAATTGAGCCTGGACAGGGGCGATAGAGAGTCTAAGTCCTCCACATGGAGTTGTCGCTCCAGGAGTGCTCAGCAGCACTTACATTTGCACGTCTTTGCCGGTAGAAGAAGCGAGAGCTGAGCCCCTCATCAGCTTAACTCCGTCCAACTCGTCTTGTGCACCTATGCTAGTGCTCCTTTGCTGGGCCATGCCGTGACGACTGACTATCTCCTGGCGCCGCATACCTTAATGCCCACCAGGGGTAGTCATGGCCTGCATCTTCCTCAATAGGGCCCACTCTGCCATTCTCCCCCCAGCACCAGGTAGGATAGTCAATGCCCATCAGGGGCTGTCTGGGGCTAGGCGGGGAAACAATCAAGGTACTTCCCCGTGGGCCGTCAGTGCAGCATCCCCTGCAACGTGGTTTGCATCCCCACTCTGCTTTACCTCAGGGTGGTCGGGCCATCTAGTGCATTATACAGTTCTATCCCTGGGCCACAGGGCCCCCAGGGTCAGCTCTCTGCTTTACTACAGGCCCCACTGTCTGCACTCTCATGCGCCATGTTGCAGAAAGAATCCCTATGCTACATTCGGCCTCGGGCCCTCACTCCATCTCAGGGGCACTGCAGGGGTCTACAGGCCCCCGGGGTCACGCCACAGCTTACCACTGTCCTCCTTTTGTCATGCCTGCAGAATGCCACTACACCCAGGCCTCGCCCCCAAGGCCCAAACCTCCTTCTATTATGGTTACCCCCACTTTTTACCAGGTGTCAGTGTGCTTTTGACTAGCCTGACTGGGACCCTGTTAATCAGGACCCCAGTCACTGTGTTTCTTCCCTAAATTTGATCATGGTAAATACTTCTGTACCTACACAATTGGCTACTGGTGTACCCTTATAAGTCCCTAGTATGTGATACTGAGGTACACAGGGCATAGGTAAACCAGGGGTCTCAAAAGGCTGAAGCATGTATTGTGCCACCCAAGATAGAGTACTCAAACTGTGACTATAGGCCTGGGATTGCAGCTAGTGTAAGCCGGTGCTAGCACCACTTACAACAGATATAAGTTTTCTTATATCTGAGGTCACTAGACTTAAAACCTATAAGTCACCACTAAGCCAGGTCTTTCAACCCTGAAAGCGGGGTGCTGGGTTATAAGTCTGTGGGTGCCCCTGCATGAGCAGGACACCCCTACAAACCCGGCAGTCGATTCTAAAGGCTTTGTAAGTATGGCCAGCCATTGTAATACATATAGTGGCCATCCATCATTATGCACTGGCTAACTAGTGGCTTTGCCGAACCTTGGCATGTTTGGTATCAAACATGTTGGAATCATACCCCAACACATTTACCGGTGTTGGAGGTATGATTCCATTCACTGGGGGGCTCCTCCGGGAAGCCCCCAGTGCTCCTTGTAACCAACTTCCAGGGTCTGCCGGCAAGCTAGTGCTGCTGCCGACCCCAGACACGATTCTGTCCTCCTGCTGCTGAGCTGAGCTCGAGCGGGGGAACGTAGAGCAATAGGTTTCCTGTCACAGGGAGGTGTGACCACCTCCCAGACAGGACGTAGTGTATTTGGCTGGGGTGGGAGTTCTTGCCAGCAACACCAGACTGCTTTGAAGAACACATTTGGTGCCCTTCTTACATACTCCAGGTTGAGCCAGTTCAGGGAGCTTTTGGCTTCTGCTGTGACACGAAACTGGAGAAACGACATGGGGAGTATCCTGCGCCCTGTCCAGCCCATCCTCTGGTAGGGATCCCTGAACCATCCTAACCCCTTTCCTAGGGTATTTAAGGGCTTACCTATAGGTGGGTCCTTAGATTCGTCGTGGGTCGAGACTCAAAACTGAAACCATGTCACTCTCCGACCGTCTAGACACTTGGACTTCGCTAGACTTTGCCTGGAACGGAGATTGCATCACAGAAGACTCCTGCTGCTCCTGGTCTCACTGTTCTGCAAGTCTTCTTCGGCATCTGGGTCTGTGCTTCTTCCAAGATCTTAAACAGATCTGTGGGCATCAAGGACACCCAAAGTAATCTCCCTTGAAGTGAAGGAGTCACTCCCCTGCATCTGTAGGCACCGCAACAAAGCTGACTGGTCTGCTGCTCATGACTCCCACAGACTTCAAAAGGCTCAGCAACACAGGTGGGGGTCTGCAACTCCCTCGAGGGCTGACCTGTCCTCTCTGCAATTCTGAGGCCAGTATCCCTCGTCGGAACCACTGGGACAAACCCCCTGCGCACCATGTCGACTTGTCGTTGCCAAGGCTTGTTGGCTCTGCACTCAAGAGAACTTCAGGCTACAAGAAGCTCTAGCTTCCAGCATCTCTTCCTGCCAAGAGCAGCATCCTCACTACATCCACTGCACTGTTGGCCTTGATCCTTGGTGAGCTGCTCAAGGTTTTCTTGCGATTCCTGTGCCATCGGCCTTTTGGTTCTTCTTGAGGGGCTTTTCCTGCTCTAGTGGGCTCCCCTGCTTGCTTGGGGTCTGCTCTGACTCTCCTGCTTGTGGTGAGCCCCTTGGACGTTGCTGGTCCCAACATTGCTCCCTCTTCACTTTCCATGCCTGTTGCAGCTGCCAAGGCTTGTTGGTGCTCCCGCCGGACACTGACCTCCAGATTCTCGACTTCCAACGCGGGACAGCTTGTGCACTGCTCCTCAGCGTCACCTGGCCCTCACAGCTGCAGCAACACCTTCAGAAATCAGTGGGCATTGCTTTCCCGTGCTTCATAGTCACCTCCGAGTGGCACAGAATCTGTCCCCTCTGCTTGCAGGTTCTCCTCTTCAAGAACCAACCCTTGTATTCCACCAGACTGTTTCACCATCTTCGCAGCTGCATCTTTTTTTAAGTCCTCTATTGTGGTCTACGGCGGATTTCTGACGTAATTTCGCACCTATGCTCCCGGTTTCCCTGGTGTAGGTATCCTGGTTCCTGGGGTATCCACTGGTGGGGTGACTCTCCAACCTTCTGTCTTCCACGGCGTTTCTTCAGGGTCCACTGGGAATGGTCCTTCTTCATCACAACTGAAGCACCAACTTACCCGTTGACTTCTTTTGGACACACAGCTGTGTTTCCCCTCTGCACCCAGCTTCCGTAGGATTCCTGGGTATTTACCTTGGGTGGTCCTTGTGTCCCAAGTTCCTCTGAGTCTCCTGGTCCAAGTCGAGACTTTGGTCTCAGTTCGCATTCCACTTTTTTAGTATATGGTTTGGTCTCTCCCTGGAGACGACTGTATTTTGTGTTTACTTACCTATTGCAATTGAAGTATTATTGCATATTTGTGTTTATATCTCTGAGTAGGCGATATACCAATGTGTTGAGGTTCCGTGACAATTGTAAGTGGTGTTTTCGACTCGCACGAATATGGTCGAGTCTGGTATCTATGAACCGCAAATGACGAGTTTAGTAAGTGTGCGCAGTTTCGCTGTGCTAACTCAAACCATTCGTTTGTTATGTGGGCTTTTCATCTGTACCCACGGGTTCCATCTTAGATACGGCATCCATTTTGTCTCTTGCCCTCAAGTAGCCAGCGAACGGACGCTGTCCGCTTCGCGACCCTGGGACTCCCAAGATATTTGCGGAAGACACATGTTCTTTGTAAGTGTCTTTATGACGAGGGGGTTGCTGCTGTAAGGCAGATGGCGCCGCTCGAGGCTCATCTTGCCGCACGGACTTATTGTCTCAAGCCGTGCATCTCATTAGGCACGTCCCTTTGATGCCTGTATCTCGTGCTTCTCGATACCTCCCCTTTTACACCCTTTCCGATCTCCCCACTGTCTCCGTCTTCCTCTGCACCTGTCTTCGTTCCTATTTCGATCTACTTTACTGCTGATTGGAATTTGCTAATGGTGGGAAGATGGGTTTTTACAGTTGGGAACCGCCAAATGTTTCCGCACTTATGTTCCGGACCTTGTGTGTTTCAAAGTGACCAAAGCGACCCCTCTGGGAGCGAAATGTGGGAACCGGGTTGTAAACTTTTGTCTTCAATGTTATCCTATGGGTAAAAACTGTATAAAAGGAGCGATCCACAAAACCAATTTGAAGCAGTCTCCCCGAACTACACTCGATGTACTTCCTGTGACTTCTGTGTTCCCTGCAGTAAATAAACCTTGACTCTTTGACGCCGAAGGAAGTGTCCCGTGTCTCTGTGACTTGTACGCCGGAGCAGGTTACCCACGAAGGTTTCAGGTGTTGTGCCCTGGCACCGCTGGGTCCAAAAGAACCCAGTCCTTCAGTTGGCGCCCACCGTGGGGCTGCATCAGTGGTACCGGTCCAAGCCCGACGATCGTGAGGAACTTCGTGTGAAATCTCCGAGGGAAGGTGCACCCCGCTTCATCGATCCTGTTGTCGAAATAAGTGGCCCGAAGACTTTTCCCGCGAAGATTCCCGCCTCCTGACGGCTGCGACGGACTGCTGCCCTGACTGTAGACCTGTTTTGGCGCCTGGCGTAGACCTTGGTATAGCGAGACGATTGACGGGCCTTCCTGAGGACGCCATCGATCTTTGAGTTAAGTATTTGTGGGTCGCTCCCAGAGTTCTTGGTTGTAAACACTTTAGCGAGTGTTTTTGTTGTAAACACTTTAGCGAGTGTTTTTGTTGTAAACACTTTAGCGAGTGTTTTTGTTGTAAACACTTTAGCGAGTGTTTTTGTTGTAAACGCTGTGTGAGTGTTTTTGTCGGTGACACTTTGCTAGCGTACTTTGTTGTGGTATTTGTTTGACGACTGCAGCCGCCAAAGACCGAGGGTTTTGTTCTTGCTGGGACTTGGTAAATCCCGTAACCCTTGAAGTTTGTGAAACTCGGCTAGTGTGCAAGATGCCTGGTCGCAGTACTTTGTTCAGTTGTTTTAGACCTTGTGGTGCGGATTCCCTGCTGGAGGACTCGTGTCCGATACCTCCGGTTGGAACTCCTACTTATGACTTATATAGCAAACATGGGCTAGGCCCGATTGCTTTTAACGATTATTGGATAAAATATACAAAGAAAGACGGCGATCTTCGTTGGCCACCTCACGGTAGCTTCGAAGCGTCGATCTTAGATAATTTGGAAATGAAGTTGTTCGAACGTAAATCTAGGCCGGCCATGTTTGATGCCTTTCGGTTGTGGCGCAAAGAAGCCCGACAGAAAGAAATCAGACAGAATAAACGTAGTCAGCGAGATAATGTTGCTACCATAGTGAAGAAAGCTGAGCAGTTTCAGCGTGATAAGGAGGATAAGGATAAGGAAGTGTTTGAGAGGCTACAGCGTATGTCCATAGATAAATGCTATCCTGCTTTGCCTACGGAGTCGGATAAGAAGGAAGAGGCAGTTGAGGATTCTTTAATGTCCTACCTTATGAAGTCGCCACCTCCGTACGTGCAGGGTACCGCAGCTCCTGTGGTCCCTGCCGTACCTGTTCTTCCACCTGTTATTCCTCCACCGGTTCCTCAACCTGCACCCGCTCTTCCAACTATTCCTGCTCCTTTGTCTATTTCTATTCCTACTGCTCCTCCGCTTCCTCATACTCCTGCTCCCGCTACTGCTCCTGTGTTGTTAACCCCTGTTGTTGCTAATGTCTCTACTCCTTCTCTTGTTAGTCCTGTGTCTTACTCTTCTCCCTCTACTCGTAACCGTGATTCTCCCATTGCGACAAACTTCTTTCAGTCGCTCGGACCTGTTTTTGGGTCTGCTGGTTCTGATGGTTCTCAGAGACGTAGCCAGCTTCCTGGTAATAGAGAACGTGTTGCGCTATACAACATGGCGATGGGTTGGATGATAAACCCTGTTAGAAATCCACCTCGTGTTGTCCTCGAAACGTTTGATCAATTCAACATACCCACTCAGAGATATGTGTTTGATGAAATGTGCAAGTTCTTACATGATCAGATAGCGGCCAATGCGCCTGACGAGGTGTTGACCGCCCTGTCTGAACTTCGGCTTCAGTTCGCAACTGGACTGATAGTCGACACTAATGTCCGACGTGCTATTGAGCGGTTGCTATCTCTTCGTCCCGCTCCTATTCCTCAGGCATTGTTCGTTGAGGACATTGAAAAACAATATGAGTCTGGCCAATATCCTATGCGTGAAGTTCCGCCGGTTTGGATACCAGCTGATAATACTGCTGCCCAGCCAGTTCCGGCACATTTCCAGAGAGTGTGGATACACCTCCCATGGAAAAGATCGGAAGTGCTTCAGGTGAAACAATCTTTGCCCGATCCTCGCAAAAATCCTGCAGGGTATTATAAGGAATTATCGCAGCTCGTAGACGCTACGGTAATGAATCTTGCCGATATCGACATGTTGTTTGGCAATGTCGTACCGCAACCGGTATGGGCTAAGATTCGTCACCAAGATCACGCAAATGAATTAGGTGGTGATTGGAATGCCATTACAGCGGCAGACGCTGGACAAGTGGCTGCTACTAAACCCGATCAGTTGATTGCAGATCTCCCCCAGCGAATCATTACATTAATGAAAACGCTTATGCCAGCTATGAGGGTAAATTGGGACAAGTTGTCAGCCTGTAAGCAGAAGAAAGATGAGAGTGTATCAGACTTCTTCACGAGGTTTGAGGAGGCATTCGTTGATCATAGTGGACAGGATATGGGTACTGAGGGTGGACAGAGGTTGTTTGTGGATAAATTCGTATCGAACTTATTGCCCGACTTGAGCAATAAATTGAAGAATTCAGAAAGTGCGTGGGCCGTTTCTACCTCAGCTCAGATATTGGCTACGGCACAATATTACGAAAATAGAGAAAAAGAGGAAACTGACCGTGCTGATAAAAAGACGAAAGAGCTCAAAACTAAAGTGTTGTTACAACAAGCGTATCCGCCGCGTTCTAATCAGAATGCGCCTCAACAGAATAGATCGCAGACGCAATCGAATAGATCGCAGCCGCGTAATGATTCCTCTTTCCAAAGATCTTCGTTAGGGTACAATCAATGTGCTTATTGTAGACAGGAGGGACACATTAAATTTGATTGTCCTGCTTTAAATGGACGTAATAGCGGTAATTCATCTAAAGGAGGCCGTGGTGGTTCACAGCAAGCATCACGTGGTAGAGGTCGTGGTGCTCAGAACGACCGTTCTGACCATTCATCAAATTCTAATAACTGTTTCGATCAACGTGGATCGTCGCAAGGCCGATCTGCGCAGTATAATGTAGACGATTATTACGTCGATCAGGGAACTGACGATAATAATTACTAGGACAGCCAAAGACAAGGAGAGGGAGTGGTATCAGTTCCGGTTGATCAGAGAGGGCCTTACGTCGCAGTTGCTACATCGGGCGTCGTTGAGCCTTTTCTGTTGGACACTGGTGCAGCGAAAAGTTCTATCATGCATTCGAAACTCCCTGGCGCACCTTTGTCTGGCTTAACAAATGTTTCCGTTGGATTCTCTGGCGCCCCCGTTAGCAATCCAGTTTCACGCCCTTTGCCCCTTAAAATTGGGCCTCGTGAGCTCGAAGCTCCGTTGATTTTGACCACTGGTTGTGGCGAAAATCTTTTGGGTCTGGATTTGCTTAAACGTTTGTATGCAACTTTGTATTGTTCTCCTGCGGGTGTGAAGCTTACGTTAGGAGAGAGAGTAGTCTCTCCCATGTATTTGTCTCTCGATAAGCTTCCACCGGAATTGGATTCTCTTCCTGCGTCTTTGTGGGCGACGGGTCCGAATGACGTGGGCCTACTTGATATCTCCCCTTATGTTGTTCAGTTGAAATCGAATGTGCGATTGCCACGTATTCCCCAATACCGTATCTCCCTTGATGGTGAACGAGCTTTGTTAGCGATCATTTATGATTTGATCGAGAAAGATGTTATTGAGGAGACTCGGGGAAACGTGTGCAACAGCCCTGTACTGCCCATTCTTAAACGTACTGATCCTACCAAACCGCCTGTTTATCGTTTTGTTATCGATTTACGGGAGGTAAATAAAATTGTGGTTCCTCAATTCCCTGTTGTGCCTGACATCACGGCGCTGCTGACTCTGATTCCAGCTACTGCTTCATGGTTCTCGGTGATTGATTTGAAAAATGCGTTTTTCAGCATCCCGATTGCCGAAGAGAGCAGGGACCTTTTCGGTTTCTCTCTCGGTGGACGTAGCTTCCGGTTTAAACGCGCTCCTCAGGGCTACTGTGAAAGTCCATCGATTTACAGTCAAGCCTTGAAGGGTCAACTGGATGCGTTTAGGTTGCCGGTTGGTGCGGCTTTAATCCAATACGTCGACGACTTATTGGTGGCTGCTGATACTCAGGACATTTGCAAAATTGCTACGGTATCGTTGCTGCAACATCTCTGTGAGTTAAATCATAAGGTGTCACCTTCTAAACTCCAATATTGTTGTCAAGAAGTAACCTATCTAGGTCACTTATTGTCAAAGGAGGGAAGGAGATTGACCCCAGAGAGAATTGCAGCGATTGCGCGAATGGCTGTGCCACAAACCCAAAGAGATGTGCGTGCCTTTCTAGGTATCACGTCGTACTGCAGGCAGTGGATTCCTAATTTTTCATTGCTAGCGAAACCATTGGTGGCTCTTACGTGCAAGGATGTTTCAACTCCTTTACCATGGACGGAAGAATGTCAGAAAAGTTTTTCTGAATTACGTGATTCATTGTGTTCGGCTCCTGTGTTAGGTACCCCTGATTACAGCAAGCCGTTCACGTTATATGTTCACGAGAGGGAAGGTTGTGCTTTGAGTGTCTTAACGCAACCTTTTGGTGGTAAGCAACGTCCATGTGCATATTTTTCCTCGACCTTAGACCCAGTAGCTAGAGCATTGCCGAGTTGTTTGAGAGCAACTGCGGCAGCTGCGGTCTCCATCCGACAATCAGCAGGATTAGTCATGGATAATATGCTTACGGTGATGGTTCCGCATGCAGTCGATACTCTTTTGAATCGAACGAAAACTCAGCACTTGACGAGTGCAAGGTTATCTGGGTACGAATTGACGCTCTTGGCAAGCCACATTCAGATAAAGCGTTGTAATGTCCTAAACCCGGCAACTTTGTTACCAATTAGTGCAGAGTCAGATGAAGTAGCAGAACATGACTGTTACTTGCGGACAGAAGAGGAAACAAAAGGTCGTGTGGACCTTAAAAACACCCCATTGGAAGACCCTGATGGCACTCTGTATGTGGATGGGTCATGTTTTAAATTGCCGAATGGCGATGTGACTACTGCTTATGCTGTTGTAACGTTGAATACTGTTGTTGAGACTGCGAGATTGAATCAGAATTCTGCCCAAGCTGCAGAGCTGATTGCTCTCACTAGAGCATGTGTGTTATCAAAAGGGAAACGTGTGAATGTGTACACCGATAGCCAGTACGCTTTCGGTGTAGCGCATAGTTTTGGACGATTGTGGAGAGAGCGTGGTTTCTTGACGTCGCATGGCACGAAAATACAGCATGGCCAGCTTGTGAACGATCTTTTGGATGCATTGACTTTACCTGCACAAGTTGCGATTGTTAAGTGTAGTGCGCATCGTAAAGTGACGGATGATGTTGGTCGTGGTAATGCGTTTGCAGATGAGATTGCTAAGGAGACTGCCCGGAACATTAGCACTCGAGTGTATGTGACGAGTTCGGTTAGGTGGCCTACAGAATCGAGTATGTGTGAAGATACTATAGAGAGTGTGAAAGCAATACAGAATGAGGCCACTGATACTGAAAAGACGAAGTGGAAAGAAAGTACGGGAAAGTTGGATGTGAATGGTTGCTGGATTGATTTGTCAGATCAGAAAAGATGGATGTTGCCTGATGCGTATGTGCTGGCCGTTGTGACAATGGCACATGGGTTAGCACATATTAGCGCGAAAGGTATTTGCAAGTTGTTGGCTGCTGTGTGGAAGAATGATGGCATTACGAAATGTGCTGAACGTCTGGTGAAGAATTGTATGGTGTGTATAATGTACAATCCTGGCAAAGGAACCCCAACTCCCCCTGGCAGTTTTGCTCCTCCTTCGTATCCCTTTGAGGTGATCCAATTGGACTTCATCCATATGGAGCGATGCAATAACCTGAAATACGTTCTGGTTGTGGTTTGCGCATTCTCCCGATGGATTGAGGCCTATCCCCTCAAAGATAATACTGCTTTGTCTACTGCGAAAATCCTACTGAAGGAATACTTTCCTCGGTATGGAATGCCTAGAGTCGTGTGGTCAGATAACGGAAGTGAGTTTGTTGGAAGTGTGATGAAGAGTGTGTGTAAGGGCCTTGGAATTAATCAGAAATTCCACAGCGCCAATCATCCTCAGTCAGCCGGATTAGTTGAGGGGTACAATGGCACCCTTAAACTAAAACTAGCGAAGATTCAGGCTACGACTGGACTTTCGTGGCCTGACGCTTTGCCTCTAGCATTACTGTCAACTAGGGCGACTGTACACTCCCGAATAGGGCTTAGCCCCTATGAAATAGTGTTCGGCCGTCCTGCGAATGTGTGGGGGGTTCCTAGGCCAGGATTATTCTCTGATCTTGAGTATCCGATGTTGATTGACTACTTACATGACTTGACTGCTAAACTGAGGTTAATTCATCAACAGGTTTACGACGCCTTGCCGACGCAGACGGAGGGTCCAGGCCACCAGCTCCAGCCCGGGGACTGGGTGGTTACTCGTAACTTCTCACGCAAAAACAATCTGGACCCCCGATTCACCGGACCTTACCAGGTGCTCCTGGCCACGAGGACTGCCGTTCGTCTTGAGGGGCGGAAAAATTGGGTACATGCTACCCATTGTAAGCGAGTCCCTATTCTTTTGCCGGCAGACCCGTGGGTAAGGAAAGGCATTGCGTCAACAGAAACAGAAACATTGCCGGCGTTTGTACCTTTCAGCGACGCACAGCTTGTTGGAGAACCCTCAGCACAGCAGAAAGCCACGGTTGAACACTTGTCAGCAAAAGACTCAAGACCAGATCAACCAACTGATCAGCAGGACGCTGTCTCTTCAACGGATCCTTTGTTCGACGAGCAGACACGTCCCGGGAAACATCGATATTCTTTGCGATCTCACACTAAGGACAAATAAAATATTTTTTTGCTTTGTTGAAATTGATAACTGCAATATCCTCGTTTCCCATGATCAACTTTGAACATTCGTATCATTGAAAATTTTTGTACATATATCAAGCTTCCTTCCTTGTATCTTTTTACTTCCACAGCTGAGAAAAATTGTGCTTATATATATACATATTGTGTATTGAAGGCCGTAGGGCCGCGCGCGTACTTCCTTCTGGACAGTAGGTCTTGACGCTAGGTTAAAGGCCGTCGGTTCCTAGGAACTCCTGGGGATTGACTATTGCTGCACAGAACGGAGTGCGTCAAGAAACGTTGCGGACGGTCGTAGGGAATGGCATTTTCGAAGCTGAATGATTTGGAAGGAGCACAGGCGTACAGAGTCAAGCTGCAGAAACTCAGTCGTACCAAATGTTTTATACTTCAGTTGTTTGTATTGTTTTTAACTGCTTCTGCATCTTTGGCGGGAGGGGTGTATTACACTATGTCTTACTTCTTACTTGCTACCCTTACTCCTACTCCTTACCCTAACCTTACTTCTACTACTTCTACTGCTTCTCCTCATTCCTTTCATATGTTACCGGAACACGAGCAGGCTAGACGTGTAGAATTCCGCAACAATTCCTTTATTCAGCTCCTCCATCAGCATCAGTTAGTGGTTAACACTACTAATTGTTGGGTGTGTGGGTTGATGCCACATACTACGGGTAAGGGAATTCCATATCTGGTGTTACCGTATAGTTCCCAAGGGTCAGCTCGAGCATTCCAAACAATGTTTCGAAGCGCACTGGGTTTCCACCCCACTCAAGAACAACGTTCCCCCAACTCTGGTCCTACCTCGTATCAGAGGCTGCTATCGATGGCAATAGAGGATATGGAAGATGAGATCCATGATCCTTTTCTTATCCCTAAAGAAGAGGTACAAGCCTATAGGGTCCTAAGTAGAGGGGAATATAGTATGTTCACTAATGAAAAACAGCTTAAAAGCTCGCCTCCAATATGGGTCGTACCCCACACTGGTAATCTTTGTCTTGTGGGTCGTGGTTCGCACGCCCCACTTGGAGCAAGTGCTTGCACTGAAAGTTACGTTCTGCCAATGTTCCCGTCCCCTGTGTTTCTGGCTGCCAAGGGTACATACTTTATCTGTCATGATCGTGCATACACATGGTTGCCCGCAGACTTCATGGGCTCATGTTTCATTGCAAATCTGTTGCCTCCGACGTTCACTGTGGATGCCGATTATCATAAGACTAGAGTTGTACGAGGCGTAATTAGCGAAGAGGATACTGCCGGTCAAGAGGCAGGAGACTTTTTCAAGGGTTTCCTCCCGTTTTGGGGACCTATGGTTAATAGTAGGAACCTGAGACAGTTGACTCGAGTGGTAGAATCGACAGCGAATATTACTGCCAGTGCCCTTGGTAATATCACCACAGAACTTCAGGCGGAGAGACTTATGACGTTACAAAACCGTATGGTTTTAGATGTCGTCTTGGCAGATCGCGGTGGGGTATGTAAAGTGATCCATTCGAGCTGTTGCATTTTCATTCCAGATAATGCTCCTACTGTCTATCAAGCCATCTCGAAGTTGCATAAGATCTCCGAATCCATACACGTGGATGTAGGGGATTGGACACTACTTGGATGGTTTTGGGGCCTGATATCGACTTGGGGTTGGAAGATTCTGATGATCATCGGGGTTGTGATAGTGTTCCTGTTCACGTGTTGCCTTTGTGTGCAGTGTGGTCCTGCCTTATGTGGCCTCTGTGCTACAACGTGTATGAGACAACCATCTGTTACCAAGGGGACTCGATTGGACAGAGCTATGCTACAACAACATCTTGATGGTCTGAGGAATATCGAATATGATTCCGACTAGTGCTTGCCTACATGAGGGCAAAAGGAGCGTCTGAGGTTCCGTGACAATTGTAAGTGGTGTTTTCGACTCGCACGAATATGGTCGAGTCTGGTATCTATGAACCGCAAATGACGAGTTTAGTAAGTGTGCGCAGTTTCGCTGTGCTAACTCAAACCATTCGTTTGTTATGTGGGCTTTTCATCTGTACCCACGGGTTCCATCTTAGATACGGCATCCATTTTGTCTCTTGCCCTCAAGTAGCCAGCGAACGGACGCTGTCCGCTTCGCGACCCTGGGACTCCCAAGATATTTGCGGAAGACACATGTTCTTTGTAAGTGTCTTTATGACGAGGGGGTTGCTGCTGTAAGGCAGATGGCGCCGCTCGAGGCTCATCTTGCCGCACGGACTTATTGTCTCAAGCCGTGCATCTCATTAGGCACGTCCCTTTGATGCCTGTATCTCGTGCTTCTCGATACCTCCCCTTTTACACCCTTTCCGATCTCCCCACTGTCTCCGTCTTCCTCTGCACCTGTCTTCGTTCCTATTTCGATCTACTTTACTGCTGATTGGAATTTGCTAATGGTGGGAAGATGGGTTTTTACAGTTGGGAACCGCCAAATGTTTCCGCACTTATGTTCCGGACCTTGTGTGTTTCAAAGTGACCAAAGCGACCCCTCTGGGAGCGAAATGTGGGAACCGGGTTGTAAACTTTTGTCTTCAATGTTATCCTATGGGTAAAAACTGTATAAAAGGAGCGATCCACAAAACCAATTTGAAGCAGTCTCCCCGAACTACACTCGATGTACTTCCTGTGACTTCTGTGTTCCCTGCAGTAAATAAACCTTGACTCTTTGACGCCGAAGGAAGTGTCCCGTGTCTCTGTGACTTGTACGCCGGAGCAGGTTACCCACGAAGGTTTCAGGTGTTGTGCCCTGGCACCGCTGGGTCCAAAAGAACCCAGTCCTTCAGTGTTAATGAGTGTTGTGTAATAAATAGACATATTTATATATATAAACCATGTGGTTCTTTTTCGTTTAACCTATACTACATCATTAGATCTAGTAAAATTAGCTGCTTAACAATCGATCTGGATAAGCCTGTGGGGTATCACTAAGAGAGCTTTCTATGGTTGTCTAAGACCACTAAAATCACCATTAGGGTTGCCTGGTTTAGTGCAAGGTGCTTTACTTAAATAAGTGTGCACCATATACTAAGGCAGCCTCCTACATGCTCATCTGAGGCGGAAGCCGGGTGATAGTTTGTTTGTTGTTTTAAAAATTGCTTTCTTATCCAATTTATTTGCGCCGCATTTGAATTTTAAAACTTAATTCTTGACCCTCCCATAATCCGCAAGCCTGCACTAACCCCTCCGAGGCAATCACAGCCGATTAGGTGCTGTGGCCGGAGACGCCCGAATAGTGTTCGTGGCGGTGACAGATATTGTGGGAACTACAAGTCCCAGTGCTCGAGCGGTAGACGGGACTTCAAAGGCAGGGAGCGCATCAGCTCGCGAGATTCCATGCTCACCTGCGGCGTAAGCCGGGTGATAGTTTGTTGTTTTAAAAATTGCTTTCTTATCCAATTTATTTGCGCCGCATTTGAATGTTAAAACTTAATTCTTGACCCTCCCATAACCCGCAAGCCTGCACTAACCCCTCCGAGGCAACCACAGCCGATTAGGTGCTGTGGCCGGAGACGCCCGAATAGTGTTCGTGGCGGTGACAGATATTGTGGGAACTACAAGTCCCAGCGCTCCCGCGCGGCAGACGGGACTACAAAGGCAGGGAGCGTGTTAGCTCGCAAGATTCCATGCTCACCTGAGGCGGAAGCCGGGTGATAGTTTGTTTGTTGTTTTGAAAATTGCTTTCTTATCCAATTTGTTTGCGCCGCATTTGAATTTTAAAACTTAATTCTTGACCCTCCCATAATCCGCAAGCCTGCACTAACCCCTCCGAGGCAATCACAGCCGATTAGGTGCTGTGGCCGGAGAAGCCCGAATAGTGTTCGTGGCGGTGACAGATATTGTGGGAACTACAAGTCCCAGCGCTCCAGACGGGACTACATAGGAAGATGGCTACCTCTCCGCGCAGCGGACGCAAGCAGCGGAGGCGCCGTTGTCGCGCCGAAGTCAAGCCAAAGTCCAGCCCGTCTGCGCCCGTCTGCGCTAAGGACAGGCAAGGGGCTGGACATATTGCTCAGGTAACCACAAAAGTTCCACTATCTGCGGATTTATTACTATCTTTGAATAGTCTATCTGAGTCCTGTCATCTGGCACTAAACGTAGATAAGTGGGTAGGCCCTATAAGTTGTTCTGGATGTAAACAAGTCTTAGAACCATTTTATGGACCGTCAATAAAAGAGACACGTAAGACCTTAACGGGGGGGTCTCATTAATGCCCGATCTATGTGCAAGAATGCACTACATATCTATGACCTTATACCCGAAAAAGATCTAGATTGTTTATTCATTACTGAAACATGGCTCAGAGATTGGTCCAATCCTGATAAAGTCCCGTCCGTGCCCCCGGGCTTCTTAATACAGAGATTGGACAGACCACTACAGCGTGGAGGAGGGCTGGCTATTATCTATCGAGACACCCTTAAATGTACCACTGTGGAACTCTCAGATATAAGAGGAGCAGAATGCCTTAGCTTCAGCTTACAGGCTCACGACTCATTTACTTTTTCTGGGGCACTGATATATCGCCCCCCCCAGGTCAAGCGACTCAGTTTTTAGAAAGTGTGGATGAAGTTTTGACCAATCTGACTATTAAATGTGCTAATTTCACTTTATTAGGTGATGTTAACCTCCATCTGGACAGCACTAGTGATCCCAACGTGTTATGTATGAAAGAGATCTAGGGCTGACGGTATTAACAGTGGAACCTACACACAAAGCTGGGCATATTCTTGACTGCATCAGCTCGAATCTGGATACAATGAAGGTTGAATCTCCTCTGACTCAAACTTGGTCAGACCATAAATTTATTGAGTTTAGCCTGAAAATCGATGATTATAAATCGAAGAAGACGGCCATTCCAGGAAATGGTACGCCACAACCACGTTGGGGCAAAATCATAGAACACCCAGATCCTAATAGTTGGGTGATTGAGAGTAGGCCATCATTGCATAGGAATGTTAATATTGACAACTGGAACTATGACAAGTGGATGAGAACGATAGGGGGAAAGATAAAAACCTGGGGAACACAATCTAAATCTAGACAAGGAAAAATATCTGCTCCGTGGTTTACAAGTTTATTGAAAGATACATTAGGAGAAGTGAGACTAGCTGAGCGGAGATGGCATCGACATTACAATAGTAATGATCAGATGGCGTACAAATTGGTTAGGAGGAATTATCATGCACTAATTAAAAGCGCTAAAGCGACTTATTATACCAACCTAATCGAAGCTACAAAAAATAAGCACAAGGACATTTTCCATATTGTTAATAGTTTCAGGAATCCCAAAATACTTTCTCAAGAAATTCCGTCATCCCAGACCCTCTGCAATGAGATAGCAACATTCTTTGAACAGAAAATAATTAATCTTACCAAGGATTTCCGTCAGGTTAATCTGGAGGGGTCAGAAGTAATGTTCACTACTCAAAACAAAGAGCCTCACACAGCAGGTTGGGAAACATTTTCCGTAATCACCCTGGAGGACCAAGCCATTTCTAAAATTAAGTCAGGATCACCGTTTGATCCTTGCCCTACGGTGCTGTTAAAAGCTATAAAAGAGGAGGTTAACCCTGTGATCAACTCAATCCTTAATTCATCACTTCAAACAGGGGAGATTCCAGCATGCTGGAAAGTTGCAGCTGTTAGGCCGCTACAAAAAAAAGCTTTACGGGACCCTACGGTTCTATTTACAGCCCATTTCGCTCCTTCCAGCTGTATGTAAATTGGAATAAGCCTGTGTTAATAGGCAGCTTACAGCGTATTTGGAGGAGAAAAACCTTCTCCATCCAAATCAAGCTGGTTTCAGAGCCCATAATTCTACAGAATCTGCACTCCTGTTTACTACAGAGACCATGCGAGCTGCATTGGATCAGGGCAAGAGGGCAGTCCTGATCCTATTAGACCTATCTGCAGCGTTTGACACGGTGTCCCATGCTATTTTATTACATCGCCTGGCAAGTGCAGGCATAGCGGGCACCGTGTTAAAGTGGTTCAAGAACTTTTTGATGCACAGACGGCAGATTACTATGCTGGGCCAGTACTGTTCTGAAGAGAAGATAGTGCGGTCAGGGGTACCTCAGGGCTCAAGCTTGAGCACTATTTTATTCAACCTATATATGGTCCCCCTGATTGACCTTATCCCCTCCTTCAACATAAGTACAATAGCATATGCCGACAACACCTAACTAGTTCTAGTACTGGATGAAGATCCTGGAAAAGCAGAACAGAATCTAAAAGAGTGTCTGACGGCGACCTTTGCCTGGATGAATAACAACCATCTTAAATGCAATACTGCCAAAACGGAAATCCTGCCGTTTGGTCAAAATAATTTCTTCTCTCCTGGTACATGTTGGCCAAATGAGGTAGAAGCCCCCCAAATACCATCGAGGCAGCGAGAAATCTAGGAATTAAATTTGATGAGTCCCTCTCTTTTAAACAGCAGGCAAGACAAGTGGCTGGCTCATGCTTTAACATCAATAGGGCCTCAGGAAATTTTTTGATCTCCTGCCCTTATCAGCCAGACGCACTGTTGCAGTGGCGTTTATTACATCCAGACTGGACTATTGTAACAGCTTATATGCGGGGGCAAATAAATCTGCCCTGCATAGACTGCAGATGGTCCAGCACGCGGCAGCGAGACTGGTTCTCAGATGGCCAAGAAAATCATCAGCCTCTGCTGCGTTGGATGCAATCCACTGGCTCCCTATTCAGAAACGTATCCTATTTAAGGTTCTAACGCTCACGTTTAGAGCCTTTCAAAAGCATGGTCCACAGTATTTGTATAACAACTTCAATCGATACTTTCCCACCCGAGCACTCAGATCTGCAACAGCCAATCTGCTGACTGTCCCAAAATTCAGATTGGCAACAAAAGGAGGAAAATCCTTGGCAGTTATGGGGGCTAGAGCGTGGAATAAACTACCCCATCAACTTCGACCACTTCTGAACCCCTTAAAACATGGACTTACAGCCTGGCGGACTCAGTCTGTAAAACACTTGTTTAAATCTTTCTATCTGACGACTGAGAACAACAAATATTTACCATCCTTAGCATATGAATCCAAGCGCCAAGATGCTCCTTGGAGTGATAGCGCGCTATACCAATGCTTATCATATATACATATATATATATATATATATATATATATATATATATATATATATATATATATATATCACAGCTCCAGGTTTCTTTCACATCCCATGGAAAGAAATTACGGCACTCATAGGGAAAGTGTTCAGTATGTTTTTAATCGCTCAGCAGACATCACGTGGGGCGCCGCCACGAGAGGCACCCGCCTGCGAGTGACCCGGATTTTGGTGCAACGGAGCGGAATATATATATATATATATATATATATATATATATATATATATATATATATATATATATATATATATATATATTCCGCTCCGTGGGGTTGTCCACCCGCTTTTTGGACAACCCCACGGAGCGGAGTGTATTAGCGGCGGTCCTGCCGCTGGGTAGCATCACCCCGAAGAAACGGGGGCCACGAGACCCTCTATCCAAGGAGTCTCACATGTGGAGCTGCGCGATGGATGAGGACAGGAGTGATGTTTGGGGGCTCATGTTAGAGCCTTTGGAACGAGCAGTAATTTGAAAGTGCATCCATCCAGGATAATATGGACTACATCTCCCACAAGCAATTGCTTGGTTTCATAAAGGGAGATGGTGGACGTCGTGCACTTTACTGCTGGCCCCTGATGAGGAAAATAAATTTCCGAAACGCGTCGGGCCTATTACAAGCATGCAACTGCCCATACCAACTAACGCCTTGGGGAAGGCGCACGCAGGCTCAAGTGCTACCCGCTTTTTGGACAACCCCACGGAGCGGAATATATATATATATATATATATATATATATATATATATTCCAACTCATTGTCCACCAGGAGCCTCGACCTCAACAGGGCGGTCCAGCGCGTGGGGGCAGACTTTCCCACAATTACATCAACAACAAAGCTTCCATTCCTAAGAAAGAAGAGCGCAGACCTGGACTTTCGGAAAAGGCACTTTAATATGCAATGCACAGCTTGCTTGATATCTCCACAGCTTGCTAGTTCCTTACGCGTTTCAGCTATCGTCGTAGCCTTGATCACAGGTGAGCAAGTTGCATCTGGGTTAGCTGTATCACGACGTCATTTGTGCGCCGCGTTAGACTCAGTGTATTTATAAAGTCTTAACTTCCTACAACTCCCATAATACACCTTGAATTGTTGGTCTCCGTTTCTTTTCATTAAAATACTGCATTCCATTCTATCTCTTCGTTTTTCATAAATGTTTATGCAGACTTTAGTACTGTGTGTTCCAGTCCGTTCAAAGTGCTGACAGTAATGCTCATTTCATAGCAATGCCGTTTAAATGTCAATTTCATTTGATTGCAGTACCTGTAATTCGTAGAGTCCTTGAAGGCAGGAACAGTTTCCTATCCTCATCCCTTGCCCGAAATAAACACCAATTATCCTGGCTGGACTCTCCGTGCCTTATACTTTGGAATTAATTCAGGCGGGTCCCGCTCCTTTCATTTCAACTCCAACTCATTGTCCACCAGGAGCCTCGACCTCAACAGGGCGGTCCAGCGCGTGGGGGCAGACTTTCCCACAATTACATCCACAACAAAGCTTCCATTCCTAAGAAAGAAGAGCGCAGACCTGGACTTGCGGAAAAGGCACTTTAATATGCAATGCACAGCTTGCTTGATATCTCCACAGCTTGCTAGTTCCTTACGCGTTTCAGCTATCGTCGTAGCCTTGATCACAGGTGAGCAAGTTGCATCTGGGTTAGCTGTATCACGACGTCATTTGTGCGCCGCGTTAGACTCAGTGTATTTATAAAGTCTTAACTTCCTACAACTCCCAAAATACACCTTGAATTGTTGGTCTCCGTTTTTTTTCATTAAAATACTGCATTCCATTCTATCTCTTCGTTTTTCATAAATGTTTATGCAGACTTTAGTACTGTGTGTTCCAGTCCGTTCAAAGTGCTGACAGTAATGCTCATTTCATAGCAATGCCGTTTAAATGTCAATTTCATTTGATTGCAGTACCTGTAATTCGTAGAGTCCTTGAAGGCAGGAACAGTTTCCTATCCTCATCCCTTGCCCGAAATAAACACCAATTATCCTGGCTGGACTCTCCGTGCCTTATACTTTGGAATTAATTCAGGCGGGTCCCACTCCTTTCATTTCAACTCCAACTCATTGTCCACCAGGAGCCCCGACCTCAACAGGGCGGTCCAGCGCTGGGGGCAGACTTTCCCCCAATTACATCCACAACAAAGCTTCCATTCCTAAGAAAGAAGAGCGCAGACCTGGACTTTCGGAAAAGGCACTTTAATATGCAATGCACAGCTTGCTTGATATCTCCACAGCTTGCTAGTTCCTTACGCGTTTCAGCTATCGTAGTAGCCTTGATCACAGGTGAGCAAGTTGCATCTGGGTTAGCTGTATCACGACGTCATTTGTGCGCCGCGTTAGACTCAGTGTATTTATAAAGTCTTAACTTCCTACAACTCCCATAATACACCTTGAATTGTTGGTCTCCGTTTCTTTTCATTAAAATACTGCATTCCATTCTATCTCTTCGTTTTTCATAAATGTTTATGCAGACTTTCGTACTGTGTTCCAGTCCGTTCAAAGTGCTGACAGTAATGCTCATTTCATAGCAATGCCGTTTAAATGTCAATTTCATTTGATTGCAGTACCTGTAATTCGTAGAGTCCTTGAAGGCAGGAACAGTTTCCTATCCTCATCCCTTGCCCGAAATAAACACCAATTATCCTGGCTGGACTCTCCGTGCCTTATACTTTGGAATTAATTCAGGCGGGTCCCACTCCTTTCATTTCAACTCCAACTCATTGTCCACCAGGAGCCTCGACCTCTACACTGAGTCTAACGCGGCGCACAAATGACGTCGTGATACAGCTAACCCAGATGCAACTTGCTCACCTGTGATCAAGGCTACGACGATAGCTGAAACGCGTAAGGAACTAGCAAGCTGTGGAGATATCAAGCAAGCTGTGCATTGCATATTAAAGTGCCTTTTCCGAAAGTCCAGGTCTGCGCTCTTCTTTCTTAGGAATGGAAGCTTTGTTGTGGATGTAATTGTGGGAAAGTCTGCCCCCACGCGCTGGACCGCCCTGTTGAGGTCGAGGCTCCTGGTGGACAATGAGTTGGAGTTGAAATGAAAGGAGTGGGACCCGCCTGAATTAATTCCAAAGTATAAGGCACGGAGAGTCCAGCCAGGATAATTGGTGTTTATTTCGGCCAAGGGATGAGGATAGGAAACTGTTCCTGCCTTCAAGGACTCTACGAATTACAGGTACTGCAATCAAATGAAATTGACATTTAAACGGCATTGCTATGAAATGAGCATTACTGTCAGCACTTTGAACGGACTGGAACACACAGTACTAAAGTCTGCATAAACATTTATGAAAAACGAAGAGATAGAATGGAATGCAGTATTTTAATGAAAAGAAACGGAGACCAACAATTCAAGGTGTATTATGGGAGTTGTAGGAAGTTAAGACTTTATAAATACACTGAGTCTAACGCGGCGCACAAATGACGTCGTGATACAGCTAACCCAGATGCAACTTGCTCACCTGTGATCAAGGCTACGACGATAGCTGAAACGCGTAAGGAACTAGCAAGCTGTGGAGATATCAAGCAAGCTGTGCATTGCATATTAAAGTGCCTTTTCCCAAAGTCCAGGTCTGCGCTCTTCTTTCTTAGGAATGGAAGCTTTGTTGTGGATGTAATTGTGGGAAAGTCTGCCCCCACGCGCTGGACCGCCCTGTTGAGGTCGAGGCTCCTGGTGGACAATGAGTTGGAGTTGAAATGAAAGGAGTGGGACCCGCCTGAATTAATTCCAAAGTATAAGGCACGGAGAGTCCAGCCAGGATAATTGGTGTTTATTTCGGGCAAGGGATGAGGATAGGAAACTGTTCCTGCCTTCAAGGACTCTACGAATTACAGGTACTGCAATCAAATGAAATTGACATTTAAACAGCATTGCTATGAAATGAGCATTACTGTCAGCACTTTGAACGGACTGGAACACACAGTACTAAAGTCTGCATAAACATTTATGAAAAACGAAGAGATAGAATGGAATGCAGTATTTTAATGAAAAGAAACGGAGACCAACAATTCAAGGTGTATTATGGGAGTTGTAGGAAGTTAAGACTTTATAAATACACTGAGTCTAACGTGGGGCACAAATGACGTCGTGATACAGCTAACCCAGATGCAACTTGCTCACCTGTGATCAAGGCTACGACGATAGCTGAACCGCGTAAGGAACTAGCAAGCTGTGGAGATATCAAGCAAGCTGTGCATTGCATATTAAAGTGCCTTTTCCGAAAGTCCAGGTCTGCGCTCTTCTTTCTTAGGAATGGAAGCTTTGTTGTGTATATATATATATATATATATATATATATATATATATATATATATATATATATATATATATATATATATATATATATATATACATATATATATATATATATGCGGCAGCGGTGGAATTTAAGTCTGTACTGTTTTACCAGCTAATCTAGGTGTGGTTAGAAGAAAAACCATTACTATCATTAGGCACATATAAAATACTGTTTGTAAGTAGTAAGTTCTACTGAACTTTTTTTGGTAGTAGGGGGTCTAGCACAACTGTTTCCCCACTCCTTGGAAGTTTAGACTTCACTAGGGTAGGTAGGAGCTGCACCAAACTACACCTAGTTTATCATGTCTTTAGTTTGTGAGACCAGTGAGCCCCAACCCTCTTGCTACAGTGGCTATAAATTCCAGGAACGTAGGACCCTGGCTGCATCCAGAGAGTTAAAAGACAGGTAGTAACCCTAACAAAGAGCAGCTCGTAGAGATGCTCCTGCAGTATGATCTCCAGAATCCTGGAAGGCCAGAAGAGCAGGATAACTCTGGGTTGGGGGAGGTCCAAGAAGAAGGGTCAGGGGTGACTCACCCAACTGATCACAATTCTGAGCCTGACCAGGAGGTGTTTGAAGACTCCACAATGATAAACTCTCATCTACCAGGGAATGGGTCAGATAACCTTGAGAGGCATCTAGAGGTAGTTCCCCCTTTGTTCCTCCTGGGATGGCGAAAAGAGTTCAGGGGAGGTCTAGGACCTCCACTGTGAATTCCATGGCCTCTAACACTTCCGTAGGGACCACCATCCCTAATTTGATGGAGGACTGCTTAGAAAGGCAATAAGGCTCAAGAATAAGTAGTTGGCCCTTGAATAGGAGACCCTGGAAGTACAAAAGGTTAGGAAGAATTTGGGACTAGGTCCCATGGTTGCAGCACTTGCAAGCCATTAGTCGGGGAGCAATCTTTTGATACTAGGAACCTGAGCAGAATAATCTCTCCTTACCAGGAGGGTGATGATATCCACGGATCACTGCCTTGGAGAGGGCCTGTAAAGTGTAGAAGGTCATTCAAGTGCAGTGGGCAGCTATCCTGTGGCTCAACTTTGCTAGCAAAGGCAGAGACAAACTTCTCACTGTCAAGGAGGAAGATGCTGACAACTACACAGTTTTGAAGATTGTCCTCATAGATGGATTTGGTTTAACCACTGAACAATACAGGGTTACGTTTAGGGACACACAGAAGGCATATACCCAAGACTGGGTTGACAATACTATTAAGGCTCTGGAAAACTGGCTTCATGGAAGTAATGTGCATGATTATACAGGACTGATCACTTTACTAGTGAGGGGACACATGCTTAATAATTGTCCAAATCAACAGCTGCACCAGTACCTGGTAAACTCTGATCTGACCTCTCCCCAAGAATTGGGAAAGAAGATAGACAAATGGGTTCGTACAAGAGTTAAGACCAAGGGCCAGATGTACGAATGTTTTTTGTGGTCGCAAACGGGAAACCGGGCCGTTTGCGACTGCAAAATTAGTCTGCCCCATGTACAAATTTCATTTTGCGAGTCGGAAACCTGTTATCGACATGTAAAATAGGGTTTGTGACTCGCTATTAGGAAGGAGCGTCCCTTCGATGTCTGATAGTTTTGCAACCGCAATTATAGTAGCAAAACACTCGGAGTTTACCACCTACTTCAAGTAGGTGGTTACCCACTTGCAAACAGGAAGGGGTCCCCAGTATATGGTACTGATGTACCCACGGCATAAGGCTACAAGAAGCTCCAGCATCCAGCATCTCTTCCTGCCAAGAATAGCATCCTCACTGCATCCTCTGCACGGTGGGTCTTTACCTTTGGTGAGCTCTTGCAACTCCTGTGCCTTTGGCCTATGGTTCTTCTTGAGGGTCTTTTCCTGCTTCAGTGGGCTCCCCTGCTTGCTCGGGGACTGCTCTGACTCTCCTGCTTGTGGTGAGTCCCTTGGACCTTGCTGGTCCCAACACTGCTCCTTCTTCACTTTCCACACCTATTGCAGCTACCTAGGCTCGTTGGTATATCCCGCCAGACACTGACCCCCTAGTTCTCGACTACTGATGTGGAACAGCTTGTGCACCGCCCCTGGTCTTCCTCAGCATCGCTTGGTCCTCACAGCTGCATTGACAAAGTCACTGTCATCACTCCTGAAGTGCCTCCTGATCACCTCAATTTGGCATAGACTCTGTTCCCTCTGCTTGCAGGTTGTCCTCTTCAGGAATCTACTCTTATATTCCACCGGATTCTTGCACTATCTTTGCCAGGGGCATCTTTTCTGAAGTCCTCCATTGTGGTCTTCGGCAGTTTCTGACGTCACTTAGCACCTATGCCCTCAGCTACCCTATTGTAGGTATCCTGGTTCCTGGGGTATGCATGGGTGGGGTAACTCTCCAACCTTCTGTCTTCCACAGGGTTTCTTCAGGGTCCTCTGAGAAGGGTACTTCTTCTCTAAAACTGCAACAGCGACTTTCCTGTTGACTTCTGTTGGACACACTGCTGTTTTTCCACTCTGCACACAGCCTCCGTGGGGTTCCTTGGCACTTTCCTATGGTGGTTCCTTGTGTCCTAGCTCCTCTGAGTCTCCTGGTTCAACTCCCGACGTCAGTCGCAGTTCGAATTTCAATTTTTTAGTATATGGGTTGGTCTCCCCCTGGAGACCACTGTATTTTGTGCTTACTTACATATTGCAATTGAAGTATTATTGTGTATTTGTGTTTATATCTCAGGGTTGGAGATATAGCAATATGTTACTGAGTGTTGTGTAATAAATAGGCATATTTTTATATATATACATTGTGTGGTTGTTTTTCGTGTAATCTACACTACAGGATTAGATCTGGTAAAGAAAGCTGCTTAAGTTAACACTCCTTCTGGATAAGCCGGAAGGCTGGTCTCCTCAGCTACCACTTAGAGAGCTTTCTATGGTTGTCTACAACTACTAAAATCACCATAAGATTTGCCTGGATTAGTGCAAGGTGCTCCATTTACTAAGCCAGCCTCCTATGGAGGCCATCCAGGGCTTGGAGTGGGGATTGATCAAGGTACCTCCCATCGGGCCGTCAGTGCAGCTGCCCCTGCACCATGGTTTGCACCCCCACTCTGCTTTACCTCAAGGTGATCAGGCCGGCCGGAATATTGTGCTCCTCTATCCCTGGGCCACGGGCCCCCCAGTATCCCATCTCTGCTTTACTACATTCCCCACTGTCAGCACTCTCAAGTGTCATGTTGCGGGAAGTCTCTGTATGCTACACTCGGCCTGGGCTCTCACTGCATCTCCGAGGCACTGCAGGTGTATCCATGCCCCAGGGAGGGCGCCACAGCTTACCATCATCCTCCACTTGTCACACCCGCAGGATGCCACCACACCCAGGCCCTGCCCACCAGGCTCAAGCCTCTGCCCATCTGCTGGAGCTTTTCTCTTCTTCACAGCGCTCCACGAGAACACCAGCTCCTGTCCCTGCCCAAGGCGCTCAGTCATTGATCACCACTGCCCAGTGCCGCTCTCTGCTGCAATTGTGGTACGTATGTCGAGTTAAGTCCAGAGAGACGCTCTGCATTTCACCAGCCCTCCGCCCTGTGCTTGTGGGCCCAATTCCAGACCTTCGCTCCATGATCAGCCCTACTGACCTGTTCGCCGGTTGTCCTCGTGGGCCTCCGCCGCATCTTGATTATTTGGGGATCCTTGCCACATCTCACATTTCAGGCCCTAGGGCGCCTCCAGCCACCTTTCTTTACAGTAGCATGGCGACCTCTCTGCAGGGTTCAGGTCTATTGGCTAATGTCCCTTAGGGCCGATGGTGCCCTGGGCAGCAGGATCTTCAGGATTCTTCCTACGGTGGGCTAATGGGGAACATCTTTGCTCTGCGGCTGGTCTGCCTTCTGTCCTTGTGCTTTCTGCCTCTTTTTCCCACTCCTTCTTTGCTCACTTTTTTCTTTTTTCCCTCTTATTCCCCCTTTTTGCATACTCTTTTAACTTTTTCTCACTCTTTTACACCACGCCCCTTCTGCTGCTCGACTCCTGTGATCCTGCCTCTCCCAGTGCTGCGTTTCCCGCTTCCCGCCTCCCAGCTTTCCAGTCCTCCCCCTCACACTACTTAATGGAGCCCACTACGCCAGGATAGGAGTCATTTCACTGACCTTGTCAGTGAACTGCTTCCCTCCCAGCGCATCCCAGCCAGTGGCGTCACTAGGGGGGTGCGGGGGGTGCGGACCGCACCGGGTGACACCATCACTTGGGGTGACACCGTGGTCCGTGACACCAAAATGCTAAATATTATTACTATCTGTCAGCAGTGCGGGCTGTACCTCGCCTTCAAGGAGTAAACTTGACAGTTTCTTCTCCCAGCCTGAAGGATTATATAATTCTAGAACAATGCACAGTGCTCCACTGCCTTCTCTTCCACTGTGGCAAATTAATGAAATGTCTGTGTGTCCAAGGAGCTAAACTATGGAAATCGCTCCGCTTCGCAAGTCTCTGAGTAATTAGACAAATCACCTGAAGTGTAGAAAAAAAATGAAACGTTGGTTTGATTTGCTCTTAGAAAGAAAAAAATTAAACCTTGACCTTAGTGCTGGTAATAAAGAAAAAAAGAGCATACAAGAATATGAAATGTACTAAATGGAATCAAAATGTTCTTTTTTTAATTCTGTGAAACATTCCAGCTGTGTGGTGTATTATGACTCTGTTTATCAGTGGGGGAATTGCCATCTTTTTCTTGGGAAATTACGCATGGTTTTGGCGCACTTGTCTTTTAGTGGGCGCTGTACTGGGGATCAGACAGCGGGGGATGTTTATTAGCAGTGATATGGGGGCTCGCTGGGCTGTGCGCCCCTTTCCTGTAAGTGTTATGTCCTATTAGTAGAAATGACCGA
The DNA here is from genome assembly GCF_964263255.1 of Lissotriton vulgaris. Classification (NCBI taxonomy): domain Eukaryota; kingdom Metazoa; phylum Chordata; class Amphibia; order Caudata; family Salamandridae; genus Lissotriton; species Lissotriton vulgaris. Next base: position 130,898,227 of record NC_141688.1, read on the forward strand.
ATGGGCAATTTTATTTAGTGTTATTCCATTTAATAGAGATTTGCAGAGCGCTGTGTTAAGTGCTTTATAGCGCATCGCTCGCCAGTAGAGGCTCTTGGTGATGAAATAAAAGTGAACCAAATATAAAAATGTCAATGTCTCCGTGAACTTCAGGAGATTGTGGGGGTCATTGGCTAAATGTGCCAGAGCAAACGAGTCCCCCTTCCACGTCCGTGCCCACTTACAGGCTGGCAACAGCTGTCTGAGGAAGGACCCAGAACACAATATGTGGGGCAATGTTCTTTCCGTAGAAAGTCATTGAGTTTCACCCGCCCTTCACAACAGGGGTCCATATTGTGGAGGGTTCTGTTATAACTATTTGGGAGGGGGTGTTAGAAATGGGACTTTAGAACCGTATTATGATATGAGGGCGTTCATTTTACAGAGAGCACAGAAGGGGCACATTGGACTTTGGATCAGGAGTCTTTTAGGTGGAATGTTCCATCATCAAAAGTCTTCTGGAGACGGTACCTTTGTCACTTAATGGGAACGTTCCCTTACCGGGGGAGGCGCTGCAAGGGAGGGGGCGCTCGGGTTCAAGATAGATGCGCTTATCCGCAGGGGCCACGAGAACGGCGATGGATTACAGTGAGGCGGGGGTCACGCCGGGACACTCCAACACCATTGTTCTGTGGGCTGTGACCTTATAACTGGGGCCAAGCCCATGTCGCACTCGGCAAGCTGTTCACAAGAGAAGTTATAAGAACGCCCTACCCCCTTACATCGGATCGTGTTGGCTCCAAAATCCGCCGTACTCCTTTTACCTACCTCGAATGAAAGGCTGAGGCCCTACGTGCCCCTATGCATCGTGTAAGTTGCCTAGACGTTACAAGGAGCGCTGAACCCACTGAGGTTTTTTTTTAAAGCAGAATAGAGAGGCGCGCAGGTTACTCGTTTTGTGACGGGCATCACACGTGACGTGTGGCTAGGGAGACACCGGCACTGCTCCACGATTACCCGTCCAGTCTCTGCTGCTAGATCAGATCTGGAGACATGCTCACATGAAAGAGAAAAGTGCAGCTCTTTTCGATAAAACTAACATTTATTGTAATAATAACAATTTATTTCTTGATATTGTCGGAGATGGGGCTCGCCTGTCACTGTTCTGTCGCGTCAGTGTCCCTGTAAGGTTGGAACAGAAACGTGCTCATTGTGTGCTGAATACCAGGCGACCGGTCACAGGTGGTTTACGTCAGATCAGACTGCGGCGCTGGGGGTTTGGACCCATAGGACTTTAGGTATTCAGGAGGAAGTGACATGTAAACTCTACTAGTTAAATACAAAAACAAAGGGAAGAAGTTGCAGGGGATCATTGACAACATGAAGCTGGGATCAAGGGGAATATATTGTATCCGCAGTTACTCCGCTTGTTACATCTAGATACAGCGTACACCCTTTGAAACTTGCCAGCACAGTACCCAGTGCCCCTCTCTGCACACGTGGGCAGATCACAGAGCACTTGGCACTGTGGCAGTGAGAAAGGATTTATGAACGGATGGGTAACACCTCTGCAGTGCTTTAGACTCCGGTGTAGAGGAGTGGGCTTGGAAAGGCCAGAAGGGCCCCCTCCGTGGGTGCTGCACAGATGACTACATCTCCTCGATGAGGTCCATCATGGATTCATGGAGTAAGTCGTGAGGGGGTGACACCATGAGTTACCCGCACTGGGTGACACCAACCCTAGTGACGCCACTGATCCCAGCACAGCTCTGCCTGGTAGCTGCTGCCAATGGCGGCTCGCTGAGGGAGTGCTGAGGGGCGCTGGGCGGGCAGCGGGGCGGGGCAGGGTGGAGGGGTAGTAGAGTCCGACGTACGACAGATAGGAGTATGGTAAATAATTTAATGAATAAAACAATTTATATTGCGCGCGCTGCATAATCAAGTTGGCGATGCAACGCGCACTCTTTCTGTAATAAACCTAGAGCAGGTAGCCCTGCTGCAATCTCTCTGTAAACCTAGTACAGGTAGTTCTTCTGCACGATCTCTGTAAACCTAGTGCAGGTAGCGCTGCTGCACTCTACCTGTAAACTTAGAGCAGATAGTGCTTCTGCACTTTCTCTGTAAACCTGGTGTAGATAGCTCTTCTGCTCTCTCTCTGTAAACCTGGTGCAGGTAGCGCTGCTGTACTCTCTCTGTAAACCAAGTGCAGGTACCGCTGATGCACTCTCTCTGTGAACCAAGTGCAGGTACAGCTGCTGCACTCTCTCTGTACACCTACTGCAGGCAGCGCTGGTGCGCTCTTTCTGTAAACCTAGTGCAGGTAGCACTGCTGCATTCTCTTTGTAAACCTAGTGCACGTTCCGCTGTTGCACTCTCCCTGTAAATCTAGTGTAGATAGTTCTTCTGCGCTCTCTCTGTAAACCTGGTGCAGGTAGCAGTGCTGTACTCTCTCTGTAAACCTAGTGCAGGTACTGCTGATGCACTCTCTCTGTAAACCTAGTACAGGTAGCGCTTCTGCACTCTCTCTGTAAACCTAGTGCAGGTAGCGCTGCTGCACTCTCTCGGTAAACCTAGTGCAGATACAGCTGCTGTGTCTCTCTGTAAACCAAGTGCAGGTACAGCTGCTGCACTCTCTCAGTACACCTACTGCAGGCAGCGCTGGTGCGCTCTCTCTGTAAACCTAGTGCAGGTAGCGCTGCTGCATTCTCTTTGTAAACCTAGTGCACGTTCCACTGCTGCACTCTCTCTGTAAACATAGTGTAGATAGTGCTTCTGAGTTCTCTCTGTAAACCTGGTGTAGGTAGCGCTGCTGTGCTCTCTCTGTAAACCTGGTGCAGGTAGCGCTTCTGTGCTCTCTCTGTAAACCTAGTGTACATAGTGCTTCTGCGCTCTCTCTGTAAACCTATTGCAGATACCGTAGCTGCGCTTTCTCTGTAAATCAAGTGTAGGTACCGCTGCTGAACTCTCTCTGTAAACCTAGTGCAGGTACCGCTGCTGCACTCTCTCTGTAGACCTAGTGCAGGTAGTGCTGGTGCGCTCTCTCTATAAAACTAGTGCAGGTAGCACCACTTCATTCTCTTTGTAAACCTAGCGCACATACCGCTGCTTCACTCTCTCTGTAAACCTCGTGTTGATAGTGCTTCTGCGCTCTCTCTGTAAACCTGGTGCAGGCAGCGCTGCTGTGCTCTCTCTGTAAACCTAGTGCAGGTAGTGCTTCTGCACTCTCTCTGTAAACCTGGTGCAGGTAGCGCTGCTGTACTCTCTCTATAAACCTAGTGCAGGTAGTGCTGTTGCAGTCTCTCTGTAAACCTGGTACAGATAGCGCTGCTGTACTCTCTCTGTAAACCTAGTGTAGATAGTGCTTCTGCAGTCTCTCTGCAAACCTGGTGCACTTAGCGTTGCTGTGCTTTCTCTGTAAACCTAGTGCAGGTAGTGCTACCGCACTTTCTGCAAACCTGGTGCAGGTAGCGTTGCTGTATACTCTCTCTGTACATCTGGTGCAGGTAGCGGTGCTGTGCTTTCTCTGTAAACCTAGTGTAGATTGTGCTTCTGCGCTCTCTCTGTAAACCTGGTGCAAGGAGCGGTGCCGTGCTCTCTCTGTAAACCTAGTGTAGATAGGGCTTCTGCTCTCTCTCTGTAAACCTGGTGCAAGTAGCGCTGCTGCACTCTCTATAAACCTGGTGCAGGTAGCATTTCTGCACTCTCTCTGTAAATCTGGAGCAGGTAGCGCTGCTGTGCTCTCTCTGTAAACCTAGTGTAGAAAGTGCTTCAGCACTCTCCCTGTAAACCAAATGCAGGTACCGCTGCTGCACTCTCTATAAACCTGGTGCAGGTAGCATTTCTGCACTCTCTCTGTAAATCTGGAGCAGGTAGCGCTGCTGTGCTCTCTCTGTAAACCTAGTGTAGATAGTGCTTCTGCGCTCTCTCTGTTATCCTAATGCAGGTAGTGCTGCTGCACTGTCTCTGTAAACCAGGTGCAGATGGCACTTCTGCGCTCTCTCTGTAAATCTGGTGCAGATAGCGCTGCTGTGCTCTCTCTGTAAACCTAGTGTAGATAGTGCTTCTGCGCTCTCTCTGTAAACCTGGTGTAGGTAGGGTTGCTGCGCTCTCTCTGTAAACCTAGTGTAGATTGTGCTTCTGCCCTCTCTCTGTAAACCTGGTGCACTTAGCGTTGCTCTGCTTTCTCTGTAAACCTAGTGCAGGTAGAGCTGCTGCACTCTCTGCAAACTTGGTGGAGGTAGCGTTGCTGTACTCTCTCTGTAAACCTGGTGCAGATAGCACTTCTGCGCTCTCTCTGTAAATCTGGTGCAGGTAGGGTTGCTGCGCTCTCTCTGTAAACCTAGTGTAGATTGTGCTTCTGCCCTCTCTCTGTAAATCTGGTGCAGGTAGCGTTCCTGTACTCTCTCTGTAAACCTGGTGCAGGTAGCACTGCTGCACTATGTGTAAATCTGGTGCACGTAGCGCTGCTGTGTTCTCTCTGTAAACCTAGTGTAGATAGTGCTTCTGTACTCACTCTGTAAACCTAGTGCAGGCACCGCTGCTGCACTCTCTCTGTAGACCTAGTGCAGATAGTGCTGGTGCGCTCTCTCTATAAAACTAGTGCAGTTAGCCCCACTTCATTCTCTTTGTAAACCTAGTGCACATACCGCTGCTTCACTCTCTCTGTAAACCTCGTGTAGATAGTGCTTCTGCGCTCTCTCTGTAAATCTGGTGCAGGTAGCGTTGCTGTACTCTCTCTGTAAACCTGGTGTAGGTAGCGCTGCTGTGCTCTCTCTGTAAACCTGGTGCAGGTAGCGCTGCTGTACTCACTCTGTAAACCTATTGCAGATACCGCAGCTGCGCTTTCTCTGTAAATCAAGTGTAGGTACCGCTGCTGAACTCTCTCTGTAAACCTAGTGCAGGTACCGCTGCTGCACTCTCTCTGTAGACCTAGTGCAGGTAGTGCTGGTGCGCTCTCTCTATAAAACTAGTGCAGGTAGCACCACTTCATTCTCTTTGTAAACCTAGTGCACATACCGCTGCTTCACTCTCTCTGTAAACCTCGTGTAGATAGTGCTTCTGCGCTCTCTCTGTAAACCTGGTGCAGGTAGCGGTGCTGTGCTCGCTCTGTTAACCTAGTGTAGATAGTGCTTCTGTGCTCTCTCTGTAAACCTGGTTCAGGTAGCGGTGCTGTGCTCTCTCTGTAAGCCTAGTGTAGATAGTGCTTCTGCACTCCCTCTGTAAACCTAGTGGAGGTAGCGCTGGTGTGCTGTCTCTGTAAACCTAGTGTAGATAGTGCTTCCGCACTCTCTCTGTAAACCTGGCCCAGGTAGCGCTGGTGCGCTCTCTCTGTACACCTAGTGCAGGTAGCGCTGCTGCATTCTCTTTGTAAACCTAGTGCACATTCCGCTGCTGCACTCTCTCTGTAAACATAGTGTAGATAGTGCTTCTGAGTTCTCTCTGTAAACCTGGTGTAGGTAGCGCTGCTGTGCTCTCTCTGTAAACCTGGTGCAGGTAGCGCTGCTGTACTCACTCTGTAAACCTATTGCAGATACCGTAGCTGCGCTTTCTCTGTAAATCAAGTGTAGGTACCGCTGCTGAACTCTCTCTGTAAACCTAGTGCAGGTACCGCTGCTGCACTCTCTCTGTAGACCTAGTGCAGGTAGTGCTGGTGCGCTCTCTCTATAAAACTAGTGCAAGTAGCACCACTTCATTCTCTTTGTAAACCTAGCGCACATACCGCTGCTTCACTCTCTCTGTAAACCTCGTGTTGATAGTGCTTCTGCGCTCTCTCTGTAAACCTGGTGCAGGCAGCGCTGCTGTGCTCTCTCTGTAAACCTAGTGCAGGTAGTGCTTCTGCACTCTCTCTGTAAACCTGGTGCAGGTAGCGCTGCTGTACTCTCTCTATAAACCTAGTGCAGGTAGTGCTGTTGCAGTCTCTCTGTAAACCTGGTACAGATAGCGCTGCTGTACTCTCTCTGTAAACCTAGTGTAGATAGTGCTTCTGCAGTCTCTCTGCAAACCTGGTGCACTTAGCGTTGCTGTGCTTTCTCTGTAAACCTAGTGCAGGTAGTGCTACCGCACTTTCTGCAAACCTGGTGCAGGTAGCGTTGCTGTATACTCTCTCTGTACATCTGGTGCAGGTAGCGGTGCTGTGCTTTCTCTGTAAACCTAGTGTAGATTGTGCTTCTGCGCTCTCTCTGTAAACCTGGTGCAAGGAGCGGTGCCGTGCTCTCTCTGTAAACCTAGTGTAGATAGGGCTTCTGCTCTCTCTCTGTAAACCTGGTGCAAGTAGCGCTGCTGCACTCTCTATAAACCTGGTGCAGGTAGCATTTCTGCACTCTCTCTGTAAATCTGGAGCAGGTAGCGCTGCTGTGCTCTCTCTGTAAACCTAGTGTAGAAAGTGCTTCAGCACTCTCCCTGTAAACCAAATGCAGGTACCGCTGCTGCACTCTCTATAAACCTGGTGCAGGTAGCATTTCTGCACTCTCTCTGTAAATCTGGAGCAGGTAGCGCTGCTGTGCTCTCTCTGTAAACCTAGTGTAGATAGTGCTTCTGCGCTCTCTCTGTTATCCTAATGCAGGTAGTGCTGCTGCACTGTCTCTGTAAACCAGGTGCAGATGGCACTTCTGCGCTCTCTCTGTAAATCTGGTGCAGATAGCGCTGCTGTGCTCTCTCTGTAAACCTAGTGTAGATAGTGCTTCTGCGCTCTCTCTGTAAACCTGGTGTAGGTAGGGTTGCTGCGCTCTCTCTGTAAACCTAGTGTAGATTGTGCTTCTGCCCTCTCTCTGTAAACCTGGTGCACTTAGCGTTGCTCTGCTTTCTCTGTAAACCTAGTGCAGGTAGAGCTGCTGCACTCTCTGCAAACTTGGTGGAGGTAGCGTTGCTGTACTCTCTCTGTAAACCTGGTGCAGATAGCACTTCTGCGCTCTCTCTGTAAATCTGGTGCAGGTAGGGTTGCTGCGCTCTCTCTGTAAACCTAGTGTAGATTGTGCTTCTGCCCTCTCTCTGTAAATCTGGTGCAGGTAGCGTTCCTGTACTCTCTCTGTAAACCTGGTGCAGGTAGCACTGCTGCACTATGTGTAAATCTGGTGCACGTAGCGCTGCTGTGTTCTCTCTGTAAACCTAGTGTAGATAGTGCTTCTGTACTCACTCTGTAAACCTAGTGCAGGTACCGCTGCTGCACTCTCTCTGTAGACCTAGTGCAGATAGTGCTGGTGCGCTCTCTCTATAAAACTAGTGCAGTTAGCCCCACTTCATTCTCTTTGTAAACCTAGTGCACATACCGCTGCTTCACTCTCTCTGTAAACCTCGTGTAGATAGTGCTTCTGCGCTCTCTCTGTAAATCTGGTGCAGGTAGCGTTGCTGTGCTTTCTCTGTACACCTCGTGTAGATAGTGCTTCTGCGCTCTCTCTGTAAATCTGGTGCAGGTAGCGTTGCTGTACTCTCTCTGTAAACCTGGTGTAGGTAGCGCTGCTGTGCTCTCTCTTTAAACCTGGTGCAGGTAGTGCTGCTGTACTCACTCTGTAAACCTATTGCATATACCGCAGCTGCGCTTTCTCTGTAAATCAAGTGTAGGTACCGCTGCTGAACTCTCTCTGTAAACCTAGTGCAGGTACCGCTGCTGCACTCTCTCTGTAGACCTAGTGCAGGTAGTGCTGGTGCGCTCTCTCTATAAAACTAGTGCAGGTAGCACCACTTCATTCTCTTTGTAAACCTAGTGCACATACCGCTGCTTCACTCTCTCTGTAAACCTCGTGTAGATAGTGCTTCTGCGCTCTCTCTGTAAACCTGGTGCAGGTAGCGGTGCTGTGCTCGCTCTGTTAACCTAGTGTAGATAGTGCTTCTGTGCTCTCTCTGTAAACCTGGTTCAGGTAGCGGTGCTGTGCTCTCTCTGTAAGCCTAGTGTAGATAGTGCTTCTGCACTCCCTCTGTAAACCTAGTGGAGGTAGCGCTGGTGTGCTCTCTCTGTAAACCTAGTGTAGATAGTGCTTCCGCACTCTCTCTGTAAACCTGGCCCAGGTAGCGCTGGTGCGCTCTCTCTGTACACTTAGTGTAGATAGTGCTTGTGCGCTCTCACTGTAAACCTGGTGCAGGTACTGCTGCACTCCCTCTATAAACCTGGTGCAGGTATCGCTTCTGCGCTCTCTCTGTAAACCTGGTGCAGGTAGTGCTTCTGCGCTCTCTCTGTAAACCTGGTGCACTGAGCGTTGCTGTGCTTTCTCTATAAACCTAGTGCAGGTAGCACTGCTGCACTCACTGTAAACCTGGTGCAGGTAGCGCTGCTGTACTGTCTCTGTAAAGCTGGTGCAGAATCGCTGCTGCACTCGCTGTAAACCTGGTGCAGGTAAAGCTACTGTACTCTCTTTGTAAACCTGGTGAATGTGGTGCTGTTGCGCTCTCTCTGTAAACCAGGTGCAGGTAGCACTGCTGTATTCTCCCTGTAAACCTAATACTGATAGTGCTTCTGCGCTCTCTCTGTAAACCTAGTGAAGGAGCGCTGCTGTGCTCTCTCTGTAAACCTGGTGCAGGAGCGCTGCTGTGCTCTCTCTGTAAACCTAGTGTACATAGTGCTTCTGCGCTCTCTCTGTAAACCTGGTGCACTTAGCGTTGCTGTGCTTTCTCTGTAAACTTAGTGCAGGTAGTGCTGCTGTTTTCTCTCTGTAAACCTGGTGCAGGATCGCTGCTGCACTCTCTGTAAACCTGGTGCAGGTAGCACTGCTGTACTCTCTCTGTAAACCTGGAGCAGGTTGCACTGCTGTGCTCTTTCTGTAAACATGGTGCAGGTAGCACTGCTACGCAGGTTTCGCTCTATACCTAGTGCAGGTAGTGTTGCTGCACCGTGTTACTCTATACCTACTGCTGGTAGTGCTGCTGCACAGTGTTGCTCGATACCTAGTGAAGGTAGTGCTGCTGTGCAGTGTTGCTGTTAGAATTAGGGGTCTCTAGTTGTCACCAGTAGGTACTTGTGACAAATAGGGACCCTCTCCTCTAGTCAGAGTAAGGGGGATTACACTCCTAAAATAACCCCTGCTCACTCCCTTCGTAGCTTGGCACGAGCAGCAAGGCTTTATCTCAGAGGCGTTGTTAAGTTAAGCATTTGTGACCACATACAGTAACTCAGTGACAACACTACAAATGGACACCACACAAGGTTTTATATCAAAAATAGGTATATTTATATAGAGTTACTACAAGACCAATAAACGACAAAAAGAATCCACAGTACTATTAGCTATTAAGAGTTCTTGTTAAAAAGGTTTAAATCAAGGTTCTGTGCGAGTCGGTAGCCCGGAGGGGCTACAGCGTTGTTGAAAATAACAGAGTCTAGCAAATCCAGCGGACCGTGTCGGTACGGGCCCACTCAAATGTCGACAGACTCAGTCACAGTACCTGTTACTTGGGGCGGCCGGCACGGATGTGCGAGCCGGATCCGGTGATCATCGCGATGCAGAAAGGAAGCGTTGCAGGACGCATTGTCCCTCGATGCGGTGCAGGCAGCGCCCCGCTGACAGATTCGGTGGATCCAAGACAGCATTGCAGGGAGAGACGTTGCTTCGATGCAGTGCTTGCAGTTTGCGGTGCGGCAAACGAGCCGGAGTTCAGGAGCTGGCGTCGATCAGTCCGGAAAACGGAGCGAGTCGGGCAGTGCGTCGTGAAGCATGCGAGGCGGTGCCCAACACCGGTCCGGTCACAGGACTTGAAGTCAGCAGCAGTGACCGCGTCGGTCAGACCAGTTTGATTCGGTGTAGTGAGGCGTTGCACGTTGCGGTGTCTACCAGTCACGGTGCAGGCTACGGTTTGGTGACGGGGTCTGGACGGAGTCGGTGAGCGCAGAGCTTGCGTTGTTCGAGGCGGATGTTGCTTGATGCAGTGCCTACAGGACACTGGGCCAGTCGGGAGAGTCGGTCACAGCTCCCTGCCTCTGTAGCCACTTGTTTCCAGCTGCAATTCACAAAGGCTGTTGAAGTCCACTGGTCCTGGGACTTCGGTCAAGGGGCTGAAGGACCGGGTTTTTAGAACCCAGCCGCACCAGGGAAAACGCCCGATGCCTTCGAGTTCCCCTGCCTTGGCAAACAGAGACACGAGACGCTTCTTGATTACGTCAAAGACCAAAGTTTATTGGCTGCAACCAGGAACAGAGATGTACGAAGCACAACACGGGTGGTTCGCTAGAGACTGCACAATTTCAATGAGCGGATCATGGTCTTTAATGCCAAAAATCACATTCCAAAGGTGGCATCAATTACATACAAACTAACCAATCAGATTGTGACATGTCAAAAGTAGCGCATGACGACAATCCCCTTTTCCGTTGTCCAGCCCACCAGAAATGACCAAGCACATTTCATTTTCCTGTTCGATCAGGCCGGACAAACCCATCATAAAACCTCAACCCAAATCAGTGATTAAGTCGTAAAGGAAGGAGCAGAAACAGATTGGAAGCAAGATAGAAAGGTGGGTGCAGTGTGCTGTAAACTTCGGCATGTCCTGCTCTTTGATCTTTATCTGACCAGCTGCTTAACAAAGAACTGGCTCAGCGAGGTCAGTCTCGGGCAAGGGAGTCAGTTCGACCAGGTCATTCAGAAGTCAGCTAAGGTGTACGTGTCCCAAGGACTCGTTCGGCCGTAGTCATCGGCCTATGTGAGGGCAACCACACAAAATGGCTGCCTTTCACAAAATGGAACCCGGAGGTTCAAACGAAATCCCTGAATACATAGTGTTCTCATTGATCGATTAATGCGAAAACACTCGTACATACCGCACTTGTGATTTGCGGTCCGCTGACACCAAAATGGTCTATTTCCGACGATCTTTATTGAACGGGTTCGGAACCACCAAACTTCAGACCCTCAAACTACGGAACTACAGGCCAAGCTCTCTTCCAAGCCCTTGGAGATCTTTGCACAAGTTGAAAGAAAAGTCCACAGAGTTGTTTCTCCTCTCTTTGGCAGTCAGGCAACCACTGCAGGCCAATCCCCCAAGCAGCACTTCAGCTTGGGAATAGTCTCTCCTCAGTTTCTTCAGGTTCCTTCTCCTCAGCAGAGGTTTCGTCATGTAAGTCCAGAAGTGATCTAATTTCATGGGATCAGGGTCCCAATACTTACCCCAAAATCCTTTGTTCTCTGAGGGGAGACGGGCCTGTGCCCAATTCAAGTCAGTTCTGAAGCACTCTGTTTACCGGACTTCTCCTTTCCTTTCACAGCGCAGGGCAGGAACATTAGACGCCCCACAGGAGGTGGAGCCAGCATTGTGGAAGGCAAGTACAGTCCTGGAGCACTTTGTTGACATTCTTCCTTCTCTTCTTTCAGTGTGCAGGGCAGAGACATCCAACACACCACAGGGGGTGAAGCCAGAATTTTAGAGGGAAGGCCCAGGCTTATTCAGGTCCCAGGTGCAACTCCTCCCTCCCATCTAGATGCAGATCTCCCTATTCACCACCGGGCTGCCCGAGCCTGTCTCTTGGAATCCCCCAGCCCTGTCACTCACAAAACCAGACAAAGGAATACACAACCTCGCAGAGGCAGGCTGAAATGGTTAGGCAAGCAATTACCTACTTTCTAAAAGTGGTATTTGCAAACACAGAATATTAAAATAAACTTCACTAAAATATGTATTTTATTATTCTGAGTCCAGGCATACTAAACTCGAATTTCTACCATGTTCTCTGAGTCTGATAGGATTATAAACATGTAACAACCTAGCAGCCCATTCTGGCCTATAGAGAACAGGTAGCCTTGCAATAGTGAAAAACGAAAATGGCTGTAATTCACTATGAGGACATGCCACACACATCAGGGCTTGTCCTACCTTATACTTACAATGCACCCTGCCCTTGGGCCTACCATAGGGGTGACTAATATGAAGAAAAGGTAAGGTTTAGGGACTGGCAAGTGGGTGCACTTGCCCAGTCAGCATGACAATACCAGACTGCACGCAGGCTCTGCAATGGCAGAGCTTAGACACATTTTATAAGGCTGCATCTGTGGTTTGCACAATCAGTGCTGCAAGCCCACTAGCAGCATTTGGATTTACACGTCCTGGGCACACTCTATGCACTGTACTACGGTCTGACAAGTAAACCAAATATCCAATCAGGGAACCACTAATCAATACATCAATTTACAGTAGGGAGCACTCGCACTGTGGCAGTGGACAGCAGTGACACAGTGCCCAAAGCATCTAACACCAGCAAAAACACATGAGGCAACAGTAAAAAATGGAAGGGAGACCCACGCCAATGGTGCTAGGTCTAACAGTTGCTCTATATCTAGTGCAGGTAGTGCTGGCTGCACAATGTTGCTCTATACCTAGTGCAGGTAGTGCTGCTGCACAGTGTTTCTCTATACCTAGTGCAGGAAGTGCTGCTGCGCAGTGTTGCTCTATACCTAGTGCAGATAGTGTTGCTGTGCAGTGTTGCTATATACCTAGTGCAGGCAGTGCTGCTGCACAGTGTTGCTTTATACCTAGTGCAGGTAGTGCTGCTGCACAGTGTTGCTCTATACCCAGTGCAGGTAGAGTTGCTGCACCCATACTCTTTCAGTACAACCAGAGCACGCAGTGTTGCTGCTGCACTGTTTTTGTGCACCTTATGCAGGCAGTTCTGCTGCTCCGCACACATTCTGAATACCTATTGGCTGCTACTGTTGGACTGCTTTACTCTTGGTGCAGGTAGTAATGCTGGTGGCTCACGGTCAGTGTCTGGGTGCAAAGTAATACTGCTGCTGTTTGTCTATTTCTGTGCAACTGGATATACTGGTGTCGCACTGTAATTGGCTGATACGATCACGGACTGATATGCCATATATTGCTGCATGCTGTCTTCAGACCGTTCTGGGATAGTAATTGTCCACAATTTGTGCTACTCTGTTCGGTATTTAGTAACAGTGAGCTAAAGCTCTCGTAGCGAAACCAAAAAAACCCTACTCCTGGCGCAGTGAGTGCTTGAATAAGCTCTTACTGATTTGGGAAGTGACCTGTCATCAACCTATGGTAAGCAGCCTATAAGCAGCAGCACACGAAAGGAATGATGGGAAGCTGGCTGTATGACGGACCCGCTGAATTCCGCAGCTCAACTGATTTTCTTATCAGGGTCGTCTGGCCTACAGGGCAATCAGGGAGCGCCCGAGGGGCTGGGCTGGCCGGTCAGTGTGTGGTCGAGTGTTCTGGAGGGTTGTGAGCCTGTTTTATGGCCTGATGCACCGGTTTTTACTGTTGATTTCCCTGATATAACCACAAAGATTCCCCGAAGCAAGCATACATTTATTCAGTCTCCCATACCTTGCAAAACACCTGTACAAAGTTCAAGACTTCCTATGTGCAAATGCGGGCACATTTTTGGCTAACTGATTCGCTAATGCGGGCTATTTTCTATCCCAGTCCAACCCTGCTGTGTCCCCAAGCCGCGTTTGAAGTGCAAAGAAGTATGGGAACTGTGAACCTGAGAATGGTGGCTCGTGGTGGCAGAGAATATGAGGGTGGGGTCAGAAACAGCGAAAGAAAAAATATGTATTTTGTGACTGTTGTGTTGTCCTTAAACCCCAAAACCAGTGGCACAGCAAATACTGCTTTTGCAAGTGTTCATATTGGTTTAACCTTTTTACTCCTCCTCTCTGCTCCATGTTTCAGCCACTCTTTCAATGTAACCTTTCCGATCCTCATGCATGAACTGAAATTTACAGAGTTTCTCATGTTCAGGTGGTCAATCCGAACCTCTTCTTCAAAAACACGTACAAAGGCAATGTCCATTAAAAGCAGTTTATTGGCACCCAATGCTAGGCACGTCACCAGTGATAAAGCACGCATAAAGGATGAATTTTGATGGATACAACAAGAGGAATTTCAGGAACTGAGGTGTGCAACCCGTTTTCATGATGTTGTCGACGGTTTTGCCCTACTGGGTTAGCACCCACAGTGAAAGAACGAGACCAATAAATAACTCTGTGTCATTTGGTCGCCTCCCATGCAAGGCGGAACATCAATGTTCAACAAGCACGTTTATTACGAATCTACTGGAGTTTGATGGACACTGAAAAAGTATAAACTAATATTGGATAACTCACAATCATATTTTCATTATTGTATAATTTTTGACATTGTTAGCGGTACGGTTAGAAAAAGAAGTACGGACTATCACTTGAATCAGCACAACAGATTTATTAACAACATGACAACGGTTTAAACAAGCAGCTGGAGTGCATTACGGGAGTTAGAGTGTTTTAGGAAGGTTAGTCGACCACCATTGGTCCAGGTTGACATCATCATGTGATAGAAGGGGGAGGGACAGAGATCAAGTTTAAATAGAGGTGGGGGAAAACAGCAAGTAAATCTTTCGGTGCACACAGGGAAAGTATCCTTCAAAAGTTGGTTCAACTGGATCACTTTCCTAAGAGGGGCGGACAACACAACACTAAAATACTCACACAATTCCACCTCAAAGGGCGAGATGTGGCACTCCTTGGACAACTACCTGGGCTCCCACAAACCACCTTAAGCAGGCCACATGTCTCGGTACCCCACACCCAGCCGCCTCCCATCGCAAACTCTGTTAGTATGGCTGCTAACTATCGCGCTGCCCTTCCTGTCCTCTCTTCCTTTCTTTCATTTCCCACTTTAGTTTCCTTCTCTCGAAGGTAATACATAAGACCACCAATGGCAGCAAACGCCAAAGGTTGTGAATGCCTTTCTAATGTACAAGTGTTCAATTATATCTACTGTATGCCACTGTAACCCCAACAGCGTTATAACGATAGCAGTATTGCCTTCACTATCTCTGTACTGTATATACACATTTTTTCTAATAAAATCTTTTGAAATAAAAAAAAAGATGAGAGGAGGAAGAGTTTTTTAACAGCAGGTAAGTGAGGGATTTTAATGAGAAGTGGGTCGTTTTCTTGCAGTGCACAGAGGGTCAATCTTAAGAGTTTGTAGAGGGGAGAGGAGTATATTTGATGAAAGGTGCTGTTACGAAGGAGCGGCAGGCAGTGAAAGATGTGGCATTGAGAAGGATGGGAGTGAGGGGGGTAATCACATGAAAGGAAGGTAATGAAGTGATGTATATGAATGAGTGCTGTTAAACTAGGGATGGCAAGAGGATGAGATCAGGGAACAAGGAGTTGAGAGGGTCATACTCTAGGATAACTGAAGTACACGGGGTGACAGAGATTGGGGTTGTTCAGGAGGATGGAGTCTATGACCGAGGGAATTGTTGTTATGCACATAAATGGAGGGTAAGCTGCCACAGTCCAGTGAATATTTGTTGTGTTTTGTTTTAATCGAAGATAACATTACTGTGTGTTTAATGTGTCTGTTATTTGTAAGACGAAGTGTAACCAGTATCGCTTACATAATATAATGAAATTGTGTGTATATTATATTTGTTGTGATTGTAATGCATACCCTATTGTTAATTTCAGTTATCACTGACGAAGGGTCCCAGAGGCCCGAAATGCATTGTGTGCCAATAAACTGCTTTTATTGGACATTGCCTTTGTACGTGTTTTTGAGGAAGAGGTATGTATGTATGTATGTATATATATATATATATATATTTTTTTTTTGAGGATGACGGTATGATCAACATGGACGAGTTTATGTTCTTACAATGTGAGGCACCAGTGTTACCGACGTTTTACTATCTCCCCAAAGTCCATAAAAATGCCAAAAGACCACCTGGGAGACCGATTGTATCTTCAATCGGCAGCCTATTAGAGAACACATCACGTTTCATAGACTATTATTTGGCACCAATTGTGAAAGATCTACCCTCGTATGTGAGAGATACGCAGGACTTCCTTAGATTAATGGACAATATCACCTGGGAACCGAATATGCTACTCATCACATTAGATGTGGTCAATTTATATACATGCGTAGCCCATGAAGACGGCTTAAAGGCTACAAAATGGTTCCTTGACAGGAAGCCTGAGAAATATCGAACACATAGGCGTCGATTCCGATCCGGTAAAATCCCCGTCCGTACGATTCGTATCCGGAGCCGTTTCCGTACGACTCGTAAACACACCGTACGACCCGGCGAGTACGATCCGGACCGGGTGATCAGGACGCTATTCGTACGGTCCGCGTCAGGTAAGGGCGATTCGTACGGAAAAGCACTCAATCACAGACACACCGTACGCCGCGTACCCCCCATGATCGCCGGGGTATGCGCCGTACCCCTGCGATCATGTGGGGTACGCGCCGTACACCCAGCGTACATGGGGTACGCACCGTACACCCACCGTACATGGGGTACGGTGCGTACCCCATGTACGCTGGGTGTACGGCGCGTACCCCACATGATCGCAGGGGTACGGCGCGTACCCCGGCGATCATGGGGGGTACGCGGCGTCCCTGGGGGGGGGCGTTCTGTACTTGTTTCGGCGCAAACTATGCGTTTACGGCTGTTTCCAGCTCCCGTAAAAAAAAAGGGTCGTACGTTGCGTACCCGACACGAATCGTACTTGCTGGGTCGTAAAAACCAGCCACGAACCGTAGCGATGTCACGTACAGCGGGTTCCGAGTGAGACTCGTACGGATATTTTAGTCGTACGGAGTCCTGTACGACTCGTACGGTCTTTGGCTCCTGGTACGGATCGTACTTCGTCGTACGTACGGGGACATGTACGGGTACGATTTGTACGGGGAAAATTGCTCCGTACGACGATTCGGAGCGCATTTTACCGGATCGGAATCGACGCCATAGTGCGATGATACTTAGCATGATGAGATACTGCTTGTTTAATAACATTTTTCTCCTTGCAGGACAATTGTATAAACAAACTAGGGGTACTTCTATGGGCTCATGCTTCTCCCCAAGCTACGCAGATGTATTCATGGGCTGGTGGGAGAGGCACGAGGCCTGGAGGGAGGACTATGACCACTGGACAGACAAGATACTTTTGTGGACTAGATACATAGATAATCTCTTTGGTGTTTGGCGCGGCGATCGTGGTTCGGCTGAGGAGTACATTGCCGCGTTAAACAACAACGATTGGAATCTTGGGTTCACCAGTATGATCAGTGCCACTAGTGTCTGCTATTTGGATTTGGAGATCTTTGTAGATCAGGATGTTCTCCAGACGAAACTATATAGAAAACCTATGGCGGGGAACGCCGTGTTGCATGCAGTGAGCCACCATCCGAAAAGCTTAGTAAGAAATGTTCCCTACGAAGAACTCCTCCATCTGAAGCGTAATTGCTCAGCAGATGGAGACTTCCAACATTGCAGAGTAGAAGCAAGCATAAGATTCCAAAATAGGGGATATTCAAGTAATTTACTTGACCAAGCTGCAGACAAAGAACCCAAGATCAACAGGAAGGATCTCTTGATGGTCAAACAAGCACAGACAAATGATGAACCCACAAAAATGATTACCAATTACAACATCAGGTCGGGAGAGGTGCTTCACATATTTAAGAAGAACTGGCGCATTCTAACAACTGATAATGTCTTGAAGAAACACCTTCCCGTTAGACCACCTATTACATATAGGCGGTGCCAATCATTGAGAGATCATCTAGTCCACAGTCATTTCCCTTCCCGAGTACAGCCAAAAGAATTATCTAGAGTCAAGGGATTTTTCCCCTGCCTACGCTGTAAAGCGTGTAAAAACAGTAAAAAGGTCACCAATTATCCTGGAAGAACAGATGAGGGCACACCCAACAGAGAGATAAAGAAACTTCTCAATTGTAATTCAGATTACACCATCTATTGCCTCGAATGTCCCGTTAACAAACGTTATATAGGGAGCACAATCAATCCTACTAAACTAAGAATTCTGGAACATTTGCGTGCAATCACTAAAAATGATAAGACCTACCCGGTGGCAAGCCATTTCTTTCAGTTCCACCATAGTAACAGGGACCTCCTTAGTTTCTATTGTATTGATCAGGCAGACAGACAAGAACGAGGAGGAGATGGGGTCAAGGCCCTCCGGATTATGGAATCCAAATGCATTATTGATTTAAAAACTATGGCTCCTTGGGGATTCAATAATGATGAGGAGATGTGGGTACACCTCTAATCCCCACATGGGATCATGTGGGGACAAGAACAAAGGACGGTGTGCCATAAGCTAGATGATGAAAGTGATTGAGAAATATCAAGTCTATCGCTCATCATCTACCAACAATGCTACACGGTCTAAATCACTGTATAGGCATACTGTGACATTGCCCATTCAGGGATACACAACTAACCATACAGGGTCATGAATTTATATAAATTCGTAAAAAGGACATCACGCTTTATTAAACATGAGGGATATATGTCTTTTTCTTATTGCAGATTACTCATGTTATGTCTCAACGGTTAAAAATGACAATTTCCTCTGTTATGTTCAAAGCAAACATTTATTTTCTAATTTCTAATTTTAATTCTGTGTGTTGTTAGATCACCTGGGGATAATAAGCACTTTATCTTAATGCCTTTTAACTCTATGAAATGATGAAGTATTCAAACGTGCATAGATGGCCGCTGTATTCGTTGCTTTTGCACTGCGTACTTTTTCTATGTTGTTGTATTTCCGAGGGTGCTCGGAGGGTTAAAATGGCGGCACTGTGTACACATAGGTTGACACTGACGAAGCCGTAAGGCAAAACGCGTCTGTTCGGGGTGAGGGGTTTTCAATAAAACAATTCGTGAAATGGATATCAGTGTAAAATTCATAGTCATGAGAATAATCTACTAACCACATATATCCCACGCTAATTTGTAGTAATAAAAACACATTTATGTAAAATTCATGTGGAAATTACATATATTTTATTTTATGTGTTCAGTGTCGCTCTTCATTGTTTCTAGATGTACAAATATTTGTACTTTGTTTTTCAACCATCTTTTTTGAAGAAAATTACATTGTGCAAGAGATTGCTTTAGGCTGTTGATTCCAGTATATTGCAGTTTCTATTGACCCTGACCAACTCTCCATATGGAATATTCAACTTAATATGTGTGGAGTGGCAATTATTTGCATGCAGTATGCTATTTCCTGCTATACCTTTTCTGTATAGTGTGGTTTGGAGACTATTTTCTACGAGGGTCTTTTATTTGGGAGACACCTACCGATCCACCTGCAGACCTTGGTTATGCAGGACCAGTGATCCTTTCCACATTGATTTATGACTATTTTCTACAACCTCCACCCTAAGATCCATAAAACATACCCTCTTTTCACTGTACTCCATTCTAAGGGGCCGATTATGATGTTGTTCGGAAAGGATCCGAACGGGATTCAGAATTAGAAAATCCGATTTATGACCTATGTCTCCGACCGAATCGGATACATTTTTGAACAACCGATTACGATGCAAGGAAACCGTTCGGGATGTCCGATTTGGTTCCGAGCAACATTTGGACAGCCCGAGTTGTTCGGAGCCGAATTGTACAGCTCTATGGACACGGTTTACGACCGAGAGATTACGATGTCTGATTCTGAAAGCCGTTCCGAATTGGTCTGACCGACACAAATGAGCTGTGAAATCTGACTTTGGGGGCCCGTAGCACTCCGCCCTTCACCCGTAGGCTTCCTGATGGGGCCTGAGAGGGTCCCATTGGACCCCCCTTTACAACCCTGCACAGTGTGGCAGGCACCATGGGGTGCCCGTCACAGGGTGCAAGGTTTCCCCCAACACCCCTTTTTTCAATGGGAGTCTGTCCGAACGATGTTCGGAGGCATCGTAATCGGTCGGTCAGACTCGCAGAACCTGAGTCGTCGGAAACTATTCTGAAACCAATTCAGTCAGAAGAGTTTCCTAATGACATTGTAATCGGTCCCCAAGTCTGATGTTGAAATTGTGTCACGATTTGCCCTCCCCGACCTCTGGTAGATCACTGCCTGCCCTGTGATGAGAAACGGGATGGGAAAAAACTACAGCTCCCATGAACCTTTGCACCGCGCACGTCTATGACGCGACGCGGTGAAGGATTAACAGGAAGTCAGGCGGGTGATGCGCCGCCGATTATTCTTGTTTGTGCCTTTGGTCGAGTGCGTTGTACTTGGTGGAGTATCGTGGTGATCGGCAGAGGCAAGTGCTGTCAAGCGCTGAAGAGACACGCCGCCTTAGCGTGTGGGTTCAGTGCTGTTCGTGTTCGGAGACCCGTTTGTGGATTATCCTGGTGGGGCTTCGGAAGCGCCTACAACGTGGGGTTCCCAGAACATTTCCGCTCGATTTAGGATTACCTGGAGGGGCTTAGGAAGCGCCCGAGTGTCGTTCCATCAGTCAAAATTCAGGTTTTTGCCAGGAAACGAGAGGGGCGTTTTCGGTCCTCTTGTTTGCTCAGAATACAGTTGTGGTGTATATACAGGGAGCGTCTTGCTCCTATTAATGCAGGACACCGTGTTTTTGGTGCCGCTTTAACTCACAGTACTCAATTGCTATTTCAAAGCGCTTACAGAGCGGGATCTGTAAAGACGCTATTCACATACTCTGAGCTGGGTTTATGATTTGTTAACTTTTGTGTTATAGGGAATGTTGAGTGACAGTTTGGGGTAGTCGCGTCTTGCACACCCTGAGGTCAGCATTTCCTCGGAGGAGAAAGACTTTGTTGTTATTTACTACCGTTACCAGGAATGGGATCGTTCTTTTGCTTTCATTGAATGGTGTTACGGGGCAACTTCAGGTTATCTGTATCCTTCCTAAGGGTAGGTGTTCATGCTGGCCTGCTCATTTGGAAACTAGGAAGGGTGGGAACCAGGGGGTTTACTAATGATCTTTGCCTTGTATTTTCCAGTAATTCACCAGGGGATATAGAGGCCGCCCTTAGATCCTTCCTGCAGATAGGCACACCTGTGAGATATACAGGTGAGGTAACAGGGGATTTGGTTCCATTATATTTGACACGGTTGTGGGTACTGCAGTACTCATCCCTTGTTTCTGTGGTTACAGGTTACGGTGACCAGAGCCCAGCTGTTCTCCTCCGGACCCCAACTTTCCCCCGCTTGATCACCTTAACAGTCTGGGCACAATCACAGTCAGACTTGGGTTGATCTAGAGGTGGGCCCCCATATAGCATCAACCCCATCCTGAGGAGCATCCTGAACCGAACCTGACAGAATAATCGGCCTAAAAGTTCTGCTCCTCCTGGTTGGGTTGATAGTAAGGGATGGCTACCTTAGATGAAGTAGTGGCCGCCTTAGGCTTAGTTCAGGTTGAATTGGCCGCCTCTCGCCAGGAAACGGCTGCGTTGCAGGCACGCATGGATGCTATGCAGCGGAACCCGTTTGATGCAGGTAACCCTACCCCGCCACCAACTTCGTTGGTAGTCGAAATGCCTTCTCCCGTACCTTTGGCCCCCCCAGAACGGTTTATGGGTGATAGAAAGAAAGTGCAGGTGTTTATGACCCAGGTGATGATGCATTTTACCTGTAAACCCAAATGCTTTTTAACAAACCAATCACGTGTTTCCTTTCTGATCTCATATTTGGGAGGGGAGGCAGCCCAGTGGGCTGTACCCATAGTCAGGAACAATGATGGAATCCTATACGATTGGGATCTGTTTCGAGCAGAATTCGAGAAAACATTTGACAGAAGAGCGGAGACCTTCTCAGCTGATAAGGAGCTGTTGGTTCTCAAACAGGGCAATTCAGATATCGTGACTTACCTGAATCATTTCCGTAGATTAATTGCAGAAACTGATTGGCCTGAAGCCAAACAGATGGTTCTGTTTTACCAAGGGCTCACAGATAATCTCAAGGATGTAATAGCACAAGTTGAACCCCAGCCTACCACATGTGCAGCATTTATCGATTTGGCCCTACGCTTGGATCATCGATTGAGAGAGAGAAAGGGAGAGTCGGGAAGAAGAGACAGAACCCCGGTGTTCGGGGAGAAACCGACTAGTGGGGAGAAGACCGAGGGTAAACCCGAACCTATGGACGTGGGGGTGGTGAGAGCATCCCTCACTACCAGTGAACGAGAGCATCGTCGCAAGTTTGGGCTGTGTTTGTACTGTGGGAAGAAAGGCCACTTTTTACGTGAATGTCCGGTGAAACCAAAAGGAGGACGCTACCGTACGGGTCCAGGGGCAGTATCCTCTGTAGATAAGAGTTCGGAAAACTCCGAGGCTTGAATCCTAAAGAAGGGAGGGACTCAAGTGTACATTTCATCCCTTCAATTACAGATGAAAATCGAGTAGGAAACCAGTTGTTTTTCATAGACATTGAACTATGGATTGATCAATCTCCAAAATATGTACGTGCCATGGTAGATTCCGGAGCAACAGGCTGCTTCATGGATTTAGCAGAAGCCCGGAAATTGGGAGTGACTCCAATAGATAAACCCATCATGGAGGAAGTATTTGCAGTAGACGGTCATGTGTTGGAATCGGGACCTATCACACAGCATACCCCGGAGTATGAGATGTGGTATGGGGATGATCATAAGGAATTGATTTCGTTTAACCTCATCCAGGCTCCTAATTATGGTATCATCTTGGGACTCCCTTGGTTGAAAAAACACGAACCACAGATAAGATGGAAAGAACAATCATTGGAGTTCTCCTCTTCCTACTGCCACGACCATTGCCTCCAGGAGGAATCTCGACCATCTATGGTGTTGGCAGTCACTCACGCAGTTTCCACGGCTGCGGAAAAAGAGGTGGATTTACCTCAGTATTACAGTGAGTATGAAGAAGTCTTCAGTAAATCCAAAGCAGAAGTGCTTCCCCCACATCGGGAATACGACTGCCGCATCGATCTAACCCCTGGGTCAGTGGTTCCATGCGGTCGTATTTATGCCCTATCCCAACCCGAAACGAAACATCTTCGGGAATATTTGGACAACCTACTCGCTTTGGGATTTATCAGACCGTCCCGGTCCCCAGCAGCTTCCCCCCTTTTCTTCATTCCGAAGGCAAATGGGGAATTACGGTGCTGTATAGACTATAGGGCGTTAAATGCCATCACAATAAAAAACCAATACCCCCTACCGTTAATTCCGGTATTACTGGAACAAGTGAGATCAGCCAAGATATACACAAAGTTGGATCTCAGGGGAGCCTACCATTTAGTGCGCATACGATCAGGCGATGAGTGGAAAACCGCCTTCAAGACCAGGTATGGGCTTTTTGAGTATCTGGTGATGCCCTTTGGGCTATGCAATGCCCCAGCCTCATTCCAGTTCTTCCTTAATGAGGTGTTGCGAGACTACCTGGACATCTTTGTAGTGGTCTACATCGACGACATTTTAATCTACTCCAATGACGAACCAGAACACATTCAACACGTGAAACAAGTACTGGAGGCTTTACAGATAAACCATCTCTACTGCAAACTGACAAAATGTGAGTTCCATGTCACCACAGTGGAATTCCTAGGGGTTATGCTCACGCCATCAGGGCAGATAATGGCTGAAAGGAAGGTACGTGCTATTGCAGAATGGCCTCAACCCGCCACGGTCAAGGACATCCAGAAGCTCCTGGGTTTTGCCAACTTCTACCGAAGGTTCATCTCTCACTTTTCAGATCTAGTGACCCCTCTCACAAAATTAACCAGGAAGAACACCCCTTTTATATGGGGTGCAGAAGAGCAAACAGCATTTGATCTGTTGAAAACAGCGTTCACCTCTGCTCCGGTACTGGTTCATGCGGACCCAAACCTCCCTTTCGTGGTAGAGGCGGATGCATCTGAACTGGCAGTGGGGGCTGTTCTCTCCCAGAGGAGTGAAGACACCGGGCATCTGCATCCCATTGCATTCATGTCCCGTAAGCTAAATCCGGCAGAACGCAATTATACGATTGCAGAGAAGGAATTGCTTGCCATTAAAGACGCCTTCACTGAGTGGCGGCATTGGTTGATGGGTGCCACACACCAAATCACAGTCTTTACGGACCACCGAAACCTCCAGTTTTTACGAGCCGCACGTCACCTCACTCCTAGGCAACTGAGATGGATGCTTTTCTTTTCGGAGTTCCATTTCGTGGTCACCTTCCGCCCGGGATGTGACAACCGGAAAGCCGGTGCTCTTACCCGTCAAGAAAGTCATTCCATAGTGACGGAGTCTCCGGAAACCAGCATCATCAAACCTCAGCAGGTGATAGGGGTGATCCATACGTCGGAGTTTGTACACAAGGTCAAAAAAGGCATCCAGACCTTTGCGTGGAAGAAGTGGATTCAGTTGCACCCGGAATGGAAGATACGTCAAGGACTGCCAAGGAAAGGGTCTCAATTGCTTCTCCCCACTCTTGCTTTGAGGCAACAAGTATTCAAGTGGTGCCACGAGCTACCTTGTGCAGGACACACTGGAGGGAAGAAGACCTTGGAAAAACTGCTACGAGTATATTGGTGGCCCACCATCCGGCCGGATGTGTTTGCTTGGGTTCAACGTTGTGAGGTCTGTTCACAGGCCAAAAGCGATCATAGACCAGCGCAAGGGCTGTTGCAAACAATGCCCACACCTGTGAGCCCTTGGGAAAGCTTTTCAGTCGATTTTGTGGTGGGGCTCCCTCAAGATCATGGGATGACGGCTATCATAGTAGTTGTGGACTACCTGACCAAGATGGGCCACTTCATCGCCTGTAGAGGGGTACCAACGGCTAGTCAATTGGCCCAGTTGCTACTTATCCATATCGTTCGGTTGCATGGCTTGCCTAAAGTCATTGTTTCGGATAGAGGGGCACAATTCACCGCGAGGTTTTGGAGGGTCTGGTGTGATCGTTTGGGCATTGCTTCATCCTTGTCCACCAGCTTTCATCCTCAAACGGATGGACAGACTGAAAGGTTGAACCAGACCCTCAAGCAGTACTTGAGGTGTTTTGTGGATACCTCTACGGAAGCATGGGTAGAGTGGTTATGGTCGGCTGAGGTGGCATATAATGATGCCATACATTCCTCTACATTGTGTACCCGTTTTTCTGTACGTATGGGTTCCATCCCAGATTTGTCCCTTTGAGTGTGCCAAGTGTGGAAGCCCCTATTCCCCAATTGCAGACACGATTGGTGCAGTTACGGAAGACAGTTTTGCAGGCCAGACGCAACCTTGTGAAAGCTAAGCTTAAGTATAAGGCGCAGGCCGATAGACATCGTAGACCTTGTCCTGGGTACAAAAAAGGGGATTGGGTGTGGCTGTCCACTAGGAACATTCGTTTCAAACGGTTCAGTGTTTTCAATCCCCGATTCATCGGTCCTTATCAGGTGGTTCGGCAGGTCAACCCTGTTGCGGTGAAACTCAAACTCCCCTCCCATTTCAGGATACACCCTGTGTTCCATGTTTCACTGCTCAAACCTGCCCGGGGTCCGAGTCGTGCCGCCCCTGCTCCTGTGAGAGTGGAACAGGAGGTGGAGTACGAGGTGCGGCGCATCTTGGACTCCCGCAGAGTCAGGGGGAGGCTTCAGTATCTGGTGTCTTGGAAGGGATATGGTCCTGAGGAGGATTCGTGGGAGCCGGTGGGGGCGGTTCATGCACCTAGATTGGTGCGGAGGTTCCATTTGTTGCACCCTGGTAAGCCTGGTGGCAGTCAGTGAGTGTTGTGAGAGGGGGTGTACTGTCACGATTTGCCCTCCCCGACCTCTGGTAGATCACTGCCTGCCCTGTGATGAGAAACGGGATGGGAAAAAACTACAGCTCCCATGAACCTTTGCACCGCGCACGTCTATGACGCGACGCGGTGAAGGATTAACAGGAAGTCAGGCGGGTGATGCGCCGCCGATTATTCTTGTTTGTGCCTTTGGTCGAGTGCGTTGTACTTGGTGGAGTATCGTGGTGATCGGCAGAGGCAAGTGCTGTCAAGCGCTGAAGAGACACGCCGCCTTAGCGTGTGGGTTCAGTGCTGTTCGTGTTCGGAGACCCGTTTGTGGATTATCCTGGTGGGGCTTCGGAAGCGCCTACAACGTGGGGTTCCCAGAACATTTCCGCTCGATTTAGGATTACCTGGAGGGGCTTAGGAAGCGCCCGAGTGTCGTTCCATCAGTCAAAATTCAGGTTTTTGCCAGGAAACGAGAGGGGCGTTTTCGGTCCTCTTGTTTGCTCAGAATACAGTTGTGGTGTATATACAGGGAGCGTCTTGCTCCTATTAATGCAGGACACCGTGTTTTTGGTGCCGCTTTAACTCACAGTACTCAATTGCTACTTCAAAGCGCTTACAGAGCGGGATCTGTAAAGACGCTATTCACATACTCTGAGCTGGGTTTATGATTTGTTAACTTTTGTGTTATAGGGAATGTTGAGTGACAGTTTGGGGTAGTCGCGTCTTGCACACCCTGAGGTCAGCATTTCCTCGGAGGAGAAAGACTTTGTTGTTATTTACTACCGTTACCAGGAATGGGATCGTTCTTTTGCTTTCATTGAATGGTGTTACGGGGCAACTTCAGGTTATCTGTATCCTTCCTAAGGGTAGGTGTTCATGCTGGCCTGCTCATTTGGAAACTAGGAAGGGTGGGAACCAGGGGGTTTACTAATGATCTTTGCCTTGTATTTTCCAGTAATTCACCAGGGGATATAGAGGCCGCCCTTAGATCCTTCCTGCAGATAGGCACACCTGTGAGATATACAGGTGAGGTAACAGGGGATTTGGTTCCATTATATTTGACACGGTTGAGGGTACTGCAGTACTCATCCCTTGTTTCTGTGGTTACAGGTTACGGTGACCAGAGCCCAGCTGTTCTCCTCCGGACCCCAACTTTCCCCCGCTTGATCACCTTAACAGTCTGGGCACAATCACAGTCAGACTTGGGTTGATCTAGAGGTGGGCCCCCATATAGCATCAACCCCATCCTGAGGAGCATCCTGAACCGAACCTAACAAATTGTTGTCATTCAGCTCAGCTAGAAAGTTTTGTTTCACTGCCAGTCCACAATATAAATAAATCATCTGGATACCGGAGTCATAATTACACCTTTTTTGAGCTACTGAGACAGTTTTTCATCGCTGGTCACCTGCTTCTCCCATATAACTACAAGAAGTATCCAGGAGTCAGTGTTTTGCTCGAGACTTACTACTATGTGACTTGAGCTGTGCAAGTGCAAGTGTAAACCGACATTCAGTATGCAACTAAGGGCAGGAAAAATTCCCATCAGTTGCCGCTCTGTACCACCATTTTTTCATCATTTGGGGACTCCATACCATGGAGTTGGCACACAGAACTGGTCACACTGTGAGTGGTGAGTGGACCGTGTGAGTATGAAGACCGATGTGAGTGGTATTTTAAGAATGATGTCGGCAAGGTTTACACTTAAGGGAAGCAGTGCAGTGAGGGATGAGTGAAGGTGTGTAAAATTAGGTGGACTCGAGTAGAAGAATAATTTATTGGTTTCTCTCGGACCCCTAAGATTAAAAATAAGTGCAAATAGGTAGATTTAACAATATATCTACATGCAAGTGGTCAACATGTTTCTGCATTTATCAGGAGTGTTCCCTATGCATTCTTCAGGACCATGGTTTTGCTACTGCTTGCTTACATATGTGAAAAATAAAAGTTAAAATGGAAAATTTCACCTGGAGAGCAGGTGTAGAATCTCCGCCACAGTCTAAAAACAAGTCACATAAGGAGAGACGAAAAGAGAAAAACACAACATAAATTTATGGAATGCACTAACAACATTACGCTATTCCAGTGCTCACGGGTATGCAAATAAGCACGAACATGGTAACACTCACCCAATACTTGTGGGGAAGGCGCCTCACCTCACCTGGCAGGAGCTCAGGTAGAAAAGGAGCACTGCTCTGTTTAGCAAAAGAACAATAACAGGGACATTCAACCGTGTCAGTAGGACTAAGCAAGAGAACTCAGTATGTAACAATGTATTCGGTGATAGACCGAGATAGCTACGTGTAACAATAAGGGCCGTAGTAAGATGTTCGATGCCCGTATTGTTGCTCGTGGAGGACTACCTAAGGCACTCACCTCTCCGTCAGTGTCTCCAAACGTCCCTCTGGGCTCTTCTGGGGAGGCACCGAGCAAGGGAAATGGGCGGGTATATCTGTGGAGAGTACTGGGCGAGTGTGATGCATGATGGGAGTTGTAGTTCCTCGCTAGACGGTAAACAGTGGTGTTGGACTTTTTGAGGAAGACTAAGTATAGTTATAGTGACATCCATGGAATGGGTTCATTGAGACCATCTTTGTCACTGTTAAGTTTGTACACCCATTTTTGCTCAATTTTGAATAGGAATTTACCGACATCTGGACAATGATCGGGTATTATCGGTTGCTCTAAGATCGTCCATTGAAATTCACTCGGCCCATGTCCTTTCTCTAAAAAGTGTGCTGTTAATCGAGTAGCTTGTTTTCGACAGCGCACTGTGCTTTTATGTTCTCCAATTCTGATTTTTGTTTTGCGTGTTGTCATGCCGACGTACCTCTTTGAGCAGGGGCACGTGATCATGTAGATCGTGTTTTCGCTATTACAGTTGGTAAACCTGCGCTGCTGCCAGGGGCGCGATGTTCCAATGTCAACACTGGTGGTCCTTGTGGTTTGAGGGCATGCTGAGCAATTGCCATATGGATGATGTCCTTGCACAGGTGGCATATCCCATAATGTTCCGATTTGTCGGGGTGTTCTGTTTTTCGGTCTGGTATGGACCAGATGATCTCTTATGTTCGGTCCTCTCTTAAATGCAAAAAGGGGTGGTGGTAGAGTGTCTCCACTGGTGTTCAGAATAGACCAGTGTTTAGTTATGATCTTACGAACTTCATTGGACCTTGTGTGGAACGTGTTCACAAAAGTCATCCTCTGGGTCTTCTCTTTTTGAATAGCAACCTCTAAGAGGGCCTCTCTGTTATTATTAGAGGCTCTTTTCTTGGACTGGCGGATAATCCTCGCCGGATACTTCTTTTCTCGCAAGAATTTGGAGAGTGTCCCAGAATGTTTCTCGAATGATTCTTTAGTTGAGCAGTTTCTTTTCAATCTGAGAAATTGTCCATAGACGATATCCTCGTGGTATGGAGAGGCACTGAGACCAGCCTTCAGGAATTCCACGGTTGGTTAAACAACTGCAACCAGTTTCTGAAATTCACTGTGGAATGCAGCAAAAGGGAATTGCCATTCCTTGACCTCCTAATTGTAGTCACAGAAGAAGGGCTCAACACAGAATTGTACAGAAAACCGATGGCACGCAACTCGTTGCTCAATTTTGAAAGTTGCCACCCGAGATCCCTAAGAGAAAATTTACCATTTGGACAATTTCTCAGATTGAAAAGAATGCATTTAAGAGAGGACCGAACATAAGAGATCATCTGGTCCATACCAGACCGAAAAACAGAACACCCCGACAAATCGGAACATTATGGGATATGCCACCTGTGCAAGGACATCATCCATGTGGCAATTGCTCAGCATGCCCTCAAACCACAAGGACCACCAGTGTTGACATTGGAACATCGCGCCCCTGGCAGCAGCGCAGGTTTACCAACTGTAATAGCGAAAACACGATCTACATGATCACGTGCCCCTGCTCAAAGAGGTACGTCGGCATGACAACACGCAAAACAAAAATCAGAATTGGAGAACATAAAAGCACAGTGCGCTGTCGAAAACAAGCTACTCGATTAACAGCACACTTTTTAGAGAAAGGACATGGGCCGAGTGAATTTCAATGGACGATCTTAGAGCAACCGATAATACCCGATCATTGTCCAGATGTCGGTAAATTCCTATTCAAAATTGAGCAAAAATGGGTGTACAAACTTAACAGTGACAAAGATGGTCTCAATGAACCCATTCCATGGATGTCACTATAACTATACTTAGTCTTCCTCAAAAAGTCCAACACCACTGTTTACCGTCTAGCGAGGAACTACAACTCCCATCATGCATCACACTCGCCCAGTACTCTCCACAGATATACCCGCCCATTTCCCTTGCTCGGTGCCTCCCCAGAAGAGCCCAGAGGGACGTTTGGAGACACTGACGGAGAGGTGAGTGCCTTAGGTAGTCCTCCACGAGCAACAATACGGGCATCGAACATCTTACTACGGCCCTTATTGTTACACGTAGCTATCTCGGTCTATCACCGAATACATTGTTACATACTGAGTTCTCTTGCTTAGTCCTACTGACACGGTTGAATGTCCCTGTTATTGTTCTTTTGCTAAACAGAGCAGTGCTCCTTTTCTACCTGAGCTCCTGCCAGGTGAGGTGAGGCGCCTTCCCCACAAGTATTGGGTGAGTGTTACCATGTTCGTGCTTATTTGCATACCCGTGAGCACTGGAATAGCGTAATGTTGTTAGTGCATTCCATAAATTTATGTTGTGTTTTTCTCTTTTCGTCTCTCCTTATGTGACTTGTTTTTAGACTGTGGCGGAGATTCTACACCTGCTCTCCAGGTGAAATTTTCCATTTTAACTTTTATTTTTCACATATGTAAGCAAGCAGTAGCAAAACCATGGTCCTGAAGAATGCATAGGGAACACTCCTGATAAATGCAGAAACATGTTGACCACTTGCATGTAGATATATTGTTAAATCTACCTATTTGCACTTATTTTTAATCTTAGGGGTCCGAGAGAAACCAATAAATTATTCTTCTACTCGAGTCCACCTAATTTTACACACCTTCACTCATCCCTCACTGCACTGCTTCCCTTAAGTGTAAACCTTGCCGACATCATTCTTAAAATACCACTCACATCGGTCTTCATACTCACACGGTCCACTCACCACTCACAGTGTGACCAGTTCTGTGTGCCAACTCCATGGTATGGAGTCCCCAAATGATGAAAAAATGGTGGTACAGAGCGGCAACTGATGGGAATTTTTCCTGCCCTTAGTTGCATACTGAATGTCGGTTTACACTTGCACTTGCACAGCTCAAGTCACATAGTAGTAAGTCTCGAGCAAAACACTGACTCCTGGATACTTCTTGTAGTTATAGGTATATGATTGGGGCATGTATCCAGTATAGAGTCGTTAAACAGCCCTCAGACCCTCCCCTAAGTAGTTTTGTTTCGCACCTGCTTCTCCCACCAGCCCATGGCAAGATTTGTGTTTATGAATACATACCTTTACATCGCATTTCTTACATCGCATGCCTTTACAACACGGTTGTTACAACAACTGCGTTGTTACAACGCAAACTATTAAATCGCAAGTCATTTCAGCGACTTGCTGTAGGGTGAGTGCTGGATTTAGGAATAGTATAATTTACTATTCCTACTCCAGTTTGTGCAACAGCAGGGAAGGTGTTGGATTGTAAATCCAATACCAGTGCACCCCCTACAACAAGTCATTGAAACAACTTGCGATGTAATGGTTTGCGTTGTAACAACTCTGTCATTGTAATGACCGCATAGTAAAGGCATGCAATGTTATGGCTGTTTCCCTTGTATATATTACACTGTAGCACTCTCCAGTGTGTAGCTATAGATAGGTTAGAGTTTTCATGGGTACTGTTTGATTAGCCTTCATAAAACTATTATTTTTAAAAAGGATTAGCACCATAGCACTTTCCTGGAAAGTTTTACACCAATCTGCCAAGCGGGAAAAACGGGATGGAATGAATGAATGAATGAATGAAATCCGATTTGTAGCGCGCTACTAAGCCCAATGGGCGTCAAGGCGCCTAACCAAAAGAGAATGCTAGATGGAACAAATATGAATCCTTACTGGTAGGCCTTGATGAAGCACCAAGTTTTGAGCGCTTTTTTAAAGAGGGCCAGATGAGCTCTAAAAGGCTGATTTCCCATGTTAATTCCCAGAGAACATTTTGGGAAGTGATACAGAAAGAACTGCTGAAAGGAATTACACCAAATTTGGCAAAAAGGTATAATTGTACTCCGAAAGTACGCTATTTATTGTTTGGTGTAAACCTGTTCTGTTGTTTTCAAGAAATTTACATTTAAAGAGGTGTTCAGATGGTGATGAAAGGGTTTAAGGTGAAAGGTAGGTGTATCTGAACTGTTGGTGTCCAGATATGCTCTGAATGGCCGTCCACTCTAAAGTGGAGTAGTCAATCCTGATTGGCTGGCCTTAAACTGACAATATGCTATGGCAACCATTACAAGACTCGGGTGCATGCTCCCTGCATTCAGTCTTGTTGTGATCTTTTTCCCTCTTCTCCCTCAAATTGTAAAGTGCTCTGATATCCTTCGAGATCAAGTTCGCGCTATATAAAACTTTATAAATAAAAGTTAATAATATCAGGGGACAGGCTGAGCATAACCTGCTCTGACCCCAGAGGTATTTGTAGGGGTTTCCAGAGGGACCCCACCCCTTGATTGGCTGGCCACATAGTGACAAAATGTTGTGGAACACAAATTACAAGACTCAGAGACCTGGTTCCCATTGAAATACATATAGCTAAGGCCTGTTTTGGAAGATTAAAAAAAGGAGCACATGTAAAGGGCAATAACTGATTGGCTACTTTAAAGTCGATTAGTCAGTTCTTTTTGGTTGGCCACAACCTGAACAATCTGTTTTAACAGCCATTACAGGACTCAGGAACATGGTGCCTGCATCCTGAAAAGGAATTAAAAAAAATAAAAGGGGGCAGGGTGAGCACACCCTGACCCTAACAGACTGATGGGGAGGCCCAAAAGGGACCCCTCATCGATTGGCTGGCCACAACATGAACAAAATGATATGGTAGTCATTACAGGGCCCGGGGACATGCATGTAGAAAAAGCCTATTTTGGAGGCTTGCAAAAAGTATAAAGGGTGATAACAGATTTTAGTTACAATACAAATCAATTGGTGGTACAATACTGATTGTAGGAATTGTGGAGTGTTCTAAGGTGATTTTATCCCATGGAAAATGATGATCCTTACCTGGGATTTGATGAACCATGTTTGAAAGGAAAATGTTTTCTCTCATGATTTTCTCATAGAGGTTAGGGAAGGAGCTCCAGAATCTAAAATGAGAGCACATTTTCTATAAGTTCACGCTATCCTCCTCAGCCATGTAAGAATAAAGTTTGATATTTTGAGTAAAACATGTACTTACAACAGCAGCAGCAGCAGCAGCCTGTCAGTTGATTCTCCAGTGTTCCATGCAGCTTCCCAGAGTGCTCTAATGAACAACTAGAGCGCTAACATTCTTTTTCATGACAATACTGTGGCATACCTGAAGCCATCTTTGTGTAATCTAAGCTATCATGGAATCAAAGTTGTAAAACGTACCACATTTCCTTTAGTAATAAAGTGATTGGTTTATTTTGTCATATACATTTTTAGAGAATTTTAGTAAAACATTCTGACATGCAGAGCAAAACACGTACTACCAACATAAGCAGCAGCCTGTCAGTTAACTCCCTAGTAATGAACTGTAGTTTCCCACATTGTTCTAATGAACAACTGAACAACTGAAGCGCTAACATTCTGTATTTATTACAGAAGTGTGGCACACCTGAAGCCATCTTTATAGAATTAAAGCTATAAAACTTACAGCATTTCCTTTAGAAATTAACAAAATGAGAGAGTTTATTTTGTCAGAGAAATTGTGGTTAGTGATCTAGAAACCTAAAATAAGCACACATTTTCTGTGAGTTCTCTGATCCCTTTCTCATCCATGCCAGTAAAACATTATGACTAGGGTTGCCACCTTTCCAAGATAAAAATAACCACACGTTGTTGTTTTAAAGTCTGCAAAAGCCCGGTCAAGATA